>NC_137802.1:53461975-54823570 GCF_963383645.1 Muscardinus avellanarius | reverse complement strand
GACACAGGTGAAGGGCACAGGGGGAGGGGCCTGTGTCCTTTTAGGTTCCCTAGAGGACTCACTCAGGGGCCCCAAAGGGGACTAGAAAAGATCACAGGGTCAGGAAATGGATACACAGTTCCAAGGAGCCAAGTGTCCTGGTACATGCCTGTAATCCCAGTACTTGGGAGGCTGAGACAGGAGGATCTACAGTTTCTAGGCCAATGCATGGGAACTTAGCGAGACCCTGTTTCAAATAAAGAAAAGGTTGGGTGGTGGTGTAGCTTAGGGCCTGGCTGGGAGCCTGTCAGGCACACACCAGAAGAATGACCCTGGGCTCAATCCCCGGTAACTAACACACACGTGCACGCACATACATAGTTCCAAAGAACAAGAACAGGAGGAATGGGAGGTCTAAATGCAGTTACTGGGCCCTAGCAATCTGCCATGTTAAGAAGCACCCTTGGGGCCATGTATGGTGAAAGAGGAGGATTGCAGGTTCGCAGCCTGCCTCAGCAACTTAGTGAGGTCCCTTGCAACTTAGGTCCTGTTTCAAAATAAAAGATAAGATGGGGTGGGGGGGTCTATTACAGAGGTAGAAGGCCCCTGTGTTCAACCTCCAGGTACAACAACAAAAGCAGCACCCCTGGCTGGATGTGGTGCGCTTGCCGGTACTTGGGAAGCTGAGAAAGGAGGATCACAGGTTTGAGGACAGACTCAGCAACTTAGGCCCTCTACAATCTAGTGACACTGTTTCAAAAATAAAAGAATTATAGGGTTGGGGTGTAGCTCAGAGGCAGAATGCTCCTGGGTTCCATCCCCAGTGAAAACACTCTCTCCGGATCACGCAGCTCAATGGTAGAGCGCTTGTGCCAGGCCCTGGGTTCTATCCCCAGCAACAGAGGCATGGGGGAGCACCCTGGTGGTGGTCCAGGAGAAGGTGTGGTGTCTGGTCACAGTGTCAGGGTGTGGTGCCTCACCCTTCTCGGAAGCCACCGCTGCCCTGGCCTCAGGGGGCTGCTCCGTTCCCAGCTGCAGAGGCCAGGATGGGCTTTTCTGCCAAGGTGCTCGGTGCTCCTCAGAGCCAGGTTACTTCCTGGTGAACTTGCATCAACACTGGCTCCTCCCTGGTGGATGGAAAAAGCCAATTTTGCCCTGGAAGGGGGGCAGCCTTGCCAAAGGAAGGCCTTCCCAAGCTGGCCTGGCGTTGCGGTCCTGGGGGCCTTGCTGCCCTTGCTCTAGCCCTAGTCCCATGATCTATCCATTGCCACCTGCCAACCAGAGGAATACCAGAGGGCGGATCGATTTATTCAGTTGCTTCCTTTATTAGAAACAAGTGCGATTCATTGAGCGGAACAACAACGCATTTGGTATTTCCTCCCCACCCTGGAAATGGATTCCCCCCCAACCCAAAAAAAAGCCAAGACAAAAAGGTGAAGCTTCCCCCCTCCCTATTCCCAGACCTGGCCACCTGCCAGTCAGTCAACATTGTTTAACTGAATGAAACGGTCCTACACAGCCTCCCAGGTGAGTCTGGCTGCAGGCCTGCCTTCACTTTGCAGCAGGGCAAAGCTGAGGCCGCAGGTCTCTGGTTCTGGGGCGGGTAGGCCAGGCCCCGGAAGGCTGGCCCCAGAGACACTCTTGCTCCTAAAGTCCCTCTCTCCCCCAGACTACAGCTCCGTGAAACTGTCCAAGGCCTTTGGGCTCTTAGATTGATTAAATGCTTGTCATCTTTGGGGAAAGAATTCAAGACCACAGGGACATCTGCCCCTGGGCTTCAGAAAGCCAGCAAGTCAGGGGGCAATGGCAAGGGAGATGCAGGCAAGGCCTGAAATTTTCCATAAAAAAAGGTCGTTGGAGTGGCTTGCTGTGGGCCAGCCTTTAGACAGTAGCATCTTCAGAAACAGGCATGTGTGGGGAAAATGAGCCCTCTGTGGGCCTCAACCCAGAGCCAAGGCCTCTTTCTATCAGGCTCTTTCCCCAGAGAATGGAGTCCATAGTCAAACAGAGGCGATCCAAAGGCAGCTAAAAAGGTCATCTTCAGGAGACGGCAGCCAGAACGACTCGGTGGCAGGTGGGGGCCAGGCCCGCAGAGGCCTCCCAGTGGCAACTGCCTGTGGTGGGGCAGTGTGGAGGTGCTGGGGTCCTTTCCTCGTGTGGCTCAAGCCAGCCATGGTGCCGCCATAGGCTCCTATGGGAAGGCCCTGAACCCCACCAGAGGCCCCAAGTCCCAGAAGAGGTTGAGCGAAGAACCCAGGGACAGTCTGGACAGAAATGAAACTAAAATCAGTCTTCAGGCTGTCTCCAGCAGACCTGCCAGGGTCCCCAGCCAGGAGAAATCAGCCGGGTCCACGGAGCAGCCACCCGGTTTCAGGGAGGGAAATGCTAGCCTTTGCCAGGAGATCTGTTTCTTCCAGAGCAGCCTCTAGGGGCTCGCTGTTCCCATGCCACGACCAGGTCAACCAGAGCAAAGCTTGCTCCAGAGACTGGGGTACCCTAAATCTCAGAAGCAACTTGAGCCGAGACCTGGCCCAGAACTGAACCCATCAAAACTAAGATAGGGAACCTTTCCACATTGTAGGTCCCGCCTAAGGAAGGAAAGACTTGAGCACTTTGTTCTTTGATATCTAGGGGTCTGGACGGGGTGAGCCGCTCTGGCACTCGGGGCGCTGTTTTTGATGTCTGAAGCTGTAAGGCAAGTCCCTGTCTCTCCGACTCTTCCAGTCTGCGGGCCTCAGTGCACATTCTGCCAAGAACAGCAGCTTCTTTGGTCTCAGTTTCTTGGAGTCAAGGAGTCAAAGGTCAGCCACATTCGCTGGTGCCTGCAGTTTTCAGCACAGGACAGTGGGAAGAACGAAGCCCCCCAGAAGCCTCTGATGAAAATCTACTACCGTGGGCAGTTCTCTCCAGCAGCAGTTTGCAGAGTGGACAGCATTCCCACGATGGCAAAGCCCTCACACCAGGCACACGGCTTCCTCCAGCTTTGGACACTGCAGAATGAGCCTCTGGCAAGCCACACCAAAACCTACAGCCTGAAGCAAAGCCCGGTTGGCCTGCAGAGTGGCTTCAGGAGGCTAAGCCTGGCCCCTGGCTAAGGCTTCCTTCCCCTATGAGAAGCCAAGTAGCAAGAACTCCCCCACTGCACATTATGCTTTCTACCCAGGGCTTTCTCCTAAAGCAAGTTATTGTGGAAGCTGGATGTGAGTTGCTGACAGCTCCAACCCAATCCTTCCCAGGCCACTTGGCTGGCTGAACACCACTGAAGAATGCCTACGTGGACAGCCATGTGACCAGAAGCTTGATTACTTTTGGGGAAACTGGCAGCATCAATAACCACCACCACCACCACCACCACAAAAATCCATAAAACAGCATCAGTGAAAATGAGATTCAGACAACAGCAACGTGAAACCGTTTCTGCTGCCAAGTCCAGATCTGCCGCTAATCACCAGCTCTTGCTACCACTGCAGGCCATGTGTCCTGGAAAGGAACACACCAAGAAATGGCTAATGGGCTGAAGGCACAGGCCAGGGGCCAGGGGCTGAAGGGTCTTGGTAACAGGTCCATGCCAGCTGCCCTGGGGGTGGGAGGGTGCTGACTTTGCTTGCTCTGAGATGAGCTAAGCAGGGCTTGCACTGATGCTGTCTCCACAAAGTCCCAGACACTACAAGGAAGTCCCAGGCCCCCTTAAACTGCCAGTCACCCTAGGCAGTGGAAAGGCAAAAGCTCACAGGGGTCTATCCCTGTAAGGTTGGCAACAGCTGGCTCGAGAGCTCGTTTCAATTGTTGGCAGGATGATCTCCAGGGAGCAGACCAAGGGGCTGGAAGATGGGACTGTTAATGAAACTGCTTCCGTGATTGTCCCACTGCTCAGACTTAGAGTGCAGAAAAGGTCTGGCCCATAGTGAGGATGGGCCCGGCCTGGGAGCCCCACCTGCCATCCCATGAGATCTGAGCCCACTCCAGAGCTGGCAGAGCCCCTCCCCTCTCAAAACCAATCACACTGCAGCCAATTCCAAAGGGGACCGATTAAGTTCCCCAAACCCTCTTCCTCCTGCTCCCCTGAAAAAAGCCAGTGCCTGTTTCCGAAGGAAACCACAAACTATGCCAACACATCTTTCTGCCACTGTCCTTGGGTTCTAATTTTGAGCAAAGACCGGATTCAGCTTTTCATGAGAACAAACATCCTTGTACATTTGGAACATGAAACATATTTAAAATATTTATATATATATATAATATATATATACTTTTATTATTCACCCGTTAACTCCATAATATGCCAATCACGAGCTAGTTTTCAGCAGTTACATTCCCTTGATCACAGCTGCATGAGGATCTGATTAATTGGAAAACAGGGAAACCAGAGACACGGCCAGAGGTGACGTCACGCAGCCTACGCCATTGCAATACAATCGTCAAGTTCGCTGGCGGTTTGGTAAAGCCGGTTCAGTTCTGTTCCCTTTGCCAGGGATTCTCACGTTAGTGAAAATTGGACCAACAAGTGGTGGGGTTCCATTTCCTGGTTTGAATTCTCAGTGGCTTTATCCAGAATTTCACTGGCGACTGATTACTGTAACACCAGCCCGACCTAGAGAGCCAACAGGGAGAGGCAGAACTGAGCTGACAGTGCCCAAGACTCCCGCCTCCCCACCTAGCCCCAAGGTTCTGGTTCTAGCCCACCGAGGCTGCAGACCACCCATGGGAGAGCCCACAGGGAGCCCAGGCCTCTCACCCGGTCTCCCCACCAGGTTCACACTTCTATCAGATCCTTCAAGGAAGGCAATGGCCGCATCCTCAGCAACACTGGGCCAGAGGCCTCCCGCAGCTCACTGGTCATTGTTTGGTAAATGCTGACCATACCCATGCTCCTGGGCTGCCCTGAGGAGCTGCAGGACAAAACACCAAGGAAGGGCCCCTCTGGGACAAGGGTGACAGCACAAGAAAGGAAAACAAGAGCTGCAGACCCTAACTTCCTGGCTAAACTCGGGCAACTCCATTCCCTCAGCTTCTCAGCGCAGAATGCCCCGCCCCAACCCACAGGCCATCAGGTGGGGGCAAGAGCAGCCGCAGATGGGCCCGGTCCTCTGCCACTCTCACCAGCTGCTGGGAGGGGAGCACTGCCTCTGGCCATCGGTAGGAGCAGAGGCGTCAAGGGGCCAAACATCAACTGACAAGGGCCCAGAATGATGCCACATCTCCAACTGTGGTCCCATTTCTGCTGGAGAAACTGGTTCCCAGCCAGCCTCTGCCGTGAGACACGTACCTTCTCAGCCCCCATGCTGGGGCACTTCCAATTGTACAGGTAATACTGCAGGTTGCCGTCCCCTATGCCAAACTTGAGCTTCTCCAGGAAAGTCTTGTTCTCCATGAGATCCAGTGCATTGAACACATCGAACCCCTTCTGAAGGGCGATGGGAGAAATGAGAACAGGTGGTCAGAGGAAGGGTGCCTCCCCGTCAGGCCCCCTCCGCTGTCGTCTCAACAGCGTCCCGGGCAGCCACAGAGCAAGACTCCTTCAGAAGCTCTGGATGCTTCCAGGTTGGGTCCGCTTCAGCGAGCGTGATCTTCCCAGCTGTGCTTCTCAACAGTGCACACACCGCCCTCGATCTGGCCTCGGCGTCCCTCCAAGCACACAGTGCATTCAGTGGCCAGAACACTGCTCCCGCTGTTCCCTGTTACACCTCCTCAAACCACTGTGGGATTTCCAGTCCCCACTGGAGACCACGCCTATTCCTCTGAGAAGCCGGCTCTCATCAGCTTCCTGCTCCACGGCCACCTGACTTTAAAGCTCTTGGTGTGAACAGGTGGTGCTGCTTTGAGGCTCCCAAATCCACAAGTAGATTAGAAGCTCTCAGACAACAGGGACTGGCCTGGCCACAGGGCCTGAGCTAGGTCGGGAGGGCACCGGACACACCACGAAAGGCCTACTGATAGTGACTTACCCACCCTGCTCTCTAACCAGCCGCTCTGACCACTCCTGACCAGCCCACTCCGCCTTTCCCACGCTAGGAAGCTACAAGAGCGCCACACCCAGAGCAGGCTCGTAGGGTCCTTGGTGGCACGCACTACATAACGAAACTCACGGGAGGTCAGTGTCTCCACTCTGGACCCTCCTGGCTCCCTCCTAAATTTGAATTTGGGGCTAAAAACTGCTGGGACCCTCTCAAGGAGGGTGAGGGGCTCGAAGCCTTGCAGCCTGTGCACAGCAAGCTCCTGTGAGCTGTGCTCACCATCACCCCACTGCCAGCGCCCAAGGCCCCGAGGCGCTCTGGTCTGCTCCTTACCATTTTGGCGAGAACAAGGGCGTCGCTCATGAGGTCTAGAAGAGGGGTCTGGGTGTGAACGTTGTAGAAAGAATAAGCAGCTTTTAGACTCTTGTGGGTTGGATGGTTCATGATGGTGGAGGGAAGTGTATAAAAGCTCAAGAAGTCTGTCACCTCACCATTTGCGTTCTGAAGGGAGACAATAAGAGGAGGCAGCGTCACACATGCAGTGACAATGCAGCCCAGGAACACGTCCGCCATGAGCTGCACACCCTCTGGCAGCTCTGTTCCCCTAGCTGGACGGCTAGAAACCGGAACAGGACAGAATGCGCAGGGAGAGCACACTCTGGCCACAGGCACTTGAGGACAGAGCTAGGTGAGGCTGGACTGAGCTGTGGTGGCCTTCCTCCGCTGCTGGGCATCAGCAGGGCATCGTCACTCCCATCACCCAGACGGTGACTCTGCTGCCTGGGCAGCGCCAATTTAGGCTGGGACAAGCAGGCAAGCAAAGGCTCGCCAGGCTGACCAAGAGGGCTCGGTGCGCTCTATTTTGTGTCATCAAGGTGTGGGCATTAAACCAGGTCCAGAGGGTGTCTTGATAGTAAATGCAACCTAGGACTCGCTGTCTTAGAGAAGGAATGAACATGGAGGGATGGAGGCCCAGGAAACCTAGGGTGCCAACATCCAGGCGCTGGCCTGGCTGAGCAGGCTGTCTGGGAACACTCTCAGACTCACCTCCACCACGAAAGTGTCAATGATATTCTCCTGGGGGTAGAACCAATGCTCCACCTCCTCCTGGCTCATGACTGGCGTGAGGTGAAACTGCTTCAAGTACCTGGTGAGGAGCTGGTGCACTACTGGAATGTCCTTCTTTTCCATTGGTCGCAGCCCAGCTGTCTTGGGAGTCTGGAAGGAAGATGGGAGACAAGGTGTCAGAGGTGCCTGCCACCCTGGATCTGTCCACCCAGACCCTCAGAAGAGAATCCCTGGTTGTCTTCAGCCACTTCCTTTACCCCGGCCCTATTGACTCAGGCCCCGGTCTTGCCTTTTGGGATCTCCTGGTCCTTTCCCTTCTGTTTACAGCTGCCACACAGGCTGAGGTTGCTGCATGATCTCTCTTCCAGGTGGCCCAGGCTGTCCTGACACACAGCCCCTCCTGCCCTCTCGTTCCACACTCCCACAGAGCAGAGGACCTTCTAATCTCCTGGCCACTCAGCCATGCTGGCTGCTGCTGTCTGCCTAGCCCAGTGGCTCTCAAAGGGGACATTGGTGCCCCTAGGGACATGTGACATTACCTGAAGACAGTTCTGACTGTCACAGCTAGGGAAGGGCTGCTACTGGCAACTAGGGGTAGGAGTCAGGGACACTATTAAACATCCTACAGTGTACGAGATCTTTCCAATGACAAGAAATTACATGGTCCCAAAGTCAACAACACTACAAGCGAGGCCCAACCCCCGCCAACCCCAGATGTATCAGGGTTTCCCATTACTTCCCCGGCCCAGCACAGTGCTCCTCCTGGTCTCCGTGAAGCACCCCAGCCTCCTCACCCTGGACCATGGCTGCTGTCTTTCTACACTCACTGTCCCTCTCCTACAGACACATGTCCAGGGCCCCGCCAGGTCTACACTGGGTGTGTGCCTGGCCACTCAGAACGCACAGCACTGGCAGTGTCTCTGGCAAGACACTGCTGCATGAAGAATTCAGAAGAAAGCACCGAGGCCCTGGGATTTCAACTCAAACCAGCATCCTGCCCCACAGCTGCTTTTTCTTAGAAGAATGCTTCAGCAGAAGGAAACTACGCGATCCTGTAAAGTAAATGCTGGAGCTGACAGACCGACCACCCCTGGAGACTCTGGCTCTATAAAGATGCAGCTGGGCCAATCGAAAACTAGGTGGAGTTCCAACCGATGCCTGATGCTGTATTCTCCCTCCAAAGCTGCCTGCTAATCCTGATCTCTCTAGGAAACAGTGGCCTCATTTTATGTGGCAGCTCCCACACTGACACCTATGGGCTGAAAATGCAGCCACCCTGGGTTCTCACCCTCATGTGGGGAGACCCAGAATCTCTGGCTGCTGTGTTATTTAACACTGCTCTCTGCCTGCCTGGAACACGGGACACCTGCCCTGATACAGAGGGGAGAAGACAGCCGCTCTTGCCCTCCAATCCTGTCTTGGCAGCGCCTGCTACACTACAGTGATTGCTCAGGATGAGACACTAATGACACCAATCCAGTGGTGGATTAGCCCGACAGGGTGATTAATCCTGCTCTGAGGCAGATGGATTCAGGCGGGCAGTTCTCTGAACAGTAGGAACTAAGTAACTGTGGACTGACAGATGGCAGGGAGTGATCTGAGGAAAGAGAAGGGATTCAAGAGTCTACCTCAGGGTCTTGAAGCCAGGCACAAGTGGGGAACAGGCGTGTATGCTTATTTGAGAAACCAGGCCAAGTGGGACCCAGAACAGAAAGCTGCCCAGTTTTCTGGTACCAAATCTGGGTGGGGTAGGGCTTAGAAATCTATGCTTCCCTCGCAAGCTCAAGTCACCCTTCTCTACCTGACTTTGCAGAGGAGTAGGACATGCGAAAGCTCACTTACACTGGGCTCTGGAATGTGTGCGATGAATATGAAGGGCTGGTAAGTGGATTTCTATTTATGTTTCACCGAGGCTAAAATTAGGGAGACTAAGTGAACTCCGAGCCTATCAGCACACGGCAGGGAAGCCAGCCCAGGCGCAGAGTCAGGAGAATTAAGAACATCAAAGTAAAATAAACCTCGCTGCAGAAAACAGGAAGAACGAGAATCTGGACACCATGGCTGGCTCACTTTTCTGGTGAGAAGAGCCCTCCCCGGCCCCGGCTCTGCTCCTGTCCTGCCAAGGCCAGGCTCTCCTGGGCCTCTCCTGCCCCTGCCTCCCCAGAGCACCACTGGCCTCTGGCAGTCGGTAGAGCTTCATGGTGCGCTGCATGGTCATGTTTCTGCTCAGGTGGGAGAACTTCACTTCAATCAGCTTCCGTGGGTTTAGGGACCGATGCCAGTACCTGTGGGGACACAAATGTCATATCCTCAGGGAATTCTGGTCGGGGCTGAGTATGTAGCTTAGTGGTAGAGCACTTGCCTGCGGTTCAGTCCCCATGACAAACTCCCTCCTCCCCCAAAAAGAAAACCACTCAGGGAATTCTGACTAGACCATTCTAAGAGGACAGCAGCAGGGAAACCTCCAATGGCCAGCAGATGGCGCAAGAGGCCCGCCGGGCCCACTTGGGCTGGCACACGGGATCCAGCCTCCAGCCTCCCCCAGTGGCCACAAACTTGCCATAGCTCCTCCTAGATCTCCTCTCTCCCTATTTCTTTCTGTTTCAAAGCCATTCCTGTTACAGGAGTTGTCTGGGGAGAGCAATCCTCACTCCTGGAATGGAGTCAATAGAATCAATGAAGAGTTATAGTTATGCCCAGAAGACTGTGCGTAAGGGTTTGCCTTCCTCCTCCCTCTGCTTCTGCCTTTACCTGGTGTTTTTTTTACAAGTTCTCCAGGCAGAGATTATTTAATTTCAAACATCTTTTTTTTTTTTTTTTTTTTTTGCAGTACAGGAGATGGAACCCAGGGGCATTCTACTTCCGAGCTACACACAAAGCCCTAGTTTTTATTCTTTATTTTGAAACGGGGTCTCACTAAATTGCAGAAAGCCTCAGTAGCTGAGGATGGCCGCGAACCTGGATCCTCTTCTCAGCCTCCCAAATGCTGGTATTATAATTCTGTGCCACCACGCCCGGCTTCCCAGCCCTATTTTTAAATTCTTTATTTTGGACAGGGTCTCACTAAGTAGCTGAGGCTGGCTGTGAACCTGTGACCCTCCTGTCTCTGCCTCCTAAATTCTGGGATTATAGGCATGCACGACCACACTTGGCTTCAAACAACTTTCTAAGGCAGAGGAATCAGCCAAGCTCTCTTTGGTCCATACAATATTCAAAACAAAACTGAGCAAACCATTTAAAATTTTAGGTCATTTCTCATAAAAAAGGATGATTTGACCTTATCCTTAAAAACAAAACCTAAGCCGAGCGTGGTGGCACATGCTTGTAATCCCAGCATTTGAGAGGCTGAGACAGAAGGATCACAGTTCACTCAGTTCATTTAGCTACTTAGTGAGGCCCTTTGCAATGCAGTGAGGCCTTATTTCAAAATAAAAGATAAGTCAGGAGTGGCAGCGCATGCTTGTAATCCCAGCACTTGGGAGGCCGAGACAGGAGGATCACACCGGTTCGAAGCCAACCTCAGCTACTTAGTGAGGCTCTTAGCAATTTAGTGAGACCCTGTTTCCAAATAAAATAGGTCTGGGAGTGTAGACTGGAGGTAGAAAGCCCTGGGTTCCATCCCAGTACCACAAAATAAATAAATAGATAAAATAAAATAAAATAATTAAATAAAAGTTAAAAAATATGGCTGGGGCCGGGCGTGGTGGCGCACGCTTGTAATCCCAGCATTTGGGAAGCTGAGACAGGAGTATAGCGGTTCGAGGACAGCCTCAGCTACTTAGTGAGGCCCTCTGCAACTCAGTGAGACCCTGTTTCAAAACAAAAAATTGGGCTGGGTGTGTCACTCAGAGGTAAATGCCCCTGGGTTCCATCCCCAGTACCGCAAAACAAAAACAAAAAAAACCAACCCTTAAGCCCCCAACAGACCTGACTCACCCCAACTCTAAATAGCAGTAGCCAGCAGGAGCCAAAAATGGCTAACCCCTTCCCAGTCTGTCCTCCCCACCTCGATGGCTCCTGCAGGCTCCCTATCTCCACCATACAGATATGGAGGCACAAGATGCTCCTGGACATTCACCAAGCTGAAGGCAGACATAAGACTATGTCACAGTGAAATAGCTCACCAACTAAGGGGCACCCAAATTTCTAGGACCTGATAGGAAGAGATTTTTACCTGCAAGTGCCAACAGGCTTTGGCAACACTACCCCGGCAGTATAAACAGCTTGGAAAATACCCTCTAGGTGAACCCGCCGGGTTATCTCTCGGATCAGGACTGGAGCCACTCTCTTGGAGCGCAGCTTCTTGTGGACACACAGGAAGTTGATCTCTACCATCTTCTTCTCTCTGAAGAGGGAGGGAAAAATCCAAATGACGAGCCTTCGTGTGTGTGTGTGTGTGTGTGTGTGTGTGTGTGTGTGTGTGTGTACTGGGGATTGAACCCAGAGGCATTCTACCTTCATCCCCAGCCTGATTTTATTTCTTATTTGGCAATGGGATCTCTCTAGGTTAATATTAATCTCACTACTTGCTGAGGCTGTCCTTGAACCTGCAATCCTGTCTCAGGCTTCCAAATGCTGGCATTATAGGCACGCACCATCACACCTGCTTTGACAAGACTTTTAACAGGGAAAGTAATGTCAATCTCCTCAAGCATGTGGAGCTTTTAGCACAAGTGTGCATTCTACCATCACCTACACTTTGCAGACAGGACAGGGGCTCCCTCCTATTACTCTACCAGCGTCCCCATAGACTCCACTTCCAAAGTTAAGGGGGCCCAAGCAAACACCTTGTCAGACACCACCACCAGATTCTCCTTGGGAATTCCCAAGAGTGGGCTGGGGAGTCCCACATGCAGCATGCAGGGAGCAGCACTGGGAACCCCACAGAGGAAGTCAGCACTATCCTAGGATCTCAAGGATCCCAATTCCCACAACAACAACTCATATGCCCAGAAGATGAGTAAATGGTTTTCACATTGCCAGGGGAAACGAAGAGTAGAGACTGAAAGCCCAATGACCATCTGAATCTGGGTCACTATCTAACGGGCAGGAATGGGTGAGTCCCTTGCCCCCACCCAATCAGGCCAGGTCACAGACAATGAAATCAACCACAGCCCAGAGCAAAACTCACAGTTCTGTGACGAGTTTCTATTCCTTCGTGAGCCCTCCCTTTCCTTTCATGCATGAACTGTGGCTCCTTCTCCTCCCTCCCAGACCAAGATGGTGGTGATGGGGGTGGGGGAAGGGCGCTGGTGCTTACGTGTCATAGATGTGGATGTTTGCTGGGATGGCACTAATGAACCCAACCAGTTTCCGACTTGAGACCACTCGAACCCCACAGTGCCACTGAGGGAGCCAGCCCGGTGGCCGGAGAGCCCTGGAAAAGAGACAAGGGCTGGGGCTGTGCGTGCGGCAGGGGCCCCATAGCCATGTTTGGTCCTAGGATGGCACTACCACTTCCCTAGGGACTCATGGCCGAGTTCTCTTTAGGGCCTCTGGACACAAACGGAATCAAGCCAGGGCCATTTCCTGGCCTCACTCACACAATCAAGGCTAAGGACCCATGCCTAATTCAACTTGTATTCATTTTGAGAGCCTCAACCAGAGCATTGGATTCTTCATTCAGTTCAGGGCCAGAGGTCTCATGGTTGGGGGAGCTGAGTGTGGCGTCCCTGGAGCTCTTATCTCCCCATCTGGGCACGGCTCCTCTTTCTGCTTGTCCATTTTTCCTTTCGCTCCCCTTTTAGGACACCCTTCTCTATTTCAGCCTCGATGCCCTGTGGTTGTTGTGCTCTATGCTCTGCCCTCAAGCATTATAAGAAATCTTGGAAGTGGAGAACAGGCCTTTACCAGAAACCAAACCTGCTGATGACTTCATCTTTGACTTCCCAGTCTCTAGAACCATAAGAAATAAGTTTCTATTTGAATACACACACACACACACACACACACACACACACACACCCCATCCCACACACATATATATGAAAACCTTTACAACTTACCATAAAAGAAACTCTGGGGAATAATCAAATCGGAACATGTTGTCATCATCTTCCACATAGTTCTCATTCAGGAGGGTATATAGTTCTTTTAGCTGTAGGGAAATAAGGAGCTCACTGGGAGGTAGGGGGAGCGCCTCTAAGAATCCAAGGCTCTAAGATCTTTTGGAAGCAAACTATCCCCTCAACCCTATGTTTTTTTTGTTTTTTTGTTTTTTTTTGCAGTACTAGGAATGGAACCCAAGAACATTCTACCTCCAAGCTATACCCCCAGCCCTAAATTTTATTCTTTATTTGGAAACGGTCTCACTGAATTGCAAAGGACCTCACTAAGTAGCTGAGGCTGTCTGTGAACCACAATCCTCCTCTCTCAGCCTCCCGAATGCTGGGATTACAAGCGTGCGCCACCACGCCCAGCCCACGCACTATTTTTGTGGAGTCTTGCGCCGGCCCCAAGGAGCAATGAATAGGGCTCTGTTCATCTCGCATGGCCCAGCTCCCAAGAGAGTCCTTAAAGAGGGCTTGCACAGCAACTGCAACTGGCAGGCTCCAGGTCTACTCACCACACCGCGGTCCCCCAGGTCCAAGGCATCCCACGTGAAGCCCTGGGGCAAGGTATAGGGCTCCTGGCGAATGTTGTCTTTGTCAGGTTCCACGGGCCCATGGGTGTTCACCACTTCACCTGGAAGAAGAACACAGCTGTGAGCCTTGCCCTCTGCCTCCGTAGAGGTGGCAGGCAGGGGCAGGGGGAGGGGCTGCAGGATAAAGAAGAAAAGGGAGCAGCTCAAAAGTGACCAGAGAAGAGTCCTCATATCCCTGAGAGCCTGCACTGAAGAACATTCTGTGCTTGGCAATTGCAATCCATCTCTGAAGCTACCCCTGGCCTTTAATTGAGAGCCAATGCAGGGTAAAACCTCAGAACAATCACTGGGATATAAGGTGATTCATTTCTGGAAACACTTTTAAATCTCCCTTGGATTCCAGAAGGACAAACATTTATCTTACTAATCTGGCTTCCTGCCTCCTGGTTGGTGTGCAGACTGCCGTCATGCCCTGGCCCAGACTCACTGATCTGAGTGGATTTGTAAAGAGTGGCAACAAGACAGTCTTTGTGTCAACGGACAATAACAATGGACTGGGCCTATTCCTGGGACAGATGATGGCTTCGAGGCGCCAGGCTCAATCCTGGCCTGTCAGCTGTGGCTCTCAGCAGTGTGGGACAGTTCATTGCTGCTGCCAACTCAAGCCTGCAGTGGTTAGAATCTTCAAGTGTCTTTAGGCTGAATCACCAAGTATACAGAGTACTGGAAGTCACCCTCTGACCCAGCATCGGGGGAGTGTGTGTGGAGGGCTGGAGATGAAAGGGAAGAACTGGAACCAGATGAGGCTGGAGAGGAAAGCTGGGCCAGTCATGAAAGGCCCGTACTCCAGGGGCTGGATATTATCCTTAGGGCTGTGGAATACCCTTGATAGGTTTCTTTTTTCTTTCTTTCTTTCTTTTTTTTTTTTTGGTGGTACTGGGGTTCCTGGAAGCCCTTCTACCTCTGGGCTACACTCCAGACCTACTTTTATACTTTTTTATTTGGAAACAGGGTCTCTTAAGCCAGCGCGGCTGGCTTTGAACCTGCACGATCCTCCTGTCTCAGCCTCCCAAGCACGGCATGCGCCACTATGCCCGGCCCCTTGATAAGTTTCTAAGGGCTGGCAGGGTGGGATGGGGGTGAGAGTGACAGCTTCAAATTTGCAGTTTACAAGCCAGGGGCGCTACCACACCTACTCTATACTTTTGTGTGTGTGTGATACTGGGGATGGAACCCCGGGACATTCTAACTCTGAGCTACACCTCCAGCCCTATTTTTTATTCTTTATTTGGACACAAGGCCTCACTGAGTTGCAAAGAGCCTAACTAAATAGCTGAAGCTGGCTGCAAACACCGATCCTCCTATCTCAGCCTACCTCGATCCTCCTGTTTCAGCCTACCGAATGCTGGGATTACAAGTGTGCACCACCACGCCCAGCTTTCTATACTCCTTTTTAAAGACCACCTTCAATGGGTGTGATGGTGCATACCTGTAATCCCAATGCTTGGGAGGCTAAAATAAGATTGCCAAGTCTGAACCAGCCTCAGCAATTCAGCAAGACTCTGTTTCAAAATAAAAAATAAAAGGGCTGGGGGTGTAGCTTGGAGGCTGAATGCTCTTGTGTTTAGTCCTCAGTACCACAAAAAAGTAAAATAAAGAATATCCTCTAAAGATAACCACCAAAGAGCTCTAGGATTCTACTGCCCTCCCTCACAAATTCAGCATGGAAGCACAGCTCGGACACATCCCGTACACTCACCCAGGGAGGAAGGCACACGTACCGAGTTTGGGCACAGGCTGTGTGTCCCAGAACTGGTAGCTCCGCTTGCTGGCCTCCTCCATGGTTTTGGCAGGTCCCTGGCCCACTGAGAACAGCTCGATGGCCTTCTGTATTTCCTGGATCCTCTCTGCTGGCAAAGAGTTCATCTGGGCAAGTCAAAGTTGGGAGGAAAAAAGGCCCAACGTGTTAGTAAGACTTCTGATTCACTCTGAGGTCAAGAGTTAACGGGTACAATTAAAAGAAAAGGATGGTTCCTGTGCCTTAACACTGGACGGTAATACTGTACAACTGGGAAAAGAATGGCTGACAATAAGCTAATGAGTGCTACCTATAGTGTATCTTTTTTTTGGGGGGGGGGGTGGTACTAGGGATTGAACCCAGGGGCCTTCTACTTCAGGTACACCTCTAGCCCTATTGTATTTTAAAACAGTCTCACTAGGTTGATGGATGAGAGTCTCACTACTTGCTGAAACTATACTGAAACCCACGATCCTATCTCAGCCCAAGTACTAGGACAATACATGCCACAATGCTCAGCTGTTTCTTTCCTTCTTAGTCTAATGTTGTTTGATGACAAAAGTACTACAAGCCCAGCAAAAAGCTTCAAACAATGCAAAAATGTGTAGGACATATAAAAAGTAAACAACCAACAATCCCAACCTTTCAATATAATCCCTATCAAATCAGGTGTGGTGGCTCATGCTTGTAATCCCAGTACGTGGGTGTCTGAGACAGGAGGATCAGTTTGCGGTCAGCCTCAGCAACTTGTGAGGACCCCTGCAACTTAGTAATATCCTCCTTCAAAATAATAAAATAGAGCTGGGCGTGGTGATGCACGCTTGTAATCTCAGCATTCAGGAGGCTGAGACCAGAGGATAGCAGTTGGCGGACTGCCTCAGCTACTTAGTGAGGCCCTCTGCAACTTTGTGAGACCCTGTTTCAAAATAAAGAATAAAAAATAGGGCAGGGGGTGTAGCTCGGAGGTCAAATGACCCTGGGTTCCATCTGCAGACCCGCAAAAAAATAAAAAATAAAATAAAATAGGGCTGGGGGTATAGCTTGGAGGTAGAATGCCACTAGGTTCAATCCTCAGTACTACAATAACAAACAAAATAAAATAAGTATCATATCATCAATATTAACCTAAAAAGGTGAGAAGCAACAAATATAATTCCACTTTTTTTCCCCCGGGTACTGTGGATGGAACCCAGGGGCTCTCTGAGAACCATGATTCTCCTGTCTCAGCCTCCCAGATGCTGGGATTACAAGTGTGCGCCATGCCCAGCTCTCCTTGCTTTTTTTTTTCTTTTTTCTTTTGTGGTACTGGGGATGGAACCCATAGGCATTCTACCTCTAAGCTACACCCCTAGCTCTATTTTTTATTCTTGATTTGGAAACTGTGTCTCACTGAGTTGCACAGGGCCTCACTAAGTAGCTGAGGCTGTCAGCAAAACCTCAATCCTCCTGTCTCAGCCTCCCAAATGCTGGGATTACAAGCGTGCATCACCAAGCCTGGCTACACACATTTCAAAAATCAAAACTGACCAGGTGTGGTGGTGCACACCTGTAATCCCAGTATTTGGGAGGCTGAGATAGGATCACAGGTTTGAAGTCGGCCTCAGCAACTTAGTAAGGCTCTTAGTAACTTAGTGAGACCATTTCCAAATAAAAAATAAAACAGGGCTGGAGATATAGCCTGGAGGTAGAAAGCCCTGGGTTCTACTCCCATTACTACAGACAAAAAAAATTGAAGTATATGATATTTTTTAAACTTCCTTGCTCATTGGGATACATGTTTTTCTTTCTTTTCTTTTTCCTTCTTTCTTCCTTTCTCTTTCTTTCTTTCTTTCTGCAGTACTGGAAATTGAGTCATTCTACCTTTGAGCTACATCCACAGCCCTATTTTTTATTCTTTTTTTTTTTTTTGCGGGTCTGGGGATGGAACCCAGGGGCATTCAACCTCCATGGTACACCCCATGCCCCTATTTTTTATTCTTTATTTTGAAACAGGGTATCACTGAGTTGCAGAGGCTGTATGCGAACCATAATCCTCCTGTCTCAGACTCCCGAAAGCTGGGATTACAAGCGTGTGCCACCCTGCCCGGCATTTTATTCTTTATTTTAAAATAGGGTCTAAGCTGGGTGTGGTGGTACGTGCTTATAATCCCAGCACTTGGGAGGCTGAGACAAGAGAATCGCACAGGTTCAAAGCCAGCCTCAGCTTCCTAGTGAGGCCCTCAGCAAAGTAGTGAGACCCTGTTTCCAAAATAAAATACAAAATAGGTCTGGGAGTGTAGCCCAGAGGTAGAAAGCCCTTGGGTTCCATCTCAAGTACAAAAATAAATAAATAAAACAGGATCTAAATTGAGGAAATCCTCACTAAAAGCTGAGGCTGGCCACAAACCTGCAATTCTCCTGGCTCAGTATTGGGATTACAAGTGTGTGCCACCACGCCTGGCTTGGAATACATTTTTTCTGCAGGATAAAGTTTAAGAAAACGGCTTGCTGGAGCCAGGCATGGTAGTACACACTTGTAAATACCAGTACGTGGGAGGGTAAGACAAGGGGATCACGGGTTCCAGGACAGCCTCAGCAACTTAAGGATGCCCTCTGCACCTTAGTGAGACCCAGTTTCAAACTAAAAAATAAAATAGGGCTGGTGGTGTAGAATGCTCCTGAGTTCAATTTCTAGTAAACACATACACACACACACACACACACACACACGCACGCACGCACACACACACACATACACACACACAAAATAAATAAGTAAATGAGAGAAGAAAAGGAGGAAGAAAGAGAGACAGAGAGAGAGAGAGAAAGAGGAAAAGTAAAAAGTGGCAGCCTCTCAAGTAATTCCAGTACTTGAGAGGCTGAGATAGGATTACAGGTTCCAGGCCAGCCAGCTACTTAATGAAGCCTTCTGCAGCTTAGTGAGACCTTAATTCAAAAATAAATAGCCAGGCATGGTGGCGTACGCTTGCAATCCTAGTTCTTGGGAGGCTGTGATAGGAGGATTGAAGGTACCCAGCCTCCCTCAGCTACTTAATGAGGCTCACCACAATTTAGTGGAACCTTGTTTCAAAATAAAGAATAAAAGCCAGACAGCCGGGTGTGGTGGCGCACGCTTGTAATCCCAGCACTCATGAGGGGGAACAGTCTCAGCTACTTAGTGAGGCCCCTTGCAATCAGTGAGACCTTATTTAAAAAAAAATAAAGAATAAAAAATAGGGTTGAGTGTGTAGCTCAGAGGTAGAATGCCCCTGTGTTCCATCATCAGTGCCGAAAAAAAAAAAAAAAAAAGAATAAAAAATAGGACTGTGAGCCCAACATGGTGGCGCACATTTGTAATCCCAGCATTTGGGAGGCTGAGACAGGAGGATCTGGGTTCGTGGACAGCCTCATTTACTTAGTGAGGCCCTCCTTAAGTTAGTGAGACCCTGTTTCAAAATAAAGAATAAAAAATAGGGCAGGGGGTGTAGCTCAGAGTTAGAATGCCCCTGGGTTCCATCCCCAGAGCCCCCCACCAAAAGAGAATAAAAAATAGGGCTGGGAGGCCGGGCGTGGTGGCGCACACTTGTAATTCCCCACGCTTGGGAGGCAGACAGAGGATCACGCAGGTTTGAAGCCAGCCATGTGCGCTGGCTTAGGAGACCCTGTTTCCAAATAAAAATGTAAAAATAGGTCTGGGAGTGTAGCCCGGAGGTAGAAGGGCTTCCAGGAACCCCAGTACCCCCCCACACACACACACACAGGGCTGGGGGCGTAGCTTGGAGGTAGAATGCCCTGGGTTCAATCCCCAGTACCACAAAATAAATAATAATAAAAAAAGAACAAAAAATAGGGCTGAGGGTATAGCTTGGAAGTAAAATGCACGAGTTCAATCCACAGTATTACAAAAAAAAAAAAAAAAAAAAACAAGGCTTGCTGGGTCAAAGAGTATGCTTACTTAAAATTATAATATATATCAACTTGCTCTCTAAAGAGAGAATATCAAACAACAACCTAATTAACAGTATGGGAAGCTGGGTGGAGTGGCACATACTTGTAACCCCAGTATTTGGGAGGCTGACAGGAGGATCACAGGTTTGTGATCAGCTACTTAGTGATAACCTCTGCAACTACTGAGATCCTGTTTCAAAATAATAAAAGCGTGGTGGTGAATGCTTGTAATCCCCATGCTAGGGAGGCTGAGACAGGAGGATCGCACAGGTTCAAAGCCAGCCTCAGCTACTTAGTGAGGCTCTCAGAAACTTAGTGAGACCTGGTTTCCAAATAAAGTATAAAATAGGTCTGGGAGTATAGCCCGGAGGTATAAAGCCTCTGGGTTCCACCCCTAGTACTACCAAAAATAAAGATAAAAATAAAAAAATTAGAAGCCAGGCGTGGTGGCACATGCTTGCAGTCCCAGCATTTGAGAGGCTGAGACAGGAGGATCCGGATTCATGGACAGTCTCTGCTACTCAGTGAGGCCTTTGCAACTCAGTGAGACCCTGTTTCAAAATAAAGAATAAAGCCTGGCGTGGTGGTGCACACTTGTAATCCCAGCATTCAGGAGGCTGAGACCAGAGGATTGCGGGTCGCAGACAGCCTCAGCTACCTAGTGATGCCCTCCACAACTGAGTGAGACCCGGTATCAAAATAAAAAGAATAAGCCGGGCGTGGTGGTGCACGCTTGTAATCCCCACGCTTGGGAGGCGGAGACAGGAGGATCGAGCAGGTCCGAGGCCAGCCATGCTGGCTTAGGAGACCCTGTTTCCAAATAAAAATATAAAAAATAGGTGTCTGGGAGTGTAGCCCGGAGGTAGAAGCATTTCCAGGAACCCCAGTACCACCACCAAAAAAAAGAGAAAGAAAGAAAAAGAAATAAGGAGAATAAAAATAGGGCAGGGGCTGTAGCTCGGAGGTCAAATGCCTCTGGGTTCCATCCTCAGACCCATAGAAAAAAAAGAATAAAAAATAGGTATGGGGGTGTAGCTTGGAGGTAGAATGACGCTGGGTTTCATTCCTAGCACCACACAAAAAAATAGGGGCTGGGGGTGTAGTTCAGAGGTTGAATGCCCCTGGGTTCAATCCCCAATACCACACACACAAAATAAATAAGTAAATAAACAGCATAGGAAAGCATCTGTTTCTGTAGACCCTCATGGTTAGATCCATCAAACCTAACATCTGCCAATCTAGGAGAAAAAAAATTATTATTTAATTATTTATTTATATGGTACTGGGGATGGAACCCAGGGGATTTCTACCTCAACTCTATAGTCCAAGACCTATTTTTTATATTTTATTTGGAAATAGGATCTCCCTAAGTTGCTGAGCGTCTCACTAAGTAGCTGAGGCTGGCTTCAAACCTGTGCAATCCTCCTGTTTCAGCCTCCTAAGTACGAGGATTATAAGCATGCATCACCACGCCTGGCAAAATAAATTATTTTAATTTCTATCACTATCACTTTCACCATGTTTTCACTCAGATTAAACATTAATATTTTTTCTTTATGAACTCCCTACTCATTTATGACTTCTGGGCCTTTCTTTTTCTTTTGGGGGGGGGGAGTACAGGGGATTGAACCAAGGAGCATTTTACTTCTGAGCTAAACTTTTATCTCTATGTTGTTTGTTTTCTTTCTTTTTCTCTGTCTCCTCCCTCCCCCTCTTTCTTCCTTGGTACCAGAGATTGAACCCAGGGGCATTCTGCCTCTGAGATATATGCCCAGCCCTATTTACTTATTTATTTATTTATTTATTTAATTTATTTATTTATTGGTGAGTCTGGGGATGGAACCCAGGGGCATTCAATCTCTGAGCTACATCTCCTGCCCTATATTTTATTCTTTATTTTGAAACATGGTCTAAGTTGCAGAGGGCCTCACTAAGTAGCTGAGGCTGTCCACGAACCATGATCCTCTGGTCTAGGCCTCCCAAATGCTGGGATTACAAGCGTGCACCACAATGCCCAGCTTTTATTTTTTATTTTGAAACAGGGTCTCACCTAATTGCTGAGAGCCTCACTAAATTGCAGAGGCTGGACTCAAACCTCTGCTTTTTATCTCAACCTTCCAAGTACAGGGATTATAGGTGTATGCCATGATGGTTAGATCCATCAAACCTTGATCTAACATCTGCCAATCTAGGAGAAAAACTTTATTATTTAATTATTTATTTGGTAGTGGGGATAGAACCCAGGGGCTGGGATGGAACTAAGCAGCTTCTGGGTTTTTTGTTACGATTCTTTCCCCCCCCTCCCCCCTCCCCGGTGGTGTTACTAGGGATTGGACCCACATCATTCTACCTACAAGCCATACCCCCAGCTCTATTTTTTTTTTTTTTTTCTTTTTCAGTATTGGGAAACGGAACCCAGGGGCATTGTACCTCCGAGCTACACCTCCAGCTCTATATTTTATTCTTTATTTGGAAACAGGGTCTCATTAAATTGTGGAGGGCCTAAGTAGCCAAGGCTAGCCTCAAACCTACGATCCTCCTTTCTCAGCTTCCCAAGTACTGAGATTACAAGTGTATGCCACCATGCCCGGCTCCCCAGCCCTATTTTTTATTTTTTGGGGGAGGTACTGGGGATTGAACCCAGGGACATTCTAATTCCAAGATATACCCCAGCCCTAATTTTTATTCTTATTAGATTATTTTTTCTTTATTATTCTTTTTTTTTTTTTTTTTTTTTTGCAGTACTGTGGATGGAACCCAGGGACATCTGAGCGACACCCCCAGCCTTATATTTTAGTCTTTTTATTTTTGAAACAGGGTCACACTGAGTTGTAAAGGGCCTAAGTAGCTAAGGCTATCTGTGAACCGCAATCCTCCAGTGTCTACCTCCCAAATGCTGGGATTACAAATGTATGCCAACACGCCCGCTCTTTTTATTTATCCTTTTTTATTCTTTATTAGTTAATAGGAAACAAGGTCTCGTTTGGTTGTGGAGGGCCTCACTAGGCAGCTGAGGCTGGCCACAAACCTCTAATCTCAGCCTTTCATGTATTGGGATTACAAGCGTATGCCACCACACCGAGCCTCTTTTTTAATTCTTTATTTTGAAACAGGGTCTAAGTTGCAGAGGGCCTCACTAAATTGCTGAGAGTGACTGAGAACCTAATAAATAGGATCTCAGTAGGTGTGTGTGTGTGTGTGTGTGTGTGTGTGTGTGTGTGTGTTACTGGGAATGGAACCCAGGGGCATTCTACTCCAAGCTATGCCCCAGCCCTATTTTTAATTCCTTATTTTGAAACAGGGTCTAAGTTGCGGAGGGCAGGTGAGGCTGTCCACAAACCACGATCCTCCTGTCTCAGCCTCCCAAATGCTGGGATTATAAGCGTGTGCCACCACACCCAGGCCTAAATTTTTTAATTTTTTTTTGCGGGTCTGGGGATGGAACCCAGGGGCATTCGACCTCCGAGCTACACCCCCTGCCCTATTTTTTTTATTCTTTATTTTGAAACCGGGTCTCACTGAGTTGCGGAGGGCCTCACTAAGTAGCTGAGGCTGTCTGCGAACTGTGATCCTCTGGTCTTAGCCTCCCAAATGCTGGGATTACAAGCGTGCACCACCACGCCCAGCTCATCCCAGGCCTAAATTTTGAGTTCACTCTCTAGACCAATTCTGAAGAGGATATTATCTGAAATAACAGGTTTTCTTTTGTCATATTTTACTTAAGGAACAAAACCATTCCTTCCCAAACTCTGGGTCATGCCAGGGTTGTCAGTCTTGGGTTCTATGTTCTAGGCCAGTGGTTTTCAACAGGCTTTTCAGCCATACTGAGGACTCGGCAAAGCTCTCTGTTCTGGTGAAAACGATCATGGCATTATGAGAGTGCATGCAAACAGGTAAAGGAAAACTCTATGAAGAGGGCTTTTAATCTGACACTGGTGGGGGCCTAAGGTAAAGAAGGCTGAGAACCTTGCTCTAGGCATTAGCTGTTGAAATATCATTACTCCATGACAGCTGGCACGGCACACATGCTGTATGCACTTGTGAATTCTGAGGGGCACCATGCTTGGGAGTGGGTCCAATCTGCTGTCTCTAAAGGTACGAGGAGCAGCGTCACCACCTAGGTGTAGGGTGGCAGAGGACAGCACTGGGACGCAAGCCTTCCATCCTGAAGTAACACAGTGAAGATGTCAATCTACACGGTTCCTGATTCACCTCCAAGCACTCTCATCTGAGAAGTGGATTCAGCCACAAGAAAACAGAGCCTCCTTGTTACCTTCACAGGCTGATCCTGGGTCGAGTCTGTCTCACTGCCTTTTTCTTTCTTCTTCTTTTGTTTCTTTTTCTTCTTTTTGGCTCCAGTATCATTGGCTGGACTCAAGCCACTGCAAGACAAAGTAAACACTGATGCAGGGTTTTTTTTTTTAAATGATCTGTTTTGACCAACACCAACAAAGAACTTTCTATGGAGCAGACCTTCCTCAATCAAGCCTGTTGGCTTCAGAAGCAGAATGGAGAATCCAGCTCCCAGAATGGGCATTTGGAGAACACCGGCAAGCCCAGCTCTGCCCAGACTCACCCCTCAGCTTCCCAGGGAGGGAGCTGTGCAAGGCATGCCCTATTTATTTCAGTGGGTCTTTTCCACTTTTATGAACTGATTCCCAGCCCTTTTTCTTTTTCTTTTTTTTGGTGCTGGAGACTGAACCCAGAGTAGGGGGTTCACCCCTGAGCGACACCCTCAGCCCTATTTCTAATTTTTAAGTAGGGTCTCACTAAGTTGCTCAGGCTGGCCTGAAATCTGTAATCCTCCTGCCTCGGTCTCCTGAGTTACTGAGATTACAGGCCCATGCCACCGAATCCAGTTTGTGCTTATTTTCCTTACATTTCCAGGCTGATGGTACCAAAAGCAAATGATAAATACCACCACCACTTCCTTGAAGTCCTGGACTTAAGAGAGGGACAGCTAAAAGGCAGGGTTGGTCTTTTTGGAATACTTTGCTCTTACTTCCCCAAACTTGAGTTTCCTAAGTTTCCACAATTGAACCTAAAGTGCCAACAATAGGAGTAAGAGGGAGAGGGAAGAAGAAAAAGGCAGTTTAGCACTGCAGCACTCCACATCGAAAACAGTAATCAAGAGGAATGCCTAATTCAGGCCTGCAAAACCAGGAACAAAATCAGACGACTCAGCCAGGGACAGAGGCACCACTCCTATAAACCTAGGCTAACACAGGAGGGTCACAGATTTGATGCCAACCCTAGCAACTTAGCCAGACCCTACCTCAAACAGAAAATTTAAAAAGGGCTAGGAAAAGCTGGGCGTGGTGGCGCACACTTTAACCCCAGCATTTAGGAGGCTGAGACAGGAAGATCATGGTTTGTGGACAGCTGTAGCTACTTAGTGAGGATGTCTGCAACTCAGTGAGACCCTGTTTCAAAATAAAGAGAATAGCCGGGCGTGGTGGCGCACACTTGTAATCCCTGCTCTTGGGAGATGGAGACAGGAGGATAGCGCTGGT
Source organism: Muscardinus avellanarius (assembly GCF_963383645.1). Classification (NCBI taxonomy): domain Eukaryota; kingdom Metazoa; phylum Chordata; class Mammalia; order Rodentia; family Gliridae; genus Muscardinus; species Muscardinus avellanarius. Next base: position 54,798,748 of record NC_137802.1, on the reverse strand, counting down.
TCGGAGCCAGCCTCGCTGGCTTAAGAGACCCTGTTTCCAAATAAAAATATAAAAATAGGTCTGGGAGTGTAGCCCGGAGGTAGAAGGGCTTCCAGGAACCCCAGTACCAAAAATTAAAAAAAAATAATAAAAATAAAAAATAAATAAATAAAGAGAATAAAAAATAGGACTGGAGGTACAGCCCAGAAGTAGAATGCCTCTGGGTTCCATCCCCAGTACCGCAAAAAAAAAAAAAAAAAAAAAAAAAAAAAAAAAAGCTGGGTGTGGTGGTCCACACTTGTAATCCCAACCGGAGGATCGCGGTTTGCGGACAGTCTCAGCTACTTAGCGAGGCCCTCCGCAAATCAGTGAGACCCTGTTTCAAAATAAAGAATAAAAAATTGGGCAGGGGGTATAGCTCGGAGGTCAAATGCCTTTGGGTTCCAGCCCCAGACCCACAAAAAAAAAAAAAAAAAAAGGCTGGGAATATAGCTCAGTGGTTCATTGCCACTGGGGTCAGTCTCCAGCACCACAAAATAAGAAGGGTTGGGAATAGAGCTCAGTGGTAGAATACCTCTGGGTTCACTCCCCACTACTGCAAAAACAAACAAACAAAAAGGAAACAGGCAGCACAGACTGAGTGAGCCATGGCAAACCCCAACACGACGAATCTTGAGAAAACGAAACCGCAGCAGCAGTAGTACCCACCGCTCTTGCTGTGGAGGGTCCAGGGGATGCTGCGTGTAAATGTGGTAAAGGGGGTTCCTTGTGCTCCCCCAACATGATGCAGAAAGCTGCTCACTCAGAAAACACTGGAGCCAACAATACAGCTCAGTATAAATCCATATATTCTAGATAACCAACTGTCAATTTTAATACTGTAAAATACATTTTCCACTAACACTACGGTAAGTTCCTGTGTGTGTGTGTGTGTGTGTGTGTGTCTGTGTGTGTTCGTTCTGGGGATTGGACCCCAGGGCATTCCACCGCTGAGATACACCCCGGGCTTTTTATTTTGAACCAGGGTCTTGTTAACTGAGTATGATGGCGTACACCTGTAACCCAAACACTTGGGAGGTTGAGACAAGAGGGCTGCAGGTACAAGGGCAGCCTCGGCCAATAACGAGGCTGTCCTCAACCTGGCAAGCCCATGCTTCGAAATAAAAATACAGTAGGGCTGGGGGCGTAGCTCAGAGGCAGAGTGTCCTTGAGTTTAATTCCTACCACTATAAGTAATTAAATAAATAAATACATAAATAAACTGCCCAAGCTATCCTCAAACTTGTAATCCTCCTATCTCAGCCTTCCAAGTATTGGAATTACAAGTGTGCACCACCATGCCTAGCTTATGGTAAATACCATTTATAATTCAGAAAAACCTGAAGGTCTCAAAGTGCCAAGGGGCTATTTAAATATTAATATAATCTGACAGTGTGTATTGTGTGCATGTATGTCTGTAAAAACCTTAGGCTACACTCTTTCTGTTTTATGTACTATCAGTGTGTAAATGTATGTGCTCTTACTACTGAGCTTATACCCCCAGCCCCTGCCATTTGTTTCTGCAGAAGTCAGATTTATCTCTCCCTACTCCAGTATACAGAGTGGTAAACAAGACTGTGAAGTCAAGGAGGTCTAGTAAAGGCTGTAGGTTCTGTTCCCCCAAGTATAAGGTCATGAAGTCTGATGCATGTGCACCTCTAGGTATGCTATTAATGAAACACAGAAGACATAACACAGAGGGTAAGACCGATATTCAAAGAGGAAATAAGATGAATTCTTTAAAACCAGATGTTAAGCAAAATCCCCAAGGCTAGCAAAGAATGGAAACCACAGGCATTCATGGCCAGAGATAACCTTCTTCTTATACTGGCAATTAAACTCAGGCCATGTTACCGCTGAGCTATACTTCCATCTCTTTTTTATTATTATTTATTATTATTATTATTTTTTTTTTGCAGGGCTGGGGATGGAACCCAGGGGCATTTGACCTCTGAACTACACCCTCTGCCCTATTTTTTATTCTTTATTTCAAAACAGGGTCTCAATGAGTTGCAAAGGGCCTCACTAAGCAGCTGAGACTGTCCGCAATCCGTGATCCTATCTCAGCCTCCCAAATGCTGGGATTACAAGCGTGTGCCACCATGCATGGATCTTTTTTATAATTTTTTATTGCGGTACTGGGGAGGGAACCCAGGGACATTCTACCTCCGAGTGACATCCCCAGCCCTAATTTTTTATTCTTTATTTTTGCACACCTGCAACCCCAGTGACCAAGAGGCTCTGGCAGAAGAATCATAGGTTCTGGGCCATAAGTTGTCTAGGCCAGCCTAGAGGACTTGGCAAGACCTTCTCTCAAAATAAAAAATAAGTAGGGCCGGGGACGTAGCTCAGTGATAGAGAGCACCCCCAAGTTCAATTCTTAGTATTAGGGCTGGGGATATAGCGTGGAGCTACAATACTCCTGGGCTCAATTCCTAGCGCCACAAAGTTGAATAAATAACTAAATAAATAAATAAATATGATGCACAAGGAAGCCAGGGAGAAAACGGGTCACAGGATGAACTCTAGATGACGGAGAAACTACAGATGCACAATAAGGCGACCGGAGGGGATGGAGGGTCGAAGAGGGAAATTCCCCAATGTATATGATGCACATCCACAAACATCAAAGTCAATCACTAAGCCAAACATGAGAAGGAGGGAGGGAGAGACTAGGGTGGGCGTTGGGGAAGGGCTAACTGGGTGATACGTGCATGTATGTCTCTACCGTCTTGTATCCCATTAAGACATACGACCACAATATACCAAGAAAAAAAATTTTTTTAAGATGATGCAAAAGCCAGCATGCTGATAAAACTCGGCCTGCTCTGCTAGTTACCTGTAGTCCCTGTACTAAGCCTTTGTTCTAGAGCCAAGAGTGATAAATTGGCGGACTGACCTTGGGCACTACTAGTTGGTTAGCAATGACCAGTTTGCCTCCCCTTAGCTTCCCCATCTGTAATAACAGGGTGAGCCATGTCTCTGAGATTCCTTCCAGTGCTGGAGGCTGAGCACACACTCCGCCATGATGAACAGTCAATCCTGCAGGGGTGTTCGAGCGGATTCTGTCACCTCCGGAGACTGAGTTCATGTTGTCTGGAAGTTCTCTGTTCCTCCCGCCCCTCTGTCAGCTTGCCCTTCCCTCCCACCCACGCACACACCCAGCACTGCATTCTATTTCTAGACATAAATACTGAGGTTCATTTTCCACTTCCTCCTCCAGCCCCAATTTCTCATAAGAGTATGCACAGGATTTCTCATTATGTTTGAACTAAAATTTTAGGTCTTCTTTTAAAGGTGACATTTCTTTTTTCCTCTTGCCCAGCCTCTGTGTGAGTGTGTGTGTGTGTGGGGGGGGGGTATTGAGCCCAGGAGCATTTTATTTCTGAGCTACACTCAATCCTATTTTAATTTTTTATTTTGAAACAGGGTCACACTATGTTACAGAGGTCCTTGCTAAGTTGCTAAGGCTGGCTGAGAACCTGCAATCCTCCCATGTCTCAGCCTCCCAAGTGCTGGAGCCAGATGCTCGTCCCCACACCCAGCTGCTTTGCATCTTTTTTTGCATGTGTGTGGTACTAAGGATGAAACCCAGAGGCATTCTACGTCTGAGCTGTACCCCCAGCCCTATTTTATTTTTATTTTGAAACAGGGTCTGGGTAGGTTGAGGAGTTTCACTATTTGCTATCCAATAACCTGCGATCCTCCACTGAGCTGACTCTCATTCTTCCAGCTCTCATAAACATCTTGTTTAAAACTGTGATCTCATAAAAAATTTAATACTTTAATGAGCACACAACTAAGGGTTCAACAATTACATGGCTGACTGATGCTTTTCAGGCATAATAGACTAAAATAAAATTCTGAAAAGCTATAGTCCAAAAGAGGTCAGCAAAACATCTTTAGCACTGGTTCAGAGGACAGCTGTGTTAACACTCTAAGAAAGCTGTAGGAATGCTGCGTTCTTGTGAGCTGCTGGTTGAGATTATAAATGATCAAACTTCCTGTCTTCTCCCTCCTTAGAATCCATCCTATTCCTAGAAGTTAAAACAAAGAAACAAAAACTCTACTATAACTATTTCAAATTGTCAAAGTCTCTCTCTTTCTTTTGTACTAAGGATTGAACCCAGGCCACTCTAGCTCTGAGCTATACCCCTAATCCTTTTTCATTTTTATTTTGAAACAGGGTCTCTCACTAAGCTGCTGAAGCTGGTACTGAACCTGTGATCTTCCTATCTGAGTCTCCCAAATCCTGGGATTATAGGCCTTGTTAAACGTACTAATAAATCGTAACCTCTAATTCTACTTTTAGATATCAGGAAATCTTTTTCTTTCCCCGCAGGTCTGGGGATGGAACCCAGAGGCATTTGACATCTGAGCTATACTCCCTGCCCAATTTTCTATTCTTTATTTTGAAACAGGGTCTCACTGAGTTGCGGAGGGCCTCACTAAGTAGCTGAGCCTGTTGCGAACCTCAATCCTCTGGTCTCGGCCTCCTGAATGCTGGGATTACAAGCGTGTGCCACCACGCCCGGCTATCAGGAAATCATTTTGCAAATCAATTTATTCTTATGATATGGTATATTCACCAGTAATCCTACTAGTACTCAGAAAGCCCAGAGTACTCAGAAAACCCTACTAGTACTCAGAAAGCTCAGAGGTGAATGAACTTTCCATCTTCCTATCTCCAGCCTCCCAAGTCCTGGGATCACAGACATGTACCACCACACCCAGCTATGAATGGACATTTATTAACCATGTCTGGAGGACACCACATTGCATGAATCAGTATCAACTACCTATTCTTTCTCTGTACTGCTGAGGCCGCTGGATCACTTCATTTAATACCCCAAACTCTACAAATTTCCACCAATTAGTTATTTGGAGAAAAAAAAAAAAAAGCAACAACAGTTTGTGAACTAGGCACAGTCGTATACACCTGTAGCCCCACTACTTGGGAGGCTGAGACAGGAGGATTACGGTGCGAGGTCAGCTTCAGCAACAAGACCCCATTTCAAAATAAAAAATAAGCTGGGCAAACTGGGTGTGGTGGCGCATGCTTGTAATCCCAGTACTTGGGAGGCTGAGACAGAAGGATCACAGGTTTACAGCCAGCCTCAACTACTTAGCGAGGCCCTCCGGAACTTAGTGAGACCCTGTGTCAAAATAAAAGTTAATTAATTAATTAAAAAATAGGGCTGGGGTGTAGACCCAGTACCACCAAAAACAAACAACACTTTAGTACTGCTATCAAGGTATTCCTACAATGCCTATGAAAAGATCAATAGGCTGGATGTCCCTCAGTGCAGAGTGCTTGCCTAGCACACACCAGGCCCTAGGTTGGATTATGACCCTGAAAAAAACAAGATAAAATTAAAAAGCTGCAAGCTAGGCTTGGTAGTAGTGCACACTTGTAATCTTAGTAATTGGAGGCTGAGACAAAATGGTCACGGGTTCGCAGCCAGCCTCAGCTACTCAGTAAAGCCGTCCGCAACTTAGTGAGACCCTGTTTCAAAATAAAGAATAAAAAAATAGGGCAGAGAGTGTAGCTTAGAGGTAGAATGCCCCTAGGTTCAATCTCCAGTACTGCAAAAAACAAAACAAAACAAAACAAAATAGGGCTGGCTGGAGCTGGGTGTGGTGGCGCACACTTGTAACCCCAGTACTTGGGAGGCTGAGACAGGAGGATCGCACAGGTTCGAAGCCAGCCTCAGCAACTTAGTGAGGCTCTCAGCAACTTTGTGAGACCCTGTTTCCAAATAAAATATAAAATAGGTCTGGAGGTATAGCGTGGAGGTAGAAGGTCCCTGGGTTCTAACTTCAGTAACACGCACACGGACGGAGGTGTAGCTTAGAGCTAGAATACCCTGGGGTTCCAATCCCAGTTTCATAAAAAATAAATAAATAAGTAGTTGCATATGATTTCAATGTGCCTAGGAAGACTACTAGCTCAGCCTGAGGTTCATTAACTAAGAACAACAACAACAATAAAACCCAGCAGCTTGTGGGCAGAGGTTTGAGTGTGAATACACCAATTCCTATCAAGAAGTATGGCTGTTTCTTAAGAGGTCACGAAAGCTCTGATAGAAATGTTTAAAATGAGAACTGGGCATGGTGGCGCATGCTTGCAATCCCAGTATTTGGGAGGCTGAGACCTGAGGATGGCAGTTCATGGACAGCCTCAGCTATTTAGTAATGCCCTCGCAACTTAGTAAGACCCTGTTTCAAAATAAAGAATAAGCTGGGCGTGGTGGCGCACGCTTGTAATCCCAGCATTCGGGAGGCTGAGACTGGAGGATCATGGTTCGCAGACAGCCTCAGCTACTTAGTGAGGCCCTCTGCAACTCGGTGAGACCCTGTTTCAAAATAAAGAATAAAAAATAGAGCAGGGCGTGTAGGTCGGAAGTTGAATGCCCCTGGGTTCCATCCCCAGACCCCCCAAAATAAAATAAAATAAAATAAAGAATAAAACAGGGCAGAGATATAGCTCAGAGGTCAAATGCCCCTGTGTTCCATCCCCAGACCTGCAAAAAAAAAGAAAAAAGAAGAAATGTTTAAGATGTGCTGGGCATGGCGGCACATGCTTGTCATCCCAGCATTTGGGAGGCTGAGACAGGAGGACTGCGGTTTGAGGACAGCCTCAGATACTACTTAGTGAGGCCCTCTGCAACTCAGTGAGACCATTTCAAAATAAAGAATAAAAAATAGGGCAGGGGGTATAGCTCTGAGGAAGAATGCCCCTAGGTTCCATCCCTAGTACAGAAAAAAAAAAAAAAGTTTAAAATGATCTGGGCTTGGTAGCATACGCTTGTAATCCCAATATTCGGGGGCTGAAACAGGAGGATCCAGGTTTGCGGCCAGCCTCAGTAAGGCCATCCACAACTTAGTGAGACCCTGTTTCAAAATAAAGAATAAGCCAGGCATGGTGGCGCACACTTGTAGTCTCAGCATTCAGAAGGCTGAGACAGGAGGATCACGGTTCGCGGACAGCCTCAGCTACTTAGTGAGGCCCTCTGCAACTTAGTGAGACCTTGTTTCAAAATAAAAAATAAAAATAGGGCAGGGGGTATGGCTTCGAGGTCAAATGCCCCTGGGTTCCACCCCCAAACCCACAGAAAGAAAGAAAGAAAGAAAGAAAGAAAGAAAGAAAGAAAGAATAAAAAATAGGGCTAGGATGTAGCTCAGAGTTAAGACAGTTCCCAGTACCACAAAAAATAAAAATAAAAAATGTTTAAAATGGACATTTTTATAAATGTGGAAATTCTGTATCTTTTGAATTTGTTTGGTGAGCTGCACTGTGACCCAGCAACTCCAGAGACAAATCAAATGTAGTCCAGAGGCCATTATCAATAATTTTCTGAGCAATGATTCAATATTGACAGCAAGTTCACACACTAACATGACCTCTGAAGAACTTATTGGTCTGTCAAGGAGATTGTTTTTTGGTACTAGGATTTGAAACCAAGAGCCTCTCTCACCTAAACCTCCAGCCCCCCCCCCTTTTTTTTTTTGGTGGTACTGGGGATGGAACCCAGGGATTTTTCTACCTCCGGGTTATACTCACAGACCTATTTTATACTTTACTTAGAAACAGGGTCTCTCTAAGTTGCTGAGAGCCTCATTAAGCAGCTGAGGCCGGCTTCGAACCTGTGCAATCCTCCTGTCTCAGCCTCCCAAGCGCTGGGATTACAAGCATGCACCACAACACCCAGCTTGTTTTAAAAAGGGCTGAGGGTAAAGGCCGGGTGTAGTGACACAGGCTTGTAATCCCAGCATTCGGGAGGCTGAGACAGGAAGGATCGTGGTTTGTGGATAGCCTCAGCTCCTACTTATTGAGGCCCTTTGTAACTCAGTGAGACACTGTTTCAAAATAAAGAATAAATAATAGGGCTGGGCCTGTAGCTCAGAGGCAGAATGCCCCTGGGTTCCATCCCCAGTACTGCAAAAAAAAAAAAAAAAAAAAAAAAAAGGCTGAGGTACAGCCTAGAGGTAAAGTCGAAGGAGATTTAGAAAGCCGGGCGTGGTGGCGCACGCTTGTAATCCCTGCGCTTGGGAGGCAGAGACAGGAGGATCGCGCCGGTTCAGAGCCAGGCTTGCTGGCTTAAGAGACCCTGTTTCCAAATAAAAAAGTCTAAAAATAGGTCTGGGAGTGTAGCCCGGAGGTAGAAGGGCTTCCAAGAACCCCAGTACCACCAAAAAAAAAAAAAAAAAAAAAAAAAAAAAAGGGAGACTTAGAAGGGCTAGGGTACAGGTTCTGTGGTGGAGTGCTTACCTAGCATGTGCAAGGCCCTGGGTTCCTTCTGCAGAACCACCAGGGGTGAGGGAAGGGGTGGTGGAAAAGCTGGAGATATAAATTCCCACACTTATGAAAAAACTAAATCAGTTTTGTAAGTGAAATCATAGATGAGATGATTCATGGGCTCAGCTCAATGCCCAGCATGTTAGTAACAGGTGATATTTACTGGAGACTTACCTACCTAACCCTGCGCTGCCTTAGAGGAATTTTTGAAGCAAGTACTGACGTTGTCTAAGATCCTTAGTTGTTTTTACTTTTGTGTGTGTGTGGGGGGGGCACTAGGGATGGAACCCAGAGGCATTCTCCCTCCGAGCTGCACCCCCAGACAGATTTCACTTTTATTTTGAAACAGGGTCTCGCTAAATTGTATAGGGCCTGAGTTGCTGAAGCTGGCCAGAAACCTGTGATCCTCCTGTCTCAGCCTCCCAAGCACTGGGATTACAAGCATGTGCCACCATGCTCAGCAATTTTAGCTCTTTTTAGGTGCTCTTATTAGAGAATACAAAATTCTGTGTGTCTTAAATACAAAAATCCTAAAGACACCTTCTTTGAGGAATTAGAACAAATTTACTAGCGGGCGTGGTGGCACACGCTTGTAATCCCTGCTCTTGGGAGGCTAAGACAGAGGATCACACAGGTTCAAAACCAGCCTCAGCTACTGAGTGAGGCTCTTAGCAACTTAGTGAATCCCTGTTTTCAAATAAAGTATAAAACAGGTCTGGGAATATAGCCCAGAGGTAGAAAGCCTCTGGATTACACCCCCAGTACCAAATAAATAAATAAATAAATAAAAATAAAAATTTAAAGACAAAGAGCTGAAGAAGCACCCTCCTAAATCTCCTGACTCCATAGGGTTAACTGCCAACTTAGTAAAGCTGGGAAATTTTAGGGTGAGCACATTCGTTAAACAATGTGGAAAATCAGCAAAACTAGTTTGCCATGAGCAGCCGTCTCCCTGAAATAGACTCTCATTTACTTTCATTCCTTCTGCTTTCCAGTCTCTTCTCTTTGAAGCAGCTCTTGATTAGTTACTTTTTTAATTGCCACTTAATTGGGAAACAAAATTAGAACACTTCTTTGATATCGGTGATGAGGTTTCTCTTTTCATTTCTGCTTTGATCCAGTTTTGAAAAACCAAAAACTGAAGGGAAAAATGAATAAAAATGGACTAAAAAGATTTCTTTTTTCCAAGAGCTAGATGCAGTTAAAGTCATTAAATAAAGATGGCGAATACTACACTTGGAGAATCTGAAGAAGAAAACAAAAGCAAATAGAAATAGTTTTATGGAATTTACTTTTTGTGTGTGTACATAGTACTAGGGATTCAACCCAGGGCCATTCTACCTCCAATACACCCCAGCCCTACTTTATTTTTATTTTGAAACAGGGTCTAAGTTGCAGAGGGCCTCACTAAATTGCTGAGGCTGGCCTCCTATTTCAGCCTTCCAAGTACTAGGATTACACGTTGCTGGCCATCATGCCTGGCTTCAGAATTTACTTTCAAAAAGCCCTTTCCTCCTCATGTTTCTTCATGAGTGACAAAATCTCATGACCAGGAAATGGGAAAATTTATAAGAATCCATGTTAAACTGGGCATGGTGGTACACACCTATAATCTCAGTACTTAGGAAGCTGAGACAGGATGACCAAAGGTTCAAAGCCAGTCTCAGCAATTTAGCAAGGTTTTCAGCAACCTAGTGAGAACTGTTTCCAAGTAAAAGCAAAATAGAGCTAGAATTTGTAGTTCAGAGGTAAAATGCTCCTCAGTTCAATACCCAGCAACACACACACACACACACACACACACACACACACACACACACACACATTTAACCTGACCTATGAGGTAAGAAAATAGAGAAAAACATTCCTTATCAAAGGGCTCTTACTGGGCTGGGCTTGTAATCCCAGCATTTGGGAGGCTGAGACGGGAGGATCGCAGTTTGCAGCCAGCCTCAGCCTACATAGTGAGTCCCTTTGCAACTCAGTGAGACCCCATTTCAAAATAATAAAAAAATTAGGCTGGGGTGTAGCTCAGAGGTAGAATGCCCCTGGGTTCCCAGTATCGCAACAAAAAAAAAAAAAAAAAAAAAAAGTTCTTACCTATGCCTGGTCAGTATTTCAATGGTTACTGTTGACATTGCAAAATAAATTCCAAAAGGATGCTAAAAACAGAAGCCTAATTCATTCTTTGTTCAAAACACCCAGACTTTAATTAGTTATCCCAAAATTAAAATCCACAGCCAGTTAACAGGGTTCTTTCTTTCTTTCTTTCTTTCGTAGTGCTGGGTATTTTGTAGTATTGGGAGGTAGCCGACTCTTTTTTTTGGTTTTTGAAATGGGGTTTCTCTAGGTTGCTCAGAGTTTCGCTATGTTGGTGAGGCTAGCCTTGAATCTTCCATCCTCCTGCCTCCCAAGTGCTGGGATTACAGTCATGCACCGCCATGAGCAGCCCCTCCCAGTTCTTTGGTGGTAGGGTATGGGGAAATGCTGACCTTTTTCTTCTGCTGAGTGTTTCTGTGGGGGTGATTAATTTTTTTTCTTGTGGTACTGGGGATTGAACCAAGGGCCATTCTACCTTGAGCTACACCCCTAACCCTTTTTATTTCTTATTTTGAAACAGGGTCTCATTAAGTAGCTGAGGCTGGCTGCAGAATGTGCAATCCTCCTGTCTCAACCTCCCAAGTACTGGGATTACAAGCATGTATCACCACGCCCAGTGGTACCAGAATTGAATAAAGGGACATTCTGCCTTTGAGCTACACTACCAACACTATTTTATTTTTCATTTTGAATCAAGGAACAAGATCTTACTAAGTTGCAGAGGGCCTCACTAAATTGCAGAGGCTGACTGAGAACCTGTAATTCTCCTGCCTCACCCTCCCAGTGAACCTCCCAACTAGCATGGTGGCCCATACTTGTAATTTCAGTACTTGAGAGGCTGAGACAGGAGGATCACAGGCTCGAGGCCAGCCTCAACAACTTAGTGAAGACCTCCACAACTTAGAGAGACCCTGATTTTTTCTTTTTTCTTTTTTCTTTTTTGGTATTGAGGGTAGAACCCAGGAACTTTCTACTCCAGGCTATACTCCCAGACCTATTTTTTCTATTTTATTTGGAAACAGGGTCTAAGTTGCTGAGAGCCTCACTAAGTAGCTGAGGCTGGCTTTGAACCTGTGCGATCCTCCTGTCTCAACCTCCCAAGTGCTGGAATTACAAGCATGTGCCACCATGCTTGGCTAGGGAGACCCTGTTTTAAAATAAATAAATAAATGAATAAATAAATGAATAAATAAATGAATAAATAAAATAGGACTGAGGGTGTAGCTCAGAGGTAGAATGTCCCTGGGTTCCATTCCCGGTATCATAAAAGGGTCATAAACAAAACTTCAGTTAGCCGGGCGTGGTGGCACACACTTGTAATCTCAGTGCTTGGGAGGCTGAGACAGGAGGATCCCACAGGTTCGAAGCCAGCCTCAGCTACTTAGTGAGGCTCTCAGCAACTTAGTGAGACCCTGTTTCCAAATAAAAATATAAAATAGGCCTGGGAGTACAGCCCGAAGGTAGAAAGGCCCTGGGTTTCATTCCCAGTACCACAATAAACAAACAACAAACAACAACTACAACAACAAAATACCTACAGACAGAGCTGAGCATGGTGGCACAACCTATGCACCAGCTCCTAGGGAGGTTTATTTGGGAGAATTACTGGAACTCAAGAGTTAAGATTAGTCTGAAGCCATCATGGTAGCTCATGCTTGTAATCTTACTTTGGGAGGCTGAGATAAGAGGATCACAGATTTGCAAACAGCCTTAGCAACTTGGGCCTTTAGCAATTTACCGAGAACTTGTTTCAGAATAAAAAATAAAATGGAGCTGGGGCGAATGCCCCTGTGTTTTACTTGCAGAACCAAAACACAAAAACAAAAATACAAAACTAGTCTGGACAATACAGCAAGACCCTCTCAAGAAAGAAAGGAAGGAGCAGGCCATGGTGGCATATGCCTATAATCCCAGTACTTGAAAGGCTAAGAGAGAATTGTAGGTTTGAAGACAGGCTCAACAAGTAGTGAGACTCTCATTAACCTAGCAAGACCGTTTCCAAATAAGAAATAAAATCGGAGTGGGAATGTGGATTGAAGGTAGAATGCCTTTGGATTCAATCCCCAGTACTGCATAATTAATTAATTAATTAATTAAAATAAAAAAGAAGGAAAGAAGGAAGAAGATAGATACATACATATGTATGTGTCCTTTACAGGTATATGTATTTATATATATGTGAAGTTTTAGGCAGGAGTGGTGGCGCACACTTGTAATCCCAGCACTTGGGAGACTGAGACAGGAGGATCGCACAGATTCCAAGCCAGCCTCAGCTACTGAGTGAGGCTCTCAGCAACTTAGTGAGACCCTGTTTCCAAATAAAGTATGAAATAGGTCTTAGAGTATAGCTTGGAGGTAGAAAAGCCCCTGGGTTCCACCCCCAGTACCACAAAAAAAGAAAAAAAAAAAAAAGATATATATGTGAAGTTTTTTTCCCCTTTTTTTGCAGGTCTAGAGATGGAACCCAGTGGCATTCAACCTCCAAGCTACACTCCCAGTCCTATTTTTTTACTCTTTATTTTGAAACTGGGTCTCACTGAGTTACAGAGGGCCTCACTAAGTAGCTGAGGCTGTCTGTGAACCGTGATCCTCTGGTCTCAGCCTCCTGAATGCTGGGATTACAATCGTGTGCCACCACGCCCGGCTATATGTGAAGTTTTATATTCACCAAATGTTTGCGTTTAATTGTGTTTAATTATGGAAGAAACATATTAACTACAAATGTCAAGAACTAAACTCACACATAAATAAATATAACAGCCAGGCATGGTGGCTCACACTTGTAATCCCAGTACTTGGGAGGCTGAGACAGAGGCATTACAGGTTTGTGGCCAGCCTCAGGTATTTGTGAGGCCCTCTGCAACTTAGTGAGACTGTGTTTCAAAAATAAAGAATAAAAAATAGAGTTGGAGGGTAACTCAAAAGTAGAATGCACCTGGGTTCAATCTTCAGTACCGCAAAACAAACAAACAAACAAACAAACAAATTAGCACAGTTCCATTTCCTATTAATCCAATGTGTGATTCCATTGGTGTAAACTACTATGAACATATCCTGAAAGAGGCATGAGAGAAGTTAGCTTTAACTATAATTAACTATTATTATTTATTGTAGTTTAGAATCACTAACATCGAAAGGAGATATCCCCCTTCAATTCTTTTTTGTGGTAATGTGGATTGAATCCAGAGGCATTCTACCCTTGAGCTATACCCCAGCCCTATTTTATTTTAATTAGTTTATTTATTTTTTATGGTATTGGGGGTGAAACCCAGGGGCTTTCTACCTCCAGGCTATACTCCCAGACCTTTTTTATACTTTATTTGGAAACAGGGTCTCACTAAGTAGCTGAGGCTGGCTTTGAACCTGTGCAATCCTCCTGTCTCAGCCTCTCAAGCACTGGGATTACAAGCGTGAGTCATCACACCCAGCTTTTATTTTTTATTTTGAAACAGGCCCTCACCAAATAGCTGAGGCTGGATGCGAATCTAAGATTCTCCTATATCAGCCTCCTAAATACTGGGATTATAAATATGTACACTTGTAATTCCCGCGCTTGGGAGGCTGAGACAGAAGGATTACACAGGTTCGAAGTGTGCGCCAACACCTGGCTTAATTCTTTATTTTGAAAAAGGGTCTCACTAAGCTGCGGAAGGCAAGTATCTGAGGCTGGCGGCGAGCCTGTGATCCTCCTGTCTCAGCCTTCCAAGTACACCACTATACCCGGCCTAATTTTTTTTTTTGGTGGTACTGGAGATAGAACCTTTAACCTCCGGGCTACACTCCCAGACCTATTTATTCTATTTTATTTTATTTGGAAACAGGGTCTCTTAATCCAGAGAGGCTGGCTTCGAACCTGCGCGATCCTCCTGTCTCCGCCTCCCAAGCACAGGGATTACAAGGGTGTGCCACCACACCCAGCTTAATTTTTTTGTAAGCAGGGCCTTGCTAAGTTTCTACGGCTCTTCTCAAACCTGTGATCTCCCTTTCTCAGCCTCCCAAGTACCGGGATTTTAGGTGCGCATGTGTTGGAAACATTTTAAATTATATCAAGTAAGGAAAGAAACATTTCAAGGAGCAAAAAAAGGCAGAGTTTTTTCATGACAAATTGGAAGTTGCTTAATTTCTGCGGCAATTCCCAAGGCTTATAGTAAGACTTACTGTGAAAAGAAAGTGTATATTTAAGAAAAATCTAACATTCTTCCATTCAAGCCAGGCACTTGAGTATTTATCACTGATTTATGCAACAAATACTCATTAATGCTCACTAAATGGCAGGAATGCCTGGCATCTCCAAGACACAATCCCTGCTCTCACTGTATCCACAGTCAGGTGAGTCAGAGACATTTTACACAAAATTATCAAATGTTATTTAACTATTGTTGTGATAAAAGCTACAAAAAAGACTGTGTGCTAGAGAAGGCAAGCTGCAGAAGGTGAGGAAAGATGTGAAGAGGAGATGGAGGAGGCTGTGTTCTAAATGTTTCTCATTTAATCTCCACAACTCTAGGTTAAGAACTATCCCAAGGTCACAGGGACAGGTCAGAAGCAGGCTTTGAAGCCAGGTTCGAATGACTCCAAATTACATGTTTTTCCCACTGCGCCACGCTGCTTATTCCCAAAACGCTTGCCTCTGAAAGCTAATGGGAAAATGTGGACTCTACCCCAGATCCTAAGTGCCAGAACTGGACTCTTTCCTTCAAAGGAGGGCCTGTTTTTCACCTAACACTTCTAAACTCATTTTTATAGACATCTTAAGTTTAGGACACTAGTAAACGTTATTTCTTCATTCAAACCGTAACCATGAACGTAACCAAAAAACAAAACAAATAATAAGCCCATAGTGACAGGGAAGCTGAGACAGGAGGACTGCAAGTTAGAGTACAGCCTCTGCAACATAAGAATTCCAGCAACCTGGCAAGACCTTGTTGCAAAACAGAAAGTTAAAAAAAAAAAAAAAAAAAGAGCCGGGAGTATAGCTTAGAGGCAATCCTCAGTAACACATACACAAATACACACAAAAGTTTATTTTGTTTTGTTGCTGGGGATCGAACCCAGGGCCTCCAGTATGCTACGCACCAAGCTTCCCATTGGCAAACAGTTTTGCAAAGTGAGTAGTTTATGAGGAACAAAATCTACTAAAGAACTATAACTACTGATCAAACAACAGTTAAAGTAAAGAAAAATACAACCAACAACATAAAGAGCAAAGAAAAACCCACACTTTCACTATTGAAATGACTCCCACATTAAAAAACTCCCATCTATGATTTGGACCTCTCTCTACTCAACTAACATGGCGTAGTAGCGCACAATTGTAATCCCGGTACTTGGGAGGCTGAGAGGAGGATTCCAGGTTTGAGACCAGCCCTAGAAACTTAGTGAAGTTCTCAGCGACCTTTTTTTTTTTTTTTTTGGTACTGGGAATGGAACCCAGGGGCATTCTATCTCCGAGCTACGCCCCCAGCCTATTTTTTATTCTTTATTTTGAAACACGGTCTCACTGAATTGCAAAGGGCCTCACTAAGTAGCTAAGGCTGTCTGCGAACCACATATCCTCCTGTCTCAGCCTCCCCAATGCTGGGATTACAAGTGTGCGTCACCACACCCTTAGTTTTCAGCAACTTAGTGAGACCCTGTTTTCATATATATAAAAAAAAAAGTAAAATAGCCGGGCGTGGTGGCGCACGCTTGTAATCCCCGCGCTTGGGAGGCAGAGACAGGAGGATCGCGCAGGTTCGAAGCCAGCCGCGCGCGCTGGCTTATGAGACCCTGTTTCCAAATAAAAAAAGTATAAAAAAATAGGTCTGGGAGTGTAGCCCGGAAGTAGAAGGGCTTCCAGGAACCCCAGTACCACCAAAAAAAAAAAAAAAAAAAGTAAAATAGAGCCAGGTGTGGTGGTGCATGCTTGTAATCCCAGTACTTGGGAGACTGAAACAGAAGGATTGCAGTCTCATGGACAGTCTAACCAAGTACTGAGACTGTCACCAACCTAGCAAGACCCTGTTTCCAAATAAAAATAAAACAGGGCTGGAGGTCTAGCTCTGATGCATAATGCTCCTGGGCTCAATCTCCAGTAGCGCACACACACAAAGAAAGTGCTGCCCTTTCCCTTCTTCCGGCTTCTGCTTCCTCTTTATCAACTCTTCCATTCTTAGGAATATCAAACTTCAAAACAAGTTTTTTTTTTTTTTTACATTAGATCTGTTGTGAGTTATATCAACAGGACACAGTCATAAACCCCAAATTTGGCAAGCTTCCTTTTCCTCTACATTCTTTTGATTTTTTTCATAATGGGAAAGAAACAAAAAAGTTGGATCTTTTACCGTAAGGTTAACCACAAGCAGATTTTTAAGCGCTTAAATAATTCTTTGCTTTCCCATATCTACATGGTATCAGAATATAAAAATAAAAGAGTTTATCCAAGCACCTCAAATTTAACCGGTATCACAAGTCTCAGTAGTTGGGAGGCTGAGACAAGAGATTCAAGGTCGATGCAGGGTAACTTAGCAAGACCCTATTTCAAAATAAAAACTACAAAGGAGCTGGGTATGGTGGCACATGACTGCAATCCTAGTACTTGGAAGGCTGAGACAGGAGGATCACAGGTTCATTGCCAACCTCAGAAACTTACTGAGGCCCTCCACAATTTAGTGAGAGCCCTTCCTTTCTTCCTTTCTTTCTTTCTTTCTTTCTTTCTTTCTTTCTTTCTTTCTTTCTTTTTGTGGTAATGGGGATCGGAACCTAGGGGCATTGTACCTCTGAGCTCCACCCAAGCTCTATTTTTAATTCTTTATTTTGAAAGGATCTCACTGAGTTGTAAAGGGCCTCACTAAGTAGCTGAGGCTGTCCACGAACTGGGATCCTCCTGTCTCAGCCTCCTGAATGCTGGGATTATAAGCATGAGCCACCATGCCCAGCTGAAACTGTGTTTTTTTTTTTTTTTTGTGTGTGTGTGTGTGTGGTACTGGAAGTGGAACCTAAGGGCTTTTCTACCTCCGGGCTATACTCCCAGACCTATGTTATACTTTATTTGGAAACAGGGTCTCACTAAGTTGCTGAAAGCCTCACTAAGTAGCTGAGGCTGGCTTTGAATCTGTGTGATCCTCCTGTCTCAGCCTCCCAAGCGCTGGGATTACAAGCACGCGCCACCACATCTGACTCTTGTTTTTCTTTTTTAAATAGGGCTGATGGTATAGCAGAGAGGTAGAATGCCCCTGGGTTCAATCTCCAGCAACACACACACACACACACACACACACACACACACACACACCAATAACAAAGACTGAAACCTACCTTTCCCTCAGCTTTACCTGGGGGTAGGGGAGGTAGAATTGACAGTTAATGCGAATGACAAGCTGACTATAAAAGTCATACCATCACAGCCAGGCATAGTGGTACATGCCTGTAATCACAATACTTGGAAGGCTGAGTCAAAGGATTACACTTATGAGGTAAGGCTCCGCAAAGCATCAAGACCTTGTTTCAATCAATCAATCAATCAATAGGGCTGACAGTGTAGTTTGAAGGTAGAATGTCTCTGGGTCCAATCCCCAGTAACCATCCCCCCCATCATACCATCACAGATTAAGAATTACATACTGAGAACAGTCTCTCATGCTTTCAGTTAAAAATATATACTTATGAGCCGGGCGTGGTGGCATACGCTTGTAATCCCAGCATTTGGGAGGCTGAAACCGGAGGATCATGGTTCGCGGACAGCCTCAGCTACTTAGGCCCTCCACAACTCAGTGAAACCCTGTTTCAAAACAAAGAATAAAAAAACTGGGCAGGGGGGTGTAGCTCGGAGGTCGAATGCCTCTGGGTTCCATCCTCAGACCCGCAAAAAAAAAAAAAATATATATATATATATATATATGCTATATAAATATATTTATATATTATATAAAACATATCATATGTATATATGTTAATAGGGAGAGGGAGAGTGGGCCTAGAAACCTAACAAATTGAAAAAGATGAACATTAAACTGTGGCTTACAAAACTAATTTGGAAAAACTGACTCAACACTCAAAAATCTGGTGCATTTCCTCTTCTTTAGGAACAAATACAAGTAGTTATTTACTAACGGCAAGACGCTAAGGTACAGAATATGCAAAATTAAAATTATTAGCATCCCAAACCTAGTTGTCTATAAATGAGTTTAAGAAATGTCAGATACCAAATACTGGCCAGTTTCCTGAAGCTTTAGTCTACTTTCCATAGGCAACAGAGCAAAGATGCTGCAAGACCTAATTAGACATGTTGTTCTGAAAATTTATGGATTATTTGGAGCAACAGACACCACATAAATCAAAACTATCATAATTAGTTGGAGTTTATAACGTGAGTTTATATTTTAGGATTCTCTGGTAGTGATAGTTTACAACATAATTATATATATGGTTTGTATAGCCTGGTGAATTTCCTCATTGAAGAGGAACTCCAAAGAAATGTTTTATTATTCGTTTATTGCTAGTCACGTTGTCCATACACCTCTACGAGTAACGTCCCTTCTGAACTGTGGTTACTATTGCCACGTGTGCCATCAAAACACACCGCTCAACATGCTCTTTTTTCCAAGACTCGCCTGAGGCACACAAGTGGTACATTACACAGAACTTTTATATAATAAAAGTACTGAATGTCTCTGGCCCTTAATATACTGAGCGCCCACCCATGGTAAAAGACAAGGAAAATCACCAATCGTCAGGCAGGATCTCAATGCCTTAGCCAATAACAACTTGGGGGCGGGGTCAAACTAAGCTCCCGGTGACTTCCCCGCACCCCAAAGACCCAGGTTGTGGGAGACTGGACGGGAACTGGACTCCAAGGGTCTTGTTACCCTCGGTTGTAGCTGTTGTCCTCCTCGTTCTCGCAGTCGCTGCAGTGCTCGTGGCCATTGCCGTTCCCTTCCATCATCTGCGGCTGCTTAGGTGCCGGCGGCTTCACTGCTGTCTCACTCTCGTCCGCCATCTTGGGTTGCGAGAGCCGGGCTCCGCGCCCCGCTACATGGGGCGCTCCTATTGGACGAGGGAATCTTGCGCTGAATTCTGGGCTTTGTAGTTTTCTTAGAGAACGGGGCTGCCACTAGGCACGGCTCATTCCCGGAGGAAACTGGAACAAGATGGACTACGATACCCAGAAATCACGAGAGGAGGCTGTTTTGGGTCGAGGGCGGGGGCGGGGCCATCCCGGAAGTCCCGACGTTCGGCCGCTCTCGGTGGGAAGGAGGGCCGAAAGGGTGGGGGGCGGGGCGACCCTCTGGGAACAGGGCGGCCGTGGGGCATGCTGGGAGTTGTAGTTCGGTGCTGATTTAGGGGGTTCGGGCGTGGAGGCGCCAAAGTCCAATGTTTGATTTCAACCTACCTCTGAGAGTCCTAGGGTGGCAGGTGAGCCGTTACTGGCTGCTGTTAAGGACCGTTACCATTCCCGGGTAAGTGGGAGAGACTGAGACCTGCGGGTGTGACCCGCCGGGAGCCCGAATGCCCTGGCCCTTCTTGGAAGGGATTTTCCTGCTAGAGGCCTTCCTAACTCAGGATTCTGGACAGCCCCGGGTCGTTGGCAGGTCAGCGCCTCCTGAGAGTCTGCGGGACTGTGGTGTGCGAAGCACTGACCCTGAGCCCGAGACCTGACAGCGTGGCAGGCAGGCCTTGCGAAGTCCAGTCCTCCAGGTGCAGGAGGAACTGGGCTTCACAAGCTCTCCTGCACACCCTGTCCTTCTCGTTTCCCACTAAACTCTTGGTGAGCACATATATGCCAAGCTGTGGGGTAAGGCTTTCCATACCTGATCTCATATAATCTTATCAACAAGCCTAGAGTGGGAGTGCTATTATTAATCCCTTTATTTATTTATTTATTTATTTATTTAGCGGTACTGGGAATGGAACCCAGGGGCATTCTACCTCCGAGCTACACCCCCAGCCCTATTTTTTATTCTTTATTTTGAAACAGGGTCTCACTGAGTTGTAATGGACCTCATAGCTGAGGCTGTCCACGAACCACGATATTCCTGTCTCAGCTTCCCAAATGCTGGGATGACAAGCGTTCGCCACTCCCCCCCCCCCCGCATTATTCCCCTTTTTGAGACAAGAAAAAAAAATGTGGACAGGTTAGCAAATGTACAAACACATAGCTAGTAAGTGGCAAAATAAGGATACAAGTCCTGATCTGCCTGTCTCTAAGAAGCCCCATATTCTTTACCACCACAGAAGTCTCATTGTCTGATTCACATGTCCACCTATCGAAATCAGTTATTAGAAGGCAACTGCAACATTTTAATCTACTTTTAGCCTTGTCTGAATGCTTCAGTTTCAGTCCCTTGGATCTTGTCTCTGATTGAGTAACCTGACTTGTGTCCTGAGAAGAGAGAAAAAACACAGTTCCCATTCTTAGAGATTTCCTGCTTGGTTCCAGTGTAGTGAGTGGTGAGAGAGGGACTAGTTCTGACCATCTGAGAGTTGCCTGGCCAAAAAGGGAAATGATGTTTGTCTTTGTGAAACTCTGAACGTGAGAAGAAGGGTAGGGTAGGAAGAAACTGTTCCCCTCTGACTCAGGGAAAGAAAACCAAATAAATTGTAGAGCTAAATATAGTGAGCTCTTTATATCAGTGGAGGGAACAGAAAAGTAAATACAACGCAAAGCTATAGATAATCCCCAATAATAATCTGTGTGTGTGTGTGTGTGTGTGTGTGTGTGTCTGTGTGTGTGTGTGTGTCTGTGCTTTACTGGGGATTGAACCCAGGGGCGTTATACCACTGACTACACCCCAGCCCTATTTTATCTTTTGTTTTGAAATAGAGTGTCACTAAGTTGAGGGTCTCACTAAGGGTCTCACTAAGTTGCTAAGGCTGGCCGTGAACCTGCAATCCTCCTGTCTCAGCCTCCCGGGTACTGGGATTGCAGGCATGTGCTACCACACTCTGCTAATATTTTGGAAGGTAGTCAAAGCTGCCCATTTAGGCCAAGAGCTATCACCCACAGTTATTTCTCCAGGGCCAAGACTACTACTGTCAGCATGTTGTCATAAAAGTTCTTATAGGGGAAGGGAAGGTCAGAGATGATGATGATGATGATAATAATAATAATAATAATAATAATAATAATAATGCCTTACTTGTATCAGATGGATTTAACCTTATTTTTTAAAATACTTATACATTATATATAATACATTCATACACACACACACACACACACACACACACACACACACACACAGGATTTAATCCAGGATTTAACCATACCCTCAGCCACTTTTTTTTTTTAAACAGGGTCTCTCTAAATTACTAAGGGTCTCACCAAATTGCTGAGGCTGGCCTCAAACCTGCCTTCCTCTTTCTCAGTCTCCCACAGACTGGGACTACAGGTGTGTGAGCCTGCCCACTGGATTTAATTTTCCTAAATGTTTCTCCTAGTTTAGCTTTTATGACCTGGTAGACAGGGAAGGGCACTTCCCTGTCACTAAGTTGCTAAGGCTGGGATACATGCCTGTAATCTCACTGCTTGGAAGACTGAGACAAGAGGATTGCAAGCTTGAGAACAGCCTCAACAACACATCAAGACTCTGTTTTTTTTTTTTTTTTTTTTGTGTATGTGTGTGTGTGTGTGTGTGTGTGTGTGTGTGTGTGTGTTTGTCCTGGAGGTCAAACCCAGAGTCATTCAACCTACTAAGTATATCCCAGCCCTATTTTTTATTTCTTTTTATGATACCAGGAATTGAACCCAGAGGCATTCTCCTTCCAAGCTATACCCACAGATCAATTTTATTTCTTATTTGGAAACAGTCTCATTAGGTTGCTGAGAACCTCACTAAATTGCTAAGGCTGGCTTTGAACCCGTCTCAGCCTCCCAAGTACTGGGATTACAAGTGTGCACACCACGCCTGGCTGCCTGGCTTATTTTATTTTGAAACAGGGTCTTGCTAAATTGCTGAGGCTGATTTTTTTTTTTTTTTAAGGTGGAACCCAGGGGCATTCTACCTCTGAACTACACACCCACTCCTATTTGTCAGCCTATTTATTTGTTTATTTAGTGGGTCTGGGCATGGAACCCAGGGGCATTCGACTCCTAGCCTACATTCCCTCCCCTGTTTTGTATTCTTTATTTTGAAACATGTTCTTACTAAGTTGCAGAGGGCCTCACTAAGTAGCTGAGGCTGTCCATAAACCTCCATCCTCCTGTCTCAGCCTCCAAAGTACTAGGATTACAAGTGTGTGCCACCACGCCCAGCTCAGTCTTTTGATTTTTGAAACAGGGTCTCACTGCGTTGCGAAGGGCCCCGCTAAGTAGTTAAAGCCATTTATGAACCTCAATCCTGTGGTCTCAGCCTCCCAAATGCTGGGATTACAAGCATGTGCCCACCACGCCCGGCTGCTGAGGCTGATCTTGAATAAGCAATATTTCTGTTTTAGCCTCCCAAGTACTGGGATTATAAGACTGTGCCACACACCCAGCTGCAAGACCCTGTTTAAAACAAAAACAAAAACAAAAAAAAAGGTCTGGAGGTATAGCTCAGAGGTAGCATGCACCTGGAGTCCAATCCCTAGTATTACACACATAGATACACACACATGTTTAAAGAAAATGGTTCTTTCCCAAAGTGTCACAGTGATACCCAGTTGTAGAGCTTGGACCAGAACCCACATCTGGGATTCTGATTCCAAGCCGTGTGTTTTCTTTCCCCACAGACATGCAAAAGTTGAATGAATCCGAATGCAGTATGACCAAGAAAGACTGATTATAGAGAAGGAAGGTGCTGGTTCCACTTGACCCTGCTGGAAGCCTCAGTAAGATGCTTTGCCTTACATTTTAATGCAAACTTAGCAGGTTTTTGCTCAGTGGAACTTGGGAGGTAGGAAAGCATCTGTTACTATCCTGACCAAACTCAGAGTATAAGTGCAATCCCAAAGTTCTGGAATCTAGCGCCTCTGAGAATGTTATAAGGTACCTAGGGGCACTTTCCTCTCCCTCAAGACTTTTCAAGTTAGAATCTTCACTTCGGTTTTGTTGGCTCTGTAATTTATCTATAATAAAAAGAGCTAAAAGTAGCTCTTATAATAAAAATAAAAAATATTATCTATTTATCTATAATAAAAAATTTATCTAAAATAAAAAGTGTGGTGGCGCACGCTTGTAATCCCCGTGCTTGGGAGGTGGAGACAGGAGGATCGCACAGGTTCAAAGCCAGCCACGCTGGCTTAAGAGACCCTGTTTCCAAATAAAAAAGTCTAAAAATAGGTCTGGGAGTGTAGCCCGGAGGTAGAAGGGTTTCCAGGAGCTCCAGTACCACCAAAAACAAAACAAAACAAAAACAAACAAACAAAAAACAAATGTTAAGGTATTAGTAACTATATATGATCACTTTTTTGTTGTGTTTTCTTTTGTTTTTGTGGTACGGGGAATTGAACCCAGAGGCATTTTACCTCCAAGCTACACTGCCAGCCCTATTTATTATTTATTTATTTATTTATTTATTTATTTATTTATTTTTGGCACTGAGGATTGAACCCAGTGGCATTCTACCTCTGAACTACACCTTCATCCTTATTTTTTATTCTTTATTTTGAAATACGGTCTCACTGAGTTGCAAAGGGCCTCACTAAATAGCTGAGGTTGTCCGCGAACCAAGATCTTCCTGTCAGCCTCCCAAATGGTGAGATTATAAGCGTGCGCCATCATACCCGACCCTGAGCCCTATTTTATTCCTTTTTCTTTTTTTTTTTTTGTGGGTCTGGGGATGGAACCCAGGGGCATTTGACCTCTGAGCCACACCCTGTGCCCTATTTATTTATTCTTTATTTTGAAACAGGGTCTCACTAAGTTGTGGAGGGCTTCACTAAGTAGCTGAGGCTGTCTGGGAACCGCGATCCTCTGGTTTTAACCTCCTGAATGCTGGGATTACAAGTGTGTGCCACCACGCCCGGCTCCTTTATCTTTAAAGAGGGTCTCAGTAATTTGCGGAGAGCCTCACTACCTTGCTTAGGCTGGTCTTGAACCTGTGATCCTCATGTCTCAACCTCCCAAGTACTAGGGTTACTGGCATACACCACTATGCTCACCCTTTTATTTAATTAATTAATTAGTTAATTTTTTGTGTGTGTGGTACTGGGGATGGAACCCAGGGGCATTCTACCTCCAACCTACACCCACAGCCCTATTTTTTATTCTTTATTTTGCAGCTCAGGTCCCACTGAGTTGCAAAGGGCCTCACTAAGTAGATGAGGCTGTCCTTGAACTGTGATCCTCCAGTCTCAGCTGGGATTACAAGCATGCGCCACCACACCGGGCTTTATATTTTTTATTTTGAGATAGGTCTTACTAAGTTGTGAAGGGCCTCACTAAATAGCTAAGGCTGGCCTTGAACTTGCAATCTTCCTTTCTCAGCCTCATAAGTACGAGGATTACTGGCATACACCACCATGTTTGGCCTTTTTTATTTTTATTTTGAAACAGGGTCTTACTAAGTTGCTAAAGGTCTTGCTGTGTTGCTGAGGCTATCCTTGAACCTGTAATCCTCCTGTCTCAGCCTCCCAAGTACTGGGATTACAGGCATGTACCAGCATATCCAGCTTAATTAATTATTTAAAAAAAAAACTCTTCTTGGTAGTACCAAGGATTGAACTCAGGGCTTCATGAATATTAGAGGCAAGCACTCTGCCACTGAACTACACCTCCAGGCCTGCCACGTGTGTGTGTGTGTGTGTGTGTGTGTGTGTGTGTGTGTGTTGCCATGGATCAAAGCGAGGGCCTCTTAACGTGGTAGGCAAGTGCTGAACCACTGAGCTACTTCCCTAGCCCCTGTTATTTTGAGTACAACTGGTCTTTCTGATTTTACCATCCCAGTTTGTCTGCCTTCCCTGGGAAAACTCAGCTCAACAGTCATTCCCTGCAGGACCCTTTTTTCCAGTTCAGGGACGCCCCTGTGTGCTTCTGCTGCACCCCGTGCTCCCCCTGTGTCACACTGGAACTGTCAGTGCGGGCACCTATCATCTCAGGCAGTAAACCCAGGACAGGAACTGTGCTGTCCTAAGACATGAGTGTTCCAAGGTACATATAAGTGAGTCACAACCTGGCTCATGCCTCCCTAGGCCACTAGATGAAGGGGTAGCTCTGATATGCTGGGATACAAGGGCCATGATCTGAGATGGACATTATGAGGAAGCTTTTCTATCCTTTTCTTTCTTTCTTTTTCTTTTTTTTTAGTATTGGAGATAAAAGCCAAGGATATATCAAAGCACTGAGGTATATCTCTGGTCCTTTTTATTTTTTGAGACAAGATCTTTATAAGTTGCTGAGGCTGTCTCTAACTTTCAGTTCTCCTCCGGAATTGCTAGTGTCATAGGCGTGTGCCACGGCACCAACTAAGTTTTTCTTTGGTTATCATAGTAGTAATGATGCCAACTTCCTGGGAAAGAAAATTGTAACTAATTGGGTATTGACTCTGTCCTCAGGCACTTTACTAAGTGTTATGCACACGTGTCTCATTTTATGGATGAAGACATTGAAGCTTGAAGAAGAGTGTAGCCGGGCTTGATGGCTCACACTTGGAATTCCAGCATTTGGGAGACTGAGATAGGAGGATCGTGGTTCGTGAACAGCCTCAGCTACTTAGTGAGGCCCTTTGCAATTCAGTGGGACCCTGTTTCAAAATAATGAATTAAAAAAATAGGGCTGGGGCTGGGCGTGGTGGTGCACACTTGTAATCCCAGCATTTGGGAGGCTGAGACTGGAGGATCACGGTTTGCGGACAGCCTCAGCTACTTAGTTAGGTCCTCTGCAACTTAGTGAGACCCTGTCTCAAAATAAAGAAATAAGAAATAGGGCAGGGGGTGTAACTCGGAGGTCAAATGCCCCTGAGTTCCATCTCCAGACCTGCAAAAAAAAAAAAAAAAAAATAGGGCTGGGGTATAGCTCGGAGGTTTAATACCCTGTGTTTCATCCCCAGTACCGCAAAAAAAAGAAAGAAAAATAGATAGAAAAGGAAGAGAAGAGAAAGAAAGGAAGAAAGAAAGAAAAGAGATTAAGTGGCTTGCTAAAGGTCACTCATTACTCAGAAGCAAAGCCAGGAGTTAGAACCTATGTAGTCACATATGGAATAGGGAGCCTACTCTTTTTTTTTTTTTTTTTTTTTTTACCTGTCTGGGGATGGAACCCAGGGGCATTTGACCTCTAAGCTACACCCCCTACCCTAGTTTTTATTCTTTATTTT
Source organism: Muscardinus avellanarius (assembly GCF_963383645.1). Lineage (NCBI taxonomy): Eukaryota > Metazoa > Chordata > Mammalia > Rodentia > Gliridae > Muscardinus > Muscardinus avellanarius. The sequence goes on along the minus strand of NC_137802.1, from coordinate 54,772,120 downwards.
GAAACCGGGTCTCACTGAGTTGCAGAGGGCCTCACTAAGTAGCTGAGGCTGTCCGCGAACCATGATCCTCCAGTCTCAGCCTCCCGAATGCTGGGATTACAAGCGTGGGACACCATTCCTGGCAGCCTACACTCTTAACCACTATATTCTACTGCTTCCAATAACAATTATGGAGCAATAATAGAGGTATCTACACTGGGAGCAAATTTCAGAGTCCGTAGAGCTTTATGGGCATGCCCTCAGCCAGCCTATGAGCCCTGCTGTCCCTTCACATGATGTTCCTGCCAGAATGGGTGGGCAGGAAGACCTGCAGAGCTGGAGGGGAGAGGCCATTATTCTAGTGTGATAAGCTTTGAAAGCTGAGATTGTTTAACCTTGGAAAAAAGAATAATTTTATAAAACAAGATAATAATTGTAGAAAATGTAACAACTACCTACAAGGACATCAGATTGTACCTTTCCGCATAACTGCATAAGGCAGAAGTATCCAAGTTTCTACCAGTTCGAGTTGTTTGAAAGTGGAAAGTCCTCTGGTGGGAAAGTGGGGAGGGACAAATAGGAAAACTCTTACAATGCCATGAGAACATTCTTAGGCCCAATTGTGAAAATCCCCCGTTGCTTTGCTCCCTTTGATCAATCTGGACTAATGACACTGTCAACCCAAAGGTAAACTTAGGTATGAAAGCAGCGTGTGGCACCGAGTGTGCTGATGCACACCTGTAATCCCAGTAATTGGGAGGCCGAGACGAAAGGATCCCAGGCTCAAGGCTCACCTCAGCAACATAGTGAGGCTCTTGTTTCAAAATAAAAAATAAAATAGGCCTGGGGGTGTAGCTCAGAGGTAAAATGCTCCAGGGTTCAACACCCAGCAATATACACAGCAATATACACAATAATGAGCTAGATAAACTGGGGGTGAGTTGGGGAGCTGTATAACTTTGGAGCAGCACTTTGGGGGTGCTTCCTTAGCCTGGCGTGAGGGTGCATGCCTGTAATCCCAGTACTTGGGAAGCTGAGACAAGAGAATTGCAGCTAAAGACTAGCCTCAGAAATAGGGAAATTCTCAGCAGTATAGCAAGACCCTGTTTCAAAATAGCAGCAGCTTTGTGTGTGTATGGGGGTATATCTTGGAGGTAGAATGCTTCTGGGTTCAATCTCTAGTACCACATACATGCACCAAAAAAGGCTTTTCAGAGAAAGCTGACTTTGAACTTGACCATAGAGGCTGTTTGGGCTCTGCTTTCCCCCATTACAATATCTGAAGGTCTTATGGACCCTGTCCTGAGCTGAAATCACAACTTTGTTTATGTGGTTATTCAGTTTGTGACCATTTCTCCCCATAAGACTTTATGATTGGATCTTGGATTCTCCTTACCTCAGTATGCCTTGGGACAGAACAGAATAGACCTTCAATTAATATTTGTTGAGCCAGGCATGGTGATGCACGCTTGTAATCCCAGCAGTTGGGAGACTGAGACTGGAGGTCTCAGTTGGTGGACAGCCTCAGCCACTTAGCAAGGCCCTTCGCAACTCAGTGAGACCCTGTTTCAAAAATAAGAAGACTCGGGCTGGGAGTGGTGGCACATGCTTGTAATCCCCGCGCTTGGAAGGCTGAGACAGGAGGATTGCACGGGTTCGAAGCCAGCCTCAGCTACTCAGTGAGGCTTCCAGCAACTTAGTGAGACCCTGTTTCCAAAAAATATATATATTTTTTTAAAAAAGGTCTGGGAGTATAGCCCGGAGGTAGAAAGCCTCTGGGTTTCACCCCCAGTACCACCAAAAATAAATAAATAAATAAATAAATAAATAAATAAGAAGACTCGGCTGGGGGTGGTGGTGCACACTTGTAATCCCAGAATTTGGGAGGCTGAGACAGGAGGATCACAGTTTGTGCACAGCCTCAGGTACTTAGTGAAGTCCTTTGCAACTCAGTGAGACCCTGTTTCAAAATAAAGAACAAAAAAGAGGGCTGGGGGTGTAACTCGGAGGTAGAATCATCCCCATCCCCAGTACTGCAAAAAAAAATTTAATATTTGTTGTATAAGGCTGGGGGCTGTAACTGAATGGGATGTAGCTTTGATTCCCATCACTGTGTAAAAGAATTGTTGGATTTATTAATATATGAGTACGAGGGCATATTCTTAGGGTGTGTAAAAGAATTGTTGGATTTATTAATATATGAGTACGAGGGCATATTCTTAGGGTGGGGAAATGTCACAAGCCAAGGGCAGGGCCAGGAACACACAGTACATCGACTCCTTAAGTTTGTGGAGTGCTGGATGGCTCACAGACTGAGCCAGCACCCCACTGTACTTGATCCCTATCATCGACTAACTTGTTTGAGCCTGTGAAACGACTAGGACAGTTATTATTCTTGTTTTATGATGAGAAAACGAAGCTCAGTGATTTGTCCAAAGTTACACTGCCACTGAGCATGGACTTCTGATGTTATAAAGCTGGGTGCCATAACTAGATTGCCTTCGACCTTTTTCTTTCCCAAGGGGAACATATGGTGAAGCGTGTCTGCAATGGTAATCTCGCTAGGTCACACAAGGGCTTACATTTCGGCTAAGGGGTTTGGACTTTATCCTTCAGCTGGTGAGGACCTATGGGAGGGTTTTAGGGTTTTGTTTTTGAAAGGTTTTATTTATTTTTTCTTGCAGTACTGGGGATTGAACCTAGGGATACTCTACCACTGAGCCACTTTCCCTTTTTATTTTGAGACAGAGTCTCACTAAGTTGCCCAAACTGGCCTGGAACTTGTGATCCTCCTGCCTCAGCTCAGCGTAGCTAGGATTATAGGCATGCTCCACCATGCCTGGCTTGGAAGCTGTTAAACAAAGGCTGAATATGAATGATGTTTGTGAGGTGTGATATAACTTTAATTCCACATGAATATTTATTTAAAATAAACACATGGAAAATAAATTTAGTTTTAAGAGCCAAGAGTCATTTCTAATGGACACAGAAGGTTGCTCATCAAATAAAACTCGAAACAGCTTTATATTTCAGGCATTGTGCTTGAAGCTAAGGACAAAGAGTGGACTAAGGTGCAGGTCATGGTCAGGATGGCGTGGGATCATTGTGTAGGAGCCAGCTCAATTTATCACTGCTGTACTGAATAACAGAGGATTCATATGTGAGCTGAGAAAGCTCTTGATGGCAACACGTCAAAACTGTAAAGGCAGCTGGGCGCAGTGGCGCACACTTGTAATCCCAACATCTGGGAGGCTGAGACAGGAGGACCGTGGTTCAAGGACAGCCTCAGCTACTTAGTGAGGCCCTCTGCAACTTAGTGAGACCCTGTTTCAAAATAAAGAATAAAAAATAGGGCAGGGCAAGCCAGGCGTGGTGGCCCACACTTGTAATCCCAGCATTCAGGAGGCTGAGACTGGAGGATCGCGGTTCTCGGGCAGCCTCAGCTACTTAGTGAGGCCCTCTGCAACTTAGTGAGACCCTGTTTCAAAATAAAGACTAAAAAATAGGAGGGGGTGTAGCTCGGAGGTCAAATGCCTCTGGGTTCCATCCCTAGACCCACACATACACAAAAAATAGGGCAGGGTGTGTATCTCAAAGGTCAAATGCCCCTGGGTTCCATCCCCAGACCTGCAAACAAACAAACAAACAAACAAACAAACAAACAAAAAAAACTATGAAGGCCAAGTTTCAAGAGTTGTCGGGTTGAACCCTTCAGCCTTTCCTCTGGGATTATTCCAGGGCAGAGGTGCTAAGGATGGAACTCAGAGGCATTCTACCTCTAAGCTATACCCCCAGCCCTATTTTTTATTTTTTATTTTGAAACAGGGTCTCACTGAGTTGCAGAGGGCCTCACTAAGTAGCCGAGGCTGTCCTCGAACCGAGATCTTCCTGTCTCAGCCTTCCAAATGCTGTGATTACAAGTGTGCACCACCATGTCCAGCTGGAATTAAATCTTTTTGACTGTTGAAGTTAAGGAGGAAGTTTCAGGGATTAGGGTGATCAAAGAAAGATGCTATATTACTTTATTCCTCATATATGTAATCCATATTGTACTAGGCACTGGATAAACTAGTGATAAAGATAGAAAGCCTCAGCTACTTATTGAGGCCCTCCGCAACTCAGTGAGACCCTGTTTCAAAATAAAGAATAAGCCGGGCGTGGTGGCGCACGCTTGTAATCCCGGCATTTGGGAGGCTGAGACCAGAGGATCACGGTTCGCAGACAGCCCCAGCTACTTAGTGAGGCCCTCTGCAACTTAGTGAGACCCTGTTTCAAAATAAAAAGAATAAAAAATATAGCAGAGGGTGTAGCTTGGAGGTTAAATGTCTCTGGGTTCCATCCTCAAACCCGAAAAAAAAAAAAAAGAATAAAAAATAGGGCAGGGCTTGTAGCTCGGAGGTCAAATGCCTCTGGGTCCATCCCCAGACCCACACACACAAAAAAAAGAATAAAAAAGAATAAAAAAATAGGGCTGGGGGTGTAGCTTGGAAGTAGAATGCCCTTGAGTTCCATCCCCAATACTGGAAAAAAAAAAAAAAAAGACATAATTCGCTGGGTGTGGTGGCGCACGCTTGTAATCCCCGCGCCTGGGAGGCGGAGACAGGAGGATTGCGCAGGTTCGAAGCCAGCTGCGCTGGTTTAAAAGACCCTGTTTCCAAATAAAAAGTATAAAATAGGTCTGGGAGTGTAGCCCAGAGGTAGAAGGGCTTCCAGGAACCCCAACACCACCACCAAAAAAAAAAAAAAGACATGATTCCTCCCTTAAAGAAAGTAGATGGAGCCTGGCGTGGTGGTGCATGCTTGTAATCCCCGTGCTTGGAAGGCGGAGACAGGAGGATGGCGCAGGTTCGAAGCCAGCCGCGCTGGCATAAGAGACCCTGTTTTGAAAATATAAAATAGGTCTGGGAGTGTAGCCCGGAGGAAGAAGGGCTTCCAGGAACCCCAGTACCACCAAAAAAAAAAAAAGTAGATGGCAGAGATACACTGCAGAGAGAGTCAGGGTAGGGGTTAATTAAGGACTACCTACTATATGTAATATCTCATGAGACACTTGTTATTTCCACTTCTTTCAACAATACTGCACAGTAGTGATTATCCCCACTTTAGGAGGAGAAAGAATGGGAGGCTTTCTTGCTAGGCCTGTATGGACAGACTGTGGACTCTGTAGTCAAATGACTTTGTAGGAAAAGACAAATGGATTAAGCTGTCAAGGAATATTGGGGAAAAAAAAAAACACAGATGGACAGAACAGCACAGGCTTTAATTGGGGTAAAGCCTGGGAGGGAGGACTGACAAAAAAAAGATTCTACAAGAGTCAGGAGCCCTCCTTCCTTACAGACTTGGGGCTTTTTGTGGGGAGGCCAGGAGGGGGGAGTACAGGAGTAATCATGTATGTCGCCGTAGCAGGCTAGTGACCAGGTCATTCAGGGCATGGTAATGGTGAGGGGGCATCTCTTTCTTTCCAACCTTTCTTGGGTTCCTTTGTTCTGGGCCTTCTCTGGCAAGATCTCTCTGCCAGACCTCACAGTTCCCACATAACTTCTAAACATCAGGCCCATCTTGTGTAAAATGGCTGATGGCAGTATCCATCTTCAGTATTCTGAGGATTGAGTTGTGCCCGGCAGGTAGAAAACATGTCTCCTTAACTGCTACCACAGGTACTATTGCCAAGCCCGAAGCTGAAGTTAAGACTTCACAGCAGCAGGGTGTGGTGACACACACAGTGCAGCCCTGTAATCCCAGTACTTGGGAGGCTGAGACCGGAAGAGAACAGGTTTGAGACAAGATTTAGCAATTTAAGTGAGATCATGTTTCTTTTATTTTTCTTTTTTATTGTGGTACTGGGGGTGGAACCCAGGGGCTTTTCTACCTCCAGGCTATACTCCAAGACCTATTTTATACTTTATTTGAGAGCGTCACTAAGTAGCTGAGGATGGCTTCGAACCTGTGCGATCCTCCTGGCTCAGCCTCCCAGGCGCTGGGATTACAAGCATGCGCCACCACGCCCGGCCTAGACACCATGTTTCAAAATAAATAAAATCGGGTTGAGGGTGTATCTTGCGGGTAGAATGCCCCTGAGTTAAATCCCCAGTACCAAATTAATTAATTAATTTAATTAAACTAAAGGGCTAGAGATGTATTTCAGAGGTAGAATGCCACTGGGTTCAATCCTTTGTACCATACACATAAACACAGCCTCAGCAAGTAAGTGAGATTCTCATCAACCTAGCAAGACCCTCTTTGAAACTGAAAATAAAATAGGCCTGGGGAGGTAGCTCGGAGGTAGAATGTCCCTGGGTTCAATCCCTGGTACCACAAAAAAGGAAAAAGGAAAAAAAAAAAAAAAAAAAAAAAAAAAAAAGAAGTAGTAATTAGGACATTATAGCTCCATCCCTGGCCGGGCCTGGCAAACCGTTGGCCGGGCCCCGCCCACCAGGCGCTGCCTCGTGGCCCCGCCCCTCGTCCAGGCCCCGCCGCCGCCAGGCCCCGCCCCTTCCGCCGTCGGGACGTCTGGTCCGCGAGCGCATCCCCAGCCCCGCCTGCGACTGCGAGCGCCGCGGAGACTGGTGAGCGGCGGCGGCGGCGGCGGCCTCGGCCGGGTCGGCGCCCGGTGCGGGCGGCGGGAGCGGGCGGCGGCCGCCCTGAGCCCCGGGGCCCTTCTGCTCCCGGCGGCGTCCCTCACGGGCCGGGCCGGGGGCCGGGGCGCGCGGGGCCCGAGGATCGTAGTCGGGGCCATTCTACCCCAGCCACGCCCCCAGCTCTGTACGAGTTTTTGTTTTGAAACCGTTTCGCTGAGTTGCCGAGAGCCGTGCTGAAGTGGTTGAGGCTGCCTCCCAAGGATGGGGTTCCAGGCGGCTACCACCGCGCCCGGCGAAACAAGCGTTTTTATATCCAGGGCCCATCGTCGTGACGCCTGCAAAACGAGGTGTTTTTTTCCCTGTGTTTTACAGCTGTGAAAAAGGAGAAAGGGCCGGGCGTGGTGGCGGACGCGTATAATCCCAGCATTCGGGAGGCTGACACAGGAGGATCGCGGTTCGCAGACAGCCTCAACTACCACTTAGTGAGGCCCTTTGTAACTCAGTGAGACCCTGTTTCAAAATAAAGAATAAAAAATAGTAGCCGGGCGTGGTGGCGCACGCTTGTGATCCCCGTGCGTGGGAGGCTGAGACAGGAGGACTGTGCAGGTTCGAAGTCAGCTGGTTTAAGAGACCCTGTTTCCAAATTTAAAAATATATAAAATAGGTCTGGGAGTGTAGCCCGGAGGCAGAAGGCCCCTGGGTTTCATCCCCAGTACCACCAAAAGAAAGAAAATAGTAGAATGTCCCTGGGTTCCATCCCCAGTACCACCAAAAAAGAAAAGAAAAAGAAAAAAAGAAAGCTAGAACAGGATGGAAATTAAAGGTTCAAATCCAAGGAAGGCCAAAGCCACTGGATTTATTTATTTATTTTTGCAGTCTGGGGATGGAACCCAGGGGCATTTACTTCTGAGCTACACACCCAGTCCTATTTTTTATTCTTTATTTTTAAAAAGGGTCTCACTGAGCACTAAGTAGATGAGGCTGTCCTTAAAGCGTAATCCTCCTGTCTCAGCCCCTCAAATGCTGGGATGACAACCGTGCACCACCACCACGACCGGCTTATTTATTTATTGTGGCGCTGGGGATTGAACCCAGGGGCGTTCTACCTCCGAGCTACACCCCCACTCTATTTTTGTGTGCGCGTGTGTGGGTGGCACTGGGGATTGAACCCAGGGGCGTTCTACCTCTGAGTTACACCCCAGACATATATTTTATTCTTTATTTTTGAACAGGTTCTCACAAAGTAGCTGAGGCTGGCTGTGAACCTGTGATCCTCTTGTCTCAGTCTCCCAAATACTGAGATTATAAGCGTGTGCCACCATGCCTGATGCTTGGTTTTATTTTTATTTTTGTGGTGCTCGGGATGGAACCCAGAGGCACTCTACATCTGGCCTATGCTCCAGACCTATTTTATTACTCTGTGTGTGTGTGTGTGTGTTTTTTACTGGGCATGGAACCCAAGGGCCTTCTACCTCCAGGCTGCACTCCCAGACCTATTTTATATTTTTTATTTGGAAACAGGGTCTCTTAAACCAGCAGAGGCTGGCTTCAAACCTGCGTGATCCTTCTGTCTCAGCCTCCCAAGCTTGGGGATTACAAGCATGTGTCACCACCCCCGGCCTTTTTTTTTTTTTTTTTTTTTTTTGCTGCACTGCAGATTGAAACCAGGGGCATTCTACCTCCGAGCTACATCCCCATCCCCCCTTTTTTATTATTTATTTTGAAAAAGGGTCTCACTGAGTTCCAGAGGGCCTCACTAAGTAGCTGAGGCTGGTGGCGAACCTGCAATTCTCCTGTTGCAGTTTCCCAAATCCTGGAATTGCAAGCGTGCCCCACCATGTCAGGCTTTATTTATTTATCTTTTTTTTTTTTTTTCTTTTGCAGGACTAGGGATTGAACCCAGGGGCATTCTACCTCAGAGCTACACTCCCAGCCCTATTTTTCATTCTTTATTTTGAAACAGGGTCTCACTAAGTTGCAGAGGGCCTCACTAAGTAGGTGAGGCTGTCCACAAACCTTCGATCCTCCTGTCTCAGCCTCCCAAGTACTGGGATTAGAGGCGTGCGCCACCAAACCTGGGCTTAGGTTTTAGTTTATAATCCAGCCTTTGCCACTTCTAGATGTGGCAGAGTGCCAGTGTAGGCCTGCAGAAACAGGTGGAAGCTTTCAAGAGATTTGGCTCATGGATAGAAAGTGGACAGGAACATTGGTATTTTTGTCCCAGCAGGTCCCTAGATTCCCACCAGATATTCTACTATCTTAAGCAAGGTCTGTCCTCCAGGGTGAGACATTTAATGGGCTTTGGAGCTTCTCTTGGCGCCTAACCTTAAAGAGAAAAGATTAGGCTGATAGCTGAAGCCAAGCAAGTAAGGAGCTTAAATTTATTTCAAAAACAAGCCTGCTGGCACATTCTTAGATTGACAGCTAAAAATTGCCTCTGATTTTCAGTAATTGCAAAGGATATGATTTTGGATTAATTGTAAATATTGACATTTAAAACTAATGATGTTGGCCAGGCATGGTGGCACACACTTGTAATCCTAGCATTTGAGAGGCTGAGACAGGAGGATTGCAGTTCGCAGACAGCCTCAGTTACTACTTAGTGAGGCCCTTTGCAACTCGGTGAGACCCTTCAAAATAAAGAATAGAACTGCAGTTCACGGACAGCCTCAGCTACTTAGTGAGGCCCTTTGCAACTCAGACCCTGTTTAAAAAAATAAAAAGACTAGCCGGGCATGGTGGTGCACGCTTGTAATCCCCGCGCTTGGGAGGCAGAGACAGGAGAATCGCGCAGGTTCAAAGCCAGCCACGCGCGCGCTGGCTTAGGAGACCCTGTTTCCAAATAAAAATGTAAAAATAGGTCTGGGAGTGTAGCCCGGAGGTAGAAGGGCTTCCAGGAACCCCAGTACCACCAAAAAAAAAAAAAAAAAAAGACTAAAAAATAGGACTGGGGGTGTAGCTCGGAGGTAGAATGCCCCTGGGTTCCATCCCCACTACCACAAAAAAGAAAGAAAGAAGAAAGAAGGAAAGAAAGAAATAAAAAGGGATGTGTATAGCTCGGAGGTAGAATGCCCCTGGGTTCCATTCCCAGTACCACAAAAAAGAAAGAAAGAAAGAAAGAAAGAAAGAAAGAAAGAAAGAAAGAAAGAAAGGGATGTGTATAGCTCGGAGGTAGAATGCCCCTGGGTTCCATCCTCAGTACCTCAGGAAAAATAAATAATAAAAATAAATTTTTTATTCTTTATTTTGAAACAGGGTCTCACTGAGTTGCAAACGGCCTCACTAAATAGCTGAGGCTGAACCTTGATCCTCCTGTCTCAGCCTCCCAAATGCTGGGATTACAAGTTGTGCGACACCAAGCCTGGCTGGGTCTCAGTAGTTTGATGAATCTCGCTACTTGCTGAGGCTGTCCTTGACCTTTCAATCCTCCTATCTCAGCCTCCCAAGTACTGGGATTGCAGATGTGTACCACTGCACCCAGGTTTATTTTTTATTTACTTTTATTTTTTACGGTACTGGGGATAGAATCCAGGGGCATTGCACCTCTGAGCTACACCCCCAGTTCTATATGTTTTAGTCTTTTTTATGTTTTGAAACAGGGTCTCAGCGATCCTTTGGTCTCTGCCTCCTGAATGCTGGGATTACAAGTATGGGCCATTAGGCCTGGCCTTTTATTATTTTGAAATAGGGTCTTGCTAAGTTGCTGAGGCTGGCGTTGAAGCTGCAGTCCATCTGTTTCACCCTCCCAAATGGGATCTCACTTTTCTAACCTGTCTTTGCCTCAGCTCCTCATCTGTGAGGCTGCTACTGTCAGCCCAGGAATGTCGAAGTGGGAAATTATGTAGAAAAGATTTTGTGATTCTTATAGGTTTCCCAGAACACATATATTCTTTTTTTTTTCTTTTTTTTTTTCCTTTTTGCAGTACTGGGGGGTGGAACCCAGGGGCATTCTACCTCCAAGCTACAGTCTCATCCCTATTTTTTATTCTTTATTTTGAAACGGGGTCTCACTGAGTGGAAAGGGCCTCAATAAGTAGCTGAGGCTAGCCACGAGCCACGAGCCTCCTGTCTCAGCCTCCCAAATGCTGGAATTACAAGCATGCGCCACCATGCCGGGCTCAGGTGTGTGTGTGTGTGTTTTTCTTGGGGTTGAACCCACTCTACCTATGACCCTGGTATGGGAAACGTGCCTATAATCCCAGTACTTGAAGGCTGAGACTGATTGCAGGTTCATGGCTATCCTCAGCAACTTAGCGAGAGCCTCAGAGTGAGACCCTACTTTAAGACAGAAGATAGAAAGGGCTGGGGGTATAGTTCAGAGATGGAATGCCCTTGGATCCAGTTCCTAGTACCTAGAAACAAAACGAAACAAACAAAAAAACAAAGCAAGAGAGAGGAAAAAAGAAAAAGCAACCAGGAGATGCAAGGTTTCTGGTGTAAGCAAGTGATTCTCTTTTAATTTTAAATTGTGAGACAGGGTCTCCCTGTGTTGCCCAGCTGGCCACAAATTCCTAGGCTCAAGGATCTTCCCACCTCGGCCTCTAGAGCAGCTGTGGCTACAGGCGCATGCTGCCAAGCCTGGCTTGGGGCCTGAGCAGGTGGAAGGTTAGAGGTGCCATTTAGGGAAATGGAGTCGAGTGCAGTGATTGTGAAAGTCACACACTGAATTGGGAAGACGAGTGACTTTGACCTCTGTCACCTCATTTAATCTTGACAAGACGCCAGTGAGTTGTCATTATTAATCCCATTTTTTGCTCATGGAAAGAGAAATTCAAAATGCTGAAGGAAATTGCCCAAGGCCACATAGGTAGTGAAGGACAGAGTTGAAATACCAGCTAGGGGCCTCAAACTGCAAAGCATCTGAGAATGGGCCTTCCTTCTGACCCCTTTTCTGCATAAATGCCAGCATTTGGTCCAGCCCATACACCTCTGCCCACCCATAGGTGCTCATTGGAGTGATGGTTTGTGCTTGGGTGGGGAGGGTACTGACCCCAGCACCTGTTTCTGCAGTTCCCTCCAGGTATTGGCAGCTTGGAAAAGGGTGACTTAATAGGCCTAGCGGACAAGAGAACTTGGACTAGGAGGTGTAAATACCAACCTCTTACCAATAATGAAAGATTAAGAGTAGGGAAATGATATAAAAATAGCACTTAGTAGTTAACTGGAAGGCAATATATTTTGCAGCCATTGGTTACACAAGAAAATAATTGGGTCCCAAGGCAGGAATGACTCGTTTTCATGAATGATTATATCGATCATTGGAGGAAAATAGATACATCCCCTTTGGAAAGCAATTCAAAGGAGAAGCGACTGGCTGGTCAGGCATGTCCAGTGTGAAGTCCTCAGAGGCTGCAGACGAGGGGAAAGCCAGCTGCAGGCTAATGAGCAGCCAGGTCCTGGCCCCTTGCAGGCACAGTGGGGTCTGTTGATTGGGAGATGTGAAGCCAAGAATTTGCTTCCCACTTCAGTTGTGAGCTCTCCCAAGAGAAGAGTGAGAGAGTGACCATTTAAACATCAGTTCCTATTCTGCTTAACCCATTGGGTATTTTGTTTGTTTCCCTTGGAAGAGATTTTCTAGCAGCAAGCAGCATTTTTTTTTTTCTCTTTTTACTACTGGAGATTGAACCCAGGGGCATTCTACCTCAGAGCTACATCATCTCCCCCTTTTCTTTTGTGGTACTGGGAATTGAACCCAGGGGATTCTGCCTCCTAGCTACACCCAGCCCTATTTTTTTATTCTTTATCTTTTTGTGTGTGGGGGGCAGTACTAGAGGTGGAACCCAGGGGCTTTTCTACCTCTGGGCTATACTCCCAGATCTATTTTATATTTTATTTGGAAACAGGGTCTCACTAAGTTGCTCAGGGCCTCACTAAGTAGCTGAGGCTGACTTTGAACCTGTGCAATCCTCCTGTCTCGGCCTCCCAAGCGTGGGGATTACAAGCGAGCGCCACCACGCCCGGCAGTCTCTCTCCTTGAGATTCTCCTGAAGTTATTGACCTCAATAACTGGCCTCAAACCTGTCTGAGCCTCCCAAGTACTAGGAAGCTCACCACACCTGGCTTATTTATTTGTGTGTGTGTGTGTGTGTGTGTGTGTGTGTGTGTGTGTGTTTTGTAGCACTGGGGATTGAACCCAGTGGCATTCTACCACAGAACTACACCCTCAGCCCTATTTTTATTCTTTATTTTGAAACAGGATATCACTAAGTTGCTGAGGGCCTCACAAGTAGCTGAGGCTGGCCACCAACCTATTCTCCTCCTATCCCAGCCTCCCAAATGCTGAGGTTACAAGTGTGTGCCACCATGCCTAGCGGGCTTATTTATTCTTTGTAGCAACTCTGAGTTATACCTGCCAGCCCCATCCCTCCTTTCAAGGCTGATCTTGAATCTGTCATCCTCCTGTCTCAGCCTCCCACATACTGCAATTACATGCGTGTGCCACCACACTTGGCTCAGTTCCATTGTATATATTTATGTATGCATGTATGTACCTATGCATTTATTTTTGCAGTACTGGGGATTGAACCCAATGATGGGACATTCTACTTAAAAGCTATGCCCCCAGTCCTTTTTTTTTTTTTTTTTTTTTTTTTTTTTCTGTACTGGGGATAGAACCCGGGGCATTCTACTTCTGAGCTACATTCCCAGCCCTTTTATTTTGGTGATACTGGGGGTGGAACCCAGAGGCTTTCTACCTCAGAGCTATACTCCCAGACCTATTTTCTATTTTTTTATTTGGAAACAGGGTCTCACTAAGTTACTGAGAGCCTCACTAAGTAGTTGTGTTACACCCAAAGTCCGAGACCCCTGGGGGAGAGAGACCACCACCACACACAATAATGCCAAGGCAGAAAGGGGGAGGTTTATTGGGGAACTAGCTTGAGCTAGGGTCTAAGTCCCTCCAACGCAGTGGAGTCTTGACAAGGACACCGAGTCTTTGTTCCAAGGCAGTTTTATACATTTCAATCACTCGGGCTGTGATTTACAAAGGAGTTATCTTTAAACCAAAAGGAATTTTTACTGCTGTTATCACAAGCAACGGACAGGATACTTGGTGCCTCCCATTTGGTTCATGCCTCCTGGGGTTGGTTGGGAGTTTTTCATCCTGACCCAGGTGCCAAAACTGGCACTTAACTGTTAGTTGTATTCCTGGGAAACTGAAACTTAGGCCTACTGTGTTTGCTGTAGGGATGAAGCCTGTCATGGCCCCGCTTTGGTCCTACAGCTGAGGCTGGCTTCCAATCTGTGCTATCCTCCTGTCTCAACCTCCCAAGCGCTGGGATTACAAGCGTGTGCCACCATTCTCCGCCCCAGCCTTATTTTTTATTCTTTATTTTGAAACAGGGTCTCACTGAATTGTAAATTGTATCACTAAGTAGCTGAGGCTGTCCAGAACCCAGGATCCTCTTGTCTCAGCCTCCCAAATACTGGGATTACAAGCATGCACCTCCACGCCAGGCTTGGCCTCAAGCTTTTGATCCTCCTGCCTAACCCTCCCAGATTGCTGGGATTACAGGCATGCACTGTAAGACCTGGCTCACACGGGTGTTTTTGTTTGTTTGTTTGTTTGTTTTGGTGGTACTGGGGATGGAATCCAGGAGCCTGCCAGGCATGGTGACGCAGGCTTGTAATCCCCACGCTTGGGAGACAGGAGGATCAATCGCGCAGGTTCAAAGCCAGCCTCAGATACTTAGTGAGGCTCTCAGCAACTTAGTGAGACCCTGTTTCCAAATAAAATATAAAATGGGTTTGGGAGTATAGCCTGGAGGTAGAAAGCCTCTGGGTTCCACCCCCAGTACCACCAAAAAAAAAAAAAAAAAGAATCCAGGGGCCTTCGCCTCAGGGCTATACTCCCAGACCTATTTTTTACTTTATTTGTAAACAGGGTCTCACTAACTTTTGGAGGGCCTTAGCCTTCCAAATACTGGGATGATGATATTGGGATTGAACCCAGGAGAATTCTACCTCTGAGGTATACCCCCAGCCCTATTTATTTATCTATTTATCTATTTATTTATTTATTTATTTATTTTTAAAACAGGGTCTCCCTAAGTTGTGGAGGGCCTAAGTAGCTGAGGTTGGCCGCAAAACTGTGATTCCGCCTGTCTAAGCCTCCCAAGTGCTGGGATTACAAGGGAGCACTACCACACCTGGCTTCAAGTACTGGGATAATAAGCATGTGCCACCTTGCCCAAATTCACACAGTGGTTTATGGCAAGTTGGAAGACAGCGACCCTGGGGTGTATACTTCAGCCCACAACATTCCCTTTTAGTCAGTGCTTCTGGGCTTGATTGATTCAGATTCATTAGGCTAAGTGGAGCCTGGTTTCTGTACTTTATTTTTTTCTATACCTTTTTAAAGTTTGTTAGAGGGTTCATGTTATAACCAGGTCTCAGAGTGGCGTGTGGTCTCACTGCCTCTGTGAAAGTAGCGATGGAATCCAGGGTCTGGGCATGGATATACTTGCCAGTACTATTCCAGTACTTGGGAGGCCGAAACAGGAGGATTGCAGGTTCAAGGACAGCCTCAGCAAGCAGTGAGACTCAAATCAGTGGAGGCCCTGCTTCAAAATAAAAAATAGGAGCCGGGCATGTTGGCGCACATTTATAATCTCAGCACTCAGAAGGCTGAGACCAGAGGATCGCAGTTCACGGACAGCCTCAGCTACTTAGTGAGGCCCTCCACAACTTAGTGAGACCCGGTTTCAAAATAAAGAATAAAAAATAGGGCAGGGGGTGTAGTCCAGAGGTAGAAGGGTTCCATCCCCAGTACCACCAAAAAAAAAAAAATAGGGCTGGGGGGTATGGCTTAGAGATAAAATGCCCCTAGGTTCAATCCCCAGTAACACACACGCACACGCACATGCACATGCATGTGAGAAATGGAGTGGACTTTAGAGAAAGATCGCTTGAGCCAGAGCAGGAAAAGGTCGTCAGAGGTGTCACTTGTGTGTGTATTCCTGGAGAGCGACCAACCAGCAAGTGTAGGTGGGACTCCATTTCCCCCTCGCTAAGAAGCCCGGAGCAGGCTGTGGCTTCTCTCTTGCTGTGGCTTTCTCCGCTGGCAGATCCACCCAGCAGTCACAAGTGAGAAGCTGCTCACGTACCAGGACCGGCTCCAGGGCCACCCGGTTCTGCTGCCGCCCCCCACAGGGTTCTGGTCCTCCCAGTTGTTTTCATTTGTTGCTGTCTCTCCCCCTCTCTCCAACTGGGCCCCTGCGAGGGGGGCAAGACCTGTGCTTTCCTTGGGTTACCTGAGTGGTTCCCAGTACCTTTGCTCAAAGCACTGAGGGGCTCAGACAACGGTCAGTGAAGGAATGAATCACGGAGGGGTTTGCCAGGCAGGAACAGCTGTTATTTGTCCAGCCCCTTCAAGGCAGCAGCCCAGGGCCTCCCTGGGCCCTTGCTCCTTACGAAGCCCAGGCAGCTGCTGGTCTATTTCTACAGATGGCAGTCCAAGGCGCCGAGAAGGGAAGCTACCCTGGGAGCCTGCAGTTCATATCTGTGCCCTAGCCACTGTCCACAATCCTCTTCCCCATTCAGTGAAGAAAACAGTATAATTAAGAAATTAATTTCTCTTTGGTTCTGAATTTACTTGCCTATGGACAGAATCACCTTGCTTATTTTGTCTTATTAGTCTAAAAGTAAATTAATTTTTAGTTACCTGAGTACTTTAAAGGCAGGTGTCAGCCAGGTGCATGGGTACATGCCTGTAATCTCAGTACCGAGGCAGGGGGATCACAAGTTTGAAGCCAGCCTACCTAACTTAGCAAGACTCTGTCTAAAATAAAAAGGGCTGTGGGTGTAGCTTAGTGGTAGAGCATCCCTGGGTTTATACCCTATAGCATGAGCGCACGAGAGCGCGCTCACACACACACGGGTTAGGAGCCCTGGTTTCCACCCAGGTTCTGCTAAATGCTATCTGTGGCATGGGTAAGTCCCTTCCCCTCTCTGGGCCTCAATCTTGCTGATTATATAAATAAAGAATTAGGCTCTGTCCCGAGCCCTATTACACATCAGCACTGCTTGGGCAGCTCTATCTCTAGAGATTCGGATTCACTCAATCTTAGGAGGGGTTGACCATTTGTGTAAAGGCAGGCTGAGTTCTGCCTCGGCAGATGGTCTTCCAGGCCCCTTCACTGAGCCTGGCTAAGCGGGGGTGACTGAGTGATAGCAGCTTCCCTTTCATTACAAGCCCTATGGGGAAAAAAAAAACACCTTTGCCCCTTCAGTAGGCATGGCCTGGCTTCAACTCTCACTCCTACACTTCTAGTGTGGGGTTCAGTGGAAGAGAAGCAGACCCTCATTGCTTCAGGGACAGCAGCAGAGTTAGGATCAAGACATTGGTCTGGGTTCTCTTGCTACACTTCTGCTAAATGGCCCAACTCTACTTTTTTTTTTTTTTTTAACTGTTGAACCCTGTCCTAATTCCACTTTTTGCAGCTTGGAGGGTAGTCACCTCTGGGCGATTACAACCTCAGAGAGATGGAGGAGACAGAATATTTATTTTATGATACTGGGATTGATCCCAGAGGCATTCTGTTGCTGAGCTGTACACCTAGCCCTATTTTTTATTTGTTTAGCAGTACTGGGGATTGAACCCAGGTGCATTCTATTCTGAGCTACACCCCCAGTCCTATTTGTTATTCTGTGTGTGTGTGTGTGTGTGTGTGTGTGTGTGTGTGTGTGTGTGTGTGTTGCTGGGGATGGAACCCAGGGGCATTCTACCTCCAAGCTACATCCCCAGCCCTATTTTTTATTCTTTATTTTGAAACAGGGTCTCGTTGAGTTGCAAAGGGCCTCACTAAGTAGCTGAGGCTGTCCTTGAACCGTGATCCTCCTGTCTCTGCCCCCCAAATGCTTGGGATTACAAGTGTGTGTCATCACGCCTGGCTCCTATTTGTTGTTGTTGTTGTTGTTGTTGTTGTTGTTGTTATTATTATTATTATTATTATTATTATTGGTGGTGGTGGTGGTGGTGGTACTGGGGTTCCTGGAAGCCCTTCTACCTCCGGGCTACACTCCCAGACCTATTTTATATTTTTGAAACAGGGTCTCTTACGCCAGTGCTGCTGGCTTTGAACCTGCGCGATCCTCCTGTCTCTGCCTCCCAAGCGCAGGGATTACAAGCGTGCGCCACCACACCCAGCTATATATATATTTTTAAATGGTTTCTTAAGCCAGCTAGGCTGGCTTCGGACCAGCACAGTCCTCCGGTCACCACCTCCCAGGCTCAGGGATTACAAGCGTGCACCACCATGCCCGGCCCTATTTTATATTATATTATATTATTTTATTTTATTTTATTTTTGGTGGTACTGGGGGTGGAACCCAGAGGTGTTCTACCTCCGGGCTCTACTCCCAGACCTATTTTATATTTTACTTGGAAACAGGGTCTCACTACATTGCTGAGAGCCTCACTAAGTAGCTGAGGCTGGCTTTGAACCTGTGTGATCCTCCTGTCTCAGCCTCCCAAGCACGGGGATTACAAGCATACACTACCATGCCCCGGCTCCTATTTTATTTTTAAAACAAAGTCTCGATATATTACCACACACTGATCTCAAACCTGCAATCTTCTGGTCTCAGCTTCCCAAGTTGCTGCCGTCACAGACTTATGTTATCATGCCTGGCTTGGGAACACATTCTGATGAACGTAACGTCTGACATATGTATTTTTTTTAACTGATATAAGAATGGGGAGAAGCCAGGTGTGGAGGAGGCAAATTCATTTCAGTATAAACCTTTAGCAAAGTATAATTAGGACATTGTTTCTGCTGTTTAACAGAGAGGTCCTATGAAAGATATCAAAGTCTTGGAGAAGTGATTTGATACTGAATCAAGGATAGGAGATACTGAGCCTTTGGTATAATTGTTTCCAGCCTGGGAACAAAATGAAGAGGAGTAACTAACCCTATTTGCTACAGAAAATGCAACATGACTCTATTGTGAGACAGTCTGATGTAGAAGGAACCAGGGACCTCATGAAAGTTTTCTGTCTGTGCCTCACAGTATAACTAACCTCTGCTTTATCCCATATCACCACCCTAACTTCCATTTTGTGTATATGTATAGTGTGGGAGAGGGTTCTGGAGATTGAACCAGAGGCATTCTGCCTCTGAGCTATGCTTCCAACCTTTTTTTTTTTATTTTTTTTTATTGTGATACTGGGGACAGAATCCAGGAGAGTTCTACCTTTGAGTTCCACTCCCAGCCTGATTTTTTTTTTTTTTCTTTTCGGGTCTGGGGATGGAACCCAGGGGCATTTGACCTCCAGGCTACACCCCTTGCCCTATTTTTTATTCTTTATTTTGAAACCGGGTCTCACTGAATTGCGGAGGCCCTCACTAAGTGGCTGAGGCTGTCCGCAAACTGCGATCCTCCAGTCTCAGCCTCTTGAATGCTGGGATTACAAGCGTGCATTGCCACGCCCAGCTTATTCTTTATTTTGAAACAGGGTCTCACTAAATTGCTGAGGTCCTAAGTAGGTGAGGCTATCTGTGAAAGGCGATCCTCTGGTCTCAGCCTCCTGAATGCTGGGATTACAAGCGTGCGCTCACCAGTGCTGTTTTTCTTTTTTTTTGGTGGTACTGGGTGGGGTTCCTGGAAGCTCTTCTACCGCCCAGCTACACTTCCAGACCTATTTTCATTTTTATTTTTATTTTGGAAACAGGGTCTCTTAAGCCAGTGAGGCTGGCTTCGAACCTGCACAATCCTCCTGTCTCTGCCTCTCAAGCGCAGGGATTACAAGTGTGCGCTACCATGCCCGGCTACCAGTTCTTTTTATATGTATGTATGTATGTATGTATGTATGTATGTATGTATGTATGTATTTTTGGTGGTACTGAGGTTCTTGGAAGCCCTTCTACCTCTGGACTACACTCCCAGACCTTTTTTATATTTTTATTTGGAAACAGGGTCTCTTAAGCCAGCGCGGCTGGCTTCAAACCCATGCCATCCTCCTGTCTCAGCCTCCCAAGCGTGGGGATTACAAGCGTGCGCCACCATACCCGGCTACCAGTGCTTTTTAAATACCACCAGAGGCTGTCCTCTCAGAAATGGCACCAGAGCTCCCCAAGCCCAGGGCTGGATTCTGCCCAGTGGCTGTGTCTTCTTTTTCTTCCTCTGCCTCCTTCCCATCCCTTGTGGCCTAGCACTGACCAGGTCTTCCCACCTCTGACAGCAGGTCCTGTTGGCATTGCTCTGGTGGGCCACCGAAGTCACCCTCCTTTCCAGTGATTCCCTGGCTTCAAGTCCGGCTGACCTCCCTCTTTCCTGAGAAGATGTTCCTGGTGGGCTTGACAGGGGGCATTGCCTCGGGCAAGAGCTCTGTGATCCAGGTGTTCCAGCAGCTGGGCTGTGCGGTGGTGGACGTGGACGTCATTGCCCGGCAGGGTGAGTTGGGGGTGGGCTGGGGGCTTGCGCATAGGGCTCCTGTGCTTCCTTTTTTCCGGGCGCCGCCTCCTTTTGTAAGTCCCTTCGAGGCCTCCTCCGAGGTGAGGGAGGCTTTCCTGTTGGTCCTGGCCTGGTTTTCTGTGCCTGATCTGTGTACTCATTTCTTCTTAGGAGTTCCATCTCCTTTGCCTGGCCCCACCACCCATGTACAGGATTCTGTGCACTTTCCTCTCTTCTTACTGCTTTCTCTTCCCGCATTCTGTTTTTGCTCCAACTACATAATGGGTTCCCCCATCATGTCTCTGGCCACTTGGGGTCCTCTGGCTGGCTGGAGGCTCTGGAGAGTGACCCAGGCTCCTCTTCATACCACAGTTGTCCGGCCAGGATACCCTGCGCACCAGAGGATCGTGGAAGCCTTTGGCACCGAGATCTTGCTGGAGAATGGCAACATCAATCGGAAGGTCCTGGGGGACCTGATCTTTAACCAGCCTGACCGGCGGCAGCTGCTCAACGCCATCACCCACCCTGAGATCCGCAAGGAAATGATGAAAGAGACCTTCAAGTACTTCCTTCGTGGTGAGACCCCGGACCTGGGCCGCGAGGGAGCTTCTCTGTGGAGTTAGACCAGGGTGGGGAAGCTGCTTACCCAGACTGAGTCAGTCAGGTTGCTTATCAGCACTCCGTCCCCATGCAAAACCCTGCACCAGCCCCAGCAGAAGGAAGCGCGTGTCCCACAGTCCTTAAAGAAGTTGATGGTTGAATGAGAAGAGACACGTGAGGATCATCCTCCAGGGCTGGGGCCTCACAGAGAGCACTCACCTGGCAGGTGGAGGGACAGCCAGGGATGTTCCAAGACGGGAAGGAAGGGAGAGTGTTTGAAAAGCAGGAGCCTGTGGTCAGCTGGCAAGAACCTTCTCCCAGGGCTTATGCCCTGGCTCACACCAGCTCGTCGGGACAGTGTTGGACTAGGGTGACTGACTTCTGCTGTCTGGGATAGTGTTAGTCACCAGGAAAGGCGCAAGGGCAGAGAGGCTGGCCTGGGGCTCTGGAGTCCCTCCTACCAGCCTCGGGCACATGTGGCTTCTGAGCTGAAGGCCTGGCTGCCTGTCTCCCGCCATCAGTCATGATGAGGAGACTTTACTTCCTGGGGAGTACAGGAGAGCCCTTTAGGTTTTCTTTGGACTTTTATACTGCCACCATGGCCAAAACCCTTATTCTGCCATGCCTCAACTTCTTCTGTAAGAGGGGGGAACCACCCTGCTCCCTTCTGCTCTGACCAGCACCTCCCTCCTGAAGAACAAGGAGACTTGGCAGACATCCCTGCTGTTGACCCACCCTGCCACTCCCTCTCCAAGGTTCCGGTCAGGGCTGGAGCTAGCTCCAGGCATCTGCCCTGCTGGACCACCTTGTGCTGTCCACCCCAGCAGCATCTTGCCACGGGCCTCCCGTCCTCCGCCCTCCAGGAGTCTCTAGACTCTGCCTTCTGTGTCTGTGCTGGCCCCCTCCACAATCCCACCCACGAGCGAAGCCTTCTGCCTTTCATTCCTGCCCTTTGCATTTGCTCCCAGGCCAGTCACAAGTACATCTGCAGGGCGGGAGGCACCGCTGGTGGCTCTCCCCTTCTGAAATTAAGCATTGGATAATGTCACCCGCTCCAGAGCTCTCCCACTGTGTCATCCACTCAGCCTCCCACCTCCCCAACCACCACCGCTTAAATAAAAGCCAGAAAGCTCTTTTCAGCTCGATAAGGTGAAAAATGGGGACGACAGCTGTGGCTTCCACAGTCCCAGTTTTTCCCTGATGAGTAGAACAAATACAACTGTCAGAGTTGGTATAATCAAACGTCAGATAAGATCACCAGCTGTTGGGGAGGTCTCTGTGTAGGCAGACGGATGTCTTAATAGAGTCAGGATAGTTTGCAGGGCTTATCAAGCAGGAGGGATGTGACAGCTGAATAGCCCTTTGCGGGAACCAAAGAACTGGCCACCAGCTCCCAAGAGGGACCCAGGAGAAAGGATCATGAGGGGTCAGGAAGGGATGGGAGGGAGCAGGAGAGGGAGATAAGAGGCCTAGAGAGGATCTGGTTTTTCTCTTGCTCTGAGCTAGGGGGAGCGGGCTGGGGAGCCTGCAGCCTGCACTGCGGCTCCCTCCCTGCAGAATGGCAGGAATAATAACCATTAGCCGGGCGTGGTGGCGCACACTTGTAATCCCAGCATTTGGGAGGCTGAGACAGGAGGATCGTGGTTTGTGGACAGCCTCAGCTACTTAGTGAGGCCCTTTGCAACTCAGTGAGACCCTGTTTCAAAAATAAAAAAGACTAAAGAGTAGGGCTGAGGGTGTAGCTCAGAGATAAAATGCACCTGGCTTCTATCCCCTCTACTGCAAAGAAAAGAAAAGGATTGTTTATGGGGCACTTAACAAATGGGGTGCTGAGTTGTTTACATGCATTCAGAACTCATTGTAATCTTTACCATAGTTCTGTGAAGCAGGTATTCCTGACACTCATTAAAGAGGTGACATTTACTAGAGGTCCAAGACCACATGGTAGGAAATAGCGAGCTACAAACCAAGGTCAACAGAACCCTCCTCCAATGACAGGTTTCTCTCAGGCTTCCTGAGCAGCAGGTCCTGGGGAGCAGAAAGCTCAGCAGCTGGGGCTATCATCCCCACATTACCTTGAACACTCATTACCCATGGCACCCCGGAAACTCCCGTGACGTTTCATATTCTGTAATTGGAAGTGTTTGGAGTGAGACGCGTACTTTGCTAAAATAAGAACAAAAAACACCCTCAACGATTAGGTTCTTCCCAGGAACCTAATCCTGTCCTAATCCTAGTCAAGGTGTGGCCCTGTGCTGATAAGGGTCCTGTGGCTATCTCTGCAGCTTTTTGCAGGGCAAAGTAGGGCAGGAAAAGCCCAGCTGCTCCCAGAAGTTCTCTCCAGTCTTCTACAACTCGGTCTGTGTCCTGTCCCTGCTCAGAAACAACAACCCTTTGGGCTCAAGTTCAAGGTGAACTAAACCCGCTGAGCCTGCCCCGGCCACCTGGGGAGCTTCGCAGTGCCCTGCTGGAGGCCTCTACCTTGACCACACAGAAGGACCTCCCAGCTCCCGTGCTTTGCTGGTCCTCCTTCCTGGACTTCCCCCTCTGCCTTCTCATTTCAGTATCAAAAGTCACCCTGCTCTGCAAGGCCAGTACGGATGCCAGCCCTTCCACAAGGTCTTTCCTGATCAGCCAGCCAGAATCTCGCAGCATTCTGTTCTGCGTGGCATTGCACTGGCTGCGTCAGTACGCTTGGCCTTGAGGGCCCCCTGTGGGGTGCCCCAGGTGGTGGGCCCGCTCACACACACTCCTCCCTGTGTGCTCGCAGAATTGAACTCGGTTTTCCCACCTCTCCCAGGGTACCGCTACGTGATCCTCGATATCCCCCTGCTGTTTGAGACCAAGAAGCTGCTCAAGTACATGAAGTACACCGTGGTAGTGTACTGGTGAGTATGGTGCGCAGTGGCCCCGCTGGAGCTGAACACAGGGTCCCTGGGACAAGGCTTGTCTCGCTTTGTCCTCTGCCTGTGGGGTGGCCAGGACACCCGGGGCTTGGGCAGCAGTGGCCTGAGCCTGTAGAATCCAACTGTGCCTGAGCCAGACCTGCCTGGGGCACTTGGAACCCGCAGGCCCCGGGCCTCTAGTGCTTGGGCAGGACTCCCCCTGCTGGCCCTTGGAGGCACTCCAGTCCAGATGCGGGCCTTGCCCTGACTACCAGGTGGCTCCCTGGCTCCCTTCCTCCTAGAGCACCTCTTAACTTTCCAAACAACTCCCTGGTTCTGCAGGGCGTGGTGGCGCACGCTTGTAATCCCTGCGCTTGGGAGGCGGAGACAGGAGGATCGCGCAGGTTCGAAGCCAGCCAAGCTGGCTTAGGAGACCCTGTTTCCAAATAAAAATAATATAAAATCGGTCTGGGAGTGTAGCCTGGAGGTAGAAGGGCTTCCAGGAACCCCAGTACCACCAAAAAAAAAAAAGAAAAGAAAAGAAAAAAAAAAACTCCCTGGTTCAACCCTGCAGTAATTTTATCTTCAGCATGATGTGGTTGGGACAGAGCAAGATACTTCTGAGTTATTAGAGGAGAAACTGAAGGGGCAGTTGGAGAATTTGTCCAGGGTCACTCATCGGTAACACCCTTGACCAGAAAGCTGCGTGAAGAGAGCTGTCAGAGCCCAGCTAAGGAAGCAGCTTTGTTCGCAGAATCCCCCAGGACATGAAGCAAACCAGAATCCAGGTTTGGCAAACAGGAAAATCAAACTGTCAGAGAGAATGAGTCACAGTCCCCGCAGGGTAAGAGTAGATAAGGCTGCAGGGTGTCTCTGCTTCCCAGAAACTTCCTGGATGCCACCCACAGGTGCCGCAGATGCATAAGTGGGCACCTGGCTCTGCAGGTATTTTGGGCACAGGGCGGCACCCAAGAGATATGTGTGTGGGAGGCTCCTGCACACTGGAGGCGGGACCTGGGATGCTCTGTACCCTAGGTGTCACCCTGCTGCCCTCCCCTGGTGTCCTCCCTCCAGATCCCATGAGCTGTTAAGGCGCAGTCTAAATCCCTTGAGCCTTGTGTGGGGACTTGGGGGTGGATCTTTTGAGCTTCCTGATTGGGTTGTGCCTTACCAGGTGAACCTGGAACCTCTCTTTGTTCTGTTTCCTGTTTGTTTGTGAAAGACTTATCAGCTGAAGCCAGGTGGGCCCCCATGAAAGGTTGACATTCTCTTTGCCTTAGTAAAACAATTAGAATTTTTTTTTTTTTTTTTAGGGGTCTGGGGGTGGAACCCTGGGGCATTTGACCTCTGAGCTACACCTCCTGCCCAATTTTTTATTCTTTATTTTGAAACAGGGTCTCACTGAGTTGCGGAGGGCCTCACTAAGTAGCTGAGGCTGTCCCCGAACCGCAATCCTCCAGTCTCAGCCTCCCGAATGCTGGGATTACAAGCGTGCGCCACCACGCCCAGCTAAAACAATTGGAATTTTATACCTATTGATCAAAATAAGGATGTTAGATCTCAGGTGAGAGTATGGCGGTGGCCCGTTGCTTCCGCAGCCCCTGGCCGGCTCCATACCTGGCCTTGCCACCTTCCTGGAGGGCTCCATGCCTCGCGCTTGTCTGTGAAGTGGGTCTGTTTGCTAACAGCAGAGATGGTTGTAGCTTCTGGCAGATGAGTGGGGCTGTGTTGATTCTGCCTGCTCTCTGGGAGCTGTTCGTAGCCCACATTCAGCACATGAGAGCGCACGACTCTTGAGAGAAGCCAGAAGGATAAGGGATTATTTGCTTTTGGCCCAAAGGATCTACACTTTATCTGGCAAACTATGCCTGGTACATTTTAAATAATGTGGGACATTTCCAAAGACTGCTTATACCCAAACATGATTATTCATATTTTTGAAAAATTTGACAACTGTGGGATAGATGTTTGGGTAAAAAAAATCCCAGAGCCACAATACTGTCAAGCTTTAGGCTGATTATAGTGATCCTATCAGAGAATGCTGCTTTCCTCTGCTCTGGGCCACACCTTTGCAAGGATGTATATTCACAAGTAGTCCCAAGCCATCTCCCTTCTCGCTTGGATTCCCCAGCCACAGACCTGTTGTATATTCTTCAGGTTAGACATAGCCCTCTTCTCAGCTGGGGGGGAGCAGGCCCATGACCTTGGCAGTCTGCTACCCCCATCCTGAAGGACATTCATTTTGATGAAGGGGGTGGCCTCACTTGTATCTGGACTTGGTCAGTTTGCATCCAAGGGCTGGAGAGAAGGGACTAAATTGGAATGGTAAGAGCATTCCTTTTAGCCAGGCATGGTGGTGCATGCTTGTAATCCCAGTACTTGGGAAGCTGAGACAAGAGGATCACATGTTCAGAGCCAGCCTTGGCAACTTAGGATCTCAGCAGGGAAAGGGTATGAAGGCAAGGAGAGGGAGGAACCTTTGTGGTGGCCTCAGGAGCTAGATTTTGACACTGCAGGCTCAGGCCCCACAGAACACAGGAAGTGCTCAGCTGGCGAGCACAGGCTTTCCAGGAAAGATCACCCCCTGGTTCCCGGTGATCAGATCCTCCTGTCTTATAACTGGGGGATCTCAGGCCTAATGTCAGAGCAGAGAATTACAATGACAGAAAACAACTGCTCCTTGTTGATACTAAAGGTCTTAGGTGGCTTGTAGCACTCTAGAGCCCTTAGGAAAGTGGGGTGGGGTGGGAGAGAGCCAGTGAGCTTTCAGGTCTCCCTCCATGACTGTGGGGCCCTCAGTAGCCCAGGGCAGTGTGGGACTTGAGGGAACATCCCATCCCCGGGCCCTGTTCCTGCATCTCAGTCATGAGCTCTACAGCGGGTCTACAGTGCCCTTTCACCCCTGTCCCCAGTGATCGAGACACACAGCTGGCACGGCTGATGAAGCGGAACAGCCTGAGCCGCGAGGACGCAGAGGCCCGCATCAGGGCGCAGCTGCCCCTGAAGGACAAGGCCCGCATGGCTGACCACGTTCTGGACAACTCGGGCGAGTGGAGCGCCACCAAGCGCCAGGCCGTCGTCCTGCACGCCCAGCTGGAGCGCTCCCTGGAGTACTTGCCTCTGAGGCTTGGGGTCCTCACGGGCCTGGCCGGCATGTGCAGCCTCTTCTACCTGTTCACCCGCTACCTTCTGCCTTCCCCCTAGCTGGGCACCCCAAGATGAGAAGCCAGAGGCCAAAGCCAGGCACCGTGTTCTGTTTCTCTGTAACCCCTCAACATGTGCACACGCACGCTCAATCTGGGCTGGGCCCAGGGTCTGTACCAACCCTTCTTTAGGTGCATCCTGTCCGAGGCTGAGAAGTAGCCCACTGTCGATAGGTATTCCTTCCCACCCTCCCCAGAGTCCCTCCGTCCTCTGCCACCACCTACAGAACAGTGTCCATGAGGGCCTGAGTGCAGCCGTTAACGCTGCTGTGGATACTTGTGGGCAGGGTGGGGAGCAGTCTCTGTGGCCCCAGCAGTGTTTACAGCCAGAAGGCTAAGGGTTCCCTGGGCTTAAAACCTCTCGGAGCACCTGTGCCATCAAAGCCAAAGCCATCTCAGTAGACCATGGGAAGCCCTTCTGGACCAAGGGCTTCCCCCCTCAAACAGGTTCTCCCTAGGTTTTGCAGTGAGGACTCGTGTGGGTAATGCTGTAGCCCCGCAGCGGTCTTCTGGGAGACCCCCCCCCCTTCTCACTGGGCTTTCTCTGCGTTTCCGCCCCTGTCCCCTGCCTCCCAGCCCTGAACTCTTGGTACTCCACAGGCACTGTGCTGTCTCTTACCACTGTGCCTTCCTCTGGATGTTCCTGGCCTGGAATGTCCTTTTGCCCACCACAGCTGGCTAATTCAGCTCAGGCACCGTCTGAACCTCAGGCTGGTTAGGTGCTCTGGGGTTCCACTCTTGTGTTTTATCTTAACCAGTGGTATGGTAATCAGCCACAGGCTGGTTGGTTTCTCCTAGATTGTAAGCCTCTTGAGGACAGGGGCTCTTCCTCGTCTTTGTTCCTAGTGCAGAGCTGGCTCGCCATCGGTGCTCAATAAAGTTCCATTGATCTGAAATGCCTGGACCAGCGACACTTTCCAGACCTGATGGATAACACCTGGAGTTCTGCTTGACCTCTTCCCACACGAAGGCCTGAGCCTCAGGAGGGCGCCAGCCAGGTTCAGTGTATCTTTGTGGAAGGTGGGTGGAGGTGCCAGGGCAGTATCACACCCACTTACCCTACATCTCTGTCTGTGAACCCCAACGCAGCTGCAACACAGCCTTGTAATCCCAGCTGCCCAGGATTGCAAATTTAAGGCCAGCCCGGGCAACCTAGTGAGTTCCTATCTCAAAATATAGTAAAAGCTGGGGAAGTAAGGAAGTGGTAGAGCGCTTAGCATGTGTGAGACCCTGGGCTCAAGTCCCAGTAGTGGGGTGTGTGTGAAGGGTTGGGGGTGTAGTTTGGTGGTAGAACACCCTGGATTCAACAGAATCGGCGGGGGGGGGGGGGGCGGGGGAGGAACTGTCCTTACCAGAGTCCACAGACCCGCTGACGTGTGGCTCCTGTACCCAGCAGCCTATTAGGCCAGAAACGAGCATGACTAATGGCGGGGCAGTGGTGGCCACGTGAATGTCCCTTTCCCAGAACTGCTCATTAGCTCACAGAAAACTCCAGGGAACAGAGGCCCAGGCAGTGGGGAGCTGCCCGGCAGTGGCAGAGCCTGCTGCTTCTCTGGTTTGATGGGGTGGCTGGACGAGGGAAGGTGAAGGAGGGGTAGACTGCCCACAGTGCTGTTACCCCAATAATTAAGAAACGAGTCTTCATGAGTGCCTGTGGCATGCTGGGCACTCTTCTGCATGTGTGATAGCCTGCCGGTGACACGGCCTTGACTGTACCTACTCCAGGCCCAGAAGAGGGGTTTGATTTGGGTCACACAGCACAGCTGCAGACTGCCCACTGCATCCCAGAGCCTCAGGAGGATCAGGATTCTTGGGACTGGGGCCCTGCTCTTTCTCCTACTTGACTCTAAAGCTTCTGTCCTCTATTTCTAAACAGTAGGCTTCATGGTGCTTACATCCTTAGGCTTAATAAATGGATGACAGTGAAACCCTTCGCAAACTACAATTCCAAAGAATTGGCCTCCATGGTGGCCGGGTTACTGGGTTTGATGCAGAATGGCCATGGATGGCAAAGCTGAAAGGTGTCTGTGCCCCTCACCTCCCTCCTCTCCAGGGTCAGCGGTCCAAAGCAGCCTTAGGGAACCATCTTCTCAGAGTGGACTTCAGCCAGAGGTCACTTGTGGGGGCTGCAAGGGCCTGGCCGCCTAGGTCCCCGCCGGCGCTGGCGGCCGTCAGCAGGTGGCAGCACCTGCCCGTGTTGGGGCCGCCCGGCGGTGTGGACTCAAGAGAGCGTCGGCTAACTTCCTCCGATCCAGAGGGCTGGGGATGATGCCTGTAATTCCAGCATTTGGGAGGCTGAGACAGGAGGATCGCAGTTTGCAGACAGCCTCGGCTAGTTAGTGAGGCCATTTGCACCCCAGACCCTGTTTCAAAATAAAGAATAAAAACTAGGGCTGGGGGGTGTAGCTCAGAGGCAGAATGCCCCTGGGTTCTATCCCTATTACAGGGGGGAAAAAAAAAAAGCACTATGGCTCTGGGCCCTGCTCCCTGCTGTGCTCCCAGAGCCTGCTACATTTTGTCCCAGTAGGGTTTTGCCGCCCAGCGAGGAGCAATAAAGGCGTCTGAGGGCTGCAGGCTCACCCTCCCCTTGGCTCTTAAAACCATTTTGGTCCCCAGGCCCATACTGGCTGGAGGGTAATTCGCAGTTTTACTGTTTAGGAAGCACACTCTGGTGGTTATTTCCTTGAACTCTCCTAGCTCTGAGGGACTGAGGGAGGATGGAGGGCTAGAATTTTACAGAGGCCCAAGAGCAGCATTCATAACCCACACGCTTCTAGACTCCCCGCACAGCACTCCCTGGTCCATTACACCTTGTTGGGAGTTTTGCTGTTCTGTGTTGTTTTGTTTGCAGTACTGGGGATTGAACTCGGGGCTTTGTGCATAGTTTCTGTGTATTGTCGTCAGAGCAACATCTCCAAACTATTTTAATTTGTTTTTTGTTTATTTTTGTAGTATTGGGGATTGAACTCAGGGACATTCCACTTCCAACTTCGAGTTCTACACCCAACCCTATTTTGTTTTTATTTTTTATTTTTTGTGGCACTGGGGATTGAACCCAGAGGCATTTTAACTCTGAGCTAACCCCCCAGCCTGGTTTTATTTCTTATTTGGAAACAGAGCTTCACAAAATTGCAGAGGGCCTCACTAAATTGTCAAGGCTGGCTTCAAATCTGTGATCCTCCCGTAGCAGCCTCTCAAGTACTGGGATTACAAGTGTGCACCACCACGCCCGCTTACATTTTTATTTTGTGATAGGATCTTGCCAGGTTACCCAGGCTGGCCTCAAATTTGGGATCTTTCTGCCTCAGCCTCCCTAGTATCAAAGATCACAGGCATATGCCAGCACCTTGGTTCTTTCAGTTATGACAATCCTCCAGATGTTTTGTCTCCTTAGGAGGCAGAAGATGGGCATGGAAAGGCTTGGGACTCTCCAAGACAGGCCTCCAGGGCTAGACACTGGGTGGGAGGGGAAGGGGTCTGCTGAGCACCCTTCTGTTCTCACAAAGGCACTTGAGGTTGGCAGAAGACAGTCCTGGGGCAGGAGAGGGAAGAGGGTGGCGGTGTTGACCCCAGGCCGTGGGGGCAAATGGGGGCAGCAGGGGGGCACTGGAGAGGAGCGGAATGAAGGAGATGCCATGATTTGCTTTCCAGCTCCTTCCAGGGAAGGAGAGGCGGCTGGTGACTCCTCTGTCCTACCCCTAGAGTTGAGGCTGCACCCAACGGGGACTCTGCAGCCGCTCTTTGCCCTCCCCTTCCCCTCCCCATCGCTCAGATTCCAATACAATTTCCAGCTAACCAGCATGTCGATAGAACAAGTCGGGCGGCCGGATTGCTGGCCAATTACAGGAAATCATTCTGCTCCACAGCTCAGCGCTCCGGGAGAGAGAGGGAGGGCAGGAGGGAGGGACGAGGGAGTGGGCGCCCAGCTCCCCAGCTGGGGAGGGGCTTCAGGCAGAAGGCAGAGAGTGCTGCAGCCCCGGGAGGTGGGATAGATCAGGAGGCTCCTGGGGACCGCCCAGCCCCAGGCTCTTCCTCAGCCTCACACAGCTCTGCATTCAGTTTGCCTGTGAGAGGGGTGTTGGCGCCCCAAGTCACAAAGAGGCCGGGGCTGAGTGCTTGGGGAGGGGCCGGGAGCCAAAAAGGGAGGGGGGAGTGGTGAGACCGACCTCCCCCAGAGCCCCGAGGAGTGGGGGTGAGGGCACCCAGGGGAGCCCTGCAGGGCCATCGTGGGGCTGGAAGCTGGGGCCCACACAGCCGGGACCTGAGCCGGGACCCAGCCAGCCCCAGCGGTGGGGGAAGAGGGTTTGGGGAGGAGGAGGAAGAAAGGACAGCCTGCAGCTGTAGACCCGTAGCAGCCTGGCTTGGGGAAAGGTTAATTCTCCATCCCAGCCTCCCTCCCACTCCAGAGGACTGTCCCAGCCCTTCCAACCTCTGGCTTACAAGAAACATTCAGGTGAAATGATACCAAGTCCCCTGCACTCTAAGTCACCGCCACCTTCTGTGCCCCTGGAGGTTCGCTTGCCAACCCCCACCTCTCAGAACTGTCTGAGCCCTCCAGGATGCCCACGAGCATTCCCGCCTCACAGCCCCTTCCCTGCCCTGGGGGGGTTCCCCCAAAGTACCAGAGCTTCCCTAAGGACTGGCCGTCCGTGAGTGGCTCTTGCTCTTTGTGTGGAACCTCAAAAAGGAGGTTCCTGTGACCCACTGATTTCCTCTGCTCCAAAAGAGGAAATGGCCACCTCCCCAGACACCCTCCCTAGTTCCCTAGGATCTGGCTACTCTTTCCCCCAGTTCGGATTTCCTCTTCCTCGGATTTCTCCAGGGTTGAGAGGCCTGGGTTGAGTTCACCTTCAGCTCTTTGGCCAACCCAGGGGTAGATGGATGGGCAGACATGGGCGAGGAGATGGGTCGCCCTG
Organism: Muscardinus avellanarius; assembly: GCF_963383645.1. Taxonomy (NCBI): domain Eukaryota; kingdom Metazoa; phylum Chordata; class Mammalia; order Rodentia; family Gliridae; genus Muscardinus; species Muscardinus avellanarius. The sequence goes on along the minus strand of NC_137802.1, from coordinate 54,740,564 downwards.
CCCAGCGCTTCCCGCACGCCGGAAGATGCTGGAAGAATGCCAAGGCCATTTTCCAAGTCCCTTTGCCGCGTCCCAGGACCCCTCCTCTCCGGGGGTCTGTGCCGAGTACATCTGGGGTGGAGATGCCGGGGCGGGGACTGGCCTGGTTGGTGTCCGCCACTTGGCCCACGGTGGGCGGCCGTGGTTCGGCGGAGCTGGGATTAAGCGCGGCCCGAGGCTCCCGGGGCCGGAGCCGGTGCTCGGCGATCCGGAAGAGGGCGCCCGCCCGCCCTCCCGCCCCGCAGCCCGCGGGCGCGGCGCCATCGATCGGCCGCGGGGACCCGGGCGCGCCGCCTCCCCAGCCCTCGCTTTTCGCTTTTAATTGAAGTTTGTTTGAGCAGAGCGCGAAGCAGGCAGAAGCAGAAACCAAATATTTAGTTGCTGCAAATTGGCACCTCCAGATCAATTACCCGGCCCGTGTCAGGCCCGCGCCGCCCCCCGCGCCCCGCGGAATCTCAATGGCGCGCCGCCGCCGCCTCCATCCCCCGCGCGTTTCTCATCGGCGCCAGCCATACATCACCCGGGGCCGCGAGGGGACAGACCTGCAATGGGAAAAGTTCCCCGGGAGGGTCCTCGCCGCGTCTGATGGGACAACCCGGGAGTGGGAGTGAGCCCCAAAGAAAGGACTTTGGGTCCCTCGGACCTGCCCGGCCCCAGCCCGGGGGCGCCGCGAACCCGCCCGGTGACCTGGGGAAAGTCGCGCGTGCTTCCCCCTCTGCAGTAGGGCCGCAACCTTCACCTTGCGGGGCCAACCTGGAGGGACAGCGTCCTCCACGGGGCTGGCACAAGGAGGTCCCCACAGACACTACTTGCCAGCCCTGCTGGGGGGTAAAATGGACTCGAGAATGAAGTGAGGGACACTGGGTGGGAAGCAATCCCACTGTAAGCTAGGAAGGGACGCCGAGACCCCGGGCGGGCTGGACAGCAGCGGCGGCTATCTCAGCCCGGCGGGAAGCTCCCACCCAGCCCAGGTGTCTGGGCAGATCCAGAAGAGGAGCCGCCTCCGGGCCTGGAAGTGGTCCTGAGACAGCCTTGACCCCACGGCTGTAGCCAGGGAAGGAGCCCAGGGCCTGGGAAGTGTGGGCAGGAGCTCTTGCCCAGGACATCCTCTATCTCCCAGAGGATTTAGCGAAAAAGAAAGGATGAGAGGAGAAGGAAACTCACAGACAGCTGGAGGAAGCTGGTGCCTGTTGGTGTGTGAGTTCCCTGCCTTCCTGTGGTCAACACTTCTAGTCCAAGAGCTCTCTGAGGAAGCTGGAGCCAAATCCTTCTGTTTTCTTTCTTTCTTTCCTTTTCTTTTTTTCTTTTTTTACTAAGAATTGAAGCCAGGGCAGTCTTTTTTTTTTTTTTTTTTTAATTTGAAACAGAGTCTTCCTAAATTGCTGAGGTGGTCCTCAAACCTGCAATCCTCTTGCCTCAGCCTCCCAAATACTGGGATTATAAACATGTGTTACCACCCCCCACTTATTTTTTGTTTTGAAATGGTCTCCCTAGGTTGCTAAGAGTCTCTAAGTTGCCGAGGCTGGTTTTGAACCTGTGATCCTCCTGTCTCAGCCTCCCAACTATGGGTGTGCGCCACCACACCCAGATAGTGTGTGTGTGTGTGTGTGTGTGTGTGTGTGTGTGTGTGTACTGGGGGTGGAACCCAGGGACTTTTCTACCTCCGGGCTATACTCCCAGACCTATTTTATACTTTATTTGAAAACGGTCTCACTAAGTTGCTGAGAGCCTCACTAAATAGCTGAGGCTGGCTTCGAACCTGTGAGATCCTTCTGTCTCAGCCTCCCAAGCGCGGGGATTACAAGCATGCGCCACCACTCCTGGCTTAGTTTGGCATTTTTAAAGGCTACCCTGGCAGACAGAGTGACAGGGGCTCTGGGAGGGGGGAGAGGTTGGGAGAAGGCTGTGAGCTCCAGTCCAGGACCTGAACAGGCCTTCCTAGCAGACTCCTCTTCCTCTTCCTCTTTCTGCTCCCCTTCCTCCCCCCTCCTCCTCCCAGCTCCTACACCACCACTACTCCCCACAGGACCTTTGCCTCCCCCAGCCTGGACCCTCAACACAGAAGTCAGCTGCACCCGGAAGGGAGTTCTTTTTCCATCAAACCCCAAGGTGGATAGACAAAGCTGAGGTGAAATCCAGAGCCTTAATGAGAAGCAAACTCACTCCCCAGCCTTGATTTTCCCAACTGTGAAATGGGATCACAGGCCATAAGCGATGACTTATGAGCTGCTGCTTGGACTGGTGGGTAACTTCTAGAGGTTACTGGATCCATGGCCCTGCCTTCCCACCCCTACCCAGTCTGCAGCAGGATTACCTCTGCTGGCAAACTCCTCTTTTTGGAGATGGCAGCCACTATTTATCAACTTACAAAGTCCTTCTGACAGTCTACCTTAAATCCCTCACTGCTTCCTTTAGGGGAAATTTAAAGAACAAACAAAAAGATAAATGCTTATGGATGAGCGATGCCAAGCTATTTTTTAAAAAATACCCCCCTTAGAGAGCCAGGGGGTGGGAATTACCTTTGGACACAATGCTCTTTACACGAAACATCTTGGTGATAAATATAGCTGTGTAATTCTTTTTTCTCCTTGGCAGAGAGAAAGGCTGAGGCTGGGCAGAAAGGCAGAGGGACCCGAAAATATAAATCAATATGTGACTTTAATATATGTGCTCTCGGTGGCTGTGTGTGCTGGGGGATTATTAGTAACCTTGATTCCAGCTCTGTGTCCATGTGCGGCGGGGAGACGTGTGGCCCCCAGGGAGGAGAAGAGAAATTAGGAAGCCAAATTCTTCTCCTGATTGACACCTGGGTAAACATTATCCCGGCAGAAGGGAAAGAAAAAAAGATCAATGCTGGGTATTTTTATCACGTTCCAGGGACGGACAGGGGGAGAAATTAAAGAAACAGTCCCATCACACCACTGAATATGCTCAGCTCCCAGGAGGAGCAGACAGACAGGGTAGACCCCAGGGACGGCGCCAGTCAGGGTGATGGGGAGAGGAAGTGGGACTGTCCCAGGAGCTCTCCCTTGTTTCGCCCTGGGGCACCCGTGTGAGTGGCGGCAGGTACCACCGAGCTAAGCAGGCCTTTAATAGCAGGGCAAAGGGACCAGATGTTTGTGTGTGCGGGAGAGGGTACTGGGGAATGAACCCATGGATATTGTACCTCCGAGCTACACCCTCAGTCCTTTTTTTTTTTTTTTTTTGGTAGTACTGGGGTTCCTGGAAGCCCTTCTACCTCCGGGCTACACTCCCAGACCTATTTTTATATTTTTTTTTATTTGGAAATAGGGTCTCTTAAGCCAGAGCAAGCAACTGGCTTCGAACCTGCGCGATCCTCCTGTCTCCGCCTCCCAAGTGCGGGGATTACAAGCGTGCGCCACCACGCCCTGCTACCCTCAGTCCTTTTTATTTTTTGTTTTGAAACAGGGTCTCTCTGGTTTGCTAAAGGTCCCACTAAGTTGCTGAGGCTGGCCTGAAACCTGTGATCCTCCTGTCTTAGCCTTCCAAGTACTGGGACTGCAGGTGTGCATCACCCTACCTGGCCAAGGTACCAAAGGTAGAACCCCCCCCCCCAAGGTTCAATCCCCAGTACTAAAAAAGGAAATGATTTAAATAGTTCTTTTAAGTTAACCCAGTGTGCCTCACACCTTATCATTTCTGCACATGGCACTGGCCACACTGCAAGTGCTCAGGAGTTACATGGGCTGAGAAGCTACCATATTGGGCCAGTACAGTAAGAATGAGAAGCTCACAGCTGGGCGTGGTGTAATCCCAGGACTTGAGAGGCTGAGACAGGAGGATCGCAGGTTCATGGCCAGCCTCAGCTACTGAGTGAGGCCCTCTGCCACTTAGTGAGACCCTGTTTCAAAATAAGAAATAGAAAATAGGGCTGGAAGTGTAGCTCAGAGGTAGAATGCCCCTGGGTTCAATCCCCAGTACATTAAAAAAAAAAAAAGCCCACAAGGTAGGGGCTATTGTCCCCATGATAGTGGGGAAGGGGGGTCTGGAGGTAGAGGGGAACAAACTGCATCTGAGAAATGCCAAGCGGAGCACCCCCTTTGGAGGGGGGAATAGGAACATTTGTGTGTGTGTGGGGGGGTGTCCCGGGGACTAAACCCAGGGGCATTCTACCTCTGAGCTACACTCCCAGACCTTACCACTTTTTATTTTGAAACAGGGCCTCACTAAGTTGCTGAGTCTGACCTTGAACCTGGGATCCTCCTGTCTCAGCATCTCAAGTATAGGATTATAGCATGCACCACTGTGCCCGGCTGCATGGGGACAGTTTTATGACCCCATGCAGGGACTCTGGTGGGCCAGCAGGGGCTGTCTGGGGGAAGCAGTTTGGTGGCAGTGGTCTTCCCCAGTAGGCCCCAGCTTGCCGGGGCAGGGCTTGGAGTTGCGTGGATACACAACCCCCTCACCTTTTCTGCCACCTACAGCAGCCCGATGTGGTGGGGAGAGCCTAGCAGCTGGGAAAGTTTTCTTTCTTGGTGTCCCTGATTCTGGCTGTGGCGTCTAAGGCTAGGCTCCACCTCTCAAATAGAAGCGGTCACCGTCAGCCCTACCTCAACAGAGGTAGAAAGTTTTCTTAAATAAAGCACGCATGTTTGTAAGCCCTGAAGGCCTGTGAGGAAAAGAGAGTGAGGAAGGATGGAGGGAGAGAGAGGGTCTTGGCCTTTGCTTGGTGGTGATGGCTGGACGTGCTCCCTGTGGCCTGCGGGGTCCACCGACTACAGGGGGAGGCAGGCTCCAGCAGGAGAAAGGGGCAGGAGGAGAGGCCCAACCCGGGCGCGGGTCTCGAAGAGCCACCCCAGGAGCCAAGAAGTGGATGAGCATTTGACTTGGGCCCAGGACACTGGGGTCCCGCACTCAGCTGCTCTCAGCTCTAGGGTTTGAGTGGACGGGGCTATTTCAGGACCAGGCAAAGGCTGCTCAGTCCTGGCAGGGAGGCAGCCCCTGGGGTTGGCCTGACATTTCCTGCTGATGCCGGGGGCCTGGGAGCCTGGAGTTCTCACAGGCGGGCCAGCTGATCCTGGGCCCAAGTGGCCCTGCCCTTATTACCCACCAGTCTCTCTCTAAACTGGCTGCAGAGTTGCTCTCCCAGGGAAAGGATATGGGGAGAGGTACCAGGCTGCCTCCAAGGCCACATCTGCTGGGTCTCACATAAGCCCTTGGTTCTATCTTTTACAGACTCCATAGCTAGGCGTGGTGGCTCATGCCTATAATCCCAGCACTTAGGAGGCTGAGATAGGAAGCTCACAGGTTCACGGCCAGCCTCAGCTACTTAGGGAGACCTTCTTTTAAAATAAAAAAGGGCTGGTAGTATAGCTCAGAGGCAGAATGCCCCTGGGTTCAATTCCCAGTACCACCGTGAATTAATTAATTAATTAATTAGATAATAGGGCTGGGCGTGTAGCTCAATGGTAGAGCACTTGTCTAGCATGTGCAAGGCCATGGGTTGCAGCCCCAGCACCACAAAAGAAAAGAGAATAGAAAAAAAGAGAAGAAAAGAGAAAAGCAACGCCTGCCCTTCTCTGATCGCTCATCGCCGTGTCCCTCAAACCCTGTCTGTCTCTCAGTGCGGGTCACACTATGGAAAGGGTAAGCCCCTGGAGAGCAGAGCTTATCAGTGGTGTCCATGGTCCCTCCCGCATCCAATGTCCACCCCACATTCCTGTTCTGTCCACCCCCCCAAGGTAACACCAAGGTCGGATGTGAGGGAAAATAGATGAAAGGACATTTCTCGAGGCACAGCGTAAACTCAGGTGCTTCCTCCTCCTAGTCCTCCTGCCCAACTCCCGCCCGCCGCCTGCTGTGCTCCTTCTAGCCCTACCCAGCCCCCGCCAGATGTCCAGAGCCGGAGCAGCCCAGCTGGACAGATGCCATGTCTGTCTTCTCTGAGCCTGGGTCTCTGTCTCTGCTGCTCCGAATGATCACAGACCTCTGGGATCATTGGAAATGGGAGGACCTACCTGGTTTTGTCTGTCTTTTTTTTTTTTTTTTCCCTTTTCTTTCCCATTCCATTCAAATAAGGATTTCAGACAGCTTTCAGAGCCCCACGTGACAAGATAAAAAATGAGAGAGGAAGCCGGAGAGGGGAGAGGTCCTGCTCCTGCCTCCCCTGGGCTCTGTCCAGTACCCTACGAAGGGCACCTTTCGGAGCCACCACTGTGGCCCTGCTGAGCCCACTTGGCCTCCTTCCCAGGGGCCTCAGCTGTGGACCTGGCCAGCACCCTCCTCCCCTGCCAGCCCCGGCTCACCCGACCTGGCCGCTTGTGCTCTCCATCCCCATCTGCAACCACAGCACATCCCAGCTGTCTGATTAACTCAATTGATTAATTAAGCTCTAATGAGAGCCATGACTCACCCCTGCAGCTGCTGACCAGGAGGCCAGCTGTGCTGAGAAGGGCACGGGGGGGGGGGGGCACGGGCATGGTCGGAGGAGGGCCCGGGGCCAGGAAGCTCAGTGGCGACTGGTGCCACTAGCTGGTAGGGGACGCACAAAGCTCGCCCATGGCGAGGTCTCCAGAGCTTCCTGAGAGGAGAGGGCTTTGGGGAGGAGAGTGGGGGGCTGCCCCTCAGCCGGTCATGCAATCCCAGAATTGCACATCTGGGACCAGCTCTGCTGAAGGCAGAGCAGGTAGTGATTGGTTGAGAGGTACAGGGGGCCAGAGCCCCACCTTGACTTCTGGGACCTGAAGTACCCGGCCCAGAGAGTACTGACCGTGTGGAAGCTGGACACTTGCCAGAGGGGGCAGATTCAGCCCTGCCGCCCCCACCTGACCCCATGGCTTCCTTCCCTTCACATGGGGTTAGACCCGGGAGATTCCACCTCCGAGCTACACCCACAGCCCTTTTCCTCTTTTATTATGAGACAGAGTCTCACTAAGTTGCTGAAGCTGGTTTCAAATCAGCGATCCTCCTGTCTCAGTCTCCCCCGTACTGGAATTACAGGCGTGGGCCACCACACCCCACTTCATGGTTTCTTTTACCCCTGTAACTCCAGCTATGAGATCATTCAAGTCCCTCATTCAGCTGCTGGCTCCCAATCCCAAAGATCCCCAGGAGTTCTGCAGAGCAAGCCTTAAATTGCACTTTCTTCCACTCTCGTCCTCCCCAACCCACCCTGACCATGGGCCCACCACCTCCCCAGACTCTGGCCCCTTGTGTGGGATGGGGGACAAATGCCCTTCACTAACAATGATAAGCAGTTGAGTGGAATTTTCCATTTCACAAAGTCCATCTGAGCTTATTCTATTCTTCCCCAACATCCTGCAAGGCAAACAGAACGTGCTGCCCACTCTGGAGCGGGGAAAGTGAGAGTCCAATGTGCCCAAGTTCACGCCTGGCACTTCTTTTTTTTTTTTTTTTTTTTTTTTTGGTACTGGATAGTCAACTCCCAAGCTACACCCCCAGACTTATTTATTTACTTATTGCAGTACTGGGGATTGAACCCAGGGGAATTCTACCGCGGAGCTACACCCCCAGCCCTATATTTTATTCTTTTATTTTGAAACAGGGTCTCACTAAGTTTCAGAGGACCTCACTAAGTACCTGAGGCTGTCTGCAAACCTGTGATCCTCCTGTCTCAGCCTCCCAAGTACTGGGATTACAGGCTTGCACCACCATGCCTGGCTCAGACCTTTTTATTTTTTATTTTGAAACAGGGTCTTGCTAAGCTGCTGAGGTTGGCCTTGAACCTGTGATGTTTCTGTCTTAGGCTCCGGAGTACCGACATCTGGTTCTTTCTTGCTTCCCAGACTTCCTGTCTTTGGAGAACACATTCCTCTGTAGCTCTGAGCTCCCACTGCAAGCGGCAAGCCCCTGTTCTCTCCCACTGCAGCAGGGGCCTCCTGTTCCACAGTCCTTAACTCACGCCCATCTGCCAGGGCCACAAAGGCAGTTACCATTCCTGCTTCTCTCTGCTTGCCCCCAGTGCCCTGCTCAGGGCTTTACATGCAGAAGGGACATGACAAGTATTTTCTGAATGCAGAAAAAGAAAAATCAGGAGGGAAGAAATGAATGAACCAGCCTAAGTGGCAGGTATTCCAAGCCCGTTAGTGCTGGGAGGCAGGACCTGTGAAGGCCTGGGCCAGGCAGGGCTGCCCAGTCTGGGCTGCAGACTGACCTGCAGGGAACCACTGCATGCCTGGCCCATGGGTCCAGAAGCCAAGTAGGTAATCCCCTCCCCTGACCCCTGGAAAAGCCCAGGGAATCATGGGAGATGACGAGGAGAGGTGGCAGGGCTGGAAAGGGTGGGGAGGATGTGGCTATAGGTCTTAGGGATTCCTTCAGGGGAGACAGGAAATCTGATCAGGCGTGGACAGGGCATTGGCTGGGGTGGAGTTGGGGTTCTGTTTGACCCTTCTGGGTAACTTTGAACATGTGGCCTTCCCAGTGGCAAAGTCTGATGACCCAGTGGCTGTGCCTATAGTTCTTCATAGTCCTGCGTCCTCAGGGACGTGGGTGACCAGAGGACCTAGGATGGTGCTGGACAGTGGGGGGGGGGTAACGCATGCGCACGTGCACACGCACGCATACAGGGCTGGCGTGGGAGAGCGGTCACAGCAGGGCCTCTGACCCGCCTCTCTCCCCGCCAGCCCCTCGGCTGTCGCTGCCCCTCAGATTCAATTACCAGCTCGGCTTTCAAATCGAGCTCCAGCCAGTAACTTTACTGGAGAAAATGATTATGTGATTATTTCAACCTTGCTCCAAACACCGTTTTAATTGGATCTGGGAAAGAGCGATTTGTGCATCCAGGGGCCACGCGAGGGCGGGAGCAGCCTGGGAATGTCAGGCAGGCGCCCGCGGGCTGGCCCCAAAAGAGCAGGGGGTGGGACTGCTTTGGAGCCCTCCCCACAAAGCCTGGATCAGTAGTGAGCTTCTTCAGGAATGAGGACATTGCTGGTGGGGGCCTGGCTTCCAGAACAGGTCCAGTGGGGAGGGAGTCGAGTGGGGGCAGGGTTCTAGCAGCCATTTGTCCTGCCCGAAGTAGTCCTCCGCCACTCTGAAAATGACTTTTCTGCCAATCTCCCGTTTTTCTGCCCCCAACCCCATCCCCACCCCCAGAGTAAATTTTTGCTTAAACACTAGCCCAAAGAAGCAAAATTAGAAAGAACATCTGACTTTCCAAATCCCAGCAGAGCCTTTGAAACGAATTTGGAGATTATCTGCTCCTGAGACCACCCAGCCAGCTTTCTCCCTGCTAGACATTGGAGTTGAACCCAGGCAAACCTTTCCCAGTCTTGGGATCCTCATCTGTTAAAGACATAGCTGGTCCTAGGTGACCCGAGGCCTCTCCCAACAATGAAAAAAGCCATTTTAGCTTTTAGATTCTCCACCTGCCTGGCTCTCCATGAGGTGGGAGGATTCCAGAGCCAGATCTCCAGTGGCCAGTTCCATGGGGGACTGTGGGCTCTCAGCCTCGCAGGCACCATCTGCTTCAGCAGCTAGGGGTGCCCCTCTCTAGCCTAGGCCAGTGCTCAGCCAGGTGCCCGGTGGAGATGTGGCCTGGGCTTGGAGCAGAAAATGGATACCCCAAAGGTTGAGGGAACCAGAAGGAGCACACGCAAAAGGCCCCGCCTGTGACCCCATCTCCATTATCTGAAGGCCTGGCTTTTCCTAGAATCTCTCTGACTCTGTGTGTGTGTGTGTGGGGGGGGGGTGCTGGGGATTAAACCCAGGGGCACGCTACCTTCAAGCTACACCCCGAGCCCTTTTTATTTTTTTGTTTTGAAATAGTCTTGCTAGGTTGCTGAGTTAACTTAGGTTAACTAAGTTGTTGAGACTGGTCTTGAATCTGTGATCCTCCTGTCTCAGCCTCCCAAGGACTAGGATTACAGACAGGAACCACCACGCCTGACTCTCTCTGATACTTTTTTAAAAATTGCTTAGAGCTGGGCATGTTGGTGCATGACAAGAGGATCACAGGTTCATGGCCAGCCTCAGCTCCTTAGTGAGGCCCTTCCCAACTTAGTGAGCCCCTGTTTCAAAACCGAATTAAAAAAAAAAAATAGTGCTGGGGCTTCAGCTCATAGGTTGAATGTCCCTGGGTTCAATCCCCAGTGCTGGGAAAAAAAAAAAAAAATTACTTAGAAATCATTGTGGTGTACAGACCTGTAATCCTAACCACTCAGTGGGAGGCTGAGAGGGGGACAGCAGCCCTAGCCCCGCTTGGACAACCTAAAAAGGCCCGGTCTCAAAAAAAAAAAAAAAAATAATAATAATAATAGCAGGGGATGTTGCTCAGTAGCAGAGCACCCCTGTCACTTTTTCTTCCCAGGAATAACCTAGAACTAGGAAATGTGGCAGAAACGAGGACTCAGAAATCCTCAGAAATCCCCAAGCTCCCAAAGCCAATCAAAAGGCTAGACTGAGTGGGCCTGAGTTCCCACAGACTTCTTGGAGGAGGAGTTTTACGGGTGTGGTTGGGCTGTGAGGAGGATGGTGGCTTTAGGAAGGGCTAAACGGCAGGAGTGCAGGAGGAGAGGGAAGGAGGGAAACAGGAGAGGAGGTACCTCACGTGTTTGCTTTTTTGTGCCTCATAACATTCTCTACAGGGAGGGAATTACAATTTCCATTTTATACAGTAGAGTTTTGAGACAAAAAGAGGTTCGAGCCAGGCATGGAGGCACACGCCTGTAATCTCAATACTTGGGAGGCTGAGACAGGAGGATCATGGGCATGTTCAAGGCCAGCCTCATCAGTTTAGCCAGACTCAACAACCTAGTGATACCCTGTTTTATTTTTATTTTTATTTATTATTATTTTTTTTTTTTTGGTGGTACTGGGGGTGGAACCCAGAGGCTTCTACCTCTGGGCTATACTCCCAGACCTTTTTATTTGGAAACAGGGTCTCACTAAGTTGCTGAAAGCCTCACTAAGTAGCTGAGGCTGGCTTCGAACCCGTGCGATCCTCCTGTCTCAGCCTCCCAAGCGCGGGGATTACAAGCGTGCGCCACCACGCCTGGCTTATGATACCCTGTTTTAAAATAAACAAACGGAAAGGGCTCGGGGTGTAGTTTGGAGGTAGAATTACCCCTGGGTTCAAACCCCAGTACCACAAAAGATAAAATAAAATGAAAATAAAAAAGGAGGTGAGGTGTACCTTAGAGATAGAATGTCCCTGGGTTAAACCCCCAGTACTCAAAAAGGAAAAAAAAAAAAAAAGATAGGTTCAGATTCTGACGCTTGTCAGGGTTGCACACAGCCAGAGGGGCTAAAAGCAAGGTCCACCTGTGCCCTGAGCCCGGTCCCCAGCTTCGCAACTCTTCACCTCTCCTCTCTGAGGCTATGGGCCTCATGCTAAGAGGCGTGGCAGGCAAAGACAGGAGTAGCTAGGAATTAGGAGGCCAGTTCCCTGGGGAGAGTTCTGGGGTCCAGGAGACTGTGGGAATAAGATCTGAGACAAACAGGACCCCAGGCCTCCAGGCAAGTGCCTGCCTGGTGATGGGGGTTTCAAAGAGCCCATCACGGGGGAAAATTATATTGTCAAAGAAGAAAACCGGTGCTGCCATCCCTCCTTCACTCATTAATTTCTGGGGAAGTATTAGCTGTCAGCAAGCAGCGGTCCTCCGATTCAAATTACAGAATTTGAATTCTTAATTTCTCCTAATCCATCAGTGAGCTGCCTTGCTGGGCTAATATTAGCAGCACTGGCAAGGCTTGGAGCAGAGTCACCGATGTCTCCTGAACCCCCCAGTCGATAGGGCTGGGGCCCGGGCCTGGGCCATGGGCCCCTCAGAGGCAGGGACCCCCCTGCTCCCCAGCTCCCTCCAGTCCCAGAAGGAATGCAGAGTTTTAGGGAAGTCCCTGGAGAGATGGAAGAGCCAGACAGCAGGAGACAGAGACAGCACAGGAGGGGTGGGGGAGACAGATCAGCCTGGGAGAGACTGGAAACAGGGAAGGGAGGGAGGGATGCAGGGAAGACAAAATGACTGAGACCACGAGTGATGGACTCAGCCAGAGAGGCCCAAAGTGATGGATGGAGACCTAACTGGAAAGGAGGGCCGGAGCCCTCAGAACCTGGGGCAGAGCAGGGCAGTGCTGACCTCAGCGAAGAGGAAACACAGCAAAGCAAAACCAAGCCCCACAGGATGCCCACGGTGCCGTCCGTGGGGACAGGGTGTCTCCTGGTTAACACAGCCCCCGCTGTGTGGTCCACCCGGCCACTGTGTCCACGGTGCTGCGGAGCCAGGCCTGCCTCTGCTCATAGCTCAAGCCCTCTGTCCAGCTGTATTATCTCTTTACCCCTAGGTGATAACCCTCCCCCTGGGGCCACCCAGAGCCTTGCAGGTGAGACATCAGGGCAGCTGCTGGGCTAAGCATACTCTTCAACAAGGCCATGAAGAAGGGACTATCGTTACGTGTGTGTGTGTGTGTGTGTGTGTGTGTGTGTGTGTGTGTACTGGGGATTGAATCCAGGGGCATTCTACCTCTGAGTTAACAGCCGTAGTCCTATTTATTTATTTATTGGTGGTACTGGGGTTCCTGGAAGCCCTTCTACCTTTGGGCCACACTCCCAGACCTATTTTATACTTTTTTTTTTTTTGAAACAGGGTCTCCAAGCCAGCACGGCTGGCTTCGAACCTGTGTGAGCCTCCTGTCTAAATTATTTTAATTAATTAATTACTTAATTTTTTGTGGTACTGGAGAGGGAGCCCAGGGGCTTTCTACCCTTAGGCTACATTCCCAGACCTATTTTATATTTTATTTGGAAACAGGGTCTCACTAAGTTGCTGAGAGCCTCACTAAGTAGCTGAGGCTGCTTCGAACCTGCGCGATCCTCCTGTCTCAGCCTCCCAAGTGCTGAGATTACAAGCGTGCACCTCCATGCCCAGTTTAATTTACTTTGAAATAGGGTCTTGCTAAGTTGCTGAGGCTGCTCTTGAACTCGAGATCTTCCTGTCTCAGCCTTTTAAGTACGGGGATCACAAGCATAATCACCATACCTGCTTTATCCCCTAATCTTGCTAGCATCCAGATGGCCATTTACCTTCTGACCATCTTACCCAACTCGCCTGGCACTACCTCCCGCTGCTCCATCTCCCCAAATCCACCCTTCACCCGGGCAGGGCGGTTCAGGTGAGGCCTTCGAGCCGCCGGGTCCCTGGTCCCTGTGACCTGCCCCTCCCTGGCCTACTCCTAGTCCTTTCTGTGACTATTCTGTTTCCTCAGCAAGCTGTGAGCCTTCCCATGCACAGCCAGGCGCCCTCCGATGTCCTAGGACCTGGCTTTGCCCTGGCAAATTCTCAATAAATATTTGTGGATTTATCAACTGATTGATTGACGAGGTGAAGGCAGGAGGCCCAGGATCTAGATGCCCGAGGGCTGAACAGTTTCCCTCTCAGCCTGAGCCCAGCGGGCAGTGTCAGGGAGCCAGAGGCTCAGGGAAGGGGACCCCAGGCCGCAGCAGGTGTTCGTGGCGGATGCTGGCAGTTCCAGGCTCCCAGCTGCCCTCTGGGGAGCGTGTCTCCCCAGGGAGAGAGGACTTGGGGATGTGGGGGGGGGGTTGGGGAAGACAGGGCTCCAGGCTGCTCCGCCCAGGCCCCCAGCTAGAGGGAGACCACTCCAGGGCCTTCATCTACTCGAGGTGTCTGGCCCACCCTCTCGCTGCCCCTGCTCCTCCTTCCTCACCCAAGAGGCTGGGCCTGCATAGGACTATTTTGGGCTAAACTCTGAATTATGCATGGTCTGGCCAGTGGGTCCGGCGCTGCTGACCAGTGGCAGGAGGAGTTGCCGTCAGTACTGCAGCCATTCACCTTGAGGTGTCTGAGTTCGTGCAGGCTCCGGGCTGAGTGTGACGGGCAGTGCGTGCATGCCTATGTGGCTTTTTTTTTTTTTTTTTTTTTGTTCTGGGGATTGAACCCAGGGGCCATTCTACCTCTCAGCTCCCCCAGCCCATTAAGAAAAAAAATATTTTTTTAAACAGGGTCTCACTAAATTGCTGAGGCTAGCCTCGAATCTGTGATCCTTCTGTCTCCGCCTCCCATGTACTGGGATTACAGGTGTGCACCACCATGTCTGGCTATGTGACTTCATGACTGAGGGATTGTGCACAAATGATTATAGGCCACATATTATAGGGGTTGTAGGGGTTGTGGGGTTCCAGAGACTTTCCTCTCTCTTAGGGGCTCTAGGATGGTGACTCTCTGGGCACAGGGATCCCAAAATCTCTGTGTTGGGGCAGGAGGACTATATGAAATAAATGTCCTGCCCTCATCCTGCCCCTGGTTGGGCTGCCCATGGGATCCTCAAGGGCCAGATGAAGGCAGACGGAAAAGACACATCACCCCATTAAGGCCAGCTCCAGGGAAGGGAAGAGAGGCCATTAACTGCCTACAAATATCATAGTTGTGCCCACAATGAATTGAGCTCCTCTGAGTCCAGGTGCTTCACATACATTACCTGAATTAAAGGTCACAATTCCACCACGTTATCCCCTCTTTACTCATGAGAAAACTAAGGGTAGGAAAGATTAAGTAACTTGATAAAGATTGCACAACATGGGTGCTAAGTGTGATGGCTCACACTTGTAATTCCAGCAATTCAGGAGGCTGAGGCAGGAGGCTCCCAAGTTCAAGGCCAGCCTATTCAATTTAGTAAGACCCTGTCTCAAAATAAAAACAAAAGAAGGCTCGGGATGTAACTCAGTTATAGGGCATCCCTGGGTTCAATTCCCAGTATCACATACAGACACACACACACACACACACACACACACACATACACGTTGCACAACATGGAATCAAATAAAAATTTGCACAGCTAAGCCGGACGTGGTGGCACACACTTGCATTTGTAATTCCAGTACTTGAGAGGCTGAGATGGGAGGGAGGATCACAGGTTCTAGGCCAGCCTCAGCTACTTAGTGAGGCCCTCTGCAACTTTGTGAGACTCTGTTTCAAAATAAATAATAAAAAATAGGTCTGGGGATATAGCTCGGAGGTAGATTGCCCCTGGGTCCAATCCCTAGTAACACACACACACACACACACACACACACACACACACACACATTGCACAGCTAAAAAAAATAATAAATAACCACAGCCTAAGAGAAAGTATTTATAATACATACATCTGACGAGCCGGGCGTGGTGGCGCACACTTGTAATCCCCGTGCTTGGGAGGCTGAGACAGGAGGATCGCACAGGTTCGAAGCCAGCCTCAGCTACTGAGTGAGGCTTTCAGCAACTTAGTGAGACCCTGTTTCCAAATAAAATATAAAATAGGTCTGGGAGTATAGCCCGGAAGTAGAAAGCCTCTGGGTTCCACCCCCAGTACCACCCCCAAAAAATTATAATACATACATCTGACAAAGGACTTGCTTCCAGTGAATCCTTAAAACTCAAGAAGACAAATAAGAGCTGAGTGTGGTGGTACATGCCTGTAATCCTAGTACTTGGGAGGTTGAGACAGGAAGATCAAAGGTTCAAGACCAGCCTCAGCCTTCATGAGGCAGCAACTTAGCAAGACCCTCTTTCAAAATAAAAAAAAAATAAAAAGGGCTGGGAGTATATCTCAGAGCTAAAATGACTCTGGGTTTAATCCCCAGTACTGTAAACAATTTTAAAAAGGGTCAAAAGAAGATATAGAGCTACACGTGGTGGCCCATGCTTGTAATCTCAGTATTTGGGAGGCAGAGACAGGAGGATTATAGGTTCAAAGCCAGCCTTGGCAACTTAGCATGGCTCTCAGCAACCCAGTAAAACCCTGTCTCAAAATAAAATAAAAATAAAAATAAAATAAAATAAAAGTAGAATGTCTCTGGGTTCAATCCCCAGTACCAAAAAAGAAGATGTAGGATGGCCAATATTTTCATGCACATGTGAAAAGATATTCAATATCATTTGTTACCAGGGAAACTCAGATTAAAACCACAAGAGATTCCACTGCACACCCAGCGGAGGGCTGGCTGGGCTACATTGGTGAGTTTGAGAAGCAACTGGAACTCTCTTACACTGGAGCCACTCAGTACAGTGATAACTGCTCTATTTTTAGAAAGCAGTTTCTCAGCTTCTTAAAAATGTACGAATACAGTTACCATAGGACCCAGTCATTCAACTCCTAGGTGTTTACCTACGAAAAATGGAAACATATGTTCACACGTATGTTCATAGCAGTTTGATTCACGTGGCCAAAACCTGGCACCAACACGAATGTCCACCCACAGGTGAGCCAGTTGTCACAGACACATACGATAGGTGAGCAATAAAGGGTGTGAACCACTGACACGAGGACACGGCTGAATCTCATAAACATTGTGTTCAGTGAGAGCAGCCAGACGCCAAGAGTACATATTACATAATTCCATTTATATGAAACTTCAGAAAAGACAAATCTAATCTATAGTGACAGAGAGCAGAGCAGTGGTTGCCTGGGGCTGGGGGCAGGGTGGGGACTGACTGGGAAGGGGCACGAGGGAGCTTTTGGGGCTGGAGAAGGTGTTCTTTATCTTGATTATAGAGGTGGCTATGTGTGCGCATCAATTTGTCATAACACTTCAAACTGAGCACTTGATATGTGTGCATTTTACTGTATGTAAATTATATTTCCGTAAAGTAGAAAGAAGAAAGCCAGGCCAGCTGAGCTGGAATCTACACCTGTAACTGTTGTACCCCGTGTCTCCCCATGTGGCCGAAGGGCAGGGCACCTGAGGCCCCTTTGAGGAAGTTTCTGGGGTTCTTTAGAATTTCTAACCTCCAGCTGGGCACCAGGCTTGAAGCCAGCATCAGCAACATAGATTGTTAGCGACTTAGGGAAAGTTTGTTTCAAACAGAAAAGTGAAAAAGGGCTGGGGGGTAGCAGCTCAGAGGTAGAAAGCCCCTGGGTCTATCTGCAGGACCCCCCCCCCACACACACACACAGAAGAACTGATTACCTGCCCCACCAGGAAGGAAGCACCCAGCTTCCCTCTGCTTCACTGCCCCAGGCTGTCTGTGGCTCTCCCGGAGGAACTGACCATCCCGGGGGTGTCACCGCCTGACCCCTCCTGTAGGAGGCATTTCACTGCGTCCTCCAGCAGCATCCGAACTGGCAGGTTAGGAGCACCCGGCAGTCAAAGCGTTGCTTTCTTCTACCCCTTAGGGTCACCCCAGGGCATGCCTCACCCCCAGAGAGGCCTGCAAGGCAGTGGGCCCCCAGAGCAGTGGGAGGGGGCTTGGGTGCTGGAGTAGGTGCTAGCTGAAGGTGCCAGGAGGGCTGGCTGGCCAGGCAGAAGGCCGGCGCTCGGGCACTCCTGCTCTTTGTCTTACTGTTATGACCAATCGTTTATTGAATGCCTATGAGTGACGCCCTCTGCCCGCACTTCCTGTCAATCCTCCAGATGAGGCCCATTGAGGCCGGAGCTATTGTTGGCCTCATTTCACAGATGAGGACACTGAGGTGCAGAGAAAGCATAAAGGTCACACGACTCGCAGGTGGACGAGGCTGACGGCAGCCAGAGCCGTTCATTTCCCAGCAAGCTTCACACCAGCTGGCGGGGGAGGTGTTTTGGTACTGGGCATTCTACCTCTGAGCAACACCCCCAGCCTGTTTTATTTTGAAATAGGGTTTCACTAAGTTGCTGAATTTCACTGCATGCTGAGGCTGTCCTGGAACCTGCCATCCATCCTCTTGTCTCAGCTGTCTCGGTGTCCCAAGTATTACCATTACAGGCATGTGCTACCATGCCCGGCAGCTTGGAGGTTTTTTTTAAATTCAGATTCCAGCTGGGCATGTGGAATTACAAATATAATGCCACACCTGTAATCCCTGGGAGGTTAAGGCAGGAGAATCGCGGGTTCAAGGCCAGCTTCAGTAATTTATTGAGACCCTATCTGAAAATAAAAAGGGCTGAGGTGTAGCTTGGAGGTAGAATACCCCTGGGTTCAATCTCCAGTTCCAAAATAAGTAAATAAATACAGATTCCTGGGTCTTTGTCTTTAATTTCCTTTAGATTCTCGGGAGTTTATCCAGGGAGAGCCTTGCCCTCTCCGGAGCCTCTGGGCTGTGCCAGCCCCACCCCATTCCCCCAGACCTGAGCACTGTCCCTTGTGGCTGGGTGCAGTGTCGGCCCATCTGCCTGAGAAGGGCGGGCTGGACCACTCTGGGGTTGAGGCTGGTGGAGAAGTGAGATCTACAAATAGCAGCAAATTGTTCATTGATTTCTGTCCTGTTTAGGGGAGCCCTGGGACCAGCGGGAGCAGGACTGGATTTGAACTGGAGAAATGGGAAGGGCAGCTGGCTCAGCCTAGGGCAGGCAGGCAGCATCAGCAGGTGGGCACCCAGGTCACGGGATCTTGGCTGTGCTCCTGCAGATATGGTGCCCTTCCTCCACCCACCCTGGAGGATGCAGGTCCCTGAAAAGCGAGTCTAGACTCCAGCTGGTATAACCAGCAAGTAGAGAAGGGGTAGAAAAAAAGATGAAGAAGGTTCCACCACCAAAAATGCCTGCTCTCCCAAGGTGGCCTATATTTCAAACTCCCTGCCCCATCAGGCCCCGAAGCACAGACAATTAATCAGGCCTCTACTCAGATTTGGGGGTCAGGAAAGAATCTTCATGCCTTGGAAGGCACCAGAGAGGTTCCCACTCACCTCCCCCTCAGTTTCTTCCACATCCCGCCTGTACCCTCAGCTCCTGGGGGTTGGTTACATATTCCCCGCGCCCCCCAGGTGCCCTTAGTGCCTTTGCACCAGCTTCTCCTTCTTCCTAGAACGCTTTCCCCATCTCCTCTCCACGAATCCATGTCCTGTGCAGTCCTGAGGACCTACACTAACTGTGTCCTGCTGAGAGCTTCCTGGCTGCGTAGTCCCCTGGGCCCATCCTGCTCTGGGGTCTGCTTCAGGCAACCACACCCCTGCCTTCTCGGAGGGCGGAGGGCGTGTGTACATGTCTACTTGTGGATGCTTGGGGAATGCTGCACTCCTGTGGTTTCCTGGGCAACTGTTCTGTCTCCCTTACTGGACAGCAAGGGGCTGGCCATCAGGAGTCACCTCTTACCTATCCTTACCTATCCTCCAGGTCCCCACCCCTGGGGCAGACGACACAGCACAGAGCTGTGGCCTGGTCAGCCTTAGACTCACAGTGTTGGAGAGTCTTGTCACTGAAAGGAAACACAGAGACACCTTGTCTCCTTCCCACCAGTCCAGAAAGTTCTTATGATGGAGACAGTTCTTGTATCGCTCTAGGGTGGCTGCTCCATCAGCTGGGGGTAGCAGGTGGAAGGGGCCCTGGGCAGCTTTCCAGATCCCAAGACCCCTTACTTCATGCCAGTGCAAGTGTCCCCCTGTCCATTTTCCAGGGGCAGATGGTGGATCTCCCTAAGTGCCCAGGGTGGAAGTAGGGAGCAGCAAAACCCAGAGGTCATTGCTATCAGGCTCAGCCTTGTTTCAGCTCTGCACAAGTTACAGGGGGCTTGTGGCAGTGCCCAGCAGAGGAAGGGTGGCACCATTGCTTGAAGGTGCCTGAGCCTTCTCATTGGGATGATGGGGAAACTGAGGCCTGGGGCAGGGGCCCAGCCGCCAATCCCCACTCAGCATGCAGGATCTCCTGGGCCTGGTCCAAGGCTGGCAGCAGACAGGGCATCACAGTTGGCATCTGCAGCTCCCTGGACAGGCCCCACAGAGGAGGGTAGACAGACAGCCTCCCAAGCCTGAGGCCAGGGCCGGGCCAAAACTTCCAGGGACAGAGTGATTTCCTGTCACTCAGCCCCTGAGTCCAGAGCAGCTGCTCCCTCATCTAATTAATGGCCCTGGCTCTGAGTCCTTGATGAAGGGGGATCATGAGCCGTTGCTCTGCTCGAGTCTCCGTGGAGCTTTCCATTAAGAGGGGCAGCCAGGAGGGCTCAGGAGGAGCCGGGGCAGCACGCAGGGCTGACGTGCCAAGAACCGCACCCCGTCCCACCTCCCGTCCTCCTTCTGCCCTTGCCATTTCGTATTCCCTCCTCCCCTTGCCCCAGAACACTGCCCGTTCCCTGTCCGCACACACTGCCCGTTCCCTGTCCGCACAGGTCTCTTCCAGCCCACCCCATCCTCTGCCCCCTTCTTTCACCCTGATCCCTACACCCTCAGCCCTCGCCTGGCTCCCATGGGGGAGCAGGCAGAGAGGTGTCTCCTTCCACTCACAGCTCACATTAAGGGTAGTGGGGTAGTGGTCTTGGGGGCTTTGCCTGTGATGTCATCCCAGCCCAGAGCCATAACCCTGGATGGACTGTCACTCTTAGCCACTAACACCCTGCTGGGGGTAGGGATGGTGGAGGTGTCCTGTAAGCAGCAGCTAGACTTCTGTGAGGACAGCCCAGGGCAGTGAGGAAAGCCCACTCCAATCACAGTTCAGCTGCTCAGTGCTGGCTGGTAGGGATCATGGGGGCCTGGTCAAATAGAGAAGGCTGGGCTGGTGACCCAACACCCCACCACTGGCCAGCTAGACAAGTCCTAGGAGCTGGAGGAAGTTCAGATTAATTCCAGTCAGAGCCAGGGAAGGACAGCTGTGACCAGCAGTCTTCTGAATGGTCCAGGAGGAAATGACAGGTGATGGTCAATGATGGGGGGGGGGCCTTGTTGGACATACGGCCAGTGGAGAGTGGTCAGGGATGGTTAATTTGGGGTAATCGGTTTGGGGGTTCTTAGTGAATGTTGGTGGTATAGATGTTGGTGATAACTGGTCTTGTTGGGCAGTTGATGTTGGGAGGTTAGTATTAAGAGATTGTGTCACATCTTGATGTTGGGCCCTCGGGGTACCTGGTCACTGATGACGGTTCGGTACACACTGTATAGGTGGTTGAGCACTGAGCATCACTGTTGGAGGTTGGGGATTGGCCAGTGGGTGATGAGTACTTAGGGGATGGTTAAATCTTGGCCAATCAGTATTAAGAGATAAATGTTGGATAGTCAGTATTCGGAGATTGAGGCAGGGTGGTCAGTCCTCTTGTTCCTGAGGCATGGCACCCTTCCTCTCATTCTGCATGGCACCTGGTAAGGCTCCAGCAAAGCTGAGCTCAGACCCAAGTTCCTGCTCCTGTCCTCCACCAGCCCTAGGCTACACGCTTCGCTCAGCCACAGCAAAGCTGCGCACGATGGAGTGGGGGTCTGGGCTCCTGCCTGGCAGGTGGGAAGGCAGGGCCAGGTCTCTAGAAGTGCTACACGGGGGACGGGGGCTGCAGCAGGCAGAGAGCTGAAGCGCTCAGGGATGCCGCAGAGCTCTGCAGGGGGATGGGGCCCTGAAGCCAGGATGCTCATTGATGAATTGATCCCCATTATTGATGCTCCCTGGACAAGTTTTGAGCTGAGGGAGAGGATGGGGTTCTCTCAGAGAAAGCCGTGGCCTGGCCTGGTGGCTCAGAATACAAATGAGAAAGCTATGGCTCAGAGAAAGCTATGGCCGGCCTGGCTCGTCACCACGCCCCCTGCAGGGCTGGCAGGAGAGGGCATGCGCCGGGCACGCAGTGAGCCGCAGGTGCAGGAGTTAGGGGACCCGTGGCGGGCATTGAGCTGCCGTCCTCAGATGTAGTGCTTCTGTAGACCTGCAGAGAGCATCTGGTTTGCATGGACAGTCACAGGGGGTAGATGTAGGTCTCCACGAGGGCGTGCTTCCCTGATCAGGAGCCAGCCTCGGACTGGAAGTTTCCAAGTTTTTTGGGGAAACGGGGCCTCTGAGGCACTCCCTTCTCATCAGCCCTGCTCCTATATTGTGGGGGTCCCATTCATGGCGTGAGTGGTAGGAAATGGTTATAACTAACAGGGAGCGGTGAATGCTCACCACATAGAGCAAGGGAAGCAGCTGTCTTGATGGCCATCACTAGGGGAGAGGGCAGGGGTCCGTGTGGGCAGAGCTGAAGCCATCTGACAGCAGGGCACAGCGAGGAAAGTCTTGCGAGTTCCCAGGCAGGAGCCAGGATGACTGAGTTGGGGTGGAGGGGTGGCTCTGGAAGAAGCCAGTGCTGGCACCGCTGAGACCATCACAGGGGCCGAGGCTAGAGGGGGTGATCTGGGGAGGTGGCACCATTTCTACCTTAGGCGTGTCCAGTCTGATGGGGGAGGCTCACACCCTACCCTGAGAACCCAGGATGAAAACAGACCAGGAGCCCTCAAGTCTAAAGGGGGAGGTAGTGCCTGCTCCTAGAGCGTCCACCACTTGGGAGGAAAGCAAAAGTCTGGTTGACTGGAGCAGATGTGCTGGGAGGCTGGGCCTGAGATGGGAGGCAGGAAGGTGAAGGCCAGCATGGCCCCAGGGCCACAGCTGAGACCCAGGCGTGCAAACTTCCTGCCTCCAACTTGCCAGTGCTGGCTAAAACTCAGCCCCCTCTGTACCTTCGGAGCGCTGCTCCGGGCTCCGCTCTGTCCCTGATGAATTATTGAGGAGACTCAACCCAGCAAGAGGCCAGGACTGCTGCTCCTGGCGGAGGTGGAGTTCTCCAGGTGTGCCTGCCCTCCCCTGTGCGTGAGAGCACACCACACACCTGCTCCACGCCCTCCTCCCAGGGAGGCTTGCCTGTCTGCCTGGCCAGCTCTCACCCAAGCACCCCATCAACAGGGTATCTCCACGGGGACCTAGGCTCAGAACAGGAGCAACCCTCCCTGTGTCAGACCTGGATCTCAGCCTAGGTGTGACAACGACTTCCCGTGTGGCTTTGAACAAGCCCCTTTCCCTAGCCCTTCTGGACATTGAGTGGGTTAGACCTTAGGTCCCAGGTCCCTGCAAGCCCAGCCTCCTCTGAGCAGAAAGTGTGATTAAGAGCAGTCTCTGCTCCTGGCTCTACTGTGACCTTAGGCAGTGACTTCAGCTCCTGGAGGCTGTTTCCTATAAAATGGGCACAAGAAAAGTAAATGAGAACAAGGGCTGAACCTGCCCCTGGGATCGGTAGGAAGGTTCAGTGGGGTTGGTGTGAAGAGTCAAAGAGCTTGCTAGCTCTCAGGACACAGTCTGTATTGATGAACCCTCCAGATCCATTCTTATTATTTTCCTCCCAAGGATAGTAAGGTCTTGGATAGCACTTTCCCAGGCCCCAATCTCTCTTCTTCAGTCAACTATGCCACAGCTACCCAGTTTGTGTGTGTGTGTGTGTGTGTGTGTGTATGCGACGAAGGGGGGATTGAACTCAGGGGCTTGGGCATGGTAAACAAACATGAGATCCAAATCAGCGGAGCCTTATCACTGAGCTACATCCCCAGTCTTTTTTATTTTTATTTTTTATTAAATATTGTCATTTTTGATACTGGGGATTGAACCCAGGGGCATTATACCTCTCAGTTGCACCTTTGCCCTAATTTTTTTTTTTTTTTTTTTTTTTTGGTGGTACTGGGGTTCCCGGAAGCCCTTCTACCTCCAGGCTACACTCCCAGACCTATTTTATGCTTTTTTTTTTTTTTTTTTTTTTTTTTTGCGGGTCTGGGGATGGAACCCAGGGGTATTCGAACCGCCATCCTCCAGGTCTCAGCTCCCGAATGCTGGGATTACAAGCCTGCGCCACCACGCTCGGCTATTTTATACTTTTTTATTTTTGGAAACAGGGTCTCTTAAGCCAGCACAGCTGGCTTCCAGCCTGCGCAATCCTCCTGTCTCCGCCTCCCAAGCGTGAGGATTATAAGCGTGCACCACCACGCCCAGCCCTAATTTATTTTTTTATTTTGAAACAGGGTCTCGCTAAATTGCTGAAGCTGGCCTCCAAACTATGATCCTTTTGTCCAATCTCCCAAGTACTGGGATTACAGATGTGGGCCACCACGTTCAGCTCCTTCTTATTTTTTATTTTGAGAGAGAGCCTTCCTAAATTGCTCAGGCAGGCTGGCTCAAACTTTAAGCTTCCTGCCTCAGCCTCCCAAGTAGCTGGGATTACAGACATGTAATATGATTCAGCTCCTACACAGCCTACTGCCCCATATCCACAAGTGGCCCCTTCCCATAGCCCCCAGCCCCATGAACAGGCTGCATGGCCCCCTCTCTATTTGCTTACCATCACTTGGAGGGGCCTCCCCTTCCAGCCCCCCTCTCCTGCAATTATGCAGAGCAAACAAGAACAGCTGATGAGAAAGGAGTTGCTATTAGCTTAACCTTTCGGGACTGGAGCTGCTGGGAGGAGGTGGGAAGGTGCACAGGAGGGGGTCCTGCGGCAGGTGGCAGAGAGGAGTGGAGAGAGGTGGGGCGGGCCATGGCTCTGAGGGTCTAATGCGAAGGGTGCAGGCTCCAAAAAAAGCAAAAAAAAAAAGGGGGGGGGCAGAGGACGAAAGGAAGACACAGAGTGGAATTAAGGAGACTGAAAGAAAGAGAATGGAAGCGATAAGAGGCAGAGAAAAGGCTGGGAAAAGAAAGTCCCTGATAGCTGTGGAGACAACCTCTTGTATATACATCACAGGCCCCTTGGCCCCTTGTGCACAGTAGGACAGCACTTTAAAAGATGTAGACAGAGCCAGGCACAGTGGTGCTGATCTGTAATCCCAGTACTTGGTAGGCTGAGAAAGAAACATTGCAGGTTTGAAGTCAGCCTCACCAATTTAGCAAGACCTTAGTGATAACCGTGTTTCAAAAATTAAAAACAAAATTAGCTAGGCATGGTGATATAAACCTGTAATCTCAGTATTTGGTAGACTGACACAGGAGGATTGTAGGCTCCATGTTAGCCACAGCAATTCAGTGAGGCTCTCGGCAACCTAGCAAGACTACTAGAATGGTTAAAATGGAAAAAGGAGAAGCGAGGCATGGTAGTGTACCCCTGTAATCCCAGTACTTGGGAGGCTGAGACGGTAGAATACAGGTTCGCAGCCAGCCTCAGCTACGTAGTGAGGCCCTCAGCAATTTAGTGAGACCCTGCTTCAAAATAAAGAATAAAAAATAGGGCTGGGGGTGTAGCTCAGAGGTAGAATGCTCCTGGGTTCCATCCCCAGTACTGAAAAAAAAAAAAAAAACTTAGTAAAACCCTTTCTTTCTTTCTTTCTTCCTCCCTTTATTTCTTTCGTGATACTAGAGATTAAACTAAAGGACATTCTACTTCCAAGCTAGGCCCAGCCTGATTTTTTATTCTTTATTTTTAAACAGGTTCTCACTAATTTGCAGAAGGCCTTAATGAGTAGGTGAGGCTGGCTTTGAACCTGTGATCCTCCTGTCTCAGCTTCCCAAATACTGAGACCACAAGCATGTGCCACCATACCCCACTGAGACCCTCTTTCAAAATTAAATAAAGTAGGGCTGGGGGTATGCCTTAGAGGCAGAATGCCCCTGGGTTCAATTCCCAGTACCACAGAAAAAGATAAAATAAAATAAAATAGGAGCCGGGCATGATGGTGCACACTTGTAATCTCAGCATTTGGGAGGCTGAGACAGGAGGATTGCGTAGGTTCGAAGCCAGCCTCAGCTACTTAGGCCCTTTGCAACTCAATGAGACCTATGTCAAAATAAATAATAAAAAATAAGGCTAGGGGTATCACTTGGAGGTAAAATGCCCCTGGGTTTTCATCCCTAGTACTGTAAAATAAACAAACAAACAAACAAATAAAATAGGGCTGGGATAGCTCAGTGGCAGAATTGCCCATGGGTTTAATCCTCAGTACCAAAAAAAAAAAAAAAAAAAGGTGGAAAGTCCCACAGAGAGATGAGGCACCCACTGGCATGACATGCAATTGCTTCTCAGTAAGTTTTTTGTTTGTTTGTGGTACAGGGGATTGAACCCAGAGGCATTTTACCTCTGAGCTATACCCCCAAACCATTTATTTATTTATTTATTTATTTATTTATTTATTTATTTATTTATTTATATTTTGTTTTGAAACAGACTCTCACTAGGTTGCTGAGGCTGTCCTTGAACCTGCAACCCTTGTATCTCAGCCTCAGCCTCAGCCTCAGGTGCTGGGATTACAGGCATGCACCACCATGCCCAGCTTAAATTTGTTACTAAATTATACCACTATGTAAAGTGGACACAGGTCTTCTGTGTGAAACAGGACGGCTTCAGGTAGGAGGTGACATTGATCTGGGCTTAAAGGATGAACAGGAGAAGCTGTGGCGATTGCCGTTTTCCCAGCCAAGCCAGGCCCAGGTGCTGGGGAAGCGGGGAGTGTTCAAAGAGACTCCAAAGGTCCCCTTCCTCCACCTCTCTCTTGAGTCCTGGGGGAGGCTGAAGCAGCTGTGTGGAGAGACTGGCATGGGGACCTTGGCTCCATGCAGGCCTTTCCCTCCTGAGGTGGAGGGATGATGGATGGGGCTGGTCCTGAGAAACTGGTCCGGAGCTAATTGGCTAGGGGCTTGCCCAGGACCCACGGGTAGCAGAGAGGCCCCACCTTTCTTGCTGTTCTTACCCGGATGTTGTCTGCTGCTCTCATCTCCAGCTCAGGTGGCCAGCCAGGGGCGAGCAGGAGCAGGAGTCTAAGACCTTGCCTGGATAAGAATTCTTCGGCCTGACCTTGGCTTGGCCAGGCTTGGAGACCGGCCATGACCCTCGTCCTCCACGCCATTCAGGGGCCAAGGGAGACAACGGGACCGGGAGGGAGGAAGGGAGACCTGACTCACACTTAGCCCACATCCTCGGCGAGACAGCCAGGAATATTTTTAGGAGCTCATTAAACAGGGAAGAAAGAAAGGGAAGGGAAGGAAGGAAGACGAGGATTATGCATTATTTTTCATCCAAGTGACAGCTCTGAGCATCGCCACTGGAACTGTCATGCAAAAGAAATGGCATGTCTAATATTATTATGGAACGGGTGTGCGCGAGTGCGTGTGCGTGCATGAGTGAGCACACGTGCCATCGGTGTGTAACTCTGTGGGGTGAGGGGCCCAGGGGGAGCCCTGTGTGTGTGACACGGGGCGAGGGTGCTCGCGGTGCAGCGGAGCGGGGGCGGCTGTGCCTGGGTGAAGAAAGCTGTGTGCAGCTGCAGAGGCAGCCGGAGCCTGGACTGTGACTGTGGGAACAACTCCGCAAAACTGTGTGTAATGGGGCGTGCAGACTGTGTACAACTGTGTAATTGGGTGTGTGTAACTCTGGGTGCGTGAGACACCACTGGAAAGCTTGTACCCCCGGAGCTGGGGCGGGGGACATAATCGCAGGGGGGGGGCAGCCAGAGTGTGTGAATGTGCAAGTTGGGGGACAGTGGGGCAGAGGGGACTCTGAAGCAACTCCAGAAGGCAGTGGGGAAACAGAGAGGATGGAGGGGGCATCTGCGCTGCCTGGCCTTGTCTTGAAGGGAAGAGCAGACCTCCCATCCACCCTGTTCCCTGTCTGCCCTGGCTAGGAAGGACACTATCCCACCGCTGTGAGCCTCCCCCCACCTCTCTCTTTCTCTCCATACTAGGGATGGAACCCAGGGGCAATCTATCTCCAACCTACACCCCCCAGCCCTATTTTTTATTCTTTATTTTGAAACAGGGCCTCACTGAGTTGCAAAGGGCCTAAGTAGCTGAGGCTGTCTGAGAACCGTGATCCTCCTGTCTCAGCCTCCCAAATGTGGGGATTATAAGTGTGTGCCACCACGCCTTCCAGCTATTGGTAGGCACTTCACAAAAACCATCTCACTGAATTTCCAGAACACCCTGGCGAGGTAGGTACTTTCGTTATCCCCATTTTTTTGAGGAAAGTGGGCAAGAGGTATGTGAGTCGCAGGCTGAGAACTCCCAAGACATCCCAGCAGCCTGGGGTCTAAGCTGAGATGTGAATGAACCTGTGTCCCAGGGCCTCTGAGGCCTCTAGGGACGGTAGAGCTGAGCACAGGGGGTGATGGAGGGAGACCTGGGGCCAGGAGAGCCTTTCCAAGGCTTCTCTGGGGGGCTCTGCCAGAGTCTGTTGAAATGACAGGTGCACAGAGTATGGGGAAGAGGGGCGCTGGTGAGATGGGGGCCGGAGCTAGGCGGCAGGCAGCGGTGGTGAGGGGATTCGCTCGTCAGCGGTGGAGCTGTGGCGTGGGCCCTGCGACTCGGTAACTAAAGCCAACCTCGTAAGTGGCTAATTGATTTCTGTTCCCTGATTAAATGTGTAGCACTTTACACGGCAGCAGAAGGAGGTCAGTGCTCCCCCTGCTTCTCCAGCGCCGCGTGCGGAGAGACAAAGAAATTGATTTTCCAATCGATGCTCTGCGCAATGATTAAATGTTCTCTGCACAGCGGGCCTAATGAGTCCCAGAGGGGCGTGCCGGCCCTTTAATTAGAGACTCCCATGGGGGCCTGGGACAAGGGCTACCCCAGAATGAGAGGGTCCGGCCAGGGAAGACACTTCATTCCCGGGGCTGGGTGGGCTGAACCTCTGGGGAGCACCTTGGTCTGAGAGATGCTGTCTAGAGGTCCCTAGGACCCTGTGGAGGGGTCCCGAGCAGAATCTTCATAGAGCGCTCCTCCTGCTGGGAGACTCCAAAGAGGCGCTCCTGGCTGAGAGGCCCGGTGGAGGGTCCTGAGCTGAGCCCTCCTGGAAGGACTTGGGCTAGAAGGCTTGGAGGCCGGGAGCCCCGGATCCGCTGCACAGACGCATCCATGTGAGCGCAGCCAGAGCCCCGCCAGTCCTGGGTGCTCAGGCCCCTGCCCCCTCCCCGACAGCAGCCAGGTAACTGGCAGCCTTCCCTCGTCAGTCCAACTCCTCCATCGGGCTGTGCGGCGGAGACCCAGACAGGAAATGAATCCGCTCTAAGAGGCTGCTGCGTTTTCATTACCCAGCTGCCCCATTGGAGGAGCCGACTAAAGACTTTAGAAATTCAAATGAGGCTCTCGGGGGAGAGCAGGGCTTAAACATTCCCCTGCGCAGGCGGCTTTATTGAAGGAATAAACTATATTTGCAAAGTAAGATATTGAGGCTGTCAGTTTCTCTTAAGGATATAATGAGATCCTGGGAGGGAGGGAGGCCGGCAGGATGTAGCTCCCAAGGGCGGGAGCCCCAGCCTGGAGCTCTGGGGTGAGCCGCCCCACGTGGGCCAGGCAGGGCCCGCCCCTTCCACGATCACCCATCACCCCAGGTGGAACCCAGGCCCTCCCGCAAGGCGGAGGCCTGTGTAGGTAGGAAGACAGAAGGGTACTGCTAGGCCCTGGAAACCCCAAGATAGTGGAGCCCCGGACGCCCCTCCCTCACTAACCTTCCAGCTCCCCACCAACCCCCTAGGGTACAGCTCTGCTCAGGAAACAGCAGCTCAGGGCTGAGGGCTGGTCTAGAGAATCGGGGTTGGGACTGTGGCCGTCTCTGGCTTCTGCTACCCACCAGTATGACCTTGGGCAGGTTACTTAACCTCTGTGTGCCTCAGTTATCTCAGCTCTAAAATATGAATACCACCCGGGCATGGTGGGTGCACACTTGCCATTCCAGTACTTGGAAGGCTGAGACAGGAGGATCACAGATTCCAGGACAGCCTTAGCAAGAAGTAGTGACTCTGATCAACCTAGCAAGACCCTGTTTCTTTCTTTCTTTCTTTCTTTCTTTCTTTCTTTCTTTCTTTCTTTCTTTCTTTTTTTTTTTTTTTGTGTGTGTGGTACTAGGGGTGGAACCCAAAGGCTTTCTACCTCTGAGCTATACTCCCGGCCCTTTTTTATATTTTATTTGAAAACAGGGTCTCACTAAGTTGCTGAAAGCCTCACTAAGTAGCTGAGGCTGGCTTCGAACCCGTGCGATCCTCCTGTCTCAGCCTCCCAAGTGCAGGGATTACAAGCATGCGCCACCACACCCGGCTGACCCTGTTTCAAAATAAAAAATAAAATAGTGCTAGGGGTGCTGGGGTACAAATAAAAATAAGGCCAGGCATGGTGGTGCAGGCTTGTAATCCCAGCATTCAGGAGGCAGAGACCAGAGGATCATGGTTCCCAGACAGCCTCAGCTATTTAGCGAGGCCCTTTGCAACTCAGTGAGACCCTGTTTCAAAAAATAAAAAAGAAAGCCGGGCGTGGTGGCGCATGCTTGTAATCCCCGCGTTTGGGAGGTTGAGACAGGAGGATCACACAGGTTCGAAGCCAGCCTCAGCTACTTAGTGAGGCTCTCAGCAACTTAGTGAGACCCTGTTTCCAAATAAAGTATAAAAAAGGTCTGGGAGTATAGCCTGGAGGTAGAAAGCATCTGGGTTCCACCCCCAGTGCCACCAAAAAAATAAAAATAAATAAATAAGTAAAATAAAAATAAAAAAGACTAAAAATTAGGATCAGGGGTGTAGCTCAGAGGTAGAATACCTCTGGGTTTCATCCCCAGTACTGTAAACAAACAAACAAACAAACAAAAAAAAAAAAAAAACAAGCCAGGCCTGGTGGTATACGCTTGTAATCCTAGCATTTAGGAGGCTGAAACAGGAGGATTGTGGTTTGAGGACAGCCTCAGCTACTTAGTGAGGCCCTTGGCAACTCAGTGAAACCCTGTTTCAAAATAAATAATAAAAAAACAGGAGCTGGGTATGGTGGCACATGCTTGTAATCCCAGCATTTGGAAGGGTGAGACAGGGGGATCATGGTTCCTGGACAGCCTTAGTACTTAGTGAGGTCCTTTGCAACTGAGACCCTGTTTCAAAATAAATAATAAAAAATAGGGCTGGGGGTGTAGCTCAGAGATAGAATACCCCTGGGTTCCACCTCCAGTAATGCAAAAAAATAAAAGAATAGAAAATAGGATTGGGAGCCGGGCGTGGTGGCACACGCTTGTAATCCCCGCACTTGGGAGGCTGAGACAGGAGGATCACACTGGTTCGGAGCCAGCCTCACTGGCTTAAGAGACCCTGTTTCCACATAAAAAAAAAAAAAAAAGTAAAAAATAGGTCTGGGAGTGTAGCCCGTGGGAGTGTATCGCGGAGGTAGAAGGGCTTCCAGGAACCCCAGTACCACCAAAAAAAAAAAAAAAAAAAGAAAAGAAAAGAAAAGAAAATAGGATTGGGGTGTGGCTCAGAGGTAGAATGCCCCTGGGTTGCTGGGTGTGATGGCTTATGCTTGTAATCCCAGTAGTGGGGAGACTGAAGCAGAAGAATCATAGGTTCGAGGATAGCCTCTGCAAGTAGTGAGGCTTTTATCAATCTAGTGAGATCCTATTTCAGAATAAAAATAAAATAGGAATAGAGGTGTAACTCAGAGGTAGAATGTCCCTGGGTGCAATTCTCAGGACTACACACAAAAAATGAATGCCCCTGAGTTTAATCCCCGGTACCCCAAAAAAATTATATAGAAGTATTATGTATGTATAATTATAAATATTATATATAATACTTGGTTAGCATGTTACCTGTTTTACTTAGCATGTAAATGCTTTCCATGTTACCTGTTTTATGAATGACCTTCCTAATACATCCTAGTTATTATTAAGGACTAAGGGGAAGATGTAGAGGAGGGTAGTGACCAGTCAGCTTGCCTCCCTCCATGATGCCCTACTCTGTTTTAACCATCCAAGAACTACCATTACCATTTCTAGCATCACCACCATCATTAACATCATCAGCATCATCACCATAACCAAAACCACTAACCCCTCATCACCACTCCCATTACGAGCATCACCATCACCATCACCATCACCAGGACTCAGACTGAGAGTCAAACACATGGCATTGAGATAGGAGGACTGGTGCAGAGGGATGGAAGTGGCGGTCAACATCCCAGGAGACCTGGCGGAGGAAACCTATGGACTGTGTGTGGCCTCAGCACAATTCTTTCTCTCTTCCCATCTTCACTAACTGCACACACCCACACATACTGACCTTTTTTTTAATGCGAGAAAATAAGGTCCAAGATCAGAGGACCAGGGAGGAAGATGACCGTATCCCCAAGCTTACCATCTCAGAACCGAGGCAGGGACGAGAGTACAGGGCTGCCAGTCCCTGTCCCTCCACCTCGGTGCCACTCAGAGCTGCTGCAGCAAGGTGCTCACACTGAGTGAAGCCAGTGGTCCAATCTGGGAGAGGAGGTGTCAAGTTTAATGGGTCAGGCAGCAACTGGGCTGCCTGTCACTCTCACTGTGAGGCTGATGGGAGATTGGAGTTGACAGTGTACATGGTCCAGAGGACAGCAGATACAGAGCCTGCCCCAGGGGCCAAGAGAGTCTACACTGTCAGGGCCGTGAGGGGTAATGTGCTGGTGGTCTTTTCACCCTTTACACTGGGACCCCGGCCTCTGGTGACAGGAGGGCTGCTGAAACCTGCAGACACCGTCATCAGGCTTTGCTTCTAACTGCACCAGGACCTTGAGCAAATCACTGACACTCCCTGGATCTCCACTTCCCCAACTGTGAAATGTGGGTGGCTCATGATGGCACAGGAAAGGAACATGGGCTGGAAGGCAAAGGACCCAGGGTCTAACTCCTCTCCAAGCTATCCTTGCTATCTTTCTTGCAAGATACTTGGTATCTCTGCAAAAGAAGACACTACTCTCAGGGTGTTCCTGTGGAATGAACAGAGTGCCACAGGGCCCGGCACATAGTAGGACCCCAGGGATCAGCTGAAACCAAGCTCACTTCTAGCTCTCAAAATTCAAGCATAGCATTCTGGAATGAGCTACCTTCATTATCTCTACCACTGCCATCTCCTCCATTACCTCCACCAACACCATCATCACCTCCATCACCACCAACAACACCATCAATGCCTCCATCACCATCATCACCTCCATCACCACCACCACCACATCATCACCTCCATCACCACCAACAACACATCATCACCTCAATCACCACCAACAAGACCATCGTCACCTCTATCACCACCACCAGCACCATTATCACCTCCATTACTCCACCAACACATCATAACCTCCATCTCCACCACCAACATCATCATCACCTCCATCACCACCAACACCATCATCACCACTACCACCATTATCACCTCCATCACAGCAACTGTCAGTACAACTGCCACCTCACAACACCATAAAATGCTGTGCAACATTGGAAACAGTGGAATACTTTGGAATGTCCAGGTGGTCCAAGAGCAAAAACAAGCTTCTATACCCTCCTTTTTCCCAAGAAGAAGCCCCCCAACCACCAGCAGTCAGACTGCCTGGGAAGTCGGCATTAAGCATGGACTCCTGGGGCATGGGATGGTGGGTCCTCCTGTACCATCAACATCCCCTAAGATTCCTCCCCCTGCCAGGAAGGAAAGATTCAGTACATCTTTCTAGCAAAGGGGCAGGGAAAGGGGCCAGCATTAGTTGAGGCCCTGCTAGGTGCCAGGTACTCTCTCTACTGCTTTATATACTTAATCTCCTTGGATGCTGATGGTACTCTGGTGATGGGTATTAGTTACTGCATTTTATAAAAAGGAAACCAACTTGGAGCGATGGAGTGATTTGCCTGAGGTCGGCTGGCCAGGGAGTGTCCAGGTGAGATTCAGTTTCACATCCACACCTTCTCCCATTACCCCATCCCTATAGTAAGATGGCCTGACTGTAGGAGAGCACACTGGATAGAGGGGGGGGGGGGTTGGTCCTAGGATGAAAGAGGGATTCAGGGTCATTTTCAAGTGACTTCTTAGACCCTGGGGAGGCCGAGCATGGTAGCACACATTTGTAATCCCAGCATTCGGGAAGCTGAGACCTGGAGGATTGCGATTCGCGGACAGCCTCAGCTACTTAGTGAGGCCCTCTGCAACTCAGTGAGACCCGGTTACAAAATAAAGAATAAAAAATAGGGCAGGGGGTGTAGCTCGGAGGTCAAATGCCGCTGGGTTCCATCCCCAGACCTGCAAAAAAAAAAAAAAAAAAAAAAAAGACCCTGGGGAACTGGACAATCACATTTTGCTAAGCACTTATTTGTCTTTGACCAACTCTAAACACAGGACAAAAAAGAACCTTACTAAGGGGGGTTAGGGAGTGGCTCAGTGGTAGAACACAGGCCCTGGGATCAATCCTTAGCACCACAAAAGAGAGATAAGAAGGAAGGAAGGGAGGGAGGAAGGAAGGGAGGAAGGAAAGGAGAGAAAGAGAGAGAAAGAAAGAACTTTTCGTGGCTTTTTCTCAGGCTCCCAGGATGCAGCGCACACTGGGCTGGCACGGGAATGAGTAATGGCGTTCGAGTAAATACATGAATGAACCTGTGAAAGCATGAATCAATCAGGACGTCAAAACCTGGGTGAAAAGCTGCAATGACGATTAAAAGCCAGAGAACAGCAGTCGATGCAACTTCCCCTGCCTTTCCTTCTCCTCCTCCTCCTCCTTCTTTTTTTGCCTTTCTGATTTTATAGAAATGGTTGTTCTCAGATTCCAGAGCGCAAACTGACTGATTGATGCCCCAGAACTAATACCCTGAGACAGACCCGAGGCAGAAAGGACGATTATTTAACACAGCACCCAGGGGCACAGGGTGTGGGAACATCATTCTTGTGCAGTTTAAAGCAGATGAAATTAAAAGTTTCTGCCAAAATCATGCCTGGCTCCTCATGGTGGCTTTTTTCTCCGACCCCTTCTCAAGCACCCATCTCGGGGCCTGGCTCCTGTGTGAGTCTGGTGGGTCCTGTGTGCCCAGAAACAGGGAGCCGGCCCATGGTTCGGGGTCCTGGGCAAGGACTGGGTAGCACTGTCCATCTTTTAAGGAAGGGGCCCAGTCCCTGCTTGGCTGTGACCCAGCATGGTAAGGGCAGTGGGTGCTCACTGGCTCATCTAGGCCCTGTGGGTGACGAGGTGGGTACTGATGGGTGAGCTGGCAGGCGGGCTGGAGCGGCACGGCCAGCCGCCCTGGGCACACTGCCTTCCCTGCTTGTCACCACTCCCGGCTGCCCAAGCAGCAAAGCAAAGCCACAGTGACAAGACTCAGAGGGGAGGGCCCAGCTGGGGAGCCGTTGGGCTTACAGGCCACTGGAGCAGCAACGTGACAGCTCCTTATCTGGGGGCGAGGGAGGGAGCTCTGGCCCCAGTTCCTGCCCCCTCTGCCTGGACCCTTGTCAGTGTTCATTTCTTTGGCTTGCCTTTGTCTCTGCTTTCTACTCCAGGCTGACATGGCTCCGATGGCCCTTGGTCCACATCTATTTCCATTTCTTCCTCTTTCCCGACCTCGTGACCTCAGAGTCCATCCCTCTACTACACACACACACACACACACACACACACACACACCTCAGACAGAAAACATGAGTTTCCTCCCAGGACTTTTATTAAAACCCATGGCAAGACCCAGTGAGTTTGTGAATGTGAGCTGGTGTGTGTGTGTATGTGAAGGTGTGAGCCTATAAGCATAAGAGTGAGTAAGTGAGGAAGCTGGGCGTGGTGCCGCACGCTTGTCATCCCAGCATTTGGGAGGCTGAGACAGGAGGATCATGGTTCAAAAACAGCCCCAGTTATCTAATGAGGCCCTTTGTAACTCAGTGAGACCCTGTTTCAAAATAAATAATAAAAAATAGGGCTTAGAGTGTAGCTTGGAGGTAGAGTGCCCCTGGGTTCAATCCCCAGTACTGCAAAAAAAAAAAAAAAAAAAAAAAAAAAGTGAGTATCAAAAAGCCCAGGTGAGAGCTGGGGGTGTAGCTCAGTGGTGGAACCCTTGCCTCACATGTGTGAAGCCCTGGGTTCTGTCCCTAGCACTGGGGGAAAAACAAGCATGTATACGTGCATGCATGTCACAGAGAAGGAACGTGATTATTGAAAGGAGTGTTAAGCTGGGTATGGTGGCACACACCCATAATCCCAATACTGGGAGGCTGAGACAGGAGGATTGCAGGTTCACATCCAGCCTCAGCAACTTAGCAAGGCCCTCAGCAAATTAGTGAGACCCTGTTTCAAAATAAAAAGGGCTGGGAGCTGAGCGTTGGTATCACATGCTTGCAATCCCAGTACTTGGAGGCTGAGACAGGAGGAGCACAGGTTTGTGGCCAGCCTCAGCTACTTAGGCCCTCTGCAACTTAATGAGACCCTGTTTCAAAATAAAAAATAAGCCGGGCGTGGTGGCGCAGGCTTGTAATCCCCGCACTTGGGAGGTGGAGACAGGAGGATCGCGCAGGTTCGAAGCCAGCCGCGCTGGCTTAAGAGGCCCTGTTTCCAAATAAAATATAATATAGGTCTGGGAGTGTAGCCCGGAAGTAGAAGGGTTCCATCTCAAGTACCACCAAAAAACCAAAAAAAATAAAATAAAAAATAAAATGAGGCTGGGGATATAGCTTGGAGGTAGAACGCCTCTGGGTTCAATCCCCGGTACCACAAAAAATAAAATAATATAATCAAAGGGCTGGGGGTGGAGTTCAGAGGCAGAATGCCTCTCTGAGTTCAATCCCCACTACTCTCCCCCCAAAAAAGGAAGACTGAGTGTGAGGTGGTGTCAGTGTGAGCCCGTAGGGGGCCTGGGACGAGGGCAGAGCATGTGAGTGGCTCTGGGTGTGGAAGCTGAGCCCAGGGCAGATGGACAAGAGCACCCATCCAGCTGGAGTTTCTGGATGCAGAGTCCGTGGGTCCCAGCCCTACTTAACCACCCCTTCTTTGTCAGGGAGGGCTTCCTCAAAGGAGGCCGGGTGTGGGGAAGAGGGAGCAAAGCTGCCGAGTGCTGGGCAGAGCCCCTGCCCGCTCCCTCGGCCTGTCAGCCACTGATCTGTTCATGTTCCTATAAATATTTACAAATCCCAGCTGCTGAGGAGCAAGACATCCTCCACCAGCTGGGGCTCCCAGGCTGGAAGCTGGCAGGGAAGAACAAGCAAGGGAGGACCACGGGAGAGGGAAGGCTGCTGCCCTGGACAGGTGGGTATCCTGGATTCCTGAGTTCAGCTCCTAGTTTTGCAAAGCCTAGCCTGTGTGCCCCAGTCTGTCCTCACCAGGAACTGCATAGCCAGAAATATCACCCACCCCTCTGCCTACTCCACCCTCTCCTGATAGAGAGAGAGTCCCCCCCTTTACAGGCACCCTCTGGCCTCCTATTCCTGCTTCTCAATCAGGGCTACGGAAAGGGATTTCCAATTTGTGTGTATGTGTGGTACTGGGGATGGAACTCAGGGGCATTCTACCTCTGAACTATACCCCCAATCCTATTTTATTTTTTATTTGGAAACAGGATCTGACAAAGTTACTGAGAGCATTGCTAAGTTGCTGAGGCCGTCCTCAAACCTGCGATTCTCCTGTCTCAATCTCCCCAAGTACTAGAATTACAGGCATGTTGATGCCTGGCTCCTGCTTTTTATTTATTTTATTTTTCTAGTACTGGGAATTAAACCCCAGCACTGGGCATTTTACATCTGAGTTACACCCCAGCCCTTTTTTATTTTATTTTTATGTTGAAACAGGGTCTAAGTGGCTGAGGCTGTCCTCGAACCTGCGATCCTCCTGTCTCAGCCTACTAAGTACTGGGATTACAGATATGTGCCACCACACCTGGTTCTACTTTTTAAATAACAGTAAATTCTTCCAGAGTCTCTGGAGAGTATTGACTCTGAATCTTTCCCAGGGCACCTTGAGAAATCCCTTGAACTCTTTCTAGGTTGAAGGCTGGTAGACATGCAGCTCAGGGACCCCATCAGAAGACTCCCCTGTGCAGTCCCTGATGGAGCTAAAGCATTTTTAGCTGGACTCACCTCTGCCCCAGACACCCCTGTCACTTCTAGAGCTGGGATGGTTATGAGACTCTGGATACAGAGGAGTTAGATGGGTCCTGTGGGGAGGACACACTGGTCCCAAGCCATCCACATTGAGGCCAGGCTGATGGTCAGACATCCTGGTGGACCAGCCCATTAGAGCTTCCTTCTGGGGCAGAGATGGTTTCTGGATTCTCTCTACCTGTGCCCAGCACAGTGTCAGGCACAGTACAGATCCTCTGGCACTGGGTAGAGTCTGAGGCCCCATCCTGGATCTCTAGGTCAAGCTTTCCTAGTAGCACTTGGTGGCAAACCCCAGCTCCTAACTGCAAAGGGTATGTACCTGAAGGATGGTACCTCAAAGCCCAAATGTCCTGGGGCTCCCAGCTCAAGTGAGTCCAGCATGGACCAGAAACCCCAACACTCAGCTGAGTCTCTTCCCTGGCTTGGCTATGACCTCACATTGATCCCTGCTGAGCCCTCCTAGCCATCAGTGGCACTCCTCCAGGCCTTGCCCAGGTAATGCTGATATCTTGGCCTGGGTTTTTCCAGGAATTCAAACACTGTAGGAGAGGGGTTGAGAGAAAGCACTCAGAGAGAAGCCTATGATGCAGAGGGGCTGCTGCTGCTTGTGTGGGATACCCCCACTGCAGACCAGGACCAATGGGGCATCCAAGGCAGGCAGGCAGGCAGGCAGCCGGGCATGGGGGCACATGCCTATAATCCCTGTACTTGGGAGGCTGAGATAGGAGGGTCACAGGTTTGAAGTCAGCCTCAGCAACTTAGTGAGTCCCTGTTTCCAAATAAAAATAACAGGGCTGGGGGTGCAGTTCAGCAATAGAATACCCCTGGGTTCAATCCCCAGCACACACACACACACACACACACACACACACACACACACACACACACACAAGCAGGCAGGGCTGCTCCTCTGCCAGAGGGTGGAAGAGTGGAAGAGCCAAGGCGGTGACATCCTCTTATGATCCCGGTATCCTGGCCAGCCATTTACACTTGGCTTGGGGCATCAAACCCTTCTCACTTTATAAGATGAGAAGAAGGGATGAGGCGATGAATGCTTGAATAGGCCACTTTCCGTTGTTCAGAGCTATGACGAGGTGGAGAGGGAGAAGGCAGAGGGCCATGCGAAGAAGGGGGCTCAGGGCCCAGAGTTTGCCTTGGCAAAAAGTCAACTCGCCCCACCACTGAGAAAACTGTGACCTTCTCAGCTGCCAGGGGAGAGGACAATCTGGAGTGGGCATGTGCTCTGGAGAACAGGTCTGGTGATGGCAGTGGCATGGGAAGGGTTAAGAACATTCCTAAAATAGCTGAGCCAGAGCCTAAGCCAGCCAGCTAGTGCCTCTCCCGGAGAGCTCGGATCTATAGTGGGAAAAGCCAGGCTGCTCTGTGCCCTACCGCCTGCTGCCTGGCATGGCTGGCTGTTAATTAAGCCTCCACCCCTCTTCCACCAACCCCCCCTCTGCCCCCGTCCTAGCAGTGGGTCTGGGTGGGAGTCAGCAGAGGGCCCAAGGACAGGGAACTGCAGCTGGGACCAAGAGTACAGTGGCCTGGCATCCCTTCATATATACCCCTGGCCTGGATCTGGGGTGGGAGGGCGCACAGGCAGATAGACAGGCAGAGTGCAGGCTCTGTGGAGATGCAGGATGGCAGGACAGAGAGCCAGCTTCACTCAGCACACCCATGGAAAGCCATCGCAGGGTGGGGTACTCATCAAACAGTAGCTTCTCCTAGATCTGTGCCCCCCTCAGCTTGGGGCATCTTGCAGTGATGTTGGGACAGAGAGGGATCAGGAGAACCCCTCCAGCAACAAAGCCACTTCAGGGACAAGGACAGGGATAGCTATTTAACCTGTAGGGTCTAAAGTGAATTCAAAATTTAGAGTCTGAGCCAGGCATGGTGGTATATGCCTGTAGTTGCAGGAGGCTGAGACAGGAGGATCACAGGTTCGAGGACAGCCTCAGCAAATAGTGTGGCTCTCAGCAACTTAGTGAGACCATGTTTCAAAATGAAAAGAAAGCCAAGCATGGTGGCGCACGCTTGTAGTCCCAGTACTTGGGAGGCTGAGACAGGAGAATCACAGGTTCGTAGCCAGCCTCAGCTACTTAGTGAGGTCCTCTGTAACTGAGTGAGACCATGGTTCAAAATAAAGAATAAAAAAATAGGGCTGGAGGTGGAGCTTGGAGATAGAATGCCCCTGGGTTCAATACCCAGTACCACACAAAAAATAAAATAAAATAAAATAGGGCTGGGGGTGTAGCTCAGAAGTAGAACACCCCCAGGGTTCAATCCCCACTACTACTACTACTACTACTACTACTACACACACACACACACACACACACACACACACACACACACACACTTAGACTCTGCTGTTGAAAAATTGGAAAGAAAATCAAGGCAGTGAGAGCAGAGCCTTAAACCAAGTTCACGTCCCTTCTGAGTGCGGGGCCTCTGCCACTGCACAGCTGCACAGTCCACGAAGCCAGCCCTGTGTCTCAGGGGTTCTGTTAGAGCATCCTCTGCTCAGCTCCACTACTCCACTGGCTTTACCATCTCAGAGACCTCCTCTCTCAGTGACTCCCCTCCTCAAATCTGTGGAGGTGAGGTGTGCAAAGGCCCTTCTCCGAACACAGCAGGAGGCTGGGCCACCCCCTGTCGCAGCTGATATGGGCTTACCGAGGACACTACTGCAGCCAGTGGACCAGCCCCTGCTGTTGGACCTCTCTAAGCCCCGCGCTGTGCTATCACCTCCCAGGATCTATGGGGACCGCCAGGGACAGAGGCAAGCAGTCAGCCTCTCCTCCTCCAGCCCTTTGATTTCCCACCAGGGGGATCCCGGGAAGAGCCCTTGAGGATTCCCATCCTGGCTCTGCCTTGGAATGACCCTATGACTGTGGACAGGATGTTTCCTCTTTCCAGGCCTCAGTTTCCCTGTTTGTCAATCGGGAGGCCTCTAAGACCTCATTAGACCTTACTGTCTATAGTCTCCTGAGGTGGAAATGGGAGGGGAGGTATTTTCTGGAAGGGACACGCCATAGAAGAGAAAGCCTTCTTGAGCCACACTGGAGACCAGGAGGCTTTTGCCCCATTATACCATCCTTAGACTCAGAACCCAGAAAAATTGCGAGCCCCAGGTCCTCCTCTACCCTGCCCAGGTCCCCCATCTTGCCTGGGAGCTGGGGCCGGGGGCCAGTGGGGCTGGGAGAGTGAGGACCGTAGGAGGGGGTGGGGAGCCTGTGGACTGTGCTGGCCAGGCAGCCTTCTCTGCCGTCTTTGCAGGAGGCTCAGCATAATTGCACTGCCTGTCACTCCTGCGTCCCACTATCTGTCTCTCCAGCTGACCCTGCGCACCCGCTATTATATTGGTTCCTGTTGGGGCTGTGAAGACTCATCACTTATACATGCCGCTGGGAGATGCAGGCTGGGCTGAGGGGGATGGCCCCTCCCTCAGGGTTCCCTGTCCTCGGCTGGGGCCTTCCAGAGCTGCCTCCCTGGAACTGATCTGGGATGGGCAGTGGCAGCTGCAGATCAGAGTGGGTGGGAAGGATGCCCAGGGCTGGGCAGGCCCCTAGAACCTCCAGGCTGGAGGCCCAGAGAGAGGCAGGAGAAAACGTGCCAATGACTTGGGATTCTGCCCCCTGAATCTCTCTGTCCTCAGAAGCTATAACTTCCTGAAGGAAGTCTCCTCCCCAAGCTCTGAAATCCAATCAGGACTGAATTCTGAGACCCAGTCTGGTTCAGCTCACTGAGGCATGCCTTAGCCCCCAGCCCCAAGTCACAGCTCAACTTCTGTTCTACCATACTTTATGACCAAATGTTCCCTCTCCACAGGGGAGCTGCAATTATGGAGGGTCTTCCCATGGAAGATTTGGAAGTGTCTGAATTAAAATGTCATGGTGAAATTTAAAATCCTTTAATGGATGCCACTGGGGAGATGTCTTTAACGTGAGAATCACAGCCTCTCACAGCTGCCCTGTACAATCATCCAGCCCAGAAAAAGAAATGGAAGCCCTAAAATGTAACGAGTCTTCCCCCAAACGCACTGATGGGTTGGTGGACTACTTGGGCTTTGGGAGCCAGTCCCTGCTTCCTGGGGCCTGGTTCCCCATCCGGCCCAAGCCAGGGTTGTAGGGATCAGAAACAAAATGTGCTCTTCATACTCCTGGACCTTGATCCTAAAGCGACTTCCCTTGGTTTCGACTTCCCTTGGTTTCCCTACCAGGTGTATGCCTGCTAGGCAAGGTGGAGTGACGAAGAGTCCTCACTTGAGGCCAAACAGAACAGAGTTCTGATCTTGATTTTCCCCCCATATTAGATGTCTGACCCCAGGCAAGCTGCTCATCCTTTTTGAGCCTCAGCTTCCTCTTCCTACAACACAGAGATGGCGACGTGGAGTCCTCAGATTTC
This sequence comes from Muscardinus avellanarius, assembly GCF_963383645.1. NCBI lineage: Eukaryota > Metazoa > Chordata > Mammalia > Rodentia > Gliridae > Muscardinus > Muscardinus avellanarius. The sequence goes on along the minus strand of NC_137802.1, from coordinate 54,698,708 downwards.
TAGTGAGGATTCAACAAACTATGCAAATCATCTGGCACATACTGGTGCCCAGGTAATGGTAACACCATCCCTCCAACCTTTACTCCTTTAATGGACACTTCAAAAGCATTCCAGAAACTTGGAGTTCTCATGACCCACCCCATCCCATCCCCATCAGTCTGTCACCAAGTCAGCCAATTCCACCCACCTCTGTCTTCCCAAGTCAGGCCACTATCAAGTGTGACCTGGAGTGCTGTGACTGTCTCCTCCTTAGTCTCCCAACCAACACTCTTCCTCTGTTTTGATCCTTCTCCCCAATAGCCAGAAAAGGATCATTCTAACCTGAAGAACCTAATTATATCACTCAGACAACACCCTTCGGTAGTTTCTTTCTTTTTTTAATTTTTATTTATTTTATTTTTGGTGACACTGGGGCGGAACCTCCAGGCTATACTCCCAGACTTATTTTATATTTTATTTGGAAACAGGGTCTCACTAGTTGCTGAGAGCCTCACTAAGTAGATGAGGCTGGTTTCGAACCTGTGCGGTCCTCCTGTCTCAGCCTCTCAAGCTCAGAGATTACAAGCGTGTGCCACCACGCCCGGCCCTTCGGTAGTTTCTAACCGCCCTTAGGATAAATTATAAACTCCTAGCCAGGCATGGTGGTGACCAATTGTAATTCCAGTACTTGGGAGGCTGAGACAAAAGGATCACAGGAGAGGCCAGCCTCAGCTACTCAGTGAGGCCCAGGACTGAACCATGCACCATACACTACATGAAGGCAGAAGCCTTTTCTTGCTAATCACTACGACCTGTGATAAAAGAGGTGTGGCAAGCAGTCAATTAAAATGGGCTTATACAATGGATGGATAGATGAGTGGATGGCTTGATGGTTGAAAAAATGGCACGTCCTCTTGAAAGTTCTTCCTGGGCTCCTCTGGGCAGGCCATTCTTCATTTGAACTTCATAACACCTAGTATAAACCTCTATCCAAGCTTAGATGCCTTGGCTATAAAATGGGTAAAACAATAGCACCTGCCTTTCAGGGTTTTTACTATTACTACTATTAAAATTTATTATTATTTGGTATTCAGGATTGAACCCAGGGGCATTCTACCTCCAAGCTAAACCCCTAGTCCTTTTTTTATTCTTTATTTTAAAACAGGACCTTGCTAAGTTACTGAGGCTGGCTTCAAGCCTGTGATCCTCCTATCTCAGCCTCCCAAAGCCCAGCTCTGATCCTCTATAAATGTTCTTATTTTGAAGCAGGGTCTTGCTAACTTGCTGAAACTGGCCTTGAACCTGTGATCTTCCTGTTTCAGTCTCCAAGGGTTTTTACTATTAAAGTGGTAGAAGCCATTTATAGTTGTTAATTCCTGGTAATAGGTTGTTAAGTTTAACCAAGGTAATCCACATTAAGTGTTTAAAATGGGATCTTGCACTTGATAAGTGTGCAAAAAAAGTTGGCTGCAAAAATTACCATAGCATTTATCATTTCTCTCTGCCTTCGTCCCCACCAAACAGCGAGCCCCTCAGGGACACTGAGTAAGTCTTCCTTAGGGACACAGCACCACCAGCATTCCCAGCGCCCAGCCAGGTGTTTTCAGTATATGCCAAAACAAATGGATTCGGCTTTACCAGCTGGTGAGCCAAGGCCCTGCACCCCTCTTCACCACTCACAAACCAGACACACGCTCACAGCCTCTTACACACTCACGCCCACTCACTTCATTCAGAGAACCTCAAAATACCATGGAGCAGCCACTCAATTTCCTAAACTCACCCCTACATAGGTTAAGTGTTTTGTCTACCCATTCCTTATATTCTTCCCCAAACAACCCCAGCATCCCTGGAGTGGGGGGGGGGTTTGGAACAACCCCTCATACTCACAGGGAAGAAAGCAAAAGCAGACCTTTAGCCCCAGCTTTGGCAGCATCCTGGCTGCCAGCAGTGCTCCGGGCCCTCCTCCAAAGGCCTCCTCCTTTCCCCTCTGAACACCTGGGCCCCCGGTCTTGACCCGTTCTTGAAGGTGAGGCCTGGGGGCCAGAACTCCAGGCTTCATTTCTCTCTCCTCTAGCTCCATCCCTGAGCCTGGAAGCGCAGGCCCATCAGGGTCTCTGCTAATAGGGCACAGCAGTCTGTTGGAAAATGGCAGGAAGAGGAGACCCCAGACATGGCCTGGCTAGAGGGCCTTTTTAACCTTGAGGTGAAATAATATTTGCTCCCACTTGCTGGGTTCATGATAACAGTCAGCTGCTGACCCACCACTTTATATATATTATATCTCATTTAATTCTCACAACCACCCTTTTTCCAGAGATGGATGCTTGAGGTGCTGCGGATTAAGCCATCTATCTAAAATCACCAGGTGGGAATCGGCACAGAGGTCTTTAACTCCGGAATCCTCATTAGCCAGACTTTTGAGAAGGAGGGAGCGCATAGAGGAGCCTTAAGGTATAAAGCTGGGGAGACGCCTCTCGACGGAGCACCCGGACCCCAGTCGGCCAAGCCTGCTCTCTCCGTCAAAGGGGTGCTGAGCACGCGGGGTGGGGGCTGGCTTCCTCGGGGCGGGGCGGGGCCTGGCGGGCCCAGGGGAGGGGCCGAGCCGGTGCCCCGGGCTCACAGGCCAAGATGGCTGTTAATTAAAGTGCTGGCACCAGCTCCTCTCCGCAAAGTTTGAAGCCGTTATTTTCCACTCCAGCGAAGCGGGGAGAATCCGGCTGGGCTGACAGGGACGCCACACCGCGCCAGGGGAGCGGGCGCTTTCGGGGCGGGGGCGGGGCGCCGTGCGGTGCAGGGCCGTGGCGGGCGCGCCTCCCCGATGCCCCGGCCAGCACCGGGTGCCTGTCCCGCCTCCTCCGCCGCAGCCAGCGGTTCCCCCTCGCCGGCTGCGAGAGGGCTGCGCTGCCTCTGGAGCTGGAGGCGTTGCCGAGGAGGGCATCGTGTGTGGGTCCTGCAGCGGGGTCAGTGCAAACCCCACGCCAATGGCCGCGCAGTGCCCCTCGGGTCACCTGCCCCGTTGCTCTTTGGGGGGTTACACGGGACCAGGAGGCCACCCCCAGCCGGGAGCCGACCCCCAGCCTGAGCCTGGCTGGGGAAGTCTAGCTGCCTGAGCTCCCCCCAGCCCCAGCTGTTTGCACAGTGATCAGTGCCCAGGGACCCCATCGCATGGACGTTGGGAGAGCCGGGAGCCAGGCTGTGGGCCTGAATCCGGGCTCTGCCATTCATTCCTTTTGTGACTTGGGGGCAAATCTCTTAACTTCGCAGGATCTCAGTTCTCCAAATGTAAAATGAGAGTGGCGATGGGCTTTACCTATTTGGATTGATGTGAAGATCAGGTGTGACCACTTATTTAAAGCATTCTACCTAGGGCCTGGCACACAATGCCCTGATTTAAAATCCTATTTTAAATCTATTGAAAAAATTTAGCTTCCTCGGTGGTGGGGGCCGTTCTTACCTGTGCTCGGTGCTTGGAGCCCCCTCCCCCCATGGGCTAACTCTGCCTTCCTTTTCTTCTATCCCTGGGTGAAGGGGAACAATCTCAGCCTTGGGTAGGAAAGGCTGGAGAATCATACGAAATACGGGAGGTCAGCCGGGAGAGTGCGAGCTGGAGGGGGCTCTTGAAAGAAGGGAGAGACCGAGTGTCATTCTTCAGCAGCCGACCTGAGACCTCCCTGGTGGGCTGGGTAAAGGAGGAGCAGCGGAGCAGCTTGAGCTGGGCCTCAAACAATGTGACAAATATTTTGATGGAAGCAGACATATTTTAGTTTGTGCAACCTAAACACTTTGCCGCACTCGAAGAAGAAGAGAACCTCAAAAGACCTGAGAGGAAGAAGGGTGAGGGGGACCTTTGAGGGGCTGGAGGAGATAAACCCTCCTCTTGGCATCTGGAAGAGACCGGCACCACCCAGAGACTTGTACCGGTTAGCATGGAGAAATAACGTAGGGATGCCCGCCTTCTCAAGATCCCCATTTCCCTAGTCTGGAAACAGGAATAAGGAGATTGATTATTCAGAAGGAGTCCCCAGGTAAAAGCGGCCTGGCAGGTAGCCTCATGAGTACGGGGGAGAGGCGAGGAAAGGGTTGAAGACTGGCCCCTCCAAGGAGAGGGCGAGCTCGGAGCGGCCAAAGTCAGAAATGAGGCGGTGATGCTCTCCGAACCGGGGAGCTAGCTGAGCACCCTAAGCGCAGGCGATTCCCGGACTCCACACACGCCTGTTCTGAGGGCCGAATGGCCCCCTCCCTCCCTTTCTTTTGCCTTCCCTCCGTCTTCGCCTTCATCACCCTCTTTCTGATCCTTCCCTCTCGCTCCCCGCGCCCTCACCCCCTCCGTCGCTCTCTTTGTCCCCTGCAGACCGAGGCGCTACCCGCTGGCTTCTGCCTCCTGCGGGTGGTGGCCCATCGCCCTCCCCGTCCCTCGTTTTCCTCGTGACCGACCCTCGAGGTCTGTCGTCTCCAGAGCCCCTCGGCGCTCTCCAGCTTTCCCGATGACCCTCTCTTCCCTTCGCTCTTGGTGCCTACTCTCCCCTTCCCTGTGGGATCGTCTCCTGCTTAGCTGACTCTTGCCCCTTCCTCATTTCAGAGTCTCAGTCCCTCGCTTTCCCTCTCTCCCCCTTTCTCCTCGGGAGTCCCCCCGCCCGAAGCCCCGCCCACGCAGGCCCCGCCCACGCAGGCGCCCGCGGCCCAATTAGGCGCCGGCCCCGCCCGCGGCCCCACCCCTCGCGCTCTCGGGCCGTGCGGAGCGGGTGGGCGTGGCCCAGCGGAGGGGCGTGGCCCCGAGCGGGAGGCGGGAGGAGCTGGCGCGAGGCGGGAGGCGGCGGCCGCCGGGCTCAGTCCGGCCGCGCAGCGGGAGGGAGGCGCGAGGCAGGAGCCGGAGGCTGGGCTCCGCAGCGCAGCCAGCGCAGCGCGGTGCCCGGGGCCTGGCCCCATGCCCGCAGCCCCGCCGGACCGCCCCTGAGCGCGGGCGCCCTGCCCGCGCCCCCCGCCCGCCGGCACCATTGCCCCGACGGCGCGGCCGGGCGGCCCGGCTCTTCCCAGGCTCCGCGCCGGCCGGAAGACCCTCCTGGCGGCCGCCGCGGGCGTGGTGATGCTGCTAGTGCTGGTGGTGCTCATCCCGGTGCTGGTGAGCTCGGGCGGCCCGGACGGCCACTATGAGATGCTCGGCACCTGCCGCATGGTGTGCGACCCCTACCCCGCGCGGGGCCCCGGCGCCGGCGCGCGGCCCGACGGCAGCGACGCCCTGAGCGAGCAGAGCGGCGCGCCCCCGCCCTCCACGCTGGTGCAGGGCCCCCAGGGGAAGCCGGGCCGCACCGGCAAGCCGGGCCCCCCCGGGCCTCCAGGGGACCCGGGCCCTCCGGGTCCTGTGGGGCCGCCCGGGGAGAAGGGTGAGCCTGGCAAGCCGGGCCCTCCGGGGCTGCCGGGCGCAGGGGGCAGCGGCGCCATCAGCACGGCCACTTACACCACAGTGCCCCGAGTCGCCTTCTACGCCGGCCTCAAGAACCCCCACGAGGGCTACGAGGTGCTCAAGTTTGACGACGTGGTCACCAACCTCGGCAACAACTACGACGCGGCCAGCGGCAAGTTTACGTGCAACATTCCCGGCACCTACTTTTTCACCTACCACGTCCTCATGCGCGGCGGCGACGGCACCAGTATGTGGGCGGACCTCTGCAAGAACGGCCAGGTGGGCCAGGAGGGGGCACGGGGTCGACCGGTGGGGGGGGCACCCAGGAGCCCGCGGCAGATGCGCACTGATCAGAGTCGACTGGCGCGCCCGGCGGGCGCAGGTGGAAACCCCAGAGCGGCCGCCTTGGGCATTACCTGCGGGGATGTTCGGAACCAGCGGGCACCACCGACTCCTGGGGTCCTGGGCTCCGGATCTAAGGCAGACGCTGCCGGGTGCCCGCGGCATGGGATTGCGGGAGATTATCCCAATTAGTAAGAGCCCAGGGCTTTCGGGCGCGCGGACTGGCCCTTGGTGGGTGGGTGGGGTTGGTCCTTGGCTGATATCAGCTGAAAGCTGAGATTCGGGCTGAAACCCACAGGCGATAAGGGATCCGGGGCACCGAGTAGGGAGCACCAACCTCCGCGCCCGCCGGCACTTAGGCGCGCCCCTCTGCGCGCAGGCAGAGAAGGCGGGCTGCAGGAAATGTTTTGGGCACAAAGGCAGAGGGAGTCCAGCACGCAAAGCCTCAGCTGCAGTACATTCCCCGCCCTCGAGAAGGGACCTTTGGGCTGACCTGACACCCTTTGCAAAATTCAGGACTGCGTGGTCCCCTCCCACTGTGCCGGAGCTCCCCAGCGCAAGAAGGTGGCCTCCGGGGAAAAGTTTTTCCTCCAGAGGCGGGACGAAGAGATGGAAACTACCCCAGGTCCAGCTCCTCCTGACTCCTAGAATGTGTGTATGGGGGTGGGGTGGGGTTCCGGAAGAGGTCCTCTCCTTTTGCTGGAGTGCTCCGGGACCATGGTACCTGAACCCCAGAAGCTCTCTCCTTGGAACCACCCACGAACATCAATCTAGACCCAATCCTGCCTCAGGGCTGCGACCTTACCCACCTCTCTCCCAGTGCTCCCAGCTCTCTCAGGCTGAGCATTCTTTTGCAAAACGGGGATCCCTGGTCAGAACTAAAACTGAGCTAGTGGGACTTGGGAGGAATCTGCTGCGATTGAGACACAAGCTCTCATTGGAACCCGTCCTACCAGGGCACTACCCTGAGGCGCTGCTGGCCTTGGGCTCTGCAAGGCTGGGGGGTAAGTGAAGGAGAGGGAGTTTGCAGAAAGCCTATCAGGGGCTTGGAAGTCTGACCCCTTTTCTCTTTTCCTTCGTTCTCTGGCTTCTGCCTCTCCCCTTTCTCTTTCTTCTCTCTCTGTTTCTTGTCCATCTCTTTGCTGCATCTGCCATTTCTGTCCGTTTCTCCCTGGTTTTCTGGTTTTCTCTCCCCTGGGTCAACCCTTCCTCTTGTCTATTGCTTGGGTCTCTCTCTTCTCCCACTTGTGTCTATCAGGCTTTCCAGTGTCTCTCCTCTTTGTCCTTGGTTTCTGACCAAATGTGAGGCCCCAGTATAGTATCCAGCAAAGGCTCATTCTGCAGACAGCCCCACGATTCCTCTTATTAATCACCAATAAGGGATGCAGCAATGTCACCTTCGTTGATGGAATATCTCCCAAAGAAAGTTTGGGCTGTCACAAAGCTGAGTTTCAGGAGGCTGAGGGCATGCCTGGGTAGCAAAGCAGTCCCTAGGCCACTGGTGGGCCCTGGACCCTGCGCCACCTTGGTAGGTCATAGCAGGACCCCAGAGAAGAAGCAAGAGGAGGCTGCAGAGATCATGTGTGCTTGGGGTAGGGCAACTTGCTTTAGTCACTGGGAGGTGAAAGCCCCCCCCCCCTTTTGTACTAGCAATTGAACCCAGGGACATTCTACAGCTATACCCCAACCCCGTGTGTGTGTGTGTGTGTGTGTGTGTGTGTGTGTGTGTGTGTGTGGTGCAGGGGTTTGAACTCTAGAGCATTCTTCCTCTGAGCTACACCCCCAGCTCTATCTCTTTCTTTTCTTTCTTCTTTTTTTTCTTTCTTTTCTTTTTTGTGACTGTAGTACTGGGAATGGAACTCAGGGGGCTTTTACCTCTGAGCTACAACCCCAGACCTATTTTATTCTTCATTTGGAAACAGGATCTCACTAAATTCCTGAGAGCCTCACTAAATTGCTCAGGCTAGCCATGACCCTGGGATCCTGCAGGCTCAGCCTCTCAAGTACTGGGATTACAAACATGTGCCGCCACTCCCGGCTACCCCCAGCCCTATTTGTTTTGAAACCAGATTCTCGCCAAATTTCTGAGGGTTTTATTTTATTGCTGAGACTGGTCTCCAACTTGTGATCCAGCTGTCTCAGCCTCCCAAGTACTGGGATTACAGGTGTGCCCCACCACACTCAGCTTTGATCATTTATTTATTTATTTATTTATTGCTGTACTGATGATTGAACCCAGGGACATTCTATCTCTGAGCTGTATCATCAGCCCTATTTTTTTTTATTGTTTTGTTTTGCGGTACTAGGGATGGAACCCAGGGGCATTCTACCTCCAAGCTATACCCTCAGCCCTATTTTTTATTCTTTATTTTGAAACAGGGTCTCACTGAGTTGCAAAAGGGCCTCACTAAGTAGCTGAGGCTGTCCATGAACCACGATCCTCTTGTCTCAGCCTTCCAAATGCTGGGATTGCAAGTGTGCACCACCATGCCTGGCTTATTGTTCATTTTGAAACAGAGTCCCACTAAGTTGTAGATGGCCACACTGAGTAGCTGAGGCTGGCAGAAAACCTACAATCCTCCTCCTGTCTCAGCCTCCCAAGTACTGGGATTATAAGTGTGTACTACCACACCAGGCTTTATATTTTTATGTTTATTTTTTATTTTTTGCAGTACTGGGGATGGAACCCAGGAACATTTTAACTCCAAGCTACACTCCCAGCCCTATTTATTTATTTATTTATTTAGGTACTAGGGGTGGAACCCAGGGCCTTTTCTATCTCCAGGCTATACTCCCAGACCTACTTTATACCTTATTTTGGAAACAGGGTCTCACTAAGTTGCTGAGAGCCTCACTAAGTAGCTGAGGCTGGCCTCGAACCTGTGCAGTCCTCCTGTCTCAGCCTCCCAAGCATTGGGATTACAAGTGTGCGCCACCACGCCTGACTTTATTCTTTATTTTTGAAACAGGGTCTCACTGAGTTGCAAAGGGCCTCACTAAGTAGTAGTTGAGGCTGTGCACAAACCGCAATTCTTCTGTCTCAGCCTCCCAAATGTTGGGATTACAAGTGTGCACCACCACGCCCAGCTCTACTTTTTATTTTGAAATAGGGTCTCACTAAGTTGCTGAGGCTGGCCTCAGACCTGTAACCTTCCTGTCTCATCCTCCCAAATCCTAGGATTACAGGTGTGCACCGTCATGCCTGACTCTAAAGCCCCTTCTTTCCCCTCCAGTAGGAGCAAGGTGTTGGGGGAGCCTAGCAAAGGGGGCTCATAGGAGTGGGTACCACAGGCTTTAACTAAGGGTTTCAAAGACCCATCACTTAATAGTTACTTAGAGCCGGGCGTGGTGGCACATGCTTGTAATCCCCTGGCTTGGGAGGCAGAGACAGGAAGGAGGTGGAGACAGGAAGATTGCGCTGGTTCAAAGTCAGCATTGCTGGCTTAAGAGACCCCGTTTCCAAAATAAAAAAGTATACGCCGGGCGTGGTGGCGCACGCTTGTAATCCCCGCGCTTGGGAGGCAGAAATAGGAGGATCGCGCAGGTTCGAAGCTAGCCGCGCGCGCTGGCTTAAGAGACCCTGTTTCCAAATAAAAATGTAAAAATAGGTCTGGGAGTGTAGTCCGGAGATAGAAGGGCTTCCAGGAACCCCAGTACCACCAAAAAAAAAAAAAACAAAATAAAAATAAAAAAACAAAATAAAAAAGTATAAAATAGGTCTGGTTCAAAGTCAGCCTTGCTGGCTTAAGAGACCCTGTTTCCAAAATAAAAAAGTATAAAATAGGTCTGGGAGTGTAGCCCGGAGTTAGAAGGGTTTCCAGGAACCCCAGTACCACCAATAAATAAATAAATAAATAAATAAATAAATAAATAAATAAATAAATAATAAATACTTAGACTACCCTCCTGCCACTTCCAAAAATAAAACAAGAGAAACTAGGAGGGCTTCAGCCCTCTTCCTCACGTCCTTTGTGGTTTCTTTCAGATTGCCCAGGAGGGTCATTTAATCTCATCAGTCGTTCCACATGGTTGTTTTGAGCCTGTGTTACGAGCCAGGTTGGGGCTTCTACCAAGGACTTTATCCACTCATCCCTAGGACCTCATGGCCAGGTTGGGGCTTCTACCAAGGACTTTATCCGCTCACCCCTAGGACCTTATGGCCTTGGCAGAGGGACTGTTTGGGTCATAACACACTCTAATGAATACTGTGTTAAAGACAGTCACTAGTCACCAACTTGTGACTTCTGACCCCAACTGTGTTGGCTAAGGGGAGTGATTCAGTGTGGCCTACTGGGGCTCAGAACAACCTAGTAGTAGGAGAGGATAGTGTACTTGGAACTCCACCCCCACCCCAGTGAGGAGACACAGCTAGGGAGAAAATAAAAGGTCAAATGTAGGGAAAGACCCAGGCGTGGTGGTGCATGCTTGTAATCCCAGTACTTGGGAGGCTGAGATAGGAGAATTGCAGGTTCTCCACCAACCTCAGCCCTCTGCAATTTAGTGAGACTCTGTTTCCAAATAAATCATAAAAAATAGAGCCAGGCGTGGAGGCACACGCTTGTAATCCCCACGCTTGGGAGGCTGAGACAGGAGGATGACACAGGTTCAAAGCCAGCCTCAGCTACTTAGGCTCTCAGCAACTTAGTGAGACCCTACTTCTAAATAAAAAAAAAATTGGTCTGGGAGTATAGCCCAGAGGTAGAAAGTCTCTGGGTTCTACCCCTAGTACCACCAAAAATAAAAATAAAAATAAATAAAATAAAATAAAAAATAGAAAAAATAGAGCTGGAAGTATAGTTTAGAATAGAATGCCCCTGTGTTCCATTCCTGGTACTGTCTCAAAAAAAAAAATATATATATATATATAGCTGGGGTGTAACTCAGAGATAGAATACCCCTGGGTTCTATCCCCAGTACTGGGGAGGTTGGGTGGGGAATGTAGGGAAAGGCTGGCTCAGGGGTGGGAACACTTAAATAAGCAGAGAAAAATAAGACAGGGCTGGGCAATGAATAGGAGCAGAAGAGGGGGCTGGCACCTCCCTCTGTGCCTTCAGGACCAGGGACCACCGGGGCTCTGCACTTTTTCTTACTGGCTTCCTGCTGCAGAGAGGCTTCTAGAACTTTGTTGGGAAGGCAGAGCTAAGTCTGGGCTCTGGCCCTCCCCTGAGCAAGATGACTTGGGGGTGGGGTTGCCACCTTCCCTCTGACTCTGTCCACATCCCTCACCTGGTGGTCTCAGGCCTTGTAACAACATGATGAGCCTGAGGAAAGGGCTGTGGGTTGGGAGCCATGTCCTGAGTTAGCCGAGCGTGGCTGCCTCCACAATAAACACAAAACTGATAAGCTGGACTAGGGGTGGGGTCTGCATGGGGGCATGCCAGGCCTTGGGGCGCTGCTGGTCCAGAGAAGGGTGCTGTGAGGAGGTTTTACAAATGGGGAAGAGCACCAGGCGGGGGTGCACGCTTGTAATCTCAGTACCTGGGAGGCTGAGACAGGAAGATTGCAGCAGGTTCAAGGCCAGCCTCAGCAACTTAGTGAGGGCCTCCACAACCTCATGAGACTCTGTTTCAAAAAATAAATAAATAGGGCTAGGGGCGTATCTTGGAGGTAGAATACTCCTGGGGTTCAATTCCTAATACCATAATAAACAAAACCCCAAATGGGCAAAGGCTTGGAGCACAGTTTGACTAAGGTGAGGAGGGTGGCGTGTATACACGGAGGGCTGCAGGGTAAAGGCCCAGCTGGAGATCAGCCTCTTACCTGGTGGCAGTAGAGGGCCCCCAGGTATCTTTTCTGGCCCTGAGTGCACAGTGCCTGGCACATCAGGGACACAGCAAATGTGAGAAAATGCAAGTGTCTCCTGTGGGCCAGGCCAACTCCTTATGAGGATTTACATCTGCCCAGCCAAGACCCCAGCATTCATTCTGGGGACAGGGGCATGTTTTTTGCACACACACCTTCCTCAACCCACTTTCCCTGGTCAGACCATGGCCTCAGTTTCCCTGCTGGCATTCCTGGAGGAGATGATCTACAGTGCCCCTCGTGACAAGGGTGGACCTGCTCTCCTGCTTCTGTGGCAGTTTCAAGGCCTCACACTTCTCTGTGGCCCCAGGATGAGCTGGATGCCTTAGCTCAGTGTTTTCAGAGTTGGGCAGGAATGGGGACCCCTGTGTTCTGGTTGGATCCCCTACTGTCTAAGGATGGAAGAGCATAAATTCTCACTGCCTCCATGGATAATTAGGATAATTACAGCAACAATCATGGTGATGAATAAATAATAAACATAAGAAGAACTATTCTGATGCCTGTCACATCACCGGGCGATTCCCGATGACAGATGACTGTATTCTAATGGATTTGGCTATTAAGGAGCACACTGTTTTAATGAGTTAAGGCTAAATTAATCTGGGTAATAAAAATAATTGTTATTAGTAGTAATTTATTAGCAAAGATAATGAAATGCATGTGTAATAATAAACACTACCAGGATTAGGGCCCAGGGAACAATACAGAAGTTGGCTGCTTGCTTTCAACTCTTCTTTAGTAGCTCAGAGCCCCATCAAGATTATTTTTTTCTTTGTCATCTAAAGGCTTTTGTAAGCCAGGCGTTTGGGTGCCTCCCCTGTAACTCCATTACTCAGGAAGCTGAGACAGGAGGATTGCAGGTTTGAGGCCAGCCAGCCTCAGCAACTTAGACCCTTAGCACCTTAGGGAGACCGTTTCAAAATAAAAAGCGAAAAGGAGCTGGGTGTGGTGACTCATGCCTGTAATCCTAGTACTTGGGAGCTGGCACAGGAGGATTGCAGGTCTGAGGACAGCCTCAGCAACTTAGTGAAACCCTGTTTCAAAATAAAACATGAAAGCCGGGCGTGGTGGCGCACGCTTGTAATCCCCGCGCTTGGGAGGCAGAGACAGGAGGATTGCGCAGGTTCGAAGCTAGCCGCGCGCGCTGGCTTAGGAGACCCTGTTTCCAAATAAAAATATAAAAATAGGTCTGGGAGTGTAGCCTGGAGATAGAAGGGCTTCCAGGAACCCCAGTACCACCAAAAAAAAAAAAAAAAAAAAAAAACCATGAAATAGGGCTGTGATGTAGCTTAGAGGTAGAATGCCCTTGGGTTCAATCCCTAGTGTCAACATAAATAGGTGAATAGGAAATAAAAGGCTTTTGCTGTGTGTGGTGGCTTGTAATCCCAGTACTTAGGAGGCTGAGACAGGAGAATCATATGTTTGCGGACAGCCTCAGCTACTTAGTGAGGTTCTCCACAACTTAGTGAGATCCTGTTTCCAATAAAGAATAAAAAATAGGGCTGGGGATGTAGCTTGAAGGTAGAATGCCCACGGGTTTAATCCCTAGCCCCCCCCCCAAAAAAAAAAGAAAGAAAAGAAAAAGACTTTTGTAACAGTGGCAGTGGTGAGGCAAGTCTTCTCATCCATTTTTCTAGACAGACAGCACCTCCCCTCATTTTATCCTCCCACCTTTAGGGGACCAGGAGTTTTCCCAGTTAAGCTCTCCAAACAGTTTCTTCCCAAGCTGGCCACCTGTGTAGAGATACACCTGCACATCTGAGACCCCAGCGTTGATCTGGGTCAGGGGCAGAGAATGGGTGAAGGGGTATGGGCTTAAATGAAGGGTTGCATGCAAGTACCTTGGGTCCTTATCAGTGCATTGCGGCTAAGTCAGTGGCTTCGGCACAGCTGACCTCCAGTTCTGCCTTCAGCCCAGGAGAGAGGAGAGGCCCCTCCCCTGATTTGGCTTAGTTGAGCCGAGACATCAGTCCAGGGGGATGGAAGGGGAAGCTGCTTTCTGGGAAGGGGCAGCATAGAGAGGGGACCACTCAAGGCAGCCTCCCCTACCACAGCCACAGCCTAGGAGATGCTTCTCTTTCTGTTCTCTACCCAGGATGTGCTGGGGAGGCCCCACATCCTAAGTCTCAGGACTTATGGTGCTTCAACTGTTAGAGAGGAATATTTGGAGGTAATTTAGCCAGTACCACACACACCCCTATATACATATATATTTCTTAGTATTGAGGATTGAGCCCAGGGGCCTTTTACCTTTGAGCCACACTCCCTGCTGCCTTGTTTTGTTTTGAAATAGCATCTGGATAGGTTTTTGAGAGTCTTTCTACATTGCCGAGGTTGTCAGGTTGTCATCAAGCCTTCAGTCCTTCGGCCGGCCCGGCGTGGTGGTTGTAATACCCGCCCTTGGGAGGCGGAGACAGGAGGATCGCGAAGGTACAAAGCCAGCCTTGCTGGCTTAAGAGACCCAGTTTCCAAATAAAAATATAAAATAGGTCTGGGAGTATAGCCCAGAGGTAGAAGGGTTCCATCCCCAGTACCACCAAAAAAACCCCAAAACAAACAAACCAACCTTCGGTCCTTCTGTCTCAGCCTTCTGAGTACTGGGATTACAAGTGTATGCCACCATGCCTGGCTCACCCCCATTATCTTATGGCTATAGTCAGAACTACTAAAAGTGACAGCAGGCTTCCAACCTAAAAGCTGGTACTTCTCTAACCCATTGTCCTGCCTGTCCCCTCCCCATCCCAACAAGGTTGTCAGATTAAACTGAGGATGGTGGAGGCTCGAATTCTGCCAGGCATAGTGGTGCATCCCCATAATTCCAGCACTTGAGAGGCTGAGACGGGAGGATCACAGGTTTGAGGACATCCTTAGCAAGTACTAAGACTCTCATCAACCTAGCAAGACCCTGTTCCAAAATAAAAAATAAAGAGGACTAGGGGGTATAGCTCCTGGGTTCAGTCCCCAATACCACAGATAAATAAGGCTAAAAATCTTTTCACCCAGTTGTTCTTTGGGGGGTGAGCCAGGAGAAGCAGAAAGTCCTCTCTGACCAGGGTAACACTCCAGAGGACATAATTACAGGGCTGAGGCCCTTAGGCCCAATCTAAGCCTCAGAGGGGGAGAATTACCAGGCCTTCCATGGAATGAACTTCAGAGTTCATTGGCCCTGGTTCTGGGGGTGGTGCTTACCAGCAGCCTGGTATTGGTCTAGCCACATGACATGGGTCAAGATTCAACCTTTTGTCCATCCACCGACCTAAGAACAGGTGGATGTAATTGAAATGTAAGGCATCAAGCCGGGAGTGGTGGCTCAAGCTTGTAATCCCAGCATTTGGGAGGCGGAGACAGGAGGATCACAGTTTGCAGACAGCCTCAGCTACTTAGGCCCTTTGCAACTCAGTGGGACCTTGTTTCAAAATAAAGAATAAAAAATAGGCCTGAGGGAGTAGCTCAGAAGTAGAATGTCCCTGGGTTCCATCCCCAGTACCACAAAAAGAAAAGAAATGTAAAGCATCGTTATTATTAGACTAGAGAGAAAGGAATGATGAGAGAGAGGAGACCCTCCGTTTCATGGAGGTCTAGAGCAGCCTTCTCTGCCCGGGAGGACTTCCATGCTGGAACATCCTCAGAAGGACTGAGGTGCTAGGCAGGCTAGATGGTAAGATCTGGGAGAATGTAGGAGGAAGACTCCAAATTCAGGCCCAGATGAGACCTGCTCTAGAATCCAGGGCTCCTCTCTTTCTGCCTCCTGAATGTGTAACGTATGATTGGGAAGGAGTGGGGTGGGATGACAGGGAGAGCAGGCTGAGCGCTGCCGCGGCCTGGCGTTAGGGCCTCCAGATCCTCACCATGTGGCTGCCTTCCCTCCCTACTCTCTCTCTCGCGCCCCCTCCCCTACCCCACTCCCACCCCCGCAGGTGCGGGCCAGTGCCATTGCCCAGGACGCAGACCAGAACTATGACTACGCCAGCAACAGCGTGATTCTGCACCTGGACGCGGGCGATGAGGTCTTTATCAAGCTCGATGGGGGCAAAGCGCACGGCGGCAACAGCAACAAATACAGCACTTTCTCCGGCTTCATCATCTACTCCGATTGAGCCCCAGGCTCCTACTCCATCCTCAGTTCTTCATCCCCCCCTCAGGGCTCCCCTCCTGGAAAGGGGCAGATGACAACCCATCCGCTATCCACCCCTAGCTGCCTGGCCCAGGCTGCCAACCCTCCCTGGCTGTGACACCCTGGCCCTTCCTCATCATCACCCTGGCCACAGCTAGGTGCCCCCACTGCAGAGCCACAAAGCTGGCCCAGCTTGCCTTCCTGTCCCAGGAGGCAGGTTGATTGCCTAGCCGTCTGCGATGTATATTTGCACAGTAGGACTGTTCACCATCCACCCTGGCCTGCCAGCCAGCCAGCCAGCCCCAGCTTGGCAGGAAGTTGTTGGGTTGCTTCCTGCGCTGAGATGAACAGCCCTCCAGCTCCAGGGTGGCCCCGTCTGGGGGAGGGGTGGGTTGGGGGGACTGGATAGCTTCCCAGCACCCATAAAGCCCCAGCCTGTCTGCGCCCAGTCTGACCAAAGCTATAATAAAAAACATTTCCACCCCTTGGGGTTTTCAGTCAGTGCTCTGGGGAAGGCTGCAGGAGGGTACCACGGACCCTACCCTCTTCCAGACTGGGGAGGGGTCTTGGTGGAAGCTTCTGGGGGCAACCAGATGACAGAGTCAGAGCTGCTCCAGGAGAGGGGCCAAAGGGCTTGATGCCCGCTGTAGCGCAAGTGAGCCTGGGCAGCTAGAACAGAAAGCAGCCCAGTGACATCATCTTCCGTGGTGAACAAGTTCCATTTTTGCATTGCTGAAAGCAGCACCAGCATTCTCAAGGCACGGGACATTTTAAAACTGGTACCTAGATGACACTGTGACACTGTGATCCTGGCCTAGTCAGGTCATTCTTCTTGGACTCGGTTCTTGGTTAATGACAGCCATAGTAAGAAGCAAGCTTTGCATGAAAAGGTGGTTGATCTTGGCCCAAGCATTTTACCTCTGGGCCTCAGTTTTTTCATCAGTAAAAACGTAGGTAAACCGGGCATGGTGGCGCACGCTTGTAATCCCAGTGCTTGGGAAGCTGAGACAGGAGGATCGCACAGGTTCAAAGCCAGCCTCAGCTACTTAGTGAGGCTCTGTTTCCAAATAAAGTATAAAATAGGTCTGGGAGTATAGCCCGGAGGTAGAAAGCCTCTGGGTTCCACCCCCAGTACCACAAAAAAAAAAAAAAAGTTAAAAGCCGGACGTGGTGGCACATGCTGGTAATCCCCACGCTTGGGAGGCTGAGATAGGAGGATCACGCAGGTTCAAAGCCAGCCTCTGCTGGCTTAAGAGACCATGTTTCCAAATAAAAATATATAAAATATGTCTGGGAGTGTAGCCTGGAGGTAGAAGGCCCCTGAGTTCCATCCCCCATACCACCAAAAATAAATAAATAAATAAAAACAGGTAAAGAGACCCACCTCATTTGATTAAGGATTAAAGAGGTCTGATATATGTGCTCAATAAATGGCTCATATTGCTTATTAATTTTTAAATTTTATTTGCAGCACTGGGGACTAAGCCCAGGGGCACTCCGCTACTGAATTCCATTTCCAGATCTTTTTGTTTTTATTTTGAGACAGGGTCTCCTAAGTTGCCCAAGCTAGCCTTCAACCTGTGATCTTGCTGCCTCAGCCTGCCAGGTAGCAGGCATGGGCCACCATTTCCGGCAGACATCCTTGTAAAGGTTGCAAAAGGATTTCAGGAATGTCATCTCACTCGAGTCCCCCAGTGGCCCTGGTGGTTGGATGGGTAGTTTTTTTGTTTTTGTTTTCTGGGGAGATGGAAGAGCTTGCTTAATGTGACATAGTTGTTGAGTTCTAATTGCACCTGAATTTAAGACACAGTAGTCTCTTGCCCTGCCAGTACCTCCCTCACCTCTTAAAACTGAGAGACCATGACAGTTACACAATTAAGGCAATTCTAAGCAATTAGAGCTGATATTTAGAGGGCACCCACCATGTGTCACACACTATGTAAGCACTTTATATTTTTTCATAAATGCATGTGGGGTGGGGAGTGGGTTCACAGGAAATACTACTATGTCCTTTAACATGGAAGTTAGCCACTTTTAAAATTTACCTATGTATTTATTTTGAGACAGGGTCTTGCTAGCTTGCACAGGCCCGTATCAAATTTCTGGGTTCAAGCCATCCTCCCACTTAAGTTGTCCCAGTAGCTGGGGCTACAGGCACATCTCATTGTGTCTGCCTGTTTTACCCATTATTTTATTTATTTATTTATTTATTTATTTATTTATTTATTTATTTATTTATTGTGGTACTGGGAATGGAATCCAGAAGTATTCTATCTCCAAACTACACCCCCAGCCCTAATTTTTCTATTCTTTATTTTGTTATTTTGAAACAGAGTCTCAGTTGCAAAGGGCCTCACTAAGTAGTAGCTGAGGCATCCTCAAACCACGATCCTCCTGTTTCAGCCTCCCGGATGCTGGGATTACAAGTGTGCATGCGCCACCAAGCCGGCTTGACTTACCCGTTTTCGATAAGGACACTGAGGCCCAGAGAGATTACATAACTTGCCAAGACCACAGAGCATGGAGCAGGCAGGTGCCAGTATTTGAAACACAGACCATGCCCTTACCCAATACACCTTATTTCAGAATTGTGACCTCCAAAGCAGAACTGAGGCCAGCATGGGGGAGCCCCGCCCCTCTACTCCCATTGCAACCCTGCAGAAGCCTGCTATGTTTATAAGCATCTGCCCTGGGCAGTTGCCACGGGGTGAGGCTCTTGGACAATCCCAAGGCTCTACATTGAGGGACGGTCCCATCTGGCTTCCCAGTCTGGCTCAGCTGGAGAAACAGGAAGGAGGGGTGGCCTCCCTCCTGGCCAGGCCCTATGTATGGACCCTTGTCATGGCTGGTAGACTTGAATGACTTTCTTTATCCTCTCTTTTCTCCCCTACTTCCCCCCCACTGCCAGCTGTGGCCATTTAATAAAATTAGCTTAATGCTTGTTCCTTCCCTGTGGGGTCTGAAGATTGAAATCTGCGGGTCCCCTCAAAGCCAATAAAACCCCTGGCAGGTCTGGCTGGAAGTAGAGTCTCTGTGGGAAGAGTGATTAGATTGGAAGGCACTCCTGCCCCCCAGTGCTGCCCACAGCTCCCGGTGATTCTTAATTGCCTCATTGGCCTGGAATTACCTAGCTGCCACATCTGGGGGGCTCCTCGCCCTAGCCCCAGAGGCTACCGGACTCTGGTCCAAGACCTCTGTTATAATAAAAAGCATATTAATCGTTTCTGCAGTGAGTGCCTGACTGGCTGGCAGGGTGGCTTGCTTTTCTTTCTGGTGACTTGACAATCCTCGTGTCATTTTGAGAGCTAGGACTAAAATCTCCATCTTGCAGATGAGGAAATCATCTGGAGGAAATTCGTGACTTGCCTGTGGTTCTGCCATAAATTTGCGGCACAGCTGGGACAGGACTGAAAACCAAGGACATCTCCTACCTTTGCAAGGCTCCAGGAATGTCCTGCAATGCCGGCTGCCAGCTGCTTGTCACTTCAGGCAACATCCCAGCTGCTTAATTGAGGCAGAATCTACTGGGGCAGTATCTCCCCCATCGAGCTGTGGTTCCCTAAAGGGCAAAGTCTGTTTTTCCCTCTCAGAGTTGGGACACCAGAGGGCAAGGGCTGTGTCTCCACCATCCGATTGGAAAGCATCCTGAGGGCAAGACTTGTGTCTCCTCCATCAGACTAGGGGACCTAAAAGACAGAGGCAGCATCAGCTCCTTGAGGGTGGGGTGTATATTTCTACTGCAACCAGAAATTTGGGGATTCCTTGGTGCAGAGGAATCCTGAGATGAAGGACCAGTCTCCACCTTGGGCTGGGAGTTCCCTGAAGGAAAGATTGCCTTCTTATTCAGTTGGGGTCTCTCAGGGCAGGGGCTTTTCTGGCAGGGGAACTTCCAAGAGGCAGGGATGGGTGGGTGGAGGAAAGGAGGCTGGGCAGGCAGAATGGCAAGTCTACTCTGGAAGAAAGAAAGAAGCAGCCTCCCAGGCTGCTTCTCCTTTAGAAAGATGTGTGATTAATTAACGAATTATGTCCCTGCCAGGAGGGGTGTGAGGACAGAGGTGCCCCTGGAGCTCACCCATACCGGGAATGGCAGGCCAGTCTGTGCCCAGGCACCTGCCAGCCCTAGGGGACGGTGCTGCCCTGCTGTCTGGGGTTATGGGGACCAGAGAGGGCAGTGGGGCCCACTGTTGGGGGCTGCCCTAATTGGATAACATTGCAGGAAGGCCAGGCAGGTGTGCTCGGCCCTCTACTTCAGCTTCCTACAAGCACATCTGCCATGGCGAGGTCTAGGGGTTAATTGGCTCCTGCCTCTCTCCTGGTAACCGATATTTCATTTACTGCTCGGAGGGGGAGCTGCCCAGAGAATCAATCCTGGACAAGTGTCCAGGAGACTGGGAGCTGGGTGAGCACAGGAGGAGGAGTTCTGAGCCCCAGAGGAGGAGGCAGGAGGCAAAGACCGGGAGAAGGCAGCCGGTTGCTGAAGGCTACTCTGAGCCTTACGGGAGTCCTGCTGACCTCGGCAACAGTTCTGGGACCCCCAAGGGCTGAGAGGAAATCCTAGGGGTCCGGAGGCTTCACCACCCCAGCTGGCCGTGTTATTTCCCCTGCCCTGGTTCTTTCACATTTACTTATCTGGGTGCCCCCCACCCAGACCAAGCTGTAACAGGTTAGATGCTGTTAATAAGGTTGTTTTCACAAGTGATGAAGGTATATTTGAAAAGCGGAATTGGAGGTGTGAGTTCCTCGCTCCCTTCCAGGTAACAGACCTTAAAATCCTACAAATGAGGTGATAATAAAGTGGAAGTGAAAAGTCTTTACATGTTGGGAACAGGAGGGGAGGGGAGGGTTACTGAGAGGTGGCAGCTGGGGCGGAGCAGAAGGCCACACTTTCCCACCATCTGCCAAATGGAGGATCTAAGCCACAGAGTGGGCAGTTCTCATTACATAGCTGGGAAATGAAGGCTCGGAGGGGATCCCAGGCTTGCTCAGGCTGGTGCGGGGCAGAGACAGCACGACTCAGTGGACACACAGGAAGCAGAGACCGAAGAGCTGGGTTCAAAGCTTGACCGCGCTCACTTCATTTCTTTGAGCCTCAGTTTCCCTAGCCACGAAATGGGGCAGGTAATAAACGTATCCATTGGAAGGGCTGTTGTGAGGTGGTGGATGAGAACCTGTTTTAAAAGCTGTGAAGCAAAAGTCAAATGCACTATTAGCACTGTAACCCGAGTCTCCCTGAGCCCCAGGGTTTCAGTTTGCACATTAATGCAGGTGGTGGGCTGATGACCATGAGAGAGGATGGAGCCGCTTAGGTTGTTCTCCTACCCCAGTAACCCAAAGTGAGTGTGGGGCTCTCAGGGAGGGCTTGGTACGTGGTCCCCAGGAGGTAGCGCTAAGTACTGAGAATGGAATGCGCTGGGTCCCCTGGTTTCTAAAGTGGATTCCACCATCCTTCTGCTCTGTGGCCTCCAGTTGGGGATGAGAGCAGAGGTACTGTAATTCCAGTACTTGGGAGGCTGAGACAGGAGATCATAAGTTCAAGGTCAGCCTCAGCAACTTGACAAGACCCTCAGCAACTTAGTGAGAACCTGCTTCAAAATGAAACTTCAAGGTGCGCATGGTGGTGCACGCTTGTAATCCTAGCATTTGGGAGGCTGAGACCGGAGGATGGGGTTCGCGGACAGCTCAGCTACTTAGCGAGGCTCTCCTGTCCCTGTGCTGTCCCCGAGGGAGGGGAAGGGTTGACTGTTCCTCCCTCCCAGTCAGAGAAGCCTTCCCTCCCATAAGTCACCTGCCACCCCTTCCCAGCAGGCTCACTACCTGTGCAGCCTAGACAAGGGAGGGCATCCTCTCTCTTCCCAGCTGGTGAAGGATAGATACATTTGAGTGTCCTTCCCAAGCCCCCAAGGCTCAGGTCTCTGCTCCCTGAGTGAGGACCCACCACCTAGACTAGGAAAACTTCCCCGGCCAGGACAGTTATCACCCCTCCTGCCTGACCAGAGCTGGGATGGTTCTGATAGACCTTGATGACTTCAGCTGCCTGGCTTGCTCTTCAAAGCCCAGGTCCATTGCCTGTTCTTCCATGAAGTCTTCCTGGACTCCGCCAGCAGTTAGCTGCTTGTCCACAGGGCTGGACAGAAAGCATCTTCCAAAGTAGACACGGTCTTGCTCAGGACATAACATCGTGCCTGTCACTAAGAACCGCGCCACCCCAATAGCAGCCATTTCTCCCCCTCCTAAACTTTCCACGTTTTCCTCCTGCAATGGGCCCGGGAGGCGCTGCCGGGCGTCCTCTAAAACGGAGGATCTAATCCACCAGCTGCCTGAGCACTGCCAGCAGATGGCTCCCGGCCACCAGTCCCCTTGGGGATTGCATCTGCCCATGTGAGCTGCTTGCTGACACCCTGCCCTCATCTAAGGGCAGCCTGCCCCGTGGCTGACTGGCAGAGGAGTTTAGAGACTGGGTCACTGCCTGGCCTCCCAGCCCCTACTCCGGACAGCTCTGAGCTATCTTCTCGGCTTCAGAGTTCCCAGCTCAGCTTCTCTCTCTGCCCTATCCTGCTTCCTTCCCTTCTCTTCCATGGTGTTAATTCAAGAGCACTCCCCATCAAAAGCTTCCTGCATACCGGTCTCCTTCTCAGCTCAGAGCTTGCTCCTCAGAGTACCCAGCCTATGACACCTACCCCGATATCATTCACTGGTTTGTCTGTCTGTCTGTCTCTGTACTTAAGATAGAACCTGATGCTCTGAGAGGCATTCTACCTCAGCTACATCCCAAGCCCTTTTTTAATTTTTTGTTTTTGAAACAGTCTTACTAGGTTGCTGAGTCTTGACAGGTTGCTGAGGCTGTTCTTGAACTTGTGATCTTCCTGTCTCAGCCTAGCCTCCAAAGTACTGAGATTGCAGGCATGCACCACCATGCTTACTTCCTCCTTCCCTCCCTCCATTCTTCCTTTCCTTCCTTCCTTCTCTGGGAATTGAACCCAGGGGCATTCTACTTCTGAGCTAGACCCCCAACCCTATTTTGTTTTTTTTTTTTCTCCCCTATTTTGTTTTAAAACAGTGTCTCAGGAAGTTGCTGGGGGACTTGCTAAGTTGCTGAGGCTGGCCTTGAACCTGTGATCCTCCCAAGTACTAGGATTACAGACATGTGCCATAACATCCAATGTTTTTTCAACCAGTATTCACTAAGTACCTATTTTGAGTCAGGCCTAGCAGCAAGGGTGGGAAATAAGAGTGTGAAACTAGCCAGGAGTGGTGGTGCTTGCCTGTAATCCCAGTACTTAGGAGGCTGAGACAGGAGGATAAAATATTCCAGAACAGCCTCAGCAAGTAGTGACTTTCATCAACCTAGTGTGACCTTGTTTCAAAATAAAAATAAAAGCCAGGTGTGGTGGCACATGCTTGTAATCCCAGGACTTGGGAGGCTGAGACAGGAGGACTGTAGGTCTAAAGGCAGCCTTAGCAATTTAGTGAGACTCTCAGCAACCTAGTGAGACCTTGTTTCTAAATAAGAAAGAAAACTGGAGCTGGGCATGGTGGTGCACCTTGTAATCCTAGTACTTGGGAGGCTGACAGAGGAGGATTGTGGTTCGAGGACAGCCTCAGCTACTTCGTGAGGCCCTTTGCAGCTCAGTGAGACCCTGTTTCAAAATAAAGAATAAAAAATAAGGCTGGGGGTGTACTTTGGAGGTAGAATGCACCTAGGTTCAATCCCCAGTAACATACATGCACACATACACACACACAAACTCAAACTCAAACTAAAATAGGCCTGGGAATAGAGTTCAGAGGTAGAATGTCCATGGATTCAACCCCCAGTAACATATTAAAAAAATAAAAAGTGAAACTAATCTGGGCATACTGGTACACACTTGTAATCTCAATGCTTGAGAGGCTAAAACAGGAGGAACGGGGCTTTTCCCTCTCGGGACCCCCTCCCCTTTTGGGGAGCTGTTCTCTCTCTCTCTCTCTCTCTCTCTCTCTCTCTCTCTCTCTCTCTCTCTCTCAGGTTGTGTTGGCCCTGAGAGAAGGCAGAGTACAACTGAGGGCACGTGGCTCAGGCTACTCTTGGGTAGTGACCTGAAGGCCTCTGCTGGACATCAAGGCTGACCAGGGCCCCTAGGGGTGACCTGCACCTCTTTTCTGGCAGATCACGTGGACTCTGGGAGAAAGTAGTTTGCAACTGACGGCACTTGGCTCGGGCGACACTCGGGTAGTGACCTAAAGATAACTACTGGACACCAGAAGACCCGACAACCCGAGTGGTGTTCTGCCACTTTCCCCATCCCCTTCTGGCAGATCGCGTGGACTCTGGAAGAAAGCAGCCCGCAACTGAAGGCAATTCGGCTTGGGCTACTCTCAAGTATTGTCCTGAAGGCAGCTGCTGGACACTAGAAGTTCCGACCGCCCCTTTGGGGTGTTCAGCCATCTTCCTTATTCCCTGCTGCTTCCAATAAACCTTTTACTCCCCTTCAAAAAAATAAATAAAACAGGATGAACTGCAGGTTTGAGGTCAGCCTCAGCAATTTAGCAAGACTCTCAGCAACCTAATGAGACTTTTTTTTTGTACTGGGGATGGAACCCAGGGGCATTCTACCTCTGAGCTACACTTCTAGCCCTATTTTTTATTCTTTATTTTGAAACAGGGTCTCACTAAGTTGCAGAGGGCCTCACTAAGTAGCTGAGGCTGTCTGCGAACCATAATCCTCCTGTCTCAGCCTCCCGAATGCTGGGATTACAAGCGTGCGCCACCACGCCCGGCTCTAATATTTTTAATTTTTGAAACAGGGTCTTGAAGTTACTGAGACTCTTGCTAAATTACACAGGCTGGCCTCCGACATCCTGTCTCATCCTCCCAAGTACTGGAATTATAGGTGTGTGTTACCACGCTTGGCTGATAATCAGTTTTGTTTTTTTTTCCTTTTTTGTGGTACTGTGGATTGAACCCAAGGCTATTCTTCCAAGCTACACCCCCAGCGCGTCTAATATATATATTTTTGAAACAGGGTTTTGTTAGGTTGCTAAGAGTCTTACTACTTGCTAAGGCTGTCTGTTAGCAAGTAGTAAGACTGTCCTCAAACCTGAAATCCTCTGTCTCAGCTTTCCAAGTACTGGGGTTACAGGCATGTGCCACCACACTTTTCTTTTTTGGTATTGGGGGTGGAACCCAAGGACATTCTACCTTTGAGCTACACCCCCAGACCTATATTTACTATTCTTTATTTTGAAACAGGGTCTCACTGACTTTCAGAGGGCCTCATTAAGTAGCTGAGGCTGTCCGTGAACCACAATCCTCCTACCTCAGCCTGCCAAATGTTGGAATTACAAGTGTATGTCATCACACCCAGTTCCACACTTTTCATTTTTATTTTACTTTTTTTTGTGGTACTGGGAATTGAACCCAGGGGCATTCTACCTCAGAGCTACACCCCCAGCCCCATTTTATTTTAATTTGAAAGTGTCTTGCTAGATTGATGAGAATTTCACTACTTGCTGAGGCTGTCCTCGAACCAAATAAATAATAATTAGTTGCGTGAGGTGGCACGTGCCTGTAATCCCAGTACTAGGGAGGATAAGACAGGAGGATCACAAGTTCCAGGCCAGCCTCAGCTACTTAGTGAGGCCCTACCAACTTAGACCCTGTTTCAAAATAAAGAATTAAAAATAGGGCCGGGAGTGTAGCTTGGAGGTAGAATGTCCTTGAGTTCCATCCCCAGTACCAAAAAATTAAAAAATAAAGAAAGAATAAAAGAATAGCTGGGCATGATGGCGCACACTTTTGTACTTCCAGCATTTGGGAAGGCGGAGACAGGAAGATCATGGTTCGTGGAGAGCCTCAGCTATTTAATGAGGCCCTTTGTAACTCAGTGAGACCCTGTTTTAAAATAAGAAAAAAAATAGGGCTGGGGGGTGTAGCTCGGAGGTGTAATGCCCCTGGGTTCCATCTTCAGTACTGCAAAAAAAAAAAAAAAAAAAAAAATAGGGCTCAGGGTGTAGCTCAAATATAGAATGCATCGGGGTTTCATCCCTAGTACTACACACACAAAAAAATTAAATTTGGCTGGGGGGTGTAACTCAGAGGTAGAATGCCCCTGGGTTCAATCCCCAATGCCACCCACATAAATAAATATTAAAAAAAAAAAATATATATATATATATATGGCTGGGGATGTAGCTCAAAGTTAGAACGCACCTGGGTTCAATCTCTAGTACCACAAACAAACGAACAAACCAAAAAACCCTACTGAATATCTAATTGTTGTAACTGGTGATGAGCCAAGCCCTAGGTAAAAAGAAAAGGAGCGTAACAGGGTTTAGGCGCTGGCACACTAATCCCGGGCTGGTTTCTGCGAGCCGCTCAGCTCAAGAGAGCTGAGATCGTGTGCGATTCTCCAGCAAGCAGGAAAATAAGTGCGCATGCGCGCCTCGGGCGGTCTTTGTTACTTTGGAAGCAGCCAATCAACGGCCTGGGCCGTAACCAATAGGAAGCGCGGACGAGCCGACCGGCAGATTCGAATGAGTGGCGCGGGGCGGAGGTGAGCGCGAGCTGCGGCAGAGTGTAGGGTGCGCTCTTCCGAGTCCGAGGTTTCCGGTCTGCGGCGGAGGGTTCCGCGAACCAGCGGTGACACCGACGGCGGGGAACCGACCAAGGGTAAGCTTCGGTCCCGTGGAGCCGGCCCGGCGGGCTTCTGCGCTGTTGCTTAGGGCGGGAACACGAGCCCAGCCCTCCGGTGCCACCGTGAAGGTGCAGCGCTCGGCCGCCGCGCGGGCGCGTTCTGGGTGGGCGGCTCAGCAGGCGGGGATGGGCGCTTGCTGCCTTAAGCCGCGCGGACGAGAGGCTCTGTCCAGGGCGTCGGCTAGGCCCGCACGTCAGTACCTGGCCCTCGGAGAGTCCGCTCCGTATTGGGTCCTCCTGCTCGTGTGTGAGGAAGAATTGGGTCCCGCCTGCACGCGAGAACTGGAGACCTGAGATCCTCTGCCCAGGAGAACCGAGGCGCTCAGCCCTCGCCGCCTTCCTCTACAGAAGCGATCACAGGGCTGTGTGTGCCAGGGGCTGTCACCTAGTTACTGGGGCACGCAGTAAATACGGGATTGAGCGAAGGAAAGAAAGATACACCATTTGTATGACAGAAAACCAGGGCTGTTACTGTTCCTAGAGTGCTTATTCTCTTAGCTTTGATCCTTTAGGGTACTGAAGTGATATGGGAAAAATAAAGCTACAGAACTCAGGGGATTTTATGGAAGGCATCATGGAGGAATGTCATATGTCACTTAATTCTAATAATAATGGATAATATTTCCTGGGCATTTACCGGGTTTGAATGAATTCCATCTTTACAACAAATTAATGGAAAGATACTAATATTATTTACTTTTTTTTTTTTTTTTTGGTTTTGGGGATTGAACCCAGAAGTCTTCTACTTCTGAGCTACACTCCCATCCATATTTATTTATTTTGGCACTGGGGATCAAACTCAGGGGCATTCTGCCTTTAAGCCATATGCCAGCCTTATTTATTTATTTATTTATTTACTTATTTATTTGGTACTAGGGATGGAACCCAGGGGCATTCTACCTCTGAGCTACACCCCCAGCCCTATTTTTTATTCTTTATTTTGAAACAAGGTCTCACTAAGTCAGGGAGGGCCTCACTAAGTACATGAGGCTGGCTAGGAACCTGTGATCCTCCTGTCTCCACCTTCCAAGTACTGGTATTACAAGTGTACACCACTATGCCCAGATGCAAGAGATTTTAAAGTGTCTCAATTTGTTGTCTTTATTTTACCCAACATAGCTCCATTTTTACCTATATTTTGGTGTGTGTGTGTGTGTGTGTGTGTGTGTGTGTGTGTGTGTGTGTTTTACTGGGGATTGAACTCAAGGACATTCTACTTCTTAGCTATACCTCCAGCCCAGTTTTATTTTTTATTTGGAAACCAGGTATTGCTAAATTGCTGAGGCTGGCTTCAAACCTAGGAGACTTTTGTCTCAGCTTCCCAAGTACTGGGATTATAGGTGTGCACCATCATACCCAGCTTGTACCTTTTCACTTATTTATTTGATTTCTTTTTGTAGTACTGGGAATTGGACCCAGGGGCATTCTTCCTCTGAGCTACACCCCAGCCTTATTTTATTTTATTTTTTTTAACAAAGTCTAAGTTGCAGAGGGCCTCACCAAATTGCTGAGGCTGGTCTCAAACCTGCAATCCTCCTGTCTCAGCTTCCCAAATATTGAGATTACAGGTGTGTGCCACCATGCCTGGCTTTGTACTTTCTTTAAAAAGTAAAAAGATTGGGAGGCCAAGATAGGAGGATTGTGGTTCACAGACAACCTTAGCTACTTAGTGAGGCCCTTTGCAACTCAGTGAGACCTGTTTCAAAATAAAGAATAAAAAATAGAGGCCAGGTGTGGTGGCGCACGCTTGTAATCCCAGCATTTGGGAGGCTGAGACTGGAGGATTGCGGTTCGCAGACAGCCTCAGCTACTTAGTGAGGCCCTCTGCAACTTGGTGAGACCCTTTTTCAAAATAAAGAATAAAAAATAGGGCAAGGGGTATAGCTCAGTGGTCAAATGCCCCTGGGTTCCATCCCCAGACCCGCCAAAAAAAAAAAAAAAAAAAAAAAAAAAGAATAAAAAATAGGGCTGGGAGTATAGCTCAGAGCTAGAATGCCCCTGGGTTCTATCCCTAGTAGAAAGGAAGGAAAACTTTTTTTTTTTTTTTTTTTTGCGGCTCTGGGGATGGAACCCAGGGGTATTTGACCACTGAGCTATACCCCTTGCCCTATTTTTTATTCTTTATTTTGAAAAAGGATCTCACCAAGTTGCAGAGGGCCTCACTAAGTAGCTGAGGCTGTCCCACAAACCTCAATTCTCCAGTCTCAGCCTACAGAATGCTGGGATTACAAGTGTGCACCACCACGCCTGGCCTCTATTTTGAGACAGGGTCTCACTAAGTTGTGTAGGGCCTCACTAAAAGTACCTGAGGCGGTCTGCAAGCCGCGTTCCTCCTGTCTCCGTCTTCCGAATGCTGGGACTACAAGCGTGCTCCACCATGCCCAGCTTGATTCTATTCTTATATAAATTCTCCCTAAAGCATTCTCAGTATATTTTATTATTTTATAATATATTTTATTTTACAATACAAGAGTGCTTTTTTAGATTACAAAAAAAGTGTGTGCCGCCATGCCTGACTTAAAATATTAACAATCATGAGCCAGCAATGTATAAAAGTATAAGAAAACATGATCATGTTGAGTTTCTTCTAGGAATGCAAGCATGATTTAACATCTGCAAATCTATTAACACAGGGTTGGTGATGTAGCTTCCATGCCTGTGATGCTCAAGGCCCCAAGCCCAAAAAAAAGAGAAAGGGAGACTATTAATACAATGTATATACTTACAGATTAAAGAAGGAAACATCCCACTAAGAACAGAAATAGCATTCAATAAGATTTAGTGTCCATTCATGACCATGGTGTGTGTGTGTGTGTGTGTGTGTGTGTGTGTGTGTGTGTGTGTGTGTGTGTTTTACTGGGGATTGAACCCAAGGGCATTCTATCTCTGAGCTACACCCCAGCCCTATTTTTTCTTTTCTTTCTTTTTTTTTCTTTTCTTTGTGGCACAGGGAATGGAACCCAGGGCCATTCTACCTCTGAGCTACACCTCCAGCCCTGATTTTTTACTCTTTATTTTGAAACAGGATCTTACTAAGTAGCAGAGGGCCTCACTAAGTAGCTGAGGCTGTCCATGAACCTGAGATCCTCCTGTCTCAGCGGCTTCCATTCATGATTTTTTTTTTTTTTTTTTTTTTTTT
Source organism: Muscardinus avellanarius (assembly GCF_963383645.1). Lineage (NCBI taxonomy): Eukaryota > Metazoa > Chordata > Mammalia > Rodentia > Gliridae > Muscardinus > Muscardinus avellanarius. The sequence goes on along the minus strand of NC_137802.1, from coordinate 54,669,253 downwards.
TTTTTTTGGTGGTACTGGGGTTCCTGGAAGCCCTTCTGCCTCCGGGCTACACTCCCAGAACTATTTTATACTTTTTAAAATTTTTTTGGAAACAGGGTCTCCTAAGCCAGGCGGCTGGCTTCGAACCTGCGCGATCCTCCTGTCTCCGCCTCCCAAGCACGGGGATTACAAGCATGCACCACCACGCCCGGCTCCATTCATAATTTTTAAAAATATGTATCACTGGGCGTGGTGGCGCATGCTTGTAATCCCCGCGCTTGGGAGGCGGAGACAGGAGTTTCACGCAGGTTCAAAGCTAGCCTCTCTGGTTTAAGAGACCCTATTTCCAAATAAAAATATAAAATAGGTCTGGGAGTGTAGCCCGGAGGTAGAAGGGTTTCCAGGAACCCCAGTACCACCAAAAATAAAAATTAAAAAAGAAAAATGTAATAAGCCAGGTGTGGTGGCTCAGGCTTGCAATCCAAGCATTTTGTAGGTTGAGACTGGAGGATCACGTTTGTGGACAGCCTCAGCTACGTAGTGAGGCCCTCCATAACTTAGTGAGACCCTGCTTCAAAATAAAGAATAAAAATAGGGCGGGGGGTGTAGCTCAGAGGTCGAATACTTTTGGGTTCCATCCCTAGACCCTCAAAAAAAAAAAAAAAAGAGAGAGAAAGAAAAAAAAAAGGAATAAAAAAAATAGGGCTGGGCATGTACCTGAGAGGTAGAATGTCCCTGGATTCAATCCCCAATACTGCAAAAAAAAAAACCCAAAAATATAAATAAAATAGGGATGGGGGTGTAGATTGGATATAGAATGCCCCTGGATTCAGTTACCAATAACACACACACACACACACACACACACACACACACACACACACAGAAATGGAAGTAAATTTTCTTAAACCAACAAAGTATGAAGTAATAGGAACATTCCCCATAAATTAGGAAAGAGAAGAATACTCACTATTACTGTTCCTATTTAATATTTTACTAGAGGAAAAATGATAAGATTATAAATGAATAAATAGAACTGTCTTCCACTATAGCCTTATGAAAGCTGGCCTCAAACCTGTGATCCTCTCTGTCTAAGCTCCCAAGTACTAGCCACCATGCCCGGCAATGATAGCCTATTTTAAAAAGCTCATAGCTCCTTCCTCTGCACGACCATGGGTAGGGAGAACCAGTGGTTGTGGGATGCTGTTCCTCTGTGGGTACCAAGGTGAGGGAAGGTAGGAGCCTCCAAAGCCCAGTGGCAGGCAGACCGCTTAAAGATGAGGTGGTGACTCTGCTGACAACGAGGTGGAGTCCGGCCTTGCTTACTACCTGTGTAAGGTAGTAGGTTCCTCCTGTGCCTCCACAGGAAGGTAGAGCAGGGGTGTAACAGTTGTATCAATTCTCAAATAGTGGGAGTGTGGTGAGCATCAAATAACACCATTTGTAGAGCACTTAGAGCACTTAGCATAGTGTCTGATACTCTCTTAAGCACTTGGTAAATATTAGCTATAATGATAATTATTCTTAGACTTTTGGATGCAAAACTCTGCTCTGCTCTGGGCCTTACTCATTCACAGGACAAGTATTATACTTCATCTGCTCCATCCTGGGCCAGGTGCCTGGGGTGCACAGGCCGTGTCAGAGAGGGTCTTGCTCTCTTGGAGCATAAAGGACAAGAAACAAGGATATGAGGGCTGTGGAGGAGCAAAGAAGTGGGTACAGCAGCCCTTAGGACGGTAGAATATCCGAGGGCTGGCTCCTTCCCTCCCTTCCCAGCTCCTGATGTTTATAGGGGAACCCCTCAAGTCCTTAGAAATTCTTCTCCAGAGGTTCTAAGGAGCTTTTGCTTGTTGGACCTGTCGCTGTTTACAAGGGTGGGCAGAAAAGGCCACCCCCAAAACAACTGAAGCTTGGCTTGCCAGCCCCAGCTCGGCAGAGCACTAGCCTCTGGGTTTTAATGAGCTGCCCCGGGTTAGAAATAGGACGTGACTGTGGCTGGCTGAGAACCCTGAAGATCTTATTAAAGAATCATCTCCCTTGTACTTTGGGCTGAAATGCTCTTTCCAACCGAGGATCAAAGCAAACTTGACAAACGTTCTCTCATTAATCTCCCCATCCCCCAGGGTGGGAGCAGATCCGGAGCTGTTCTCTCTGGCTCTCAAAAGGGGAAGCTGATGTGACATTGAGGCTTGTGCGGCAGCGGCTCGCCTCTTGGAAAGATCTCCTCCCAAGTCAGATACAGAACAGGGACCACGACCCAGGCATTCTGGGACACCCAGGCCAAGTGTCACCTGCATCCCACAGCCCAGGCCCCCAGCACCGCTTCAGGAAGAAGGAAAACATCTCATTAGGCAAACAGACTCTTGGCCTCACTGGCCCTCAGGATGGGGGGAGGAGAGAACTGTAAAGGTTATGCGCACTCCTCTGCCAGTGCCCTTTTTAATTTCCTGCTCAGAATGTTAGGCTGCTCTGTGGCTCCTCCTCAGCCAGGACTGCCAGGAAGGCAGCCAACGTAGACACAGGCGCCCTGCCTTTACTTCCCCCAGTGGAAAAGTGGGGTTTCCTGGGGTGAGAACGCAGGAGCAAGAGACAGGAACTCTTTGAATGCTGAGAACTAGATACCCTTCATATATCTGCAAGTGTTTACAGAGTACATGATGCTGGTTCCATAAAAGAGATCGTTATAACTATTCTACTAACAAAAGTGTCTGTTACAACAATGTGATCGTCATAGCATAATATATAATAACATTATCGGGTAGGATAGCAGGCTCTGCGGTCAGACGCCAGGGCTGGAATAGAACTCCATCATTCAGAGCATTGGGACCTTGGGCAAGTTGCTTAACCCTCTCTGTCTCCATTTCCCCATTGAGAAATGGGTATAATAGCCGGACGTGGTGGCACACGCTTGTAATCCCTGTGCTTGGGAGGCTGAGACAGGAGGATCGCACGGGTTTGAAGCCAGCCTCGGGTACTCAGTGAGGCTTCCAGCAACTTAGTGAGACCCTGTTTCCAAATAAAATATAAAAAAAAAAGGTCTGGGAGTATAGCCCGGAGGTAGAAAGCCTCTGGGTTCCACCCCCAGTACACCAAAAAAAAAAAAAGAAAGAAAGAGAAAAATGAGTATAATAATACTATCTATCTTGTGGGATTTGCAGTGGAGGTAAAAGGAGGTAATATATGCAAGGTGCTTTGAATAGTTCCTGATACTGGAAACACTTAGCTACTAGGTTTATTATGACAATCTGATTGCTGGGGATAAAAATCAAATTATACACCTGGGGAGAATTGTTAGTTGATATCTTTCCCTTGTTTGGTGTGGGGAAGAATTTCTTTCTAGGGGAGAGGGGACAGGATTTCAAATCAGCCCAATATTGCCTCATTCCCCAAGGACAACCTGAGCTGTTTGCCAGAGTATTAGGTAGAAACCTCACTTTTCTTTTCTGAATGACCTTGGTAACCAGTCAGCAGGATGTAGCCTTTGCTGGGGAAAAAAAAAAACAGTCCCTGTTCCTCACTCCTGTTAATATATCCCTAGTGTTGGGCTAAACTTTCTGTTGAGTATTGCATTCCAAAAATTCCATCTGCACTCTTTGTAAGCTGGCCCAAAGGAGAGAAGAAAAGCCAGGGAGAAAGGTCTGGAGGACCCACAAGGGGGAGGAGACAGCAGTGTTTGGAGTTACTCGCAGATTAACAGTGGAGAATCTGTGTGTCACTCTCTATAAGCAGATTAAAGGAGACACACTGTGTGATCATTTCAACAGGCCCTAAAAAGCATCTGATAAAACACAACACCCATTCCGACATCTCTAATGGGCAGTGGAGGGTGGGCAAACTAAATAAAGAAGAGCTAAAAACAGAAAGTAACTGTCATTATATGCAAACTATATCATCATTTAATTGAAAGGCCTAGGAGAATCAATGGCAATCTATTAGAACTAATAAGGGAGTCCAGGGTTGTGGGCAGATACACGAGCTGCATACAGAAATCTGAAGCTTTCTTATATTCTGGTGAAAAATGAATTTGAAAATGTAATTTTAAAAGCAGCCTATTCACAATATAACAAAGTCTGTGTAATAACTAGTAATAAACCTATCAAGAAATATATGATGCTCATGTGAGGAAAATTATAAAATTTTACTGAAGATTATAAAGTTGCGAATAGATGGGAAGAGATACCAGTTCCTAGATGGGAAGACTTGATGTTGTAAAAATATCAAGTCTTCTCATATTAATCTATAAATTCAGAATAATCCAAATTAAAATCCTTTCTTTCTTGGTGTTGGGAATTGAACTAAGGGGTGCTCAACCATAAAACTACATCCCTATTCCTTTTTATTTTTTATGTGTTTATTTATTTATATTTTGTGGTATTGGAAATTGAACCCAGGGGTGTTCTATTTCTGAGCTATACCCCAGCCTTATTTTATTTTATTTTTTTTTATTTTGAAACAGGGTCTCCCTAAGTTGCTGAGGGCCTCACCAGGTTACTGAGGTTGGCCTCCAACCTGTTATCCTCCTATTTTAGCCTTCAAAGTACTGGGATTATAGGTGTGTACCACCATGTCTGGCTCCATTATCATTATCATTATTCTGTATTGTTTTAGACGTTCTAGAGACTGTGATGTAAGAAGTAAAATAGTTGTTATATGGAGCCAGGCATGGTGGCACATGCTTGTAGTCCCAGCATTCAGGAGGCTGAGACAGGAGGATCATGATTCATGGAAGCCTCAGCTACTTGGTGAGGCCCTTTGCAACTCAGTGAGACCCTGTTTCAAAAATAAAGAATAAAAAATAGAGCTGGGGGTGGAGCTCAGAGGTAGAATGCCCCTGGGTTCCATCCCCAGTACCACAAAATAAAGTTGGCATAAATATGGAAAAAGGGGAAATATTTTTCTTTACTGATACATAATTGCATATTTAGGAAATCCAAGAAATCATAATAAAAATTTGGAATTAAATCAGAGAGTTCGGCTGTGTTAGATATAAGACAAATACCTAAAAACCAGCTGTGTTTCTCAATTCTAGCAATTATGAGCTGGAAATGGGGGAAGGTGTTTCATTCATGAAAGCAATTAAATCCATAAAACACTTGGGAATTACGTTAAAAGGACAAGTACAGAACCTATCTGAAATGATAAAAAAAAACTATGGACTCTTATTGAGGGACATAAAAGTATCTAAACAGGCAATAGTCATAGTCTTGCCTAAAAAGGTTTACTATAATAAAATAAATATGTAAATTTAATATAATTTCAGCTAGAATCTCAAGAGGGATTTTTTTTTTTTTTTTTTTTTTTTTTTTTTTGGTATTGGGATCAAACCTTGGGCCATTCTACCTCTGAGCTACACCCCAGCATTTACTTATTTATTTCTTTATTTATTTTGGTATTGGGAATTAACCCAGGGGTATTCTACCTCTGAACTATACCCTGGACACCTACTTTATTTTTCATTTGGAAACAGGGTCTCTAGCTAGGCATGGCGTCACATGCTTTTTACCTCCAGGCTACAATCCCAGACCTATTTTATATTTTATTTGGAAACAGGGTCTCACTAAGCTGCTGAGAGCCTCACTAAGTAGCTGAGGCTGGCTTTGAGCCTCTGCGATCCTCCTGTCTCAGCCTCCCAAGTACTAGGATTACAAGCGTGTGCCAAACTGGGCATGGTGGCACACCCTTGTAATTCCAGTACTTAGGAGGCTGACATAGGAGGATCACACAGGTTTGAAGCCAGCCTCAGCTACTTAGTGAGGCCCTCTCCAACTTAGTGAGACCCTGTTCCAAAATAAAGAATAAACAATAGGGCTGAGGTAGAATGCCCCTGGGTTCCATCCCAGTATCGCAAAAAAAGAAAAAAAGAAAAAAAAAAGAAAATTTCGCTTAGTGGCCAAGAGTCTCTCTCCAAGTTGCTGAGACCAGCCTTGAACTTATGATCTTCCTATCTCAGCCTCTCAAATACTGGGATCACAGGCATGCACCACCACACCCAGCACTAATAGAGTTTTTTAAGGAAACAAGGGGCCTCTGGGTTGTGGGTGGAATTAAGATAAAATTTTCCTTGTTTTCTTTCTTTTTTTTTCTTTTGTGGTGCTGGGGATGTAACCCAAGGCCTGGCACATGCTAAGCATGTGCTCTGCCACTGAGCTACTCCCTATCTCCAATAAAATTTTCTTGAAGTCTTAAAAAGTGTCTGGAAATAGTCAGTAAAGTTATGGAAAAGACTAGCAAGAGGTTCCTGCCCTACTAAGCAAAACATGCTGTAAAGTAACATAGTAGGAACAGTGGTATTGGCACAGGCGTAGACAAATGGCTTAGTGGAACATAATAGAAAGAGCCCCAGTGAAAGAACTCTGAAAACATAACCATTTGAATATGAGAGGTGATATTTCAAGTGAGAGATATGTGTTAATAATTGATGTTGGTACCAATATTTTAACTCTCACGGGGTATGGAATGAAGGTCAGCTGTTAGGAAGGGGCCAGAGGAGGCCCTTGAATACTTAGGTGCACCCAGCCAGGCCTGGGTCTGATTGGCCCTCATCCCCGTGTCTCTGCCCAGTGTTGCCTTGGCGATGGCGGTGGAGGACAGCAAGGTGCAGGTGGTGGTGCGGGTGCGGCCCCCCACCCCACGGGAGTTGGAGAGTCAGCGGCGACCTGTGGTTCAAGTGGCAGATGAGCGGGTGCTGGTGTTTGACCCTGAGGAGCCCGATGGGGGATTCACTGGCCTAAAATGGAGTGGCACCCATGAAGCCCCCAAGAAGAAGGGCAAAGACCTGACGTTCGTCTTTGACCGGGTCTTTGGTGAGAAGGCCACCCAACAGGATGTGTTCCAGCACACCACCCACGGCATCCTGGACAGCTTCCTCCAGGGCTACAACTGCTCAGGTGAGAAGCTGACACCCTGCTTGGTAGCAGCTTCCCTCCCTGCGTCCTTGGGGAAGGGCTTCATGTGTCTTCTGACATGTGCCTGCCTCCCCTTGGCCAGGCAGGACCCTTTCCTCTTGTGTGGCCCCCATTCACTCACTCTACTATGTGACACGCTCTCCTGGGGCCTAGTGTACGATAGCCATTAGATGGGTGTGGTTCTGGGCTCGATGCTTACTGTCTAAAGAGGGAGAAGATACTGATTGCAAAGTCCACACTCACAAGTGTGGTCTTATAAACATCAGTGAGTGTGAGTGACAGAAGGGAAGCAAACTCCCTCATTTCGAGAAGGCAGGGGCAACCCCCACCCACAGTGCAGGTCCCTTTGCCGGGAATCTGCAGGCTTCTGGGATCCAGGACACACGTGTAGAGAACGCAAACGCCGAGCACAGACACGGGGTACAGCTGGCAGGAGCAGTAGGGTGGCAGACATTGATGGCAAAGGAAGGGACCTGGGGAGGAAAGCAGGGCTAAGCTAGGTCAGCCCTGGGGGGAGGCACATCTGGCCCGGCTGCTACCCTCCTCCTCATTCTCCTCTGTAGTGTTTGCCTACGGGGCCACCGGGGCCGGGAAGACACATACCATGTTGGGAAGGGAGGGGGACCCCGGCATCATGTACCTGACCACCATGGAGCTGTTCAGGCGTTTTGAGGCCTGCCAGGAGGAGAAGCGATTCGAGGTGCTCATCAGCTACCTGGAGGTAGGTTGCTCCCTCCCTAGCCTGTCGCCATCCCTCACTCTCACAACCACTTGAAGAGGGTGGAGTGGGGAGAGCGGTGGGGAAGAGGGCCGCTTACCATCGCCCTAGCGAGTGCTGCTGGTAGCTGGTGGCTTGGATGCACACCAGTCTCATGCCTTCCCACCCAGCATCTCAGCCTCCTGGCCTGCACTCAGTTGCTCCCCTGGGGAGGACACTCCCTCAGGCCTCTTCCTCATGACCTTTTCCCTCAGGTGTACAATGAGCAGATCCACGACCTCCTGGAACCCAAGGGGCCGCTTGCCATCCGTGAGGACCCTGACAAGGGGGTGGTGGTGCAAGGACTTTCTTTCCACCAGGTGTGAGATTGGGCTCGAGTGGACCAGCTGCCCCACTGGTGCTCCAGGCCCCCTTCACAGGGCAGCCTGGGGATGCCCTGGGTGTGGGTGGTGGCAGCAGCAGCGTAGTGGGTGGAGGGGAGGGGGACATTGGCTCTGAAGAGCAGCCCTTCCTGGTAGGGGAGAAGCCCTGGTGGGGAAACCACAGCCCCCTCCCCGGTGTCGCCTCTGTAGCCAGCCTCAGCTGAGCAGCTGCTGGAGATGCTGACCAGGGGAAACCGCAGCCGCACGCAGCACCCCACTGATGCCAATGCCACTTCCTCCCGCTCCCACGCCATCTTCCAGGTAAGTGGAATCCCGTGCTTAGCCTACAGCCTGGGCTCCTGATGCCCATCACCCCCTTACCCCTGCTGTCTGCCGCCAGATCTTCGTGAAGCAGCAGGACCGGGTCCCAGGACTGACCCAGGCCCTTCAGATGGCCAAGATGAGCCTGATTGACCTGGCTGGCTCGGAGCGGGCGTCCAGCACCCATGCCAAGGGGGAGCGGCTGCGGGAGGGTGCCAACATCAACCGCTCTCTGCTGGCCCTCATCAATGTCCTCAACGCCCTGGCTGACGCAAAGGTAAAGCAGCACAGGCCCGGTGCCCCCACCCCCAGGACTATAGCCGATGCCTGAACCCAGTGGTCTCCCTCCAGCCCTGGCCAAAGGCCAGCAGGCCCTGCCCACTCAGTCTAGTCCAACTACCTTCCCTCACGCACTCGCTGCCCCCAGGGTCGCAAGTCTCATGTGCCTTACCGGGACAGCAAACTGACCCGTCTGCTCAAGGACTCCATCGGGGGCAACTGCCGCACGGTGATGATCGCTGCCATCAGCCCCTCCAGCCTGGCCTATGAGGACACTTACAACACCCTCAAATATGCAGACCGGGCCAAGGAGATCAGACTCACGGTGTGTGCCAGCCCGGGATGGCTAACCTGCGTGTGGGGGGAGCCCCTAGCCTAGGAGGAAGAGGGTCTAGGACCCAGACAGGGCCCTCAGATCCCCATCCACTGTTCCCAGGGAGACGAGAAAACTCCCTGGGCTGTGTCTGCAGAGAGAGTCTCTAGAGCAGCCCTCTCCCCGTCCTTCGGAAGACTCCAGCTGAACTCCAGCAGAATGGTCTAGTCAGAAGGAAACAGGACAGGTGGCTCAGAGTGGCCAGTGCCTAACTCAAACTCATTTTGGCAGCAAGACCATAGTTAACAAGACAACATAAACACCCACGTATGTGAGCCCAGATAAAAGCAGAGGTGCTCTGGCCTCCACCATACTTGCCAGGCCTCCCTTCCTGCCTCCACAGGCAGTCCTGGCTCACCTGGAACCTGTGTACAGTAGCCCTGGCGGCGAGACCGAGTCAGAGCTCAGGTTCACAGGCAATCCCTGCCCCTTGCTGTGATCCAGGTGTGTCGCTGACTGACCTGGTCTCTTTCCCCACTCGTGAAAGTGAGTCGTGTTGAGTGAGGCTCCCAGCACCATGCCTGGTCACAGGGGGTGGTTGATGACAGCTGCTTTGAATGAACAAACAAATCTCTCCCTGTGCCCCAATCGTAGCTGAAGAGCAACGTGATCAGCCTGGACTGTCACATCAGCCAGTATGCCACCATCTGCCAGCAGCTCCAGGCTGAGGTGAGGAGCCCTCCTGGGAGCAGGCTTGGGCAGGGAGTGAGGCTTGGGGTGCTGCCAGGGCTGTGCCTGCCCCTTGTCTCCTGGCCTCAGCTGGGGCTCAGGGCTGGGCTGTTGCTTTTCCAGGTGGCAGCGCTACGGAAGAAGCTCCAGGCGTATGAGGCAGGAGCCCAGGCCCCACAGCAGGGTCTCCCACAGTCCCCTAAGTCAGACCCACCACAGCAACAGTGAGTCCTCTGCCCTTAGGCTCAGCTGGGATGTGGGGGTGGGGAGACTGGTTTCTTCTCCATTTCCCAGAGGGTGCCTGTTTCCAGCACTTAGGGTAAAGGGTTCCCACCCGAGGCCAGCAACTGATCGCACCTAAAAAGCCCTGTGTCAAATGAGCATATAAGCCAGGAATGGGTGGTGCACCCTTGTAATCCCAGTGCTTGAAAGTCCAAGACAGGAGGTTCACAGTTTCATGGCCTGCCTCAGTAGCTAAGCCCTCCTCAACTTAGGGTAACCCTGTTTCAAAATAAAAAATAAAAAAAAATAGTGCTAGGGGTATAGCTCAAAATAGGGGTAGAATGTCCCTGGGTTTAATCAATCCCCCAGTACCGCATTTAAAAAAAAAAAAGTACATAAGCAAGCAGTTTTGTTTTGTTTTGTGGGTCTGGGGATGGAACCCACAGGCATTCAACCTCCAAGCTACGCCCCCTGCCTTATTTTTCATTCTTTTGAAACAGGGTCTCACTAAGTTGAGGAGGGCCTCACTAAGTAGCTGAGGCTGTCCATGAACTGCCATCCTCCAGTCTCAGCCTCCTGAATGCTGGGATTACAAATGTGTGCCACCATGCCCGGCTTTTTTTGTTTGTTTGTTTGTTTGTTTGTTGTTGTTGTTGTTGTTGTTGTTGTACTAGGGATGGAACCCAGGGGCTTTTCTACCTCTGGGCTACACTCCCAGACCTATTTTATATTTTATTTGGAAACAGGGTCTCACTAAGTTACTGAGAGCCTCACTAAGTAGCTGAGGCTGGCTTTGAACCTGTGTGATCCTCCTGTCTCAGCCTCCCAAGTGCTGGGATTCCAAGCGTGCACCACCATGCCCGGCTCAGCAAGCAGTTTTTACTTACTAGTAGAAAGTAAACTTTGGGGGTAGGGTCTCATTGCTTCTTCAAGCAGAAAATCCTTTTGTCACTCAAGCATTATTCTGGGCTCTGTACCTGGTGCCACAGAGATCCTGCCCCTCCCTGCTGACCCCACCTGTCCCTCCCGTATTATGCCTCTCCATCTCATTTCCCCTTTAGCCCTCCCAGCTCCCCTTTACCATCCTGCCACCCCAGGCAGTCCTGCACCCCAGATCTCCATGAGGAGTCTGGAGCCCTTCAAGAGGGGAGCCTAAGGACAGCAGCCCATGAGGAGAGGGTGGTGGAAGAGAACTCTTCGGACCAGGAGCAGACCGCAAGGGACAAGGACGAAGGTCCTGCTGAGGTAGGACTTAGGGGAGGAGGCTGGCTCTCCAGGGCACAAGGTTGGTGGAATATTGGGAGAAACAGATGCCCCTCCTTGACTCAGTTCCTTTTGTCCCAGTCCTCCTCCCAGATGTCTGACATCTGTCAGGTCCTGTATGTTTGGAATGACTGGGAAAAAGCAAGCCTCTCTCAGGGCCTGGTCATTCTAGAAGCTATCATTCCCACTCCTGGCAGAGCGGAGAACTGGAGGATTTTAGGAGGTCATCCTGGCTGCTCTACCTGGGCCTCCTCCTTCATCCGTAGGTTCCAACCCAGACGCCAGAGCGGAGCCTCAGACATTCACCAACAGGGTCTCCCATTCTGACCCTGCAGCCTGAGCCAGCCGCCATCGGCCCCTCACCACGGAACCTGGGCAGGAATCCGTCTAAACAGTAGGCGTCTTCTTGCTCTACTCTGGAGTCCAAGGTGGGAGGGGATGGGGGCCAGTGCTCAGGGGGTCACAAAAGCTCTGGTTCTCAGTTAAGTCGTGTGTATGTGTGTGTGTGTGTGTGTGTGTGTGTGTGTGTGTGTGTGTGTGTGTGTGTTCGCCCATCTGTCCGTCCTAGGGATTAAACTCAGGGATGTGTCACCACTGAACGACATCCCCCACCCTTTTTTTTTTTTTTTTTTTTTTTTTTTGTGGGTCTGGGGATGGAACCCAGGGGCATTCTACCTCTGAGCTACACCCCCAGCCCTATTTTTTATTCTTTATTTTGAAACAGGGTCTCACTGAGTTGCAGAGGGCCTCACTAAGTAGCTGAGGCTGTCCGCGAACCGCGATCCTCCGGTCTCAGCCTCCCGAATGCTGGGACTACAAGCGTGCGCCACCACGCCCGGCTTCCCCCACCCTTTAAGACAAGGTCTAGCTAAGTTGCTCAAGCTATCCTTGACCTTGGCAATTCTCCTGCCTCGGCCTCCCAAGTCCCTTTTCTTCAACCCTTTTCATTCCTTATCGGCTTTCAGCTTCTTGATATTACCCCCCCTTCTCTATTTACTTAGCACCATCTCTATTTATTCCTCCACATAGTTGGCAGCCCAACAGGCAAGGGAAGCAAAACACCAAATTCCACCCTAAGAGCCAGTCAGCAGCACGCTAGGGTGGGCTGCTGGGGTAGCCCTGGCCATCCCTCCTGGGGGCGGAGCTGCCTTCACAGCAAGGAGGGCACTGCCTGGAGGATCTGGCCACCAGGCGGAGGAGGGCTCAGCCTGCCTGAGTCAAGTATTTCTCAGGCACCACAGATTTGACTGTGGCTATTTTTTTCTCAGAAGTAAACATAAACCTCTACTTGGAGCCAAAGAGAATGGGATTTGGGACCCTTCCTTCTGTGCTTCATGGAGGGTGCTGCTGTATTTCTTCCTTGGCCCCCAGTACATAAATCCCCTGCCACTTAGCTTTGCTACTGCCAGCCCGCTCCCCCCTCCCCGGCACGCTTCACACTAGGCAGTGTATTTAAAGCTTCTGGACAGAAGGGCCTGTTTAATTTTATTTCTTGTTGAGAAGGTCTGTTCCCGACTCAGCAAAAACATTGCGGCCTGAATAATCAGCGGCTCATTATCTGTCTCCTGCTGCCAACTCCCTGGGGCCTGGCGAGGCAGGGATGCACGGGTGGGATGTCCTGTGGGCCTCCCAGGGAGCAACCATGGGCTCCCACAGACACAGGACTTAGGTTTTCTCTGCCTGGTGTCTCCTGTTATGAGTAGAGAGTACTGTGGTCCTCAATTCTGCCTCTGGTTTTGTGGTCTCCAACAAGTTACTTCAATCTTGGCTACAATTTGGGCATCATAATCTTTATTCTCCCCACTTCTTAGAGATAAAATACTAATAAAATATGACAGAAGACCCAAGTATCATTTCCATATTTAGAAATACCCTGACAATCAGAGAATCTAAAATAATTAATGTTTGGCTTTAGAATTTAGAATCTTGGACCACCCAGGCATTGAGCAGATCTGTGATTTTTCAGTTCAGTGGTTTTCCAGAATTCTTTTTTGGCTGCAAAATCCTCTCTTCCCATGGAATCTCATGCAGAGGTCTAATACATAGGACAGACGAAACAGAGTTGCTTTCTGATAGGTATTTGAAATTTAATTTGAAAACCTAATTTTTCCTCCCAGTACTGGGGATGGAACCCAGGGGTATTCTACCTTTGAGCTACACCCCTGGCCCTCTTTTTTATTGTTTTTGTTTTTGTTTTTTTTTGCTGGTACTGGGGTTCTTGGAAGCCCTTCTACCTCCGGGCTACACTCCCAGACCTATTTTTACATTTTTATTTGGAAACAGGGTCTCCTAAGCCAGCGCAAGCGGCTGGCTTTGAACCTGCAATCCTCCTGTCTCGGCCTGTCAAATACTGGGATTACAAGCGTGCGCCACCATGCCCAGCTTGAAAACTCCTCATTTAGATTAGCTCTTTGTTAGCTGATATACTGAGGCTTCTGCCTAGTGTCCCAGCAAGAGGGGAGGGCTAGACCTGGGTCATCTGATGTCCAGGCCCATACATTTCTTCCTGAATACCTGCTCTTCTTCATGGTCCATTCTGCCTTATAACATGTGGTTCAGGAAGATGCAAAATGAATTTCTGCTGTGTCCTTTTTTATATTTATGTCCTTCCTTCTTTAACAAAGACCTTGAGGCTGCTTTGAACCCAAATGACTGTGGGTTCCCTGAGCACACACTGACTGGGGGCAGAGAGGGGACTCAGAGATGTCCAGACAAGGTAGAGTTACCTGAGGATGAATTGCTTGCCATGAATAACCCAAACCGAGGTAATTGTGTTTATTCTTTTATCATAGTTATGCCTTACAGAAAGAAAGTTTGCTTTATTAGAATCTAAATTTACAATATCAATAATCTCATTACCCTCAGAATTTCCTTTAAATAGTCCCCCAGTGCATGTGAAAATGTGTTGATTTGCACATAGTTTCTCAGGACCCAAACAATTAAATAGAAAGCACAAACTGAATACATTTTCAAGGGTCTTCTCAGCGCTGAGGTCAACCTAGCCTTCTTTTTTTTTTAACCATTTTTTAATATACTTTTGTTGGTGCATTGTAATTATACATAACAGAAAGTTCCATGTGACACACACGTGCATGCACACAGCGCGTGGTCGCTCCCCGCACATGTGATGAGACTGTAATGGTGTCTCCAGGTGTGACACGGCATTATTTGAGCTGTGTCCTTCATCGAAGCTCCTTCCCCTCTCCACATCTCTCCCGCTCTTCCACAGGTCTCTCTCCTCATTTATCTGAAGTTCCTTTGTCTTCTATTTTCTCGCTAGATTCCATGATTGAGAGAAAGCACAGAACCCTTGACTTTCCAAGACTGGCTGACCTCACTTAGCATAATATTCCACCCATTTCCCTAAAAATGACAGTTCTGTTCTTTATGGCTGAGTAAAATTCCATTCTGTGAACCTACCACATGTTCTTTATCCACTCGTCTGTTGATGGACACCTAGGTTGGTTCCATAACTGGGCTGTTGTGAGGTGTGCTATAAACGTGTGTATACATGTGTCACTACTGTATTCTAATTTTAGTTCTTTTGGAAAGATACCAAGGAGGTGTATAGCTGGGTCCTGGGGTAGTTCCATTCCTAGTCTTTTAAACCTCCATACTGACTTTTTTTTTTTTTTTTTTTTTTTTTTTTTGGTAATGGTGGTGCTGGAGATTCAACCCAGGGGCATTCTATACCCCCAGCCCTTTGTTTTGAAACAGGGTCTCATCAGGATGCTAAGAGTCTCATTAAATTGCTAAGACTGTCAGCCTCTCAAGTATTGGGATTTTAGGCATGTACCACTACACTTGGCTCTCTCTGTGTGTGTGTGTGTGTGTGTGTGTGTGTGTGTGTGTGTGTGTGTTTGTTACTGTGGATGGAACCCAGAGCGTTCAACCTCTGAGTTACATCCCCAGCCCTATTTTTATGATTTATTTTGAGACAGGATCTCACTAAGTTGCAGAGGGCCTCATAAGGTTGCTGAGACTGGCTGCAAACCTGCAATTTTCCTGTCTCGGCCTCTGGAGTACTGGAATTACAAGCGTGTGCCACCACGCCTGGTTTTTTGGTTTTGGTTTTTATTTGTATTTGTGACCATTGCCATTCTAATTGAAGTTATATGGACTCTCAGCATAGTTGTGTGTGTGTGTGTGTGTGTGTGTGTGTGTGTGTGATGCTGAAGACTGAACCCAGAGATGTTCTACATCTCTAAGCTACACCCAAGACCAGGTTTTGTGTTGTTGTTGTTGTTTTGTTTTGCGGTACTGAGGATGGAACCCAGGGGCATTCTACCTCCAATTTATACCCCCAGCCCTATTTTTAATTCTTTATTTGGAAACAGGGTCTCACTGAATTGCAAAGAGCCTCACTAAGTAGCTGAGGCTGGCCTCGAACCACGATTCTCCTGTCTCAGCCTCCCAAATGCTGGGATTATGAGGGTTCACCACCATTCCTGGCTCTAATTTTATTTTTATTTGGAAACAGGGTTTCTGTAGAATCTCAGTACTGGCTGAAACTATCCTCAAACCTGTGATTCTTTGTCTCAGCCACCCAAGCGTGGGATTACAATCCTGCGCCACCACGCCTGGCTCACGGTCGTTTTGATCTTCATTTCCCTGATGATTAATGATGTAGAGCATTTTTTCATGTTTTTGTTTCTGAGGCTGTCCTCCAACCTGCAGTCCTACTGTCTCAGCCTCCCTGAGGTTAACCAACACACCAAACTGAGCTGGGTTTGAACAGGGAGCTGGCAGTCTGACTTGAGCTGGGTTCTTAACTGCTACCTCCCATTCCCCTAAAGTGGTAGAGCTGAAAGGAAACTCAGATGTCTGAGTCCAAGGTCACTTAGCACCCTTCCCCTACTTCCCAGGTCACTTTCTTTGTCCTGGGGCAGGTAAAATAGGTGACCCCTCCCACCCTTGCCTGTGGCCATCTTGGCCTTTAGCAAGGGCATCCGTGGCTGGGAGGATGGCGAGGCCGGAGGAGAGTAGGGGAATGTGCTCAGATGTGCTCCTCAGCCGCAGCTGGCGTGATGGGGCAGTGCACAGCCTAGAGGGCCCTGGGCAGGCCAGGTCCAAAGAGGGCAGACATCCCTTCCCTCTGTTCCAGGTTGGCCCTAAAGGTGCTGTGCCTGGCCCAGCGGCAGTACTCCCTGCTCCAGGCAGCCAACCTCCTGACCCCAGACATGATTGCGGAGTTTGAAGCCCTGCAGCAGCTGGTGCGAGAGGACAGAACTGAGCTTGGGGTCGAGACCTCCAGGACTCCTGGCCTGGTCACGGAGGCCCCTCTGGTTCAGGAGCTGTGTTCAGAGTCAAGTGAGTGTCCGCCACATTCTTTCTTGCCTGTCAGCACCATCTCCAAGGCCCGGCTGGGACCAGGAGGTGGCCTGGGCCTCAGGTGCTGGGTTTTGCTGCAGTAGGAGGCTGGACCCTGGGAGGCCTGGAGGAACAGAAGCCCCTTTCATGTCTCCAGGGTCTGGCTCCCCTCTTGCACGCTTTCCTTTTCTGCCTGTTTTGTTCCTAAACTATCCTCAACACTCTCCTCTCTGCCCAGAGTCTCCAGAGTACTGTGGCCCTGTGACCCGGACCATGGCAAGGCAGCTGAGTGGCTTCATGCATACCCTGGGGGTCCTACCTGGGCCTGATCGCACCCCAGCCCCGGCATCTCGACGGCCCACAGAGAAGAGGAGGAGGAGGAGGCCATGCCCTGTGGAGCCAGACAACCCGCCGGCCTCAAAGCGGGAGACCAAGCACCAGCGCCAGTCCTTACTGCCCTGCCTGAGGAGGGGGTCTCTGCCTAAGGCCCAGCCTTCACTTGGGCCCAGCACCCCCAAAGGGAGAAGATCCTCTTCTCCCTCCCCTCGCTTCTGCCCAGCTACAGTCATCAAAAGCCGGGTGCCCCTGGGCTCCTCCGTTATGCAGAATTGCTCCACCCCTCTGGCCCTACCTGCTCGTGACCTCAATGCCACCTTTGATCTTTCTGATGAGCCCCCCTCAAAACTCACCTTCCCTGAATTTGTTGGCTGGGAGAAAGTCCCCCAGGAACTGAGCAGGCCGTATCAGCCCTTCATGCCCAGGTGGGTCTCTCGAGCCGCCCAGCGGGGGTCAGAGGTCAGTAGGGGACACGGGTGCTGCCATGAAGAGTGGAGGGCAGTCTGGCTCTTGGGAGCCAGGACACTTGCCATCTGTCTTCCTCTGGTCACGCCCGCCTGGCCACCCAGTCCCAGGAGAGCAGATCGCACAGCTGCTGAGGCGGCTTCCTTGGGGGCCTCCTGTCTACTCGTGCCTCAGGTCTGCCAGCCCTGTGCTGGTCTGTGGCATGCTCATGAGTAGGTAATAGGACCCCGACTTGGGAAGAGTCAGCAGGGAACCAGGAATTAATGAGCCCAGCCCGATCTGTTCCTCCACTTTGCTTGGAGCCCGTGGCCCCAGCTGAGCTGCGTATCCCACTGGGAAATACCTGTTTCTGCCATTATGTCCCCAGACTTCCCCCAGCCCAGCATCTGGAACAGGGCGGAGGTCATCAGAAAACTCAGTATTTTCCAGGGAGAAGATGGAATTGTTACCCTTGCCCTCTGCCTGCATGAGGGAGGGGAACAGCAACCAGCTCAGGACAGTCCAAGGCCAAGAACAAGTGGCAGATTGACCTGGACTTGTGGGTCAGAGGCCGGTGGCTGCCCACCTGCACCCCCGCGCCTTTTGTGGCCCCTGAACTGACTCTCAGTAACAAGCTCAGGGCTGGGCAGGTGGGCGGGTGAAGTTGTTTGAACTCCAGCTCCCTGGACACACCAGCCGCTGACGGCTGGATGTTGTCCCAGAACAGGGCTGTCACTCAGCTGTCAGTGCAGGCTGAGGGAGGCCGAGAGAGAGTGCGTCTCTTAGCAGGAAGAAACACACCTCAGGTCTTTGCATCTTACCTCCCCCTCTCCCAAGCTGGAGCTGGAGGAAGTGAGATGGCCAGGGCCATTTGGGCTCCCTCCTGATTCTTCCTTGCCTCCTCTGCAGTGGACCTGTGTCCCTGTGGACCACAAAGGGCTCCAAGCTGACATCTTCCATCTCTGGGAGCTCAGCCTGCAAGAAGAGGCGCACCGTGAGGTGAGAGGCCGCGAGGTCAGAGGGCTTGCGCATGGGCAGAGGGCACGTGGGCTGGCCCAGGCCCCACCTCGTGTGTCTATGGATCACTGGACCAAGCAGCCGAGGTCCAGTGACCAGGGCCAGCATCTGATTACCCGGCTGGGGTTTCCTTGGCCCTTGCTGACTATTACAGGACCATCTATGTGTCTATGTTACCGTCTAATGTGAGAAAGACATTCAGCATTCATTGGTTAATCCAGTGATGAGACTGCCCCTTCCTCACCCTCCCATGTCCCAAACCCCACAAGTCTGTCCTCCCTGTTCTGTCCTCCCTGCTGCCTCTTATAGCCTCACCGCTGGCCTTGGAAGCTCCAGCATCTAGCGTTACCTCCCACAGCCTGGCGGCATGACTTTTTTTTTTTTTTTTGGCAGTATTGGGGTTCCTGGAAGCCCTTCTACCTCCGGGCTATACTCCCAGACCTTTGTTTTGTTTTGTTTTGGAAACAGGGTCTCTTAACTCTTAAGCCAGCAAGGCTGGCCCTGAGCCAGCGCGATCCTCCTGTCTCCACTTCCAAGCATGGGGATTACAAGCGTGTGCCACTAGCCCAGCATGACAGCATGACCTTAACCTTCCTTTCCTCCCTCCCTCAGTAGTTCCGCCTCCCGGGGCCGGGGCCGCAGCCGCATTGCCCGCCTTCCCAGCAGCACCTTGAAGAGGCCAGATGGACCCCTTGCAATCCCAGGTGATGGGAATGGCTGGGCCACGGGAGCAGGTGAAGACAGGACAGGGTTGGTTGAGAGCTCAGTGAGAGGAGGACCTGGAGGACTTGTTAGGGCCTCAGGGGCTCTGATGTGGGAGTGGAGGGTGGGATGAGAGGTGGGGATAGTGGGACAGAGCCTCATCTCCCTGACTCCCTTCCCCATCTACCCGGCCTGCAGAGCCGCCCTCCAGCCCCCACTGCCCGGAAGACCAGAGGATGCAGAAGGAGCTGATCGGGGTTAGGGGAGTGCCATCAGCTGGGACCTGCATTGCCAGTGTTTCCTGACCACCGGAGTGTCCTGTCTGCCAAGGCCTCCTGACCTCTAAGCTGTCCTGACCCCCTAGACCCTCTAGGCTGGCTGCCACCTCTGGGTCCCCAGAGCTACCAGTACCAGGAACCCAGACCCGCCTGCCTCACCTTGGAGCAATTAACACCAACACCTCTTTCCTTTATTAACGCCCCGCCCGGCCAGTCATTCTGCTACTCGCCCTCTTTGTTTGGTTCCGTCTGAGACAGGGTCTCGCCGAGTTGCCCAGGCTGGCCTGCAACTTCATCCTTCTGCCTTAGCTGCTGGAGTAGCTGGGATTACAGGCTGCACCATGGCACCCAGCCCGCACCCTCTTTATTAATCTGTTACACTTACCTTCTCGATGTGTATATATTCATTTATATGTGATAATTTGGCTATTTTAAAGGGTGCTGCGTGGTCCCTGTCATTTCTGAAGCCTTCTCTGCAGACCAAGGGCTCTTCTGGGCTCTCGTGTCTAACACAGGGCTCTGTGCAGTGGTGGCCACTGTCACAGCAGAGGAGGGATACGAATAGGACAGGGAAAGCCCAGGTTGGCTCTCTGGTTTTAAAGGGGTCTTGAACCCCACACCCCACCCTGTCCTGGTGGCAATGCAGCTGATGACGGTGCCTTGGCTTCTAGAGGAAGGCAGCTTTATTATCCTTACCCATCGTACACAGCACACACATTCCGTGTGTAGGAGAAAGGAGACTACAGCCTTAATGGTACACCTCAATATAACTGCTAGAGATTCTGGGGTTTATATCCATCTGATCCTTGATTTCTGCACGTGTAGATAAATGTATTTTTTTACTGTAATGATGAATAAACCGCCTCAATCCTTGGTGTTTGTTTTCTCAGTATACCCACACAGGACAGCAGCACCTTCCCTTTCTCACTTTCATAACCAAACCTCTGGGCATAGGAGACGGCACCACCCTGCCTCCTGCCTGCTGCTGCTGGCTCGGTCTGGCTGAGGGTGGAGCCTGGCTTCACCTCCCCACTCAGGCCTCCTCCACGAAGTCAAGTATCTCCACCTGCTTCGTAGTACCTCCTTGGGGTGAATGGCCAGGAGTCCTGCCGTCAGGGAGAGCTTTTCTAGTGGTCCCAGGTGTGAGGTAAGGCTCCGGGCAGAGGTTCTGCCAGCTGGAGCCCCACACACCTGCGTGTGTCTGCCCGCCCCAGCTGGGGACTTCTCCCCACTCACTGGACTGTGCCACTGCAACAGTTATCTCAGTTCTCTTCACGAAGACATGGTTGGCTGAATGAATTAATCATGTAAACAAAATTACAGGAGCCTGTGTTTAACTTCCTTCTGAAAACAAACATGTTAAGGGTATTTAGCACATTGCGAGTAGTGTATAAATAATGCTTCCGAGTTCAAAGGAATCCTAGCTGTTCTGGGGAGAAGCCTCCGCCTCTACCTGGGGGCCCCTCCCGCTCGGTCGCGCCCCCTTCTGGAGGAGCGGGAGGCTGAGCCGCCTTCCTGCAGCTGCTAATCCTCTTCACAGAGCTTCCAGATAGGGGGAGACTGGAAAAGGTTCCCCAGACTCACCCACAGTGAGAGCGAGCCTTCAGGATCCAACCCAGGGGCTGATTCTCTGCACAACACCAGGCTGTTTCCCTTTGGAAGCTAACAGACATTTCTTCTTGTGTGCCTGGGGTTCCCGCCTCTCCAATTAGCCTTAATGAGTTTTTTTTCCCCTGTGCACCGCGATTCCTTTGGAAGCAGTCAGTTTCACATCTGTAGCCCCTGGCAGCCTGGCATGGTGCCTTGACCTCAGGAGGCCTTGCTGAGTGTTGGCCTGATTCAAATTGAATAACTTTCCCATTTCCTGGGGCACGCACATATATTATCTCATTTGATCGTCACCATCACCCCGCGAGGGCAGAGGCGGTAGGCGCAGGCCAAGGCAGCTGGTGACTCGGGCCAGGAGGGCAGCCTCCTCGCAGCAGGGTCCTTACACGAGGCAGAATTCGCCTGGGCTGGGGTGGCCCGAGAGTGGGAGAGGTCGCTCTTGACAGGGATGTTTGGCAGCCGACTATTCACTCAGCAAACATTTGTGGCTCCGTGGTACAAAATATGCTCTCGGGTGACCCACTAAATAGACAAAGACTGCTGGCGGATTTCGGCAAGTGTGGCTCCTGCCCTCAATCAGAGGCGGGGCTGAGAGCTCGCCGAGTGGGTGTGCCCATGCCAGAGGCAGCCTGGCCGGAGTAGCTTCATGGAGCAGGCAGGGACTAAGGTAAGCAAGCTGGCAGCCGGCCCTCCGCTGACCCGTGGGCGATGAGGCTGAGATCGGATTGTTCTTACATAAAGAGAGTTGTCCACGAGACATGGCAATCAATGGCTCCCGCCCACTGTGGCCCAGCCTGGCCTAACACCCCCTCTCCCTGCCTTGTCCTGGCCCTCGCTCCACTTCCATGAGCCTAGAAGCCCTCTCTCCCCAGGCCCCTTACACACGCCTCCTTGCTCACCCAGAAGCTTATGCTTGAACCTCTCCTGGGGTACAAATTTCTGCCCAGCAGAAATCGAGCTTAATGCCAAGAACTGAAAACACAGAATGAGAGCTGATCCCTTCCTGTGGGGAGTTAAGATGGGAAACCGGGTCTTCTCTCTGAGTCCCTCCACACCCTACACCCAGCCTTCAGCTTGGCCTCACTGGGCACTTGGTCAGCGCATGGGGAGCCTCCTTGGCAGCAGCTAACTCAGGAGTCCTGCCCCAAAGCCTGCTTGTCTGTTAGCAGACTCCCCCACCAATGGCCGTCTGCCTCTTGGCTATGTTTGGGGGATCCTGGTTCCCAGCCAGAATCTAAGTTCTAGGTTGTCCTCCCATTCTGAATGGTTCTTTTGTGAAGAGGGACTCAGGAGGACTTGAAATGAAGCTCTTGGGGGGAGGAAGGGGCCAGAGTCACCCCAGGAGCCTGGGGACTATGGCTGTGTCTTCCAGCAGCCCCCCCACAGACTCCCTTCAGCTCATGAAGCCTCCCGTCCCATTCTCTGCCTCAGTCTATTTGGAGGACTGCTGCTGGTTTAGAAATAACAGGCCGCCCACCAGCCCTCTCCTCCCCCCCAGGGCCACATCTGATCCTTGCCTCCTGCCCTCCCAGAGGGACCCAATCAGGCCAGGAGACAAAGGGGTGGGGGAGCAGGGACAGGCGCACAAGCACGCCACACCGGGAAAGCAATTAAAAAGCCTGGCTCAGGGGTTTTTAACTCAGAGGTTGAGGCGGGGAGAAGCAGGGCCCAAGCTTATTAACCCTGGGGGCTGTGAGGTGAGTGAGCTGATGAAGCCTCCAAGACAGGCCAGGAGGGGCGGAGAGAAGGAGGGGAGGAGACCCTGGTCTAGCCAGGAACTGGCCTGCAGCTACTGGGTCATTTCTAACCAGCGACTTGGCGGGGCATAGACTAAGGGGGGGAGGGGGAGGAAGGCTCTGCTCTGCTCTGAGGCAGCCCCCCTCCAACTGAAGGGGACAATCCCAGCCTCCAGTAGCTTGGCTGACAATGAGCCATGGGGCCTCGCAGTAGGGAGTCTCCACTCAAGGAGAGAGGCCTGCCTGCCTGTACTCTGTGCCATGGGTGCTTTAGTCTGTTGGGCGGAGGCAGACCCGGGTCTGAGGGAAGGCATAGGTCCTGGCATCAAGAAGCCCCCATCTGATGAGGCGATGTGGGCCCTCTCCTTGGGCGGCCTCAGGCTGAGGCGCAGATAAGACCCACACCCATGAGCGGCTTCTGGAACTGGATGGAGTTGTGGGCCTCAGGTCTAGGGATATGGAAAGGCAGGAGAAGTCAGAGCCCACTGGGGAAGTCGGGGCAAGAATGCAAGTGAGAAACAGACTCTGCTCCTAGTTTCCAAGCAGAGGGAAGGATGTGTGTGTGTGTGTGTGTGTGTGTGTGTGTGTGTGTGTTACTGGGGATTGAACTCAGGGGCATTCTACCTCTGAGCCACACCCCCAGTCCTATTTTATTATTATTTTAAGACAAGGTCAGTCTCACGAGGTTGATGAGAGTCTCACTACCTGCTGAGGATATCCTTGAACCTGCGATGCTCCTGTCTCAGCCTCCCAAGTACTGGGATTACAGGTTTGTGGCACCACACCTGACTGGAAAGGAACTTGCATGTGTCCCTGGAGGACCGGAAGTCACCATGTAGTGGCCTCAGGGCAAAGGGTGCTGAGTCTGCCCTCTTCAAGCTGCACTGCCAGGTAACTTCCCCTGGGGGCAGTGCCATATGCTTCCATGGAGCCAATAGCACAGGGCCCCCCACAGCTCCCACCCCTTGGACCAATCCCATCACAGGCACACTCACACATAGATAGGTACGTGGTGTGGTTGGCGTTATTAAGCAGACGCTATGATTTGTCAAAGGCACCTGATGTGTCCATCTTTCACCAATTTTATCACAGTTATCTCAGAAGTAGGTATGGTGAATCTCCACTTTACAGTTATGGAAATGGAAGACTCAGAGTTTCTGGAGTCATCCAAGTCTTCACAGCTACTGTGGCACCCAGGTTTTGCTCTCTTTCCTCTAGAAGGCACTGCACTAACAGAGGCAAGTCTAGAGATTAAGGGGATGGCCAGACCTGGGCAGCTGAACACTGCCATCTAGTGGCCATGGGCCTCAGTTGCCTTCCTCAGGGAAGGGCCGTGGGCTGGACTCAGTGGTGGCCAAGATGTCAAGCCGGAGAGACTTATGCCTCTTCACCCGTCCCACCCAGCTTGCTCAGCACCATGCCATGCCAGACACTGGGCAAGGGGCAGGGACACATGCAGAGCCAGGTGGAGGCAGTGAAGTGGCAAACTGGTCACTTGAATTAGAGGCTGGCATGTTTAAAACACACCAGCACCGCCGGGCATAGTGGCACACTCTTGTAATCCCCGCGCTTGGGAGGCAGAGACAGGAAGATCACGCAGGTTCGAAGCCAGCTGCGCTGGCTTAAGAGACCCTGTTTCCAAATAAAAAAGGATAAAAATAGGTCTGGGAGTATAACCCGGAGGTAGAAGGGTTTCCAGGAACCCCAGTACCAACAAAAAAAAAAAAAAACAAAAAAAAAAAAACACCAAACACCAGCACCTTGTGTGTGGCTCAAGGCCAGAGATGGGTAGTTTGTCTCAGGAGGTGTTTGGGCTTTGCCTCGAAAGCAGGAGGTCACCTGGCAGAATGTGATGTAAGGGGAGGGCCACAGGGAGATCATTTGGTCCCCACTGCAGCTCAAAATACGCCAAGGCTCAGATGCAGGTTCTGTGAGTCCATGCAGGCATCTGTCCCCTTGGCCAGCAGCAGCCTGCTGTGGACTGTAGAACTCAGCGTAGGGTTTGACTTGAAGCTTTAGATGTTGGGACCTTCTGGTTGGGGAAGCAGGAGAGGAGGTACCCCAGAGGATGGGGCCTGAGCCAGGCTGGGAGGATGGGAGTTGGGGTAGCGGCTGAGCAGGCCAAGGGCCTGCCTTGCTCTGTTGGCTGTGTCTGCCTGGGGCTGATGTGCATGACTGTGGTTTAGTGGAGAAAGAAATATAACTAACAACAGAGCTTGCTTAAGTTAATGCCTAGAGTGGAAAACCACGCAGCTGTTCAAAGAATGATGCAGATAAATATTTATTGATATGGAAAGATGTTCACAACATATTGTTGAGTAAGAAAAAGCAAATTACAAAATAATTTGTGCAGCATGAGCCTATTTTGAAAAAAATAGGAATTTATATTGTAGGAAAAGTCTGGTACTGTTTATCTCCACGTGGCAAAATTATGGCTAATTAAATCCTTTTGTATTGCTTATCTGTATTTTCTGATTTTTCTATAATGGATGTGTAATAAAAATAATAATAATGAAAGTTTGGAAAACGACATGGCCAAATGTGTCTGTCTTTGGGTGCTGTGCAACTTCCTGAGATGGTTTGGGACCAAGTGTGGGAGGGGTCAGAGGTCCTGTGGAAGTTAAGGATGAGGGGCCCGGGGAGAAGATGAGGGGCAGAGGTTGGGGGACTCCATGTGCTGGTGTTGAAGCAAACCTGTGTCTAGCACACAGGAGAAATTGCTGGGCTTTGTTGGCAAGCCCCTCCAGCTTGCATTTATTTATTTATTTATTTATTTATTTATTTATTTATTTATATCAGTACCAGGGATTGAACCCAAGTGTACTCTACCACTGAGCTATACCTCATCCCTTTTCTTCTTTCTTTCTTTCTTTCTTCCTTCCTTTCTTTCTTTCTTTCTTTCCTTCTTTTGTTTGTTTATTTGTTTGTTTGGTGGTACTGGGGGTGGAACCCAGAGGCTTTCTACCTCTGGGCTATACTCCCAGACCTTTTTTTATATTTTATTTGGAAACAGGGTCTCACTAAGTTGCTAAGAGCCTCACCAAGTAGCTGAGGCTGGCTTTGAACTTATGCGATCCTCCTGTTTCAGCCTCCCAAGCATGGGGATTATAAGCATGCTCCACCATGCCCAGATTTATTCTTTATTTTGAAACAGGGTCTCACTGAGTTGCAGAGGGCCTCACTAAGTAGCTGAGGCTGTCTGTGGACTGTGATCCTCCTGTCTCAGCCTCCCAAGTGCGGGGATTACAAGTGTGCGCCACCACGCCTGGCTTTTTCCCTTCTTCCTTCCTTCCTTCCTTCCTTCCTTTCTTTCTTTCTTTCTTTTCTTTTCTTTCTTTCTTTTGCAGTACTGGAGATGGAACCCAGGGGCGTGGTACCTCTGAGCTACACCTCCAGCCCTATTTTTCTACTTTTCAGTCTTTTTATTTCATTTCATTTTATTTTATAGTACTGGGGATGGAACCCAGGGGATTCTACCTCTGAGCCACACCCCCAGCCATGTTTTTTATTCTTTATTTTGATGCAGGGTCTCACTGAGTTGCAAAGGACTTTACTAAGTAGCTGAGGCTGTTTGCAAACCGCAATCCTCCTGACTCAGCCTCCCAAATGCTGGGATTAGAAGCGTGTACCACCACACCTGACACAACCCTGTTTTATTTTTTATTTGGAAATAGGATCTTTCTAAGTTGCTGAAAGCCTCACTAAGAGACTGGTTTCAAACCTGTGATTTTTCTTTCTCAGCCTCCAAAAACTGGAATTAAAGGTGTGGGGGTTTTGTGTGTATGTGTGTGTGTGTATGGTACTGGGGGTGGACCCCAGGGGCCTTCTACCACTGAGCTACCCCCTAGTCCTATTTTTATTCTTTTTTTTTTCAGACCTAGGGATGGAACCCAGGGGCATTTGACCTCCAAGATACACCCCCTGCCCTATTTTTTATTCTTTATTTTGAAACAGTTTCTTACTAAGTTATGGAGAGCCTCACTAAGTAACTGAGGCTGGCCAAGTACCACAATCCTCCTATCTCAGCCTCCTAAATGCTGGGATTACAAGTCTGCACCACCACACTTGGCTGTGTTTTGTTTTGTTTTGTTTTGTTTGTTTGTTTGTTTTGGTGGTACTGGGGTTCCTGGAAGCCCTTCTACCTCTAGGCTACACTCCCAGACCTATTTTTACATTTTTATTTGGAAACAGGGTCTCCTAAGCCAGCGCACGCGGCTGGCTTCGAACCTGCGCGATCCTCCTGTCTCTGCCTCCCAAGCGCGGGGATTACAAGCGTGCGCCACCACGCCCGGCTTTTTTTAAACAAGGTCTCACTAAGTTTCAGACAGCCTTGCTAAGATGCTGAGGCTTGCTGCGAACCTGCAAGCCTCCTGTCTCAACCTCCCAGTACTAGGATTATGGGCATGTACTGCCCCCGATGCGGCCAGCTGCCCTTCCTGCTCTTGCTCTGTTTTTTTTTTTTTTTTTTTCTGTCCAGAGTCTTTTTGCCTACAGTTCACTTTGATTTACTTAAACAAAAGACTGGGCAACCTGGAAGAGTTGCTTCTTGCTGGGCAAGCTGGAAGGGTGTGCCGCTCCTAGCCACAGAGATGAGGCTTGGAACAAAGGCTCGTTCTCACTCTTGCTCTAGCCAGGCGTGGTGGTGCACACTTAATATCTCGATACTTGGGAGGGTGATACAGGAGGATCGCTGGATGGAGGACAGCCTTGACAATTTAGTGAGACTCTCAACAACCTAACGAGGCCGTTTCGAAGTAAAAAGGGTTCGAGGCATAGTTTGGAAGTAGAACACCCCTGAGTTCAATCCCAAATATATATATAAAAAAAAGATTCCCCTCACTCTGTCACTGCTCAGACCCAGGGCAGATGTAGCTGAAGCCTAAGGCACTCTCACCCCCTCTCTGTACTAAGACTCAAAAGGAAACCTCCACAGGCAGCCACCACTTGTCCAGATGAATATCATGTCCCCAGACAGGCATACACCTGTAATCCCAGTACTCGGGAGGCTGACAGGAAGATCACAGATTCAAGCAACTCAGTGAGACTCTGTTTCAAAATAAAAAAAGAAGCCAGGCATGATGGTGCACGCTTGTAATCCCAGCATTTGGGAGGCTGAGACAGGAGGATCGCAGTTCACGGACAGCCTCAGTTATTTCGGGAGGCCCTTTGCAACTCAGTGAGAACTTGGTTCAAAATAAAGGATTAAAAATTAGGGCTGGATGCCGGGCATGGTGGCACACGTTTGCTATCCCTGCGCTTGGGAGGCTGAGACAGGAGGATGGCACAGGTTTGAAGCCAGCCTCAGCTACTTAGTGAGGCTCTCAGCAACTTAGTGAGGCCCTGTTTCTAAATGAAATATAAAATAGGTCTGGGAGTGTAGCCTGGAAGTAGAAAGCCTCTGGGTTCCACCCCTAGTACCACCAAAAAAAAAAAAAAAAAAAAAAAAAATAGGGCTGGGGTGTAGCTCAGAGTAATGCCTCTGGGTTCCATTCCCAGTACTCCCCTCCCCAAAAAAAGACTAGGCACATGCCTGTAATTCCAGTACTTGGGAGATTGAATTATAGAAAGATCACAGGTTCGAGACCAGCCTCAGCAATTTAGCAAGACCCTGTTTCAAAATAAAAAATAAAGGTTTGGGGGGTGTAGCTCTTGGGCTCAATTCCCAGAACCACAGAAAAATAAAATAGGGCTGGGAATGTAGCTTGGAGGTAGAACATCCCTGGGTTCAATCCTCAGTACCACAGAAAGGGGGTTGGGGTATAGTTTGGAGGTTGAATACCTCTGAGTGCAATTCCTAGTACATCCCCCCCCCCCAAAAAAAAGGCCATGTTCCTGGTGTACTGCCCTGACAGGCGCTACAGGGAGCTGGCTTGGGAGCTGGGGAGGGGCGGGCAGCCAGCCCTGTCTGCAAGCCAGAGACCCAGCAGAGCTGAGCTGGCCGCCCCTCAGGCCTCGTCCTGTGCCCGCTGAGTGACTCACCTTGGCACAGACACAATGGTCACGGTGGGCACACAGCCTGCTTCCCGCGGCACCCCAGCCCTCCTCGGCTCTTTCCGAGAAGCCCATTGAACAGGGGCTTGCACTGCGCCCCGGCCTGACATCCTGGAATCTGGGGATAAAAGTGGCACAGCCCCCTGGGGGCTGCCCTTGCTGTATGGCGCCTGCACTGGCGGTGGAGAACAAGGCTCTATTCAGCGAGCGCCTGGGAGCAGAGATCAGAAGTCCAAGCATGGGCAGGGGAGGTGGGAGGAGGGGTCAGGGCTGTCTGGGTGCAAGGCTGAGGCGCCTGGGTGGGACCAGACTGGAGGGAATGGGTGGACCTGAAGCCTCAAGGGGCAACGGGGCCCAGACCACTCTCCAAGATGAACCCAGCGGTTCAAGGGGTCCTCACCCCCCACCCCCAGCCCAGAGGCCCTTCCCATCCTCTCAGCCGGATGTGTGGGAACGCAGAGGAGATAAATCTCCAGGGGTGGCCAGGGAAACTGGGTGTTGCGGTAACAACGGCTTGAGTGGGCACAGCCAGCTCATTCGTAACTGCTTTGTGGTGCTGTCAGGGCTAGGGGAGCCTGGCAGGGGGGCACAGGGCTAAGAGCCCAGGTCCAGGGAGAAGGTCTGCTCTTCTTGGCCTATTGGGACCTCCACACACTCCTGCTCTCCCTCCAAAACTAGATACAGATGCCAGTTGATCCTCCAGACAAAGGTCCAATCCCAGGCCCCAGACCTGAACTCCAGGGAACCAGGGGAGGAAGCAGAACCTCCGGGTTCAGAGGGGAGGACCCCAGACATCTGTGGGAACGGGGCTCCGCAGGGAGCTGAACATGGGCTGTTCCTTGAAGGACGGCACAGGCTCCTTCTTTGCCAGATCCCCTGTATCAGCCAGGCACACCAGAGGAGTGTGGAGTGAGGGAGGGGAATGGAATGGACTTTAGCCAGTCAGAGCTCGCCTGCCCCCCCTTCTGGATCAGCCTTCCTAGAGAGAGGGTCTTCTTGCTCAGTGGTCAGGACTCTAGACCCAGCATTGGGCCCCAGGTACTATTGGCTGTGGTGGTGGTGGTATGCGTGTGGCCTCTCTCCTCTGTCTCTCTCTCCCTCTCTCTCTCTCAGGGAAGCCCTGCCTCTGGGCACAGTGACCTTGGTGGGGTGAAAGGCACTCTCTCATGGCTGGGCTGTAGGCCAGTCCCACCCCCTCAGGCAATGCCAGGGGGCGTCACCAGGGCAGTGCCCGTCCAGCCCACTCCTCCATAAAGCCGTCACATCCCTGGAGCCAGCAGGGCCGGCGCAGGATGGAGCGGAGACGCATTGCCTCTGCCCGCCGCTCTTACACCTCCTCCGAGATGGTGTATGGGGGTCTGGGGCCTGGCCGCCGCTTGGGGTCCATTCCCCGACTCTCCCTGGCTCGGATGCCCCCGCCACTCCCGGCCCGGGTGGACTTCACCCTGGCCGGGGCGCTCAATGCCGGCTTCAAGGAGACCCGGGCCAGTGAGCGGGCTGAGATGATGGAACTCAATGACCGCTTTGCCAGCTACATCGAGAAGGTCCGGTTCCTGGAACAGCAAAACAAGGCGCTGGCTGCTGAGCTGAACCAGCTCCGGGCCAAGGAGCCCACCAAGCTGGCCGACGTCTACCAGGCTGAGCTGCGGGAGCTGCGGCTGCGGCTCGATCAGCTCACTGCCAGCAGCGCCCGGCTCGAGGTCGAGAGGGACAATCTGGCACAGGACCTGGGCACCCTGAGGCAGAAGTGAGGAGCGGGGCAGGGAAGGGTGGCTCCCAAGGGAGAGTGCCCCGCAGGCTGCAGCCTGGGGTCTGGGCGTGGCCTCCCACGTGGGTTCCCCCACTTCTGGGGATGTGGGTGCTAGCCTTGCTCCCCAACATGATGAGAAGGACCAAGAAGTGCTCTGGGGCTTGATTCCCAAAGACCTTCTGCTTTGTAGCCACAATGCTCGGCCCTCCCCACGGGGGGAGGCTGGACCTGGCGGGCAAGGACCACAGTAGAGCAGGTGGTGGCGCGCCGATACTTGGTGATCCCGATACTTGGGATGGCAGCAAGAAGTGAGACTCTCGGCAACCTAGTGAGACCCTGTTTTAGAAGAAAAAATAAAAGGTTTGGGGTGTAGAATGCCCTTCCCTGAGTTCAACCCCTAGTACTGGAAAAAAAAAAAAAAAGTAAAAAAAGGACCACAGGGTCTTTGCCTTGTATTCACTGGGCATTGTGATTGGGATTGTGCTTGTGTGTCCATACAAAGGAGGAGTGGCACAAGAGAAGGTCAGGCTGGGTGCAGAAGCACGTGCACTAATCCCAGTACGTGGGAGGCTGAGACAGGAGGATCGAAGGTTCAAAGCCACCCTCAGAAATTTAGCGAGAACATGTTTCCAAATAAGAAATAAAAGCAGTTTGGAGGTACAGCTTGGTCCCCCGTGCCTCCCCCACAAAGAGAAGGTTGGTGGTCACAAGGAGGCTTGTGCTCCTGGGTGAAGGAGTGGAAGGAAGAGCGGGCAGGTGGGTACAGAATGTAGGTGACCGCCTGTCACCAGCCTCTGACTCCAGGCAAGCTTCTTTGATTCGCACAGCCGTGAAGCGAAGCTCGTAGTAAAACTCATCTCAAAAGGGAATTACCGCTGGGCGTGGTGGTGCACACCTGTAATCCCAGTACTTGGAGGCTGAGACAGGAAGATCTCAGGTTTGAGTATAGCCTTCGCAACTTAGTGAGATTCTCAGAAACTTTGCAAAACTCTGTTTCCAAAAAAAAAAAAAAAAAAAAAAAATTTAAATAGGGCTGGGAATGTAGCCCGGAGATAGAAGGCCCCTGGGTTCTACCCCAAGTACCACAAAAAAGGGCATTACCTGGGGTCCAGCAAAACCCCCGGGGCAAGGTGCTCTGCTGAGCCGGCGGGCGTGCAGACGTACCCTCAGTACAGGAGGACACACGCGCCTTCTGAGCGGACCCGCGGAGCAGGTGCACCGGCCCCGATAAGACACCTTAGTAATGAGCTAAGGCGAAAGCTCTTATCTCTTCACTCTCCCAGCCACAGCCTGTCAGGATCCCTCTACCCTTGTCTTCCTGCCACTCAACCAGGCCTGAAGGGGGGTCTCTGTAATGGCCACCTCAAGGGAGACTGAGACAGGGACCCAGGAGTCCTCAGAAGAGCCTGGCCCCAGGAATATTTTCCCCACCCCAGGCTCCAGGATGAAACCAACCAGAGGCTGGAGGCTGAGAACAACCTGGCTGCCTATAGACAGGTCAGAGAGGGCGGGGAGGGGGCAGGGTGGATGGCAGCCCACCCAAACACAGCCCCCAGGCCTAGCCCTCCAGGGCAAGGTGCTGCCTCCTGGGGGCCCAGCAGAAGGGCTGAGGCAAGGCTGGGATGGGAGGAGGCTGCGGTGGGAGAGGCCCAATGCCCCCTCCCCGCTCCAGGAGGCGGATGAAGCCACCCTGGCCCGTCTGGACCTGGAGAGGAAGATTGAGTCACTGGAGGAGGAGATCCGGTTTTTGAGGAAGATCCACGAGGAGGTAAGGACAGAGCAGGGGGGGACCCAAAACACAGATTGCAACCGAGGGGCGGCCACGGAGGGGGACAGAGGCAGAGATACCCCGAGGGAGAAGTAGAGGAAGGCTGGCAGACAGAAGACAAGCGAGAAGGCCGGCGTGGTGGCGCAGGCTGGTAATCCCAGCATTCAAGAGGTAGAGACAGGAGAGTCGTGGTTCGCAGACAGCCTCAGCTACTTAGCGAGGCCCTTCATAATTCAGTGAGACCATGTTGCAAAAATAAAAAGACTAGCTGGGCGTGGTGGCACAAGCTTGTAATCCCTGCGCTTGGGAGGCAGAGACAGGAGGATCGCTCAGGTTGGAAGTCAGCTGCGCTGGCTTAAGAGACCCTGTTTCTATATAAAAATATAAAATAGGTCTGGGAGTGTAGCCCGGAGGTAGAAGGGCTTCCAGGAATCCCAGTACCACAAAGATAAAAAATAAATAAATAAAAATAAAAAGACTAAAAAATATGGCTGGAGGTATAGCCCCAGTAACACACACACACACACACACACACACACACACACACACACAAAGACGAGAGAGGAAGAGAGAGAGAAGACAAGAGAACATTCCCAACCCCCAGCAAGAGGCATGGGTGCACACACGCACGCACGCACGCACGCACGCCTGTGTACTGAGAAGTGCAAAGCCGGAGCTGCCTCAGTGGAGCTGGGAGTCCTTCCAGCCAAAGGAGGGCGCTGAGGCCCAGGAGGCTAAAGAATGTCCTACGGTCACACAGTCTTTCTCACTCCACCCCCTACCCTGCCCTCTGTCTCCTCTAAAATGAGAGACTACCTTAAAAAAAGCCACTGGGCTCCGACCTCGGTCCTGGATCCACAGTCCACGCCCCCGTGGAGCCCGGGCCCACACATGCTGCCGCTGATCCAGCCCAGGAGGAGGATGCCCAAGCCAGTGGCCCTTCCCGCTGCTCCAGCCTGGGCCAGGACACTCCCTCCAGCAAGGGCTGTGTGGGCGCCCTGGTCAAGGCCCATGGCTGTGAGGCTGTGGGGAGGCCCAGCTGCATCTTGGGCCCTGATCCTCAGCCCAGCACCCCTTCTCCTGTCCCCGCCAGGAGGTGCACGAACTCCAGGAGCAGCTGGCCCGACAGCAGATCCACGTGGAGCTGGATGTGGCCAAGCCAGACCTCACTGCGGCCCTGAGAGAGATCCGCACGCAGTACGAGGCCGTGGCGTCCAGCAACATGCAGGAGACAGAGGAGTGGTACCGGTCCAAGGTAGCCCAGCCTGGAGGCCGCCCGGCCTCCTCCAGGCAGTCCTCCTTGCTTCAACAAGAGAATGGGAAGGAGGGCGGGAGAAGCTGGGGGAATGTCTTCTCTGTGTGACTGACTTTTACTTCCAAAAGCACTCATTATTGCTAACATCTCTAGCATTATTAGCAGTCAGTATTGTTGTGTGTCAGGCCCCGTGCTCTGAATGAATTATCTTATTGCAGCACACCAGTCTTTGATAGAGAACTGAAGCCCAGACAGGCAACAACTTGCCCCAAACAGCTCCCGCCTCCCTGGGGAGCCTGCATTCTTGATACCTCCTGCCAGCCGGGTTCTGAGTTATCGAGCCTCTTTGGTATCACAGCTACTTCCTGGGATACAGAGAAGTTTCTGACCAGGGAAATGTCACGTGGGCTCAGAGAGGGAGCCACAGAGGCCACCACAGAACACCTTTACTTTTATTATTATTTTTTATTTCATTTTACTTTTTCTGGTACTTGGGATGGAACCCAGGGGCATTTTCCCTCTGAGCTACACTCCCAGCCCAATTTTATTTTTTATTTTGAAACAAGGGCTCGCTAAGTTACTGAGGCTGGTCTCAAACCTGCACTCCTCCTGTCTCAGCCTCTCAAGTACTGGGATTCCAACCGTGCGCCACCACACCGGGCTCACAGGACACAGCATGGGAACCGGGGGATACTGAGCTGGGTAGATCAGGCGTGGACGGGGAGGAGGGAGGGGGCGCCGACTCCTGCAGGTCCCTGTGTAGACCTGGAGGCCAGAACAGCACTGGCCCAGGAGCCTCGAGAAGGGAGAGTGAGCGCCAGAAGCCTGATGGAGGGTGTGGGCCTTCCTGCAGCTGGGGGAGGGGCTTTAGAACCCAGGGCTCGGTTGGGCAGATCTGCTGTCTACAGTCCAGGGCTGGGGTTCATCCTGCAGATGGAGCGGCCTGCACAGAGGTTCTGGGTTCTACCTAGCCGTGACTACTGTACCTCCAGAGCACGGGGCACAGTCGCTGGGAGTAGTCCCAGCCAGGGCCGATGTCGGGGGTGACCTGGGCGGTGCCTAGCTCCCTGATTTCCCCGAGGTCGTGCCGGTCCACGGCTCACCCCTCAGCCCCAGGCCCTCTCCCAATGCAGTTTGCAGACCTCACGGACGCTGCCGCCCGCAACGCCGAGCTGCTCCGCCAGGCCAAGCACGAGGCTAATGACTACCGGCGCCAGCTGCAGTCCCTGACTTGCGACCTGGAGTCCTTGCGTGGCACAGTGAGCGCGGGAGGGCTGGACGCTGCCGGCGCGGGACGGAGGCTGGAAGGGCGCAGGGGACCCGCCACCTCCGGAGATGCTGGGAGGGACCGGGCTGAGGGCGGGCGTGCAAAGTTGCCCCGGGCTGGAGGCGGGGCCTCGAGGCCTCTCCGAGTCCCGTGCAGGTCTGGGCGCCCCTCCTCGTGGCGGGCCCCCGAGGAACAGGCCGGCTCCGTCCCACAGAACGAGTCCCTGGAGAGGCAGATGCGCGAGCAGGAGGAGCGCCACGCGCGGGAGGCGGCGAGTTACCAGGAGGCGCTGGCCCGGCTGCAGGAAGAGGGACAGAGCCTCAAGGACGAGATGGCCCGCCACCTGCAGGAGTACCAGGACCTGCTCAACGTCAAGCTGGCCCTGGACATCGAGATCGCCACCTACAGGAAGCTGCTGGAGGGCGAGGAGAACCGGTGAGCTCCCGCCAGAGCCCTGGGGAAGTGTCTCTGTGGATCCAGCCTTGCTAGCTCCGGGGCCTGAGTGCGCTCAGCCGTGGGCTAGTCCCTCCCACCCCAGGGCTCAGCACCCTGCCTGCCTCCCGTACAGTAAGTATTCAATAGATGTCTGCTGGATGGGTGAGTGGACCCAACCAATGTTGATTAGGTCCCAGGATGGCGGACCTGGGTCACCCTTCAAACTAAAGGGCTCACTCCCCAGTCTCCCAACTAAGACTGGGCTTCTCTTCACCTGACTGATCTCTTCTGCTGGAAAGCCCAGGGATGGAGTCAGCCTCTCCTGGCATGGCAAAGTGCCAGGAGCTGTCATGCCCACCCTGGACCAGGGCCTGGCCTGGCATGGCCTAGGGCAGCCAGGTCACCCCATCTTCTGTCTTTCAGCATCACCATTCCTGTGCAGACCTTCTCCAACCTGCAGATCCGAGGTCAGTAGAGAGGGCCTTGTGGGAAGGGTGTTTGATCCCCACCTCCTCCCCCAGGCCTGTGGGCTGCTCTGGCCTGGGACTGGGGACCCTCTCCTTGGGGGCCCTCACGATCCATTACAGCACTGCGTCCCAGCGCATTCACAGGTGGGACTTGCAGCTGCTCCTGTCCGCTCTGCCCTGGGCCCCTCCCTTCTCCCTCCCTGCACCCCATTCCACTGCAGAACTGGGTGAGGTCCCTGCAGGCCCAGGGCAAGCTCTGCCCTTTTGAATGTTTTATGCTTTTGTTTTTCTTCTAACTGCTTGTCACTACAGGGGGCAAAAGCACCAAAGAAGGGGAAAGTCACAAGGTCACAAGACATCTCAAAAGGCTCACAATACAAGTTATACCAATACAGGCTCGGCAGATTATAAATGGAGCCCCACCGGCTCTCGGTTAGCTGCCCGCCTCTCAGACAAGCGCTTTTCCCAGCGTGGCAGGGAGTGAGCCTGGCGAAGCCCATTTCCCTGGTGCCCTTGGGGCTCCCTCCTCTCAGGCTTCCCCTAAAGGATCAGGCCTGTCATTTTCCCAGGAACCTCAGCGCGCAGCCTAGGCCCTGGCACAGGATGCCTGTAGGTTAAAATAGCAGAGCTGGCTGGTGCTGAAGGTGGCATGTCTCATGTCTCTGGGCTCCGACGAGATGCTCTGGGGCCTCTGCCTTGCCTCTTCTCTGTCGCCGGGAGGCCCCCTTGGGTCGTGCTGAGCCTGGTGATGAGGCGCTCTGCTTGGTCCCTCTGTCCCCAGGGCTCTGTTGCTCGGCTCAGTGAGATTCAGCGCAGAGCACAATTTCCCTCAGGACTACTGCTCTTATAGTGAATAAAGCCTTATATTCCCTGCTCTTAGTTTTAAATATTAGCGAGTGTGACATGTTATATTTTTATCTCTAAAGTAGAACTAAATCACTTTTTACTGGTTCATGGCCCTCAAATGATTCTCAGATAAAGAAAAAGAAGTCCTTTTCTGTGCTAGACTATTTAGGAACAGTAGATATGCATGTCCCAGGACATAATTCTGTCTCAGAAAGCTAACCTCGTTGAGCAGGTAGAGGAAATACTGCCGAGCACTAGACAGGCCAACGTCACGAGGGTCCAAATGAGTGACAGGAAAGGGAAGAGGGACAGGAAAGGGGCCACACTGAGTACTGAGCACTGAGCACTAATAAGTGCCAGTGTTCCCGTGCGTTTGGGGCTCATCGCCTCCTCACTCCCATCTAGAGAAGCAGGAAAGTAAGGCTGAGCGAGGTCCATCGCTTTGCCATGGTCCTGTGGCTGGTTAGTGGCTGAGCCGGGACTCGAGCTCTGGTCCAACACGTTTCAAAGGCCCACGTGCCTCTTACCTGAAGTAGCACTGGGTTGTCAGAAAGCCAGGTGCCAGGCCGGGAGGCAGCACAGGCCGGCACTGGACGGCAGCGGGGCGTGCCCAACCCCGCGGGGACCTGGGGGCTCTGGTCCCTGACCCAGGGTGTTGTGGGGAGGCTGGGCCCAAGAGAGGATGTCTAGCTGTGCCTCCTCTCCTTGTACCTGCAGAAACCAGCCTGGACACCAAGTCCGTGTCAGAAGGCCACCTCAAGAGGAACATCGTGGTGAAGACCGTGGAGATGCGGGATGGAGAGGTGAGGAGGGACTCGGGCTGTGTCAGGAATACTGGAGGCCAGGCTGGGGAAGAATCCTGGGTAGCCCCTGGAGCACCCGGGGCGTTCCCGGACGAAGGGCTGGAGCCTGGATGGAACGCCCCTCTCCCAGCCTCCACCTGGCGGGTTCCCAACACAGGCTCTCGCCCTTCCTCACTCTCAAACTCAGGTCTGAGTCCCAGGCCTGAGCGAGAGGAAGAGAACTGAAGTTAGTAGTAGCGCTTACTCCCAACTCTGGCAGGGGAAGGAGAGGCCTGTCCAATTTTACTCCAAGGAACCTGGTTGAGGAACAGAAGGGGATCTAGCACGCCCTCCGCACTCCCTGTGGAGATGGAGAGAGAGTAATAGCCACTCTTCTTATGCTGTCAGCTGACTGTGTGCCAGGCACGGTGCTAGACTCTCAGCAAGAGCCATTTCACTACCAGCTCGGACAACTGCATAATGTCACTGTAGTTACTATCAAGACAAGAAAAGCGAGCCGGGCATGGTGACGCATGCTTGTAATCTCAGCGCTTGGGAGGCTGAGACATGGGGATCGCACAGGTTCAAAGCCAGCCTCAGCTACTTAGTGAGGCTCTCAGCAACCTAGTGTGGAGGAGGAGCTGAGACAATAGGATCACAGGTTCAAGGACAGTCTCAGCAATGTAGCTGAGACTCTCAGCGATGTAGCAAGACCTTGTTTTTTTTTTTTTTAATTAATTTGTTTTTGCAGTACTGGGGATGGAACCCAGGGGCATTCTACCTTCAAGCTATACCCCCAGCCCTAGTTTTTATTCTTTATTTTGAAACAAGGTCTCACTAAGTTGCAAAGGGCTTCACTAAGTATCTGAGGCTGTCCCCTAATTGCAATCGTCCTGTTTCAGCCTCTCAAATGTTGGAATCACAAGCATGCACCACCACGCCTGGCTTAAGATCCTGTGTTAAAACAAAATAAAATAAAAAAGGGCTGGAGTAATCAGGCATGGTGGCACACGCTTGTAATACCACTACTTGGGAGGCTGAGACAGGAGGATCACAGGTTCAAAGCCAGCCTTGGCAACTTTACAAGGTGCTCAGAAACCTAGTGAGACCATATTTCCAGATAAATTAAAAAATCAGGCTGGGGGTATAGCTTGGAGGTAGAAAGCCTCTGAGTTTAATCCCCAGTATCCAAACAAACAAATAAAATGGTTGGGGTATAGCTTGGAAATAGAATGCTACTGGGTTTGATCCTGTATCCCACAAAAAAAGGGGTGTTGTTCAGTGGTAGAGCAATGGCACTTGCCTAGCACATGTGAGTCTCTGAGTTTGAGTTTGATCACCAACACTGCAAAAAAAAAAAAAAAAAAAAAAAAAAAAAGAAAGTCTACTTTCTTTAAGCTGGATGCCTGTAATCCCAGTACTTGAAAGGCAGAGATAGAAGAATCACAAGTTCCAGGCTAGCCTTAGCAGCTTAGTGAGGCCCTCAGCAATTTAACAAGAATCTATTTCAAAATTTTAAAAGATGAGGCAGGAGGATCATAGGTTTGAAGCCTCAACAGCTTACTGAGGCTTTCAGCAACTTAGTGAGACCCTGTTTTCAAATAAATATAAAATAGGTCTGGGGGTGTAGCCCAGAGGTAGAAGACCCCTGGGTTCCATCCCCAGTACCATACATAGACCCTCCCCCCAAAATTAAAAATTAGCTGGGGGTATAGCTCAGAGATAGCAGCCCCTTGGAGTCAGTTCCCAGTAACCCCCGACACACATACACACAGAGAAGAAAGGCGCGCCTCAAGTTACATAGCATGGTGGGCCTGGGGTCTGTGGCTCCTAACAGCTGTACTGTGCACCTCGCTGTCCCCTGCAGGTCATTAAGGAATCCAAGCAGGAACACAAGGAGGTGATGTGAGGAGGGCCCTCCTGGGGGCCCCACAGCCCGAGGGGCCTGGAGTGGGAGCGGGAGAGTCACCCTCCTTGGATAGCTGCCCTCCCAGCCGCTGCCCTCCCTCCGGCATCTCTGCGCCTGCTTGCTCTCCTAGGATCCGTCGCCATTAGGCCTCCCAGATGGCATCCACTCAGCAACTCCCACTAACAGGGCACTCACCCCTTGGGGGCAGTGTGGAGGGGTGGCCAGAAGCTTGGGATAGAATTGGGAGGGAAGAGAGAAGTTGGGCAGGGCAGGGGGGCTTAACAAATCACATCTTCCATCCCTGTTGTTATGGCAACTGTTGTCAGAGCTGGAGGTCTCTGGGAGTACCTGGGAACAAGGCATCGAGTTCCCTCAGGCTGCAGGAAGGAAGGGGGTCCCCACAGGCAAGGCAGCCCTGGCCAGAGGCATGTTCTTTTAGAAGATCCTGACTAGCCGGAAGTGGGTGGGGAAGTCCTGCTTCCTGGAATGGTCACTAGACAGAAAGGTGCCAGAGGGGCCTCCAGAGGGAAGATTCAAGCGGCTTAGCCCCAGCGGGCTGCCCCCCAGGGAACCAGTGTGTGGCGCGTGGGAGCTGGCTTCTCAGCACTTAGAGAATCTACAGTTAAGTGGCGAGGGAAGGGGTACTGGGAGGGAGAAGGGGGGCTGCCTGGCCCCTAGGTGTAGGGAAAGAGAGGTCAAGCCTCGGAGGACCCCCCCACCCGGCGGAGGGGCTGCTGGAGGTGGAGGCGGCAGCGGTAGTGATGCCCGCATCAGAGTGGGCGTGTGGGTGGCCGGTCACACTTGGCCTGTGGGTCGCGGGAATCGAGAATGTGACTCGTCCTCTTGAAGATGTTGAAAACGGAGTGGGGCGCTGCTGTCCATGGGGGAGGGCACAACAGTGTCCTGGTTTTGAAGACTTCTTTCCTGCTGTATAATTCCTGCCCATCTGGGCCTCTGAGCTCCGACCGCTGCCTCCTGCCCCCTGTGAAGCCTCCACCGTCCATCTGACCCCTACCCTGTAATGACCAGCTGCTTTCCCTAAGCCACGGGCTCCTGCGTCCCTCTCACTCACAGTATAAAATGCACCCCACCTGTATTTTAGGCAGCACCCTATGTTACAGTTTGGGAAACTGAGGCATGACTAGAGTAAAGACGCTGGCCACCGCATGGCCCTCCCCTCTGACCTAGGCTTGGGCCCCTCCCCTGCACCTTGCCACCTGCTGCTGCTAACCTCCAGGGCAGTGCTGCCACCAGCTCACTAAGGAGCAATAAAGACTCCGGCCACACACCTCTCCAGAGTGGACTCCATCTCTTCATGGTGGGAGGACAGGAAGGCTGGGGCCAAGATGTAGTCCTGGACAAGACCCTATCTGCTCTGCATCACCCACCATCTTGGGAGCCCAAGCACCCATGGCAGCAGTGGCAGGCCAGACCCCACCTCTGACCCACCCTGCCGCAGCAGCCCTGCCAGGCAGCCTGAGCACAGCGCTCAGGAAGCCCTGACCTCGAACTTTACCATCCCCATCCCAATTTCTATCTTCATTCCTACACCTGCCGCTCCCAGAACCTTGCTGAGGAGGAAGCCCAGGGGGACACAGGTTAGCTTTCTTCTCTTTTCTTCTCCCCCCACTCCCTACCCCAGTTCAACCAGTGCCCAGCCAGCAGCCCTCAGAGGGGAGAGAAACGGTAGAGCATCTCAAATGCTACCCAATGCTTACGGGCCACTGGCTGTGGTGGGCATGCCTGTAATCCTAGCATTTAGGAGACAGACAAGAGGGTTGCAGGTTTGAGGCCAGTGTCAGCTACTTAGTGAGGCCCTCTACAACTTAGTGAGACCTTGTTTCAAAATAAAGGATAAAAAATAGGGCTGGGAGTATAGCTCAGAGGTAAAATGCCCCTGGGTTCCATCCCCAGAACCACAAATAAATAGAAATTAAAAATAGTCAGGCATGATGGTGCACACTTGTAATCTCAGTGCTTGGGAGGCTGAGACAGGAAGATTAAATGAATGCCTCATCAACATAGTGAGACCCTGTTTCAAAATAAAAATAAAAAATAGGGCTGGGGGTGGAGCTTTGAGGTAGAATGCCCCTGGGTTCAATCCCTAGTACCACAAAAAATAAATAAAAATAGGGATGGGGGTTTAGCTTAGAAGCAGAATGCCCCTGATTCAATCCCCAGTACTGAGCCAGGTATGGTGGTTCATGCTTGTAATCCCAGTACCTGGGAGGCTGAGACAGGAGGATCACAGGTTCCAGGACAGCCTCAGTAAATAGTGAGACTCTTATCAACCCAGACAGACTCTGTTTCAAAGTAAAAATAAAATAGGGCTGGGGGTGTAGTTCAGAGGTAAAATCCTCCTGGGGTCAATTCCCAGTAACACACACACACACACACACACACACACACACGCCCCATTGGGTGAATGTCTGTTCATTTCTTCCTTCTTCGTCCTGAGTGTGAAAGTCAGAAGACATATGTCCTTGGCTTCTTCCAACCTCTCTGTGTCCCCAAGTTCCCACCTGCCTCGGGTTTCCCCACTCACCAGATCGAGCCCTAGACCCGCCCACAAAACTGGGGAGCAGGTTATAACAGATAGATTTGTCCGCATCTCCTTGCCACATGTCCCAGCCCAAGGTGCGCACCTAGAGGCAGCCGGTACCATTTTACAAGCACAGCAGAGCACATCTGGTCTTCAGAGCTGGGGAAGAGAGCGCCTAGGGGGAAAAGTTGGGGCAACAGCGAAATAAGTAACAGCAGCAGCGACCAAGGTGAATGGTGATGAAGACGGCCGTGATGAGCAGGTAGCTTATCAGGGTGAGCTCCACGGCAGAGCGAGTCTCGGGGTCTGAGAGTGAGGCCGGGTGGTGCCCTCGAGAAGTCACGCTGAGCCGGAAGCCAGCGATGCGCTCCCCCTGCCGCCAGCAGTAGTAGATGCCGCGGTCACTCAGCTGGGTGAAGCGGATGTGG
This sequence comes from Muscardinus avellanarius, assembly GCF_963383645.1. Classification (NCBI taxonomy): domain Eukaryota; kingdom Metazoa; phylum Chordata; class Mammalia; order Rodentia; family Gliridae; genus Muscardinus; species Muscardinus avellanarius. The sequence goes on along the minus strand of NC_137802.1, from coordinate 54,627,291 downwards.
AGCTGGTTGCCGTGGTCGATGAACACCCTCATGGATCTGTTGACGCCTTTTAGGTACTGTGTGCGGTAGAGGTGCTGATGGTCCTTGTCCCAGGCCACAGCATGCTCTGGCCGGGCCCCGGGACAGGAGATGATGAGTCCGTGGCCCAGTCTCTGCTGATGGAACTGAATGGGCACCTGAGGCACCCAGGGCCTGCTGCCCGCTTTGGCCACGTAGCTGTAGATGGCCAGCACACCCTCCCGGATCAGGTTCCTCTTCTCACAGGGCACCAGGCAGCTCCGAACCAGCAACTCAGGGGTGTGGTCCCTGGCCATGGAGCGCAGCTTCCTCGGCACGGCCTGGGAGCCACAGGATACCACGTCGGGCAGTGTCTTCTGGTATCGCGGGGAGAGGTCAGGGCTCTGCAGGTAGCAGAGGCCGATGCGCCACTGCTCCCCACGTACCCCGCAGCGGTCACAGGGTGTCCACTCCCAGAAGGTGGTGAAGACGTGGAGGTTCCCATAGTACTCATCTGCAAAGGGCTCCTGGCCCTTGTCCTGGAAGGTGGCCACCATTCTCTCGCTGCTCTGGATGTCCACATCGTAGGCGTAAAAGTAGTCCCCCTTGCGGGTGCCGCAGAAGTACAGGCCTGAGTCCTCCGGCTGGGCCCGGAAAACCAACAGGCTGAACATGCGGATGCTGAAGCGGGCCAGCATGTCGCTGCCCACGCGCACCTGGGCCGCTTCCGTCAGCACGCGCCCATCGAAGTCCGACAGCACTTTGGTGTGGCTGCTACCCAAGTGCTTTTGGTAGTACCAGACGACGGCCAGCACCTCCTCGGGCTTGCAGTGGCAGGGAAGCTCAAAGCTCATGTCGGCCAGGAAAGCTGCATTGTCAAACATCAGGAAAGAGGGGCAGGGGGTCTTCTGAAAAATGTTCTCCTTTTCCACGATTTCAAAGGCCTGGAGACTGCCCCAGGCCCAGAGGAACAAGGTGGTGTGGGCCAGGACCATGCCGTCGGGAGGGAGGAACAAGAGGGACAGGGCAAGCCAAGGAGTTATGGGGCTTCTGGCTAAGGGGTTATGGGGCTTCTGAAGACTTACGGGGTTCTAGGAATCAGTGTCCAGAGGAGGCCTCTACATGAGGAAAGGACTAAGCGCCAGGAAGGAAGCCACACTCTTCAGAGGAAGGAGCCAAAAGCAAGGCAATTTATTCCTCCCTGATGTACAAGATGCTTTGTAACATTCCAGGCCTGATCTCAAGGGAAAGTCATTCTAGAACTTGGCCTTCATTCAGCTTTCTAGAACACTGGCATCCCTCCCCAACCCCCACCCCGGCCAAGAATAGGTCAAGGGAGACCGGAATGAGCTGGGAGGCGGTCTGCCTCACCGCGCCAGGCCCTGCCCTGCCTACCCAGTGTAAAATTCTTCCCTCCATCGTCTGGAAGATGAAGGAAACCCTCCCTCCTGTACACCTGCCCATCTGGGATGCTGGCCAGATCTAAGCCGATGCCTCAGGCTTTCCAAGGCCCAACCGGTACAAGAACTCAGTCCCCAGGGGAAAACTCCACACCTTAAGTGAAGTCGCATTTGATCGTTGTTGATTAAATGTCCATTCACTGGCTTTAGGTTATCAATATTCTGGCTAAGAGCTATGGAGAGCCATGTTTACTTGCCGTGGAAGATGAACGAGTTTGCTTTTTTCTTTATCTGAGCAGAGGCTGTCTCACCGGCATGTGGTTGGTAACACAGCCATCTCTCAGGGCCAGTGGGCTAGCTGCTTGGCAGACTCTGTGGGTGGGGGGAAAAACCCTGCTTTCAACCCCGAGGCCCCCTGGCTGTCCTGTGAATCCACATAGTTCAAAAGGGCCTGAGAAGTAGGAGGCTCGAGTTCAGCTTTTGATCTGAAAATTCCAAGTTGAGAAGAGAAGTAGGTTTCTCATTACAGACCCGCAGAAACCCCACGACAACCACCAACGAATGTTCCATTGACCACTGGGGCCTTTGAGAGCAACTGGTCCTATCAGTGGACCTGGTACAGCCCTAGCAGCTCCTGCAGGAGCCCCTCCTCCTCCCAGGGCAACCCATAGTGCTCCCCCACAGCCTGATCTTCTGCATTGAGCCCCTCCTGAGGGGGTCTGGAGGCGGCCATGGACTGCAGCTTCTGAAACAAGCCTCGGCAGCTCTCTCGCTCCACGTGGCTCAGCAGGCTCAGGTTCAGGGTGAAGCGCCCAGTGCCGGCCAGGCTGCGCAGGACCCCCAGCACCGTCGCCCGGTCAGCTGGCTTCACGTGATCAGCCAGTGTCACCAGCAGCTCCCCTAGAAGTCCGAACCCCACGTCTGACTTGAAGAGGTGGCCCAGTTTGGGCCCCCCAAGCTGCAGGAGGGCCTGGTAGCGCTCCGGCCCGCTCCGCAAGTGTCGCCGCCAGTCACGGTAGAACTCTGCTGAGGTCTCAGGCTGGAAGGGTGGTTTCTCCTGGATCACAAAGGAAGGAAAGCCTGCGGGTTTCCTCCTAACTCTAGGACAGCTCTTGCAGCACCGGGGAGGCTGCGGTCCCTGTGGGCCTCGTTTTGAGATGAGGGAAGTGGGCACGGGACAGGGAGAGAGGGCCCACGGAATCCAGGCCACGATGTGAGACTCTTGCTTGTACTAGGTTTTTCCTACCAATGAATGGGAACTGGCTCTTGCTCTCAGGAATAAGTCAGGGTTTTCTCTGAGAAGGGTGGAGGAGTTGACTAGAAATCTCAGGGAGAGAGACAAGAACTCAAAGTTACTGTTCAGGATCTGACAGGCTGCGTCTCTCTCCTAACACTGCCACAAGATCATTACACTATCTACCATCTAACCCAGTGGCAAAGCAGACCAAATCTAATCTGAGAATGAAAATCAAAAGAGTGATGGAAAGGGGCCTGCCTAGCCCTGCTATATTTATTTATTTTTCGTACTGGGAATTAAACCTATCTCTGAGTTATACCCTCAGCCCATTGATTGATTTATTATGGTGCTGGGGATTAAACTGAGGGGCATTCTGCCTCTGGGCTACACCCTCAGCTCTACTATGTGTGCGCGTGTGCGTGTGTGTGCGCGTGCGTGTGTGTGTGTGGTATTTGGGATGAAACCCATTGGCATTCTACCTCTGATCTATATCCCCAGCCATATATTTTATTCTTTATTTTGAAACAGGGTTTCACTAAGTTCTGCAAACCATGATCCTCCCGTCTCAGCCTCCCAAATGTTGGGATTACAAGTGTGCACCACCATGCCCAACTCCCTCAGCCCTATTTTATTTTTTTTATTTGGAAACAGGGTCTGAGTTGCTGAGGCTGTCCTCAAACCTGTGATCCTCCTGTCTCAGCCTCCCTAATACTGGGACTACAGGTGTGCATCACCATGCCAGGCAAGCCTTGCTTTTTTATTCATTCTATGCTGTTCAACTCAGCCCCCCATCTTCTGGCAGCTTTTCTTTCTGGGAATTGGAGACAAAATACTTTCTGGGAATTAGAGACAAAATACCATCTCTGTTGCCTTCCCATTAAAAATAAGGAAGAAATTTGTGTTGTAAGAAGACAGGGTTGGCCGGGCATGGTGGCGCACGCTTGTAATCCCCGCGCTTGGGAGGCAGAGACAGGAGGATCACGCAGGTTCGAAGCCAGCCACGCGCACTGGCTTAGGAGACCCTGTTTCCAAAAAAAAAAAAAAAAAAAAGTATAAAAATAGGTCTGGGAGTGTAGCCTGGAGGTAGAAGGGCTTCCAGAAACCCCAGTACCACAAAAAAAAAAAAAAAAAAAAGAAGAAGAAGAAGAAGACAGGGTTGGCTGGGCATGGTGATGTATGCTTGTTTCCAACAACTTGGGAGGCTGAGGTGGAGGATCACAAGTTCCAGACCAGTCTCAGAAACTTAGCAAGACCTTGGGCAATTCAGCAACACCCTGTTTCAAAATAAAAATTAAATGCTGAGCATGGTGGTGCACACTTGTAATCCCAGCACTTGGGAGGCTGAGAAAGGAGGATCGCACAGGTTCAAAGCCAGCCTCAACTACTTAGCGAGGCTCTCAGCAACTTAGTGAGACCCTGTTCCCAAATAAAATAGAAAATAGGTCTGAGAGTATAGCCTGGAGGTAGAAAAGCCCCTGGGTTCCACCCCCAGTACCACACACACACACACACACATAAAAATAGGACTTGGAGTATAGGTAGGAGGTAAAACACCTCTATGTTTAATTCCTAGAACTAGAAAACAAACAGAAAGAAAACCCAGACAGGATTGGAGTTTTAGGAAAGAGAATCCTACTGGGATAAAGAGGCTGGGTCTTAGCTGGGCATGGTGACACACAACTGTAATCCCAGCACTAAAAAGACTGAGACAGGTAGGGCGCGATGGCGCACGCTTGTAATCCCAGCATTCAAGAGGCTGAAACAGGAGGATTGTAGTTCGCAGCCAGCCTCAGCTACTTAGTGAGGCCTTTTGCAACTCAGTGAGATCCTGTTTCAAAATAAAGAATAAAAACTAGGGCTGGGGGTGTAGGTCTGAGGTACCACACACACACACACACACACACACACACACACACACACACACACAAAAGCTGAGACAGGATCACAGGTTCAAGGCCAGTCTTAGCAACTCAGTGAGGCTCCCAGCAACTTAGTGAGACCTGTTTCAAAATAGAAAATAAAATAGGACTGGGGATGTAGCTCAGAGGTAGAATGCCCCTGGAGTTCAATTCCCAGTAACACACACACACACACACACACACACACACACACACACACACACACGAGGCTGGGCCTTACCTACCTGGGAGATTTCAGTGGCCACATCCTGGGTAGTCCTTCCCTGAGTAGCATGACAGTTCCAGGGCACAGTTCTCTTTCCTCCCATCTTGTCTTTCCGCTCCAGTGGCTTCAGATGCGATGCAAGGACGATACCCCTGTGAGCCACGAACACAAATTGGAGGATGGACTTAATGTGTGTCTGTGGCTGTGAGGCAGCTAGACGTTGCCTGATGTAGGCTGAACCTGTTGTCAGACTGACCGATACAACAACGGCGATGCTAACCAAAAGCATTCAAGCACGTCCCACGTGTCAGATGCTATGCTCAGAGGCTCAGAGTCTTACATGCAACGGCCCTTTTTTGGGGGGAGGGTCTGGTGGTGGAACCCAGGGGCATTCGACCTCCGAGCTACACCCCCTGCCCTTTTTTTATTTTTTATTTTGAAACCACGTCTCACTGAGTTGCAGAGGCCTCACTAAGTAGCTGAGGCCGTCCGCAAACCGCGATCCTCCGGTCTCAGCCTCCGGAATGCTGGATTACAAAGCGTGTGCCACCACGCCCCGGCTGCAATGTCACTTAATTAACACAACAGTGACTCTCTTATACAGATGAAGAACTGATGAACAGAAAGATTAAGGAACTTTTAGATCACACAAATAGTAGAAAGTGGGGCCAAGACAGAAAAATGGCAGTGAGCTGACCGGAACTCCTCATAGGAAGGCACCCTCTGCTGCACTGCCCGTAACTTGGCAGCGTTCTCTCGTTTGTACTTCTCATCAGCGCTGAGTGCATCCTGCAGCTCTCTCTCCAAAGCCTTGAAGTTGATGATGTCACTTCTTTCCATGGCCCGTGCCTGGCAAGGCAAAGGGAATAAACATCAGTGCTGGGTCAATATCAGGGAAAACAAGAATCCTCTGTATTCTTTGCCAGAACCCCAAATATTGTTATAAAAACCTAGTTTTCTACCTTACAGATACAAACCGACTTGCACCGTGAGGGCTTACACCAAATTGGTCACTGAAAACCGAGTCCCGACTTTCAACTTGGAGCCCTTCCTTAATTTTCTTCTCAGCTTCTCAAAACATTTTAGGAAGTGGAGCATCTGCCTAGACTGTACAGGCCCTGGGTTGGATCCCCAGGACAAAATAAATGTTAATTTTGTTCCTTCATTTGAGGAGGTACTTGGGTCTCAGAATTCAGGCTTTTCCGTTTTCTACACAGGATTGCTCTACAGCACAATGTCGCCACAGAGGACCTTACACAAAAGCAGGACTCGTGTTAGCTTGAACCCAGGCACAACATTTCACTCTTCTTTAGATGGCTTTAATGGGAAAGAAAACTTTTCACTCAAGCCACAGGCAATGATGGAGCAGGAAATTAACAAATGGCAGAGGAAGGAGCTCAATGATGCCCATCCCCAAAGCGCCCTGTCTAGCCTAGTGCTGGGCATCGGTCTGTAGGTGTGTGGGCAGTCCTAGTGTGGGCTCTGGCATTTACTATGTGTGTGTGTGTGTGTGTGTGTGTGTGTGTGTGTGTGTGTGTGTGAGAGAGAGAGAGAGAGAGAGAGAGAGACAGAGAGACAGAGAGACAGAGAGACAAACAGACAGACAGACAGACAGACAAACTGGCAGACTAAGGATTGGACCTAAGGGTATTTTACTTCTGAACTACATCCCCAGCTCTATTTATGTATGTATGTATGTATGTATGTATGTATGTATGTATTTATTTATTTATTTATTTATTTATTTTTGGTACTAGGGGTGGAACCCAGTGGCTTTTATACCTCCAGGCTATACTCCCAGACCTATTTTATACTTTATTTGGAAACAGGGTCTCACTAAGTTGCTGAGATCCTCACTAAGTAGCTGAGGCTGGCTTCAAATCTGTGTGATCCTCCTGTCTCAGCCTCCCAAGTGCTGGGATTACAAGCATGCGCCAACCACGCCCGGATTTTTGTTTTGTTTTGTTTTGAAAGAGGGTCTCATTAAGTTGCTAAGAGTCTTGCTAAATTGATGAGGCTGACCTCAAACTTGCAATCCTCCTGTCTCATCCTCCCAAGTACTGGGATTGCAGGTGGGCCACCATGCCCAGCTTTGGCATTTACTCGTGAGATCTCACTGAATCTCAGATTCCTGGGAGGTTGAGCTAAATTTGATTCAATCATGAACAGCCCTAGGGCAGTAAAGCAGGAGGTCTGTAACCAAACCCATTTCCACCCCTATTCACACCCCCACTTCAACGTGGAGAACCTGAATGAGTCGGCTGGGTGGTGCACACCTGTAATCACAGTACTTGTGAGGCTGAGAAAAAGAGATCGCAAGTTTGAGGCCAGCTGGAGGCAAATCGGTGAGACTCTGTTTAAAATAAACAACAAAAAGCGCTAAGGGGTGTACAGGGGTAGAATAACTCTGGGTCCAATCTCCAGTACTACAAAAAAGGGAGAGGAGCCGGGTGTGGTGGCGCACGCTTATAATCCCAGCATTTGGGAGGCCGAGACAGGGGAATCGCGGTTCGAGGACAGTCTCAGCTACTACTTAGTGAGGCCCTTTGCAACTCAGTGAGACCCTGTTTCAAGATAAAGAATAAAAAATAGGGCTGGGGTATAGCTCAGAGGTAGAATGCCCCTGGGTTTCGTCCCCAGTACCTCAATAAATAAATTAAAAACAATTAAAAAGGGAGGGAGGCTGGATTGGTCAGGAACTGAACTCAGGTGTCCTGGTTTCTGTCTTTTTTTTTTTTTTTTTTTTTTTTTGGCAGCGTCTGGCTATGATACCCAGGCTCCCAGACTCTTGATCCTCCGGCTGAGCCTCCCGAGCGGTTGAGACCACACTCGTGCGTAACCGCTCCTGGCCTCCAGCTCAATTCTGAGCCCTCTCCCAAGCATCGCATGAATAAAACAACCTTTCCGTCCCCCTTACTCAGTCTCCAAAACCTCATCGGCCTTGGTCCCCTTCTTTTCTTTAGGGATTCCCTAATACGCTAGAAACTAGATGATAGCTCAGCGCGTTCCAGGCTAAACAGCCGTGGTTGCCTAGCAACGCCATCAACAGCCGACCCACGTGGCCGTCCCGAAGGCCCCTTCCAGGGCGGTCCCGAGGCGCCTGATCAGAGTCAGGCGTCCTCAGACCTCACTTTCCTTGGGGCAGCCCGCGCCTTGGTTTGGGAACCCACAACTCCACTTTGCCGGGTCCGGTCTCCGCCGCCGTCAGCCCGGGGAGCCGGCGCGCAGGCAGGGGGCTGTCCTCCGAGGCGGCGACGCGACCGCGGCGTCCGCGGGGTCCTTGCTGGCGGCCGGCGCAGGCGGTGACGCGGCGTGGGGCGGAAGCGCGGTCTCTGCGGCGGGCTGGAGGCTCAAGACTGAACCCGCGGCAGGTGAGCTGGCTCGGGCCGCGGCCCCGGGAGGTTGCTCCGGGTGGGAGGGGACGTTAAGGGACGTCAGGTCTGGAAGAGGCCTTATATGCCATCTGCCCCTTTCGTTTCACGGATAGGTAAATTGAGGCTTGAAGTGGAAAAGGGAAATGAAAGACCCCCGCCCCCAACACACGCACACCGATCCCGTGGGTTCCTCGAAATCTTCCCTGGGTAACAACCTGTCCAGAGCAGAGGCTCTGCTCTGACTGTTCAGTTCACGTTCTGACGCTTCCATACGTACCGCCATCACCCCTTCTCTGCCAAACGCTCTCCTTTCAGAGATTCGGCATCCTTTTGAGAGCCTGCGTTATAGCGGGGAAGTGCAGGTTTAGTACCAAGACTCACTAGTTTTGTGCTCGTACGGGCACGGCTTTATGTGTCGTGGTAGCTTATTGATACTTATTTGTAGCTTGTTTACTTGATAGCTTATTGATTCGTTAAACAAATACTTATTGATTGCTTGTTTTGTGCCAGCCACTGTTCTAAGTATGTAAAACAAAGCCCTTGCTTTAATCGTAGTTGGGGAAATGGGCACTAACAAATGAGTAGACTTATATCGGCTGCTGATAAATGTCAGTAACAATAAAATAGTGCAAGTGAGAGTTGGGGAGTGTTTGGGATACTTCTTTGAGTGATAGAAAAGGTGATATTTAGCCGGGCGTGGTGGCGCACACTTGTAATTCCAGCGCTTTGAAGCTGAGACAGGAGGATCGCACAGGTTCGAAGCCAGCCTCAGCTACTTGGTGAGGCTCTCAGCAACTTAGTGAGACCCTGTTTCCAAATAAAGTACAAAATAGGTCAGGGACTATAGCCCGGAGGTAGAAAAGCCCTTGGGTTCCACCCCCAGTAACAAAACAACAACAAAAATAAATAAATAGTAGCTGCAAGTGGTTGCGTTGGCTTGTAATCCCAGTACTTGGGAGGCTGAGACAGGAGGACGTGCCAGTTCACGGCCAGCCTCAGCTACTTAGTGAGGTTGTCCACAACTTAGTGAGACCCTGTTTCAAAATAAATTAATAAAGGGCTGGAGGTGTAGTTTGGAGGTAGAATGTCACAGGGTTCAATTCCCAGTATGGCAAACAAAACAAACAAAAAAATTAACATCACCACTAATGGGCCAGATTGAAACCATGTACTACATGATAGAAAAGATACCAAGAAGAACACAGTATCATGTCTGATTTTTTTGGTGGTACTGGAGGTGGAACCCAGAGGCTTTCTACTTATGGGCTATACTCCCAGACATTTTATATTTTATTTGGAAACAATCTCACTAAGTTGCTGAGAGCCTCACTAAGTAGCTGAGGCTGGTTTAGAACCTGTGCAATCCTCCTGTCTCAGCCTCCCAAGTGCTGGGATTACAAGGATGGGCCACCATGCCTGGCTTGCTTGTAATCTTCAAATGTCATGAAAGGAACACTAAGGAACGGCTCTAAATGGAGAGAATTAAAAACATGACAAGTGTAAGCCATGACCTTGGATTAGATTCTTGGGCATGCAGAATATTATTGAAACAATTTGCAAAACTTGAAGGCGGCATATTTGGTGGTAATAAAAAGCCAGTATTAATTTTCTGATTTTGATGGTTGTATTTTAATCATGTTGGTATTTAAAAAAAAAAACAAAACGTTGGAGCCAGGCGTGGTGGCTTATGCTTGTAATCCCAGCATTTGGGAGGCTGAGACTGTAGGATCGCGGTTCGCGGACAGCCTCAGCTACTTAGTGAGGCCCTCTGCAACTCAGTGAGACCTGTTTCAAAATAAAGAATAAAATACAGGGCAGGAGGTGTAGCTCAGAGGTTGAATGCCCCTGGTTCCATCCCCAGATCCGCAAAAAATAAAAATAAAAAAAAGTTGGTATTAAAAAAAAAAAAAGAAAGCCGGTCCTGGTGGCCCATGCTTGTAATCTCAGCATTCAGGAGGCTGAGACAGGAGGATCATGGTTCACCGACATCCTCAAATACTTAGTGAGGCCATCCACAACTTAGTGAGACTCTTTTTCAAAATAAAGAATAAAAAATAGTGCAGGGGGTATAGCTCGGAGGTCAAATGCCCCTGGGTTCCACCCCTAGACCCGCCAAAAAAAAATGAGCCTGGATGCAGTGATACATGCTTGTAATCCCAAACTTGGGAGGCCAAGACAGGAGAATTATAGCCAGCCTTAGCAATTTAGTGAGGCCTTACTTCAAATTAAAAAGTAAAAAATTGGCTGGGGGTGTAACTCAGAGGTAGAATGTCCCTGGGTTTAATGTCCCAGTACTACAAAAATAAGTGGAAACCTAGCATGATGACACATGCTTGTAATCACAGACAGGAGGATCACAGTTCAAAACCAGCCTCAGCAACCTTTTTTTCTTTTTGGCTAGAGGGGGAATTGAACCCAGGGGCATTCTCCCTCTGAGCTACACCCCCAGCCCTATTTTTTATTCTTTATTTTGAAACCGAGTCTCAATAAGTTGCAGAAGGCCTCACTAAGTAGCTGAGGCTGGCTGTGAACCCATGATTCTCCTGTCTCAGCCTCTGTACTGGGATTGCCAGTGTGAGCCACCATGCCTGACTTTTTTTTAAATGGTACTGGGGATTGATTGAACCCAGGGGTATTCTACCTCTGAGCTACTACACCTCATACCTATTTTATTTAATTAATTAATTTATTTATTTATTTTGCAGTACTGGGGATGAAACCCAGGGGCATTGTACCTCTGAGCTACACTTCCAGCCCTATGTTTTATTTTTTGAAACAAGTCTCACTGAGTTGCAAAGGGCCTTGCTTCTTAGCTGAGGCTGTTCATGAACCACAATCCTCCAGTCTCCACCTCCTGAATGCTGGGATTACAAGCATGTGCCACTACGTCCAACGTTATTTGTTATTTTGAAACAGGGTTTCACTAAGTTGTGGGGGACCTCAGTACATAGTTGAGGCTGGGCACGAACCTGCAATTCTCCTGTCTCAGCCTTCCTTGTACTGGGATTACAGGCATGCGCATCATGCCTGGCTTCAACCTCGGCAACTCAGCTACCTAGTGAGACCATATTTCAAAGTAAAAAATAGGATGGCACCGCATAGTAGAAAGCCTCTGGTTTCAATCCCGAATGTCACACACACACACAGAAAAGTGGAGGCTGAGCGTGGTGGCGCAAGTTTGTAATCCCAGGATTCGGGAGGTGGAGACCAGAGGATCGCAGTTTGTGGACAGCCTCAGCTACTTAGTGAGGCCCTTTGCAATTCAGACCCTGTTTCAAAAAATTAAAAAAGACGAAAAAATAGGGTTGGGGGGGTATAGCTCAGAGGTAGAATGCCCCTGGGTTCCATTCCCAGTACTGAAAAAAAAGTGGAGGGGAAAGTATGTAAATAGAGACAGTGAATAGGGCAGAGAGGAAGGGGAAGTGCTGGGCTTTGGGGGGACAATGAATAGGTTGATCAGTCAGTAGTTATGTCTGGATAAGGAGTCTGTGAGGGATATAGTCAATCATAAAGCTTGTAAGATGAGGATATCACTGAGTCTGTGCTGACCTTGCCAGAACCTAACTCTTTTACTGAATTTTAGCATCATGGATACTGATTTATATGATGAATTTGGGAATTATATTGGACCAGAGCTTGATTCTGATGAAGATGATGATGAATTGGGCAGAGAAACCAAAGATCTTGATGAGGTAAAACAAATATATTACTTTTTTCATCTCTTTCTCTCTATGTTTGTGTGTATTTGTGTGTTTGTGTGTTTTATTGGGTATTGAACCCAGGGATTCTACCACTGAGCCACACCCCCAGCCCTATCTTTATTTTTATTTTGAGATAGGGACTGCCTGGTGTGGTGGCGCACGTTTGTAATCCCAGCATTTGGGAGGCTGAGACCGGAGGATCACAGTTCGCAGACAGCCTCAGCTACTTAGCGAGGCCCTTCACAACTCAGTGAAACCCTGTTTCATAAATAAAAGGACTAAAAAATAGGGCTGGGGGTGTAGCTTGGCGGTACAATGCCCCTGGTTTCCATCCTCAGTACCGCCAAAAAAAAAAAAAAAAAAAATAGGGACTCACTAAGTTAATACAAGCTGGCCTTGAACCTGTGATCCATTGTCTCTACCGTCCAGGCAATGTGTATGTGTGTATGTGCTGCTGGGGATTGAAACCAGGGTTATTCTACCTCTGAGCTACACCCCAGGTGTATTTTTTTTTTTTTTTGTGATACCGGGGATGGCACCCAGGGGCGTTCTACCTCTGAACTATACCCCCAGCCCTATTTTATTCTTTTGTTTTGAAGTAGAGTGTCACTGAGTTTCTGAGAGTCTCACTAAGTTGCTGAGAGTGGCTTCAAGTCTTCGGTCCTGTGGGATGTGGTAACACATGCTGGTCATCCTAGTACTTGGCTGGCTAACACAGGAGGAAGGCAGATTCACGGCCAGCCTCAGCAACTTAGTGAGACCTTGTTTCAAAATAAAGAATAAAATAGGCTGGGCGTGGTGGCGCACGCTTGTAATCTCCGCGCTTGGGAGGCAGAGACAGGAGGATTGCGCAGGTTCGAAGCTAGCCGCGCGCGCTGGCTTAGGAGACCCTGTTTCCAAATAAAAATGTAAAAATAGGTCTGGGAGTGTAGCCCGGAGATAGAAGGGCTTCCAGGAACCCCAGTACCACCAAAAAAAAAAAAAAAAAAAAAAGAATAAAATAGAATTGGGGGAGCTCGGTGCGGTGGCACACGCTTGTGATCCCAGTACTTAGGAGGCTGAGCCAGAGAATACGGGTTCACAGCCAGGGTTGGTGGGGTGTAGCTTGGAGGTAAAGTGCCTCTGGATTCAATCCCCAATACTAAAAAAAGCAAGAAACAAAACTGTTTTCCAGTCTCTGCTAAGTATTGGGATTATAGGCATACACCACCATGCCTTGCTATATTTGTAATTTTTAAAGTATTTCTTTTTTTATGTGTGGCACCAGGGATTGAACCTAGGGGCATTCTACCTCTGAGCTACACCCCTAGCCCTATTTTATTCTTTATTTTTTGAAATAGGGTCTCACTAAATTGAGGAGGGCCTCACTAAATAGCTGAGGCTGGCCAAGAATCTTCGATCTTGCTTTCTCAGCCTCTCAAATGCTGAGATTACAAGTGTACACAACTGTATCTGGCTCTGGCTTTTTTTTTGTGTGTGTGTGTGTGTGTGTGTGTGTGTGTGTGTGTGGTTCTGGGGGTAGAACCCAGGGGCTTTTCTACCTCCAGGCTATACTCCCAGACCTATTTTATACTTTATTTGAGAACAGAGTCTCACTAAGTTGCTGAGAGCCTCATTCAGTAGCTAAGGCTGGCTTTGAACCTATGTGATCCTCCTGTCTCCGCCTCCCAAGTGCTGGGATTACAAACGTGCACCACCACTCCCAGCTTAGTCTTTTTATTTTGAAACAGGGTCTCACTGAATTTCAAAGGGCATTACTAAATAGCCGAGGCTGTTTTCGAACTGTGGTCCTCCTGTCTCAGCCTCCCAAATGCTGGGATCAAGCCAAGTGTGCACCGCCACGCTTGGCCACGCCTGGCTTTTAATGTGCTTCTACGTAGTTAACGTTTTCATATTAAATACTGTCAGATTGCTACTTAAAATGGTCAAACTTACATATACACCTTCTAGCAGAATAAAGGTTCTGTAGTCTAGTTCACATGAGATTCATAGAATTATTTAAAAAATTTTTTGAGGAGCTGGGCATGGTGGGGCATGTCTGTCATCCTAGTATTTGGGAGGATGAGGCGAGAGGATCACAGGTTCTAGGCCAACCTCAGCAACTTAGCAAGACCCCAATTCAGGATCAAAATAAAATAAAAAGCCCAGGTGTGGTAGTGCATCCTTGTAATCCCAGTACTTGGGATGCTGAGACAAGAGGATCGCAAGTCCTCGGCCAGCCTCAGTTACTTAGGCCCGCTGCAACTTAGTCAGACCCTGTTTTAAAGTAAAGATAAAAATAGGACTGAGAATATAGCTCGGAAGTAGAATACCCCTGGGTTCAATCTCGAATACTGCAAATCAGTAACTATAAAAAGGCTGAGGATGTAGCTTGGGTAGAATACCCCTGGATTTAATCCCCAGTACCAAAAGAAAAAAAAAAATTTGGAGTATTTGTCAGTAAATAGATGCACAGAATTCTAATAATGTAAACAGGAAAGAAGGGAATCCATTCTAGAGGGAAGGAATATAGTGAACGGGGCCAGAGGTAGGTGGTATGTAAAGGTGGACCGATTTTTAATTTAGATCACCAAAGCATAGTCCCAGATCACTAGCGGTAGGTGTTATGCAGAGGAGGTGCAGCCAGACAGTAGAAGGGCTTGAATAGACCTGAGAGTAAGGGTGACGTGGTCAAAGCAAGAGGCTGGGATCCCTCCAGTAGTGAAAGAGGGTGGGGAGGCCTGGAGACTAGCCTGTAATTCAGTACTGTGATCCCAGCAAGCACGAGATGGAGAGTCAGTCCACTGTTTGAATGCAAGGAGAGAAAAAGACTGAGGGATGCTGGGGTGTCTAGAGGAACACTGGTTATCAACAGCAAAGGGAAGTGGCTAAAAGATGCTTGTTTACTTTTACTTTATTTATTTTTGTGGTACTGGGGATGGAATCCAGGGGCTTTCTATTCCCAGGATACACTCCCAGATCTATTTTATATTTTATTTGGAAACAGGGCCTCACTAAGTTGCTGAGAGCCTCACTAAGTAGCTGAGGCTGGCCTCGAACCTGTGCTATCCTCCTGTCTCAGCCTCCCAAGTACTGGGATTACAAGCATGCGCCACCATGCCCAGCTGTAGTTTTACTTTAGATGTGTCAAATTTGAGCTATTGTCAGGATACTCAGATAGAGAAGATTATAGGCAATCAAAAGTCATTATGTATGCGGGCGTGGTGGTACACACTTGTAATCCCAGCATTTGGGAGGCTAAGACAGGAGGATTGTGGTTTGAGGCCAGCCCCAGCTATTTAGTGAGGCCCTTTGCAACTCAGTGAGACCCTGTTTCAAAATAAAGAATAAAAAATAGGGCTGGGGTATAGCTCAGAGGTAGAATGCCCCTGGGGTCTATCCCCAATACCACACACACAAAAAAAAAGAACAAGAAAATCATGACATAAGCCGGGCATGGTGGTCCATGCTTGTAATTCCAGTACTTGGGAGGCTGAGACAGGAGGATCGCAGGTTCAAGGCCAGCCTCAGCTACTTAGTGAGGCCCTCTGCAACTCTGTGAGATCCTATTTCAAAAAATAAAGAATAGCCAGGCATGGTGACACACACTTGTAATCCCAGCATTTGGGAGGCTGAGACAGGACAATCACAGTTCTCAGATTGCCTCATATACTTAGTGAGGCTCTTTGCAACTCAGATCCTGTTTCAAAATAAAGAATAAAAAATAGGGCTGGGGTTGTAGCTTGGAGGTAGAATGCCCTTGGATTCCATCCCAGTACTAAATAAATAAATAAATAGAAATCGACACTGAGTGTGGTGGTCCATGCTTCTAATTCCAGCATTTGGGAGGCTGAATCAGGATCACGGTTCATGGACAGCCTCACCTACTTAGTGAGGCTTTTTGTAACTCAGTGAGACCCTGCTTCAAAAAAAAAAAAAAATGGGTCTGGGAGTGTAGCTCAGAGATAAAATGCCCCTGGGTTCAATCCCCAGTTCAACAACAAAAAAAATTATTACATAAAATTCTATCGTTAGATTCATAATGTATTCAGCAGTACAGAGCAAGAGAAAGCTGGCTCGATGGCTGTTTTTGAGCCGCCATCAGTGGAATGTGTGTGGCTGCCAAAACGTCTCCGTCCACTTTACAGAAATGGAGTGTACAGATGGTAGGAGGCAGCCAGTTGGCTTACCACTGAAGGGTTTGTGTTCTTTTTAAGTAAGAGTTTAACATGCTAGAATTTGTGTGAAGGAAAACAAGTGCCCACAACTACATCTACCCACCTCCCTGCATCTGTAACCTTGATGCAGCGCCTTCTCTCTCGTTCCTACGGATAAGTTATTCGTGTTTCTATCTACTGGGTGGTGCACATCCCTCTTAACCACTCAAGACCTTCACCTACCACTTCTCCCGCCCTTGCCTGCGTTATCAGTTTTTCTCTCTGTAGGGTCATTCCTGTCAGCATACGCACGGTTCATCTTTTCTTTCTTTCTTTTTTTTTTTTTTTTTTGTGGTACCTAGGATAGAACCCAGGGGCATTCTGCCTCTGAGCTTCACTCCCAGCCCGGTTGTTGTTGTTGTTATTATTGTTATTATTTTGTGGTACTGGGGCTGGAACCCAGGAGCATTCTACCTTTGAGCTACACCTTCAGCCCTATTTGATTTCTTTATTCTGAAACAGAGTCTCACTAGGTTGATGACAGTCTCCCTACTAGCTAAGGCTGTCCTCGAACCTGTGATCCTCCTGTCTCAACCTCCCAAGTACTGGGATTACAAGCGTGTGCCATCATGCCCAGCTTCCAGCACCCCCCCCCCTTTTTTTTTTGGTACTGGAGATTGAATCCAGGGGCATTCTACCTCCAAGCTACACCCTCAGCCCTATTTTTTATTCTTTATTTTTGAAACAGGTTCTCACTGAGTTGCAAAGGTCCTCACTAAGTAGCTGAGGTTGGCCTTGAACCACGATTCTCCTGTCTCAGCCTCCCAAATGCTGGGATTACAAGAGTACTTTACCATACCTGGCTCCAGCCCCCTCCCTCCCTCCCTCCCTCCTCTTCTTTCTTTCTTTCTTTCTTTCTTTCTTTCTTTCTTTCTTTCTTTCTTTCTTTCTTTCTTTCTTTCTTTCTTTCTTTCCTTTTGGTGGTATTGGGGTTCCTGGAAACCCTTCTACCTCCGGGCTACACTCCCAGACCTATTTTATACTTTTTTTTTAAATTTGGAAACAGAGTCTCTTAAGCCAGCAGGGCTGGCTTCGAACTTGCATGATCCTCCTGTCTCTGCCTCCCAAGCGCGAGGATTATAAGCGTGCGCCACCACGCCCGGCTATTCTTTATTTTAAAACAGTCTGTCACCGAGTTATGGAGGGCTTCACTAAGTAGCTGAGGCTGGCTGAGAACCTGTGATCCTCCTGTCTCGGCCTCCCAAGTACTGGGATTACATGCGTGCGCCTCCATGCCTGGCCGACATGTTTCACATCTTAAAACCCTCTCTTGACTCCATATCCTGCTTCAGTCACCTCCCCATTTTCCTGTTTTCCAATACAGCACATCTCAAACAACCGTTTACCCAAGCTGTCTCCAAATCCTCTCCTCTCGTTTTCTCCCTAACCGTCTTCCATCCTTTTGCTTCTCCTGGTCCTCAGGCTGCTCAAGTAGCAGTGTCTGATCCAGCTGATCATTCCCTCCTTAAACACTTTCAGAAAATCCCTGGCTCTCCTGCCCACAGCCATTTCTTCTTGTCTTTGCTGCTTGTTCCTCTTCTCTGGTCCTCCAGACATCAGCAGGCCCCAGGGCGCCATTCCTTATATATCTTCTCTGCATACACTCACTGCACTAGGAGCTCTGAGATTTGTAACTCCAGCTTTTGTCTTGAACTTCAGGTCTGTATGTTCAGCCTTCTATTTGGCATCTCTGTTTGAAGTCTAATAAGACTCTCAAACTTAAAATATCTAAAACCTAACTTCTGAGCTCTTTCCCTTAGTCTGCTCTGGCAGACCTTCTCACCTTAGTAAAGACAAGGTCGTTCTCCAGTGGCTTAGGGCAAAAACCTTTCCTTGTCAGGCACGCTGGCACACGTCTTTAATCCCAGAACTCCGGAGACTGAGCAGGAGCATCTCAGGTTGGAGTTCAGTTCAAAAACTTAAAGGCCCTCAGCAATTTAGTGAGACCCTGTTTCAAAAAAAAAAAAAAAAAAAAATTGCCCTTGCCTCCTTTTCTTTTTTTTTTTTTTTTTTTTGTATATGGTAGTGGAGATTGAATTTAGAGGCATTCTATTCCTGAACTATACCCCCAGCCCTATTTTGTTTTTTAACTTGGAAACCGACCTCATTAAGTTGCTGAGACTGGCTGCGAATCTGAGGTCCTGCTGTCTCAGCCTCTCCACTACTGGGATTATAGACATGTACTCCATACCCAGTAAGCATTCTTTTTCTTTCCTTTCTTTCTTCCTTGCTCCCTACTTCCTTCCCTTCCTCTTTCTTTTCTTTGTTTGTTTGTTTGTTTCAGCTTGGTACTACAGAGAGAACCTGGAGTTCTACATCTGGCTCCTGCTTTTTGCCATTAGAGAAAGTTATTATTTTTTTCCATCCCTTAAAAAAGAGATGTGCTGTGATGAGCCTTCGTTTTTTTCCAGTTTCAGTCTACTGTGGCCAGGGGCCCACATTCATAAAGGGGTAAGTTTGAATCAGAAGAGTGCAGGCATGTAATCCCAGTACTTGAGAGGCTGAGACAAAAGGATCACAGGTTCAGGGACAGACTCAGCAAGTAGTGAGACTTTCATCAACCTGGTGAGACCTTGTTTCCAAATAAATTAAAAAAAAAATAGGACTGAGGTTGTAGATTGGAGGTAGAATACCCCTGGGTTCAATCCCCAGTACAAATAAATAAATAAATAGATAAAAAATGAAGCAGGAGAGCTATGGCTCAGAACTTGAAATAAGAAGCCAAGCCAGCCTACCTCTGAGCCACACACCCCCCAGCCCTATTTTTCTTTCTTTTTTTTTAATTTTATTTCTTTTTTTGGTGGTGCTGGGGGCGGAACCCAGGGGCTTTCTACCTCCAGGCTATACTCCCAGACCTTTTTTATATTTTTATTTGGAAACAGGGTCTCAATACGTTGCTGAGAGCCTCACTAACTAAGTAGCTGAGGCTGGCTTCGAACCCGTGTGATCCTCCTGTTTCAGCCTCCCAAGCGCGCAGATTACAAGCGTGCGCCACCACGCCCGGCTTATTCTTTAGTTTTTAAACAGGATCTCACTGTTGCAAAGGGCCTCACTAAGTAGCTGAGGCTGGCCTCGAACCACGATTCTCCTGTCTCAGCCTTCCAAATGCTGGGATTACCTTGTGCTATCATGCCTGGCTGCAGTCAGTGCTCTTACTTGGGTGGTATAGTCAGTCGATTTTTTTTTTTTTTTTTTGCGGTACTGGGGATGGAACCCAGGGCCATTCTACCTCCGAGCTACACCCCCAGCCGTATTCTTTATTTTGAAACGGAGTCTCACTGAATTGCAGAAGGCCTCACAAAGTAGCTGAGGCTGTCCATGAACCATGATCCTGTCTCAGCCTCCCAAATGCTGGGATTACAAATATGTGCCACCATACCTGGTATCAGTCGACTCTTTTTTTTCAGTGCTGGGCATGGAACCTAGGACCTCATGTGTGCTAGGCTAGTGCTCGACTGCCAGCCCGCACCCCCAGAGGCAGCCTGTCACTGAGCAGGAGCAGCTGTGCCTGTCTGTCCTCATCTGTCTTTCAGATGGATGATGACGAAGATGAGGACGATATCGGCGAGCACGATGACGATCACCCTGGCATGGAGGTGGTGCTGCACGAGGACAAGAAGTACTACCCCACCGCCGAGGAGGTGTACGGGCCTGAGGTAGAGACCATCGTGCAGGAGGAAGACACCCAGCCTCTCACAGGTGTGTGTCAGAAGGCGCTGGATATGAGAGCGAAATCGAACCTTGAAGTTTTGTTTCATAGCCATCAGCAAACATGAAAAGTCCAGTGAATAAACTGATTGGTTTTTTTTTTTTATTACTTTCAGATACTGTGTCTGAATTTCAGTTGACTCTATTTGAATGTTAAGTAAAACTTGTATAGTTTGTTATTAAGCAAACAGGAGTTATTTCTTTAATTCCTGTTTTGGTGCCTAAAGACCATTATTAAGTTCTCTCTTTTTCCATCCAAATAATCCCAACCCTTTTTTATCATCCTCACAATGCTTATTGGTCCACCTCTTTGTGTTTATTGGTCTCCTGAAAAGTTACTGAATTTTGTAAAATAGGAGGAGGATTTTGAACCGACATTGACCTCGGTGTATATTTATTCTTTTCCCCATTCTCCCACCAAATAAGTCTGGATTCCTCAGTCCATGCTTTAGGATCATTCACTGTTGCGGGCCAAACACTATTCCCAGAACTTCCTCAATATATGGGTGATCCTTGAGAATAAAATAAATGGATGTTGCCAGGTGTGGTGGCGCACGCCTGTAGTCCTAGTACTTGGGAGGCTGAGATTGAGGATCACAGGTTCGAGGACAGCCTAAGCAAGTAGTGAAACTCTCATCAAGCTAGAGACCTTGTTTTAAAATAAAAATAAACGCCAAGCATGGTGGCACACACTTGTAATCCCAGCTCTTGGGAGGCTGAGACAGGATGATTGCGGTTTGCAGCCAGCCTCAGCTACTTAGTGAGGCCCTTTGCAACTCAGTGAGACCCTGCTTCAAAATAAAGAATAAAAAATAGGGCTGAGGGTGTAGCTTGGTGGTAGAATGCACCTGGGTTCCATCCCCAGTACCCCCCCCCACACACACACACAAATAATAATAGATAAAATAGGGCTGGGGGTGTAGCATGGAGATAGAATGCCCCTGGGTATTCAGTCCCCAGCAGCACACACACAAATCGATGCTACATAGCATAATACATTTTGAAAACTCAGTCCAATGGAATAAAGCACTGTCTTTTAATGGTTTATGACTATCTGCTCATTGCTCTTTTTTGTTTCCTCCCCAGAGCCCATTATTAAGCCAGTAAAAACCAAGAAATTCACCCTGATGGAACAGACATTACCTGTCACCGTGTATGAAATGGAGTAAGTTACAGCTTCTCTGCAGCTATAATGTAGGTTGTTTGGGGTTGAAGTAGCCAGATGATTCTGGCAGTAATTCTCTGCAGTTTGCCAAAATTTCTCTTCAGCTTATTTGGCTACTGGAATATTTAAGCTCAATCCTAACTTTCCTCTTGGCTCATTCAGTCTTCATCGGCTTCCTCTTCTTCCACACCCTAGTTTAGTCTTAAAAGCCTGAAGTGAGACCCTGTTTCAAAGTAAAGAATAAAAAATAGGGCTGGGGCCAGGCGAGGTGATGCAAGCTTGTAGTCCCAGCATTGGGAGGCTGAGACAGGAGGATCGCTGTTCACGGACAGCCTCAGCTACTTTGTGAAGCCCTTTGCAAGTCAGTGAGACCCTGTTTCAAAATAAAAAAATAGGGCAGGGGATATAGCTCAGAGGTTGAATGCTCCTGGGTTCCACCCCTAGACCCTCAAAAAAAGAATAAAAAATAGGGCTGGGAATGTAGCTCGGAGGTGGAATGCCCCTGTTCCATTCTCAATACCACCAAATTAAATAAATAAATAAATAATAAAAATAAGGCTGAGAAGCCAGGCTTTGAGACAGAATAAGAATGTTTGTTTGTTTGGGGTGGTACTGGGGACTGAACTTAGAGGTGTTCTACCTCCAGGCTACAATCTCAGCCCTATGTTATTTTATTTTTTATTTTAAACAGAGTCTTGCGAACCAGGCATGGTGGCGCAAGCTTGTAATCCTAGTACTTGGAAAGCTGAGACAGGAGGATTGCAGGTTTGCGGCCAGCCTCAGCTACTTAGTGGGCCCTTTTATAACTTAGTGAGACCCTGTTTCAAATTAAAGAATAAAAAATAGGGCCGGCAGGCCGTGCGTGGTGGTGCACGCTTGTAATCCTGCGCTTGGGAGGCTGAGACAGGAGGATCACGCAGGTTCGAAGCCAGCCTCAGCTACTTAGTGAGGCTCTCAGCCACTTAGTGAGGCCCTGTTTCCAAGTAAAATATAAAATGGGTCTGGGAGTATAGCCTGGAGGTAGAAAGCCTCTGGGTTCCACCCCCAGTACCACCAAAAAAAAAATAGGGCTGGGGATGTAGTTTGGAGGTAGAATGCCCCTGGGTTTAATCCCTGGTACCACAAAATAAAGAGTCTTGCTAAGTTGCTGAGGGCCTCTAAGTTGCTAATGTTGGCCTTGAACCTGCAATCCTCCTATCTCAGCCTTCCAAGTACTAGGATTACAGGTGTAATTGAGCCTCAGAACAAGGTATTATAATTATCGGTGTTGGGTGAGCTGGGTGGGGTGACGCATGCTTGTTATCCCAGCACTTGGGAGGCTGAGACAGGAAGATGGATTATAGATTCAAAGTCAGCCTCAGCAACTTAGCAAGACCCTGTTTCCAAATAAAAATAAAATAGGGCTGGGGGTATAGCTCGAAGATATAATGGCCTGGGTTCAATCTCTAGTATCACATTAAAAAAAAAAAAAACCAAAATAAATAATTACCAGTGTTGGGACCACCAGAGCCAAAATTGATTCAGTAAGACCAGTGAGTATTTTGGGACTATATTAACTCTTTTTTTTTAAGCATAATTTTATTGGTGCACTGTAGTCTCACATGAAAATATATCAACTCTTTACTTTGAAAAGGAGTGTTACCAGTGGGTAGATGTTTATGTAGTTATCTAGTCTCTTTTTACTTCAAACTGTTCCTGGCCCAAAATACCTGAAACACCTTTGCACCATCCCTACTTGAAAACTTTTGCCAAAATCTCTTTTGCTGTTTTCTTTCTCCTTCCAGCTTCTTGGCAGATCTAATGGATAACTCGGAGCTCATCAGAAATGTGACCCTTTGCGGCCACCTCCACCACGGCAAGGTTAGAGAACTTGAGCATTTTGGGGTCAGGATTTCTCTTCGTACCTGCTCATCTTTTGAGCTCTCAGTCATAGAGGTGGAGGTTTGGGTTCATAGGGCTGGCTGTCCTGACTTGGGGGTCTCCATGCTTCTGATAAAATTACTGTAAAATTCTAGCTTTTCCTGAGCTGTGGGTGGAGCCTGTTTCTAAGCCTCTTGCATGCCTGAGCCCTGTGTCTACATCTGGACAGAAAAAGGGAAAATGAGCCTTATTCTGATTTATAAGTTTTCATTTCCTGGGGGATGCCTGTCCAAGAAAGATTTCATCTTTCATTTAAAAATAATCCTATGGCTTCTGTGTTAATCCTTTGCTGTCCCATAATCCTTCTTGCTCCCTTCTTCCTCTTCTCATCCCTAAATTACATGGTGTATTGAGAGCTCTGGGGAGGGCACAGTAGATTTTCTTCTGCAGCTGGGAGGTCTTAACCATGTCTTTCCTTTTAGACATGTTTTGTGGATTGTTTAATAGAGCAGACCCACCCAGAAATCCGAAAACGTGATGACCAAGATGTAAGTAGCACTTCTATTGAGGTTTTAAGATGAATCATTCAGAATACAGAGGGATGTGTCTCTTCCCCTGTCTTTACTCTTCCAACTCTTTATAAACAGTGACACCTACAGAGTACTGCTTTATAATTATAATCTCTATTAATAGGTTATAAGAAGAAAATTTTAATTTTTTCAGGAGCATAGAAAATATTAACCTGTAGTATTTTTAGATGATCTGTTCTGCACTTGGAATCCCTTCTCAGTTATGATCTATCCTGACTTTTGTAGTCTGTTCTTTCCTGTCATAGTATTAATAGCCTGCTCTATAAATACACAATTGGACCTTCTTGTTTTTGTGGTAAATTTAAATGCCTGTGAATGAGGCCAACTGTGGCAGCAAGTCTCAGTGCAATAAATGTTCAGTCTCTGCCAGATTGACTGTTTTGACGTGTGGGGCCCTTGGAGGCTGGCATGCGTCTGCCTTTACCACTCTTAAGATTCATTGTATTAGATACAGTTTAGCTCTCTAGCCATACCTGGTCTTCAGTGACCCCCAGTCCCCGAAAAAACCAACTCCGCACAGCCTGGCCCATTTTCCAGCTTGGAGGGTATGGGTCTCATTGTCAGAATTGCTGAGTGGCACCTGCAGTTTTCATCTCCTCTCCTGAGACAGAGACCCCTGAGCTGGGAGGTGGTGAGGAAAGGTGACTGATGGTTGGTGTGTGGGAGAGGAGTCTGAGTTCAGGTGGTAATAACACTTAATTTTTTTCAGCTGTGCTATACTGACATCCTCTTCACAGAGCAGGAGGTAAGTGTATCTTGGGAAATCAGATTGTTGGTCCCACAAGACCCACCAGTAATGCTTTTGTAGGGAATGTAGAGAGGCCCTTATTTTATTTATTCATTCATTCATTTATTTATTTACTTATTTTGTGGAACTGGGGATTAAACCCAGGCATTCTACTCTCCTATTCTTAACTAGATTTAACTTGGCCTACTAAGGCAAATACAAAGAGGAGATATCTACATTTGTGAAGCTCAGCATGAGTGTGTGTGTGTGTGTGTGTGTGTGTGTATTAAATTGCACCCAGGGGTGTTCTACTACTGAGCTATAACCCAGCTCTCTTTTTAAATTTTTTTAAATTAAAATTTATTTATTTATTTATTTTTGTGTGTGTATGTGTGATACTGGAGATTGAACCCCGGGGGGTTCTATCTCTGATATACACCCACCCCAGCCCCGGTTTTTTTTTTTTTTTTTTTTTTTTTTTTTTTTTTTTTTTTTTTTTTGTGGTACTGGGGATGGAACCCAGAGGCTTTCTGCCTCCAGGCTATACTCCCAGACCTATTTTATATTTTATTTGGAAACAGGGTCTCACTAAGCTGCTGAGTGCTGCCTCACTAAGTAGCTGAGGCTGGCTTTGAACCTACGTAATCCTCCTGTTTCAGCCTCCTAAGTACTGGGATTACTAGCATGTGCCACCACACCCAGCTCCCAACCCTAATTTTTATTATTTGTTTATTTATTTATTTATTTATTGTGGAACTTGGGATTGAACCCAATGACATTCTACTTCTGAGTGAACCCCCAGCCCTATTTTTTACTCTTTATTTTGAAACAGGCTCTCGCTAAGTTGTGGAGTGCCTCCCTAAGTAGATGAGGCTGACCATGAACCTGCGAGTCTCCTGTCTCAGCCTTCCAAGTACTGGGATTACAAGTATGTGCCACCACACCTGGCTTTATTCTTTATTTTGAGAGAGGGTCTCACTAAGTTGTAGAGGGCCTCACTAAGTAGTTGAGGCTGGCTGTGAACCTGCAGTCCTCCTGTTTTAGCCTCCCAAGTACTGGGATTACAAGCATGTACCACTATGCCTGGCTTTCTTTTTTTTATTTTATTTGCTAAATTGCTGAGATTGGCCTTGAAGTTAATATCCTCTCTCAGACTCCTAAGTACTGGGATTATAGGTGTGCATCACTGCACCTAGCCCTATTATAGCTTTTATTTATTTTTTGTAATCAGATACTAAACTCAGGAACATTCTACTTCTGAGCTATACTACTAGCTCTATTTTATCTTAGTTTTTTCATTTTCTTTTTTTTTTTTTTTTTTTTTTTTTTTTTTTTTTTTTTTCAGTACTGGGGATGGAACCCAGGGGCATTCTGCCTCCAAGCTACAGACGCAGCCCTCTTTTTTATTCTTTATTTTGAAACAGGGTCTCACTGAGTAGCAAAGAACCTCACTAAGAAGCTGAGGCTGGCCGCAAACTGCGATCCTCCTGTCTCAGCCTCCCGAATGCTGGGATTATAAGCCTGTGCCACTATGCCCGGCTCTTATTTTTATTTTTATTTTTTTTATTTCCACAAGGTTTTTTTTTATTTTTTAATATCATAGCAATTTATCCAAAATTAACAGTGATAATCTTACATAACAGATTCATTTGTCTGATATCAAACTTTTGATGACTTAGAGATAACATTTCAATATTTCTTTCTTGTTTTCTTTCTTACCAGAGGATATTTTTTTCTCTTTTTTTAAGATGAAACTATTATACATTTTTCCCAGAAAAAAATTTAGCCTAATATGAAATATGAACTCTAAATACCCAAAACAATCTCAAAAAATAACACAGGAGATGTACATTTTCTGATTTCAAACCTTATAAAGCTATAATAATCGAAACAGTGTAGTACTGCTATAAAGGCAGATATATAAACCAGTGGAGTAAAATAAAAACCCTAGAAATAAATTCTTTCGTATATGGTCAAGTTATTTTTGACAAGGTTTCCAAAAACATTTGGTGAAGGAAATAATAATCTTTTCACTAAATATTGTTAAAAAAATGATTACATGAAAAAGAATAAAATTGGACCCTTACCTAACACCATATACAAATATTAACTCAAAATAGATAAAAGACCTAAATGTAAATCTTAAGACTATGAACTTTTAGAAGAAAACCTGGGTCATAAAACTTCATAACATTGAAATAGGCAGTGATTTCTTGGATATGATTCCAAAGGCACAGGCAACAAAAGAATAAACAAACTTCATAAAAAATAAAAACATATTGTACATCCAAAGACAATGTAAACAGAATTAAAAGTTACTGATAGACTGGAATAAAATATTTCCAAATGCTATATCTGAAGGTATATTGATATTCCAAATAAAAATCCTAAAAATTAGCAACAATAAAAGCAAACAATACAAGTTAGATATAGGTAAAAGACTAAAATAGATAATGACTCTTCAAAGATTTTTATATGACCAATAAACACATGAATATCACTCATCATTATTCTTATTTTTAAACAGGATCTCACTAGGTACATGAGCATCTCACTACTTGTTAAGACTGTCCTTGCTGGGCGTGGTGGTACAAGCTTGTAATCCCAGTACATAGGAGGTTGAGAGGAGGATCACAAGTTTGCACACAGCCTCAGCTACTTAGTGAGCCCCTCTGTAATTTAGTGAGACCATGTTTCAAAATAAAGAAAAAAAAGTAGTAGCTTGGAGGTAGAATGACCCTAGGTTCAATCACCAGTACCATACACACACACACACACAAAAAGACTGTCCTCAAATTCTTCTGTCTCAGTCTCTTAAGCACTCGGGTTATAAGCATGCATCACCATGCCAGGCTTCTATTACAGCTTTTATAACAGCTATATTTCTTTTTTTTTTTTTTTTTTTTTTTTTTTTGCCGCCCTGGGGATGGAACCCAAAGGCGTTTGACCTCCAAGCTACATTCCCTGCCCTATTTTTTTATTCTTTATTTTTTGAAAGCATCTCACTAAGTTGCAGAGGGCCTCACTAAGTAGCTGAGGCTGTCCGCAAACCGCGATCCTCCAGTCTCAGTCTCCTAAATGCTGTGCGCCACCACACCTGGTTTATATTTCTTTTAAAAAAGGGGGAAAAAAGAGCTGGGCTTGGTGGGGCATGTTTATAATCCCAGCATTTGAGAGGCTGAGACAGGAGGATCACGGTTTGTTGACAGCCTCAGCTACTTAGGGAGGCCCTCTGCAACTTAGTGAGACCCTGTTTCAAAATAAAGAATAAGCCAGGTGTGGTGGCACACACTTGTAATCCCAGTGTTTGGGAGGCTGTGACAGGAGGATCACACAAGTTCAAAGCCAGCCTCAGCTGCTTAATGAGGCCCTGTTTCCAAATAAAGTATAAAATAGATCTGGGAGTATAGGCCAGAGGTAGAAAAGCCCCTGAGTTCCACCCCCAGTACCACCAAAAAAAAAAAAAAAAGAAAAGAAAAGAAAAGGAATGAAGGAAAAAACAAAGAAAAAAAATAGGCCAGGGGATGTAGTTCAGAGGTTGAATGCCCCTGAGTTCCATCCTCAGATCCACAAAAAAAAAAAAAAAAAAACAAAAGAAAAAAAAAAACTAAAATGCCCAGATTGTGTATTTTTATTTTTAAGGCACCAGTTATCTTTGTTTCCAATGTATGAAGAGGATAAGATTTCAGAACCTAGATTCTCTGTTAAGATTTAATACTTGCTGTTTTATTTTTTACATTTAAAGTAATGCCCAAGCCAGGTGTGGTGACGCACGCTTGTAATCCCCGTGCTTGGGAGGTGGAGACAGGAGGATCGCGCTGGTTCGAAGCCAGCTGTGAGCGCCGGCTTGAGACCGTGTTTCAAAAAAAAAAAAAAAAGTATAAAAAATAGGTCTGGGAGTGTAGCCCAGAGGTAGAAGGGCTTCCAGGAACCCCAGTACCACCTAAATAAATAAATAAATAAATAAAGTAATGCCCACACACACACCAAGAAAATGCTGTTTAAGATAGTTCCATCTTCAAGGTCATGCGAGTTAGAGGCTTAGATAAGAATCACACCCACTGTAAGGAGAGTCATCAGTGTAATTTGCTGGCAAGCCCCAGAGCAGAGGGAGCCTCTCCGGCACTGGACAAAGTCTTGACCATTCTCCCTTTGTGACTTTCAGAGAGGTGTTGGCATTAAGAGCACTCCTGTGACAGTGGTCTTGCCAGATACCAAAGGAAAATCTTACCTCTTCAATATCATGGACACTCCAGGTAGGACTTTTTACTGTTAGAACCTTGTCCATTTGGGATTTTGCATTCCTTCTTACCTGAGCTACAGAGTAGTACATAATTGTCTTTACATTCTTTTCACCTTCATTGAGAGTTTTTGTTTTGATTTTTTGTTTATGTGTTTGTTTGTTTCTTTTGTGGTACTGGAGATTGAACCCAGGGACGTTGTACCTCCGAGCTACACCACCAGCCCTTCTTTATTTTGAAACAGGGTTTTGCAAGGTTACTAAGGGTCTTGCTAAGTTGCTGAGGCTGACCTCCAACCTGTGATCCTCTTGTCTCCACCTCCCAAGAACAGGATACAAGCCTGTGGCATCATGCCCAGTGAGAGTTTCTTTCTTTCTTTCTTTCTTTTTCTTTTTTTTTTTTTTTTTTAAGGAAATTCTTGGCTTCTTACTAACTAGTAGCACTGTGTTCTAGGGCTTCTATTTCATACTACTCTTTATTCTCCTGTAGAGAATTTAAATTTTAGGGAACTTGGTACATTTATTGACTTCAGCCTGTGTCAGGCCCCATGCTAGCTGCTGGAAAAATAAAGGTGAACCAGAAATGGCCCCTGGCCCCTGGCACTCTCCGTCTTTTTTTTTGGGGGGGGGGGGGGCTGGTACTGGGATTCCTGGAAGCCCTTCTACCTCTGGGCTACACTCCCAGACCTATTTTTACATTTTTATTTGGAAACAGGGTCTCCTAAGCCAGTGCGTGCGGCTGGCTTTGAACCTGCGTGATCCTCCTGTCTCTGCCTCCCAAGCGCAGGGATTACAAGCGTGCGCCACCACACCCAGCACCACCATGCCCGGCACTCTCCGTCTTTTCAAGGAGACTAGTGAGCAGAGTCTACCCAAGAGCAGTGCATCTTCCCCTGCGGCTGACTCTTGCGGAAAGACCAACTTGCTTTCATCCCCAGTACCACTAAAGAAAAAAGAGAAAGAAAAAGAGCTAGGCATGGTACACACGGCTGTAATTCCAGTACTTGGGGACCTGAGACAGGAGGATTGCAGGTTCAAAGCCAGCCTCAGCAACCTAGCAAGACCCTGTTTCAAGCCAGGCATGGTGGCACATGTTTGTAATCCCAGTATTTGGGAGGCTGAGACAGGACAGCCTCAGCTACTTAGTGAGGCCCTTTGCAACTCAGTAAGACCCTGTTTCAAAATAAAGAATAAAAATAGAGCCGGGCGTGGTGGTGCACGCTTGTAATCCCAGCATTCGGGAGGATGAGACAGGAGGATCACGGTTCGAAGATAGCCTCAGCTACTTAGTGAGGCCCTTTGTGACTTAGTGAGACCCTGTTTCAAAATAAAGAATAAAAAAACGGGTGGGATGTGGCTCAGAGGTAGAATGCCCCTGGGTTCTATACCCAGTACTGCAAAAAAGAAAAAAGAAAAAATAGGTCTAGGGGAGTCGGGCGTGGTGGCAAACACTTGTAATCCCAGCATTTGGGAGGCTGAGATAGGATTGCAGTTCAAGGACAGCTTCATCTACTTAGTGAAGCCCTTTTGCAACTCAGTGAGACCCTGTTTCAAAACTAAAGGCTAAAAAATAGGGCTGGGGGTGTAGCTTGGAGATAGAATGCCTCTGGGTTCCATCCCCAGTACCGGGCGCCCCCAAAAAAAAAATCCTTGGGGGTATAGCTTGAAGGTAGAATGAATAAAATGAATGCCCCTGGGTTCTTCCCCCAGTACTACAAAAAAAAAAAAAAAAGCTGGGGTTGTAGTGGAGGTAGAATGTCCTGTGTTCAATCCCTGGTACTACAAAAAACAGAAAAGCTTAATCAAGGGTGTGACTGATGCGAGATGTTTATATATACCCTGCTAGGAGCACTAGGGAGAAGGGAAAGGGGATATTTGGAGGCTGACAAGCGTGGCATGCCACTCAGAACCCTGAAGTTATTGTGCTTCATCCTGCACCAGGTGTGACTGACTTGGAATTTGCCTTTCAGGACATGTGAATTTTTCTGATGAGGTCACAGCTGGTTTGCGCATCTCAGATGGAGTGGTCCTTTTCATCGATGCCGCAGAAGGGGTAAGTCAGGCTCTGCTCGGTTAGAATCTCTTCCCCTTTTGTGCCTTCACACAGCCCAAAGGACCACCTGAGCTGGGAGTAAGGATTTGGGATTAAGGCTCAGATTTACTCTAAAATTAGGACAGCAATGAAGTTTTTTTGTTTCTGTATTTTTTTTTTTTTAATTGCATTATTGGGGATAGAACCCAGTGCCATTCTACCTCTGAGTGATACCCCCAGCCCTATTTTTTATTTATTTATTTTTTTTCGGTACTGAGGATGTAACCCAGAGGCATTCTACCTCTCATTCTTTATTATGAAACAGGGTCTCACTGAGTTGCAAAGGGCCGTGTCACTAAGTAGCTGAGGCTGAACGCGAACTGTGATCCTTTTGTCTCAGCCGCCCAAATGCTGGGATTACAAGCCTGCACCACCATGCCCAGTTTATTTTTTATTTCTTTATTTTTTGGGGGTGGCGGGTCTGGGAATGGGACCCAGGGGCATTTGACCTCCGAGCTATACCCCCTGTCCTATTTTTTTATTCTTTATTTTGAAACAGGGTCTCACTAAGTTACGGAGTGCCTCACTAAGTAGCTGAGGCTGTCTGCGAACTGCAATCCTCTGGTCTCAGCCTCCCAAATGCTGGTATTACAAGCGTGCACCACCACGCCAGGGTTATTCTTTTTTGGTGGTACTGGGGCTCCTGGAAACCCTTCTACCTCCAGGTTACACTTCCAGACCTATTTTTATGCTTTTTAAATTTGGAAACAGGGTCTCTTAAGCCAGTACGGCTGGCTTCGAACCTTCACAATCCTCCTGTCTCCGCCTCCCAAGTGCGGGGATTACAAGCGTGCGCCACCACGCCCGGCCACGATATCTTTTTAATATTTCTAAATTGAAACACTGGATAATTTGGCTATTTGACTAATCTCATTCCTATTGTTAGTGGTTAACCAGCAGAGGGAGCCAGAGTGGGTTGGTGTTTTGTTTTGTTTTTGGTGGTATTGGGGATTGAATCCAGGGGTGCTCTACCACTGAGCCTCATTCCCACCCATTTTTTATTTTTTGAGACAGGATCTTGCTAAATTATTGAGGCTAGCTTCAAACTTGTGATCCTCCTGCCTTAGCCTCCCAAGTAGCTGGGAATACCAAGAGCCACCATACTCTGATCATAGTGCGTGTGTGTGTATATGTCTGTGTGTCTATGTGTCTATCTGTCTGGGGATTGAACCCAGGAACATTCTACCTCCAAGTTACATCCCCATCCCTTTTTATTTTTTGTTTTGAAATAGAGTCTCATTATGTTGATGAGTCTAAGTTGCTGAGGCTGGTCGCAAACCTGCAACCCTCCTCCAAGTGCTGGGATTACTGGTGCATACCACCTCACCTGGCTCTTTAGTGAGTGTGTCTGTCTGTCTGTCTCTTTCTCTCTATTTTTCTCTCTCTCTTTTTACAGTACTGGGAATGGAACCCAGGGGCATTCTGCCTCTGAGCTATACCCCCAGCCCTATCTTTTTTTATATTCTTCATTTTGAAACAGGATCTCACTGAGTTGCAAAGGGGCTCACTAAGTAGCTGAGGCTGTCTGTGAACTGCAATTCTTCTGTCTCACTAGTCTTTTTTTTTTTTCTTCTCGTGTCTGGGGATGGAATTCGGGCATTCAACCTCTGAGCTATACCCCCTGCCCTATTTTTTATTCTTTATTTTGAAAAAGGGTCTCACTAAGTTACAGAGGGCCTCACTAAGTAGCTGAGGCTTTCAGCGAACTGTGATCCTCCAGTCTCAGCCCCGAATGCTGGGATTACAACAAGTGTGTGCCACCACGCCTGGCTCACTCAGTCCTTTTTTTTTTTTTTTTTTCCGGGTCTGGGGATGGAACCCAGGGGCATTTGACCTCCGAGTTACACCCCCTGCCCTATTTTTTATTCTTTATTTTGAAACCGGGTCTCACTGAGTTGCAAAGGGCACCACCATGCCTGGCTCTACTCAGTCTTTTTTTGATACTGGGTATTGAAACCCAGGGCAGTTAGCCTCTGAGCCCACCACCCCCCACCCCGCCCCCCTTCTTTTTCTTCTGCGGTATTGAGGATAAAACCCAGGGGCATTCTAACTCTGAGCTATACCTCTAGCCCTATTTTTTATGCTTTATTTTGAAATAGGGTCTCACTAAGTAGCAGAGGGCCTCACTATAGCTGAGGCTGACCATGAACCTGCAGTCCTCCTGTCTCAGCCTCCCAGGTACTGGGATTACAAGCATAAGCCACCATGTCTGGCCCAGCCTCCCTTTTTTTTAAACTTTTTATTTTGACACTAAATTCACTAAGTTGTTAAGACTGGCCTTGAGCCTTTGATCTTACTGTCTCAGCTGCCCAACTATGGGGATTATAGATGTATGCCATTGGCATTTCTTTAAGTGTATAGGGTATTTATTTTGTAGAATTATATCTCAATTTGTATTTGTCTAATGTTTTCTCAGGAGTAGTTTCAGGTTTTTTGTTTATTTGTTTGTTTATGTTTTGGGTTTTTTTTGTGTCTGTCTTACTGAAGATGGAACCCAGGGACTTTCTGCCTCCGGGCTATACTCCCAGACCTATTTTATATTTTATTTGGAAATAAGTTGCGAAGAGCCTCAATAAGTAGCTGAGGCTGGCTTTGAAACTGCGCAGTCCTTTTGTCTCAGCCTCCCAAGTGGGATTACAATCGTGCGCCACCACGCCCAGCAAAGGTTATTTTTTAAATTCTATAGAAATAATTAGTCCATCATATCAGGAGGTACATGGTATTACCTCATCCCATCATTGATGGTGCTAACTTTGAACACTTGGTTAAGGTGGGTTGGCCAGGTTTCTCCAGTGTGAAGTTCCTATTTTGTGGGAGATACATTGAGTGTTCTATTCCTTATCAACTTTACCTAATTGTTCTGTCATCCATTGATAGTTCTTGGCATTTATTTATTTATTTATTTATTTTGCATTACCAGGGATGGGACCCAAGAGCATTGTATCTCTGAACTACACCCCCAGCCCTATTTTTTTTTCTTTTTTTGGTGGTACTGGGGGTGAAACCCAGGGGCTTTCTACCTCCGGGCTATACTCCCAGACCTATTTTATATTTTATTTGGAAACAGGGTCTCATTAAGTTGCCGAGAGCCTCACTAAGTAGCTGAGGCTGGTTTCGAACCTGTGTACTCCTCCTGTCTCAGCCTCCCAAGCGTGGGGATTGCAGGCATGAGCTACCACGCCCAGCATTATTATTTTATTTATTTATTTTTATTTTATTTATTTTGTGTGTGTGTGTGTGTGTGTGTGTGGAACTGGGGTTCCTGGAAGCCCTTCTCCCTCCGGGCTACACTCCGAGACCTATTTTATACTTTTTTTTTTTTTTTTTAAACAGGGTCTCTTTAAGCCAGCGTGGCTGGCTTCGAACCTGTGCAATCCTCCTGTCTCCACCTCCCAAGCGCGGGGATTACAAGTGTGCGCCACCACACCCGGCTATTCTTTTATCTTTGAAACAGGGTCTTACTGAGTTGTGAAGGGCTTTAATAAGCAGCTGAGGTTGTCCGTGAACCACGATCCTCAGTCTTCACCTCCCAAATGCTGGGATTATAAGTGTGTGCTACCACGCCTGGCTTCTTGGCTTTTATTTTTATGATAGTTGCAAATGATGATTTTTCCAACTCTTTATTTCTTTGGTAGTTATTGGTTGGACTTTTTAAAAAGAGGCCCCCCATACACCATTTGCTTATTTATTATCAGCAGGAAGGAATATCTGGGTTTCATTTAGTTACTGGGTTTTAACTCATTACTATCCATAAATGTATATGTGTATGCATTTGTAATTTTTTTTTATGCTCCTGTCCTGGCGATTCAACCTAGAAGCATTTAACGTCTGAACTACACCCTAGCTCCCAGAATTATCAGTGATTGCGCATTTCTCAGTCCGCAGGGTACCTTCTTAAAACTCCTACATCTTGCTGGGCATGATGTAGCACACACTTACAGTCCCAGCGCTCAGGACGTGGAGACTGGAGGATCACGGTTCATGGACAACTTCATTACTTAGTGAGGCCCTTTGCAACTCTGTGAGACCTTGTTTCAGAAATAAAAAGACTAGCCGAGCCTGGTGACGCATGCTTGTAATCCCAGCATTTGGGAGGCTGAGACAGGAGGATCCAGGTTTGTGGCCAGCCTTCACTACTTAGTGAGGCCTTCCATAACTTAGTGAGACCCTGTTTCAAAATAAAGAATAAAAAAAATAGGGCTGGGGTGTATTTTAGAGGTACAGTGCGCCTGGGTTCCATCTCTGATACCAAAAAACAGAACACTCCTGCATCTCTCTTTGGTAGCGTTCACTCGCTTTTACCCAGCAGTCTTTCCCCATGCTCTCTTCTCCCTGTGCTTCATGTTTTGAAAGTTTAGTGCCGTCTTTGGCTCTGGACGTTCTGCTCTCTGCGCCTGTCACCACCTGCGCCTTGTGTTTCTCAGGTGATGCTGAACACGGAGCGGCTGATCAAGCACGCAGTGCAGGAGAGGCTGGCAGTCACCGTGTGCATCAACAAGATCGACCGGCTGATCCTGGAGCTCAAACTGCCGCCAACTGATGCTTATTACAAGCTGCGCCACATTGTGGATGAGGTCAATGGATTAATAAGGTAAAAGACTCCTGGAAGTGGATTTACTGTCCTTGGAGACTTTCTCTCTCTCTCTCTCTCTTTCTCTGTGTGTGTGTGTGTGTGTGTGTGTGTGTGTGTGTGTGTGTGTGTGTGTGTGAGAGAGAGAGAGAGAGAGAGAGAGAGAGAGAGAGAGAGAGAGAGAGATGGAACCCCAGGGGCAGTCTACCTCCGAAGTACACCTCTAGTGTGTGTGTGTGTGTGTGTGTGTGTGTGTGTGTGTGTGTGTGTGTGTGTGTGTGAGATGGAACCCTTAGGGGCAGTCTACCTCCGAAGTACACCTCCAGTCCTATTTTTTATTCTTTTTTTAAATTATTATTCTTTTTTTTTTTTTTTTTTTTTGCGCAGTACTGAGGATAAAACTCAGGGGTATTCCATCTCCAAGCTATACCACCAGCTCTATTTTTTATTCTTTGTCTTGAAACAGGGTCTCACTGTGTTTCAAAGGGCCTCACTAAATAGTTGAGGCTGTCCATGAATTGCGATCTTCTTGTCTCAGACTCCCAAATGCTGGGATTACAAGCGTGGGCCACCATGCCTGGCTCTGTTTTTATAAATCTTAATTTTACCCTCCAATACCTCTGGAAGCAACTCTGGTTTATTTATTGACACATATTAATGAGCTGGTTGGATAAGACCCATGACATATTTCATGTCTCCCCAAGGATTGACACCACAATTTAGCCTCATTAACCTTGTGTCTTAACCAGTTGTGCAACTTCACGTGTCTGTAAAATCATGATCAGAACCTTGGAATATAGATCAGTCTTCACTGCATACCAACCATGTAAAATTGAGGTGTGTGTGTGTTAGTGAGGATGGAACCCAGGGAGACATTCTACCTACAAACTATACTCCCAGCCTTGTTTTTTATTTTGAAACAGGGTCTCACTAAGTTGCAGAGGGCCTCAGTAAGTTGCTGAGGCTAGCTGAGAACCTGTTGCGATCCTTCTGTCTGAGCCTCCCAAGTACTGGGATTACAAGCATGTGCCACCACACCTCTGACCGGGGAAATTATTTAAGCTTAGTTTGCTCCTAGATAAATAAGTAATAATGCCAGTTGTGGTGGTGCACATCTGTAATCCCTGTACTTGGAGGCTGAACAGGAGGATCGCAGATTTAAGGACTGCCTCAGCAGGTAGTGAGACTTGCATCAACCCAGCAAGATCCCATTTCCAAATAAAACATAATATCAGGCTAGGGGTGCAGATTGAAGTTAGAATGCCTCTGGGCTCAATCCCCAGTATGACAAAAAAAAAAAAAAAAAGTAGTAATATTTGCTTATTGAGGTGTTACAAGAAGTTGAATAATTATTTGATGTCTACTTAACATGGTGCTCACTGTATGGGAACTAATTACTGAGTAATATTGGCTGTTAATGTGTGTGTGTGTGTGTGTGTGTGTGTGTGTGTGTGTGTGTGTGTGTTTCTGGAGATTAACCTAGGGGCTCATTCTATCTCCTATTGGCTGTTAATATCTTTTTTGCGTGTGTGTGTGTGTGTGTGTGTGTGTGTGTGTGTGTGTGCGTGCGGTTCTGGAGATTAAACCTAGGAGCTCATTCTGTCTCCTATTGGCTGTTAATATCTTTGTGTGTGTGTGTGTGTGTGTGTGTGTGGTTCTGGAAATTAAACCTAGGGGCTCATTCTATCTCCAAGCTACACCCCCAGCCCTATTTTTTATTATTTTGAAGCAGGGTCTCACTAAATTGCGAAGGGCCTCACTAAGTAACTGAGGCTGTCCATGAACTGTCAATCTTCCTGTCTCAGCCTCCCAAGTACTAGGATTACAAGTGTGGGCCATCACTCCTCGCTTGTTATTATTAACACAAATTAAGTAAATTAAGGAGCCGTTTACTGTGTTTCATTGGTTTTGTTTTGGTACTGAGGATTGAAGCTAGGGCATTCTGCCTCCGAGCTGCATCTCCAGCCTTATTTTCTTTCTTTGATAATAGGGTCTTGCTACATTGCTGAGGCCTTCCCTAAATTGTTGAGGCTGGCCTTGAACCTGCATTCCTCTTGCCTCCGCCTTCCAAGTACTGGGATTACAGGCATATATCACCATTCCTGGCTTGATAAACTTTCAGTACTGGGGATGGAACCCAGGGGCATTATACCTCTGAGCTACACCTCCGGCCCTATTTTTTATTCTTTATTTTGAAACAGTCTCATTAAGTTACAAAGGGCCTAAGTTGCTGAGGCCGTCGGTGAGCCACGACCCTCCTGTCTCAGCCTCCCAAATCAAAATGCTGGGATTATAAGCATGTGCCTATAACCTAGGTTATATCTAGGTGCCATTACACCTAGCTTGATAAACTTTTTTTTTTTTTTTTTTTTTTTTTTTTTTTTTTCAGTACCAGGGATGAAACCCAGGGGCATTCTACCTCCAAGTGACACCCCAGCCTTATTTTTTATTCTTTATTTTTTGAAATAGGGTCTCATTAAGTTTCATAGGGCCTCACTAAGTAGGTGAGGCTGTCCACGAACTGCAGTCCTCCCGTCTCAGCCTCCCAAATACTGGGATTACAAGTGTGTGCCACCACACCTGGCTCAATAAACTTCTTTAAAAAAAAAAAAAAGTCAAGCATAGTGGGCACCCCTATAATTCCAGCAGTTTGGAAGGCTGAAACAGGAAGATGGCAAATTCAAGGCCAATCTGGACAATTTAGCAAGACCCAGCATCTAAATAAATAAATAGCCAAGTATATTGGTACACATCCATAATCGTAGTACTTGAGAGGCTGAGACAGGGGAATCACAGGTTTGAGGCCGGCTTCAGCAACCTAGCAAGACTCTTAGCAACTTAGTGAGAGCCTTGTTTCAATATAAAAAATGTGTGGCTAGAGGTGTAGCTTTGAGGTAGGAGGTCCCAGGGTTCAACCTCTAGTACCAAAAATCAAAACAAACAAACAGTAAATAAGAGCAGGGAATAGAGCTCAGTAGTTGAATGCCCATAGGTTCAATTCCTAGTAAAAAAAAAAAAAAAAAAAAAAGTTTGGTGCTGGGGATATAGCTAGGTAATAGAGCACTTGCCTAGCATGTGCACCTGCCTGGATTTGATTTCCCAGCATCTACAAAATGTAAACAAATGAATAGTAAATAATAAAATACAATTTAACATGAAGTTGTAA
Source organism: Muscardinus avellanarius (assembly GCF_963383645.1). Taxonomy (NCBI): domain Eukaryota; kingdom Metazoa; phylum Chordata; class Mammalia; order Rodentia; family Gliridae; genus Muscardinus; species Muscardinus avellanarius. Next base: position 54,589,144 of record NC_137802.1, on the reverse strand, counting down.
AACAAAGCCAAACAAAACAGAATAAAGAGTAGCCAGGAGGCCGGGCATAGTGACACATGCTTGTAATCTCAGTACTTGAGAGGCTAAAACAGGAGGATCACAGGTTCACAGCCAGCCTCAGCAACTTGTGAGGCCCTGTTTCAAAATAAAGAATAAAAAATAGAGCCAGGCGTGGCGGCGCACACTTGTAGTCCCAGGATTTGGGAGGTTGAGACAGGAAGATCCAGGTTTGCGGACAGCCTCAGCTACTTAGGCCCTTTGCAACTCATTGAGACCCTGTTTCAAAATAAAGAATTAAAAATAGGGCTGGGGATGTAGCTCAGAGGTAAAATGCCCCTGAGTTCAATCCCAGCACTACCAAAAAAAAAAAAAAAAAAAAATGTGCTTCTCTCTGTATTAAGTTTCTTTTTCGTGTTCCGAGGTCTTTGCCTCTGTCCTCCAGGTTTCTCCTTGCCTGTCCTGTGTGGTCAGCTTTTCTAAGATTGTGCGGAATGTTCCCAGCTCTGAGAATTCAGCTTGTTACTGCGAGTTAGGGAACAAGTCCATCATGTCACTTTCTTGGACCAGGCTGTTGGCAGAGCTGAGAGTCTTATGCAAACCCCTCCTGAGGGCTGGAGATGGCTGTGATGGAGTTCCCGCCGTCCCCCTTGGCAGTGCGTCTGGGCTGCTGCACAGCCTGGCGTTGGCTCACCCTGCTCTCTCTTTCAGCATGTATTCCACCGATGAGAACCTGATCCTGTCTCCGCTTCTGGGCAACGTCTGTTTCTCCAGCTCCCAGTACAGCATCTGCTTCACGCTGGGCTCCTTTGCCAAGATCTATGCCGACACCTTTGGTAAGCGCTGGCTGGCTCTGTCTCTCCCATCTCCCCAGAGTCCGGCGTGCATTTCCCACTGAATGGCTCAGAACTTGGCTTCTTGTCACAGTACCCTGCTGAAGGGGGAGCATTTCATCACTTATGTTGTCACATCTGGGACTCTCTGGCCTCCAGACCTCTTTTTCATTTTAAGTAGTTTCTAATGATAAGAAAATTAAAATGAAGCTGGGCGTGGTGGCGCACGCTTGTAATCCCTGTGCTTGGGAGGCTGAGACAGGAGGATCGCACGGGTTCGAAGCCAGCCTCAGCTACTGAGTGAGGCTCTCAGCAACTTAGCGAGACCCTGTTTCCAAATAAAGTATAAAATAGGTCTGGGAGTATAGCCCGGAGGTAGAAAGCCTCTGGGTTCCACCCCCAGTACCACCAAAAATTAAAAAAAGAAAGAAAGAAAAGAAAAATGACTTGGAAGAAATGGAAGAGAAAGTTCATTTTAGAAATAAAAATCTCTCCTAACGTGAGACAGTTTATAAAATGGGAATTATCTATGCCCACAAAGCACTTTCAGACTTCCTTCTTTTCTTTCTTAATGCCCCTGGGGATTGAATGCAGGAGCATTCTACAGCCAAGCTAAATCTCTAGCCCTTTTTTATTTTATTTTGAAGCAGGGTCTCGCTACTTGCAAGGCTGTCCTCTAACCTGCAGTCCTCCTTTCTCAGCCTCTCAAGTACTGGGATCGTAAGCATGCTCCACCATGCTCAGCAGCAGACTTCCTTCTTAAAGGTAGAATCTTCTCACTATTAGTGTTGATAGGCCTAATTGAGAACCCATATTGAACTCAGACTTAGCAGTACAAGCCATTGTTGGCAGATCCAGTTGAAAGATTTATGGGTATCTAGGGCCTCAACACCAGATCCTTGGGGCTGGCTTCCCTTCCCAAGGGGCTCCCCAGCCTCCATCTCTGTACCTCACCAGTTACTCCTGTTGCCATAGGAACCATATCCTGCTGATAGCCGCCTATGTGTCAACAGAGTACATACTTAAAAGAGAGTTATTACCCTATGTTTAGAACTAAGGAGATAGGCCCTATGAGAGGCCTCATGACAGAAAGGCATGGAGCACCAGCACGTCTGTGCTCACTATTGGTTACCTCACCTCACTCTGTGGTGGGAAGGATGCCTTTTAACTAAGTCCTTAGAGCCGGGTATGGTGGTACATACCTGTAGTCCCAGCACTAGGGATGCTAAGACAAGAGGATCACAGGTTCGAGAACAGCCTCAGCAAATAGTGACACTTTCATCAACCTAGCAAGACCCTGTTTAAAAATAAGAAATAAAAAATTAGGCTGGGGGTGTAGCTAGAAGGTAGAATATTGAATACTCTGGGTTCAATCTCTAGTATCCCCCCGCCCCCAAAATAAAACTTGATTCTAGCCCAGTGTGGTGGTGCATCCCTATGATCCCAGTATGTGGGAGGCTGAGACAGGAGGACAACATCAGCATCATAACAAGACTCTCGGTAACCTAGTAAGACCGTCTTAAAACAAAAAAAATAGCCTGGCATAATGGCACATGCTCGTAATCCCAGGATTTTTTTTTTTTTTTTCTCCATACCAGGGATTGAACCTGGGGGCATTCTACCTGTGAGCTATACCCCTAGCCCTATTTTTTATTCTTTATTCTTTATTTTGAAACAAGGTCTTACTGAGTTGCAGAGGGTCTCACTAAGTAGCTGCAGGTGGCTGTGAATCTGTGATCCCCCTATCTCGGCCTCCCAAATGCTGGGATTACAAGCATGCACCATCACGCCTGGCCCCCAGCCCTATTTTTTTATTCTTTATTTTGAAACAGGGTCTCAGTGAGTTGCAAACGGCCTCACTAAGTAGTAGCTGAGGCTGTCTGTGAACCACAATCCTCCTCCTGTCTCAGCCTTAATGCCTGTATTACAAGCATGCGCCACCATGCCTGGTTTATATTTTTTATTTGTTTATTTATTTACTTACTACTTACTTTGTGGTACTGGGAATCGAACTCTGGGGCATTCTACCTCTGAGCTACATAATCAGCCTTGTTTTATTTTTGTTTTTGAAACAGGATCTCACTAGGTTGATGAGAGTTTCACTACTTGCTGAGGCTGTCCTCAGACCTGCCATCCTCCTGTCACCGCCTCCTAACTACTGGGATTACAAATATGTGCCGCCATGCGTGATTGAAGATCTTGAATTTTAAATGCCACAATTGCTTAGTTCAGTCTGACCGGGTTTGACAGTTGCAGTCAAACTAAAAATATTGATGGGTAAGAGACAAAGGCTGCTGGGCACGATGGCGCACGCTTGTAATGCCTGTGCTTGGGAGGCGGAGACAGGAGGATCACGCAGGTTTGAAGCCAGCCACACTGGCTTAAGAGACCCTGTTTGCAAATAAAAATATAAAAAATAGGTCTGGGAGCGTAGCCCAGAGGTAGAAGGGCTTCCAGGAACTCCAGTACCACAAAAAAAAAAAAAAAAAGAGAGAGAGAGAGAGAGACAAAGGTCGGCTTTGGTGTTTTCTCTCGAGGGCTTGGAGCTCGTTAGCTCTATGCTGACACTGTACCTGGAAGGTGGCCTATACCAGCAATAGAGTAGAACTTCTAGATAGGTCAAAAAAGAAAAAATGATGCACCAGGCATGGTGGCGCACGCTTGTAATCCCAGCATTTGGGAGGCTGAGACAGGAGGATTACGGTTCACGGACTTAGTGAGGCCCTTTGCAAGTCAATGAGACCCTGTTTCAAAATAAAGAGTAAAAAAATAGGGTTGAGGGTGTAGCTCTAGAGATAGAATTTGCCTGGGTTCCATCCCCAGTACCGCAAAAAGAGAAAGAAGAAAGAAAGAATTGTTTTATTGTGATAGGGTCTTACTTGGTTGGTGAGCCTTACTACTTGCTGACAGTGTCCTCAAACCTGTGATCCTCCTGTCAGCCTCCCACGCACTGGGATTATAAGAGTATGACACCGTGTTCTGCTCCAAGCCCTTTATTTCTTATTTTTGTGTGTGGGGTTTGAACCCACTGGCGTTCTACCTCCACACCTGTTTTATTTTTCAGTTTGAAACAAAATCTTGCTAAATTGCTAAGACTGGCTTCAAATCCACAATCCTCCCATCTCAGCCTCACAAGTACTGAGATTACAGGCAGGTGCCACCATGCCCAGCTTTTCGATTCTTTTTTTCCCAGTACTGGGGCATTACCTCCGAGTTATAACCCCAGCCCTGCTTTTTTTTTTTTTTTTTTACGGTTCTGGGGGTGGAAGCCAGGGGCATTCTACCTCTGTGCTACACCCTAAGCCCTATTTTTTATTCTTTATTTTGAAACAGGGTCTCACTGAGTTGCAAAGGGCCTCACGAAGTAGTAGCTGAGGCTGTCTGCAAACCGTAATCCTCCTGTCTCAGCCTCCCAAATGCTGGGGTTACAAGCATGTGCCACCACGCCTGGCTCTATTTTTTATTCTTTATTTTGAAAAAAAGGTCTCTCTGGGTGTGGTGGGAGTACAATCCAAGTGCTGGGATTACAAGTGTGGGCCATTACACCCAGCGAAAATTTTCTTTTAAAAAGAAAATTAGGCCGGGCGTGGTGGTGCATGCTTGTAATCCCCGCGCTTGGGAGGCAGAGACAGCAGGTTCGAAGCCAGCTGTGCTGGCTTAAGAGACCCTGTTTCCATATAAAAAAGTATAAAAATAGGTCTGGGAATGTAGCCCGTGGGAGTGTAGCCGGAGGTAGAAGGGCTTCCAGGAACCCCAGTACCACCAATAAATAAATAAGTAAATAAATAAATAAATAAATTAGGGCTGGGAATGTAGCTCAGAGGTAAACCCAGAATGCCCCTGGGTTCAATCCTTAGTACCACAAAAAAATAAAAAATAAAAAAAGAATAAAAGGCCATAGATATAGTTCAGTGTCAGAGCATTTGCCTAGCACGTGGCTCAGCAACACACACACACACACACATACACACACACACACACACACACACACACACACACACAGAGAGAAAAAGAAGGAAAGAACCATTAAGCTTTGCTTTTAGAAATGATGGGGTTTAGATCCAGACAGAGGATGTGTATAGGCACTTGAGCCTGTTCCTTCTGGAAAAGACACACACCATGCCTCAGCCCATTTCTAGTGCTTGCCGGAAGGGAGATTCACGGGTTCTCGCTTTGGCTTTAGCACAGCCTTGTCAGCTTTGTGCCTTTCTGCCTGTCAGTTAGAAGGAAATGCCTAGCAGGGTGTGGTGGTGCACACCTACAATCCCAGTGCTTGGAAGGCTGAGACAGGAGGATCACAGGTTCCCAGCCAGCCTCAGCTACATAGTAAGGCCCTCTGAAACTTAATGAGACTCTGTTTCAAAACAAATAATAAAAAACAGGGGCCAGGCCTGGCGGTATACACTTGTAATCCCAGTATTTGGGAGGCTAAGGCAGGAGGATCGTGGTTCACAGACAGCCTCAGCTACTTAGTGAGGCCCTTTGCAACTCAGTGAGACCCTGTTTCAAAATAAAGGAAAAAATAGGCCTGGGAGTGTAGCTTGGAGGTAGAATGCTCCTGGGTTCAATCCTCAGTACCACAAGAAGAAAAAAACAAAGGTCTGGACCCTAGAATTCCTAAATTACGAAACCACTTGTGGTCCCTGAAGCAGAATTTCAAACATGTTGCTAGGTAGATTGTAATTCTGTGGCTCTTTTGCAGGTGACATTAATTACCAGGAATTTGCTAAAAGACTCTGGGGTGACATCTACTTCAACCCTAAGACGTAAGTAGAGTATAGTTGTGGCTCTGGAGAAGTGAAGGGGTGATGTATTTTCCCGGTAAGCAAAGATAGAGAAACAGTCCTAAGATTCAAACTACTTAAAACACAAACTGCCATCCTTCCTCCCAAGTGGGTTGCTTTTATGATCTCTGATTGGGTGAGAGACTGTCCTCCTGAGGCTTTCAGGCCCCTCCCAGGCATGCAGGAGTGTCATCACTCTGTGTCCTCTTAAGAATCTCTTTGAAGCCAGGTCTGGTGGTCCACACTTGTAATCCCAGTACTCGGGAGCCTGAGAAGGGAAGGTTGCAGGTTCGCAGCCAGCCTCAGCAACTTTGTGAGGCCCTCCACAACTTACTGAGACCCTGTTTCAAAATAAATAATAAAGTAAGGCTGGGGGTATGGCTCAGCGGTAAAATACCCCTGGGTTCAACCTTGAGGACCAAAAAAAAAAATCTCTTTGGAAACTATAGTCATATAGTCATATATACCTTAACTTGGCTCCTACTCAGTCAGAATTTAGGCAGTACATTCTTGGGGTCAGTGACACTGCCTTTTCCCTCTTGGGTCACTCAGAATTCTTTTTCTCTTTAGGAGAAAGTTCACAAAAAAGGCCCCGACTAGCAGCTCCCAGAGGAGCTTCGTGGAGTTTATCTTGGAGCCCCTTTATAAGATCCTCGCTCAGGTGAGTGTCAGTCAGGCCACTTTGGGGTTGCCCTTCTAAGCACAGGTGGAAACACTGGACTCAGACTCCTCTCCCCTCGACCTGCTCAGTTGTGTTTTGCTGTCCCCAGCTGTTAACTAAGGAATCTTTTAGATTTAGAAAACTGTCATACCCTTCTAATTTACATAGTGCTAAGAAAGAAAAGGCCTACCCTAGAGAAGAGTTGCTAAGGCTGTCCTTGAATCGATCCTTCTATTTTAACCTCCCTAGTACTGAGATTACAGGAGTGTTTCATCATGCCTGGCAAAATGAAATATTTTTAGCCACTGAAAGAATAGCTATACAAACCAGTGCAGAACCACATTCCTGTAATCCCAGTGTTTAGAAGGCTGAGACAGGATGATTGCAAGTTCAAGACAAGCTTCAGAAACCAGGTCTGGTATTGCATGCTTCTAATCCCAGTACTTGGGAAGCTGAAACAGGAGGATCACTGATTTGCAGCCAGCCTTAGCTACTTAGGCCCTCCACAATTAAGTGAGACCTTGTTTCAAAATAAAGAATAAAAATAGGGCTGGGGGTATATAGCTCAGAGGTAGAATGCCCTTGGTATTAATCCTCAATATCACACATATACACAAAAAGAATATAAAGTAGCCAGGTGCAGTGGTATAGACCCATAATTCCAGCTCCTTGGAAGTCTGAGGCAGGAACATTAAAATTTTAAGGCAGCCTGGACAACATAATGAGCCCATCTCAAAATAAAAAAGGGCTGGGGATATATCTCAGTGGTAGAATATCACTGGATTAAAATTCCCAGCATTGCAAAAAATAGAACAGAATATATGAATTTTATGCCACCAGAAGTGCAGGATTAAGCCTGGTGTGTGGTGTACACCTGCAGTTCCAGTATATGTATGGGAGGCTGAGACAAGAGAATCACAGGGTTGAAGCCAGCTTCAGCAAATTTAGTAAGACCCTTATCACCCTAGTGAGTCCCTTTGTAACTTAGTGAGACCATGTTTCAAAATAAAAAATAAAGTAGGGAGCTGGGCCTGGTGGCGCACACTTGTAATCCCAGTACTTGGGAGGCTGAGACAGGAGGATCACAGGTTCGCAGCCAGCCTCAGCTACTTAGGTCCTTTGTAACTTAGCGAGACCTTGTTTCAAATAAAAGAATAAAAAAAGGGCTGGGAGTGTAGCTCAGAGGTAGAATGCCCCTGGGTTCCACCCCCAATACCAAAAAAAAAAAAAAAAAAAAACAGGGCCAGGGGTATAGCTCAGTGGTAGAATGTTCCTCCTGAGTTCCATCCCCAGAACCAAAAAAGAAAGCTAAAGAGAGAGACAATGAGATAAAGAAAGAAAGAAAGCGAATGAACTCAGGCGTGGTGGCACATACTTTTAATTCTAGTAGTTGGGAGCCTGAGACAGGAGGATTGTAAGCTCATGGTCAGCCTCAGGTACTTAGTGAAACCTTCCACAATTTAGTGAGACCCTGTTTCAAAATAAAGGGCTGGGGGTATAGCTTGGAGGTAGAATGCCCTGGGTTCAATCCCCAGCTCTGTAAAAAAAAAAAAAAAAAAGGAAGGGGCTGGGGGTCTAGATCAGAGATAGAGCACCCCTGGGTTCAGTCCCCAGTACCACAAAAAAGTACAGGACTAAAATAGTAAAACTGTTTTACAGAATGTTTATACAGACCTTTCTCTGATAACAGTTGCAGGTGATTAGTAATCACCTACACAGTGGACATACACGCAGAGAGGATGTGTGTGGCTGCTCCTGCCGACAGAAGCAGAACGGCAACACGACAAAATAACAATGAGATTTTATCAGTGCCAAAAAGTACTTAGTATCTTGTGTCAGACTGGAACTGATTAATAAAAGAAATTTACCGTCTGCCTCAGTAGAGACCTCCAGTCGGCTGAGGGTGATTTATCTGGCCTGTCCTGGCGGGTGGACTGCTATGCTAGGTGGCCTTTTTTGGTTCCTTCCAGTGCAGTGATCTAAATCTGAGCAGTCTTGATTAGGAGGGGTGAGGAATTTCCTGAGTGGAAGTAATGCTGCTTTCTAGACACGAGGGGGCAGCACTGACAGTTGCCTAACCGAGTGTTTGATTTATTGGTGGATGAATTTAAAGTAGGCTTCGCTCCAGTTCAGTTTAAAGGATAGGTGCCATAGCTCCCTGAAACCAAACTGTTGCCCCTGAAGAGCTCCCCCTGGAGAAGAGAGCCGAGTGCAGAGGCTTTCCAGATTGCCCTGTGCCCTCCCCCTCTGTAGCACCACACCCGGGCTCTCACTACAGCTCACTCGTGTCTCTGCGTCGTAGGTGGTGGGTGATGTGGACACCAGCCTCCCCAGGACCCTGGACGAGCTGGGCATCCACCTGACCAAGGAGGAGCTAAAGCTGAACATCCGCCCGCTGCTCAGGCTGGTCTGCAAGAAGTTCTTCGGGGAGTTCACAGGTGATAAAAAGTCATGGCCCCTGCAGTAACCTTCCCCTGTCCTGCCACAAGTTTCACAGGAACTCTTCCTTAGCCTGCAGTGATGGTCAGAGTTCTGAACCTGAAACCTTTGTGTGCAGGACTGGGGGTTGAACCCAGAGGCATTCTGCCTCTGAACTACACCCCTGGGCCTGGATTTTTGTTTGTTTTTTGTTTTTTGTTTTTGGTGGTCCTGGGGATGGAACCCAGGGGCCTTCTACTTCCGAGCTACACTCCCAGACCTATTTTATATTTTTATTTGTAAACAGGGTCTCTTAAGCCAGCGCGGCTGGCTTCAAATCTGCACGATCCTCCTGTCTCAGCCTCCCAAGCGCGGGGATTACAAGCGTGCGCCACCACGCCCAGCTCCTGTATGGTTTATTAATTTGTAAGGAAAACAGGAAAGCTTATTGAATAGAAACATTAAGTAAATACAGAGGGAAAGAGTCAGTTTAGGGCTTGGGTATTTTAGTTGTTGTTGTTGTTGTTGTTGTTGTTTTCTTTCTTTTTTTTTTGTTTTTGTTTTGTTATACTGGGGATTGAACCCAAGTGCATTCTGCCTCTGAGCTACATCCCTAAACCCATTTTTTTTTTTTTTTTAATTTTTGAAACAGGGTCTCACTAAATTCCCAAAGACTGGCCTTGAAACTGCAGTCCTCCTGTGTCAGTCTCCCAAATACTGAAATTATAAGCATACACTATAATGCCCATCTAGTTCAGGGATTATTTTAGGTAGGTCTAGAAAGAAGAGCTGGAATGCTTAATGCTTAATAGCTCAATGTAAGAGCTCAGTAAATGCCTATGTTCAATAACAATATGAGAGCCAGGTGTGGTGGCACTCGCTTGTAATCCCAGCATTCGGGAGGATCGTGGACACCCTCAGCTACTTAGTGAGGCCCTCCACAACTCAGTGAGCCCCCGTTTCCAAATAAAGAATAAAAAATAGGGTTGGAGGTATAGATCAGAGATAGAATGCCCTGGGTTTCATCCCTAGCCCACAAAACAAAACAAAACCAGTATGAATCTCTGGCCACGGATTGCTATGGAAGCTTTAAACTGTCTTGTCACCTGGGTTCAGAGGAGTCGTAACGCTGAGGCTTGCTTCTTGCTTTCCCCTGATGCCAGTGTGACTCCAGATCTTTCAGCATCATCCTTTTAGGAAACAGCATCACTTCCCTAGAATCTTAGTTCCACAGTTTTTTGTTTGTTGTTTGTTTTCAGTACTAGGAACAGAACCCAGGGACATTCTACCTCCAAGCTACCCCCAGCCCAATTTTTTATTCCTTATTTTGAAACAGGTCCTCACTAAGTTGTGCAGGGCATCACTAAGGAGCTGAGAGTGTCTGTGAACCGCGATCCTCTGTCTCAACTTCTCCAGTACTGGGATTACAAGCATGCGCCACCACACCCGGCTTAGTTCCAGTGAGTATAGTAATGACTTTCTCTTTCCCCCCCACAGGCTTTGTGGACATGTGTGTACAGCATATCCCATCTCCAAAGGTGGGCGCCAAGCCCAAGATCGAGCACACCTACACCGGCGGCGTGGACTCCGACCTTGGCGAGGCCATGAGCGACTGTGACCCTGACGTAAGACGCGGCCCTACATCTCTGTGTGGGCATACTGATTCCTGGTCACAGGAGTAATGCCTTCTTCCCCATCCTTGCCTGCCTCCCCACGAGCAGGGTCAGGTCTAAATTCAAAGCCTAATGTTGCCAGTATAGTGGTGTGACCCTGGGAATATTACTCATGCTTCCCAGATCTCTAGGTCTTTTTGGTCTGTTATATGAGGATGTTAATATGTGAGTTGTTAGGAGAATTAAACAAGATTCAGGGAGTATCTGCCGTCCTAAGCCTGCTTGTCTTCTCCATTGCCCTCATTACCCTAGAGAAAGGAAAAGGTTTCTGTTTTGTTTTTTGGGTTTTTTGTTTTTTGTTTTTCTGTTACACCTGTGCTCCTGTTAACCCTCTCTACAGGGAGGGTCAAAGAATGGTTTTGAATTTTCCTGGGAGAGCGCCACATCTTCCTCTGTGAGGTCCCAGCTCTCTCCTCACACAGCGTGCGCCGTTGCCGTCAAAGAGGGTGGAGCGGTGGTACTTAGCACGGTGGATGTGGTTGAAGCTGCACTCTGTCCCCTCCTCCAGGGCCCCTTGATGTGCCACACCACTAAGATGTACAGCACAGATGACGGGGTTCAGTTTCACGCCTTTGGCCGGGTGCTGAGTGGCACCATCCATGCTGGGCAGCCCGTCAAGGTACTGGGGGAGAACTACACCCTGGAAGATGAGGAGGACTCCCAGATATGCACCGTGGGCCGCCTTTGGATCTCTGTGGCCAGGTACTGCCAACCAGAGCCACAGGGGCAGGCCCCCAGAGAGCGGGGGAGGGGGGGGTCCTCTTAGGGAACACAGGAGCTGCCTGCTCTGTCCAGTGCAGGGTAGGATGGCGCTCTCTCAGCACATGTATGGACTTCTTCCTGCTCAGGGTTCCAAGGGCCAAAGAGCAGCCATGTTGGGATAATGCCAAAAGCCTTTCCTCTGCATTTTGGAATGAACTTCTGTAGCAAGATTTCTATTTTTACTCTTCTTAAGCCTTTCATTTCTTCTTCTGTGCTCCTTAAGTTATAACCTTCCTGTTTCTTTCCAAAAGAAATTGTATCCCAACTTCCACTGCCTGTGAGGTAGAAGACTTCACTGGACTCCTTGTAGCATCCCCGTGGCTGAGTCAGGCTTAGCCGGGCCCTGGCTGCTTGTCAGTTATGAGTTTGGCATCTCAGTCAGCAAGCAGAGCCACGGCAGTCCTGCTCCCTAATGTGGCTGCTCCGCCTCAACGGGCCCTTTCCCTCCTCCAAGTCCACCGTGTTCTCTAGAAGGCAGGCACCCCCTTACATTCAGCACCTTGGGCAGTGGCTTTCTTACCTGAACCTCTGATTGGGATTAGATTTCCCATTACATCATCTCCTCTTTTGTTTGGTTTTGGTTTTGTTTTTGTTGTAGTACTAGGGATTGAATCCAGAACATCCTACCTCTGTGCTACACCCCCAGCCCTATTTTACTTTTTAGTTTGAAACAGGGTCTCTTAAGTCTGAGTGACATTCTGAGTAGCTGAGGCTGGACTTCAGCCTGCAATCCTCTTGTCTCGGCTTCCCAAGTACTGGGATCGCAGGCATGCCCCGCTGTGCACGGCTCTTGGTGCCTCTTTGGAGCAGTGCTCTGCCTAAGTTCGTGGCTACTTACTGGATGTTGTTTCAGGTACCACATTGAGGTGAACCGTGTTCCTGCTGGCAATTGGGTTCTGATTGAAGGTGTTGATCAGCCAATCGTGAAGACAGCAACCATAACTGAACCCCGAGGCAACGAGGAGGTAGCGTTTCTGAAAAAGACCAACTGGAATGGCTTAAGCTGCATAGATTCTGAAATGTACCGGTTTAATGCCCTCTTTTCAGAAAAAAAATTACTCAGCACCTCCATACGCACTTCTACCACCCCTTTATTTTTATTCAGTACTCCAGTGGGTAGCGTTTTCACTGATTTGGGCATTCTGTGAAGAAGGTCTCAAGGAACTGCGGCACAGGGAGCACTAAGCTGCGGGCACATGGGGTCCAGCCCTGGGCGCTGCCACTGCACTGCTGCTTCCTGGTTCCAGACCCGGCATGGACTCAGCCTTCTAGTTCTGACCCTGCCGGATTCTCTGTGTACTCAGCTCAGCTGCTAGGAATAGTTTGTTCTCTTCCACTTCTCTTTGTTCTGCCAAAATATGTGGGGATGAATGGCCCGTTGAGTTGCCCTATGTGACACCGTGGCTCCTGAGTGGGGATACCTGACCGTCAGCCAGTCCTCAGCCCTCATATACTGTCCTGGTTTTTGTGTATTTTATCTGTGGCTGGGGGTGGAGTCTGGGCCTTGTGCACACTGGTCCACAGCTTCGCCGCTGAGCCATGGCTAAGTCTGCCTGTGCCTTCTGTGCTTACACAAGCCAGACGCCCTCACTGCTCTGCGTTTTGAATCTCAGGCTCAGATTTTCCGGCCCTTGAAATTCAATACCACATCTGTTATCAAGATTGCTGTGGAGCCAGTCAACCCCTCCGAGTTGCCCAAGATGCTCGACGGCCTGCGCAAAGTCAACAAGAGTTATCCATCCCTCACCACCAAGGTTTGTGGGGATCTACACTAGCAGCTGGGCCCGGTCTGCCCGGCAGGCCACTCCACACCGCCTGCCACTTCACGTTCGTCAGGCAGTCCTTATCTGTTGCTTTCAACAGACTGTCAGGAGCAGTCCCTGCCTGTCACTGTGACTTGATGGCAGAACAAAACCTGTGCGTGTGTGTGTCCCAGATTGCTAGACAGAAAGAGTGCTTTCCTTGGGGAATATGCCTTGAGTTGGTGGTCCGGAAATGTGAATTTTCCTGATACACTCTTAGGCCTGCCCGCATACCTTTCTGAGTTGCTGGCCAGAGCTGCAGGGCCAGCTGTGTCCATGGACGTGGGGGAGGGTTTTCCCTAAATGGCTAAGACAGGAATGAAATCAGTGACTCCATACCTAGAAGCACTACGCTGAGTGGTTCCACTGTTTTTTTTGTTTGTTTGTTTTTGTTTTTTTGTGGGTCTGGGGATGGAACCCAGGGGCATTTGACCTCCAAGCTGCACCCCCTGCCCTATTTTTTATTCTTTATTTTGAAACCGGGTCTCACTGAGTTGCAGAGGGCCTCACTAAGTAGCTGAGGCTGTCCGCGAACTGTGATCCTCCAGGTCTCAGCCTCCCAAATGCTGGGATTACAAGTATGCACCACCACGCCCGGCTCCCACTGTTTTTTTGTTGATTTTTGTTTTGTTTTGTTTTGGTACTTGGATGGAACCCAGGCATGCTACCTTCAAACTATACTTTTTTTTTTTTTTTTAAACAGGGTTTCTCTAGGTTGCTAAGGGTCTCACTAAGTTGCTGAGGCTAGCCTTGAGCCTGTGATCCTCCAGTCTCAGCCTCCCAAGTACTAGGATTATGGGCATGTGTTACCGTGCCCGGTTTGGAATAGTCACTGTTTCTGACAGTGGGCCAAGGTACCTGTCTCAAGTCCTGGCTTGCATTCTGTACGTATCTGCAGTTGTGGGCACAGGCGTCTAGGCTGTTGTGACCATGGTCTGTTGTGTTTCAGGTAGAAGAGTCTGGTGAGCATGTGATCCTGGGCACTGGGGAGCTCTACCTAGACTGTGTGATGCATGATCTGCGCAAGATGTACTCAGAGATAGACATCAAGGTAAAGCAGTGGCCCTTTCTTGAGCCCCTGCCTGGCCAGGGATTGTTCATTGAAGGGCAGTGGATGGATGAACAGATGTTGAAAGCTTTCTTAAAGAGTATAAGGTCCTAATTTGAACCCCTACTTTGTGCTTGGGAGTAAAATTTCTTTACTAAGTTTCTTGGCCTCTTAGCCACAGTATGCACAGCTTTTCTTTTTTTTTTTTTTTTTTTTTTAAGATTTAAAGAAGTTTATTAGAAAGATAGAAATACAGAAAATAGAAATACAGCTCCATACCAAACTGGCATGGAGGGGTGACTCGAAATGAATACACCCTATGCACAGCTTTTTAACCTGCTGTGCACCTGTTAAGGCATAAGGATTTCTTGCAAGGTAGAGCCAAATGCACTTCAGAATTCCTTTAGACAGAACTTGTCCTTCCAGCAAAATTAGACTTTGAGGGGAGTGGTGAATTGGCCTGGGCCACCCTCCCCCTTCATGCCATTTTGGGATGGGGCTGTAACTATTTTCTGTATTTCTATTTTCTGTATTTCTATCTTTTTAATAAACTTCTTTAACTCTTCAAAAAAAAAAAATTAGACTTTGACCTAACACTTTGTTTCCCAGGTGGCTGACCCAGTTGTCACGTTCTGTGAGACAGTGGTGGAAACGTCTTCCCTCAAATGCTTTGCTGAAACGCCCAATAAGAAGTAAGCTGGAAGCTGGGCACCATGCACCGACCTGTAACCCACGCCACTTGAGGCTGAGGCAGGAGGCTGAGCACAGTGCCCCTGGACTGGCAGCCTCCAGGACACCCTCCCCATATGCTCACCCAGTTCCACCCCAACCCAGCACTGTGAACGGGCAGCCCTCCAAGTCAGGATGCAGAAGGGGAGGATGTTTGGGATACCTGGGTGTACCCAAGCTCACCTCCATTTTGGAGAAGATGGGGTGGGCTCCTTTGCCTTTGTTGCTCTCAGGAGTTGCTCCTCAGTTCCTATTTCTCCTCTCTCATGATCATCTACAAAATTTTGCCCCAAACCTTAGTTTTTATCATTTTGTTTATTTGGTGCTGGGGATGGAACCCATGCCTTATACATGCTAAGTACACGCTCTACCCTGAGCTATACCCCTAACCCTAAACTTACTGTTTAAAGAACTGACGGTAGCCGGGCTTGGTGGTGCACACTTGTAATCCCATCTGGGGATTACAAGTGGGAGGCTGAAACAGGAGGATTGCGGTTCGCGGACAGCCTCAGCTACTTGGTGAGGCCCTTTGCAACTCAGAGAGACTCTGTTTCAAAAATGAAGAATAAAAAACAGGACTGGGTATAGCTCAGAGGTCAAATGCCCCTGGGTTCCATCTCTAGATAGACCCGCAAAATAAAAAAATAAATAAATAAAAAAGAATAAAAAATAGGGCTAGGGGTATAACTCAGAGGTAGAATGCCCCTGGGTTCCATCCCCAGTACCACACACACAAAAAAAAAAAAGAACTGGTGGACTAAAATGAAAGACGGATAAGCCCTTTGTACCACCTGCCTCTGAGGCTCCCCCTGCTATTACTGCCTCGGCTGTCGGCTCTGTTTAGGAACACGCCCTGCTGTCCTGTGAGCCCTCCTCACTGCCTGTGTCATTTCTGACTAGGAACAAGATCACCATGATCGCTGAGCCGCTTGAGAAGGGTCTCGCAGAAGACATAGAGAATGAGGTGGTCCAGATCACGTGGAACAGGTAGGCGCGGCTCTGCCTCCAGGACTGACACCACCGCTTCCCTGCTGGCTATGGCGTGCTGTGGTCTTTCTGGGAAGCGATTGTGCATGTCATCCCCTACCCTCCTGTATTGTTGTCCTGAACACTTTGTGGGTTCTCCAGAAAGGGAGAATCCATGGCTCGGGGAGCCAGCAACACAGAGCTGTCTGACACCTCCATTTTCTCCTTTCCCCAGGAAGAAGCTGGGAGAATTCTTCCAGACCAAGTACGATTGGGATCTGCTAGCTGCCCGTTCCATCTGGGCTTTTGGCCCTGATGCCACAGGGCCCAACATCCTGGTGGACGACACCCTGCCCTCTGAGGTACAGCAGGGCTGATGGTGGCCGCGCACTCTGAGCTCCTGAGTGGAAGAAACTGCAAAGTGTTCTTTCTCATTTCTCAAAAAGTATTTTGTGAGCCGGGCGTGCGGCACACGCTTGTCATCCCAGCATTCAGGAGGCTGAGACAGGAGGATCGCTGTTCATAGACAGCCTCAGCTACTTAGATCCTTTACAACTCAGTGAGCCCCTGTCTCAAACTAAAGAATAAAAAATAGGGCCAGGGGTGTAGCTCGGAGGTAGAATGCCCCTGGATTCTATCCCCAATACTGCAAAAAAAAAAAAAGAAAAAAGGTATTTTGTGTCCTCTAGTGAAGGAGAATCCTCTTACAGCCGCACCCATCTCCTCTTCCCTCTAAACTTTCGGCTGTTGCCGGGGTCCTGCTAAGGAGCCCTCATGTTTCTCTGCAGGTGGACAAGGCTCTTCTTGGCTCAGTGAAGGACAGCATCGTTCAAGGTTTCCAGTGGGGAACCAGGGAGGGGCCCCTCTGTGACGAATGTAAGTCTGTCAGCACCCCCATCAAGGGCCCTTGCACGTGGGCACATTAGGCTCCCCATCCGTGAGACTCGGCAGGAGAAACAGGGTCCCCCATGTCCTAATGCCTCCATTGGTATATCCTGGGGATTAAATTATTTCTAGACTGGTAGTTGCTCCTCATTCCTGGAAAGGATCTGTCCTTGGGTGTGTAAAAGGAGAGATTTGAAAAAGACAATGAAATTGAAATGATTTGTTGACCCAGACTGGACTTCATGGGACTAAATGGGAATTCTTAGAACTTAAATTTTAAGTATCTGCAGAAGCAACACATGAGCTTGTAGAAAAGCTCTACTTGTCCAAGCCTGGCCTGATGTAAACACTAAGAATATATGCTTAGCTGCTCACCTCATTGCCACAGGCCTTGCTGATCTGATCAGAACACCACCTCCAGCGTGGTTTTTGTATCATGTCTGTCGTGGCTGCAAGATAGCGGTGATGTAGCAGGATACGCGCTGCCCTGCTGTGGCCTGTGACTAGCCCAGGACTAACCTCATGCAGCGGTCCCCATCTCCTTTGCAGTGATTCGCAATGTCAAGTTTAAGATCCTGGATGCAGTAGTTGCCCAGGAGCCCCTGCATCGGGGCGGCGGCCAGATCATCCCCACAGCCAGGAGAGTCGTCTACTCCGCCTTCCTCATGGTAAGGAGTGGGGCTGCTTCCTGGACGGGGCGTGCGTGGAGGACCGAGCTTTGGCTGCCTGGAAGCCCTTCACCAGGTTGCACTTCTCAGTCCTCCCCAGGCTGAGCCTTTCTTGCTCTGTTGCAGGCCACGCCTCGTCTAATGGAGCCTTACTACTTCGTGGAGGTCCAAGCCCCCGCAGACTGTGTGTCTGCTGTTTACACCGTCCTGGCCAGGCGCAGGTGAGCACCCACAGGTTAGGGAAAGTGCTCAGAGCGCGGCCTCGGTGGAGAGCGTGGCCTCCCGCCCTGTCCACTCCAGAAACCCGGGGGAAATAGGGCAGAAGGGAGGCAACCCCAGCCTGGCCACAAGCGCAGCCTGAGACTTCCTGGGCCCTCCCCAGAAGGGAGGCGGGGAAGCTCTTGCTGATCAGCGAGGGACTCACTCCTGTCCTCTCCAGAGGTGGCGCCCTGTGACTTCTGCTGGGAGTTAGGCTGAGAGCCCCAAGCCTTTTCTGTCCTTTATACAGCATTCTTGGTTTTCTTTCTTTGATGGTAGTTCCAGGTGAGGATGTACTTGGAAGCAGCAAAAACCAGATTGCTCCTTGGCTTTTGGCCCCTGTATGTCTGGGCACTGAGCTTGTGTCTTTCTTCTCAGGGGACACGTGACTCAGGACGCACCCATCCCAGGCTCCCCTCTCTACACCATCAAAGCTTTCATCCCAGCCATCGACTCTTTCGGCTTTGAGACTGACCTCCGGACTCATACCCAGGGACAGGCCTTCTCCTTGTCCGTCTTCCACCATTGGCAGGTGAGAAATGTGGCGGGGCAGCCTCTTCCCACCTCTACAAGCTCGTCCCCTTCCAACCCGACTGAGATGTCCAGCCTCCTGGGCAGAGTCCTGCTTCGTTCCCCAGTCCCGCGGAAAGCACCTAGACCTTCAGGAACCCTTTGCCTTCCAGATTGTACCTGGTGATCCTCTGGACAAGAGCATTGTCATCCGCCCCCTGGAGCCACAGCCAGCTCCTCACCTGGCCCGGGAGTTCATGATCAAAACCCGTCGTAGGAAGGTATGTGTCCCTCGGGTCCACTGCCACCCATCAGCGCCCAGGGTCTCGGTAGGAGTTGGGTTCCTTCACTTCTTCCTTTGGGACCTTTCTTCAGGCCCTGTAGACTGTGAACCCTTACTGCACATGCAGAAAGATGCCACCCGTACATTCCTCAGGCAGCCGGAACTAGGGCCACCCACGGGGAGAGGGGGGCTTCTCAACTGGGATGGTACCCAAAAAGCACAGCTTCTGGAACAGTCCACCTGCATTCCGTCCTCCACCAACCTCCCCTCCGTGCGGGCCTTGCACGGCCCCACTCGGCCGCCCGGAGCTCACGCCTGCGCTGCCCCCTCTGCAGGGCCTGAGTGAAGACGTGAGCATCAGCAAGTTCTTCGATGATCCCATGTTGCTGGAGCTCGCCAAACAAGACGTCGTGCTCAATTACCCCATGTGAGTGCAGGGGCTCCGGGCCCTCCTGCCCCCGTGTGGCTGCAGCGCCTGGGCTCACAGGGGAGACCTGCATGACTCTGCCGTCACGTTGTCAGAGAGTGTCCGGGAGCTGCTGTGGCCGTTCCCACAACGCGTGAGCCTCCAACCCAGAGCCCCAGTGAGGAAGGAAGGGGCATTCGGCCTCCCAGTTCCTTCTACGGTCTCTGCCTGATTCTGTTTCCAAGAAACAGAGGCACTTGGGCCCAGGGAAGGGGCAGGGGGTGAAAGTATTTAACCTCAAGAGACCCTGTCTTCAGGATTTAATGGAATTTTATTTTTTATAAGTTCACCCTTAGCTGTGTCTGTAAATGAACAAAACATTCTGACCTCTGCCTTGGCCTGTTTCTTTCATCTGTCCCCCGCCCGCCCACCCTGGTGCTTACATTCTGGATATATGTCATCTCCCATGAGGGGTCACTGCCTCTGTCCAGCTGCAGCCTCCTTCCTGCCCGGGTCCCCGGGGAGTGGTGGGAGGGACGCCGCCCCTCAGTGCAGGGTTCCCTAGAGCCTCGAGGCCCGCTACGGCGGGGCTGTTGGGTGGGATGCAGCGCTCCCGGCGGCCTCCCTGTCCCTGGAGCTGGGACAGAGCTCTTGGTTTTTACCCTTTGCTCTACACCGCCGCGCCCTTACGCTGCTGGTGAGGACGACACTTGGCTTTCTCAGCACTGCTTTATTGGGGATACAGAGACGGCGGGGTCCAGCTGCCCCTGCAGGAGGGCTACTTGTCCCCAGCATCCCGCGCCGTCCTCTTGCTGTAATCCCTGTACATGGTGTACACCGCACCTGTGAGGGAGAAGAGCACCTTGGCATCCGGTCCCTGTGCCCGTCCTCAGCTCAGCCAGCTGTCTTGGTGCTTCCACCGAGTCCATCCCTGAGTCCAGCCTCCCGCTCATCTTCCTGCCCCGGCTCCCAGCGCTCGCCAAGTACCAAACCACAGGCTGGGGACACACCCTGCCTGACACACCCCACCAGGCACTCATATTTACCCTGTGCCTGAGAGGTGGGCAAGACGGGTGATTATTGTCATGTTTTACTTGGGGAAACTGAGGTTCGGTGAGGGGATTGGTCCACCGATGTAACTAGCAAGTCGGGGGGTGGGGGGGTGGGGGGGGTTGGGGGTGGAACCCAGGGGCATTCTACCTCCGAGCTACACCCCCAGCCTGATTTTTTATTCTTTATTTTGAAACAGGGTCTCGCTAAGTTACGGAGGGCCTCACTAAGCTGAGGCTGGCTGCAAACCTATGATCCTCCTATCTCGGCCTCCCGAGTATTGGGATTACAATGGTGTGCCAACACACCCAGCTAGCTTAATATTTTATTTGGAGACAGAGTCTTGCTAAGTTGCTGAGATTGGCTTCAAACCTGTGATTTTCCTGTCTCAGCCTCCTAAGTACTGGGATTTTAAACGTGTGCCACCACGCCAGGCTCTGCTAAATTATTTCCTACCTATAGAGTAAGCTATCCTGAAACAGGCTACACACCTTCCTATTAGCTGGGAACAGAAGACCCAATGGGGAGTCCTGTAAATACCTCAGTATAGGGGCTTCATGAGAGACATGATGTCGCTCCTAGTTTAGGGACAGGGACTTAAGGCAGGGCCCTTCAGCTGTGAGGACTCAGGCTGCCCAGTCTGTCCTGCCCTCGTTCTCCTGCGACCCCGCCGAGCTGCTTACCTAGCATAATTGCACCCACAGCACAGGCCTGTGCTGCCACTCGGGTGTGAATCAGATGTATGGACATCTTAGTGGGACCACGAGCCTTCAGCCGGAAAATCCTGTACGCTGCCACCGCCAGGCAGGCTCCTAAGCCTGTGGGCAGAGAACATGACCCCTGGGTCTCAGCCTCCAAGCCCGGTGCTCCCCAAAGAGGGGTCCCTCGCTAGACTGGCGGGGAACTGGGATAACTGCTTTCATACAGCTTGAGAGGGGCAGGGATATTGTTGGATTCCTTGTTCCTACAGTGGCCATCTCCCTCTCGCCACGCCCCTTCCCCACCCACTGGCTCTGTTTGGGGCCCTTCTCCGACCACTGCCGGCTCCCGCATCCTGATACAACTCTTTTCCTACTCTCCCAGGCCTTGGGGAAGGAATCCTGGGAGATCCCAAACTGTAATTTGGCCCTCTCCATCCTGGGGCTGCTGGGGGTGCCCAAGTTTCCCTGTGCCCCATCCACTGAGTTGCCACCCCCACCATCCAGACTCAATTCATGGTAAGGGTTTATCCCCTGCACAACAGATAGGACCACTCGAGTTCTCTGGCCTCTGCCTCGTTCTCATTTGGAAGGACACTGCCTGAGAGGAGGCCCCCACCCTTCTTCCCTCCTCTACTCACCCACGGGCACCAGCGGAGACTCCCTGGTCTTCCTTAGGAGCTTCTCGTACGCGCCGTCCTCACCCTCAGGTGGCTCCCACCAGCCCTTGTTAGCGGACATGGTCCTCACCCCAGATGTTAATAGCTGGGGCTCCTAGGTTTCAGCCCCGGCCTGGAAGTAGGCACCACACAGTATGAACTGGTTACTTAGCTGGGCATGGTGGCACAGAGCCTATAATCTTAGTACTTAGGAGGTGGGACAGGAGTGTCACAGGTTTGAGGGGAGCCTCAGAAACTCAAGACCCTCAGCAACTTAGACAATGTTTCTTTGTGTGTGGGGATGGAACCCAGGGGCCTTCTACCTCCAAGATACACCCCTAGACCTATTTTATTTTTTATTTGGAAACAGGGTCTTACTAAGTTGTAGAGGGCCTCACTAAGTAGCCAAGGCTGGCCATGAGCCTGGGATCCTCCTGTCTCAGCCTCCCAAATACTAGGATCACAACAATGTGCCACCATACTCAGTTTACCATGTTTCTTTTTTTCTTTTTTTCTTTTTTTTTTTTTTTGGCGGTACTAGGGATGAAATCCAGGGGTATTCTACCTTCGAGCTACACCTCCAACCCTATATTTTATTCTTTTTTTTTTTTTTTTTGTGGTACTGGGCATGGAACCCTTCTACCTCCGGGTTACACTCCCAAACCTATTTTATATTTTATTTGGAAACAGGGTCACTAAGTTGCAGAGGGCCTCATGAAGTGGCTGAGGCTGGCTGTGAACCCAATCCTCCTGTCTCAGTCTCCCGAATGCTGGGATTATAAATGTGCGCCACCACACCTGCTATTTTTCTTTTCTTTTCTTTTTTTTTTTTTTGTACTGGGAGATTGAACCTAGAAGCATTCTACCTCCAAGCTACACCCCCAGCCCAATTTTATTATTATTTTTTTTTTTTTCAGTACTGGGGATGGAACCCAGGGCCACTGTATCTCTAAGCTACACCCCCAGCCCTATTTTTTAGCCTTTTTTATTTTGGAAACAGGGTCTCACTGAGTTGCAAAGAGCCTCCCTAAGTAGCTGAGGCCGTCTGTGAACCGAGATCCTTTAATCTCTGCCTCCCAGAATGCTGGGATTACAAGTGTGTGTCACCACGCCCAGCTTTGATTTTATTTAATAGAAACAGGGTCTCACTAGGTTTTTTTTTTTTTTTTTTTTTTTTTGGTGGTACCGGGGGTGGAACCCAGAGGCTTTCTACCTCCGGGCTATACTCCAAGACCTATTTTATATTTTATTTGGAAAAGGGTCTCACTGAGTTGCTGAGAGCCTCACTAAGTAGCTGAGGCTGGCTTCGAACCTGCGCAATCCTCCTCTCTCAGCCTCCCAAGCGTAGGGATTGCAAGCATGCGCCACCACGCCCGACTCTCCCAGACCTTTTTTATATTTTATTTAGAAACAGGGTCTAAGTTGCTGAAAGCCTCACTAAGTAGCTGAGGCTGGCTTTGAACCTGTGCGATCCTCCTGTCTCAGCCTCCCAAGTGCGGGGATTACAAGCATGCTCCACCACGCCCGGCTCTCACTAGGTTTCTGAGAGCTTCATACACTGCCAAGGCTGGCTTTGAATTGGACATTCTCCTCTCTCCCAAGTACTGGGATGACAAGAGTGTGCCACCAAGCCTAATCCCACCATTTAAGAGGCTGAGACAGGAGGATTGCAGTTTGCAGACAACCTCAGCTACTAAGTAAGGCTCTTTGTAACTCAGTGAGACCCTGTTTCAAAATAAAGAATTAAAAATAGGGCGGGCATGGTGGCACACGCTTGTAATCCCAGCGCTTGGGAGGCTGAGACAAGAGGATCACATAGGTTCAAAGCCAGCCTCAGCTACTTAGGCTCTCAGCAGCTTAGTGAGACCCTGCTTTCAAATAAAGTATAAAATAGGTCTGGGAGTATAGCCCAGAGGTAGAAAAGCCCCTGGGTTCCACCCCCAGTGCCACACACACACACACACACACACACACACACACACACACACACAAATAGGGCTGGGGGTAGAATGCTCCTGGGTTCCATCCCCAGTACTGCACACATAACAAAAAAAAAAGTAAAAAACAAGCTTAGTGTGATGGTACATGCCTACAGTTCCAGTACTTGGGAGGCGGAGACAGGAGGATAACAGGTTCAAAGACAGGCTCAGCAAGTAATGAGACTCAACCTAGCAAGATCTTGTTTTGAAATAAAAATTTAAAAAAATAGGATGGGGTGTTGCTCAGAGATAGAATGCCCCTGAGTTCAATTCCCAGTACCCAGTAACACACACACACACACACACACACACACACACACACACACACAGTAAAAATATAGAATAGGGCTGAGGGTCTAGCTCAGAGGTAGAACACTCCTGAGTTCAATTCCCAGCACCAAAACAAATACAAACAAACAAAACTGTAACTGATTATCTCAGTCTGGAGTGGAAAGGCGAGGGGCTTACCTGCTTGGACCCTCTTCCCATGCCTGGCACAGCCTCTACTTGAAAAGATGTCCCTCCCAGGTGTCCTGTCTCAGGTGTCTGAGACACTAGCAGCCACTTTCTCCATGTCCTTCCTGACATCTGCCTCTTCTTCAGCTCATTCTGACTTTACTGTTTTCTTGGCTTCCCTCTCTCCCTGCTGCATCCCTATGGGGGTGACCTTAGGGCCAAGAACAACAGATGGAAAAATCCACAGAGGAGACTGGGAGGAACAATCCTTGAATCTTGGGGCCCCCACTGTCTTGGGCCTGTGACAGTTGGTCCTGGGGGACTAGGAATACAGCTTCAGGAAGCCAGAGCCGTGCCAGACAGTTGCAGCACTGACTACCAACTCATCAGAAGCAGAAATCCAAGGGATGGAGCTGGGTGTGGTGGCGCACACTTGTAATCCCAGGACTTGGGAGGCTGAGACAGGATCACAGGTTCTAGACCAGCCTCAGCAATTTGTTTAATTTATTTATTTATTTATTTATTTATTTATTTTTGCGGTACTAGGGATGGAACCCAGGGGCATTCTACCTCCAAGCTACATCCCAGCCCTTTTTTTTTATTTTTTATTTTGAAACAGGGTCTCACTGTATTACAAAGGGCCTCACTAAGTAGCTGAGGCTGTCCACGAACTACCATCCTCCTGTCTCAGCCTCCCAAATGCTGAGATTACAAGTGTGCGCCACCACGCCTGGCTAGCCTCAGCAGTTTAGTGAGACCTCAGCAGTTTAGTGAGACCTTGTTTCAAAATAAAATAGGGCTGGGATGTAGCTCAGGTAGAATGCCCCTGGGTTCAATCTCTAATACCAAAAAAAAGGTAAGAAATTCAATGTGATGTGACACTGATTTGTACATAATTAAGCACACACACACACACACACACACACACATTTTTTTGGGGGGGGCTACTGGGGGTGGAACCCAGGGGCTTTCTACCTCCGGACTATACTCCCAGACCTATTTTTAATATTTTATTTGGAAACAGGGTCTCACTAAGTTGCTGAGAGCCTCACTAAGTAGCTGAGGCTGGCTTCGAACCTGTGCGATCCTCCTGTCTCAGCCTCCCAAGCGCAGGGATTACAAGCATGCGCCACCACGCCCGGCTTAAGCATATATTTTGCACGTTAACAAATTCCAGCCCCTGAGCTGGTTTCCAACCTGCCACCTCCATGGTACCTTCCCTGGGCTGCAAATCCCAACTGCTCTACTTGCCAACCCCTGTAAATATCTCCTCTGATCACACACTAGACAGAGTCCTGTTTCCAGAGCAGGGTTCTGCCAGTGGGATGCCTTCGAAAGTCCAACCAAGAGACAAGTACTCCCTTCTTGGGTCAGCTTCTCTTCCCAGCTGCCCCTCCCCTTCTTCTGGCCCCACCGGTCCTCGGCATGCTGGTGCTTACCCATGCTGGTGCTTACCGTAGGAGACGAGAGAGGAGCAGCCCAGCCAGGGCTCAGCATCCGCTGTTTTGAGCCCGGCAAGATCTGATGTTCCGAGCTGCCACTATGGGGTCAGGGAAGCAGTCACTTGGGCTTTATGGAGACTTTGAAGTCAGGGAAGGGAGGGGAGGAGAGAGTATCTACAGGGCATCAGTCCTTTTTTCTTTTCTTTTTTTTTTTCTTTTTTCTTTTTGGTACTGGCAATTGAACCCAGAAGCATTCTACCTCCAAGCTACACTACCAGCGTGATTTTATTTCTTATTTGAAATAGGGTCTCACTAGGTTTATGAGGGCCTCCCTAAGTGGCCAAGACTTTTTTTTTTCTTGTGTGGTACTAAGGATGGAACCTAGGAGCATTCTACCTCCAAGGTACACCCTCAGGTCTTTATTCTTCTTTATTTCTTTATTTTTTGTGTTGTACTGGGGGTGGAACCCAGGGGCTTTTTCTCCGGACTATACTCCCAGACAGACAGACATACATATATACATATACATATATATACTTTATTTGGAAACAGGATCTCACTAGGTTGCTAAGAGCCTCACTCAGTAGCTGAGGCTGGCTTTGAACCTGCACAATCCTCCTGTCTCAACCTCCCAAGTGCTGAGATTACAGCGTGCGCCACCAAGCCCAGCAATATTCTAATATTCTTTCTTTCCTCCTTTCTTTCTTTCTTTCTTCTTTCTTTCTTCTTTCTTTCTTCTTTTCTCTTTCTTTCTTGTGGTACGGGGGGTGGAACCCAGGGGCTTTTCTACCTCCGGGCTATACTCCCAGACCTTTTTTATACTTTATTTGAAAACAGGGTCTCACTAAGTTGCTGAGGCTGGCTTCGAACCTGTATGATGCTCCTGTCTCAGCCTCTCAAGTGCTGGGATTACAAGTGTGTGCCACTACGCCCAGCTTCTTTAATTTGAAATACAGTTTCACTAAGTTGCAGAGGGCCTCACTATATAGCTGAGGCTGGCCATGAACCTGTGAACCTTCTGTCTCAAGCCTCCCAAGTACTAGGATTACTTGTGCTACCACACCCAGTTTAGTGTATCAGTCTTAACCCCCAATCATTTGCTGAGTTCCAGAGGCTGGAAAGTAATGTTAGACCAGTCATAGGTTCCCAAAGTGGGCAATACTGCCTGCTGGAAGATGCTGAAAAGAAATATAGATACATAAAATAATGCAAACTTAATCAGGCATGGTGGGTACACTTGTAATCGCAGAACTGGGGAGGTGGAGACAGGAGAATCCCAGGTTCAAAGCCAGCCTCAGCAACTTAGTGAGGCTCCCAGCAATTTAGGAAGACCCTGTTTGCAAATAAAAAAATAAAATAAGTCTGGGGGTATAGCCCAGAGGTAGAAAGCCCCTGGGTTCCATCTCTAGTACCAAAAAAAAAAAAAAAAAAAAAGCAAACATCTCTATCTTCCTGTTTATTTCTTTAAAGAAAAAGGTGGTAGCTGGGCATGGTGACTACATGCCCTCACTAAGTTGATGGAGAGGAGCCCTTAACTGATGCAATCTTCTGGTTCTGGTGGATATATGTAGCTATTTTTTGTTTGTTTTTTGTGGTACTGGGGGTGGAACCCAGGGGCATTCTACCTCTAAGCTACACCCCCAGCCTGATTTTTTATTATTTATTTTGAAACAGGGTCTCACTGAGTTGCAAATGGCCTCACTAAGTAGCTGAGGCTGTCCATGAATCACAATCCTCCTGTCTCAGCCTCCCAAATGCTGGAATTACAAGTGTGCTCCACCACGTCGGCCTATTTTATTTTATTTTATTTTTTTATTTTTTATTTTTTGGTGGTACTGGGGTTCCTGGAAGCCCTTCTACCTCCGGGCTACACTCCCAGACCTATTTTTTACATTTTTATTTTGGAAACAGGGTCTCCTAAACCAGCGCGCGCGGCTGGCTTCGAACCTGCGCGATCCTCCTGTTTCTGCCTCCCAAGCGCGGGGATTACAAGCATGCGCCACCACGCCCGGCAGGTCGGCCTATTTTAAAAAATAGGGCTGAGGGTATTGCTTGGAAGTAGACTGCTCCTGGGTTCAATCCCCAATCCGCCCCCCACAAAAAAGGCTAAACCAGGCATAGAAGTACACACTTGTAATCCCAGTACTTGAGAGGCTGAGACAGGAAGATCACAGGTTTGGAGCTAGCCTTAGCAACTAAGGCTATCTACAATTTAGTGAGACCCTGTTTCAGAATTAAAGAATGGTCAGGCATGGTGGCACACGCTTGTAATCCCAGCATTTGGGAGGCTGAGACAGGAGGATTGTGGTTTGCAGACAGCCTCATTTACTTACTGAGGCCCTCCACAACTCAGTGAGACCCTGTTTCAAAATAAGAATAAAAGAGCCGGGCGTGGTGGCGCACACTTGTAATCCCCGCGCTTGGGAGGCTGAGACAGGAGGATCACACAGGTTCAAAGCCAGCCTCAGCTACTTAGTGAGGCTCTCAGCAACTTAGTGAGACCCTGTTTCCAAGTAAAATATAAAATAGGTCTGGGAGTATAGCCTGGAGGTAGAAAGCCTCTGGGTTCCACTCCCAGTGCCGCCAAAAAAAAATAAAAAAAAAAATAAGAATAAGAATAAGAATAAAAAATAGGGCTGGAGGGTGTAGCTCAGAGGTAGAATGCCCCTGGGTTCCATCCCCAGAACTGCAAAAAAAACAGAGAGAGAGAGAGAGAGAGAGAGAGAGAGAGAGAGAGAGAAGAAGAAGAAGAAGAAGAAGAAGAAGAAGAAGAAGAAGAAGAAGAAGAAGAAGAAGAAGAAGAAGAAGAGGAGGAGAGAGGAGAGGAGAGGAGAGGAGAGGAGAGGAGAGGAGAGGAGAGGAGAGGAGAGGAGAGGAGAGGAGAGGAGGGAGGAAGGAGGGAATAAAGTAGGGTTGGGAGTGTAGCATGGAGGTAGAATGCCTTTGGGTTCAATCCCCAGGACCAAAATTGGAACACAACTGGCTAGGAGAAGAAAAGGCACTTTTTAAGTAAATCGAGGAAGGTCAGGATGCGCTGTGGAGGGTCTCACTCTGTCCCGGGTCTTTGTTCTTTCCCTAGATTACTCACAGCCCTGTGCGTGTCCTAAAGAGGCCTTTTGAGCCCTGGAAATTTGTCCGGCAGCTGATGTTCCTCTTTTCTCTCCCTAATGCTCACTGCTCTATGAAAAGACTCAGGGTCACAGCAACTCCCCAGGGCCTTCACATGCCCCAGCGTCCATGGGAACGCTCCTCCTTGTCTTTCACACACGCACACCCCTGCGGTGCCTCTCCAGGTCCCCACAGTGGCCGGAATTCTCAAGAGATGGATGATATATGCCCTTGCTCATCTAGGCCAGAGGAGGGAACTGAAATGTGTGGGTAAGACAGGACAGGAGTCAGGAGCAATTCCAGGTCCTGGGAGGAACAGGGGCAAACCTATGGAGAGTCAAGTTCAATTTATTCCTATTAAGATTATGTTGAAGCTGGGCTCGGTGGTGCAAACCTGCAATCCCAGTACTTGGGAGGCCGAGACAGGAGGATGGCAGATTCAAGACCAGCCTTAGCAGTTAGCAAGATTCTCAGAGACCTAGTTAAAAAAAAAAAAAAAAAAAGAGTCTGAGGGTATAGCTTGGAGGTAGAATGTTTTGTCTCTGGGTTCAATCCCCAATATGAAAAAAAAAATGTCAATCTGCTGATGTACCCATTACAATGCTCAGTTCTACCACTGAACCTAATCCCCAGTACTTGGGAGGCTGAGGCAGGAGGGTTGCAGTTTCAAGGACTTAGTAAGGCCCTGTTTGAAAATAAGAAATGAAAAGGTTTGGGGATTATGTATCTCAGACACAGAATTCCTCTGGGTTTAATTATCGGTACCACAAAAAAAAATGAAGACTGAGGAGGAGGAGGAGAAATTATGGTTTTTTATTTCATTTATTTATTTGTGCGTGTGTATTTATGTATGCGCACATGCGCATTACTGGCGATTGAACCCAGGTGTATTCTACTTCTGAACTACACCTCCAGTCCTTTTTTTTTTTTTTTTTAAATTTTGGATCAAAGTCTCACTAAATTGTGAAGGGCCTCACTAAGCTGCTGAGGCTGACTGCAAACCTGAGATCCTCCTGTCTCAGTCTCCCAAGTACTGGGATTACAGACTCTGTGCTACTCACCCAGACCAGAAAGGATTATGTTGATGTACCTTAGAATTTCATACCAGAGCTAAGATAATAATAACTGGTGCTGTGATTTTTTTTTTCCATACTGGGGATTGAACCCAGAGGCACTCTACCGCTGAGCTACATCCCCAGCCCTTTTCATTTATTTTGAGCCAGGTGTGGTGGCGCACGCTTGTAATCCCCGCGCTTGGGAGGCTGAGACAGGAGGATCGCGGTTCGCGGACAGCCTCAGCTATTTAGTGAGGCCCTCTGCAACTCAGTGAGACCCGGTTTCAAAATAAAGAATAAAAAAAATAGGGTAGGGGGTGTAGCTCGGAGGTCAAGTGCCCCTGGGTTCCATCCCAAGACCCGCAAAAAAAAAAAAATTTATATATATATATATATATATTTTAGGTCTGGGAGTATATCCCAGAGGTAGAAAGCCTCTAGATTCTACCCTCAGTACCACCAAAAAAATAAAATAAAAATAATTTGTTTTGAGACAATTTCACCAAATTTCCCAGGCTGACCTTGAACCTGCAATTCCGCTTCAGCCTCCCAGGCAGCAGGGATTATGGGTATATGCCATCACCTGTCAGTTGCTGTGACTTGAGTACCTTCCGTAGGCCAAGTGGTATGTTAATTGCTTTATATAGTATTTTGCGTTGTTTTCCTGGTAGTGCCAGGAAATAAACCCGGAGCCTGGTACATGCTGGGCAAGTGCTCCAGGCTGAGCTGCACCCCCAGTCCTGGAGATCTGTGTGCGGAGGGCGGAGGGGGCACTGGCAACTGAAGCCAGTGAGTTCTCTCACTGAGCTATATCCCCACCCCTTGTAATCCCGAGTAGCTGGGGTTACAGGCATGTTCCACCTTGTCCAGCTCGTAGAGATTATTTAATCCTCACAATAACTATGCGGCAAGTACGTACTATTCCCACCATTTCACGAATAAAAAATAGAGGCTCAGTTAGATGTCTTGCTAAAGGTTACAGCAAATAACAAAGAAAAAGAACTAGACTTCTAATTATTCCTAAAATCAAATCTCACTGCTCTGAACTGCATTGAGAGAACATATATAAAGTGAATGAAAAACCTTTTTTTTTTCAGAACCAGAGACACCCTAGCCCTATTTATTTATTTATTTGTTTGTTTATTTGTTTATTTATTTATTGTAGGCCTGGGGATGGAACTCAGGGGCATTCAATCTCTGAGCGACACCCCCTGCCCAATTTTTTATTCTTTATTTTGAAACAGGGTCTCACTAAGTGGCTGAGAGCCTCACTAAGTAGCTGAGGCTGGCTTCGAACCTGTGCGATCCTCCTGTCTCAGCCTCCCAAAAGTGGGAATTACAAGTGTGAGTCACCACACCTGGCTTTTAATCCTTTATTTTGTAACAAGATTTCAATACATGGGAAGGGCCTCACTATTTATAAGTTACTGAGGCTGGCCATGAACCTGCTATCCTCCTGTCCCATGTTCTCCCAAGTACTGGAATTACAAGCCTGCACCACCAGCCTGGCTTTGGCAGCTTTTTTATTTCAACATACAAATTATCTTGTATTTCAATAACTTCCGAGAACATATAGTAACTGAAACTAGAAAGAACACATTTCTGTAGAGTCCTACTTTAGTAAAGAGATAAGAAAAAAATTATGATAGCGTAGTTTTTGTTAATATGCCAAGTTTTTTTTTTTTTTTTTCCCCTGTGGTATTGGGTTTGGAGCCCAGGAGCATTCTACTCCTGAGTGACATGCCCTGCCCTAAATTTTTATTTTTTAGTTTTAAAACAGGGTTTCACTGAGTTGCAAGGGGCCTCACTAAGTAGCTAAGGCTGTCCGCGAACCACGATCCTCCTGTCTCGGCCTCCCGACTGCTGGGATTACAAGCACACGCCACCATGCCCGGCTCCGTTCTCGTTTTCTTTCTTTCTCTCTCTCCCTCTCTCTCCCTCTCTCTCTCTCTCTCTCTGCAGTACTGGGGATGGAACTTAGGGGCATTGTACCTCTTAGGTACACCCCAACCCTATTTTTTAGTCTTTTTATTTTTTTATTTTTTTATTTTTTGCAGGTCTGAGGGTGGAACCCTGGGGCATTTGACCTCTGAGCTACATCCCCTGCCCTATTTTTTATTCTTTATTTTGAAACCGGGTCTCACTGAGTTGCAGAGGGCCTCACTAAGTAGCTGAGGCTGTCCGTGAACTGCGATCCTCCAGTCTCAGCCTCCCGAATGCTGGGATTACAAGCGTGAGCCACCATATTCGGCAACTGTAAAGGCCAAGTGAGGGAGCACCGGATTTGAACTGGGGACCTCTTGATCTGCAGTCAAATGCTCTACCACTGAGCTATGCCCCCTCTGCTGAAATATTTGTTTATGTCACTGTGTCTCTTGGAGCCTCGGTCCTCCTCTGTAAAATGGAGGCAGCGTCTGCCCATAGGGTTACTGTGAGGGTTAAACAGGATGCGCCTCAGAATTCCTCTGTACAGGGCCTGCTGCTCTCCCTCCTGCAGAATGAAGAAGCAGCCAGGAACAGGAAGCAGGCTGGAAATTCCCGACAATAAATTGGGAAAGTTACCACATTCTGTGTGGTCCCCAAGTCAGCATCCTTCTCCTCATCCTGCCCTGGTCCCCATTGTTGGGCTGCCTGACTCTGGGAGCTTCAAGCAAGTTCTCTCCCTGCTGCTGAAGGGGAAAGGACGGGGGCGGGGGCTGGAATCTCGAAGCTCTGAACCCAATCAGAGGCACAGCTGTGCTATATATAGCCCAGGGGAGCTGAGTGGCCAGACAGCCTCGAAGCCTGTGCCTTGAGCTGGGGAGAGTGCGAGTGAGGGGATGATGAAGAATGAACCAGACAGGGAGCAGAGGATGCTCCCGGTGGGGTTGCAACCGGAGGAGCAGGTTGAAGGGCTGCAAAGTGAGGAGAAAATATCAAGCCAGAAAGTAGTATCTGGGGAATCTGAGAAGCTCAGCGGGGGCAAACAGGACCAGGCAGGGGCAGCGGAAGCTTCCAGATGATGTGGTTGCATTGAGGTTGCCTCTGGGAGGTGCCTAGGATGGGGAGGGTATAACACCTCCACTTCTTTCAACAAGTACAGAGGTACTGGGAGGCCAGTACCACCTGGAAGGCTGAGACAGGAGGATTGCAGGTTAGAGGACAGCCTCAGCAATGTAGCAAGACTCTTTTTAATTTTTAACCCTAGTGAGACTCTGTTTCTCTGTGTGTGTGTGTGTGTGTGTGTGTGTGATACTGGGGGGTGGGGCCCAGGGGCCTTCTACACCCCTAGCCTTTTATTTTTAATTTTGAAATGGGCTCACTGAGTTGCTGAGACTGACTTTGAACCTGCAATCCCCCTGTCTCAGCCTCCCAAGTACTGGGATTACAGCATGCCCCACCATGCCCAGCTGAGACCCTATTTCAAAACAAAAATAAAAAAAAGGGCTGGGGAATATAGATCAGAGGTAGAATGCCCCTGAGTTTGACCCCCAGTACCATATAAAGTAAATAATAATAAAAACAAGCTCTGGGTTTCGAGGACTTTGAGCATTTGCTCAAGAACAGCACCGAGAGCTATAGACCTGGGGCCAGTAAAGTGCCTTTGGTGCCCATTAATCTTTCTGTTCACATATTTTAACAGGACATTGATAAAGCTGGGCGTGGTGGTGTGTGCCTCTAGTCCCAGCTTCTCAGGAGGCTGAGACAGGAGCCCAGGAGATCCAGACTAGCCTTAGCAAATATAGTGAGATTGTTTCAAAAGAAAGAAAAAAAATGGCCAGGCATGGTGGCGCATGCTTGTAATCCCAGCATTCGGGAGGCTGAGACAGGAGGATCGAGGTTTGAGGACAGCCTCAGCTATTTAGTGAGGCCCTTTGCAACTCAGTGAGACCCTGTTTCAAAATAAAGAATAATTAAAAAAAAATAGGGCAGGGGGTGTAGCTCGGAGGTTGAATGGCCCTGGGTTCCATCCCCAATACTGCAAAAATAAATACATAGGAAAAAAAATGAGCTGGGTGTGCTGGAACATACCTGTAATCCTTATACTTGGGAGGCTGAGACAGACAGGAGGATTGCAGGTCTGAGGCCAGCCTCAGCAACTAAACCAGGCCCTCCACAACTTAGTGAGACGCTCTTTAATAAGAAATAAAAGAAGGTTAGAGGTGAAGCTCAAAGGTAGAATGCCCCTGGGTTCAATTCTCAGTATCAAAGGGGGAGGCATGGCTAGTAGTGACTGGAAGGCTGGACCTGGCTATAGTAATCCTGGTGTCAGAGATGGAGCAGTCCTGAGATGCAGAAGATACCAGGAGGGCCCATCTGAAGTGACTGCTGGGGCTCTAGACAGCTGAAACGCTTTGCTGAGGTACTTGTGTTGAGTGCTTTTATTTTTATGTGTTGGTGCTGGCGCTTGAACCCAGAGGCATTCTACCTCTGAGCCTTATTCCCAGCCCTTTTGACTTAATTAATTTTTTGTGGTATCGGGGATGGAACCCAGGGGCATTCTGCCTCCAAGCTGTACCCCAGCCCTTTTTTGTATTCTTTATTTTGAAACAGGGTCTCACTGAGTTGCAGAGGGCCTCACTAAGTAGCTGAGGCTGTCCTGCGAATCGCGATCCTCCCGTCTCAGCCTCACGATGCTTTTGTGTTGGCCACCATTCCCGGCTGTTCTTTATTTTTCCGAAGCAGGATCTCAGTTTCAGAGGGCCTCATTAAGTAGCTGAAGCTGTCTGCAAACCTGCGATCCTCCTATCTCAGCCTCCCAAGTACTGGGATTACAAGTGTGAACCACCACGCCTGGGACTAGCCATGTTTTTGAATTTTTTTATTTTGAGACAGGGTCTCTTAAATTGTTGAGGGTCTTGCTGTGTGGCTAAGGTTTTAATCCTCCTGTTTCAGCCTCCCAAATACTAAGATTACAGGTATACACCACCAATCCCAGATCAAAAAAAAAATTTTTTTTTATTTTTCTGACACTGAGGATTGAACCTGGAGGCATTCTATTTCTTAGTTACACCTCCAGTCTTTTTTTACTTTTTTTTTTTTTTTTTGGTTATACTGGGGTTCCAGGAAGCCCTTCTACCTCCGGGTTACAGTCTCAGACCTATTTTATATTTTTTTATTTGGAAACAGGGTCTCTTAAGCCAGCGCGGCTGGCTTCGAACCAGCGCAGTCCTCCTGTCTCCTCCTCCAAGCGTGGCCACCACCCCCGGCCCTTTTTACTTTTATTTAATTAATTTTATTT
Source organism: Muscardinus avellanarius (assembly GCF_963383645.1). Taxonomy (NCBI): domain Eukaryota; kingdom Metazoa; phylum Chordata; class Mammalia; order Rodentia; family Gliridae; genus Muscardinus; species Muscardinus avellanarius. Next base: position 54,554,793 of record NC_137802.1, on the reverse strand, counting down.
ATTTGTTTGTTTACTGTGGGTCTGGGGATGGAACCCAGGGGTATTCAACTTCCGAGCTATACCCCCTGCCCTATTTTTTATTTTTTTATATTGAAACAGGTTCCCACTAAGTTGCGGAGGGCCTCACTAAGTAGTTGAGGCTGTCTACAAACCACAATCCCAAACTGCGATCTCCCTGTCTCAGCCTCCCGAATGCTGGGATTACAAGTGTGCGCCACCATGCCTGGCTTTCTATTTTAATTTTATATTACTTGGGATTGAACCCTGGGGCCTTCTACCTCTAAGCTGCACCCCCAACCCTATTTTATTTTGAAGTAGGCTCTTGCTAAATTGCTGAGGGTCTTACTAAGTTGCTGAAGCATTCTTCAATTTGTGATCCTCCTGTCTCTGTCTCCCAAGTACTGGGATTAAAGGCGTGCACCACGGTGCCTGGCTCTTAAAAAAAAAAAAATTTTTTTTTGACAAAAAAATCTGCTTCTGCTAACATCCCTCTAGCAAAGGCAAGGGAAAAAAAAAAACTATAATGTGTCTCACAGGTTAACTGAAACAGCTGGGAATTAGTGGAGAAGGAGGAAGGTTGTGCTACTATTACTCCTGTCCGGTGAGTAGGAGGAATTAAGAACTTCCTAGACAACTCTTTCTCCCCATCCAGCCTGGGGCAGGCAGGACTCCCTGCTGCCAAGAGCGAGAATTCCCAAATCCTACCTCTCTGGGCCTCGGCGCCCATCCTCCAACACAGAGGAATCTGTTCAGAGTTTACTGCCAAGTGGGGACCCTGGAAAATGTGTAATGGAAATAGTGACACACTGAGGCCTTTAGGTTGACCTTGCTGTTCCCAAACCACAGAGCCCCAGGGTGACTTCCAAGTTCTCAAACTGGATTTTGATCCTTCCCTCCCTCGGCCCCTTGTGAATAAAAAGTAATGTGGTTCTCACAGCGCTGGGCTCTGCGGCCGCCTGCCACGGCTGGAAACCACGCTGTGGAGCTTCCCTCTCCCTTTCCTCCAGTAGCCTGTCTTCTTCCCAGGAACGAGAAGCCTCATTCACTCTGCACAGGCCTCCTCACCTCCTCAGTACCTGCTATGTGTTGGGACTGAGAGTTCCTGCCTAGAAAGCTCATAGTGTGTGTGTGTGTGTGTGTGTGTGTGTGTGTGTGTGTGTGTGTGTGTTTTATAGGGCATTGACCCTGGGGGCATTTTACCACTGAGCTAAAATCTAGTCTTTTTTTTTTTTTTTTTTTTTTTTTGCGGTACTGGGGATGGAACCCAGAGGTATTCTATCTCCAAGCTACGCCCCCATCCCTATTTTTATCGTGTGTGTGTGTGTGTGTGTGTGTGTGTGTGTGTGGTACTGGGGATGGAACCTAGGGGTTTTCTATCTCCAGGCTATACTCCCAGACCTATTTTATATTTTATTTGGAAACAGGGTCTCACTAAGTTGCTGAGAGCCTAAGTAGCTGAGGCTAGCTGTGCAATCCTCCTGTCTCAGCCTCCCAAGTACTGGGATCACGCCACCACACCCGGGTTATTAATTATTATTTTTTTGTGTGTGGTTCTGGGGTTCCTGGAAGCCCTTCGACCTCTGGGCTACACTCCCAGACCTATTTTTTTTATTTGGAAACCAGTTCTCTTAAGCCAGCAAGGCTGGCTTCGAACCTGCGCAATCCTCCTGTCTCCACCTCCCAAGCGTGGGGATTACAAGCGTGCGCCACCACGCCCAGCTATTAATTCTATTTATTTATTTATTTATTTTCTTACTTACTTACTTACTAATGCAGTACTGGGGATAAAACCCAGGGGCATTCTACCTCCAAGCTATACCCCCAGCCCTATTTTTTATTCTTTATTTGGAGACAGAGTCTCACTGAGTTGCAGAGGGCCTCACTAAGTAGCTGAGGCTGTCCGCGAACCATGATCCTCCTGTCTCAGCTTCCCAAATGCTGGGATTACAGGTGTGCGTCACCACACCCTGCTCCTGCCTAGTTTTTTGTTTTTTGGTACTAGAGATGGAACCCAAGGGAATTCTACCTCTGAGCTACACCCCCAGCCCTATTTCATATACAATAAAATGTTTTCACATCATTTTATTTATTTTTGTGGTGTTGGGGACTGAACCCAGGGCCTCACACATGCTATGCAAGTGCTCTAATGCTGAGCCACACCCTCAGCCCCCTTAAATTTTTTTTTTTTTTTTTTTGCAGGTCTAGGGATGGAACCCAGGGGTGTTCAACCTCCGAGCTACACCCCCTGCCCTATTTTTTATATTCTTTATTTTGAAACGGGTCTCCTTAAGTTGCAGAGGTCTTCACTAAGTAACTGAGGCTGTCTGCGAAACGCCATCCTCCTGTCTCAGCCTCCCGAATGCTGGGATTACAAGCCTGTGCCACCACGCGTGACTTCCTCATAGGTTCTTACAGAAGTCTTAATATACCATAGGAAAGTTGCACTGTCAAAAGTATACAGGTAAAGGATGGGAGTGTAGTTCAGTGGTAGAGTATGGCTTAGTGCCTGCACGCTCAAGGACCTGGATTTGAGCTGTAGCATCTCAACAATAACTAAATAAATAAATAAATAAAATGGGAAAAAAAACTCACAGAATCTACAGCAAAATGCACCAATTAAATATAGCTGTGTGTTCAGCATCCAGATCAAGCACAGAACAGGACCAGCCTCCTCATTTTCCTTTCCAGTAACTGGCCTGCCCATTAGGTAAACATTAACCTTACCCAGGGCGTGGTGGCGCAGGCTTGTAATCCCCGTGCCTGGGAGGCTGAGAAAGGAGGATCACACAGGTTCAAAGCCAGCCTCAGCTACTTAGTGAGGCTCTCAGCAACTTAGTGAGACCCTGTTTCCAAATAAAATATAAAGTAGGTCTGGGAGTGTAGCCTGGGGGTAGAAAGCCCCTGGGTTCCATCCCAGCAACACACACACACACACACACACACACACACACACACACACTCCTTACATCTTAGCACAGATTAGGGTTTTTTTTTTTTTTTTTGTGTGTGTGTGTGTGTATGTTTCTAGGGGTTGCACCCAGGGGCATTCTATCCTCCAGCTATATCCCGGCCCTATTTTATTCTCATTTTGTTTGTTTATTTATTTATTTTGTGGGTATGGGGATGAAACCCAGGGGCATTCTACCTCCGAGCTACACCCCCTGCCCTATTTTTTATATTCTTTATTTTGTGGTACTGGGGTTCCTGGAAACCCTTCTACCTCCAGACTACACTCCCAGACACCTATTTTTTTATACTTTTATTTGGAAACAGGGTCTCTTAAGCCAGCAAGGCTGTCTTTGAACCTGCACAATCCTCCTGTCTCCACCTCCCAAGTGCGGGGATTACGAGAGTGTGCCACCACGCCCGAGTGTGTCACCACGCCCAGCTATATTCTTTTTTTTTTGAAACAGGGTCTCACTAAAAGTTGCAGAGGGCCTCACTAAGTAACTAAGGCTGTCCACGAACCACGAACCTCCGGTCTCAGGCTCCTGAAAGCTGTGATTACAATCATGTGCCACCATACCCAGCTTTATTCTCTCTCTCTTTTTTTTTTTGGTGGTACTGGGGTTCCTGGAAGCTCTTCAGGCTACACTCCCAGACCTATTTTATACTTTTTTTTTTTTTAAACAGGGTCTCTTATGCCAGCGCGGCTGGCTTCGAACCTGCGCCATCATCCTGTCTCCGCCTCCCAAGCGCAGGGATTACAAGTGTGCGCCACCACGCCCAGCTTTATTCTCATTTTGAAACAGGATTTCACTAGGTTGATGAGTCTCACTACTTGCTAAGGTTGTCCTTCAACTTCTGATCCTCCTGTCTCAGCCTCCCAAGTACTGGGATTACAGGTGTGCGCCACCATGCCTGGTCCTTTTTTCATTTTTAGAAGCCAGATATATGAATTTTAAAATTTTGGTGATTAGCCAGGCGTGGGGGCACATGCCTGTAATCCCAGTACCTGTGAGCCTGAGACAGGAGGATCCCAGGTTCAAGGACAGCCTTAGCAACATAGTGAAACTCTCTGGGCAACCTTGCAAGATCCTGTTTCCAATCAAAAGAAAACAAAAAGAAGAGCTGGGAAGCCCAGCTTGATGGCACACGCTTGTAATCCCAGCATTTGAGGGGCTGAGACAGGAGAATCTCCATTTGCAAACAGCCTCAGTTACTTAGTGAGACCCTCTGCAACTCAGTGAGACCCTGTTTCAAATAAAGAATAAAAAATAGGGCTGGGAGTGTAGCTTGGAGGTAGAATGTCCCTGAGTTCCATCTCCAGTACTGCAAAAAATAAGTCGGGGGATGTAACTCAGAGGTAGAACATCCCCAATACCACACACACACACACAAAAGGTTTGGCAACTAGTTAATAATTTGGAAAACACCAAACTGGCCAAACAAAACTTGTCAGTGGACCAGATTTCCAGCCCTGAAGATCTCAACCTCTGGACTAGCCCTTAGGGCTTGGCTTCCTGTGCAGGAGTTGGGCCTGAACTTTGTTTATTAGAATTTAATTTCTTTTCTAATCAAAAGGAAAAATAGCTGGGCATAGTGGAGTACGCCTGTAATCTCCATACTTGGGAGGCTGAGACAAAAGGATCACAGGCTTAAGTACAGCCTCATCAAATAGTGACACTCTTATTAACCTCATGAGAGACCCTGTTTCAAAATAAAAATAAAATAGGGCTGAGGGTGTAGCTCCCAGGGTTCAATCCACAGTACCACCTCCCCCTACCCCCCAAAAAAATAAAAAGGAAAAACATCTGGGCATAGTGGGGCAGCAAGCCTGTAATCCCAGTACTTGGGAGGATGAGACAGGAGGATTGCAGGTTTGAGGACAACCTCAGCACTAAGTTGCAGAAGACTTCGCTAAGTAGCTGAGGCTGGCCAAGAACCTGCGATCCTTCTGTCTCAGCCTCCCAGGTACTGGGATTACACACCAGTGTGTCACCACGCCCAGCTAGCAAGATCCTGTTTCAAAAGGAAAAGGTTTGGGGGGTGTAGCTCAAGCTAGAAAGCCAGTGGCTTCCGTACGAGAGAGAGAGAGAGAGAGAGAGAGAGAGAGAGAGAGAGAGAGAGAGAGAGAAAAGAAAAGAGGGGTAAAGTAAAAGCCTATCTATTTTATGGTGGTGCTCAAATCAATGAGGTAATTCAAGAGCACGGGAACTGAGGAACGCGCGGCGCGCTCTCTTTAGTAACCCTTTAGTTAAAGCAGCTCACTTTACTTAGAGCTTTTGGGGAGCTTTTAGTTCCTTCACGGGCAGTTTAAGAGAATGCCTCGGCACGCACATTCTTAAACAGTTCTTTGGGCTCCTGCTGGGATGTAAGGAGTTAAGAGGAAACAGCCTATTAGGGTCCTGCTAATCCGAGAAGTACCGGACCTCAAAGTTCCCAGCACGCCGAGAGCCGGCTCGGAAGGCGGGGATGCAGGCGCGCCCGAGGGCCCGGGGCACCCGGAGCCGCGGCCCAGCAGGACCCAGGGCGGCCGCCCGCACCCCGAGGCTCGCCGGACCCAGGCCCTGAGCCAGAGCGCCGCGGGCCCGGCTCGGGCGCCCAGGTGAGGCGCGGGGACTCCGCCGGCCGGACCCCACCTCCCCGGGAGCCCGCCACCCCGGGAGCCCTCCATCCCCGGACCCCGCCACCCCGGAGCCCCTCCACCCGGGAGCCCTTCATCCCCGGACCCCGCCACCCCGGGGCCCCTCCACCCGGGACCCGGCCACGCGGGAGCCCGCCATCCCCCGGGAGCCCGCCATCCCAGGAGCCCGTCAACCTGGGACCCCGCCATCCCGCACCCCGCCACCCCGGGAGCCCTCCATCCCCGGACCCCGCCATCCCGGAGCCCCTCAACCCGGGAGCCCGCCACCCCGGGAGCCCTCCATCCCCGGACCCCGCCACCCCGGGGCCCCTCCACCCGGGACCCGGCCACGCGGGAGCCCGCCATCTCCTGGGAGCCCGCCATCCCAGGAGCCCGTCAACCTGGGACCCCGCCACCCCGCACCCCGCCATCCCGGGAGCCCGTCATCCCCCGGGAACCCGCCACCTCGGGAGCCCGCCACTCCGGGAGCCCGCCACCCCGGACCCGGCCACCCCGGGAGCCCGCCATCCCCCGGGAGCCCGTCATCCTGGGATCCCGCCACCCCGGGACCCGGCCACCCCGGGAGCCCGCCATCTCCCAGGACCCCGCCACCCCGGGACCCCTCCATTCCCGGACCCTGCCACCCCGGGACCCGGCCATCTCGGGAGCCCGCTATCCCCCGGGACCCCGCTACCCCTCCATCCCCCGGGACCCAGCCCCGGGGCCCCTCCATCCCCGGACCCCGTCATCCCCGAGACCCCGCCCCCCCCTCGGGAGCCCATCATCCTCGGACCCGCTGTCCCGGACCCCGCCATCCCCGGATCCCGCCATCCCGGGGCCCGCCATCCCAGGACCTCTCCATCCCGGGGCCCGCCATCCCAGGACCCCTCCATCCCGGGGCCCGCCATCCCGGCCCCGCCATCCCGGGACCCCTCCGCCCCGGGCTCCACCATCCCAGGACCCGTCGCCGCGGGCTCCACCATCCCGGCCCCGCCATCCCCGGATCCCGCCATCCCGGGACCCCTCCATCCCGGCCCCGCCATCCCGGGCCCGCGCGCAGCCCAGCCCGCGCCCCCGCCCCCCGGGCGGCCCCCGCCCGGCCCCGCCGCACTGCGCAGGCGCCTCGCGGGCGGCGGCGGGAGCGGCGAGGGCGGCGGCCCGGGCTGCACTCGGGCGGCGGGCGACGCGGAGCGCGGCGGCGATGGCGACGCGGGGCCCATGAGGCGGCGGCCGGCGGGGCGGGCGGAGGCCCGGCGGAGGCGGAGGCGGAGGCGGCCGCGGGGCCCGCCCGGTGAGCTCTGGCGCCGCCCGCGAGCGCCGCCGCTTTGTCCCCGCGCGCGGTCCAAATTGGGAGGGAAACGGCCGCGGGCGGTTGGCGGCGGCTTTGTCCCGGCCTCGCCGAGGCTGCGGCGGCCGCGGGCGGCGGCGGGGTGGCGCGTCCCCGACTTCGGAGGACTTCCCGACTTCGGGAAACTTCGCGCCCCTCCTCCCCGGGCGTCCCCGGCGGGGCCGGGTGCGGGCGGCGGCTCGGCCTCCGCGGCGCGCGCGGGCGTCGGGGGCGAGCGGGCCGCGGTGCGGGGGGCGTCGGGGGCGAGCGGGCCGCGGTGCGGGCGTCGGGGGCGAGCGGGCCGCGGTGCGGGCTTCGGGGGCGCGCGGGGCCCGAGGTGCGGGCGGCGTCGGGGGCGAGCGGGCCGCGGTGCGGGCGTCGGGGGCGAGCGGGCCGCGGTGCGGGCGTCGGGGGCGAGCGGGCCGCGGTGCGGGCGTCGGGGCCCCGCGGCCGGCGCGTCGAGCCGGTGGTGACGCCGCCGTGAACATGTGCGGGGAGTCTCTGGAAGCGCCGCCAAAACCACACTCCCTACAGGAGAGGGATTCTCTGTGGTCAGAGCAGAAATAGGTCTTTCGAGTACGTTAGAAAAAGGAATCGTGGCGTAATTTTGGAACCGAATCCTTTTCCCCTTAAAGAGGTTTTCGGTATTACTCAGAATAGTGCAAATTAAAAACCCTTAGTTCTTAGAAATGTTTGACGCACTGAAAATATTTGAATTGTGGCTGTTTGCCAGTTTCTTTTTGGGGATGGGAATTTGTACTGCCGTAGCCTTAGTTGCCTTTTTCTTTCTTTTCCCGCCTTTATATGTTTGCGTGTGGTACCGGGAATTGAACCCAGGGTCAAGCTACAACCTCCAGCCCTATTTGAATTTTATTTGGAAACGGGGTCTTGCTAAGTTTGGTGAGAACTTCGCTAATTTAGACTTTTTAAGTGCTGTGTAACGGCAGAAGGAAAGAAATAGGAACACTTTTGGGTAAAAGGTAAAAAGCGCTGGTAAACAAATCTGTGACTTAGTTTTCACCCACCAATTTTTTGTTGTTCAGACTGCTATGCGGAGCAGTTTGTGAAAAAGATCCCTAGAAGTTGTATGAGCTACATGAGGTGCACACTTGTAATTCTAGTACTTGGGAGGCTGAGACAGGAGGAAAGCAAGTTCACAGCCAGCCTCCGCAACTTAGTGAGGCCCTCCCCAGTATAGTGAGATCCTGTTTCTGTGTGTGTGTGTGTGTGTGTGTGTGTGTGTGTGTGTGTGTGTGTGTGTTACAAGGATTGAACTCAGGGCATTCTTCCTCCAAGCCACACACCCCCAGCCCTACTTTTTTTTAACCTTCATTTTGAAACAGCCTCACTAAATTGCTGAGGCACCCTGTGAACCTACAATCCTCCTGTTTCAGCCTCCCAAGTATTGGGGACTACAAGTATATGCCACCATGCCCTGCTTATAGAAATTGTTTTCCTCCATACTTTGGTAATACTTATCAGTTTTGATTGAGTATGTTACTTACCTGATAAATTGTAACATATCTATTGGAGATATTCAGAGTAAAGTGCAGTTGGACTCTACTTTTTAGGGGATTCCCTTTAGACTCATTCTTTTTTTTTTTCCTGGTCTGGGGATGGAACCCCGGGGCACTCCACCTCTGAGCTACACCCCCTGTTCTATTTTTTATTCTTTATTTTGAAACAGGGTCCCACTAAGTTGCAGAGGGCCTCACTAAGTAGCGGAGGCTGTCAGTAAATCATGATCCTCCAATCTCTGCCTCCCGAATACTGTAATTGCAAATGTGTGCCCAGCCTAAAGTAACTTTTTCTTGCAGTACTGGGATTGAACCCAGGGGCATTCTACCTCGGAGCTACACCTCCATCTCTATTTTCAATTCTTTATTTGGAAACAGGGTCTCACTAAGTTGCAGAGAGCTACGCTAAATTGCTAAGGCTAGTCTTTAACCTGTGATCCTCCTGTCCCCCAAGTACTGAATGCTGGTATTACAAGCGTGCACCACCACACCTAGCTGCCCAGCTTATGTTTTAAACTTTTTTGGTGGTATTGGGTCTTGAACGCTGGGGCATTATATCTTCAACTATACCTTCAGTCTCCCCCTCCCCCTTTCTTCTTTCCTTCCTTTTGTAGTACTGGGGATGAAACCCAGGGACATTCTCCCTCTGAGTTACATTCCCAGCCCATTTTATTTTATTTTGTTTTTTTGGCACTGGGGATTGAACCTAGTGGTAGTCTACCTCTGAGCTACACCTCCAGCCCTGTTTCTTTTCTTTTTGTGGTACTGGGGATTTTAAACCCAAGAGCATCCTACTTCCAAGCTATACCCCCACCCCTATTTTTTATATTTTATTTTATTTTTACGGGTCTGGGGATGGAACCCAGGGGCATTTGACTGCCAAGCTACAACACCCCTTGCCCTTTTTTTTTTAATTCTTTTTTTTTTTAAACAGGGTCTCACTGAGTTGCAAAGGGCCTCACTAAGTAGCTGAGGCTGTCCGTGAAACGCAATCCTTCAGTCTCAGCATCCCAAATGCTGGGATTACAAGTGTGCATCACCACGTCTAGTTTCCTATTTTATTTCTTTATTTTATTTATTGAAATGAGTTACAGGCATGTGCTACCACATCCCGCCGAAGCAACATCATTTACCCTGTCCCTTACTCATATTTTTTCCTGCCTATTATTGATAATGCTTCAGTGACTATTGTACATTATACTATATGTCTTTGAGCAAGTTTGGTAGATAACATATTAAAAATTGGAATTGGTATGTCAAAAGGTGTATGCTAGTTGGGTGTGGTGGCGCACACTTGTAATCCCAGTACATGAGAGGTTGAGACAGGAGAATCACAGGTTCCCAGCCAGCCTCAGAAACTTAGTGAGGCCCTCTGCAATTTAAGTGAGACCCTGTTTTAAAAATGAAGAATAAGAACAATAAGACAAGGGAGCCGGGCTTGGTGGCATACTTGTAATCCCAGTACTTGAGAAGCTGAGACCTTGTTTCAAAATAATAAAAAGTCAGGTTGGGGGTGTAGCCCAGAGATAGACCGTCCCTGGGCTCCATTCCTAGTAACACACACACACACACACACACACACACACAAAGATAGGACTAGGGATATAGCTCAGAGGTAGGATGTCCCTGGGTTTAATCCCTAGTACCATAGGCCACAAAGAAAAGGTATTTGCCATTTTTATTTTGATGGATATTCCAAATTGTCATTTGTCTATTTACTTATTTATTTTTTTGGTACTAGGGATTGAACATAGGAACATTCTGCCTCTGAGCTGCACCCCCAGCCCATTTTATATTTTTATTTTGAAACAGAGTCTCCCTAAATTGCTGAGGTTCCCCTCTAACCTCCTGTCTCAGCCTCCCAAGTACTGGAATTACAGGTCTGGGCTACCATGCCTGGCTTTAGTTTTTATTTGGAAACAAGGTCTCAGTAAGTAGCTGAGAGTGTGGTTAAATTGCTGAGGCTGGTTTTGAACCTGTGAGCCCTCTGTCTCAGCCTCACAACTACTGGGATTACAGGTGTGCACCTCTATACCTGGCTCCAGATTGTTTTAAACAGAAGCCATACCTACTACCACCAGGAAAGCCAAGAGTGCCTCTTTCTGTGTACCCTTCCTTATCAGTTCTCTGGCACTACTTCTTTAATGTTTTCCAGTTGAATAAATGCAAATGGTATATTGGTGTAGTTTCAATTTGTAAATCTTCATTAAGCTGAGCCCAGGTGATGGTACATGTCAGTAATCCCAGTACTTGGGAGGTTGAAACAGGAGAATTAAAGGTTTGAGATTCAGCAACCAAGAAAAAAACCCTGTTGTAAAACAAAAAATAAAAAGGGATGTGTCGAGCCAGGTGTGATGGCACATACTTGGTAATCCCAGTACTCAGGAGGCTGAGAGGAGGATCACAGGCTCATAGCCATCCTCAGGTACTTAGTGAGGCCCTCTACAACTCAGTGAGACCTTGTTTCAAAATAAAGAATAAAAAATAGGGGCTGGGGGTGTAGCTTGGAGGTAGAATGCCCCTGGGTTCCATCCTCAGTACCGGGGGAGCCGAGAGTGTATCTTGAAGGTAAAATGCCCCTGGTTTCAATTCCCAGTACCAAAAATAAATAAAATAAAGAATAAAAATAGGGTTAGGGATGTAGTTCAAAGGTAGAAAGGTGGAATGCCCCAGGGTTCAATCCCTGGTACTATACATTAATTAATGAGCTTGGGAGGCTGAGACAGGAGGATTGCACAGCCAGCCTCAGCTGCTTAGTGAGGCTCTCAGCAACTTAGTGAGACCCTGTTTCCAAAATAAAGTATAAAATAGGTCTAGGAGTATAGCCCAGAGGTAGAAAAGCCCTTGGGTTCCACCCCCAGCACTACATACATACAAAAAAAATCTCCAGTACCACAAAAAAAGAGCTGTGCTGGGGGTATAGCTCACAGGTAGTACTTGTTTGGGTTCAATTCCTAGTACCAAAACAAAGCAACAAAAAATCAAGGGGCGTAGCTCAATAGTGCAGCCCTTCTGTTCATCAGGCTCTAGGTTTGATCTCCAGCACCTCACACACAAAATTAACAAGGCATTTCTATTTCTTTTCCTCTTTTCTCTTGTGATACTGGGGGCAAACCCAGGAGCATTCTTTATCTTTCCCCAAACTCAAGGGCATTTCTCCCTTCCCTTTCCTTCCCTTCCCCTCCCCCCCTTCTCTGTATGTGTGTGTTGCTTGAACCCAGGGCCCTTCTGCCTTTGAGCTATACCACCAGTCTATTATTTATTTAGTGATACTGAGGATGGAACCCAGGGGCATTATACTTTAGAACTACACCTCCAGCCCTATTTTTTTTTTTTTTTTTTGAAACAGGGTCTCACTAGGTTGATGAGAGTCTCACTACTTTCTGAGGCTGCCCTTGAACCTGTGATCCTCTTGTCTCAGCTTCCCTAGTACTGGGATTACAAGCATGAGCCACCATGCCCGGCTTCTATTTTATTTTTTAATTGGAAACAGGGCCTCACTAGGTTGCTGAGAGCCTCACTAATTTGCTGAGGCTGGCTTTGAACCTGCTGTTCTCAAGCTAGGCGTGATGGCACATGCTTGTAATCCCAGTACTTGGGAGGCTGAGACAAGGGTCACACAGGTTCAAAGCCAGCCTCACCTACTTAGTGAGGCTCTCAGCAACTTAGTGAGACCCTGTTTCCAAATAGAATATAAAATAGGTCTGGTGGTGTACCCAGAGGTAGAAAGCTCCTGGGTTCCATCCCCAGTACCATATATACACAATAAAAAAAAAAAAAGAAAGAAAAAAAGAAAGAAAAGAATGAGCCGGGCGTGGTGGCTCACACTTGTAATTCCAGCATTCAGGAGGCTGAGACCAGAGGATCGTGGTTTGCGGACAGCCTCAGCTACTTAGGCCTTCTGCAACTCAGTGAGACCCTGTTTCAAAATAAAGAATAAAAAATAGGGCAGGGGTGTAGCTCCGAGGTCGAATGCCCCTGGGTTCCATCCCCAGACCCGAAAAAAAGAAAAGAAAAAAAAAAAAAAAGAAATGAACCTGCTATTCTCCTGTCAGACTCTCAGGCACTGGATCACAGGTGTACACCACCACACATGCACATTCGACCTCTGAGCTGTACCCTCAGCCCTGTTTTATTTTGAAACAGTCTCACTAAGTTGCAAAGGGTCTCACTTAGTTTCTGAGGCTGGTGTCAAAAGGGCATTCCTGTCTTCGCCTCCCTAGTATTGGGATTACAGGTAAGCGCCACCATCTCTTGCTGATTCTCAGTATTTTCTGAAATAAACATGCATTAATTGAGTTGGCAGAGCTTTACTATGTAACAAAAGCCCTCAGAAATTTTAAGAGTAGGTTAGGGTACAAATTTCGCAATATTTGCCTATATTCATAAAGACTTAAGTAATAAATTGCAGAAGAGTATAAATATAGTTCCTAATCCTTGATAGAGACCAGATCTTGGTATTATAAAATAATCTCATTGAATGATAGTATAGTCACTATATATCCCTTAGATATAGGGATCCAAGACAGAATTTATGTAAAATTCTACTCCAGAATAAAATAGGTGATGGTGACTCTGGAGAGCAATTTTTTTTTGTGTGTGTGTGTGTGTGGTACTGGGGGTGGAACCCAGAGGCTTTCTACCTCCGGGCTATACTCCCAGACCCATTTTATATTTTATTTGGAAACGGGGTCTCACTAAGTTGCTGAGAGCCTCACTAAGTAGCTGAGGCTGGCTTCGAACCCGTGCGATCCTCCTGTCTCAGCCTCCCAAGCACGGGGATTACAAGCGTGCGCCACCACGCCCAGCACTGGAGAGCAATTTTTAATTTGTAAGAATATATTAAAGGATACTACTTTGAGCCAGGCATCATGGCCCTCACCTATAATCTTGGGCTGAGACCAAAGGATCTCAGGTAGATTTCCCCTAGATTCAGTCCCCAGTACCACAAAAATAAATAGAAGGATACTACTCTGAAGTGAATTTATAGCAGCATAGTATCACACCACCTCTTTCTCATTCCTTTAGAGACCTAATATAAATTGTTCAGAAGCAACAAAGAAAATTAACAAACCCAACATTTCCTTGAAAAACTGTTACCAACATTCCTTACTGGTTGTCATCTGAGGTACCCTGCCCATCTCTACATGGCTTTATTGCGGGTGTGATGGTACTGGAGATTGAACCAGGAGGCGTTCTACCTCTGAGCCATACCCCCACCCCTATTTTATTTTTTGAAGCAGGTGCTAAGCATCTTGCTAAATTGCTGAGGCTGTCCTCAAGCCTGCTGTTCTCTTAAGTACTTGGATTGTAGACACTAACACGCCCAGCAGGGTTTTTTGTGTGTGTGTGGTGCTGAGGATGGAACCTAGGGGCATTCTACCTCTGAGCTACACCTCTAGCCCTGCTTTTAATTTTTATTTTGAAACAGGGTCTTACTAGGTTGAGAGTCTCACTACTTGCTGAGGCTATCCTTGAACCTGTGATCTTCCTGTCTGAGCCTCCCAAGCTAGGATTGTAGGCATGTACCAGCACCCAGCAGATTTTTAAACCCAAAATATTCTGCTACTTTAAGAGTCTGAAGATTAAGTAAATTGGAATCAAACTGTTCCAGTGATCTCTTATCTTCATTTTCTTATGTCAAAAACTGTGCTGATGCCAGGCATGGTGGTGCACGCTTGTAATCCCAGCATTCGGGAGGCTGAGACTGAAAGATCGCGGTTCGCGGACAGCTTCAGCTACTTAGGCCCTCTGCAACTTAGACCCTGTTTCAAAATAAAGAATAAAAAATAGGGCAGAGGGTGTAGCTCAGAGGTGGAATGCCTCTGGGTTCCATCCCCAGACCGGCGGGGGGGGGGGGGGCGGGTGGTAAAAAAAAGACTGCTGATGCTGTGCGTGGTGGCACACACCTGTTATCCTAGTACTTGGGAGGCTGAGGAGGATTACAGATTCAAGGACAGCCTCAGCAAATAGTGAGACTCAACAGCCTAGAGACCCAGTTCAAAATAAAAACGAAATAGGGCTGGGGATGTAGCTGGAAGGTAGAATGACCTGGGGCTCAATCCGTAGTATCACGCATATTCACACAAAAAGCTGTGCTGGTATATATGTATGTTTGGATGCATTTATTTATCTGCGGTACTGGAGATTTGATCCAGGGGCACTCTCCCTCTGAGCTATACCTGCAGACCTATTTTAGTTTCTATTCTGAAACAGGGTCTCACTAAGTTGTGGAGGGCCTGTCTGATTTGCTGAGGCTGGCCAAGGACCTGAGTTTCTGCTGTCTTAGCCTCCTAAATACTGGGATTACAAGTGTGTGCCACCATCCCTGGTTCTGTGTTAATATATATGTAATTTCTTTTTGTGGTGTATGGTACTGGGAATTGAACCCAGGGGCATTCTATCTTTGAGCTATACCCCCAGTCCTATTTTATTTTATTTTTTTGTGGTACTGGGGAATGAACCCAGGGCATTCTACCTCCAAGCTATACCATTTTTTTTTAAAATTTGGAAACAAGGTCTCAGTGGTAGAGGACTTCAGTAAGTTGCTGAAACTGGCTGTGAACCTTTTGACCTCCCTGTCTGAGCCTCCTAAATATTGGGGTTACTGGCATGCTTCACTGTGCCTGGCTAGTTTTCTTTTCTTTTTTGTGGTACTGGGGGTGGGACCCAGGGGCTTTCTACCTCTTGGCTACACTCCCAGCCCTACTTTATAATTTACTTGGAAATAGGGTCTCACTAAGTTGCTGAGGCTGGCTTTGAACCTGTGCAATCCTGGAGCTGTCTCAGTCTCCCAAGTACTGGGATTAGTGTGTGCCACCACCAGGATCAGCTGGCTATTTTTATTTTGAAATAGTATCTTGCTAGGTTGATGGGAGTCTCACTACTTGAGGCTGCCCTCAGACCTGCAATCTTCTGTGTCAGTCTCTAAAGTACCAGGATTAAAGATATGCATCACCATCCCTAACTATGTGTAATGTCAAACAAGGATAGCAAAAAATGTTTTCTTGGCTAAAATAAAGAGCAGTAGAAAAGTTTCTAACTGTTGAGAGCATTTTACCTGCAATTTAAAATGCTAAAGCAAGCCTGGTGGCGGCACACACTTGTAGTCCCACTACTCGAGAGGTTGAGACCGAAGCACTGAAGGTGTCTGAGCGGCCTCGGCTACTTAGTGAGGCCCTCTGAAGCTTAGTGAGACCCTGTTTCAAAATAAAGAATAAAAATAGGGCTGGGGTTGTAGCTCAGAGGTAGAATGCCCCTGGCTTCCATCTCCAGTACCAAGGGGAAAAACAAAGAAAAAAACCTAAGGCTGTCGTAAATTTCTCATTGTACTGGTAACCATAATTGACGAGTAACCAAAATAAATCTATCTAATAGCATGCTTTGCAATTTGAACATAATAGAATTTTTCTTCCAGAAAATATCTTGAATCATAAACATATTTTCTATCTTTTTTGGGTTCAAGCAAATAAAGGATGCAATGGCTTAGATATACAATGCAATTTTAAGAATTTGAGACACTAATACATAAGAATTTTTACATTTAAAAGAAAGCATTCCTGGTCTGGTGGAGTAGTATCTCAGTGGCAGAGCACTTGCGTAGCATGTGTGAGGCCCTGGATTGAATTCCAGATGGGGGAAAGGGGAGGGATAGCTTGGAAAGGAGGAATAGCTTTCCTTTCCAAGTGAATCTGAAAAATGAACGTCTGCTTGAACCTACAATAAATACAAAACTTCCGTTCTGAATAACATGAACATCCAATACTGAATTGGAATGTGAGGCCAAAGTAAACTATTTGAGTTAGACACACAAATAAAAAATTCCATTTTAGAAAATACTACATGACCTCCCACACTAAAGCTATTGGGGGGGGGTAGAGTATTGGTGGGTGAACCCAGAGGCATTCCTAGCCCTTTTTATTTTGAAACAGGGTCTGGCTAAATTGCTGAGACTGGCCTCCAACTTGCAATCCCCCTGCTTCAACTTCCAAGTACTGTGATTACATGCATGTACCACTGAAGCATCGCCACCGAAGTGTGTGTGTATGTGTTACTAGAGATTGAACCAGGGACTTCTGCATCTCTACACCTCTAGCTTTATTTTATTTTGAAACAAGTATTAGGGATTATAAGCATGCATTACCCCACCCAGCTAAAGCATTTTTATTTTTATGTTTTTGAGGTACTGGGGATGGAACCCAGGGGCATTCTTTCTCCTAGTTACACCGCAGCTCTTTTTTTTTTTTTTCTTTGTGGGTCTGTGGATGGAACCCAGGGGCATTCGACCTCCGAGCTACACCCCCTGCCCTATTTTGTATTCTTTACTTTGAAACAGATTCTCACTAACTTGCAGAGGGCCTCACTAAGTAGCTGAGGCTGTCCATGAACTGTGATCCTCCGGTCTTAGCCTCCCGAATACTGGGATTATAATCGTGCACCACCACGCCCATCTTGCAGCTCTATTTTTAATCTGTTATTTATTTATTTTATTATTATTATAATTTTTTTTTATTTTGGTGATACGGGGTTCCTGGAAACCCTTCTACCTCCGGGCTACACTTCCAGACCTATTGTTTATTTTTATTTGGAAACAAGGTCTCTTAAGCCAGCAAGACTGGCTTCAAACCTGTGCGATCCTCCTGTCTCCGCCTCCCAAGCGCAGGGATTACAAGCGTGCGCCACCACGCCCGGCCCTTATCTTTTATTTTGAAACAGGGTCTCACGAAGTTGCCTAGGGCCTCACTAAGTAGCTGAGGCTGGCCATGAGCCTATGATCCTCCTACTGCAGCCTCTGAAGTACTAGGATTACAAGCACGTGCCACCATGCCCGGCTCCATTCATTCATTTATTTATTTATTTGCAGTACCGGGGCTGGAACCCAGGGGCATTCTACCTCCAAGCTACACCCTTAGCCCTATATTTTTATTTTTTATTTTGAAACTGGGTTGAAACTTTGAAACTCACTGCGTTGCAAAGGGCCTAAGTAGCTGAGGCTGTCATCAAAATGTGATTCTCCTGTCTCAGCCTCCCAAATGCTGGGATTACAAGCATGTACCATTACACCTGTTTTTTTTTGTTTGTTTTGCGGGTCTGGGGATGGAACCCAAGGGCATTTGACCTCCGAGCTACACCCCCTACCCTATTTTTTTTATTTTTTTTTATTTTTTTTTTATTTTTTTATTTTTTTGGTGGTACTGGGGTTCCTGGAAGCCCTTCTTCCTCCGGGCTACACTCCCAGACCTATTTTATATTTTTGAAACAGGGTCTCTTACGCCAGCACGGCTGGCTTCGAACCTGCGCGATCCTCCTGTCTCCGCCTCCCAAGCGCGGGGATTACAAGCGTGCGCCACCACGCCCGGCTATTTTTTTTTTTTTTTATTCTTTGAGACAGGATCTCACTAAGTTGCGGAGGGCCTCACTAAGTAGCCGAGGCTGTCCACGAACTGCGATCCTCCAGTCTCAGCCTCCAGAATGCTGGGATTACAAGTGTGCACCACCACACTCGGCTGACGCCTGGCTGTTTTTGATAAATAGTGCCAAAATACTTTCCAGAAATCTAAACTAGAAATATACATTTATTTTTGCTTTATACATTTTCAGTTTTGTATTCTGAGCAATATTCAGAACACTGGTTTGGCATAAGCCTTTAGGCTATTTTGGACATGTGTACCAATACTGTCCTTTTTGTATGAAGACAGTCCTACTCGTGAGGCGCTGTGAAGGAATGCGTTATCCCAGGTTCCCCATACTTCTCTAGCTGGTTCCTGAATGTTCTTAAATTCAAGTAGAGTGGCTCTTTGCCAGTGCAGATTAGCACTTCAACTCACAATGGTGTGTTTTATTTCCTTGTTGATCAACAGAGAGCCAAGATTTTATACTACTCTAGGAGATTTTATAATTTGATTCACTATGAAGTATATTTCGTGTTTCTCAAATATTGTTCATAACCAGGAGCTCTTTTGAAAACCAGTTGTTTTCATGTTTACAATACAGAGATTACTGTTTGCTAGTTAGCTACTGTAATGCATTTGCTTAGAAATTGTCACCAACTAGTTATTAAACATCTATTATCACTCATGTGGAATTAACTTCCACTTAAAACGTTCCACTTAAACAAAACTTCATTGTAAACCCTCCCATTGATTCTCTGTCTCTGTACATAATGCAGACTCATTCGGGGATGTGAGTCACTTGCATAATTCTTTGTGGATTGCTCAGTCCATGGTCGGAGACACCAGAGAGTTCATGCTTAGAAATGAATCAGTATTGAAATGTTTTAGTTTAGTCCCATTGCAGATTTTCTGGGATGACGATGTGGGAAATGTCTTTTTGAAAATCTGACATTTTGTTATTGTCTCATTTTACTGCCCTTACTTCGCTTCCTTCCTGTCCCTTAGAGTGCTGAATTCCACATAATTTTTTATTTGTTTTATGGATTTTACTGTTCCAGGGATAATTTCATCAAATTTAAAGTTAGCATAAGGGACCGTAGAAATCATCTAATATGATATTCTCCATTTATTTCACAAATGAAAATATGAAAAGAAAGAATTTAGTCCTGAAATGCCAGGATCATGTTGTAGAATTAGGTTCTCTTGGTGCTTGTTCTGTCATAATTTTATGAAATTTAAGACTAAGAATCACTTTTCTAGAAAGTTAATTTTAGTGTGGATAGAACCCAAGGGCATGTTACCTCTGAGCTATACCCTCAGCCTTATTTTGTTCTTTTTAAATTTGAAACAGGGTCTCAGTAAGTTGTGGAGGGCCTAAGTTGCTGAGGCTGGCCATGAGCCTGTGAGCCTCAGCCTCTTAAGTAACTGGGTTTACAAGCATGAACTATCACGCCTGGTTTAGTTCCTTCCTTCCTTCCTTCTTTTTTTTTCTTTTGTGGTACTGGGGGTGGAACCCTGGGGCATCCCACTTCTGAGCTACACCCCCAGCCCTATTTTTTATACTTTTTTTTTTTTTTTGGTGGTACTGGGGTTCCTGGAAGCCCTTCTATCTCCGGACTACACTCCCAGACCTATTTTTACATTTTTATTTGGAAACAGGGTCTCCTAAGCCAGCGTGCGCGGCTGGCTTCGAACCTGCGCGATCCTCCTGTCTCTGCCTCCCAAGCGTGGGGATTACAAGCGTGCGCCACCACGCCCGGCATATACTTTTTTTTTTAACAGGGTCTTACTAAGTTGCAGAGGGCCTCACTAAGTAACTGAGGCTGCAATCCTCCTGTCTCTGCCTCCCAAGTACTAAGATTACATGTGTGCCACCATGCCCAGCCTTAGTTTTTATTGTTTAAAGAACAAATTAATTTTTTTGTGGTACTCCCCAGTGGTACCTCCAAGTGACACCCCCAGCCTTATTTTTTATTCTTTATTTTGAAACAGGATCTCACTGAGTTGCAAAGGCCTCACTAAGTAGCTGAGGCTGTCCTCAAACTGAGATCCTCCTGTTTCAGCCTCCCAGATACTGAGATTACAAGTATGCCCCCTACTGCGCCTGGCCTATTTTCTTTTTCTTTCTTTCTTTTTCTTTTTCTTTTTCTTTTTTTTAACGGTACTGGTGATTGAACCCAGGAGCATCAAACTATACCCCTAGCCCTATTTTATTCTTTATTTTGAAACAGGGTCTCATCATGTTGCAGAATAAGGCCTCAGAAGTTGCGGAGGCTGGCCATGAACCTGCAGTCCTCCTGTCTTAGCCTCCCTAGTGCAGATATTACAAGTGTGCACTACCATGCCTGGCTGAAATTAAAAATTTAAAATATGGACTACCAAGTATGAGTTTGGGGTTTTTTCAAATTATAAAATGTATTTATTTTGCAGTTGCGTTAAGTTTTTTATCTGGACTTATTGAGTCAGGTTAATAAAAGTTCAAAACAACTTTTAAAGTAGTTCTGTATCTCAAGCATTTTTTAATTATGAGACTAAAACTTGACACTGGTCCATTTGTATTTAGTTATACACTTACAAGACATTTAGAACACTATTGCTTAATTTTATTGTTTCCTGACTATTATAGTTTAGTGAGCAGGAATATTGACAGGAAGATTATGAAAAGATAGAGGCCAGGCATGGTGGCACACGCTTTTAATCTCAGTTCGGGAGGCGGAGACCAGATGATCACGGTTCCGTTCGCGGATAGCCTCAGCTACTTAGTGAGGCCCTTCACAACTCAGTGAGACCCTGTTTCAAAAATATCGAAAGACTAAAAAATTAGGGCTGGAGGTATACTGCTCCTGGGTTCTATCCCCAGTACTGCAGGAAAAAAAAAAAAAAAGAGTAGAGAGTAGAAAGCACCAGGAAGTCAGGTATAGTGGCACATGCTTGTAATCCTATGTAATCCCAGTACTTGGGAGGCTGAGCCTGGAGGATACAGCTTCGCAGCCAGCCTCAGCTACTTAGTGAGGCCCTCCTCCGCAACTTAGTGAGACCTGTTTCAAATTTTTAAAAAATAGGGCAGGAGAATAGCCTAGAGGTAGAATGTACCTGAGTTCAATCCCCAGTGCTGATTTATAAAAAAAAAAAAAAAAAGTACCCCCTGGAAACAGCATCTTACTAAAATTGCTTTGCTAAGTGCCTCACTAAATTGCTGAGGCTGGTTTCAGACCTGCAATTCTCCTTTTCAGCCTCCCTAGTACTGGGATTACAAGGTATGTACCATCATGCCTGGCTCCATCTCCTCCCGTTTTTGGGTTGGTCCTGAGGGTTGGACTTGGGGGCATTCTATCTTTGAGCTACATTCCCAACCCTTTTTTTTCTTCTTTTTTTTTAAGATTTAAAGAAGTTTATTAAAAAGATAGAAATACAGAAGACAGTTACAGCCTCATGTTACCCAAAGGTAACAAAAGGGGGTACTTTGAACAAAATCACCGCCCCTTTTGTGTTTTGCCTTGAAATAGTCTCACTAGGTTTCTGAGAGTCCTACTATGTAGCTTAGGCTGTCTTCAAGCCTGTGATCTTCCTGTCTCAGACTCCCAAGTGCTGGGAGTACAAGTATGCACACCATGCCCAGCCAGATGTGTATGTGTTCCTGAAGCAGCCTTCGAAAGCATGCAATAGCTGCTTGGGGAAAAATGCACCCTGTCCTCCAAATATTAGGGAACCTTGCTCTGATCACTGATACTGCGTCTGATCATAAAGGTATAGACAAAAGGCAAATAGCCATTGTGCAGGCCCCTTCTAGGTGAAGTTATCCTGAAGGACTTAAAGTACCCCTACATTCATTTTTCCATATTTGGGAAACAGGCATTAAATGCTAGGACATTTTAAAATAACCCACATATGCAGAGGAAATTTGAACCTGACCATGCATATCCATTCAAAAGTACAGGCACAAAGCTGGGTGTGGTGGCACACACTTGTAATCTCAGCATTCTGGAGGCCAAGACAGGAGGATCACAGTTTGAGGCCACCCTGAGCTACTTAGTGAGGCCCTTTGCAACTCAGTGAGACCCTGTTTCAAAATAAAGAATAAAAAAAATAGGGCTGGGGGTGTAGATCAGAGGTAGAATGCCCCTGGATGCCATCCCCAGTACCACAAAACAAAACAACAAAAAGTGCAGGCACAGAAAAGACCTGAGGAGACCATAATGCATATCTCAGTATATACTTCCGGCTGATTCTTGGCAGAGACAGCCTACAATAGTAAAAGCAAAAGCAGGACAATAACAAAAAGTAGGTGAGAATTTTATTTCTATATTTTTTTCACATGGTTAGATTCAAGTGTCCAGTTTTCAACAATAAAAAAAGTATACAAAGAAACAGAAAATATACGGGGAATGGTGGTGCACACTTTTAATCTCAGTACTTGGGAGGCTGAAACAAGAGGATCATAGGTTCATGGCCAGCTTCAGCAACTTGTGAGACCCTCTGCAACTTAGACCCTGTTTTAAAATAAAGAATAAAAACAGGACTAAGGGTGTAGCTTGGAGTTAGAATGCCCCTGGGTACAATCCCCAGTACTGCAAAAAAATAAAACATTTGTGTTTGTCTGAGTGTTACTAGGGATTGAACCCAGGGCCCCCGCGTGTTGGGCAAGTGCTGTGCCACTGGGCTGTATTCTCAGCCTTTTTATTCTGAGATAGGGTCTTGGTAAATTCCCTAGGCTGGCTTTGAACTTTTGATTTTCCTGCCTCAGCCTTTGGAATACCTGGAATTACAGGCATGCACCACCATTCCTGGCTAAAACAGCTGTGGTGGCGCACGCTTGCAATCCCAGGGCTTGGGAGGCTTGAGACAGGAAGATCGCACAGGTTTGAAGCCAGCCTCAGCTACTTAGGCTCTCAGCAACTTAATGAGACCCTGTTTCCAAATAAAATATAAAAAATAGGTCTGGGGGTAGAAAAGCCCCTGGGTTCCACCCCCAGTAACCCCCCTCCACACACACAATGGGAACTAAAGCAAGATATGGAGAAAATCAAGAAAATGATGTTGAAGCCGGGCATGGCAGCATATACCTTTAATCTTACTAGTTGGGAAGCTGTGACAGGCGGATTGCAGGTTTGAGACCAGTCTCAGCAATGTAGCAAGACCCTGTTTCAGAGGTGTAACCCAGAGGTAGAATGCCATTTGGTTCAATTCTCAGCACAAGGGTGGGGGGAAGGAATGATGTTGGAACAAAATTAGAGGAGAGACCGAAAACCTAAAAAATGTTGAAGTAACACATGAAATAAACAATTTGTTAAAGGGATCAAAGTTAGAAGAAGATAAATCAGCTTAAAGATTGGACAATAGAAATTATCACGTTTGAGGAACAGAAAGAAAAGAACATAAAAGAAAGACGAACAGTAGCCCAAGAGATTTGTAGGACACTGTGAAGCAAACCAGCATCTGTATTCTGGAAGTTCCAGAAGAAGAAAAAGAGACAGAATATTTGAATAAATAATGGCTGAAAAGTTCTCAGATGTGATGGATGAATATAAACTCAAGTATTTAAATGAATTCAAAGTAAGATGAACATAGACCCACACCAAGACACAGTTAACTTTTAATTTTTTTATTTTTTTGCGGGTCTGAGGATGGAACCCAGGGGCATTCGACCTCCAAGCTACACCCCTGCCCTATTTTTTATTCTTTATTTTGAAACAGGGTCTCACTAAGCAGCTGAGACTGTCCGCGAACCGCTATCCTCCAGTCTCAGATTCCAGAATGCTGGGATTACAAGTGTGCGCCACCACGCCCGGCTCATAGTTAACTTTTTGAAAAACAGCTTTTTGTGTGTGGTTGTTAGGACTGCTTTATACATGCTGTGCAGATGTTCTACCACTGAACTTCATTCCCAGCCTCCAAAGAGAATCTTGAGAGAGAGTAATGGCTCTTCACATACAAGGGAATCTCAGTAAGTTTGTCAAGATATTTCTCATCACAAACTTTGGAGGATGCTCTAGGTGTGTTAGTACGTGCCTTAAATCCAGTACTTGGGAGGCTGAGATAGGAGGATCTCAGGTTCAGGTTCATCTGTGACAAGTTATCGAGTCTCTTAGCAACTTAGTGACGCTATTTCTAAATAAAATCATATAAGGGTGGGGTGTAGCTTGAAGGTAGAATGTCCCTTGATTCAATTCCCCAGCACTGCACACATGCATATGCACAAATACACACAAAAAACACTTTGGGGATACAGAAGGGCTAATATATTTAAAGTGCTAGAAGAAGAAGAAAAAAATGTTAACCAGGAATCAAATATGTTAAAAAAATGGCTCTTCAAAAGAGGAGAAATTAGCTATGCATGGTGTATGTACACTTGGTACACATGGTGTATGTACTATGCATGGTGTATGTACACTTACAATCCCAATACTTGGGAAGCTTGAGACAGGAGGAGGATGGAAGATTTGTAGCCAGCCTCAGCTACTCAGTGAGACCCTCCACAACTTAGACCCTGTTTCAAAATAAAGAATACAAAATAGGGCTGGGGATGTAGCTTGATGGCAGAATGGTCCTGGGTTCAATCCTTGGTACCCTAAGAAAAAAGAAAAAACTTATCCGGGCATAGTGGCACACATCTGTGATCCCAGTACTTGGGAGGCTAAGAGAGGATCCCAGATTCAAGGCCAGCCTCAGCAACATAAGGGAGGCTCTCAGCAAACTAGTGAGACCCTGTATCAAAACAAAAAATATGTGTGCAGCAGTGCACACGTGTAATCCCAGTACTTGGAAAGCTGAGATAGGATTGCAGGTTCAAGACCAACCTCTACAATTTATTAAGATCCTTTGTAACTTAGACCCTGTTTCAAAATAAAAAGTAAAATAGGGCTAGGGGTATAGCTCAGAGGTAGAATGCTCATGGGTTCACTTCCCAATGCCACACACAAAATTATATATAGGGCTGGGAGCTGGGCGTGGTGGTACAGACTTGTAATCCTAGTACTTGGGAGGCTGAGATAAGAGGCTGTCCACTTCATGACCAGCCTCAGCAACATATCAAGACCCTGTTTAAAAGAAAAAATCAAGCTCTGGTATAGCTTAGAGGTATAATGCCCCTGGATTCAATCCCCAATACCAAAACCAAAAAAATAGGCATGGTGGTACACAGTTGTAATTCCAGTACTTGAGAGACTGAGATGGGAAGATCACAGGTTCACAGCAGCCTCAGCAATTTAGAGAGGCCCTTTGCAACTCAGTGAGACCCTGTTTCAAAAATAAAAGAATAAAGCTGGGTGTGGTGGTGCATGCTTGTAATCCCCATGCTAGGGAGGCTGAGACAGGAGAATCGCACAGGTTTGAAGCCAGCCTCAGCTACTTAGTGACGCTCTCAGCAACTTAGTGAGACCCTGTTTCCAAATAAAGTATAAAATAGGTCTGGGAGTATAGTCCAGAGGTAGAAAATCCCCTGGGTTCTATCCCCAGTACCACTAAATAAATAAATATAAATAGGGCTGGGAGTATAGCTCAGAGGTAAAATGTCCCTGGGTTCCATCCTCAGTACTTCAAATAAAATAGGACTGGAGGGTGTAGCTCAGAGGTAGAATGCCCCTGGGTTCAATCTAGTACCACACAAAAAGAAAAGAAAGAAGGCTGGAGATGTAGCTCAGAGACAGAAGGAACCAACTTTTAATTTCTAGTACCAAAGAAAAGAGGCATTCCCCATTAAGTACTTTAAGGGAGCTTGTTAACACTAGTCCTGCCTTGTGAGAAATGCAATACACCAGACAGTACCTTGAAACTATGTAAAAAGTAAACATTTCAATAGCTTGTAATCCCAGCATTTGGGTGGCTAAGACAGGAGGATTGAGGTTCACAGACAGCCTCAGTGACTTTGTGAGGCCCTCTGCAACTCAGTGAGGCCACGTATTAAAATAAAGAATAAAAAATGGGGCTGGGATGTAGCTCAGAGGTAGAATGCCCCTGGGTTCCATCCCTAGTACCACACACACAAAAAAAATAATAATAATAAATAAATAAAAATCAGTAAAGCTAAGTAATTGGGCAGTTGTAAAAGTCAGTATAGTAACGTTTTGTAACTTTGCTTATTTTTTTTTACATAATTTTAGGACACCTAATTCATTTTTTCCCCTTTTGATACTGGTAAATTGAAAAAGAATTTCCAAGACAAAGGAGAACTACAGACAAGTGTATTTAAGAAATACTCATTTAAGGGAGAATATGGGTCATCTCGAGTGAGAGAATTGCCTTCAGGGTTTCATTGCCCTTTATTTTATTTTATTTTTTTTGTGTATGTGGTGCTAGAGATTGAACCCAGAGGCATTCTACCTCCGAGCTACACCCCCAACCCTTTTTATTTGATTATTTGGAAACAGGATCTCACACTAAGTTACTGTGGCTGGCTTTAAACCTGTGCTTCTCTTGTCTCAGCCTCCCAGGTACTGAGATTACAAGTGTGAGCTATCAAGCCTGACAGACTCTTCTGTTTTGATCGTAAGTCAGCTGCGTGTGTATCCTTGGGATTGCAACATGGCAGATAGGGCTTTGGGGTCTGTGGTTAGAACTCTCATTCTTGGGACTTTCCCTGAAGCTGCTCTTTGGCCAGCTCCCAGGGTTAAGCAAGGCACCACAAAGACCATCAAAAACACTTGCCTTGGAAATGTCCTTTATGGCTGCAGCTTCTACCATGTTTCAAATGATGAATTACTAATTTTTTGATACTGGGAATCAAACCCAGGTAGGCCCTACCTCTGAGCTACCCCCGGCCCTTTTTATATTTATTTATTTGTTTGTTTATTTACTTATTTTGCAGTACTGGAGATTGAACCCAGAGGCATTCTACCTCTGAACTACACCTCCAGTCCTACTTTTGATTTCTTATTTTGAAACAAAGTCTCACTAAATTGTGGAGGGTCTCACTAAGTAGCTGAGGCTGGCTGCAAACCTCTGATCCTCCTGTCTCAATCTCCCAAGTACTGGGATTACAAGCCTGCGCCAACCAGCACTCCCTGCTTGTCTTTTATTTTGAAGTGGTCTCACCAAGTTGCTGAGGTTCTAAGTTGCTCAGCCTGTCACTAACTTGCTGAGGCTGGGTTTGAACCTGTGATCCTCACATTCAGGCCTCTCAAGTACTGGGATTACAGGCATGTGCCACCATGCCTGGCAAATAAAATTCCTTAAGAGTGGTTAAGTGTCTAAACTGTAGAGCTAGACTGACTGGCTTCAAATTCTGTCATTACCACCTAATGACTGGATGAGCTTGGGCAAATTATTAGCTTCCTGGACCTCAGTTTTTCATCTTTATAATGCTTTAATAGTATGCTCTACCTTCTGAGATAATCTAATGTGCCTTAGACTAAAAAAATCGTCAGAAGTTCTAAAACTATAGTAAGTTTGACTTGAACCTGTTAAAACGGATAGAAGAAACTATATTATTATTATTATTATTATTATTATTATTATTATTATTATTATTAGTGGTGGTGGTGGTGGTGGTACTGGGGTTCCTGGAAACCCTTCTACCTCTGGGTTACACTCCTAGACTTTTTATTTTATTTTATTTTTTTATTTGGAAACAGGGTCTCTTAAGCCAGCATGGCTGGCTTCGAACCTGTGCGATCCTCCTGTCTCCGCCTCCCTAGCCGGGGGAGAAGGGGGGGGGATGACAAGCGTGCACCACCACGAAGAAACTCTTTAAAAAGTTTTATGGTGCCAGGCGTGGTGGTGCACGCTTGTAATCCCTGCGCTTGGGAGGCGGAGACAGAAGGATCGCACAGGTTCAAAGCCAGCCCCAGCTACTTAGTGACTTAGTGGCACAGGTTCAAAGCCAGCCCCAGCTACTTAGTGAGGCTCTCAGCAACTTAGTGAGACCCTGTTTCTAATAAAATATAAAATAGGTCTGGGAGTGTAGCCCGGAGGTAGCAAGCCCCTGGGTTCCACCCCAGTGCCACACACACAAAAGTTGTATGGTCTTGGATTTAGTTCCCTAATGGAGCTTGCCTAGTATGTATGGGGCCCTGGCTTCAATCTCCCCCCTTATAAAGAGGAAGTTAGTTGTGAATTATACAGTTTATTACCAAGTTGATGTCGGCTACTTTCTAAAATTCTGTTTTCTGGTGCAATAAAAGGTAGAGTCATCTCTTTAGTTATTTGGAAAATAGACTAAAAATAGCACATTTGATTTCTGTCCAGTAACTGTTCCATAAGTGCACATGATTTGCTCTGGTGCGTGTGTGGGGTGTACAACTCTTTTTGTGTGTATATGGTGGGGCACTGGGGACTGAACCCAGAGGCATTCTTCCCCTGAGCTACACCCCCAGCGCTATTGTATTTTTAATTTGGAAACAGGGTCTCATAAGTTGTGGAGGGCCTCACCTAAATTGCTGTGGCTGGCTTCAAAGTTGCAATCCTCCTGTCTCAGCCTCCCAAGTACTGGGATTACAGGCATGTGCCACCATGCCTGGCTGGCAGGCTACTAAAAGAACACTTTTAAGTCAAGTGGTGGTGTATGCCTATAATTTCCAGTATTTGAGAGGTTTGAAGCCAGCCCCAGCAACTTAGTAAGGTTCTCGACAACTTAGGACAGCCTCAGCAATTTAGCAAGACTGCTTGAAAATAAACATTAGAAAAAGAGATCATCGGAGCCAGGCATGATGGTACACATCTGTAATCTGAGTATTTAGGAGGCTGAGATAAGAGGGTCACAGGTTCAAAGCCAGCCTCCTCAACTTAGACCCTGTTTCAAAATAAAAAATAGGGTAGGGTTTGGGGTGTAGCTGAGAGTTAGAACCTCTCTCTGTTCAATCCTGAGCAACTGCCTACCCATCAGTTTTATTTAGTTTACAGTTCTGGAGGTCAAGGGCATGGTGCCCGCCTCTGCTTTGCTCTGGTGAAGGTCTTAGGGTAGATGGCACCACAGTGGTAGGAGCCCATGTAGGAGATCACATTGGCAGATAAATTCAGGGGTCAGACTCAGTCTTTGTAGCTTTCCCTCTTCCAAAAACTCAGTGCAAAGCCAGGCGTGGTGGTGCACGCTTGTAATCCCAGCAGCATTCGGGAGGCTGAGACCGGAGGATCGTGGTTCACAGGCAGCCTCAGCTACGTAGTGAGGCCCTCCGCAACTTAGTGAAACCCTGTTTCAAAATAAAGAATAAAAAACAGGGCTGGGGGTGTAGCTGGGAGGTCAAATGCCCCTGGGTTCCATCCCCAGACCCGCAAAACAACAACAACAACAACAAAAAACTCACTGCAAGCGACTGGCATTCCCTTCTGAGGGCGGTGCTGCCAGTGACCTGCGTGTGAGGCACTGGGTCACACTTAAGGACCAAGGCTCCAACGGGTGAAACTTAGGGAGACACACCCAAGCCATCTGCAAACAACCGTGTAGTAAGCGATTGTGAGACAAACTCATTCCTACTGCTAAGGCCTGCTGTAAGTTAGTCATTTTACACTTGGGGAAGTATTCATGTGGACAAAGATGAGAAAAAGTAATGGGTAAACAAACAATTGTTAAGCGGCTGTAGTCGGGGGCATTCTTGGGGTGTGTGTGTGTTTAGTACTGAACTCAGGGGTGTCCTACCTCTGAACTATACCACTGGCCCTATTTTACTCTTTACTTTGAAACAGCGTCTCACTGAGTTGTTGAAAGCCTCGGTAAGTTGCTAAGGCTGGCCTCAAACCTGCGATCTTGTCTCAGCCTCCCAAATAGTTGGATTACAAGTGTGGGCCACTACGCTGACCTGTGTGTACGTGTTTGTTACTGGTTTATTCCTCCCCCCAGAATTATATTAAGAGAAGCAAAATAAAATTATACATGTATATCCTCTATAAAGAAGACCACATATTCAGATTACCTCCTTCCATGGAACATTTATGGTCAAGACCACAAACTGTTCGGGATGCGTCCTCCAGATTTTCAGAGTGGGTGTGGGCTGCTGTGGCTCTTACAAATGCCGACGGGGACTGACTGACTGACTTGGCACTGGGGCTGGGACCCAGAGGCGCTCTGCCTCCAAGTGATAGCCCCAGCTGGCTTTTTTTTTTTTTTTTCCACCCCCTGCCCTAATTTTTATTTTGAAACCGGGTCTCACTGAGTTGCAGAGGGCCTCACTAAGTAGCTGAGGCTGTCCACGAACCATGATCCTCTGGTCTCAGCCTCCCAAATGCTGGGATTACAAGTGTGCGCCACCACGCCCAGCTCCCAAATGGTTTTATTTCTTTTTTTTTTTTTCTTTTTTTTGGGGGGTCTGGGGATGGAACCCAGAGGCATTTGACCTCCGAGCTACACCCCCTACCCTACTTTTTATTCTTTATTCCTTATTCTTTCTTTCTTTATTTTTGTGGTACTGAGTTCCTGGAAGTCCTTCTACCTCCGGGCTACACTCCCAGACCCATTTTTTACATTTTTATTTGGAAACAGGGTCTCCTAAGCCAGCATGCGCAGCTGGCTTCGAACCTGCGCGATCTTCCTGTCTCCGCCTCCCAAGTGCGGGGATTACAAGCGTGCGCCACCACGCCCGGCCTTATTCTTTATTTTGAAACAGGGTCTCACTAAGTTGTGGAGGGCTTCACTAAGTAGCTAAGGCCGTCAGTGAACCGCGATCCTCCAGTCTCAGCCTCCCTAATGCTGGGATTACAAGCGTGCATCACTATGCCCGGTTCCGATTTTTTTTGTTGTTTTTGTTGTTGTTGTTGTTGGTACTGCGGTTCCTGGAAACCTTTCTACCTCCGGGCTGCACTCCCAGACCTATTTTATGTTTTTTTTTTAAATTTGGAAACAGGGTCTCTTAAGTTGCAAAGGGCCTAAGTTGTTAGCTGTGGCTGTCTGTGAACCATGATCCTCCTGTTTTAGCCTCCCAAATGCTGGGATTACAAGCGTGTGCCACCACACCTGGTTCCCAAAGCATTTTTTTACTCGGAAAAAAAAGGGGGGGCTTGGAGTATAGCTTGAAGATAGAATGCTCCTGGGCTCATATTCTTTACTTATTGTTTTGTGATTTTATAATTTGTGTCTTCAGTGAGATAATACACAAATTGTAAAGGTGGGCTTAGTTGAAGCTTCAGGGCTAGAGATGGCATCTGTACTTGAGTCCTGCAGTGAGGGCATCCGTGTGTGGGTCCTGGGGTTTGAACCCAGGGGCATTCTACTTCAGAGCTCCACCCCCAGCCCTATTTTATTTCGGAACAGTCTCACTGAGTTGCTGAGCGGCTCACTAAATTGCTGAGGCTGTCCTTGAACCTGCAATCCCCCTGCCTCACAGCTTCTCCTGTCCTAGGATTACAGGCTGGCTTGTTTTTGTTTTCTTTTTCAATCACAGTAGAGGTGCAGGTGTTTTCTTTCTCTGACTTGGTGAGCGAGTGAGTCTGTAAATCACCTCCTGTGCAGCCGGGCGTCTGGGTGCCTGCGCCAGCTGTTGGGTGTTTGAGCTCAGCAGCTCGCTCCTGCTCCACAGCTCACATTTCAGTGAGAGGTGTTGGCTGCTTGAGGGAACCGCGCAGGCAGGGCGAGGGCTGCGCGAGGCCTCTGGTGACCTGGTTTAAATTTGCTGGGATTCTTCCACTTTAGCTTGCTGTAGGTGTTAGAGTTCATGGATGTTGCGTTTACACAAACAATTCATCTTTGTCAGATTGTCTTGGATTTCAATTATTTAAGACCTTTAGGGTCACTGTCACATAGTTCCTCCTACCACATGTGTTGGGAGGAGGAAACAGTGGAATTCCAAGCCAAGCTGGTTCCATCTCATTCTGAGTAACTCCTGTAGTATATAGAAAACCTTGTTTCTTCCTGAAAATGGCATTTTAGCATTTTCATTATTTTCTTAGGGAGGAAGCTTATGACCTTCTCTATTTTTTTTTTCTTCCAGAGGGAATCTGGGGAACTTGCAAGCAAAACATCATTTCTCTAAGAGAACTTTGGGTAACAGAAGATCTGGATAACAGGTAAAGTATTTAAATTTCATTGGTGGTGCTCAGAAACCTCCTTTTTCTGTGTACGTGTGGTACTAGGGATTGAACCCAGGGCGTTCTACCTCTGAGCTACATCCTCAGCCCTATTTTCTATTTTCATTTCAGGCAGGGTTTCTAGGTTGATGAGTCTCACTACTTGCTGGGACTGTCCTTAAACCTGTGTTCCTCCTGTCTCAGCCTCCCAAGTACTAGGATTACAGGCATATGCTACCATACCTGGCTCACAAATCACTTGTAATCTGCAGAACCAAACTGGCCGAGGGAGGAAAACTTAAAACAGTTAAATCTACTTTGTGTCAGGGTCTATATTAGGAATTTTACATATATTTGATGTAAATGGTTTTATTTATTTATTTATTTATTATTATTTTTTTTTTGGTGGCACTGGGGTTCCTGGAAGTCCTTCTACCTCCGGGCTACACTCCCAGACCTATTTTTATATTTTTATTTGGAAACAGGGTCTCCTAAGCCAGCGCGCGTGGCTGGCTTCGAACCTGCGCGATCCTCCTGTCTCTGCCTCCCAAGCGCGGGGATTACAAGCGTGCGCCACCACGCCCGGCGATGTAAATGGTTTTAATCTGGATTTTGGGCATAGATCTAAGACTCTCAGAATCTTTAAAATGCTCCCCCTCCCCGTACTGGGAATTGAATTCAGGGGCATTCTACCTCCGAACTACACCCCCAGCCCTATTTTGTGTGTGTGTGTGTGTGTGTGTGTGTGTGTGTGTGTGTGTGTGTGTGTTTTACTGGGGTTGGAACCCACGACCATTCTACTCTCACGCCTAGCTCCCAGCCTTATTTTTTATTCTTTATTTTGAAACAGGGTCTCGCTAAATTGTTGAGGCCTCACTAAGTAGCTGAAGCTGGCTATGAACCTGTGATCCTCCTGTCTCAGTTTCCCAAATTCTAAGATTACAAGTGTGCTCCATCATGCCTGGCATATAAAATGGCTGCTTTGAATGAGCCAAGCACAGTGGCATATCCCTGTAAACCCAGTATTTGGAAGGCTGAGGCAGAAGGATTGTAAATTCAAGGCCAGCCTCAGCAATTTAGCAAGACCCTGTTTCAGAATTAAAAATAAAAAAGGCTGGGGTGTAGCTTGCTCAGTGGTAGAGCGCCCCTGGGTTTAATCCTCAATAGCACTTAAAAAAAAAAAGATTTGCTTATTGATTATATTTAATGCTGTTATAATTCACCTTAGCAAACATTTTTCATATCTACTACTATAAATATAGTCAAGGGGTTAAAATGTGTGTCGCAAGAGCATTCACTGTGGGCTTTTAAGTAAAGCCAGAATCTGCTCTGCTCTTCAGCCCAGCCAGGGAGTGCCTTCCTAGTTCCTTTCTGTTCATTGTTCCAGTCCAGCACTTTGTCAGCTGGTCCAAAATTTAAGCTTTCTAATAAGCTAACCCTTTACAAAGGAATTCAACCCAGAGGTCTCTTGTGTGTGTGTGTGTGTGTGTGTGTGTGTGTGTGTGTGTGTGTGTTACTGGGGGTGGAACCCATGGGCTTTTTTGCCTTTAGGCTATACTCCCAAACCTATTTTATTTCTAAACAGGGTCTCACTAAGTTGCAGAGGGGCTCACTAAGTAGCTGAGGCCAGCTTCGAACCTGTGTGATTCTCCTCTCGGCTTCCCAAGCGTGGTGTGTGTGCCACCACGCTCAGCCCAAAGGTCTCTTTTATTAAACGCTCAGTGATGGCCTCCCTGTGTGACTAGACAAAAAAGCATATTTTCTTAGCTGTATCTCATAAAATTCTGAAGGTATCATAAAATAATATATATCAACAACCCAGTGTCCTGCATCTGAGAAATACATCTCAGTAAATGAGACCTAAAATTTTATCTATTCTTTTTTTTTGTACTAAGAATTGAACCCAGGGGTATTCTACCTTCAAGCCACATCCCCAGCTTCACTTTATTTTTTATTTTGAAACAGGGTCTTTCTATGTTGTTGAGATTCTCAGTACTTACTGAGCTGTCCTCAAACCTATGAACCTCTTGTCTCAACCTCCCAAGTACCTGGGTTGCAGGTGTGTGCCACCATGCTCAGCCTTTCGTGTGTGTGTGAGGAGGTATTCAGGATTGAACCCAGGAACATTCTACCTCAGAGCTATATCTCCAAGCCCAATTTTAATTTTATTTTGAAATAGGGTCTTGCTAGGGTGATGAGAGCCTCACTACTTGCTGAAGCTGTCCTCGAACCTGGGGGAACCTATGATCTGTGTCTCAGCCTCCCTGGCACTGAGATTCCAAGCATGTACCACGTACCCAGCTCCAGCTTACTTATTATTTATGTATTTATGTATTTGTTTGTTTATTTTGTTTTTGTGGTCTTGTGGGTCAAACCCAGAGCTTCATGCATGCTAGGCAAGCAATCTACCACTGAGCTACACTCCTAGCCTTACGGTTTTACTTATGTGTGAGTATTATTGGGAATTGAACCTAGAGGCATTCTACCTCTGAACTACACCCCCAGCCTTATTTTATTTCTTTATTTTGTGTGTGTGGTCTTGGGGATGGGACACAGGGGCCTCTACCTCAGGGCTACCCCCCTGACCTATTTTATATTTTATTTTGAAACAGGGTCTCACTAAGTTGCTGAGAACCTCAGTAAGTACTGGAGGCTGGCTTTGAACCTGTGTGATCCTTCTGTCTCAGCCTCCCAAGTGCAGGGATTACAAGCGTGTGCCATCACGCCCAGCTTATTTTTATTTTTGAAATAGGGCTAGGGGTATAACTTGAAGTTTGATGACAGCCTAACTACTTGTGATCCTCCTGTCTCAGCCTCCCAAGTACTGGTATTACAGGCATGTGTTGCCATGCCCCACTTACAATTTTACTTTTTTTTTTTTTTTTTTTTTTTTTTTTTTTTGGTGGCACTGGGAATGGAACCCTTCTACCTCCAGACTACACTCCCAGACCTATTTTTTTTATTATTTATTTATTTATTTATTTATTTATTTATTTATTTATTTATTTATTTTTGGTGGTACTGGGGTTGCTGGAAGCCCTTCTACCTCCAGGCTACACTCCCAGACCGATTTTATACTTTTTTATATTTGGAAACAGGGTATCTTAAGCCAGCGCGGCTGACTTCAAACCTGTGCGATCCTCCTGTCTCCACCTCCCAAGTGCGGGGATTACAAGTGTGCGCCACCACGCCCGGCTATTTTTTATATTTTATTGGGAAACGGTCTCTTAAGCCAGCAAGGCTGGCTTCAAACCTGCGTAATCCTCCTGTCTCCGCCTCCAAAGCTTGGGGATTGCAAGGATGTGCCACCACACCCGGCTACAATTTTACTTTTTTTTTACTTTTTACTTTTTATTTATTTTTAGCCGGGTGTGGTGGCACACACTTGTAATCCCAGTATTTAGGAGGCTGAGACCGGAGGATTACAGTTTGCGGCCAGCCTCAGCTACTTAGTGAGGCCCTTTGCAACTTAGACCCTGCTTCAAAATAAAGAATAAAAAATAGGGCAGGGGGTGTAGCTCAGAGGTTGAATGTCCCTGGGTTCCATTCCCAGATCCGCAAAATATAAGTAAACAAATAAAAATTTAAAAATATTTATTTATTTATTTTTATTCTTTTATGGTACTGGGGATGGAACCCAGGGGTCTTCTACCTCTGTGCTACACTCTCAGACCTATTTTATATTTTGTTTGGAAACAGGATCTCACTAAGTTGCTGAGAGCCTCACTAAGTAGCTGAGGCTGGCTTTGAACCTGCACTATCCTCCCGTCTCAACCTCCCAAGTACTGTGATTACAAGCATGGGCCACCATGCCCAGCTACAATTTTACTTTTTTAAATTAATTAATTAATTTATTTATTTATTTTTGTGGTACTGGGGTTCCTGGAAACCCTTCTACTTCCAGGCTACACTCCCAGACCTACTTTTATACTTTTTTATTTGGAAACAGGGTTTCTTAAGCCAGAGCGGCTGGCTTCGAACCTGCGGGATCCTACTGTCTCCGCCTCCCAAGGGTGGGGATTACAAGCCTGGGCCACCACGCCCAGCTTCTTCTCTGGTTTAAAAAGTAAACTTGTTGAGGGGCGTAGTGGTGCCTGCGCTTGGGAGGCTGAGACAGGAGGATCATGCAAGTTCGAAGCCAGCCTCAACTACTTAGTGAGGCTCTCAGCAACTTAGTGAGACCCTGTTTCCAAGTAAAGTATAAAATAGGTTTGGGAGTATAGCCTGGATGTAGAAAAGCCCCAGTACCACCAAAAAAAAAAAAAAAAAAAAAAAAAGAATAGTCCTGAACTCAATCCCCTGTTCTGGAAAAAAAAAATTTACATTAGAATTTTAATTATTGTTGGAGCTGAGAAAGTAGTTCAGTGGTAGAGAATGAGTTTAACATGTGTAAGCTCATTAAATATGGGTTTGGTTTCCAGCACTGAGTGAAAAGAAAATTTAATATTTTTTAAATTTTCACTTGATATTTCCACTTTATCAGGGCAAACCGATTCAATCACCATGAGTTGGAGCTTCCTGACGCGCCTGCTAGAGGAGATCCACAACCATTCCACATTTGTGGGGAAGATATGGCTCACAGTGTTGATTGTCTTCCGGATCGTCCTCACAGCCGTGGGGGGAGAGTCCATCTATTACGACGAGCAAAGCAAATTTGTATGCAACACGGAGCAGCCCGGCTGCGAGAACGTCTGCTACGACGCCTTCGCCCCGCTCTCCCACGTGCGCTTCTGGGTGTTCCAGATCATCCTGGTGGCCACGCCCTCTGTGATGTACCTGGGCTACGCCATTCATAAGATTGCCAAAATGGAGCACGGTGAGGCGGACAAGAAGGCAGCTCGCAGCAAACCCTACGCCATGCGCTGGAAACAGCACCGCGCTCTGGAGGAAACGGAAGAGGACCACGAAGAGGACCCCATGATGTATCCAGAAATGGAGCTGGAAAGCGAGAAGGAGAGTAAAGAGCAGAACCAGCCAAAGCCCAAGCATGACGGCCGGCGGCGGATTCGGGAGGACGGGCTCATGAAGATCTACGTGCTGCAGCTGCTGGCAAGGACGGTGTTTGAGGTGGGCTTTCTAATAGGGCAATATTTCCTTTATGGCTTCCAGGTCCACCCATTTTATGTGTGTAGCCGACTTCCTTGTCCTCATAAAATAGACTGCTTTATTTCTAGACCCACTGAAAAGACCATCTTCCTTCTGATAATGTACGGCGTCACAGGCCTCTGTCTGTTGCTTAACGTGTGGGAAATGCTTCATCTGGGGTTTGGGACCATTCGTGATTCACTAAACAGTAAGAGGAGGGAACTTGAAGATCCGGGTGCTTATAATTATCCTTTCACTTGGAATACACCATCTGCTCCCCCTGGCTATAACATTGCTGTCAAACCAGATCAGATCCAGTACACCGAACTGTCCAATGCTAAGATCGCCTACAAGCAAAACAAAGCCAACATCGCCCAGGAGCAGCAGTACGGCAGCCACGAAGAGCACCTCCCTGCCGACCTGGAGACTCTGCAGCGTGACATCAGGATGGCTCAGGAGCGCTTGGATCTAGCGATCCAGGCCTACAGTCACCAAAACAACCCCCGCGGTCCTCGGGGGAAAAAGGCCAAAGTGGGGTCCAAAGCCGGGTCCAACAAGAGCAGTGCTAGTAGCAAGTCCGGGGACGGGAAGACCTCCGTCTGGATTTAATCTTGGCGGGGCTTACAACCTGGGCCTTTTACAGTTTGTGGTAAGCAGCGGCTCACTGAGCAGTGACTCCACTGAGTAAGCACTTGGCTCTGGTTATCTTCAGGGGATCCACACTCAGGGGACTCCGGAGGTGGGGCCGGGGTGGCAGGAGAGGGAGACACAGTGTTCCAGGGCGCATGTTCTCAGCAATAATACAGTTGGAGAACTTTACCTTTGTGTCTTCCAGATCCAGAGAAGAGCAGTTAGATTTAAATCATTCTTGTTGAACAGTTTTTGTACAGTATTATGGTACTTTTTTTTAGTATGAAAACTTTTTTGTATTTGTACATTGAACTGCTGTAGTTAACACTTTTTTATATTAAAGGAAAAGCATCCTTGTAAGTAATGCCAATGAGGCTAGTGTTATTACTTTGTTTAGCATATTCTACCCTGGTTTAGAGTTTTGATAGATGCTACACTTAATAAAAGTGCCTCTCATGTTGCAAGAAAGATTTCAAATATGTAAGGAGACTGAGGAAGAGATAACCATTTTTCAGTCTTGGAAAGAAAGTTCACATTAGAAAGAGACTGAGATCTCTCTTCTGCCTGAGAAATCTTGGAATCTCATTCCTGTGACCAGAGTTGTAGCCATTCTTTAAAAACATGTTTCCAAAGGAAGTAAATGATTCACTGCAGAATTTCTATCAATATCAAACATTGCCAGTATGTGCTTTGGTGTGTATGCAATTTAAGTTCTTTCAAAAGACTGGTGTGCAAAGGTATGTCCAGTCCCGCAGCCGTGTGAAGCACCTGGCTGGAGTTGATGCTAAGCTGTTTCTCTCAGCACAGCCAAGCCTGGAAAATAAGCCCTATTGGATATTTTGTCGTGAACCTGTTTGATTTGCCTTAAGCCTCCATCCAGAAACCTGCCTCTCTGGTTTCTTAAAAAACCAGTAATATTTTCTATATTTGTTAATGTTAGAAATATAAAAATTCCCTTGTAGATTAATATGCAAAGCTACCTGGACTGAAAATGTCAGAAGTTCTGAATCCAGATTATTTATTTTCATAATGGAACTTATGATTTACCTGTTTCTGTCTGAATGGGTATTCTGACTTGGTATTCTTTCTGTACATAGACCAAAAGAGGTGTTCAGTATTTATTCCCTGTTGGCATATGTATTTGTTAATGACAAACATTAATGCTCATAAAGTTAATAATTTTTAGTGTTTTATTACCACCACCCCCCAGTGCAGTACTAGGGGTTGAACCCAGAGCCACACGCGCTAGACAGCTGCTCTACCCCTGAGCTGCATCCCCTGCCTTTTTTATTTTGAGAGAGCTTCTTGCCAGGTTGTCTCGGCTGGCCTTCACCTGTGATGCTTCTGCCTCGGCTGCCGACCAGCTTGGATTGTGCTCATGTACGATCCCAGTGCCATCTTCAGCCCTATGTGATGTTCAGGAACTTTGCTCTCCTCTCATGCTTTTGTGGTTCATTTTAAAAGTGTTGAGCAGAAACTTGTAAAGAGGGTAAAGATGTAAAGGTAACGATGCTCCATTGGGGAGCATTTCATTTGGGTGTCGTGCCCTTTTCTGACATATGGTGAGCCACCTCCAACTTCGAAATTCTGTGAAAGTATTAGACTTTTTCTCTTCATTTTAAAATGCCATTTCTTGGCTGGCGGTAGTGGCGCACGCTTATAATCCCAGTACTTGAGAGGCTGAGACAGGAGACCGCAGGCTTACAGCCACTCTCAGCAATGTAGTGAGGTCCTCTGCACCTTAGGGAGACCCTGTTTCAAAAAATAAAAGAATAAAATAAGGCTGGGGGTGTAGCTCAGAGGTAGAATGCCCCTAGGTTCCATCCCCAGTAACACACGCACACACATGCACACACAATGCATTTCTCCACTATTTAGAAGAATACTTGAATAGCATCCTTTGTACAGTTGTTTCTGCATTTTCATTCCTTCCTCACTACCAAAAAATTTTAGAAAATTTAACCTGGCCATTCATTTACTTAAAAATTTGCTTTTGCTTTTTTTTTAATGCCTTTAAATTTTAGCTTAGAGAAGTTCCTTTGGACCTGACCCCTAAGCATTTTATGCAGAAAGTAAACTTGGGTGAAACTGAGGGGCAGATTTCAGAGAATGATATACATGTAAATCAATAATTATCATGGATAAGCCGGGTGTGGTGGCGCACGCTTATAATCCCAGCATTTGGGAGGCTGAGACAGGAGGATCGCGGTTCACGGACAGCCTCAGCTACTTAGTGAGGCCCTTTGCAACTCAGTGAGACCCTGTTTCAAAATAAAGAATAGCTCAGAGGTCGAATGTCCCTGGGTTCCATCCCCAGTACCTAAAAAATAAAAAAAAAATTATCATGGATAATGGACATGCAGTTTCTTTCAAACCAAATGGTTAGTGAGAAAATTCATTAATTCTAAGAAAGCAAGCAAGATTTTAACCACCCAGGCCTAGACAAGGTACATTACCAATTCTTAGGTTGCTAGAATTTTCCACAGATTTCTTAATTGAAGGACAGAAAATCTACACACACATTTACTCACTGCCATTTACCCAGAGCCCGAAGGAGGAGAAGGTAACCAGGAAGAAAGGTTGGGGATGTGAGTGATAGAGAAGGAAGGATCGAGTGGAGAAAGCATCCAGGAGGGACCGGCAAAGGCCTCCGGTGCTGGGAGCCTCTGCTTAGCTCTCACAAACAGTGCCCCTGGGATTGACTTTGGCCTGTCCTGATGAGACTGTTATCTTTGGTGTCTAGCTAATTCTTCAACTTTGTAAAATATATAGAAAGATAGTCTAAGTCACCTCTTCACATGCACACTCTAAAATCTATTTTTGGCCAAGTATGGTGGCACAGACCTATAATCCTAGTACTTGGGAGGCTGAGACAGGATCACAGACTTGAAGTCAGTCTCAGCAACCTTCTTGTTAAAGTTTTAATTATGACAAGAATCTCCCAGCCCTCACTGTCATCTTAGCACATTCCAGCTTTCAAATGTCGGAGTTTGCCAAGGCCGTTTACCTACTTCTGTATTTGTTCATTTAGAGCCCCAAGTGTTATTTTAGTTAAAAGTCAGTTTTCCAGTGATTTTGCTTGGCCAATATCTATAGAATTATTTACCCTTGATAAAAATGAACATTGTTGTCTAAAATGGTTCTCATAGTTGAGGGTTTTTTCCTATCTGTGTTTTTTAGAGGGGTCCTTTAAGCTGGGCATGGTGGCGCACCCTTGCACTCCCAGTACTTGGGAAACTGAGACAGGAAGATCGCAGGTTCTCAGCCAGCCTCAGCCACTTAGTGAGGCCCCCCTGCAACTTAGACCCTGTTTCAAAAGAAAGAATAAAAAATAGGGCTGAAGGTGTAGCTCAGAGGTAGAATGCTCCTGCGGTCAATCCTCAGAACCACAAAAATAATTTTTAAAAAAATAGAGAGGCCCTTTATCTTTAAAGCAAAAAGAAATCAGTATTAGGTAACTTAGCTTTTTAAGTTAAGCTAAGTTATGAAATTGGGCAAATCACTCTTTTCTAGATTTAGCAGCCACTTGCCTCTGAGTGTTAACAATAGTTAGATCCTCTGGTAAAAGGTGCTTTTAAAAACTGCTATGGGGGTGGCTCCGTGGTGGAGTGCTTGCCTTGGCCTGAGGCCCTGACCTCCCTCCCTAGCACTGTATGGGGATCACTTGTGTGCTTCAGAACGGTGCTTCAGAACCCGCAGCTCAAGTGTGTGGTGACTGAGGCTGTGTCAGGCTCTTTACCGTGGGCACCAGGGCTGGTGTAAAGTGCTTGCTCTAAGCAGTTTATACCGTGAAAGGTCTTAGATGTTCCTGTTAGTCAGACCTATGATCTGCCCACTCAGATGGCCATGCTTTATGCTGTTCGTTTAAGAGGAAATCTACTTCCAAACAGACCTAGTAGTTCAGGCCTAAATCCCAGGACTGGGAGATTGAGACAGGAGGGTTAGAGGTATGAGACGCCCCTCAGCAACTTAGACCCTGTTTCAAAGGAGAAAAGGGCTGGGGATGGAGCCCAGACTTACAATGACCCTGGGTTCAATCCCTGGTACAAAAAATAGTCTACTTCTAAAAATTACATCTGTGGATGACAATTTTTGGCCAGATTTTGCTAAAAAGCAAGTATGTTATACTTGAATCTGCTTTAATAAATGCCTTCTTATTTATAACTCAAAGGTCTTTCTCAACTGAAGAAAATATCTGAACTCAAGGATACACAGCTGCTGGACATTTTGATTGGAAGGTTGCAGGGATTAATTTTATCTGTAAAATCATGTAATTCCCCAAAGAATCATCCCACCTTACAATAATAGTAAAGCCTCTTCACCTATGCAGTGCAATTTGGAAATAGAATTTCAGCTCACCTATATATCCTAAATCTAGTGATTCGGTCACCACCAAAGATTAGAATCATAGGTTGAATTACATATCACTCCTTCTAGCCACACATCATGGACACTTTAAAAGGTTTTCATTTGTTGTTGTTCCTTCTCTAGTCTTGTTATTGTTATTTATAATAACACTATTAAATGGGTTTGGTTTATGCACATTCCACATTAAAGAAGCAACCTGCAGTATTCTAAAATCTAGGCGTTCAGATAAGAGAAAGTTCAAACTCCAGGGCAAACTCCTACACAAATAGGAAGAAATGAGGTGTTCCTTTCATGGTTGGCTTGTTGAGCCAGGCAGACGGTTGACTATATGCTTCCAAGATTGAAACGATTTTTTAATCTTTCACTTAATTATGTTTTCATAGTAAATCTCTCACAGAAGTCTCTACCTCAGGCACTGAGTGTTGTGATATGACTAGTGTATCCATACTGAAAAACTTAGCTAGGACTTTCTAACTTTTTAAGAAAATTGAAATGTAAAATTCATCTG
Source organism: Muscardinus avellanarius (assembly GCF_963383645.1). Classification (NCBI taxonomy): domain Eukaryota; kingdom Metazoa; phylum Chordata; class Mammalia; order Rodentia; family Gliridae; genus Muscardinus; species Muscardinus avellanarius. The sequence continues at coordinate 54,512,471 of NC_137802.1, read as the reverse complement.
TTAACCAGGAATCAAATGTCATGTGATGTGCAGTTTGGATATTGCATGAACAGCTAAGGAATTATCTGTTTTAGTGCCAAAGATGATTCGTTGCTGATTTTGTCCTGTACAGTTTATGTAAAACTTTCATGGTAGAGACGGGCTCTGTGCTCAGGGCCTCGTCTCTGGGAAGATGTTGTTGGTGCAAGTGTTTTGTCAGTTCCAAATACACTTTAGAAGATTCACTCGTGGTCTGTGCGTCCTTTCTCAAAACTCGAAACCCACTGAAAACTAGGCTGTCAGGAGATTTCACATTGACCATTTTACCCCATTCTTTGTATGAAATTGTACCCTGAGCTCAGTGGTGTGCACAGGAAACCTGAGGCCAAACTCTCCTCCTAAGATCAGCGGTAAGTTGATCTTATTGAGAAGCAAAAGCAGAGGGATTTCCAGCGAGAGATTTGGTCTCTGAAGAGGCCCTTTTTTGTAGCAGGGCTCAAATGGGACTAAGTAAATTGGCGTATTTATGGTGTCACCATCCGGGAAGTATAGGTGGCCTTGTGTGGGAGAAAGGGGGCGCTGGGGTCTAAGCTGGGGGAGCTGGGAACACCCTTCTCTCTGGGCTCCCTTTGTCTCTCAGAGACCTTTCCTGGGGGAGGGGGAGGGGAAGGAGGAGGAGGGTCTGAGACCTTTCCTGGGGGAGGGGGAGGGGAAGGAGGAGGAGGGTCTGAGACCTTTCCTGGGGGAGGGGGAGGGGGAGGGTCTGTGTACTTAGAGCAGTGCAGGCCTGCCGAGCCCTCCTCCCTAGAAATGGGCAGTGGGAGAGGGGAGCATTTGTCCAGAACAATGCCCTTTATTCCCACAGACAGGATAGCTGTGTTGCTCATACGCACACACACATCCTCACCAGCAAGGATTGTAAACTGGTCAGCCAACCATATTTGGTAATAAACTTGGGAGTCATTTGAAAATGTTGGAGCTGTTAAATCACCCCGATTCTTATTTTAAGCATGGATTTAGAGCTGGGCACAGTGGCACATCCTTGTAATCCCAAGTTTGAGGCCAGCAGCCTCAGTAGCTTAGGGAGACCCCAGCAACTTTGCAAGATCCTGTTTCAAAATTTAAAAATGAACTGGGTGTGGTGGTGCATGCTTGTAATCCCTGTACTTGGGCAGCTAAGAAATGAGGGTTGCAGGTTCAAGGCTGGCTCCAGCAACTTAGCAAGGTCCTTGGAAACTTAGACCCTGTTTCAAAATAAAAAGACAAAATAGGGCTGGAAGTGTATCTTGGAGGTGTAATGCCACGGGTTCAATCCCAATACCAAAACAAAAAGTGGATTTGGTAGATTTGCCATCAGGACAAAGGTATTGGCTTTTTTTTTTTTTTTTTTGCAGTACTGGGGTTGGAACCCAGGGACATTCTACCTCCAAGTTATACCTCCAGCCCTATTTTTTTATTTTTCTTTTCTCTCTCTCTCTCTCTCTCTCTCTCTCTCTCTCTCTCTCTCTCTCTCTGTGGTGGTACTGGGGATGGAACCCAGGGGCCTTCTACCTCTGTGCTACACTCCCAGACCTATTTTTTTAAAATATATTTTATTTGGAAACAGGGTCTCTTAAGCCAGCTAAGGCTAGCTTCGAGCCTGCGTGATCCTCCTGTCTCAGCCTCCCAAATGCTGAGATTACAAGCATGCGCCACCACGCCTGGCTGGCATCACATTTTAATCTGTATCTGGACTTGGCAGCACATGCTGTAACCCCAGCATTTGGGAGGCTTGAGACAGGAGAATCGCAGTTTGCGGACAGCCTCAGCTACTTAGGCCCTCTGCAACTTAGACCCTGTTTCAAAATAAAGAATGAAAAATAGGGCTGTATGTAATGTAGCTCAGAGGTAGAATGCCCTGGGATTCAATCCCCAATAAATAAGGAAAAAGGAGCCGGGCCTGGTGGCGCACGCTTGTGATCCAGCATTCGGGAGGCTGAGACCGGAGGATCGCGGTTTGCGAACAGCCTCAGCTACTTAGTGAGGCCCTCCGCAACTCAGTGAGACCCTGTTTCAAAATAAAGAATAAAAGATAGGGCAGGGGTGTAGCTCGGAGGTCTAATGCCCCTGGGTTCCATCCCCAGACCCGCAAAAAAATAATAAGGAAAAAGAGTGATGAGCATTCCTTAACCATCTCCTCGCTCTCCTCAGTTCTGAGGAAATGGCCGCCTCGCCCTGTCCTTGACACTCAGGGCTGCTTTAAACTCAGCAGAGGGGTGGGGGAGGGAGTTGTGAAAGAAAACCTGAGTGAGCCCCCTGCGCTTGTCAAGGAAAATCCAGACTCCCTCTTCTACCCTTTGGCCAAACCCCCCGCAAACGAGCATCCTTATTGGCTGTGCTCTCCCGGGCGGCCCAGAGGGCCCGGGAGGCTGGCAGCCTTCAACTCCAGGCAAGGCAGAGCCCAGCGACCATTCAACTGATTTCAGCACATGGCCAGTGACCTGAATGAGACCTGACCATGGGGAAAACGATATAGAACTAGATAGCGTTTTAAAATTTTTATTTTTAGTATGTGCAGTCCTGTGAAAGTGAAATGTTATATCTTTGCACCAGGAACACTGAGAAGCCCTGACAGGAGCTGCCTGGGCCTGGCCCATTTTTCTGCAGGCCCCTTGCAGCTGGGGCCCCTGCCCGGCAGGCAGGGCTGCGGTAGAGCCTGTACCCAGGTGCTGTGGACTGCCGAGGAGGGGGCAGGGGGACTGGGGCACCTTAGGTCACTTTTAACTGCAAAAGCTCTGGAAACAATAAATGAAAATTGTAGGGATTCTCCACTTCCCATTCAGATGGAGGAGCGATGGAGTCTTTGGGAAACATCAACCGGTTTGTAATTATGCTGCTTGATTCCAGTGGTCTTTCCGGGGCGAGGGGTGACCTAGGAGAGAGGTGGGGTGGGGTCTACTTAACCCACTGCCCCTCAGCAAGTAGCCCCTCAAGCCAGCTCTGCTGATTCGCTAAGCCATAGTCCCAGGGACCCTCGAGGACAGGCAGAGGAAAGCATGTGGGGGGAAGATTCCTTGGAAGGAGGGATGTGGGACATCCCAGTACAACCAGGTACTGCCCCAGAAGGGTGTGAATAAGCCAGTTCAGGTTGGCTTGGGGTAGAGACCTGAGCAGGTGCCAGATATAATACAAGATGCCTGGTTACTTCTTCATATTACATGGGCAATAAATACATCAAAATCATGTTTAGGAGCTGGGCATTGTGGTGCACGCTTGTAATCCCAGGATTTGGGAGGCTGAGACAGGAGGATCTCAGATTTGAGTCCAGCCTCAGCAATGTAGTGAGACTCTTAGCAAACAAGACCCTGTTTCAAAATTTTTAAAAAGGGCCCAGGCAGTGTGTAGCTTGGCAGTCCAATGCCCCTGGGTTCAATCTCCAATACCACACACAAAAAATAAATTTAAATTGTTTGGGCCAGACACAGTGGCACAGTCTTGTAATCCAGATGACTTGGAAAGCTAAGGCAGAAGGATCACAAGTTTGAGGCCAGCCTGGACAAGTTAGTGAGATTTGTCTCAAAATGAGATAGAATACACCTAGGTTCAATTCCAGTACCAAAAAAAACAACAAAGATTTTTTTTTCTTTGCAGTTAGAGGATATTTCACAAAAGCCAAATGTCACAGAGGAAGGAGGATAGGGCTGAAGGCACTTCCTCGGGCCCTCTCCAATTCTGCATTTCTCAGCCCGGCGTGGTGGCGCACACCTGTCATCCCAGCATTCAGGAGGCTGAGACCAGAGGATCGCGGTTCTCACACAGCCTCAGCTACTTAGTGAGGCCCTCTGCAACTCGGTGAGACCCTGCTTCAAAATAGAGAATAAAAAATAGGGCAGGGGAGTAGCTCGGAGGTCGAATGCCCCTGGGTTCCATCTGCAGACCCGCAAAAAAAAAAAAAAAAAAAAAAAAAAAAATCTGCAGTTCTCTTGGAACAAACAGGGTTTTAGTCTCCATACCCTTTCAACAACACTGATAATTAGGATTTTTTTTTTCCTTTACATCTTTCATTCTTTCCCTTTTAAGTGCCCAGAAATGCTGGGCAGGTAATTTTAGTAAGTAAACACTATAAAGCGTTGACATTTGAAACAGTCAGGAACAAACCCATAAAAGTCCTTCGAGGGAGCCATGGCTGGCGTCTTGGGGCAGACTTCTCCATCTCAGACCCGTTTCTCCTCTGGGCTGGGGGCATCGCGTCCTCCCCAACCAGGGCGTCAGCTGGTCCTGCAGTCCTGCATAAAGGCTCCAGGGAGCACGTAGCCATGAAAGGAGACTCCTTTGGTGGTTTTCTGGAGTTGCAGAAAATAGGAGCTTTCCATGAACGCAACAGTGAACAGCTTTACCTGAAAGCCAGGCGAGTGTTGGAGGTGAATAAAGGGAGCCTTCTTTTTTTTTTTTTTTGCAGGTCTGGGGATGGAACCCAGGGGCATTCAACCTCCGAGCTACACCCCCTGCCCTACTTTTTATTCTTTATTTTGAAACCGGGTCTCACTGAGTTGTGGAGGGCCTCACTAAGTAACTGAGGCTGTCCGCGAACCGTGACCCTCCAGTCTCAGCCTCCCGAATGCTGGGATTACAAGCGTGCGCCACCATGCCCAGTTTAGGCATGTGCCTTCTAAGTTCTTTTCTTTTCTCTTTCTTTCTTTCTTTCTTTCTTTCTTTCTTTCTTTCTTTCTTTCTTTCTTTCTTTCTTTCTTTCTTTCTTCTCTTTTACTGGAGATTGAACCCAGGGGCATTCTACCTCCCAGCTACACCACCCACCCTATTTTTTTTTTTTTTTACTTTGAAATAGAGTCTTGTTAAATTGCTGAAGGGGTCTCACAAAATTGCTGAGGCTAGCCGGGCGTGGTGGCGCAGGCTTGTAATCCCGGCATTTGGCAGGCTGAGACTGGAGGATCACAGTTCGTGGACAGCCTCAACTACTTAGTGAGGCCCTCTGCAACTTAGACCCTGTTTCAAAATAAAGAATAAAAAAATAGGGCAGAGGTTGTAGTAGCTTGGAGGTCGCTGAGTTACATCCCCAGACCTGAAAAAAAAAAAAAAAAAAAAAAAAGGAAAAAAGTTGCTGAGGCTAACCACCTTGAAATGGTGATCCTGCTTTTCAGTCTCCCAAGTACCAGGAGCACAGGCATATGCCCCCACGCCTAGCTAAAGCTGGTTTCCTTACCTGTGGTGTGGGGAAAGCAGTAGCCCATTCTGTATCCAGTCCTCGTGAAGGTCTCCTGAGGTGCTGTGCGGGGCTGGCCCACAGTTAGCAGTCAACAGACTAGGGGCTGTGGGGGGTTTTTGTTTATTTTGTGTGTGTGTTGTACTAGGGATGGAACCCAGGGGCATTCTACTTCTGAGCTACACCCCCTGCCCAATTTTATTTTTATTTTGAAACAGGGTCTTCCTTGGTTGATGAGAATCTCACTACTTGCTGAGTCTCTTCTCCAACCTGTGATCTTCCTGTTTTAGCCTCTCAAGTATTGGGATTATAGGCATGAACCACCATGCCCGGAGAGGGCTGTGAGTTCTTAGGTTTCCTGGGCGCGGTGGTGGTGCTGGGAAGGCTGAGGTTTCCACTGATAAATCCAGGAAGCAGAAACAGAAGCAGAAGAGAGGGGCTTTCTTTTTTTTTTTTTTTTTTTTTTTCAGGTCTGGGGATGGAACCAGGAGCATTCGACCCCTGAGCTATACTCCCTGCCTTATTTTTTATTCTTTATTTTGAAACAGGGTTTCACTGAGTTGCAGAGGGCCTAAATAGCTGAGGCTGTCTGCAAACCACGATCCTCTGGTCTCAGCCTCCCGAATGCTGGGATTACAAGTGTGCACCACCACACCCGGCTAGAGAGGAGCTTTCTGATGGAGTGAGCGGGACTGAAAATATCCCTTTTTTTTTTCTTTATATAAAGCAAGAGGTCAGTTATTCTTTCACTTCTGTTGTGCTATAAGAACTTTCCACGCTGAACACATGCCATGAAGTATGTCTCCAATCCAGTGGTTCTGTTCCCACATCCTGAAGATCCCTCGCGTCCCAGATTAGACCCCAGTTACACAGAGCAGCTGTGAGCCGGTGCGGACTTCTAGGTTTGGTGTATGTTTGGTTCTAGCCCAACACACAACTGTCAGCCTACTTTAGTCCACAGATGTTTGTTAAGCCCCACCAGTGCTGCAGGGCCCAGGCTCCTTGCTGCTAATATGACCGGGAAGAGGCAGTCCCTGGAGGCACTCTGTGCTCCAGGAAGAAGAGCGGGAGTGCTCGGGGAGCCAGAGCAAAGGCCCGTGCCCAGGCCGGCCTTCTGGAGCCAGCGACAGGTAATTGAGGCCTGACGGATGAGTTAGGAGGCCCAGTGGGAAGGGGGGGGATCCCAGGGTAAGAACTTTCAAGGAACTGAAATAGATTCCTCAGGTTGCAGCCCACGGGGAAGAATGGGTTAAATGAGCTGGAGTTCGAGGAGTGGGCAGACCAGGCCAGAGCAGGCCGCAGCAGGGACTGGGTGGCCCAGCTGGAGAGAGGAGCCGGCCATCGATGGCCCCCTGCGCTGGCTCCCAGGGTTGGACGGTGGTGAGGACCCACTGTGGGAGCGGGTGATTCCATGGAGGATTGGGGCTGGGATGGACTTGGTGGCTTGTTTAAGGAGGGAACAGCCTTGGGTCATGGAAAGGAGTTGGGGGACAGGGTTGGTAAATGGGAGCGTGGTGCCCTAAGATGGGAGGGGAAACCAGGGTCCAACATAAAGGGGGGATTGGCCCTTGCTAGGAAGGGTCCAGGAAGACTGGTGAGAACGCCGGTGGGTCTGGCCATGTGCCTGGCCTAGTATGCGCAGGGCCCTGGGCTCCATTCCAGCATCACAGAAAGAAAGAAAGAAAAAAAAAGTGGAGCCTCTTAGACCCGCAGAAGGAGGAGAGGACATGTTATCTGGTGAGAAGGGTGGGTGGGGTGCGTTTTGAAGAGTGAAGGAGGTGAAATGAACCGGGCACAGGGAGAGCGCCGCCAGCCCAGCGCGGGGCGCGGGCAAGCCCGCCAAGCCGGGGACTGTCCTTGTGGTGACATCAGTCTACACCTCCCGGGGTCTGTCCCCCCAAGAGGAGCCCTGCCTCCCACTCCCCCACCCCGGTGCCTCAGTCCTCCCAGGAGAGACCCACAGATTAGAGAAGTGACTGTCGCCGTGACCAGAGCTCCCTGGGACCAACTTGACGCCGTCTGTCCTTGGGGGAGGCTCTGGCCCAGCTCTGCCGTGGTCTCTGACATGACGGGGACACCTTGTTTTCAGAGGAGCCAGGATCCGGCTGGACATGGAAGACACAGCCAGGGTCAGGCTGGAGGAAAGCAGATAGCAAGTTTATTTTTAAACCCTAGTGGGCACTAGAGCTGCCAGCGAGGAGCCGTCCGCGACTCGGGGGGAGAGCAGAGACTGGCAGCTGGTCAGACACTTGTCGGGAAGTCTGGAGGCGGCCCAGCGGGCAGGGGTTCAAATGGCTGAAGGCCAGGGCTGTGCAGGAGGGGCAGCGGGGACGAGAGGAGCGTTAACGCCGAGGAGTCCTGCGGAGTGAGCGCTGCCCAAGGAGCCAGGCGGCTGGAGGGCGAGACCCCTCAGGCCTGCAGCCCCCTGAGGCAGTTCGAAGCCAGGGTGGATGAGAACCTTGTGCCCTCACCTGGCGGGCGTGTCGGGCCTGGTCTCCATCTGTGGTCAGAGGGGCCACGGGAATAACTTTGTGCAGGGGCACAGGACAGTCCATTAGGAGCCCGTGCAGCTAGAACTCCCTCGATAGGGGGTTCTGGTGCCACTCTGGGGTGCCAGGTGACCTTAGTCCTGAGAGCTGGCTTGGAATACAGCCTGTGACCTAGTGGAAGCCATCGCCTGTGCTCCACGTGGGAGGTGTCATCCGTGGCCCAAGCCCCGGCGACCTCACCAGGGCTCAGGTGGCGGCTTGGGTGAGGACGGCAGGCCCTCTAGGGACCCCTGCCCTGCACAGGCCACCAGGGATGTCCCTCGGTTGCAGGAGCCCAGCACTGGCTGACTGGGTTTTCCTTATTCTTTTATTTGGAGTCTGGCTGGCGGTCTTTGGGAGCCTTCCTCGGCGCCCAGCTTCAGGGTCGCTGGGTCTCTCTCGCTCGCTGACCTTCTGGAAAGGTTGGCAGAAATCTCACTTTACCCATGGCAAGTCCCAGGGCCTAGAGTCCATTTCAGGGCAGGGCAAATCTAGGTCGTCACTTTAGATCTAGGTCCTGCCTCTTCTGCCCTCTAGAAAGTGCCGTGCCCATAGATTCCGGCCTTGGATGGGGCAGTGTCTGCTGCGCCTGACCCAGGTCCTTCCCTTGGTCTGTCTGCCTCCTCTCCTGCCCTCTCAAGCTTCCTGGCTTCAGTGTTGCTACTTCATAGCCTCAGTTATAGCACCCAAAACCCGGCTATGCCAAACCTAGATGTGCTTCAAGTGCAAAACACACCCCTGATTTCAAGGGTTTAGATGCAAAAAAAAAAAAAAAGGAATTTAACATCTCAATTTTTAATTTTGGTTACATGTCGAAATGAGTTTGGAGCACACACACACACACACACAAACACACACACACACACACACACACACACACACACATATATATATATATATATATATATATATATATATATAGTATTTTTTTTCTGGCATTTGAACTCAGGAGCATTCTACCTCTGAGCTATACCCCCAGGTCTATTTTACTTTTATTATTATTTTTTTATTTTTTGGTGGTACTGGGGATGGAATCCAGGGACCTTCTACCTCTAGGCTACACTCCCAGACCTATTTTATATTTTATTTGGAAACAGGGTCTCTTAAGCCAGCTGAGGCTGGCTTAGAACCTGCAGGATCCTCCTGCCTCAGCCTCCCAAGCGCAGGGATTACCAGCGTGCACCACCACGCCCGGCTTACTCTTTATTTTGAAACAGGGTCTCACTCCATTGCTGAGGGCCTTGCTAAGTTCCTAAAGTTGGTATCAAACCTGCACTCATCTTGTCTGAGCCTCCCAAGTAATGGGATTACAGGCGTGCACTACCATGCCTGCCGTGGCTATATTAGAGTTAATAAAATATATTAAGAATATATTAATGCTGGGCGTGGTGGCGCACGCTTGTAATCCCCGCGCTTGGGAGGCGGAGACAGGAGCCAGCCTCGCTGGCTTAAGAGACTCTGTTTCCACATAAAAATGTTAAAAAATAGGTCTGGGAGTGTAGCCCGTGGAGTGTATACCGGAGGTAGAAGGGCTTCCAGGAACCCCAGTACCACCAAAAAAAAAAAAAAAAAAAAAAAAAAAAAAAAGATATTAAGATTCTCTTTACCTTCAGAAGCTACTCTGAAGTTTTAAAATTCAAACATAAGCTAGGCATGTGAAGGCACGTGCCTAGGTGGGCAGTGAGCAGCCAGGTCAGCCTTAGCAGACAGAACTGGGAACTTGAATCCAACCTTTGAGCCGCCCAGAAATCCTAACAGGTGTGTGCTGACTCCTTCAATTAAGGGGGCGGCTCAGGCAGCCTGGGATCATGATCCAATCACAGGACTTTTTACTTTGGAAAAAACATCCACCTGAGCGCTCCTTGCAATGGGCGACCTTCGCAGCAAATTTCAAACTCCTGGCTCCTCTCCATCCGCACTGCCTGTCGCCTGCTCTGAGGCCGAGTCGCTCCTCGCAGGGCTGTGGGCCTAATCTGAAGCTCCGCTGGGCAGCATGTCCTCTTGGTAAGTTGGCAGAGGCGCGCCCACCAAATAGGCAGCAGGACAGGGCCCAAGGCTCAGGCAACTCCTGGGGCTCCTACTGCCGGCCAGCGCCCCCCTGTCCTGAGCCTCTGCTCCTGCGGGTGTCCCAGGACCCAGAGGCTGGGGTGGCCCGCGCTGGCCTTTCACAGCGAGAATGCGGAGGCCCTCCCTCCCCCGGGCCCTCCCTGCAGCAGCCACAGTTTTCACCTGGGAGGACACAGCTGCCTGGGAGCTGGGAAGGGGTTAAGTGTAGAGAGGAGCATATAAGACCAGGAGCAAAGGAGAAAGTTAAAAATAGGGTAACCCAGCCTAGAGCAAGGCAGGCGGGCTGCCTGGCCTCGGGTCTGTGACTGACGGGTTGAGGACGGCTCTCCCTCTTCGCCCAGCACACTGCCACTGGCCTCGGAAGATGCCTGGGAGGACACCCTGCATCCTGTGGGGACTGAGGCGACGGGTGGAGAGCGGGGAGCTAAGCCGAGTGTGGCTCTATGTCCTCTCTGCGTGTGAACCCGAGTGGTCCTGCCCGGTCGGGAATGGGGCTCATCCTGGGCCTCCCAGCTGCCAGCTCCCCAGGCCCTGAGCACTGCTGCTATTTCTTGCTGTCTTATCTCCTCTGCCCTTCTATCCCCCAGCCCCACCTCTCTCCTCTTATCTCTTCCCTGACCTAGCAGAGCCAGATGGACCCTCCCAGGCCTTCTCCCTCTTCCCTGACTGGACACCTCCAGGCCCGGGCACTCTGGAGGGGAGGCTTCTCTGCCTTTGACCATGAAAAGGAAGCTGAGTGTCTCATGGGCTGCCCTGGGACACCGGAGGAGGGGCAGCCTCTGCAGGCGGCTGAGGAAGGGAGGGCCCAGCTTCCACCCACGCCTGCTTCCTCGCAGAGAATGGGAGGCCACACCCCTTCCTCCCCCTCCCACATGGCCCTGGGTGCTCCTTTCCCAGCCTCAGTACCCCAGGGGGGCCAGGGGAGGGAGAGGACAGGAGTCACACAGTGTGGTCATTTACAAGAAGGAGAGACACAGGTGGGTGTGAGCTTCGTGGAAGCCCCAGGATGTGATCTTTAATCGATGCTCCTGGCCCTGCCTCCCCACCCCAGCCCCAGATGACCTATGTACAGAATGTGTCGGGAGCCAGGCCCAGGCCAGGCCAGCACCTCTCCTCCCTGGGCACCGCCGGGCCGCAGCGGCAGGGCAGGGCGGGAGGATGCAGACAGCCGGGAGCCGGGTGGACTGGTCACAGGAAGTCGCGTGCTCTCCACGTCCCTGCCCCCATGGACATGTGAACACACACAGGCATGCTCGTGTGCGCAGAGGCATGCACACCGGTGCAGAGATGTGGGTCCACATGCCTGTGCCCTGATGCAGTGCACCTGTGCGCACATGTGCCACCGAGGATGGAGTCCTCAAGTATCACAGAAAGAATGCCAAACCCAGCCCTGCCCCTGCCCTGCCGGCGTGGCCAGGGGGCAGCGAGGACTTCACTGTAGCCGATGCCATCCAGCCACCCAAAAGGCTGTCAATGGGCCCCGGTTTGCCCCTCTGAGGGTGGTTCAGATAAGTAGGGAGCCATTTCCTCCTTATTCCTCCTCAGAGAGGCCCCAGAATAATGAAAACTGGCAGCTCAGAGGCCCTGGGGTGTCCAGAAATCCTTGGTGAGTCTAGGCGGGGTTCCCTTGGGGAGGGGACTCCATTCATCTGTGGCTTTCATCCGTAAGGTGCCCCCCCATCTTTGGGGGCAAGGAGCCAGAGCCCCTTCATCCCATGCGAGGGCGCAGGCAGGGCTGTAGAGGGCAGAGGAGGGCTGTGGCCTCAGCCTGGCTCTCAGAGCGGCCTTGGCTGGGACCAGAGGACGGATGGGGAAACAGCTGTAAACTTACTACTGGGCTTGGAATGGGGTTAGGGAGTAGGAAGGGTTTGGTGGGGCCTTGAGAACTTTTCTAGAAGCCTAGAATCACCCAGGGGACTTGCTCTCCCTGACCTCATTAGGTGTGTGTGTGTGTGTGTGTGTGTGTGTGTGTGTGTGTGTGTGTGTGGTGTACTGGAGATGGAACCCAGGAGTATTCTATCTCTGAGCTATACCTCAGCCCTATATTTTTACCATTTCAAAACAGGGTCTTACTAAGTTGCAGAAGACCTCACTAAGTACTGAGGCTGGCTGAGAACCACGATCATTCTGTCTCAGCCTCCCAAGTACTGGGATTACAGGCATGTGCCGCCACGCTGGCTCTGAGCTCCTAGTATTCATCATAGGCACTAACTCCAGGCACGGGGCCCCTCGGGCCCTCCCTCCCTGGGATGATGGCCTGCACTGGGACTGCCAGGCCACACCAGGGGCACCTAAACCCTGAGTCTGCCCCAAAATCACCCTTATTGAAAGGGGAAGGTGCCATTTTATTTCAGGGACTATATTCGCTAGGCTCCCCAAATACACGTGTCCTGGCAGAGACTGGATAGTTGTTTGAAGACAATCTGGGATGTGTGGTCGCCGTGCCCACCACCTAGCCTTGGGCACGGGACAGGCAGCTTTGGTTTGGATCAGCACTCTACTTCTTCCAAGCTCCCAGGGGCGGGGTGGGGGCGGGGCAAGCAGAGATGCCCAGAGCCTGGGGTCATGACAAGTTTCCCCGGTGTGCGCCTCCCAGAGGAGGGGGGGGGGGATGGCTACACCTCAGTTCCTCCAGGCCCTCCAGTAAATGTCAAAACCTCACAACTGTCCTGACCCCAGCACCTCCAAGGTTACATTCATTAGTTAAGATTCAGTTAAAAAATATAGATGTCAGCCCCTTCCCCCAGGTCCCAGAGAGCTCAGACCCTGGTCCCAGCTGCCGAGTTTTGAGGAGGGGCCATCCCAGGCCATGTCTGATGGCAGCTGCTGGCCCCGACTGGGGGGGGCCTCTAGGCCCCCACTTGAGCTGTGGCAATCTGTGAGGATGGAAGCTACGCTCACACAGGGAGGGGTGGTGTGCAAGGCCAAAGCCGCTGGAGGTGGGGTGGGGACCGTGAAGGAAATGCCCTCCAGGCCCAGTCCACCCTGTGGTACAGGACAGGGCCACAGCCCCCACCCCAAGCCCTTGTGGAGCCAGGAGTTGAAGGGTGGGGACCTGGAAGACCTTTGCACGGTGCCTCCCTCTGTGCTGGGTGGGGCAGCCTCGTGGTTCAGGGCTGAGACGGTGGGTGCCAGGCTCAGAGGGAGGAGGGTGGCAGCTAGGCCCCTCCAGACCTGGAATGGAGAGGGGTCATCAGGGAAGGGCATAAGCAGGGCCCAGAGGGAGAGGCCTCCAGCTGGGGCCCGGGAGGTCAGTGCAGGGCCCTGCAGGCGGCAAGTCACAGGCTGGCTGAGGGGGGGTGTCTGGTGGGAGGTCAGACAGCGGTGAGATGGAACACAAAACAGATGTGACGCAGAGGAAGGCTCCCTTCCCAGGGAATGGGTCAGGGGGGCACAGCTCCAGGGCCCCCGGCCAGGGCGGTCCAGCGGTAGGAAAGGCAGCAGAATTCGGACCACAGCCCGAGAGGACGGGTGGGCAAGAGGAAGGGGCAGGGTAGGTGAAGGACTTTCTTCCCAGGCTGCCAGCAGGGCTGGTGGAATTGGCCCCCGGCTCCCAGTCAACAACAGAATGCCAGGGGACAAGGTGACGAATGGGATGGAGGACACAAGGACAGCGGGAGGGATGGCGTGCCGGCGTCACACTGCCCCCTGCTGGGTCGGATCGTACCTTCCTCGGCGGATGTTTCTTCAGAAGCCAGCGCGAAGGCGGGCAGAAAGAGAGGAAAAGGAGTCATCTGAGCTTCCCAGTCTTTCAGGCTGGGGCCTTCCGCTTCCAAGAAGACCCCCCTGCCCCAGAGAGGGGCCAGGGTCTCTGGGGCCTGGGGGTGATACTAAGATCTACCAAGAACTGGGCCTGGGGTTTAAAAGGCCTGGCTCTGCCCTAGCTCGCCAGGCAACCCTGGGCCTCAGGTTCTTCCCTGAAGGGCTTAGCCCAGCTCAGGACTCCACCCTGAGATGCCGACGCATCTTAGCTGAGTGGGGCCTAAGGGCTGGGACACACGCCCTCTCTTGAGCATGCCCTGCACAGATCCGCTTGGGCCATGTTGGGGTACTCTGAGGCACATGGGGCTCAACCTCACTGCCCCCCTTTTTCCTGAGTACTAGGGACCGAGCCCAGGGGTGGGTGACCACCGCTCCAGATCTCCAGCCCTTTTTATTTATTTTGCGACAGGGTCTCATTAAGGTGTTGAAGCTGGCCTCAAACTTTCGTTATACCTGCCTCAGCCTCCCGAGTCGCTGGGGCTATGGGCTGGCCAACCTTTCCATTTTTAAAGAGAGGCTGGAAGTCAGGATTGTTAACGTGAAATCTCCTGGGTTTTAAATGTTACAATGGGGCCCCGTGGGCTGGCTTGTGCCTGTGATATGCGGCCCCTCAACTCCAACAGTTTGGGGTTCTGATTGCTGGTGGACACCAGGGGATCTAGGGTGTGTATATGTGTCTTACTTAAATCCCCAGCCCGTGCCGCCTAGGACGATGGCTGCAACCAGGACAGCCCCGGCGATGGAGCCGATGATGATGTTGGTGCCGCTGGGACCTGGGGAGGAGGGCAGGGCTCAGTTGGCAGGGCCAGGCGGGGAGAGGGGGAAAGACAGCCCTGCCCTGCGCAGCTGCAGCCTCACCTTTATACCTCTCCGTCTCCCCAGTGGGTGGGGACGTGGGCAGGGGGTTGTGGATACTGCAGTCTTTGCCTGTCCAGTCCGGCTGACAGATGCATTTCCCTTCATTGCTACAGACCTAGAGGTAGGAGGGCCCAGCAGAGGTGAGCAGGCCTGTGTCTCCTGTGGGCCTCTCCCACTACCCCGGCCTCTAGGCACCCACCCCGTGGTGGGAGCAGACTCGGCGCTCCCCACTGCCTGGGCAGGTGCTGAAGTTGAAGGCGGAGGCTGGCAGGCAGCGATGGTCCAGGCACAGCATGTTGGGCCCGCAGGCCGTGCCGTCCTCAACGTAGCTGAGGTCAGAGCCATCGGCCAGCTGCACATGGCCGCCCCTGGGGAGACGGTACAGCCTGCCTCGGCCCCTGTCCCCAAGCCCCCTTCCCCAACCATGGTTCCAGCCAGTACCTGCAGTCCAGCTCCTTGCCCTGGTGGTAGAAGGTCACGCTGCTGATGTCTCCTCCCAGGTCCCCCAGCCGAGGAGCTCCAGAGATGTTGACGCAGAGGAGGAAGCCACAGAGCACGTCTCTATTGGGGTGTATGAATCAGTGGCCTCAAGTTTGACCTCAGACCCAAATACTGAGCTCTCGTTGGCCCTCTCCACTGTGCCTCAGGGGCTCCTCCTGTGAGTCTCCCCACTTTTTTTTTGTGGTACGAAGGATTGAACCCAGGGGCATTCTATCTCTAAATAATACCCCAGCTCTATTTTTTTGTTGTTGTTGTTGTTTTGCAGGTCTGGGGGTGGAACTCAGAGGCATTTGACCCCCGAGCTACACACCCTGCCAAACTTTTTATTCTTTATTTTTATTATTTTTATTATTTTTATTATTTTTAATTTTTTTTGTGGTACTAGGGGTGGAACCCAGAGGCTTTCTACCTCCGGGCTATACTCCCAGACCCATTTTTTATATTTTACTTGGAAACAGGGTCTCACTAAGTTGCTGAGAGCCTCACTAAGTAGCTGAGGCTGGCTTCGAACCTGTGCGATCCTCCTGTCTCAGCCTCCCAAGCGCGGGGATTACAAGCGTGCGCCACCACGCCTGGCTTCTATTTTTTTTTTTTTTAATTTTTTGCAGTACTAGGGATTGAACCCAGAGGCATTTGACCTCCAAGCTACACACCCTGCCCAGTTTTTTATTCTTTATTTTGAAACAGGGTCTCGCTAAGTTGCAGAGGGTCTCACTCAGTAGCTGAGGCTGTCCACAAACCACGATCTTCCTGTCTCAGCCTCCAGAATGCTGGGATTACAAGTGTGGGCCATCATGGTAGGCTCCCTTTTTTTTTTTTTTTTTTTGTGAAACAGGCCCTCACTAGGTTAATGAGAGTCTCACTATTCAGCCTCCCAAGTACTGGGATTCCAGGCATGCACCCTCACACCCATCTCTGCTGTCCCATTCTGGAGACTCCCCCTGCCCCAGAGCAGGGGTCCTGAGGGGCCTAGACTACTCACTGCTTATTGCACTGGACCCAGCCTGAGCCCTTGCGCCCACAGTTCCCACGCTCCGTCCCCTCCACATTCAGCTTCTCGTAACAGAAGCGATCAGCAGCCACTGCAGGGAGATGATGCCAGGCGTCAGCCCAGGACCTCAGGCCTGCACTCCCCACACTCGGGCCTGGCTCCCAGGTGGGCTCGATCCCTGAGATCTGGGGTGTGTGTGGGGGGTGTATTCAGCCAAAAGCTAGTCCCCTCTCCCACACCCAGCCAGACTCACCATGGCCCCAGAGGGCCTGGCACTGCCGGTCCCGAGTTTTGCACCGACCTCCGTAGCAACGGCCCTGAGGGAGAAATAAGAGACAAGTTAGGGAGACACTGGGGGCCAAGTGAAGACAAGAGGCTGCACCCCTCCTACCTGCTCATGATCACAGTAGTAGCCATCCAGCTTGTGCAGGTTAGGAGGGCACTGTGGAGAGAGGGCTGCCTCAGCAGGGCACCCCAGCACTGAAGGCTGAGGCCCAGGGCGGGATGCAGGGCTACGGGGCTCATGTTACAGGGCTCTTCTGGCTCTGTGGTTTTCCATAGGGATTCGGAAGTCCCCCAGCCTCCCTCAGTTTTCTGCACACCCACCACGGAGGGCTGGGAGAACTGAAATGCCAAGCTCGTAATTAGCCCTTAATAGATGTTAACCAATATTTTATCCACTCTGATCCCTAGCATACACTAGGTACTGTGCCAGGCGCTGGAAACACCAGCCAGATTGTAAACGCTGGTTTCATGATTGAAGAAACAGCCAGGCGGCGTGAAGAACCCCTCTCAGATAAGGACACAGGCTGATCAGCAGCTGGCGTTGCCAGCTGCGGAGCAGAGGGGCGCAGAGAGCAGTCACCCAGCAGAGCCAAACCGACAGGAGTAGGTTGCCCGGGCCAGGGCTTCGCGGAAACGTCTTGGCCGGGCGGACCTGGCTCGAGTCCCCGGTGCAGGTCTCCGCGATGTCGCACTCGTTCACCGCCTCTCGACAGGAGACACCACGCGCCTCGTACTAGGTAAAGGATGCGTTCCTGGGCTCGGGGAGGGCGCCTGCCTCCGCGCGCCCTCCACGCGGCGTGGCAGGCTCTCCAGCCCCGCCCTCCACCTGTCCCTCAGCCCCGCCCTAGCCGCTCATTGGCTGTCTTCACTTAGGTCCCGCCCACAACAGCACCCTCCTCTCTAACTCCCTCCTATCTACACGCGTCTGATTGGCCCGCCCCATCCAGGCCCCGCCCCCACCAGCTAATATTTAGGTCCCGCCCCCAGCCACTCTTCCTCCTCCCTAACTCCCCCTCTTTTCACGCGTCCGATTGGCCCTCCCCATCCTGGCCCCGCCCCAGGCCCCGCCCCCTCACCTTGCAGCGCCGACAGCACAGCCCGTCGCTGCACATGGCATCGTGAGTCAGGGTGCATTTCTTGCAGCAGTTGCCCCCCGAGCGGCTGCACTCCTGAGGGCCGCGAGGAGAATCGAAGGGAAGCGGGCGAGCCCCCCTCCGACCCTGCCTCTTCGCCCAGCCGGGTGTCCGGCCCCACCTGGCGCCCGCACGGCCGCTCACCTGCACCGAGCCGCAGTCGCATTCCTCCCCCGCCTCCACGAAGCCGTTCCCGCATTCGGGGGGGTCCAGGAGCTGAACCGGGATGGGGGGTGTCGGCGGTCTGCCAGGGCCCCGGCCCAAGCCCGGCATCCCGGCTCCCCGCCCCCGGGGCTGGTACCTTGAGGGGCTTGTTGAAGAGGCAGCTCCCGCCGCCCTCCTGCAGAAACTGGTTGTACTCGTCGATGCTGCAGCGCGAGAACTTGCGGGGCAGGTAGAACCTGGCGAGCGGAGGGGCCGGCTGGACGCGCCTCCAGCCCCCCCGTCCCGCCCCTGGTCCAGACTGGGGAGCGGGCACTCTGGGGCTGAGGATCCTCCCGCCTGCCCAGCGAGGAAGGGTCGCTGCGGTCCCTCTGCGAGCCGCTGCACGCCGAGCCGGGGCGGACGGCGCCTCCGCAGGGCTCGGGCGCCGCCCAGCGGCCAGCGCGCAGCACCGCAGGCTGGCCAGCTGGGGGTCAGCGGTGGAATCTGAGTCCTCGGCGGTTTTCAGAAAACTTCTAGGCGGCCAGGGAACTGGGCTTTGTGATGCCACCGAGTTCAGACTGCCATCGAGTGATCTCTCTAGGACTCCCCTCGCCGAAGACCCTCCAGTTGGTCCCCGAACACTCACCCAGTGTCCTCCATGATGCAGCCAAGCCAGATATCTGGACACTTGCAGTCTCCTGAGAAGGGAGCCAGGAGGACATGAGGAAAGACTGAGGACCACCCTCTCCCACTTAAACCCTCTCACTTTCATTTTTATTAGTTAATTATTTTTAATATTTATTAGCATGGGGGCTCCTAGGGATTGAACTCAAGAGACATTCTACTCTGAGCTACACCCTCCGCCCTATTTTTTAAGAACAAGGTCTAAGTTGCGGAGGGCCTAAGTTGAGGATGCTGTCCTCAAACCTGCGATCCTCCTGTCTCAGCCTCTCAAGTACTGGGATTACAGGCATGCACTGCCATGCTGGCTCACTGTCACTTGTAGAGATGTGGGCGTGTAGGTCTGGCCTGGGGGGCCCCGTGGGGCGCTCCAAGGGTCCATACCTGCTGAGCTCCGGTGTTTGTTCCACATCATGCCCAGGTTCTGCCCCAGCGTCTGAGCCAGGGTCACTGCCATGGCCCCCATGTTGCCGTACTAGGAGGGGGAGGATGGAGCACAAAGATGTGTCAAGTCCTTCCAACAGACACCTCTCCTCAGCCCCACCCCACTGTGCCCCCCTGCTCACCTCATTCACACCCCCACCCCGGGACAGCGAGCAGATGCCCCCCACGTAGGCAGCCCCACTGCTGGTGCTCTGAAAAGTCCTGCCCCTGGAAGGGAGAAGGCGTCAGGGTGACCTCCTGCCCTCCTCAGGGGCCCTGGGGCTTCGAGGCGGTCTGGGGTCCACACTAGGCCCTTCTTCAGGGAGGCAGGCCTTGCCCTGCATGTCAGCAAGTGTGACCTCAGGCAAGCCCCTCCCCTCTCTGGGTTTGTCTGCCCACAGCCAAATGAGAGGTTCCTATTCAAGTGTGTGTGTGTGTGTGTGTGTGTGTGTGTGTGTGTGTGTGTGTCATTGGGGATTGAACACAGAGGCATACTACCTCTAACCTAAACCACCCAGCCCAATTTTATTTCTTAATAGGAAACAGGGTCTCCCTAAATTGTGAAGGGCCTCATTAAGTAGCTGAGGCTGGCTTTGAACCTGCGCGATCCTCCTGTCTCAGCCTCCCAAGCGTGGGGATTACAAGTGTGCGCCACCACGCCCAGCTTGAGAGGCTCCTATTAGATCATGCCTTGTTGCGAGGCCCTTTTATTACATCCCCCCAGGATACCAGGTCCCTGAGGAAGTGATTATGCGACCATCTGAGAAGGGAAAGAGGGGGTAAGGAGAGGTGGGGTAGAAGAAGCCCCCCCAGGCTAAGGCAAAGGGCATCAGCCTAAGCTGCCCCATGGGCTGCAGGCGGCTGGGGGCGGGTGAAAGGTGAAAGGTAAAAGGTGAAAGGTAAGCCCAGGTAAGCCCAGGCTCCGAGTGCACTTGGCAGGTGTCAGTGACCCTAAGCACTGGGCACAGGGTCGGAACTCACGAGAACAGGTGGGTGGCATCACTGGGCTCAGGCAAGCCCTCCCGCCGGTAGACCATGAGCCGGGCCAGGGTCTCCAGGAGGTCATCCTGCACCTGGATCTTGTCCCCATCTGCCCACGTTTCCATGGCAACAAGCACAATGCGGGTGTTGAGCTGCTCCTTATATATCTGGGCCCAGAGGGGAGAAGATGAGGGGGCTGGAGGATGTGGGGGACAGGGCTGGAGGAGGGCTCAATCTGTCCTCCAGGAAGCGGGGGGGTCAGAGGCTGGCAGTGAGCCCTGGCTTCCTGTGGGGGGGCTGAACAGGGAAGGGAGGGAGGGGAGGGATAGAAGGCCACTCACCACGTCTGCCAGGTTCACCACGGACTTGGCAAAGTTGCTGGTGAGGACCACAGACTGTCGCATCTGCTCGAACTGCCCAAGAGGAGAGGAGGCCGGTGAGGCCCCGTCCGGCCCCTCTTCCCAGAGTCACCGCCCCCCGGGTCTGGGAATTTACCAGCTGATGGTCATTGATCACAATCAGCTCCACGTACTTGGTCTCACTGTGCACGGTGGGGTGGCCCCTGCGGACCTGGGGGGCGGGTGGGCACTCGGAATCAGTCCCCTCAATGCCTGGCCCCATGGCCCCGCCACGGACAGACTCCGTGTGCGTGGGGAGGGTCTGGACCGCAGCCTGGACAGGGGTCTCGCCCCTCCCCAGCCCGGGAAGGGGGCTCCGGGTAATGGGGACCTGTGCAGGTGCCAGAGTTGGGAAGAGGTGGGACTCTTCCCAGAGCTGGCCCCTGTCCCAGATGGTCATGGATGGGCGTGTCCTCCTGCCCCGGACCACAGCCCAGCGTCTGTCTCTGCAGCCCGAGGTCTGAGCGGGCCCCGTACCTGCCTTTTCCTTCTCAGCCTCAGCCGGTTTGGAGGAGCAGAATGGGCAGGGGCAGCAAACAGGCAGCCTGTGGGGAGGGCCAGGTGAGGGGGGCACAGCCCACCCCCCCAGTCCCGCTACCCCTCCCTTACCTGGTTCCCTGCATCCGAGGGGGGCTGGGAGGAGAGGGGTCCGGTAAATGAGGTGGGGAAGGGGTCCCTGCAATGAGGGGGAATTAGTTCTTGGGGAGCCAAGCAGGTCTGCTCTGTGCCCACATGGGGGCAGCTCCCACCCATTCCCCCACCCCACCCCAGGGTGACCCAGAACTGGCCAGAGCTCCCATGTCGGATCTGATCTCCCAGATGCTCAGATTCCGGGGTCAAGACCTGGGGGCGCCCTGGGAGACAGGGGCAAAGGACACTGGAGCCCAATGGGAGGTCACTTGGGGGACAGAGGGGACATTGGAGCTGGGGGCACTGGGAAGGGCAGCGAGGCTGAGGTTACTGAGGGAGGAGCAGGAGCCAGTGACAGCTGTTGGAAAGGGCGCTGCAGGGTCGTCGGGGGGATGGCAAGGGTCTGTGTAGGGCTTACCTGGGGGGTTCCCCATGGCCAAGCCATCTCTTGGGGCTCCACGATGTAAGTCAAGTTCCCATCCGAGAAGACCCCACTATGGAGA
Organism: Muscardinus avellanarius; assembly: GCF_963383645.1. Classification (NCBI taxonomy): domain Eukaryota; kingdom Metazoa; phylum Chordata; class Mammalia; order Rodentia; family Gliridae; genus Muscardinus; species Muscardinus avellanarius. Next base: position 54,491,407 of record NC_137802.1, on the reverse strand, counting down.
GAGGCGCAGATCTCCATGTCCTGGCCGGCAGGGGCCTCCCCACTGCCCAGCCCTGCCCATACTCACCGCAGCCCCTGGCAGGTGGAGATGGCCGCGAAGGAGCTCGGGTTGCCCCGGAGTTTCCCCTGGTAGTAGCAGTGGTCTCCAGCTCCCTGGGGAGCGGCAGGGCAGTGAGCAGAGAGGGTGCCGGGGGGCACACAGGAGGCTGCCCCTGGTGCGGGTGACCGAACCAAAGTCCCTGGCACACCGGGGGCTCTGGAGTCTGGTTTTATGCTGGGCTGCTTCTTTCTTTTCTTTTCTGGTACTGAGGGATTGAACCCAGGAGCATTCTATCTCTGAGCTACATTCCCAGCCCTATTTTTTTTTTAATTTTTATTTTTAAACAGGGTCCCCCTAGGTTGATGAGGCTATTTTTTTTTTTTTTTTTTTGGTGGTACTGGGAGTGGAACCCAGAGGCTTTTTACCTCCGGGCTATACTCTCAGACCTATTTTTATATTTTATTTGGAAACAGGGTCTCACTAAGTTCCTGTGAGCCTCACTAAGTAGCTTGCTTCGAACCTGCACAATCCTCCCGTCTCAGCCTCCCAAGTGCGGGGATTACAAGCGTGCGCCACCATGCCCGGCTTGATGAGGCTGTTCTTGAACTTATGATCCTCCTGCCTCAGTCTGCGATTACAAGTCTGGGCTACCATGCCCGGCTGGTGTTCCTAATGTGCTGTTTCACCTTGGACAAGTTCCTAACCCTATCTGGGCCAACTTCTCCTTGCCTATAAAATGAGAAGGCTGGATTGCAGTAGTGATTCTGAGCCATTTGTCGGGGCAGGTGAAGACGGACTCCTTTGAGAAGAATGGCTAACATGTCTACGGCACCTGCCGTGTGCCAGCCCTGTTCTAAACACTGTGTTATCTCATCTAATCAGATGACCGCTACAGACTCCCCTCCACCCCACAAACCTCACTTGAACACGGCCTCTGTGGCTGAGGAGCTGTGAGTGGCAGGGGTTCTTCCCGCCAGGGTCAGAGGGGACCAGCAGCACCCCCTCCCCGGAGTCTGCTTCCTGCAGAATTACTCGTGCTCCAGTTACTGAACAGGCGGGGAGGGGGAGCAGGCTATTTATAGCCTCTCATTCATCTCTGTTCAGGCTCCCGGGCCTCCAGGGCTGGGACCCTGTTGTGGCAAGCAGCCGGGAATCCCTGGGCCAGAGGGGCCTGTCCTCCACTGTCTCCTACCGGAAGATTCTGGAGACGCCGCTGTCATGGCACAGTGAGGGGCTCCTATGCCTCTGCGCTGGCGGGGGGTCAGACCTCGGGGCTGGGCGAGGGGACCAGGCGCCCCATCCCATGCAACCGGCCCACTGGGCTGCCGGTCCTCAGAGCCCCCAAGATGGGGAAGGATGAAAGGTTCAGGCCAGCCTGATGTACCTGAATCCTTTCCACCAACCACCTGTCCGTCCGTCCTTCCTTCCTTCCTTCCTTTCTTCCTTTTTGCAGTACTAGGGATGGATCCCAAGATCTCAAACCCTCAAAACATGGTGGACAAGTAATCCACCCTGGAGACCCCCTCCCAAAGGGACTTACGGTGCTATGCTGGGTTGTCCCCTCCCGGCTGAAGTGGCGCTCTACGTATTGCGAGGAGAGCAGGTGACTGAAAGGGCAGGAGGAGGGAGGGGTCACTGGCGAGGCCAGCCTGGCCTTGCACCTGTCCCGTGTCCATCCCGTTGACCCCGGCTGCGCTGCCCACCGCACTGCCCTCCCTCCCGGGCGAGGCCCCACTCACTGGTTCAGCTCCAGGTCCAGCGTGAAGTCTGTGTTGAAGGCCGGGATGACAAAGCTCACCTGGGCCAGGTGGACGGGCTGCGCGGGGAGGGGAGAGAGCAGTGAGCCAGCCAGGGCGGCCTGAGGCTGGAGGCAGGCACCCGGGTGGAGGGAGCCCCGGGGAGGGGAGGGGACCCCACCCCACTCTGGGGAGAAGGTGCTGTGCATGGTCCTCTTCCTCCATGATCCTGGGGGCAGGGACAGACCCCCCCCCCCGGGCAGGGCACCCTCTGCCTCTGAGCTGAACTCCTACAGCCTCAGAAGTTTCAGGGGTCCTTGCTTCCCGGCCCCGGCCCCAGTTCACATCGGAGGCCCTGGACTGTGCAGACACTAGAATTGATGGCAGGCCGGGATGCTGGGGCGAGGGGGCAGCTGCTACTCGATCAGGAGGAAAGGACTTGGCTCCTCCAGCCCAAATCCATTGCCCTCTGCCTGGCCCAAAGCAGCTCATCTTTAATATTTCAATCCCATGGTTAATTTTTAAACACGGAAGTTTTCCTGATAAATTTTTCAGAGGGGCCTGTGTGGTGGGGCTGGGAGGCTCCAGGTTGTCATGGCAATGTACCAGGCCTGAGCAAGATGGCTGCCCTGCCCAGCTACTGTGAGGGGACGGGGACTCCTGGAGGGAAACCCATCCCAAGAGAGGAACGGCAGGAGAGTCCAGGCTGAGGGGGCGCTGAGTCACAGCCACCCTAGGGACACTCCCACGCCTCTGCGTGCGCCCCATCCCCAGCTGGAGAGTGTGGCCTCAGGGGGGCCTGAGGGGACTCAGGAGCTGGAGACTCTTCTGTCCTGTCCATTTAAGACGAGCGCCAGACACCGAGGCGAGGGGCGCAGCACTCTGCCCGGCTGTGAAGTCAGGCTTTTGTTCCCTGCCTGGCTCGTGTGTGTGGGAGGAGGAAGACACGGAGCCTGATGCCCAAGTCATGAAATCCCATAGCTGGCTGCCTCAGCCACCTGATCGTGACTAAGCCTCACCCAACCCTTCTGCACCAGGTACCTGTCCCCGCCCTTGGCCAGCAAGATCACATTTCATCATCCCAAGGACTCTCTAGGAGAGATGCTGCCCCACTTGACAGATGGGGAAACCAAGGCACAGGGAGGCTAACTCACTGGCCTGAGGCCACACAGCTAAGTGCGCATCGGGCCGTCCCTCCCGACGGCGAGGGCAGTGGCCAGGGTCCGTGGGAGGCCCTGGGCGAGGGGGCAGGGTGAGGAGAAGGGCAGTGCAGGTAGGCAGACCTCTAATCTCAAGGACACTGCCTCATCCCATCCATCCCAGGCCGACCAAGGCTCTGGGCCCTGTCCTGCACCCCTAGAACATCGATCAGACCCGAAATAGAAAGTCAAGGACGAGGAGCCACAGCTCCCTCTCACCCGTGGGGTAACCCCTGCTTTCCCCTCCGGCCAGCCAGGCCTAGCTCTAGCCCTGCGCCGCCCAGCCCTGGACGCACACGCGGTCCTCCCCTCCCTCCCATCTCCTGTGCGTCCCCACCGACAGCCCCTGCTCCCATTCTGGCTGCCCAAAGCAGCAGCTCGCCCAGGCCACAGGCCTTGATTCCACTCTCAGGCGCTGCAGCCTCAGGCACGACCCGGCAACCTCTCTGAGCCTCAGACTTTCCCACTGGAAATGGTAGCATGAACTCCACCTTTTTGTGGTACTGGGTACTAAACCTAGGGGTGTTCTACCTCTGAGCTACCTCCCAAGCTCAATTATTATTATCATTATTATTATTATTTGTGTACTAGGGATTGGACCCAAGGGGATTCTACCTCCAAGCTACACCTCCAGCCCTACTTTATTTTTTGTTTAGAAACAGGATCTCCCTAGGTTGCTGAAAGCCTCACTAAGTTGCTGAGGCTAGGCGCAAACCTGCGATCCTCCTGTCTCAGCCTCCCAAGTGCTGGAATGACAGGTGTGCCCGCCTGCTCCTGGCTTTATTTATTCATTCATATATTTAATTATTTATTTATGTGGTACTGGGGATTGAACCCAGGGGCATTTTATCTCTGAATTACACCCCAGCTCTATTTTATTTTATTTTTTAATTAATATTTTGGTAGTACTAGGGATGGATCCTAGAGGCATTCTACCTCCGAGCTACACCCCCAACCCTATTTTTTTAATATTCTTTATTTTGAAACAGGGTCTCACTGAGTTGCAAAGGGCCTCCCGAAGTAGCTGAGGCTGTCCACGAACCGTGATCCTCCTGTTTCAGCTTCCCAAATGCTGAGATTACAAGTGTGTGCCACCACACCTGACTCTTATTTATTTATTTATTTTTAGTGGTACTGGGGGTGGAATCCAGAGGCTTTCTACTCTGGGCTAAACTCCCAGACTTATTTATTTATTGGTGGTACTGGGTTTCCTGGAAACCCTTCTACCTCCAGGCTACACTTCCAGACCTTTTTTTTTTTTTGTGGTACTGGGGGTGGAACCAGGGGCTTTCTACCTCCAGGCTATGCTCCCAGACCTACTTTATATTTTATTTGGAAACAGGGTCTCACTAAATTGCTGAGAGCCTCACTAAGCAGCTGAAGTTGGCTTTGAACCTGTGCGATCCTCCTGTCTCAGCCTCCCAAGCACTGGGATTACAAGCGTGTGCCACCACGCCCGGCTACCAGACCTATTTTTATACTTTTTTTTTTTTTGGTGGTACTGAGGTTCCTGGAAGCCCTTCTACCTCCGGGCTACACTGCCAGACCTATTTTATACTTTTTATTTGGAAACAGGGTCTCTTAAGCTAGCATGGCTGGCTTTGTACCTGTGCGATCCTGTCTCTGCCTCCCATGCGCGGAGATTACAAGCATGTGCCACCACGCCTGGCTCTTAAGGAGTATCTTGCTAAATTGCTGAGGCTGGCCACGAACCTGCGATCCTCCTGTCTCGGCCTCCCCCTTTCTGGGATTGCAGCTGTGATGAGCCCACTTTTGAGGCTGGGAGGCCGCCTTTATTGTGGACTCATCCTGGGCCTGGGGGATTCCGACACTTACACAGCTGTCCCTGCTTAGGAAGTCAGCAGGTAATCCACCTGGCCCCCACTCTGGGGAGCCCCCAGCCAGATACTGCAGGGCCCTCTTTGCACCCACACCCTGCAGTCTGTGAGGTGAGGTGTAAGAGAAGAACCCTTCCTCAGCAGGACACAAGGCTCAGGCCAGAGAACACCCTGGGGCAGAACCAGGGAGCTGCTGGGACTATGCCTGACCTGAAGCAGGCCTGAGGTGGTGGGAGAGGCGGGTGTGGTGGCGCACACCTGTAATCCCAGTACTTGAGAGGCTGAGACAGGAGGATAGCAGGTTCCAGACTAGCCTCAGCAATTTAGTGAGACTGTTTCAAAATAAAAGTAAAATAAGAGTCGGGCGTGGTGGTGCACGCTTGTAATCCCAGCATTTGGGAGGCTGAGACAGAAGGATCATGGTTTGCGGCCAGCCTCAGCTACTTAGTGAGACCCTCTGCAACTCAGTGAGACCTGTTTCAAAATAAAGGATAAAAAATAGGTCTGGGGTTGTCGCTCAGAGGTTAGAATGCCCCTGGATTCCATCCCTGGTTCCGCAAAAAATAAAATAAGGCTGAGGGTTCAGCTTGGAGGTAGAATGAATGCCCTTGAGTTCTGGTGGAGAGGAGAGAGGTCAGATACCTGGGCACGTTTGCCTGGCACCTCTGTAGCCCAGGCCCTGGGAGGGAGCTCCTGCTGGCACCAGAGGCCCAGGCCCCTAGCCTAGCTGTATTAGCCAATGTTCCAGCAAAGCCCAACTCTTCTTCCTGCCCCTGCCCTGCCCTGACCTCATCCATTCTCCCTCAGTCCCCAGGGGCCCTGGAGTCTTGAGGTCACACTAGCCACCCGCCCTCCTGCCGAGCTCAGCGCTGACCCTGTGCCCTGCACCTGCCGCGGGGTGCTCACGTGATCCTGCCCATTTGATCTCAACCCACCCAGGCTGCCTGGTCCTCATTTTACAAACGCCAGGCTGAGGCCCAGGAAGAGGCCTTGGAGGTGACTGTCCCCGGGTCACTGCTGGGAGGGGCCACTCCGAGTCTCCCTGGGGCTGGAGGTCGCGTCTGCCATGACAGCTGCGCCCCTGCGGCGTCCCTGTCCTTCCCCACTCTCCCAGGCACCTGCCGCTGGGGACCGTGCCTTGCTCTTTCTGTGCCCTGTGTGGCCTGGGCACAGGGTTCGGAAGAAGGAGGTAAAGGTTCTGCCGGAGCCCCTAGTCAAAAGTACAGGTTGCCGAAGCCAGGAGTAATGGCGCATGCTTGTAAACCCAGCATTTGGGAGGCTGAGTCAGGAGGATCGCGGGCTTGCGGCCAGCCTCAGTTACTTAGTGAGGTCCCCCGCAACTTAATAGAGTCTGTTTCAAAATAAACAATAGAAGCCGGGTGTGGTGGCGCATGCTTGTAATCCCAGCACTTGGGAGGCTGAGACAGGAGGATCACACAGGTTCGAAGCCAGCCTCAGCTACTTAGTGAGACCCTGTTTCCAAATAAAATATAAAAAATAGGTCTGGTAGTATAGCCTGGAGGCAGAAAAGCCCCTGGGCTCTACCCCCAGTACCACAAAATTAAAAAATAAAAAATAAATAAATAATAAAAAGTTGGGTGGGGTGTGTTGCTTCGAAGCAGAATGTCCCTGGGTTCACCTGGGTTCAATCTCTAGCAAAAAAAAAAAAAAAGTATAGATGCTGGCTGTGGCCCCAGAACTACAGAATCCCAGTCAGGAAGGGACAGACTAAAGGTCTCTAGGATTCCTCAGTGCCCGCAGAACTGAATGTGCAGACCTCTGCTCCCCACAACCTCGTCTCTGTCCCCTGACACTCACCCCGAATCTCCCGCCTGCACCTCAATTTTCCCACAGTCATCTCCTCACCTCCGCATCCAGGGAGCCTGCCGTCAACCCGAGGCCAGCCTGGCCCCGTCTGCCCTTGGTGGGGGCCTGTAACACAGAGTCTAATGTGTGTATGTGTGTTTGTGAGGGGCGGCACTGGGGATTGAACCCAGGGGTGCTCTTTCCTACACCATAGCCCTTTTTTTAAAAATTTGAAACAGGGTCTTGCCAAGTTGCGGAGGGTCTCACTAAACTGCGGAGGCTGGCCTTGAACCTGTAATCCCCCTGTCTTAGCCTCCCAGATACTGAGATTACAGTGTGCACCACGCTGCCCAGCAGATCTTACTTTTATTTACTTTGAGATGGGCTCTTGCTATGTTGTGCGGGCTGGCCGCAAACTCCAGGACTCCCGCGAGGCTCTTGCCCCGCCCCTGGAGCCCGGGATGGCACACCCAGCTACACAAAGGGTTTTTTGGTACAGGGGTTTTTTTGGTACAGGGATTTTTGAACCCAGAGCATTCTATTCCCAAGCCACACCCCCAGTCTGATTTATTTATTTATTTATTCTTTTTTTGTTTTTTGTGGGTCTGGGAATGGAACCCAAGGGCATTCCGCCTCCACGCTGCACCCCATGCCCTATTTGTTTTATTATTTTTTGTGTGTGTGATACTGGGGGTGGAACCCAGAGGGTTTCTACCTCCGGGCAATACTCCCAGACCTATTTTTATATTTTATTTGGAAATGGGGTCTCACTAAGTTGCTGAGAGCCTCACTAAGTAGCTGAGGCTGGCTTCGAACCTGTGCGATCCTCCTGTCTCCGCCTCAAAAGTACTGGGATTACGAGTGAGTGCCACCACTTCCGTCTTGCATACAGTTTTTTTTTGTGGGGCTGGGGATAGAACCCAGGCCCTCACGCACACTAGACATGTGCTCTGCTACTGAGCCCCAGCCCCAGCTCTTTTGTTTTGCTTTAATCATTGACTCACCTTTTCACGTGGTGACCTAAAGCCTCCTGGAGCAAAGGCCAGGCCAGCCTTTCTTTCCACCCAAGGGCTTTTGTGGAATTGAAGGCCCAGTGAGTTACTTAATCCACAGCCTCAGTTTCCCCATTGGTTAAATGGAGATGTTGTGGGTATGAAGTGAAAGCCCTGTGTAATGTTCTACTATCAGAAAGATTATAGGGGTGGTGAATTGGCTTGAAACAACCCCCCCATGCCATTGGCATGGGGCTGTAACTATCTTCTGTATTTCTATCTTTTTAATAAACTTCTTTAAATCTTAAAAAAAAAATAAAGATTATAAATTGGGCCAGGCGTGGTGGCACATGCTTGCATTCCCAGCATTTGGGAGGGTGAGACTGGAGGACTGTGGTCCGTGGGCAGCCTCAGCTACTTAGCGGGGCCCTTTGCAATTCAGTGAGACTGTTTCAAAAATAAAAAGACTAAGCCAGGCATGGTAGCGCATGCATGGCAGCATTTGGGGGGCTGAGACAGGAGGATCGTGGTTCGTGGACAGCCTCGGCTACTAGGTCGTTTGCAATGCAGTGACCAAACTTGGCTGAACAGAGCCTTGGTACCTCGGTGGGGACGATGGAGGAGTCACTGGTGTCACGGGGAAGGGGGGTCTCCCCATCAGGGCCCGCTCCCAGGTGGGGCCCCCGCCTCCCCCGCTCCTCCCCCACTCGGGTGGCTTACAGGTAGAATGTCTCTGTTGTCCATTTCCAGTACCATAAAAAAAAAAAAAGATTATAAGCCGGGCGTGGTGGCGCATGCTTGTAATCCCCGTGCTTGGGAGGCAGAGACAGGAGGATTGCGCAGGTTCGAAGCCAGCCGCGCGCGCTGGTTTAGGAGACCCTGTTTCCAAAATGAAAATGTAAAAAAATAGGTCTGGGAGTGTAGCCCGGTAGAAGGTAGAAGGGCTTCCAGGAACCCCAGTGCCACCAAAAAAAAAAAAAAAAAAAAAAAAAAAAAAAAGATTATAAATTGGGTGTGGTGGCACTTGCCAGTAATCCCAGTATTTGGGAGGCTGAGACAGGAGAATTGCAGGTTTGAGAATAGCCTCAGCTACCTTAGACTCTCAGCAAGACAATTTTAAAACAAAAAAAATGAATAAATAAAGAAATAGAGCTGGGGTCCGGGCGTGGTGGTGCACACTTGTTATCCCAGCATTTGAGAGGCTGAGACAGAAAGATTGAGGTTTGCGGATAGCCTCAGCTACTTAGTGAGGCTCTATGCAACTCAGTGAGACCCTGTTTCAAAATAAAGAGTTAGGCTGGGCGTGGTGGCGCATGCTTATTATAATCTCCCCATTCGGGAGGCTGAGACCAGAGGATCACAGTTCACGGACAGCCTCAGCTACATTGCGAGGCCCTCTGCAACTTAGACCCTGTTTCAAAATAAAGAATAAAAAATAGGGCTGGGTTATCACTCAGAGGTAGAATGTGTCTGGGTTCCAACCCTAGTACTGCAAAAAAAAAAAAAAAAAAAAAAAAAGAACTGGGGTGTAGCTTGGAGGTAGAATACCCCTGGGTTCAATACTAGTATAAAAAAAAAAAAAAGATTAGTAATAATAAATGAAGAAGGACGTATGAATGTTTCAGCTGAGCGGGGCTTTGAGGAACTAGGTTAAAGGCCCCTGGCTCACCTCCTGTGACAGCGACAAATCAGAACAGTGGCTTTGTGCTTTAGATTTGATGGATGGGGGGGGGGACGGGGGACGGGACTGGCCTGGAGCACAACTTTCTGGTACCCCCCATCCCGCTGTGCTTGGAGACAGCACACCCTCCTGCTGGGCAGCTGCGGGTGGGGGAGGAGCGGGGAGACCCCCTTCCTGTGACACCAGCGACTCCCCCAGCGTCCCCACCGAGGTACCAAGGCTCTGTTCATCAGCAGGGCCGTGGGATTCCCAATGAGAACAGCTGAATGAGTTTCTGAGGATGGGACTTGACCTAAATTTTCGAGGACAGTCATTTCCTCACAGGTCACTGGTCCCTCCGGGGACAGGCGCTGGGCAGCTGGGCCCCTCTAGGCAGCCAGGAGAGGTGCTTGGGCGAGCACCGGCCGGAGCATGGCTGGGAAGGACTGGAGCCCTCGCTCCTTCCAGAGCCCCACCTGCAGCCTGCCGGTAACCCCCCAGCGCCCTGGCTCCGGTTCCTGACAGCCAGCCCTAGGACAGCGCCAGGTGCCCGGGAGCCTGCCCCGCTCAGGGACGTCCGGGACGCACGGGCCAGGTGCCAGGCTGGACGCCTGACATCGCCTCCTCTAGTCCTCACAGCGGCTGAGCAGTGGAGATGCCATCGCCCCTTTTTATGGAGGGGGGGGGGTCCCGGCGGCTGCGGTGTTCACTCAGGGCATGGGGGAAGTGGCAAGGCAGGACCCGCATTAGAGCTGTCCCGCCCGGAAGCTGCGGTGTGCGGCTTCCCCGCCCAAGTGCAACCTGCGCCAACTCTCCCTCGGGGCTCAGAGCAGGTCCTCCAGGAACCAGCCGGGCCCAGCGAGAATCCTGGCCTTCCCGGAGCCCCTCCTGCCCGAGCTCAGGGCAGAGCTGTGACTTTGGCTGCACAGACCTAGCACGAGCTTGGTGCCGCTGGGAGCAGGACCCCTGGTGTAGACTCGGGCTTGCTGCCCGTGACGCCCACCTTGCACGAGCTGGGGGCTGAGCTTGGCTCAAATGCCCCCATTCTTCTGCAGCACGGGAACAGGCAGCAGGGACCTCCGCGGAGGGCATCAAGCGGCGGGTCCAGTAAGCGCTGCTCAGGCAGCTCTGGGCAGCTGGCCCCCTCCCCAGCTGGCTCACTATCTGGGGACCTGGGAGCCCTGTCCACTTTCCCACACTCTGTCCTCCCCCGGACAAAGTCTGGGTTTCTCAAGGAGTCTGGGTTTTCCGGGCCAGGAATAACTCACACAGCAGCTGTGTGTGAATAAGGAAAAGGTGACCCTCGGGACACAGGCGGCTCGTGAGCCCGTGGAGTTCATTCAGCTCGCTCTCCCTGGGGCAGGCTGTGCGCTGCAGCGCTGGTCCTCCTGCCTGCTCGCTCCTGGTGACCCCAGGTCTGAACTTGCAGAGGTCCCTCTGCTTCTCTGGGCTGCAGGCCCAACCTGCTCCCAACCTGACAGAAGGGGTGCAGAGGCCAGCGTCCCCCCTTACTACAACCTGAGGTGGGCAGTGTCCGGCTAAGAGCACCCCCTTCCTTTTTTGTGACACTGGGGATCAAACCCAAGGTTATTCTACCCCTGAGCTAAGCCCTCAGCCCAAATTTAGTTTTTTTGGGTTTTTTTGGTGGTACTGGGGGTGGAACCCAGGGGCTTTCTGCCCCCAACTATACTCTCAGACCTTTTTTATATTTTATTTGGAAACAGGGTCTCACTAAGTTGCTGAGAGCCTCACTAAGTAGCTGAGGCTGGCTTCGAACCCGTGCGATCCTCCTGTCTCAGCCTCCCAAGCGTGGGGATTACAAGCGTGCGCCACCATACCCGATTTTTTTTTTTTTTTTTGGTGGTACTGGGGTTCCTAGAAGACCTTCTACCTCCGGGCTACACTCCCAGAGCTATTTTATATTTTTGAAACAGGGTCTTTTACGCCAGCGCGGCTGGCTTCGAACCTGCTCGATCCTCCTGTCTCCGCCTCCCAAGCGCGGGGATTACAAGCGTGCGCCACCATGCCCGGCGTAGTTTTTATTTTGAAATATGGTCTTGCTGGCCGGGCGTGGTGGCGCACGCTTGTAATCCCAGCATTTGGGAGGCTAAGACCGGAGGATCACGGTTCGCGGATAGCCTCAGCTACTTAGTGAGGCCCTCTGCAACTCAGTGAGACCCTGTTTCAAAATAAAGAATAAAATAATAGAGCAGGAGGTGTAGGTCGGTGGTCAAATGCCCCTGGGTTCCATCCCCAGACCCACACACCAAAAAAACGGTCTTGCTAAGTTGCTGAGGGTCTCACTAAATTGCTGATGCTGGCCTGGAACCTGCGATCCTTCTGTCAAGCACTGGGATTATAGGCATGCATTACTACACCCACCTGGAATAGTTACTTCACCCCTACCTGTTTCCCTATCTGTAAAATGGGATTTAAAGTCCCACCTCCTGGAGATGGGATGAAGATGAAATAAATTCATACGTAAGGGCAGAAGAATACCAGCCCCAGTGAAGGCACAGGAAACTGTGATCTTTCTAGCTTTTTTTTGGTGTGTGTGTGTGTGTGTGTGTGTGTGTGTGTGTGGTACTGGGATTGAATACAGGTGTGTTCTACCTCTGAGCTACACACTCTTATTTTATTTATTTATAGCTTTATCCATTTATTTATTACTTATTTTTGGTACTGGGGATTGAACCCAGATCCACTCAACCTCTGAGCTACATACCCAGCCCTTTTTTATTTTTTGTCTTGAAACAGGGTCTCACTAAATTGTTGAGGATGGCCTCAAACCAGCTATTCTCCTGTCTCAGCCTCCTAGGTACTGGGAGTACAGGATGTGCCATCCTGCCTGGCTTATATTTTATTTTACTGCAGTACTGAGGTGGAACTCCGGAACGTTCTACCTTTGAGCTATACCCCAGCCTGATTTTTTATTCTTTATTTTGAAACAGGGTCTCACTGAGTTGCAGAGGGCCTCACTAAGTAGCTGAGGCTGTCCATGAACCACAATCCTCCTGTCTCAGCCTCCCAAATGCTGGGATTAACAAGCGTGCGCCACCGCAGCCAGCTTTATTTTTTATTTTAAAACAGGATCTCACTAGGTTGTTGAGGGTCTGTCTAAATTGCTGAGATTAGCCTTGAACCTGTGATCCTCCTAGCTCAGCCTCCCAAGTACTGAGATTAAAGGTGTGCTACTGCGCCCAGCTTCTTTCCTGCTTTTCATTCCTTCCTGGTCGCCCTCCCTCCCGTCCCACTCTCAGTCCTGCCAAGCCAGGGATCCTCAGCACGGGTCCACCTCTGCCATCCAACCCTCCTGGTGGCAGGTGTGACGGAGGTGCATGTTATCATCATCCTGGTTTTAGAGGTCAGGAAGATGGGGTTCAGAAGGAAAGCGACCGACCCAAGGCCAGAGCAGGCGAGTACACAAGGGCCCCCACCCCCTGGGCCAGCACGCGCCCTGGGCTGCCCACGCGACCTGTTCAGCCCCAAGTCTACCACAGCTCGCAGCTCGGTAACTTAGGACAAAACCCAGGGTGCCAGCGGAGCACACCTCCTGCTGGGCCGAGCTCCACCACCATCCCCGAGGCTCCAGGGCCAGACTGCTCCAACCCGGGGAGAAGGGCCAGCGGGCTGAGGGTCGGGGCAGAGCTGCCGGGCAGGTCATTTTGCCTCCTTTGGCCGTCTTCCGTCCTTCTCACTCAGGGTGGGCTTGGGGAAGTGCTCCTGGACCCCAATCCAGACAGCCCTGGAGGCAGAACTGGACAGCATGGAGTGCCCTGGCCTTGAAGAAAATCACTCCCAGCCCCACTGCTTAAGGTCTGATTGGCTTTGGGCAAGTTACTTAACCTCTCTGAGCTTGAGAGGTTTTGCTCGCCGGCAAAATGGGGCAGGCAGCAGTGACCTGCCTCGTAGAGTTAAGTGATGTATTGCGCCTACGAAGCTTAGCAGAGCACCTGGCTCCCAGAGGCCCACCGCCCCGGCAGCCCTCTCCCTCCGCCTCGGGAGAGACAGGCACAGATAAGGCAGGACCCCAGGCAAGTCCCCAAGACCCCTGCCCACAGGTCCTCACCCCTGCCCCTCAGACGCGCCTTAGGTGCCCCGGGACTCAGTCACTCTCCTGTGCACCACACATGCCGGCCACTCACCGCACAGAGGAACAGAGACCCCAGTCCCCTGGGCTCGCCACACGGCCGAGGCACCTCCCCCCAACTTCAGAAGGACTAGGCTGAAGGAGCAGCCTACTGCTTGGAACCCCCACCTGCACCTGGTCCCCACTTCCCTTGATCCTACAGGGGCATCACCCCTGTACCAAGTCCTGCCAAGGCCACCACGGCCACACAGCTCGCAAAAAGCCAGACGAGGGACCAAGCGGCAGCCAGACACCCCAAGGCCGCTCCTAGGACCGTCCACACTGCCGTCTACCTGCTCTTAGGGAGCCTGGGCTGAACCCCAGCCCCCACCCCAAGCCGCAGGCTCAGGACCACGGGCCCCCTCCCCAGCACCTCCGGCTCCTGCCCTGAGTGATGGTGCATCTATTATGCATGCTCCCTTCCGGCTCCACTCCATCTCACAGGCCTCCCCACTCGGCACCACCCCACACCCCTCCCCCTTAAGGGCTTTTAACCAAGTACATTAGGCAGGGCCAGATGCCAGTCTGACAGATGTCTGTAATGTTAGCCTCCGTTTCCCTCCTTCCTCCCTCTGCCCAGCCCAGTTTACCTCCCACCACTCCCAGCTGCCAAAACTTCCCAACTGGAGCAGCGCCCCTCCTGCGTCTCTCCTCCACACCTCCTATCCCTGCCAGGCCCTCCCCAGGCGGCCCACGGCCACCCCGGCGGCCTGGCGAACTTTTGGCTTCATGGTTCTGGAGAGCCGAGCAGGCCAAACGAATATTCCATCTGGGTGATTATTATTCACATGATATTAATTAATTATTAATTGCAATTAATCTCTTTCATTCCTAACCTTCCTCTGGGAGACAGGCAGGGTCTGGCAGCTGAAAGGGACAAGGGGCAGGGAGAGCTGGTATTTGTGGATGAGCTTGGGACTTCAAACAATTGTCCAAGGCCCCACCTTAAGCCGGGACAGGAAGGAGAACAACACGCCTGTCTGTGCACCCGGGGAAACTGAGGCAGGAGCAAGTACTAAGCCATTCTAAGAAAGCCCACCGAGGGTGGCTTCAGCAAGCACTTTGGAGTCTGGATCCCTGACTGTGCCCTCGGCTGCTTCTCCCAGCCCCCCACTGCCCTGTTGGAGCCCCAGTTTTCAGCAGAACCATTAGCTGGGGCAGGAAGGGAGGGGCTGGGGGGAGGCTGACCCAAAGCAGAAGGGAGGCCTGGGTGTCGGATCCTTGGCTGCTGAGGACAGGGGTTCCGCAATGACGGGAGGGGACCTGGGGCTGGGCAGACCCAGTGCCCCCCACTCGTGGGCTCGAGCACCCACCTGCTAGCCCATTGTACAGAGGGCAGCTGCAGGAGCCGTCCAAGCCCGGCCACCGGCGGCCTCCCTCGGGCTCCAAGGCCTGCTGCAGCCCCTGGCCCAGCCCCCCAGCCCCACTCACCGGGCCTCCAGGTGGCTCCCGGCGGACCCTGGTGTCCAGCTGCTGCTTTCGGACCTCTCCCCCGGAGCTCTCCCCTACCAGGCGGCTGGGCTCTGTGACCTCGGGGGCGTCCGGGCTCCCCAAGTGCGGCGAGCCTCTCCAGCGCAGAGCTCCAGAAGGACCCCGGGCCCCAAGACCTGGGGAGACAAGGCCATAGCTGCGGGGAGATGCCCTCCGGGGGCAGGAGTCGACCGGGGACCCGGTGGGTTTACCGGGCCCCCACTCTGGTGTGGCCCTGCCAGCCCCGAGGATCGGATGGGGGGATCTGGCTACCCTGCAGAGCGAGCGCCCCACGGGGGGGGCGGGAGCTCCGTCCTGCCGCCCGTCACGACCGCCCCCCCAGGCTGCGGAGCCCCGCAGAGGGCGGCGAGGCGGGCGGGACAGGTGGTGGACGCACCTTCCCCGCGGCCTCGCGCGCTCGGGCCGGCCGTCCCCGGGGCACTGCGGCGAGCTGTGGCTGCGGCGGGGCGCGCGCCGGGCGCGGGGAGCAGCAGCGGCAGCAGCAGCAGCGCCGCGGCCGCCCAGCGCCGCAGCCGCCCCATGGCTCGCTCGTCGCCCTCGGGCGCGGCGGGCTGGCCGGGGGCGGCGGGGGGCGCGGGCTCCGCGCGGGCCGGGTTAAGAGGCAGCGCGAGCACGTGAGCCAGGGCCCGCCCCCGCCCCGCCCCGCCCCCGCCCGCGGGCGGAGGACAAAGCGGCGCCGCCCGGCCTCCCGCGCGCCAGGTGCCGGCGCCGGGGCTGGGGTCCGGAGCCCCCGGCCCGCTCGGCTGCCCCTCGGCCGAGGGCGGCGGCGCGGAGCTCTGCCGGCGCGTCCTCGCGGATCGAGTGCACCGCGTCAGAGCCGCTCACCGCAGTCCTCCCACGCCCGCGGGCCGACCCCTTCCCCTCCCGCGGGCTCCTCTGCTGCCCAAAGGTGGCCCTGCCTCCGGGAGGGCATCGGGGTGCCGCCACCCCGGCCGCCGGGAAGGGCTGGCCGGGCTCCCGACCCAGGTGGCTTTAGGAGCCGCAGCCTGCCCCGCTTCTGCTTGTCCAAATCTTCAAGGATGCCCCTGGCCCTCTCCTCCAGGCCCCGCAGGTGGCCTTGTTTGAAAAATCCTTGACCTCCCAGCCCACCTCCCGTGCGGTGCCCCTCCACCCAGCTCCTGGGCGAGTTGGGGCCAGTAGGAGGGGCTGGCATCTCTGACCTGGAGGCTTGGGGTCCCCAGAGCCAGTGCCCGAGGTGGCACTGGGTGTGGCAGGACCTGGCGTGGGTAGGTAAGTGGCTGAGAAGGCCCCACCCCGACCCCTGTGCCACAGCGGGGGACCACAGGTCCCTAGTGAGTGGAGGTGGGGAAGCCCTGTTTCCCCAGGGTTGCTGTCTCCCGGGCCTCTGATGGGCTGGGGAGCTGCCTCTGGCCTGTGACAGCCTCCCCTCTCCCCAGCTCTATTTTAGGCCCAGGAGAGGTGAGAAGGCAATTTCCCAGGAGGCGCTGACATCAATGCTTGGAAGAGGTGACTACTCCCCCCCAACCACCTGCCACTCCAGCCCCAGATGCTCAGCAAGACTGAGCAAATCCCTCCTTCCTCTGGAGACATCTCAAAAACCTCCTCCAGGATGCAGGAGCGAGGAAGTTCCCAGGAACCAGGACCTACTAGGTGATGTGCTCTGGAAACTGTCACCCAGGATAGAGACTGTGCTCTCCACGTTACAGAGAGGGAAACCGAGGCTGTGAGAGGCTACAGGAGCTCCCCAAAGTCACACAGCTGCTCAGGAAGGCCCTTTCCTAAATGCCAGGACCCCATTCCCCTCTGGACAGCTCTGTCCCACCTCCACCTCCATCTGGAACCAGAAGAGACTGGTATATCTGGTTCCTCACCCCCCAACCCATTTGGCATCTGGCACCAGGGTGACTGTTCTGTCTCCCTGTGCCCTGTATGCCCTGATCAAGTGTCCCTCCAGAGAGACTGGGTGAGCATGTTTCACAGTGGAGGGCCCTAAGCAGGGGATGTCTGGGTCCCTTCTATGTCCAAGACCACACAGCAAGCGAGGGTCAGGTCCAGGTCTCTTCAGCAGAGGCTGACTCCAGCTACATCTGTGGCCCTGTACCTTGGCTTCCTGCTGAGACCTTCCCAGCCTCCAACGTGACTTTCCCCTTGGTGGCACCCTGGGCCAGGTCTAGTAGGGGCTCAACTATATGGCTTTTTGACCCCTATAGCTGTTTACCTTCCTGAGCTCTCAGCTCTAAGCAGACCAGGCTGGCCATCTTTTTTTTTTTTTTTTTTTTTTTGGTGGCACTGGGGTTCCTGGAAGCCCTTCTACCTGCGGGCTACACTCCCAGACCTATTTTTTATACTTTTTTTATTTGGAAACAGGGTCTCCTAAGCCAGCGCGTGCGGCTGGCTTCGAACCTGTGCGATCCTCCTGTCTCTGCCTCCCAAGCGCGGGGATTACAAGCATGCGCCACCACGCCCGGCTTAGGCTGGCCATCTTGACTCTCTTGACCACACCCCACTTTCTAGCCCCTGAGGTCTCCCCACATCTTGTGCCCTTTCAGCTTTGCTACAAGGTGCCTGACCAAGGGGGAGCCTTGCTTCAACCCCATCCCACACCCCTCCCCTCCTAAGGTCAGAACCAGTCCTCCATCAGACAGGGACTTCTCAAGAGGAGGGAACTGTCCCTCCTCAGAGCTGGCAGCAAGGGCTATTTGCTCCTTAGACTGGGGCAGGCCTGGCTCCCCTTGGAGGGCCCCCACCCGGTACACAGATGTGGCTGGCCCATTTGTCCTGCCTGAGGTGGCCACTGTTTCTGTTATCCTGAGCCCACACCTTTGCTGTGCAGTCCTGCTCAGAGCTTGGGCTTAGGTCTCTTGCTTTCCCTTGGGTAGGAGGCCTGGGGCCTCGTGCTTCCGCCCTTCAGCCAATTATTTTTTATTTGTTTATTTATTTATTTATTTGCAGTACGGGATGGAACCCAGGGGCATTTTACCTCTGAGCTACACCCCCAGCCCTATTTTTAATTCTCTTCTTTCTTTCTTCTTCTTCTCCTTCTCCTTCTCCTTCTCCTTCTTCTTCTCCTTCTCCTTCTCCTCCTTCTCCTTCTTCTTCCCTTTTTGGTGGTACTGAGGTTCCTGGAAGCCCTTCTACCTCCAGGCTATACTCCCAGACCTTTTTTTATATTTTTATTTGGAAACAGGGTCTCTTAAGCCAGCATGGCTGGCTTTGAACCTGCCGTGATCCTCCTGTCTCCGCCTCCCAAGCGAGGATATTACAAGCCTGTGTCACCACACCCAGCTTTCTTTCTTTCTTTCTTTGTCCTGGGGATGGAACCCAGGGGCCTCTACATCCAGGCAACACTCCCGACCTTTATTTTATTTGGAAACAGGGTCTCACTAAGTTGCTGAGAGCCTCACTCAGTAGCTGAGGCTGGCTTCAAACATGTGCAACCCTCCTGTCTCAGCCTCCCAAGTACTGAGATTACAAGTGTGCGCCACCACGCCCGGCTTTATTCTTTATTTTGAAACAGGGTCTCACTGAGTTCAAAGGGCCTCAAAGAAGCTGAGGCTGGCTGCGAACCGTGATCCTCCTGTCCCAGCCTCCCGAATGCTGGGATGACAAGCGTCACCACACCCAGCTCCCTTCAGCCAGTTCTTCCTCACATTTCCTCTGCACAAGGGCCAGACTGGGCTGCTAGCTGTGGGGCCCAGACCTTGTCTCCGCAGCCCAAGTAAGGGAGGGGTGGTGGCTTCTCTAGCCCTTGGTAGGATGACGGGATTCCTGCCAGCAGAGACTGTCCAGGCCCCTTGCCCAGCCTGGGGCTGGCAGCAGGGCCAGGCCAGGCCAGGGGACAGGTAAGACAGGCCTTGGCCTCCAACCCCAGCTCCCCACCTCCTGGAGGTGAGGCCTTGAGCAGCCCTAGGCTGAGTTGGTGTCCTCAGCACTACTGAGGGGACATGTGTGCTCAGGGCAGGACCTGGCACACAGGGGAGTCAACCTGAGCTGGTGTCACGGGCGCCTGAAGTAGCCCCCTGACATTTGTGGAGCAACCATGGCCCCTTCTGGCTTTGGGAGCATCAGGACCGTCTCTATGCCAGGCCGCTCTGCACTGTGGGGTGGAGGCTTGAGACACGATGTTGAGGTTGCTAGGGCACTTGGACAGGTGCATCATCTCTTGCTCCCTCTGACATCGCCCAGGGCAGAGGGCTGCTCCTCTCACCGAATGTCATGCTTCTCCCTCCCAGCTGGCTCGGTGGCCCTCTCCTGGGATATCTGCAGCTCTCAGGCTTCTCCCAGGAAGGAGCTGGAGGTGCCCAAGGTGCCAGGTCCCAGGCACACCTGTCTTTGGAGAGGCTTCTAGGGCATGAAAGAAGTTGTAGCCTCAAAGGCCAGGCTGCCTCTTCTCTCCCATGCTGGAGGTCCTCCTGGAGCTGAGGGGAGCCAGCCATTGGCAGGGGGTGTGGGGTGGGGTCTCAGTGCCCCCCGGCAGGTTCATCCACAAGCTTACACTGGGGATGAGAATGTAGGTCACAGGGGGACATCTCAAAGTGGGAGTCTGGTGTAAATAAACTCAACCTAAGTCTCTGGGAGGGAGAGAACACAGGGGTATGGGGGTGATAAATGGGTTTGCTGAGACAATGTGTCAAGCTCTGTCAAGTACCTCACACATGTCAAATTGGTTCTAGTGCTTTGCAGCGAGGGAGGAGGACCATTATTTCCATTTCAGATTAAGAAAATTATATTTTAGCTGGGCGTGGTGGTACACATTTGTAATCTCAGTACTTGGGAGCTGAGATAGGAGGATCACACAGGTTTGAAGCCAGCCTCAGCTACTTTTTTTTTTTTTTGGTGGTACTGGGGGTGGTACCCAGGGGCTTTTCTACCTCCGGGCTATCCTTCCAGACCTACTTTATACTTTATTTGGAAACAGGGTCTCACTAAATTGCTGAGAGCCTCACTCAGTAGCTGAGGTTGGCTTCAAACCTGTGCGATCCTCCTGTCTCAGCCTCACAAGCATGAGGATCACAAGCGTGCGCCACCACGCCCGGCTCAGCCTCAGCTACTTATTTAGGCTCTCAGCAACTTAGACCGTTTCCAAATAAAATATAAAATAGGTCTGGGAGTGTAGCCCGGAGGTAGAAGGGCTTCCAGGAACCCCAGTACCACCAAAAAAAAAAAAAAAAAAAAAAAAAAAAAAAAAAATGCTCCCAGACCTATATATATATATATAGGTCTGGGAGCATAGAAAGCCCCTGGGTTTCATTCCTAGGCGTGTGAGCACAGACACATACACACACACAAAAGAAAATTAAGTTTCAAGCTAGGTGTGGTAGGGATACTTGGGGGACTGAGATAGAAAGATTGATTGAAGGTTTGAGGACAGCCTCAGCACCTTAGTGATACCCTCACCAACTTAACATGACCTAGTTTCAAAATAAAAAGGACTGTTGCTGTAGCTTAGAGGTAGAATGCCCCTGGGTTCGATCTCTAGTAACAACTCTCCAGAAAACCAACAAAAGCTGTTTCAGGAGTGTGGTCAGAGTTAAAAGCAGGACCTGGGGTTGAACTTGGGCTCACACTCTCAGGGTTTTTGGGAACACGGAAGTGTTCTTTGAAGAATGTGCTTTCTAGGGCAGGACTGTGAGCACAGAAGCTGAACTGCCCATGGCGCTCAGAGACAAGCAGCCCCACCTGGCTGGCTGGAGGACAGGGAGGTGGCAGTGAGGCGGTGGGCGCCTGGAGCAGGGATCAGGAGGGCAAGGGGCCAGGACTTGAGACTGGCTGGATGTGGCTGAGGGCTGCAGGTGGAGGGTGCTGGAGAACCATGAGGACGAAGGGGAGGAGCTGGCAGGTCAGCTGTGTGTGGCAAGGACAGGGAGGGTGGGTGACTCGATGGAGGCCAAGGCATTTTATTGTTGGGAGGGCTCATCTCATCCACACCCCTCATTTCAAGAAACCGAGGCTGGGTAGTGAAGGAACTCCTCCTCCTCCTCCTCAGTCCCAGAGGAGTTGGGGCACAGCCAGATCCTGCCTTCCCGTGCAGGTTCGAGGCCCAGGCACTTCGCAGGTGTGAGGGCAGGAGGGCTCTTCAGGGTGTGTGTGGGGTGTGAGCCCTCCAGCCTGTGCTGAACTAACGGGTAGGTTGGCGAGTGGACAGGGGATGAACCCAGGCAACATAGGTCACTGGGACTGACCTATGTTGTTTTTCGTCTTGCTATGGTACTGGGGATGGAACCCAGAGGCATTGTAACTCCGAGTTACAGCCCCAGCCCTTACTTTTTATTCTTTATTTTGAAACAGGGTCTCACTGAGTTGCAGAGGGCCTAAGTAGCTGAGGCTGTCCTTGAACCATGATCCTTCTGTCTCAGCCTCCCAAATGCTGAGATCATAACCGTGCACCACACCTGGCTTAGGACAGAGGTTTTAAGAGGTAGGGACTTGATTTTGGTCATTTTCGGACTACCCTAGGTCATTGGGTAGTCTGAAAATGCTGGGGAATATTTCAGGTCGAGCCACCACCAAGGTTCAGAAGAGGAAGGGTGGTGCGGCGTGGCAGCTTTCTTCCTCCAGAGGGGTGCCATCACGGAGAGGGCTGTAGGATACAGGCAACCCAACATGTCACAAAAGGGACAGCCCCAGCAGGAAGGGCCTAGCAGTAAGCCACTGGCTGGGCTCTGGAGAGGGGGAGAGGGCCCCCCCAGGAGCTTATCTGGTGGTGGGCCATGGGCATGCCCGCTGCAGGTGGTCACCCAGCTGGTGGCAGAGCCACGTGTGCACTGTATGGGCCTGAGAGAGGAGGCTGGGCAGGGACAGAGGCCCCTGCCACCCCCGGCCCCAGGAGGTCCTGGCACCGTCCTGCTATCCAGTTATTCTGTCAGTACCTGCTGGGCCTTCACCTCTACCTGGGGTCACTGAGGGCACATCAAGGACCGACACAGCATGCTCTAGCTCCGGCTCTTTGCTGTCTGTTATTAACAAATTTATTTACATTTCTTGAATCAAGATTAATTGTGAAATTTAACAGGAATGGCATAAAAAGGCCAAGGAGGGCCTCTAAGGAGGGTTGTACACAGTTGCTCTATTTCCAAACTAACAACTCAGGTCCTCACCCACAGCCAGACACCCCTTTCTCCCTCTGAAAGGAGACACAGAATAGCACCAGGCTTCTGGCAGCTTCCACACTTAAAGAGACAAACACACATAGGCAGAGAAGGGCGAGAAGAACTACAGTACAAATTGTAATAAAAAAAAAAAACTGGCCAATCGATAGCAAACCCATTTCTGTCTCCAGATTAATGGCTTGGCTGTAAGAAATGGGAGAAGGTCCTTGGAGAAGGAGAGGGGAGGGAGGAGGGAGATGCAGAAGTTGGCAGGTGAGACACTGACCCTGGATAGCAGAACCCTGAGTAGGCAGCTGGAGCTGAGGTGGCAGGAGAGCTGAGGGGTCCCCAGAGGGGCTCTGGCCACATCCTGGACTCAGGGGAAAGGTCAGTGCTGGGCCCCAACTAAGTGCACGAGAAAGAGCACTGTTAAGTGCCGCAGGCTGAGCCCCTCCTCTGCTTCATATGTTCCTGAGGATCTGTGTGTGAGCGTGGGGGGCTGGGGGAGGGGACACAACACAGGCTTTTCAGAAAGCAGGAGACACATGCTTGTGGGCAAGGAGGCTGGTGGAGGTGGGGAACACAGCAACCAGCCCTCAGCTCTGCAGAGCAAGTGCCGTGGGGGCCAGGACTGTGGTCCTTCCTGGTGCCAGTCTGGTGTGGCTGGAGAGGCCGGCTGTGGATGGCTGCCTGGCAGGACCAGGGCTAGAGGCAGGGCAGCCCCTAGCACTCTCAGTTCAGCCAAAGACCTGTGGTGGGAGGTCTGGCTCTGTGGGTTACGCTGTGCTGAGCATGACAGCGCTCACGTGCACCTCGAAGGCCAAGCCCAGGGCTCCTTTGGCTCTTCGGGAGGTCTGGGTTCTGCTCCTCCTGGTCCTGGCCAGCCCCAGCTAGGTGTGCAACACCACGCAGAGGCATGACCTGCACGTGTGGCTCTGCAGCCTGGGCCGCCAGCCTATGAAGACCCAGGGACTCATAGGAGCAGCTCTCTGACGGCACTGGGCGGGGCCTGGATCTGGGGGACAGGGAGACAGGGCACTGGGAGGGGCTGCGGGGCCCAGAACCACTGGGAGCAGCTGGCTCCCACACGGGCAGGCCCAGGGCCAGGGAGCGAGGCAGCCTGGCTCCCCGCAGGGTCTCCTGCTGCTGAGTGTTGGTGGGTGGTCAGTGGGCCAGGAGCTGTGGGGCAGCTGGGAAGCTGGTCAGCCTGCTGGGATCCTCGAGCAGGGGCTGCACACCCGGAACCCTCAGATTCTGGGGGCCATCCTCTCCCT
Source organism: Muscardinus avellanarius (assembly GCF_963383645.1). Classification (NCBI taxonomy): domain Eukaryota; kingdom Metazoa; phylum Chordata; class Mammalia; order Rodentia; family Gliridae; genus Muscardinus; species Muscardinus avellanarius. The sequence goes on along the minus strand of NC_137802.1, from coordinate 54,468,194 downwards.
GGCCGGGGAGGCTGTGCGGCCCAGAACTCAGCTGGTCTGTCTGTGAGCTGTTGGGGGAGGGGGTCCGGGAGGGAGAGGCAGGTGAGTTGGTGGCGCAAAGGTGGGAGCGAGGACAGGGCCCTCAAGTCACGGCCCAGAAGGGGGAGGGGGAGCCCACGTCTGCTACCAGCTGTCCTGGTGCTGCAGGGGCCAGGGGCTTTGGAGACAAAAACCGAGGCCTGTGGCCAGGCCACACTTGGTCTCTTCTCAGCACTGCCGCTGGAAGATTCAACTTTTCGCTTGTGACCAACAGGTGCCAGGTCTGGGCCAGAGGAGAGGTCCTGAAAACCAGAGCTGGCCAGGAGGCACTGGCAAGTGAGGCTCCTGGACACTGATGTCCCTGGGGGGTCTGCAGACACAGCAACTGACCCCCCTGGCTCCTGGTGGCTTGCTACTGGTCCAGGTACCTCGCCAGTCCCTGTGGGTTCCACTGGTGCCTTCATGCCATCCACCGTCCCATCCTTCTCTGGGGCACCCAGGACCTGGTCGCCGTCATCTTTCTGCATCCTGGGAGATGCCACCCTGGGATGGGAGGGCTGGCGGGGGGGCAGAGTCTCAGGACAGAGAGGGTCACATTCAGGAGCTGGGGGATCTGACTGCCTGCGGAGACAAAATACCCACAGCAAGATGAGAGGAAGATGGGCTCCACCAGGGCTGGCGCTGGGGACAGGGAAAATGGCTTGCGTGGTGCCCCACTCTCTGGCCTTACACTGCAGGAGCAGCCAGTGCTGCGTGCGCTTCCCTTGGCTCTGCAGTCTGTGGTGGGGCTGGCCAAGTTAGTGGGTGTCCTACAGAATGGCCTCAGAGGAAGCTGCACCCTTTGTTGGCTTGAGAGCAGCACGGAGCTGGGCTGTCCAAGCTGAGCCCTGAGGTGGAGCTCTGCCCTTGGGAGCAGGGAGAAGCTGGGCTCAGAGCGCCCTGGAATCCTCACCAAACCCCATGCAATCCTCCCTTCTGGGATGACTTCTGCAGAGGTTTAAGTCCTTGCTCATCACCTGTGTGCAGGGCCTAGGAACTATGCTGCTTCCTAGCTGGCCAGAATGGCTCCCCTCCACCGTGTCAATGCATCCCCAGAATGATGAGGGAGAAAGAGAAAAACAGTACAGACTAGTCCCTGCTGCTGCCCACCTGGGGAGGGCAACAGGAGCAGAATGAGAACATGATGTGCCTGCAGCTCGGGCGCTCACCTGGGGAGGCTGGCCTGGGAGGAGAGGCCTACAAAGGTGCAGCTGAGCTGGGCGATGAGCCGGTCGACTTCTGCATATGGACGGGCGTCTCGGGCGAAGCTCTGGTGCCGAGCACTCTGCAGATGCTGCTCGTGCAAGAGAAGGCGAGGCACAGGGCATCAGGCAAGGCAGCGTGGGACAAGCAGCTCCCACCCAGCCCTGGCACGAGAGGGCAGGCCCATCCTGGGCAGGCTGGGGAGTGCCTCACCTCCTGGAGCTCCTCAAAGGTCTCCTGGCAGCACTCACAGTGCCCCTTCCTCCTGGGCATGGTGTGCACAGCTGATTCAAGGCTCGGCTCCCGGGTCTTGAGTCCTCTGGGGGAGGTACAGGGTGAGGGAAGTGGTCACTGCTGGGGTCTCCGGAGGAGCTGCTACACAGAGCTTGGAGCTCTGGCCAGAGAGGGAAAGGGGGCCAAGCAGACCAGCGGGCAGGCTCCTCCTGCGCGGGTGCCACTTGTTCAAGTGGGCAGGAGAGGGAAAAGGAAGGGGAGGCCTCCTGCGGGCAGCCTGTGCTGTCCCCCGCCCCCTGCTAACCACAGGTGAGGGTGAGATGGTGAGTGGCAGGAATCGCCTGGGGAGTCCCAGCTGCCCAGCCACACGCCGCACCCGAGCTGCAGGACGAGGGGACGCTGCGGTGGGGGGCCCCTCCTGTGCCCTCCTCAAGCTGACCTGTCCTCATCACAGGTGCCACCCTGCTCTGAGGCTGACAAATCTTTCTCACATCTGACTTCTCATCTGAATGTAGCCCTGTATTTTTTGTTTTGTTTTCTGGGAAAAGGGATTGAACCCAGGGGCATTCTACCTCTGAGCTATACCCCAAGCCCTATTGTCTTGAACTTGCGATCCTCCTATCTCAGCCTCTGAAGTACTGGGATTATAATCATGCACCACCACGCCCAGCTATTGGTTTGTGTGTGTGAGATACTAGGGATTGAACCCAGGGACATTCTACACCTGAGCAACACCCCCAGCCCTATTTATTATTTTATTTTTTATTTATCTATTTTGTAGTACTGGGGACTAAACCCAGGAACATTCTATCTGGAGCTATATACCCAGCAATAATTTTTTTTTTTTTTGGTGGTACTGGGGGTAGAACCCAGGGGCTTTTCTGGGTTATACTCCCAGATCTATTTTATACTTTATTTGGAAACAGCGTCTCACTGAGTTGCTGAGAGCCTCACTAAGTAGCTCAGGCTGGCTTTGAACCTGTGCGATCCTCCCGTCTCAGCCTGTAATCCCAAGGGCTGGGATTACGAGCGTGCGCCACCATGCCCAGCTCTATTTTTTATTTTGAAACAGGTCTCACTAAATTGCTGAGGCTGGCCACAAACCTATGATCTTCCCATCTCACCCTCCCAAGTACCAGATTACAACTGTGTGCCATAATGCCCACCTAGCACTATTTTATTATTCTGGGGGAGTACTGGGGATTGACCCAAGGAGCACTCTACTCCGAGCCCCACCCCCAGCCATTTCACTCTGAAGGACCTCTCTAAGTTGCTGAGGCTGACCACTAGCCCGTGGTCCTCCCGTCTCAGTCCTCAAGTACCGATGTGCATCTCCATGCCCAGTTTAGCCCTTTATTTTGAATGGCTTATTGGGCATTGCTTTCCTAGAAAACTCAAGTCTAAAACATTCCCCTTTAAGGACTTAAGTATAACACAAACCTCAGAAAACACGAGGAAAAGCAGATACATTCAACTATCCACAATTTTTTATTCCTAATTTTTTTTTGGTTGTAGTACTGGGGACTGAACCCAGAGGCATTCTATCTTTGAGATACACTCCCCACCTGATTTTATTTCTTATTTGGAATCGGGGTCTTGCCAGGTTGATGCAAATCTTACTACTTGCTGAGGCTGTCCTCAAACCTGCAATCCTCCTGTCTCAACCTCCCAAGTACAGGGATTACAGATGTGCTCCACCAAGGCTGGCTTTGCACAAATTTTTAAAATGTGGCCAGGCATGGTGGTGCATGCGTGTAATCCCAGTACTTGGGAGGTGGAGACAAGAGGACGTGCAGGTCTGTGGCCAGCCTCAGCTACTTAGTGAGGTCCTGTTAAATTAAGAATAAAAAAATAGGGCTAAGTGTGTAGCTCAGAGGTAGAATGCCCCTGGGTTCAACCCCCAATACCACAAAAATAAATAAATAAAAATATAAATTAAAAAGTGTATTAAAAAACTGGGCCTGGTGGAAAACCTTTGTAATCCTAGTACTTGGAACGCTGAGGAGGGAGGATCAAAGGTTTGAGGTTCTCCACAACTTAGATCCCGTTTAAAAATAAAGAATAGCTGGGTGTGGTAGCACATGCTTGTAATCCCTGCGCTTGGGAGGCTGAGACAGGAGGATCACACGGGTTCGAAGCCAGCCTCAGCTACTTAGTGAGGCTCTCAGCAACTTAAGTGAGACCCTGTTTCCAAATAAAATATAAAATAGGTCTGGGAGTATAGCCGGGAGGTAAAAAGCCTCTGGGTTCCACCCCCAGTACCACAAACAAACAAACAAACAAACAAACAAACAAACAAAGAAAAACAAAATAGGGATGGGGTATGTGTAGCTTAGAGGTAGAGTGTCCCTGAGTTGAATCCCTAGTAAAACACACACACATTGTATATCACAAAAAATCATAAGTTAAAAACAAACCTGGATTTTTATTAATTTACTTATTTTTGCGGTACCGGGATTGAACCCAGGGGGCATTCTATGTCTGAGCTATACCCCTAACCCTATTTTTATTCGTAATTTAAAACCCATGGGGCTAACTCTGGACCACACCCCCAGACATACTTCTATTTTAATCAATCAATTAGTTAATTAATTAGTTTTTTTGTGGTACTAGGAGTGGAACCCAGGGACTTTCTACCGCCGCGCTACACTCCCAGTCCTCTTTTATATGTTATTTGGAAATAGGGTCTCACTACATTGCTGAGACCCTCCCTCACGAAGTAGCTGAGAATGGCTTCGAACCTGCGCGAGCCTCCTCTCTCGGCCTCCTAAGTACTGGGATTATAAGCGTGCACCACAATGTCCGGCTATTTATTTTTTGTGGTACTGAGGATTGAACTCAGGGGCATTCTACCTCCCAGTAACACCCCTAGCCCTATTTTTTATATTTTATTTTGAAACATGGTCTCATTACATGCAGAGAGCCTACTAAAGTAGCCAAGGCTGGCCACAAACATGTGATTCTCCTATCTCAGCCTCCCTCCCAAGTACTAGGATTACAGGTGTGCACCACTACACCCAGTTTACTTTTTATTCTGAAATAGGGTCTCACTAAATTTGTAGAGAACCTGACTTCTTTTTTTATTTTTTTTGTGGCACTGGGGATGGAACCCAGGGGCCTTCTATCTGCCAGCTACACTCCCAGACATATTTTATATTTTTTTTGGAAACAGGGTCTCACTAAGTTGCTGAGAGCCTTGCTAACTTGCTGAGAGCCTTGCTAAGTCTCTGAGGCTGGCTTCGAACCTGCGTGATCCTCTTGTCTCAGCCTCCCAAGTACTGGGATTACAAGCGTGCGCCATCACGCCCAGCTCCTGAGGCTGGCTTCTAACTTGCAATCCTTCTGTCTCAGCTTCCTAAGTACTGGGATTATAAGTGTGTGCAACCACACCTGGCAAACCCAGGGTTTAAAAAAATATACGTTTACAGCCAGATGCAGTGGTATATACCTGTAATCTAAATACTTGAGAGGACGAGACAGGAGAATCTCAAGTTTGTGGCTAACTGCAGCAACTTAGGCCCTTAGTGAGAGTCTATTTCTTTCTTTCTTTTTTCCCCCCTCAGGTCTAGGGATGAAACCCAGGGGCATTTGACCTCCGAGCTATACCCCCTTCCCTATTTTTTATTCTTTATTCTTTATTTATTTATTTTGCGGGTCTGGAGATAGAACCCAGGGGCATTTGACCTCCAAGCTACACCTCCTGCCGTATTTTTATTCTTTATTTTGAAACAGGGTCTCACTAAGTTGTGGAAGACCTCACTAAGTAGCTGAGGCTGTCAGCGAACCGCGATCCTCCTGTATCAGCCTCCTGAATGCTGGGATTACAGGTGTGTGCCACCATGCCCAGCTTTTATTCTTTATTTTGAAATAGGGTCTCACTAAGTCGCAGAGGGCCTCACTAAGTAGTGGAGGCTGTGCATGAGCTATAATCCTCCTGTCTCAGCCTCCCAAAATGGTGGGCTTACAAGCGTGTGCCACCATGCCCGGCTTAGTGAGACTCTATTTCAAAATAAAAAATAAGATGGCACATGCCTGTAATCACAGTACTTGGTAGGCTGAGAAAGGAGGACCACAGGTTCAAGGACAGCCTCAGCAAGTAGTGAGACTCATCAACCTAGCAAGACCTTTATTCCAAATAAGAAATAAAAATTAGGCTGGGGTGTAACTCGAAGGTAGAATACCTCTGGGTTCAATTCCCAGTCAGTATCACAACTAACTAACTAACTAAATAAAATAGGGCTGGGGTGTAGCTTAGAGATAGGGTCCCCTCCAAAAAATAAAATAAAATAAAAATCACTAAGAAAATCACTACTAATCCAGTAGAAAAATGGGCAAAGGATACAAAGTTCATAGGAAGAGATTTTTTTTTGTGGCACTGAAGATTAAACCCAGGGGGTATTCTACCTCCAAGCTACACCCCCAGCCTTTTTTTTTTTTTTTTGGTGGTACTGGGGTTCCTGGAAGCCCTTCTACCTCCGGGCTACACTCCCAGACCTATTTTATATTTTTGAAACAGGGTCTCTTACGCCAGCGCGGCTGGCTTCGAACCTGCGCGATCCTCCTGTCTCCGCCTCCCAAGCGCGGGGATTACAAGCGTGCGCCACCACGCCCGGCAACCCCCAGCCTTTTTTATTTATGTATTTTTTTTTGGGGGGGGGGGTAGTACTGGGGGTGGAACCCAGAAGCTTTCTACCTCCGGGCTATACTCCCAGACCTTTTTTATATTTAATTTGGAAACAGGGTCTCACTAAGTTGCTGAGAGCCTCACTAAGTAGCTGAGGCCGGCTTCGAACCCGTGTGATCCTCCTGTCTCAGCCTCCCAAGCACGGGGATTACAAGCATCCGCCATCACGCCTGGCTTATTTATGTATTTTTTAAACAGGGTCTTACTAGGTTGATGAGAGTCTCATTACTCACTGAGGGTGGTCCTCCAACTCTCATTCATAGTGAGAAAAACTGAAAACTATTGTTATTTTGGTAACAGAGATTAAATTCAGAGGCATTCTACCTCCAAGTTATATTCCCAACCCTTTATTAATTGGAACAGGGTTTCCCTAAAGTGCCGAGGCTGACCGGGCATGCCTATTAATTTTAGTATTTGGGAGGCTGAGACAGGAGAATTTCAAATTCAAGGACAGAATTTCAAGTTCAAGGACAGCCTCAGTAAGTGACGAGACTCTCACCAACTTAGTAAGATCCTGTTTCAAAAAATAAAAAAATAAAAACCACTGGGAGGTATAGGTCAGAGGTACTGGTTTAATCCCCAGTACCAAAAATAAATAAAATAAAGAAATAAAGAAATTACTGAAGCTGGTCTTGAACCTGCAGTCTTCCTGTTTCAGCCTTTCAAGTATTAGGATTACCACTTTGCCTGGCTCAAAATTATAATTATACTTGAGATAGTTTTCAATCAGATAGGGGACAAGCCCCTCCCCCCAGGGGCATTTTACTTATGAGCTACATCCCCAGCTCTATTTTTTTTTTTTAATTCTTTATTTTAAACAGTGTCTCACTAAGTTGCTGAAGGATTAAGGAGCTGAGGCTGGCCAAACGTGTGATCCTCCTGTCTCAGCCTCCCAAGTACTGGGATTACAGCGTTCACAAACACACCCGGCTGACAACAGCACGCAGCCGTAGGCAAGGGGACAGAAAATCAGTGCAGCCAAGGGCAAACTGGTATCACCTCCATAAAAGGCAATTGGCCCATTTAGGAACACTGAACATTTTAGGAACATTGCAGGAACCCTTTGACCTAGGTTTTCTACCTTTATTATTCCACAAACAATTTGAACAAATGCAAATTTGCTCTGAACAATTATTTACTACTGCTAATCTAGACTGGTTGAATAAAATAAGCAAATCCACACAATGGTCACACTGTAGTCATAAAGGGGAATAAAGATGAGACACACAGTGGACAAGGCAAGGTCCAGCACCATGCACCCTCTACTACTCAGGTACCCAGAGGGTCAAGGGTGCAGACTCGCAGGCCAGGCAGCACTGCTGCACAGACCCCAGGGCTAGGGTGGATGTGGAATACATACTTTTCTTTTCTTTCTTTTTTTTTTTTGTGGTACTGGGGATGGAACCAGGGGCCTTCTACCTCCAGGCCCAGACTCTTTCTTTCTTCTCTTTCTTTCTTTCTTTTTTTTTTTTGCAGGTCTGGGGAATGGAACTTAGGGGCATTTGACCTCCGAGCTACATCCCCTGCCCTATTTTTTATTCTTTATTTTGAAACTGGGTCTCACTGAGTTGCAGAGGGCCTCACTAAGTAGCTGAGGCTGTCCATGAACCACGATCCTCCAGTCTCAGCCTCCCAAATGCTGGGATTACAAGCGTGTGCCACCACGCCCGGCTTTCATATTTTATTTTGAAACAGGGTCTCACTAAATTGCTGACTCACTAATCTGCTGAGGCTGGCTTCAAACCTGCTATCCTCCTGTCTCAGCCTCCCAAGTACTGAGGTTACAAGCATATGCCACCACACACAGTTCAAACTTTTTCATTTTAATTAATTAATTAATGCACTTATTTATTTGCAGTATTGGAGATAGAATCCAGGGGCATTCTATATCCAAACTACACCATAGCCCTGTTTTTTATTCTTTAGTTTGAGACAGGGTCTCACTGAGTTGCAGAAGGCCTCACTAAGTAGCTAAGGCTGGCCATGAACCGTGATCCTCCTGTCTCAGCGTCCTGAATGTTGGGATTACAAGCGTGCACCATCATACCTGGCTTATTCTTTATTTTTGAAACAGGGTCTCACTAAGGTGTAGAGGGCCTCTCTAAGTAGCTGAGGCTGTTCGCGAACCATGATCCTCCATCCAGTCTCAGCCTCCCGAATGCTGGGATTACAAGCATGCGCCACCACACCTGGCTATTTTATTCTTATTTTGAAATAGGGTCTCACTAGGTTGATGCATCTTACTACTTGCCCACGTTGTCCTCAAACCTGTGATCTCCTGTAACAACAGTCTTCCAAGTACTGGAATCACAATCAGACACCATCATGTCCAGCAAACCTGCATTTTTTTTTTTTTTTTGGGTACTGGGAATTGAAACTAGACGCATTCTACCTCCAAGCTATGCCCCAAGTCAGATTTTATTTTTTTATTTGAAACAGGGTTTCATTAGGTTTCTGAGAGCCTCCCTCCATTGCCACGGCTGGCTTTGAACCTGCGACCCTTCTGTTCAGTCTCCCAAGTACTGGGATTGCAAGTATGTGGCACTATGCCTAGCAAAATTACACTTTAAAATGGGACCACAGGGCACTTGAATTCTGATGATGGTTTATAGATCCGAGTTTGGGAAACCAGCTGATTGCCCCCTGGACGAAGTCAAATTCTCTGGTAGAAATGCAGAACACCAAATAAAATGGATGACTGCTCCTAGTGTCTCTTCTCTGGGCTAAGTTCCCAGAATTGACTTTGCCAAAGGAGCAAACAGATGGCCATTCCCAAATCTGACCAGCAGGGCCCCAAGGGGGAGGACTTTGGCCTGTAACCAGTCCTTGGTACTTAAGAATCAAAAAGACCTACCTGGCTTGGTGTGCGCTTCCTGGAGTCATCAGGGCCTCAAAGGGACTGGCGTCTTTGGGTCCCAGAAAAGAAATTTCAGGAAAGGATTTAAACTGATGGTGGAAAGGACGAAACTTCCTGAAACACAAAAAACTTCCACTTTGACTATAGTGGGGAAGGGAGAAGACGAGGAAGGAAACTAGCCCACCTCTCTAGAATTCCAATCCTGATGTCTTCTGAGTTCTAAAACAGAACTCTTATCTGCCTTTCTAGGTTAAGTTAGTACTATTTTTTTTTTTTTTTTTGGGGTGGCAGCGGGAATTGAATCCAGGGATATTCTGAGCTAAGCCCCCAGCTTATCTGGAAACAGGGTCTCACTAAGTTGCAGAGGGCCTCGCTAAGTTGTCAAGGCCGGCTTTGAACCCATGATCCTCCTGTTCTAGCCTCCCAAGGACTGGAATTACAAGTGTGTGTGCCCGACTTAAGTTAATACTGTTATTATGCTCTCCCTGTCTACTTCCTTACCTCCTTTTTCTTTTTTTCATGGTACTAAGGATTGACTCAAGGGACTTGAACATGATAGGCAAGTACTCTACCACTGAGCTATATAGCTCTAGCCCTTTTTATTTTGTTTCTGAGATAGGTTGCCCAGGCTGACTTGAACTTACAATCCTCTTTCCCCAGAGTCCTGAGTAACTGGGACTGTGTGCCACTGTGCCCAAATTTCCTACTTTTCAAATGTGTATATGCTCACTGCTCCTTTCAATCCTATACGCATCCTTTAGGTAGACTGTAATAATAGTTTTATCCTACTTTACAAGAGAGGAAAGAAAGCCTAAAAGGTTCTGTAACTTGCCCAAGGGCTGATGACTAGTAAGTGGCTAAAACCAGACCAGAATACTGACTCCAGACACTTGAGCTAGTTCTCCCATTTCGCTTTTTTCTCCTTTTGTGGTAATGGGGCTAGAACTCAGGGACATTATGCCCTCTGAACTATATCCCCAGCTCTATTTTTATTTATTTATTTATTTATTTATTTATTTATTTATTTATTTATTTATTTATTTATTTATTTTTGGTACTGGGGATGGAACTGAGGGGCATTCTACCTCTGAGCTACACTCCCAGTCCTATTTTTTATTCTTTTTTTTGTGGTACTGGGGCTGGAACCCAGGGGGGGCTTTCTACCTCTGGGTTATACTCCCAGACCTATTTTATACTTTATTTGGAAACAGGGTCTCACTAAGTTGCTGAGAGCCTCACTAAGTAGCTGATGCTGGCTTCGAACCTGTGTGATCCTCCTGTCTTAGCCTACCAAGCATGGGTATTACAAGTGTAAGCCACCACACCCAGCTTATTTATTTTGAAACAGGGTCTCACTGAGTTGCAAAGAGCCTCACTAAGTAGCTGAGGCTGTCTGTAAACCGCCATCCTCTGGTCTTAGCCTCTCGAATGCTGGGATTACAAGCGTGCGCTACCACGCCCGGCTTTTATTTTTTTAATTTTGAAACAGGGTCTCACTAAGTTTCTGTGCGCTAACCTCAAACTCGCAATCCTCCTGCTTCAGCATCCCAATTACTAGTATTACAGGCGTGCATCACCATGCCTGGCTCCATTTTGTCTCTTGACCCTAGAACCTTCAAGGACTTTGGACTGACATAATGCAAATGGAAGAATATTGAAACCGCAGCAGTGATTTTCCTGTCCTGTGGAGGGAAGCATTTTTGTACTAGGATGGTTCTTGGTACCATTTTTGGGTTGGTGTTTGAACAGAAAGGAGAGGCACCGAGACAATTCTGGATAGCCAGACCTGTACTAAGTGGTTTTGGCTGTTTGCCTCAAGTTGCAAACATTCAAGAGACTTCCAGAGCCAGAACTGATCTGTGTACACTCTGCAGTCCTGCTGATGAGGTCACTGCCAGGCACACCATGTGTGGCTGCAGCAGCCCGTGCTCTGGCAGGGAGAGCACCAGCCTTGGTTCCTATGGGCAAGGGCAGAGGTCTGTGGTTTCAGAAGGGAATTAACCAATGAGCCTTCCTGGACTTGTGAGCAGAGGGATGTCCACAACCCTGGCACCACTCTTTCTCCCTAATGACATTTTGTTTCTACTTAGGAGGCCTGAAACTTCAAGTTTGCCAGGCTAGCAGGTTCTGAAGAGCACCTGCTTCAGAACAGCACAAGGAAAGAATCACAAGACACTTCAGCTCTGCTTGGGATGTCTCTCTGGCTTATGATGCCAGAAGTGGACAAGCTACATGCCCCTCATGTGACGGTTATGTGACCCGTGCTGCCTGTGCAGTGCAGGTGCTGTGGCACTCACTGCTGGCGTATCTCAGCCATGGCACGATTCCTTGCTTTGAGTACTTGTGGAGGTGCTGGGGACTGAGGAACATGTGTCCCAGCCCAGTGCAACTGGAGGGAGCACCTCAGTACATTCCCTGTACTCTCTCCATTCACCTTTGGGCCACCAATGCCAACTCTACTGCCTGTAGGCACTGAGCAGGGAGCCCGGGCCTGTTGGGAGGATGGCCCTGGGGCTCTTGGGACTGGGTCATTGGCTGCCCAACATGAGGCTTCTGAGGATCACAGAAATTCTGGTCCCAGCCGGGTGTGGTGGCGCACGCTTGTAATCCTCGCGCTTGGGAGGCTGAGACAGGAGGATTGCACAGGTTCAAAGCCAGCCTCAGCTACTTAAGTGAGGCTCTCAGCAACTTAGTGAGACTGTTTCCAAATAAAATATAAAATAGGTGTGGGAGTATAGCCCAGAGGTAAAAAGCCCCTGGGTTCCACACCTAGTACCACACACACACAAAAAAAATTCTGGTCCCAGTAGCTTCTGCTGGGTACACACAGAATTACTTTTTTTTTTTTTTTCTCCCCAGTACTGGGGGTTAAATCCAGGGACATTTTACCTTCGAGTTAGACCCTAAGCCCTGTGTTTTATTCTTTATTTTGAAACAGAGTCTCAGTGAGTTGCAAAGGGCCTCACTGAATAGCTGGGGCTGGCTTTGAACTGCGATCCTCATGTCTCAGCTTCTCAAATGCTGGGATTACAAACTCATACCTGGTTTGAGTTACTTCTTTTTTAAATTTTTATTTTGAAATAACTGTTGACTCTTATAGACTTTTGATCTTATGCTTATTAAAGACTCAGTGACAACTGAGGTGGCTGCTAAGAGCTCATTAGGCTAACGCCATCACTGTGACCCTCCTGCTCTCCGTGAGAAGGCCACATCAGGGTAGAAAGGGCAGAGTAAAGGGGCGCCAGTCTGGGCTCCTGGCTTCTAGCCTTGGGCTGTCACTTACTGGCAAAGTGGTTGTATACAAGTCCCTTAGTTTCTCTGGTCTCAGTACCCCCTAAGAGGATGGAGTCTCCTCATACTTTTTCCACTCAGGGCTCTTATGAGATATCACATAGAAAAGGGCTTTTCAACCAGGTGTGGTAGTGCATGCCTACAATACCAGTACTTGGGAGGCTAAGAAAGGGAGATGGCAGGTTCAAGGACAGCTTCAGCAAGTAGTAAGACTGTCATCAACTTAGTGAGACCTTGTTTGAAAATAAAAATGGCTAGGGATAAAGCTGGAGGTCGAATGCCCCCGAGTTCAATTCTCAGTGACAAAAAAAAAAGTGCTTTTCAAAACAGAACAGAAAGTCTTTATGTACAAGGTGGTCTGACAAGGGAATCCTCAGTGCTTCCCTGAACATCTATGTTGGCTGTTTTATGACTGGGCCAAAAACAATTCCATATTAAGTGTCAGTACATACCCAGCAAGGAGCCTGGATGGGACACCACGAGTTCATAAAAACAGAGTATTAAGTGGAGGTAATTCACAAGCAGGCTCATTAACCTTTGACTCATCTCTAAGAGGAGTATCAAATGCATTATGCCACCCTCAGAGGCTCCCGATCTGCATGAGACTTATCCTGGACAGTGAGGACAAGCAGATTCTAGAGAAGTTGAAGATGCAAGCCGAGGCGTTCCGCGTCCCTGTGCCTGCTGGGTCCCCGAGTACCGCTCCCCTCTTCCTCTGTGCAGGCCTGCTGGGGACAAGTAGAGAAAAGGAGGTCTTGCTTACCTGCTCACATCTTCGACTTTGAGGAACGGTGCCTTCAGTCTGGCCACTGGAAAGAGAAGAAGTGCACATCAGCTATCTACCTCAGAGCAGGGCTCACACCACACACAGGAAACTCCAAGAGGCAAGGTTCTGCCAAAACCTAAGAGCCCGTGCCCTGCCAACTGGCGGAGGCGAGTGGCTGCAGGGTAGCTGCAGTCCTGGCCACATCCTCCCCTCAGCAGGCCGGCCTGTGTGGGCCATGGAGGCTGTTGACCCACCAAGGACGCTGCCAGAGACCTGGGCCCTACTGACTGCTGCTGGAGGCAGGACTGAGGTTTGCAAAGTCCCAAGTCCCTCCCAGACCTTGGTTTCTGGTGCCCCCAAATCCTGAGGGGCCTGAAAACAGCCCCCAAGTAGATTCCCCATGAGGACTCCAGGTTTAGTAGGAAGAGCAGAGAGGAAGAGGGATTAAGAGAGTTCAGTGATACTGGTAGTAGGATGGTAGAAAAATACCAGAAGTAAAATCTGGTTCCTGAAAAATAGGGCAAAGGGGTGCTAAGGAGACAAATCTGGAGTCAATTAACCAAGAAATTCACCCCCTACCAGTTACTTATTTGCATACTTTTCAAAATCTCCCAGTATTAAGAACTACTCTATTTTCCCACAGTGACTAGGAGTCTTGTCGAAGGCACAGCCAAGCCAGGCTAGAAGCCTGGACAGACCTGAGAGCCAAGAATTCCCCAAAAGCTTGGTGCCTCACAGTTCCCCAGCCCACTGCAGGCCATCCCAGAATGCAAGCAAAATACAGCCTTCCTCCTTGGGCAGCAGTTTCCATTAATTACTTTTTGGGGATAGTTTCTTGTCTTTCTAATTAACTGAGACAATGATTAAAACCAATTCCCCCACAGACTTCCTTGAATTTTGAGCGTGAGGAGGTGCCAAGTGACTTTTCTTAGCTCCTGCTTGTGCATGAATAAATGCCACTTAAAGAGCATCTTTGGGAAAAGTATCTAGGGGGAGAAACTCTTCTGCTGTCCAAGAGGAGCCAGGAGACACAGTCCATCAATCTGCCTATTTGTCAGTTTCAGGGAGTTTGGCATTTCTGAGAATGGTAGGCAGCTGTCAAACTGCCCACCCCAAACTGCTACGGAATCAGAAGGAAAAAGATGCTGAGTTTCAACTGATGCCCAGCAACAGCCAGAGGCTGTCGGAGCCCAAGCACCTGCACGGGGTCCTGGCTGTCCAGAGGCCCCGGCCCAGCAGCTCTGCATCTGCACTTGGCTGCACCTCTTCCAGCCTGGGCCCTGGAAACATGAGGGACAACACAACCTGGACTTGCTTCCTGCCACAGAGCAGTGAACAGCTGCTGCCTCAGAGGGAGTCGTGGGGAGGTGTTTATAGAGGGAGGGATTGCAATTACATGAGAAAGAGCTACCACGCTGACCTTTCCGTGTTCTTGACTCCACTCCTGGACGTGTTCCCTAAATGGAAAGGAAAAATAGGTTAAGGATGTGAGGGAGCAATAGGGGTCGAGGAACTGGGTCTGGTAGGCGAGTTACTGTGAGTCTGCCCCACTTTGCTTCCTGCTGTTGGGAGGCCAGAGAACCAGACTGTCGGGCGGTGAGCTAGAGGCGACCCAAGCACGACTCCCTCTGCTCACCAGGGCCAGGATGAACGCAGAGCCCTCTGGGAATCTCAGCAGCAGCTGACTTGTGGAGGGGACGCAGGACTGTGCCAAGAGCAAGAGCTTTGCAGTCCCTCAGACCTGGGTGGGAGCTGGTGCTGTGCCCTAGTAATGTGAGGAGTATCTGTGTTCCTCACAGGATGTGGCCGACATGGGAGAAACTAAAGTTTGTGAAAAGTCGGGCGTGGTGGCACACGCTTGTAATCCCAGCATTTGAGAGGCTGAGACCGAAGGATCACGGTTTGTGGCCAACCTCAGCCACTTAGTGAGGCCCTCTGCAACTTAGGAGACCCTGTTTCAAAATAAAGAATAGTCGGGCGTGGTAGTGTATGCTTATAATCCCTGTGCTTAGGAGGCTGAGACAGGAGGATCACACAGGTGCAAAGCCAGCCTCAGCTACTTAGTGAGACCCTGTTTCCAAATAAAATATAAAATAGGCCTGGAGGTAGAAAGCCTCTGGGTTCCACCCCTAGTACCACCACACACACACACACACACACACACACACACACACACACAAAAAAAAAAAAAAAAAAAAAAGAGAGAGAGAATAAAAACAAATAGGGCAGGGGGTGTAGCTCAGAGGTAGAATGGCCCTAGGTTCCATCCCCACACCTGCCCCCCCCCCAAAAAAAAAGTTCATGAAAGACTCGAAACAGAATAGGTGCTCACTAAAGGGCAGCTCTTATTTTCTAGGCACAGCTGCCATTTCAAGTTACCTTCCAGGAGGAGGGTGACAACAACAGACATTTGCTTTTCAGCGCCAACCTGTGTGTGTGGTACTGGGGATTGAACCCAAGGGCATTCTACCTCCAAGCTACACCCGTAGCCCTATTTTATGTTTAGTTTGAAACAAGGTCTCAACGGTTTGATTAGAGTCTCACTACTTGTTGAGGTTGTCCTCAAACCTGCGATTCTCCTGCCTTTGCCTCCCAAGTACTGATATTGTAAGAGTGGGCTACCATGTCCAGCTTATCTTTATTTTTTTTTTATTGGTGCACTGTATTCATACATCATAGTGGGATACAAACTTTTGTAGACATACATGCACACATCGCCCAGTCAGCCCCCAACCGATCCCCACCCCATTCTCTCCCCATCCCTCCCTCCCATGCTTGGCTTAGTGGTTGACATCTAGTATTATAGCAATTTATCCAAAATTAAAAATGATAATCTCACATAACAGTTTCATTTGTCTGATACCAAGCTTTTGATGACTTAAAGATAACATTTCAATATTTCTTTTTACTTTCTTTCTTACCAGAGAATATTTTTTTTCTATTTTTTTTTAGGTGAAACTATCATATATTTATATATTTATTTTTCAGAAAAAAAATCTATCCTAATATGGAATATGGACTCTAGATACCCAAAACGATCTTGAAAAAGAACAAAGCTAGAAGATATATATTTTCTGATTTCAAACCATATAAAGCTACAATAATTGAAACAGTGTAGTACTATTCTAAAGGCAGATATATAAACCATTGGAGTTAAATAAAAGCCTAGAGCTAAATTCTTCCCTATATTGTCAAGTTATTTTTGACAAGGTTTCCACGAACATTTGGTGGTAGAAATAATAATCTTTTAACTAAATATTGTTGAAACATAATAATTACATGGAAAAGAATAAAATTGGACCCTTACCTAATCCCATATACAAATATTAACTCAAAATAGATAAAAGACCTAAATATAAATCTTAAGACTATAAACTTTTAGGAGAAAATCTGGGTCATAAAACCTCACAACACTGAAATTGGCAGTGATTTCTTGGATATGATTTCAATGGCACAGGCAACAAAAGAGTATACAAACTCCCTAAAAAATAAAAAAAAATATTGTATATCCAAAGACAATGTAAACAGAGTTAACAGTTACTAATAGAATGGGATAAAATATTTCCAAATGCTATATCTGAAGGTATATTAATATTCCAACTAGAAATCCTAAAAATTAACAACAATAAAGGCAAACAATACCATTTAGAGATAGGTAAAAGACTAACGTAAGTAATGAATCTCCACAGATAACCAATCTTAGTTGACTGTTGGATGGAAACTCTTGTTTCTCTGGTTCTGGTGTGTGTTACCTATTTCTTCTTTGTAGTTAATCTCTTTGAGTATTTTCTCTAGTGCTGGTTTTGAAGACAAAAATTCCTTCAGTTTCTGTTTGTCATGGAAGCTTCTTATTTCTCCATCTAATTTGATAGAAAGTTTTGCTGGGTAGGAAATTTTTGGCTGGAAGTTGTTTTCTTTCAGAGTTTGGAATATGTTACTCCAAGCCCTTCTGGCTCTCATGACTTGGTTTGGGAAGTCTGGAGTGATTCTAATTGGTTTGCCTCTGAATGTCAGTTGGCCCTTTGTTTTTGTTGCCTTTAAGATTCTCTGCTTGGCTTCCACATTGGTCATTTTGACAATTATGTGGCGTGGGGATCCTCTTCTCCGATCCTGTCTAAAGGGAGTTCTATAAGTTTCCTGGACCTGTGTATCAACCTCTTGCTCTATGTTTGGAAAATTTTCTGCTATTACTTCCTTGAAGAGATTGTTGATCCCTTTGGTTTCACTTTCTTTTCCCTCCTCTATTCCAATTATTCTTAGGTTAGCTCTCTTAAAATGGGCCCATATTTCTTCAATATCAGATTCCTGCTGTCGGATATTTTTTCCTAGATTAGAAACTATGTGTTCATTTTTGGAATGATCATCTTCTAAGAGCGAGATTCTGTTCTCCATGTGGTCTAATCGGTTGTTTGTGCTTTGAATTGAGGGCTTTACTTCATTAATTGCATCCTTTATCTCTTTTTGGCTCTCTCTGAGTTCTTTTCGAAGCACCTCTATTATTTCTAGTTATTTTCCTGATTTGATCTTCTAGAAATCTCTGAATTTCTGTTTTACCGGGTTCTGATGTTGTGGGCATTCATTGCTCCAGTATTACTCTTCTTTCCCATGATTTTGGAAGTTTGTGCCTTCTCTGGGTTCTTCCCTTGGGTCACTATGACTTCCCTTAAGGTGTTCTGGATCTCGAGTCAGTAGTATCTCAGACCCCACTACTCCTTTACTGGGTTGTATCACAGAGTCTCCGACCCAGAGAGTCGATAGAGGCTGCTTTAGACTGTGGGGGGTGCCAGGTTGCACGTTCTCCTATGGTGTGATATCTCTGCCACCGCCCCTCCCCCACTGGGTCAAGTCCCAGGGAGTAGAGTACTGGGATTTCTCCTTTGTGGCCCGCAATTTGACTCACTGTTCTTGAGTACGCAGATGTAGCTGTACTGGATTCGGTGAATTCTCTGCTGCTGCCGCCGGTGGCAATATGGCGCCGCTGTCACGCCCTCGGCCGTGAGGCTGGCGTATTTCTTCTTGGTTTTGATTTACACTCTGAATCCCTGCGGCGTGTGCTGAGCTCAGCCACTGGGAGCTTTAGATTTTACCTGCGGCGAGAAATCCCACCTGGCTGTTCCGCAGCGGCTCACCCCGGCTTGCTGTAGCCGTCCGGTGAATTTGCCGCTGCCGCCGGCAGTATGACGCTGCTGCCTTATCTTTATTTTTGAAACAGTCTCACTAGGTTGCTGAGAGTCTTGCTATATTGCTAAGGCTGGCCTTGAAAACGCATTCCTTCCCTGTCTTAGCCTCCCAAGTATGGGGATTATAGGCATGCACCACCATGCCCTTACTAAAGCTGATATTAGAAGCTAAATGGCTGGGAGACTGAGACAGGAGTGGTGTACTCCTGTAGTCCCTGTACTCGGGAGACTGAGACCAGAGGATCACAGGTTCAAAGCCAGCCTCAGCAACTTGGTGAGGCTCTCAGCAACTTAGTGAGACACTGTTTTCAAATAAAAACAGGAACCAGGATTAGTGGCACATGCTTGTAATTCCAACATTTGGGAGGCTGAGACAGGAGGATCACAGTTCACGAACAACCTCAGCTACTTAGTGAGGCCCTTTGAACTCAGTGAGACCCTGTTTCAAAATAAAGAATAAAAAATAGGGCTGGGGGAGTAGCTCGGATGTAGAATGCCCCTGGGTTCCATCCCCAGTATTGCAAAAATAAATAAGTAAATAAAAATAAATCAATAAATAGGGCTATGGATGTAGCTTAGAAGTAGAGTGCTCCCGAGTTCAATCTCCAACCACCACAAAACAAGAAAAAAAACTAAATGGTTGGGAGGCTGAGACAGGAGGATCACAGGTTCAAAGTCAGCCTCAGCAACTTAGTGAAGACTGTTTTCGAATAAAAAATAAAATTGAACTTGGAGTGTAACCTGGAGGTAGAATGCCACTGGGTTCAATTCCTAGCCACACATACACACACACACTTGCGCATGCGCGCACACACATACACCTACCTAAATGAAAAGCTAGGCGTAGGGGTACATGCCTATAATCCCAGTACTTAGGTGCCCTAGACAGGAGAATCACAGTCTGAGGTCAGCCTTAGCAACTTAGTGAGACCCTGTTTCAAATTAAAAGACAAGGCCAGACATGGTGGTGCATGCTTGTAATCCCAGCACTCAGGAGGTGGAGACTGGAGGATCGTGGGTTGCAGACAGCCTCAGCTACTTAGGCCCTTCGCAACTCAGTGAGACGCTGTTTCAAAAATAAAGACTAGGGGAACTGAAGAAGTAAAGAAGTCTATCCCCGGATGGCGACCGAGAAAAGCGGGGCTTAAGAGTCCCGCTAACAACCAATCTCCATTACCACAAAAAGAGCGCCTTTCATAGCCAGAAAACACCATCACCAGAAAAACAAAAAAACCACCAGGCTCCAGAGAGAAAGCAGACTGAGAACAGAGCTCAGGGCCACAGAGGAGACACACGCGCCCGAGGACGCGGCAGCAGCGCCATACTGCCGGCGGCAGCGGCGAACTCAGCGGCCGGCTACAGCAAGCCGAGGTGAGCCGATGCGGAACAGCCAGGCGGGATCTTTCGGCGCAGACAGCATTTAAAGCTCCCAGTGGCTGAGCTCAGCACACGCTGCAGGGATTCAGAGTAGAAATCAAAACCAGAGAAGAAAAAATACGCCAGCCTCATGGCCGAGGGCGTGGCAGAGGCGCCATATTGCCACCGGCGGCGGCAGCAGCAGTGAATTCACCGAGTCCAGTACAGCTATATCTGCGTACTCAAGAACAGTGAGTCAAATTGCGGGCCACAAAGGAGAAATCGCAGTATTGTGCCTCCTGGGACTTGACCCAGTGAGGGAGTGGTGGTGGCAGAGATATCACACCATAGGAGAGCGTGCAACCTGGCACCCCCCGTAGTTTAAAGCAGCCTCTATCGACTCCCTGGGTCGGAGACTCTGTGATACAACCCAGTAAAGGAGTAGTAGGGTCTGAGATAATACAGACTCGAGATCCAGAGCACCTTAAGTGAAGCCATAGTGACCCAAGGGAAGAACCCAGAGAAGGCACAAACCTCCGAAATCATGGGAAAGAGGAATAACACTGAAGTAATGAATGTGCACAACCCCACAACATCAGAACCTGATAAAACAGAAAATCAGAGATTTCTAGAAGATCAAATCAGGAAAATAACTGTAGAAATAATAGAGGTGCTTCGAAAAGAACTCAGAGAGAGCCAAAAAGAGATAAAGGATGCAATTAATGAAGTAAAGGCCTCAATTCAAAGCACAAACAACCGATTAGACCACATGGAGAACAGAATCTCGCTCTTAGAAGATGAGCAATCCAAAAATGAATGCATAGTTTCTAATCTAGAAAAAGATATCCAACAGCAGGAATCTGACATTGAAGAAATATGGGCCCATCTTAAGAGAGCTAACCTAAGAATAATTGGAATAGAGGAGGGAAAAGAAAGTGAAACCAAAGGGATCAACAATCTCTTCAAGGAAGTAATAGCAGAAAATTTTCCAAATATAGAGCAAGAGGTTGATACACAGATCCAGGAAACTTATAGAACTCCCTTTAGACAGGATCCGAGAAGAGGATCCCCACGCCATATAATTGTCAAAATGACCAATGTGGAAGCCAAGCAGAGAATCTTAAAGGCAACAAAAACAAAGGGCCAAGTGACATTCAGAGGCAAACCAATTAGAATCACTCCAGACTTCCCAAACCAAGTCATGAGAGCCAGAAGGGCTTGGAGTAACATATTCCAAACTCTGAAAGAAAACAACTTCCAGCCAAAAATTTCCTATCCAGCAAAACTTTCTATCAAATTAGATGGAGAAATAAGAAGCTTCCATGACAAACAGAAACTGAAGGAATTTATGTCTTCAAAACCAGCGCTAGAGAAAATACTCAAAGAGATTAACTACAAAGAAGAAATAGGTAACACTCACCAGAACCAGAGAAACAAGAGTTTCCATCCAACAGACAACTAAGATTGGTTATCTGTGGAGATTCATTATTTATGTTAGTCTTTTACCTATCTCTAAATTGTATTGTTTGCCTTTATTGTTGTTAATTTTTAGGATTTCTAGTTGGAATATTAATATATCTTCAGATATAGCATTTGGAAATATTTTATCCAATTGTATTAGTAACTTTTAACTCTGTTTACATTGTCTTTGGATATACAATATTTTCTTTTATTTTTTAGGGAGTTTGTATCCCCTTTTGTTGCCTGTGCCATTGAAATCATATCCAAGAAATCACTGCCAATTTCAGTGTTGTGAGGTTTTATGACCCAGATTTTCTCCTAAAAGTTTATAGTCTTAAGATTTATATTTAGGTCTTTTATCTATTTTGAGTTAATACTTGTATATGGGATTAGGTAAGGGTCCAATTTTATTCTTTTCCATGTAATTATTATTTTTCAACAATATTTAGTTAAAAGAGTATTATTTCTACCACCAAATCTTCGTGGAAACCTTGTCAAAAATAACTTGACAATATAGGGAAGAATTTAGCTCTAGGCTTGTATTTAACTCCAATGGTCTATATATCTGCCTTTAGAACAGTACTACACTGTTTCAATTATTGTAGCTTTATATGGTTTGAAATCAGAAAATATACATCTTCTAGCTTTGTTTTTGCTTCGAGATTGTTTTGGGTATCTAGAGTCCATATTCCATATCAGGATAGATTTTTTTCTGAAAAATAAATATATGATAGTTTCACCTAAAAAAAAGAAAAAAATATTCTCTGGTAAGAAAGAAAGCAAAAAGAAATATTGAAATGTTATCTTTAAGTCATCAAAAGCTTGGTATCAGACAAATGAAACTGTTATGTGAGATTATCATTTTTAATTTTGGATAAATTGCTATAATACTAGATGTCAACCACTAAGCCAAGCATGGGAGGGAGGGATGGGGAGAGAATGGGGTGGGGATCGGGTGGGGGCTGACTGGGCGATGCGTGCATGTATGTCTACAAAAGTTTGTATCCCACTATGATGTATGAATACAGTGCACCAATAAAATAAAATTAAAAAAAATAAAATAAAATAAAATAAAATAAAATAAAGACTAGCCAGGCGTGGTGGCGCATGCTTATAATCCCAGCGCTTGGGAGGCTGAGACAGGAGGATCGCGCAGGTTCGAAGCCAGTCTCAGCTACTTAGTGAGGCTCTCAGCAACTTAGTGAGACCTTGTTTCAAAATAAAAAATATAAAATAGGTCTAGTTGTATAGTCCAGAGGTAGAAAGCCTCTGGGTTCCACCCCCAGTACCACAAAAAAAATAAAAAATAAAAAATAAAAATAAAAAATAAAAAAACTAGCCAGGTGTGGTGGCGCACGCTTGTAATCCCTGTGCTTGGGAGGTGAAGACAGGAGGATTGTGCAGGTTTGAAGCCAGTCGCGCTAGCTTAAGAGACCCTGTTTCCAAATAAAAAAAGTATAAAAAAAATAGATCTGGAAGTTAAATAAATAAAATAGATTAAAAACTAGGGCCGCGGGTGTAGCTTGAAGGTAGAATGCCCCTAGGTTCCATCCCCGGTACTGAAAAAACAAAACAAAACAAAAAAAACCCCAAGAGGTTGTAGGTATAACTTGGAGATAGAATGCCCATGAGTTTTATTTCCAGTATAAAGTATTAAAAAAAAAAAAAAAAAAAAACAGCTGGGCGTGGTGGTGGTACACACTTGTAATCCCAGCATTTAGGAGGCTGAGACCAGAGTATCACGGTCCGTGGAAAGCCTCAGCTACTTACTTAGGCCTTCCGCAATTTAGTGAGATCCTATTTCAAAATAAAGAATTAAAAATAGGGTAGGGAGCGTAGCTTGGAGGTCGAATGCCCCTGGGTTCCATCCCAGACCCGCAAAATAAATAAATAAAATAGAATAAAATTAAATAAATAATAGAACTTTTTTCTCTTTTGATATTGGGGATTGAACCCAGGGTCACTCTACCTCCAAGTGATACCCCTAGACCTTTTATTTTTTAATTTTTTAAAATTTGAAGTAGGGTCTTGCTAAATTGC
Organism: Muscardinus avellanarius; assembly: GCF_963383645.1. Classification (NCBI taxonomy): domain Eukaryota; kingdom Metazoa; phylum Chordata; class Mammalia; order Rodentia; family Gliridae; genus Muscardinus; species Muscardinus avellanarius. The sequence goes on along the minus strand of NC_137802.1, from coordinate 54,445,065 downwards.
TGAGGCTAGTGTTGAACCTGTGGTCATCCTGTCTCAGCCTTCCAAGTAATGAGATTACAGATATACACCACTGGCTTGGAATAAATTTTTAACAAATCAGCTGAAGAGCTGGGGATGGCATAGCCAGGATGAGAGACCCAGGGGCTCTGTGGAGTCCAGAGCAATTCCAGATTCCCCTCGGGGCCACACCCTGAAGGCAAACTCAAACCAATGATTGGCACATTCCCTCACATACCAGCAAATGATGCCCAAAACTCATTCCAAATAACTCCAAACTAGCTATGAATAGGTTATTAAGTTAAAGTATTTGCAAAAGAGAGGGGTATTTTTGATACACTGGCTTGTATGTGCATGGCATGCTAGGTTACCTAGGAAACTGTTCATGCAGTATATAGAGTTAGTGGCTGGGGAACAGAAGTTGGAAGGAGGATGAGACTTTTCATTGTGTCCTTTTGTTCAGTAATTTTTTTTTTTGTACTGATGGAACCCAGGGGCGTTCTACCTCCAAGCTATACCCTCAGCCCTATTTTTTATCCTTTATTTTGAAACCGGGTCTCACTGAGTTGCAGAGGGCCTCACTAAGTAGCTGAGGCTGGCTGCGAACCACGATCCTCAGGTCTGAGCCTCCCGAATGCTGGGATTACAAGCGTGCGCCACCGCTTCTGGTTCCTTTTTTTCAATTTTGAACAGAAATCTACTTGGCAACAGCAGAACCCCCAAACTCCTAAGCCAGGGGTAGAGGAGAGAGGAGTCAGAGGCTAAGCGCGCCCCACCACTTTGGATGTGGTTTGCTACTACTATTGGGGCATCCAGGCCCTCAGCAAATCTGCAGGGTTTTTTTTTTTTGTTGTTGTTGTTGTTGGGGTGCTGGGGATGAAACCCAGGGGCTTTCTCCCTTGGACTACACCCCCGACCTATTTTATATTTTATTTGGAAACAAGGTCTCACTAAGTTGCTGAGAGTCTAAGTAGCTGAGGCTGGCTTCGAACCTGCGCAAATCCTCATGTCTCAGCCTCCCAAGTACAAGGATTATAAGCACGTACCACTACCATGCCTGACAGTGAATCTGCAAGTTTAACCTTTTCTTATGTGTAGGCTTAGGTGAAAGCAAGGTGGTTTTAAATGAGCCTGGGTTTTCTTAATGGGCTACACATAGCTCTGTCCCTAGCAAAGTTACAGGAAGATGGCAGCTATCTCCCGCTACAACAACCTTCCCCAGCCATGCAATCTGCAGGCTCATTTCCAGGTCAAGGGCTGTCCCCAGAATGGCAGCCTGGCCAGCAGGTCACGAGTGTTTATGAATTCTATGTAGGCCAGAATGCCCCACAGGCAGTTCTGGCCCTGGCTGCGGCGAGTTCCTTGGCAGGGTGCGTGTACTATGGGAGGTCTGCAGTTATCACTGGGCAAGAGGAGAGGGCGACCCAAGGCTGTGGCCAATGAGGATGAGAGGATGAGGGGCTGCACTCCTCTTACGTTTTTCAGAATGGCTGGGAGATAGTGGTGTGGATGGGTCATGGATTTATCAAAGTTGTTATAGACTTCACTGAAAAACACCTGCTGCCCTTGGGTTCAGCAGGAGACCTACCTTTGGCTGCCTGGCTGCGTGCTTTTTCACACTGGAAGAACCAAGAGACATCTGCTGCACACGTAGCATCATTTCTGTGAGGAAGACACAGGTCTATGGCAGACGGCCCCAGCACAGTCCCTTCCTGGGCTGCAGGACTTGTTACCTGGCCTAGCCTGCTGGATCAGACCAGCCTTGTCTGCCACCTTCTGGTTACATGTCATCTTTGCACCTCTTGACAACAAAGGTTAAAGGCTGGGTTCTCTATCACTGGAAAAGCACATAGCTGGCCTTATATTATTTGGTAGCACTGAATACTGAGATTGGGACTGAGGTACCTTATGTTTCACTAAAAACTATAAGGAATGAGCTGGGCGTGGTGGCACACGCTTGTAATCCCAGCATTCAGGAGGCTGAGACTGAAGGATCACGGTTCACGGACAGCCTCAGCTACTTAGTGAGGCCCTCTGTAACTCAGTGAGACCCTGTTTCAAATAAAGAATAAAAAGTAAAGAATAATAAAGAAAAAAAAAATAGGGCAGGGGTTGTAGCTTGGAAGTCGAACGCCCCTGGGTTTCATCCCCAGACCTGCAAAATAAAACCAAAGAAAAAAAAAAAAACCCTGTAAGGAATGACTCAGGAGTGGCATCTGCGGGGAGACCCCACTCTGTGAATGACGCAGGTGTGTCCGCAGGTAGAAGACCCAGTAAGGGCTATCTGGGGTAGAGCTTCTGTGGCACAGATGAAGGCAGGAAGGCAGATCATCAGTGAGATAGAGCCCCCACACCAGACCAGGAACTCTCCCTGCACAGCCCTTGGAAGATCTTGGTACCAAAGGATGGGGCAGCAGCCTGGTCGGAACCCGAGGGGGCTGTCCTATCTGGACCAATCCCTGATATGGATTAAGGGAAAAACCTCAGATTCAGAGTGGAGCTGGCTATGAAATCAGACACTGCCAGACAATTCTGGAAAACTATTCTAGTGTAAATTTATCACAATAGCAAATAGGTCATTTACAGTATGAGGCAATCCTATGGAAAAGAACGAATACAGAATTTATAGTCAGGTCAAACTGGGTTGAAACACAGGCCATGCTGCTCCTTCTGGTGAGACTGTGGACAGTTTATCTATCCCCTCCAAGGCTCGATTTCCTCATCTATACAACCAGGTAGGACTGCAGAGAGTATTAACTGCAGTAACTGCTAGGACAGAGTAAATACCTGATGAGTGGTTACGGGTCTTAGGATTATTTCCTTATTTGTAAAACAGGATCATCACAGTAGCTTGAGGAGAGCTGTAGCGAGTTAGAAGAAACAGCCCCTTCCAGGCACCCGCCTGATGCTGAGGTCATGGCCCACACTCTGCTACATGGCTTTCCCGTCCCCTCCTACCACCGTAGAACACAAGAACTGAGCACATCTGCCTTCCACAACCACAATCCCTCTTAAAGCTTCCATTTCCAAAATAAGTCACCCATCTCCCCTCCACAAGTTCCCGGGTGGAATCGGTACCGTCCACATGCAGGACCCGCACTCCCCAGGAGCGGGCGCTGGTCAGGAGGCTGCTGTGGCTCCCACTGCCACTTCTGCTGCTGCTCCCCTGAAACGACAGAGGAGACTCTTCAGGGTCAGCGCGGGACAGGGTGGACCAACATGGCTGTGGGAGTCCTGAGTCATGGAGAGGTGTTGGGGGGAGGCATGAGCAAGAGCACAGTGCCTGGAAAGTCCATCAGAACCACCAGGAAGATGAGCCTGTTCTCCATGCTGGCTGGCCAGGGCAGGAGATGGACTGTAATGTGCCCAACATTCTGCTCTGGCCAACTTGGGACCAAAAAGGAATATCTGCTTCTAAGAAAGCTGCTTGTCAGGAGGACCTCTGGAAGGAAAACTCTGGACACATGGCAGGTAAATAGAGTAAATACCAGTGAGGGCCATCAATAGGAAGCTATGCTGGCTCAGTCCAGCAGTACCATCTCCCTAATTCTAGCCAACGAACCCCACCCCTTCTGAGACATGGTCTCATTACGTTGCCCAGACTGGCTGGCAGCAAACTCCTGGGCTCAAGTGATTCTCCTGCAGCTGCCTCTGGGGAGTTGGGCCATAGGTGCATCACTGTGCCCAACTTGATTAACAATTCCTCTTACAAGATCACCCAGCTCCTCTCGCCACTTACCTAATGGCCTGGGATTGTCACAAAAGGAATAAACAGCTACTTATAAAAGATGCACAGCTGGATGTGGTGGTGCACGTTTGTAATCCCAATACTTGGGGGGGCTGAAGACAGGAGCATTGCAGGTTCAAGGACAGCCTCAGCAAATAGTAAGATGCTCAGCAACATGAGACCCAGTTTCAAAATAAAAATAAAATAGGGCTGGGGTGCCAGGTGGCGCACGCTTGTAATCCCAGCATTTGGGAGGCTGAGACAGGAGGATCACAGTTTTCAGACAGCCTCAGCTACTTAGTGAGGTCCTCTGCAACTCTGTTTCAAAAATAAAGAATAAAAATAGAGCTGGGGTGTAGGTTTTCTTAGTAGACTTTGGAGTTGGCTCAGACTCTAATACTTACCACCTAGGTAACTTCCTAGGACAAAGTACTTGACTTCTCTGGGTCTTGGTTCCCTCTTTGGTAAGAAGGAAATAATGATACAACTGCACAGCTCACAGAGGGTGATGTGCTTCAGAGGAACCTGGGATAAAATCCTCTCTATGCCGGGCGTGGTGGCGCATGCTTTTAATCCCCGTGCTTGGGAGGCTGAGACAGGAGGATTGCACAGGTTCGAAGCTAGCCTCAGCTACTCAGTGAGGCTCTCAGCAACTTAGTGAGATCCTGTTTCCAAATAAAATATAAAAAAGGTCTGGGTAGAAAGCCTCTGGGTTCCACCCCCAGTACCACCACCGGGGGGGGGGGGGGTCCTCTGTGCCAGAGACATCCACCTCTACCGGGGCTTGTCAAGCTTACCTGCTTTCTGATGGCCTCCTGCAGTAACTCCTTCCCTCTGCTCATCGGCACCTGATAGAAAGAGAAGAGCCATGAAGTATGCTGTGTAACCACAACATGCACAACCACATGTTTACACATGAGCTGGTGAGGGTGTCTTGAGTCACATCCCTTTGAAAGCCAGGAGCAGTGACAACAGAAGACAGAAAGAAAGCTAAACCTAGAGTCCTCAGGAGGTAAAGATAATGTCGCACTTAAGTTTAGGGCACTCAAAGGCAGATGCAACATGGCCAGCCTAAATCATATCCAAGGTCAAGCTGTCACAAATATTCTCTGACCTCTTTGAGACTCTGCGCTTTCAGCAGATAATAATAGCAAATGTTTCATGTTAGCGCTTCTTTTCTTTGCTCCACGGAAGACTTGTCCCTCATCATGACATTAACAGCATATATTCAGTCATTTTTATTTTTATTTTTTTTTGTGGTACTGGGGATGGAACCCAGAGGTACTGCACCTCTGAGCTACACCCCTCAGCCCTATTTTTAGTCTCTTTATTTTGAAACAGGTTCTCACTGAGTTGCAGAGGGCCTCACTAAGTAGCTGAAGCTGTCTGTGAATCGTGATCCTCCGCTCTCTGCTTCCCGAATGCTGGGATTACAAACATGGGCCACCATGGCCGGCTATGTTCAAGGTCATTTTTATATTAACCTAAGTGAAGCAAAAATCAGAATACAGATCCAGGAGAAAAAAGCCATGGTGCATTTTAAGGCAAAGGCATGATATGTGTATTGTCCCAAATGTGGGCCCTGCATACACAAGAAAACTGGAGAAGGGAATCCCCGCACCCTCAGGGCTGCTCCTGCCCATGCCAGGGCAATTCCAGTTTGTCCTCTCTGCTTTGCAGAGGACTTTCCTCTTGTTTCTAAACTTCTGGCTCTTAAGTCCTCATAAAAAGTGACATATAGCATAGAAGGGAGAACATGAAAATGGCATCCCTTCTGAGGTATTTAGATCTGAGCTATGATAAAATATTCTTAGTCCTTGAATTCAAATGAGATTAAATTAAGCCAGATAAAACTAAAACTAGAGACTGCATAGAGGACTTACTAAAACCTACTTCCTTTGTTTATAGAGCACATCTTTCCTGCCCCATGAGGTTCTTACCGAGTCTGTGGGTTTCTGTGAAGGCCTGGCATGGCTGCCTTTTGGATGGGCCATGAAGGATGCTTCCACTCTGACCTCGCTGGAGCTGGGGCAGCCTCTGTGGCTGGCCACACTTCTCTCTGCCTTTGCTTCTCTGCGGCTGGACACAATGTAACTCACTTCTTTGCTCAGAAAACCCTCAATTACCTGAAACCAGATCACAGAGGTGGCTCAAAACCAAAAAGCAGATGTAGAATTGTCAATATCAAGAGGTTGGAAAAGGAAATCTTGGCTGCCAGAAGTTCCAGAATCAATGTCTTTAAATAGACTAAATGCAGTTCTGTACTGAAGTCTCCAAGAAGACATCATTCTGAAATGTAATAGGGTTTATACATATATAATGCAGGTTTTGCCTCCAGGAACTGCTGCTCCTGACCCAATGGCAGAAGGCCATAGGTGCTAAGTTTTCACCAGTCTGAGTTCGCAGCAGAATGAACATACAGAAGGGGGCATGAAGGATTAAAAGTAACTTGGTTAGGCCACAATTTTTCTGTGTAAGATTATACACAGATTATTCCCTAGGGAGCTGGGAATGGTGGTGCACCCTTGTATCCCAGTAAGTACTTGGGAAGCCAACAGGAGGATTGCCGGTTCACAGCCAGCCTCAGCTACTTAGTGAGGCCCTTTGCAACTCAGTGAGACTCTGTTTCAAAATAAAGAAAAAAAAATAGGGCTGGGGGTGTAGGATGGAGGCAGAATGCCCCTGGGTTCCATCTCCAGTACTGGGGAAAGAAACAAACAAAAAACCTTGAAAGAGGACAATTACCTTCACCGATAAGAAAAAATAAATAAATAAAAAATAAAAAAGCATAAGAGGGCAGAGCAGGACCATGACCACTTCTATGAATGCGGTAGATCACTCCTTGGCCATGGTTCTTCCCATCCCGGAACATAAACTCCTCTACCAGCTTCTCCTTCCCCTTCTAGCAGGGTCACTTTATGACCACTGTAAATGAGCTGGCCAGCTTACTACAAACACAAGACTTCTCATACAACATGCAAGAAGCCACGTAGTGTCAGATGGGTGGTTGAGGCCATTGTGGCCCTTTCAGCCCAGCTGAATGCAGCTACCAAAGAAATGTTTTTAAATCCAAGTTCTACGTGTGTGTGTGTGTGTGTGTGTGTGTGTGTGTGTGTGTGAGAGAGAGAGAGAGAGAGAGAGAGAGAGAGAGAGAGAGAGAGAGAGAGAGAGAGAAGGAAGGGATTGAGCCTAGGGGTATTCTACCTCTTAACTACCACCCAGCCGTATTTTATTTCTTTATTTTGAAACAGGGTCTCACTAGGTTGTTGAGAGTCTCACTACATTGCTGAGGCTGTCCTTGAACCTACAATCTCGTGTGTGTGTGTGTGTGTGTGTGTGTGTGTGTGTGTGTGTGTGTGTGTGTTGTTAGAGATTGAACCCAGGGGCACTATACCTCTGAGCTACACCCAGCCCTATTTTTATTTTGAAACAGGATCATGCTAGGCTGAAGAGTCTCACTACTGTCCTTGAACCTGCAAATCTTCCTGTCTCAGCCTCCCAAGTACTATGATTACAGGCATGTGCAACCACACCTGGCAATCCGTATCTCTCAGCCTCCCAAGTACTGAAATTATAGAATTACAGGTGTGTGCACCACCATACCTGGGTTGGGATGTTTGGTTTTTTTTTTTTCTGGTACTGAGGATGGAACACAGGGGCATTCTACCTCCAAGCTACACCCCCTGCCCTATTTATTCTTTATTTTTGAAAAGGGTCTCACTAAGTTGCACAGGGCCTCACTACGTAGCTGAGGCTAACCACGAACCAAGATTCTCTGGTCTCAGCCTCCCAAATGCTGGGATTACAAGCGTGAGCCACCATACTGGGTGTTAGGATGATTTTTTTTTTTTTTAACAAAGCAGAAAATAAATGTCAGAAGAGACTAAAAGTTCATAAAATAATTATGGACTGATTTGGTTATAATCTTCATTCTGCCTATCTGCATCACTGAGTTTCTGCATTCTAAATTTTTGGTTATTTTGATAGCAAAGAGCCTCTTTGTTCCAAACTTACTCATGCAGTTTCCCCAGTTACCATATTCTTTTGAATTAAGTACTCTCAGGCAATTTTCTAGATATAAGTGATATCTAGTGTTAACTCCTCATTAAAATTATTATATGACCTATGTTTAAAAAAAAAATTTAAGTCGGGTGTGGTGGCACACGCTTGTAATCCCAGAGCTTGGGAGAATGACAGGAGGAGTGCATAGGTTCAAAGCCATCCTCAGCTACTTTGTGAGGCGCTCAGTAACTTAGTGAGACCGTTTCCAAATAAAATATAAAACAGGTCTGGGAGTGTAGCCTGGAGGTAGAAAAGTCCCTGGGTCTAACCCCAGTACCACCAAAAAAAAAAAAAAAATTTTTAACTAAAAAAAATATATTTTTTTGTGGTACTGGGGATGGAACCCAGGGGCATTCTACCTCCAAGCTATACTCCCTGCCCTACATTTTATTATTTTGAAACTGGGTCTAAGTTGCAGAGGGCCTCACTAAGTAGCTGAGGCTGTCCGCAAACTGCGATCCTCCGGTCTCAACCTTCCAAATGCTGAGATTACAAGCATGCCCCACAATGCCCAGCTAAAAACTATCTTTTTTTTTTCTTCCAGGTTTGGGGATGGAACCCAGGGGCATTTGACCTCCGAGCTACACCCCGTGCCCTATCCGCGAACCGCAATCCTCCAGTCTCAGCCTCCCGAATGCTGGGATTACAAGTGTGCACCACCATGCCTGGCTTAAAAACTATCTTAATGGACTCAAATATAGCAAATGATTTTTTTTTTCAGTACTGAGGATGGAACCCAGGGGCATTTGACATCCAAGCTACACCCCCTGCCCTATCTTTGGTTTTTTAATCTTTATTTTGAAACAGGGTCTCACTAAGTTGCAGAAGGCCTATGTAGCTGAGGCTGTCCGTGAACCGTGATCCTCCAGTCTCAGCCTCCTGAATGGGGGGGTATTACAAGCATGCTCCACCACGCACGCCTTAACTCTTTATTTTAAAACAGGGTCTCACTGAGTTGCAGAAGGCCTCACTAAATAGCTGAGGCTGTCTGCAAACCATAATCCTCCTGTCTCAGCCTCCCAAATGCTGGGATTACAAGTGTGCACCACCATGCCCAGCTTAAAAATATTTTAATAAACTCAAATATAGCAGATTATTATTATTTTTTTTTTGGCGGTACTGGGGATAGTACCCAGGGGCATTCTACCTCCAAGATACACCCCCAGCCCCATTCTTAACTCTTTATTTTAAAACAGGGTTTGGGTTGCAGAGGGCCTCACTAAGTAGCTGAGGCTGTCTGCAACTGTGATCCTCCTGTCTCAGCCTCCTAAATGCTGGGATTACAAGCGTGCGCCACCACGCCCAGCTATAGCAAATGATTTTTACTCAAAGTTTTTCACCACTGTGTCATTTCTAAGACCTAAAAATTAGAAATGATTTAAATGTCTAATTGGTAATAATAATACAGTAAAAATTATATTGTATTCCCACTACAAGTAATGTGTACAAAGGGCAATAATGATGCTGTCATGGTGGTACACGCTTGTAATCTCAGTACTTGGGAGGCTGAGACAGGAGGATCACAGGTTGGCAGCCAGCCTCAGCTACTTAGTGAGGCCCTCTGCAACTCAGTGAGACCCGGTTTCAAAATAAAGAATAAAAAATGGGGCAGGGGGTGTAGCTTGAAGGTCAAATGCCCCGGGTTCCATCTCCAGACCCGCAAAAATAAATAAATAAATAAAATAAAATATAAACTAGGTCTGGGAGTATAGCCTGGAGGTAGAAAAGCCTCTGGGTTCCACCCCCAGTACCACAAAATAAATAAATAAATGAATAAAAAGTAGAACTGGGAGTGTAGCTTGGTGGGAGGATACCCCTGGGTTCAATCCTCAGTATCTCAATTAAAAAAGGGGGGGGCAGTAATAATGGAAAAGTGCTAATGCAGTGGGGTGTGGTAGCACATGCTTGTAATCCTAGTACTTCGGAGGTGAAACAGGAGGATTGCGGACCCTGGAAAGTCTTAGTGAGGATTTCTGCGCCTTAGTGAGACTTTGTTTTAAAATAAAAAATAAAAAATAGGGTTGGGGTATAGCTTGGAGTTAGAATACCCCTGGGTTCCATTCCCAGTACTGAAAAAAATAAAGAAAGAAAAGTGCTAATGCTTTTAGGTTAGGGGTACAATGCTGATAATCAAAACTATATTCATTGCCAGGTGTGGTGGCACACGCTTGTAATCCCGGTACTTGGGAAGCTGAGAAAGGAGGATCACAGGTTCGTGGCTAGCCTCAGCTACTTAGTGAGGACCTCTGCAACTTAGTCAATTTCAAAATAGTAAAACAGGAAGGATTGGCTGGGGGTGTACCTTGGAGGTAGAATGCCCCTGGGTTCAATCCCCCATACTGCAAAATAAATAAATAAATAAATAGAAAAAACCATAAGCATAGAATATAAAACATATTTATAAGCATAGAAAATAGGCACTAAAAACAAAGGCATGATAGGAACAGAAAGTAGAGTATTTACCCAGCATTGAGGGCATTCCATGGACGTGGGTATGACTGATAATGAATACAGGGTTTCTCTTAGGTGATGAAAATGTTCTAAAATTGACTGTGTGATCACACAATTTGAACATCTCTGTGAATACAGTTGTCCTTTGGTATCTGCAGGAGGTTGGTACCAGGACACCTTATGTAAAATAACATAGTCTCTGTATATAACCTACGCACATCCGCCCATATACTTTAAATTAACTCTAGGTTATTTATAATACTTAATGCAATGTAAATGTTATGTAAATAGTTGTCCCACTGTATTGTTTAGGGAATAATGGCAAGAAAAAAAATCTGTGCATGTTCAGCACGACTTTTCCCCCAAATAGTGTACAGTTGGTTAAATACATGGATGAGGAACCCATGAACACAGACAGCTGACTTGTAGATGGGTGAAATTTTTTTTGGTACTAGTAATCAAACCCAGAACATTTTACTTCTGAGTTATATCTTCATTCCTTTTTACTTTTTGAAATCACTTATTTTTGTGGTATTGAAGATTAAACCCAGGGGCCTTCTACCTCTAAGCTACACCCCCAGGCAGCTCCCCTTTTTTCTTTTCTTAAAACGGGGCCTCACTAAGTTGTTAAGACTAGCCTCAAACTTGTAATCCATGTATGGCTTACTTACAAAAATTTTTTTTGGTGGTACTGGGGGTGGAACCCAGAGGCTTTCTACCTCCAGGCTATACTCCCAGACCTATTTTATACTTTATTTGGAAACAGGGTCTCACTAAGTTGCTGAGAGCCTCACTAAGTAGCTGAGGCTGGCTTCTAACCTGTGCGATCCTCCTGTCTCAGCCTCCCAAGCGTGGGGATTACAAGTATGTGTCACCATGCTCGGCTTTTTTTTTTTTAAATTTGGAAATAGGGTCTTAGCTGAGTGTGGTCGTGCACAGCTATAATACCAGTGCTTGGGAGGTTGAGAAAGGAAGATCAAAAGTTTGAAGCCAGCCTCAGCAACTTAGTGAGGCACTCAATAAAACAAGAGAGGAGCCAGGCATGGTAATCCTGTATCCCAGCACGCCTGTAATCCCAGCATTCGGGAGGCTGAGACCGGAGAATCACGGTTTATGGTCAGCCTCAGCTACTTAGTGAGGCCCTCTGCAATTCAGTGAGACCATTTCAAAATTAAAAATAAAAAAATAGGGCTTGGGTTGTAGCTCAGAAGTAGAATGCCACTGGATTCCATTCCCAATACTGCAAACAAATAAATAAATGAAATAAAATAAATTTTAAAATTACTTTGGAAAATGTGGGGGTACCATTGGGAATACCTATAAACTATAGGTATAATCCCTCTCCAGCTCCTGACTAACAACCCACAAAGGAACATGGTATTACAAGAGAAAAGCAGGTTACATACCCCACCCAGATGCTGGATGGCCTCGGTCAAAAACTGGAGACTCTTGCCAGCAGGCAGATCCAAGTAAAAGGACTTTCCAGAAAAGGGCTGTCTCCCAGCACCTGGTGAGCTCTTCTGACATTTTCCTAGACAACTGGAAACTCCTATCTGAGGCACTGGAAAACAAGAGTACAGTAAGAAATTCAAGGTATGAGAGTCTTGCAAGTCAGGCGACCCACAGTGACAATTCAGGATATATGCCCTGCACTAGGCCCTAGGCATAAAACGCAACCTTGACGCTGGGGCACGCTTGTAATCCCAGCATTTGGGAGGCTGAGACCGGAGGATCGCGGTTCTCGGACAGCCTTAGCTACTTAGTGAGGCCCCTTGCAACTCAGTGAGACCCAGTTTCAAAATAAAGAATAAAAAATAGGACAGGGGGTGTAGCTCAGAGGTCGAATGTCCCTGGGTTCCATCCCCAGACCCGCATAAATATAAATAAATAAATAAATAAATAAATAAATAAATAAAATAAAATGCAACCTTGAAACCAGCATTCCTAAGCCTCACAAAACTGAGATGTGGAAAAACTGGAGCCCTTAATACTGCTGGTGACATATAAAATGGGGTGGTCACATGAAAAAGTGACAATTTCTCAAAATGTTAAATATAGAGTTAACATGTGACACAGAAATTCTACTCCTAGGCATACACCCAGGAGAAATGAAAACATATCCAAGCTGGGCATAATGGCGCACACCTGTAATCCCAGTATTTGGAATGCTGAGATAGGAGAATTATAAATTTGAGTACAGCCTCAGCAAGTAGTGAGACTCATCAACCAAGCAAGACCCTGTTTCAAAATAAAAATAAAACAGGGCTGGGGATGTAGCTCGGAGATAGAATGCTTCTGGGCTCAATGCCCGGTAAGAGCCCCCCACCAATATGTCCAGATAAACTATGGTATATCGGTAAACAATACTATTTGGCAATAAAAAATAAAATTGAGATAAAAGCTGTAACATGGATGAACCTGAAAAACATGCTGAGTGAGGGAAGACCGATACAAAAAATACATTCTATGATTTAAATAACATGAAATGCTCAAAAAAAGCAAATCTATAGAGACTTAATAGATTAGTAGTTACTAAGGGCTGGAGGTAGGAATAAGGAATGACTGTGAGTAAGTGGGCATGAGAACTTTTTTTTTTTTTTTTTTTTTTGCAGTACTAGGAATGGAACCCAGGGGCATTCTACCTTTGAGCTACACACCTAGCCCTATTTTTTATTCTTTATGTTGAAACAGGGTCTCACTGAGTTGCAAAGGGCCTCACTATGTAGCTGTACCAGTGTGCGCTACCACATCCAGTTTTCTATTTTATTTTTTGAGACAGAGTCTTGCTAAATTGCTGCAGCTGGTCTCAACCTGCAATCCTATTTCAGCCTCCCATAAACTAGAATTACCGGCATGTACCACCAAGCCTGGCAGGGGCACGAAGTTCTTTTGGATATAATGAAAATGTCCTAAAATTAGATTTCAGTTGTTAACTGCACAACTCTGTAAATTAATTAAAAAGTTACTGAAAATATACATTTAAAACCGAGTGTGGTGGCACATGCTTGTAATCCCAGCGTTTGAGAGGCTGAGACAGGATCATGGTTTGCGGACAGCCTCAAGCTTAGTGAGACTCTTTGCAACTCAGTGTGAGCCTGTTTCAAAATAGTGCATTTCACTGGAAATAAACTTTGATCAAAAGGAAAAAATTATAAGCCAGGCGTAGTGGCGCACATTTGTAATTCCAGCACTTGGGAGGCTGAGACAGGAGGATCGCAATTCGCAGATAGCCTCAGCTCCTTAGTGAGGTCCCTTGCAATTCAGTGAGATTCTGAAAATAAAGAATAAAAAAGCTGGGCGTGGTGGGGCACGCTTATAATCCCAGCCCTTGAGAGGCTGAGACAGGAGGATCACGTAGGTTTGAAGCCAGCCTCAGCTACTTAGTGAGGCTCTCAGCAACTTAGTGAGACCCTGTTTCCAAATAAAGTATAAAATAGGTCTGGGAGTATAGCATGGAGGTAGAAAAGCCCCTGGGTTCCACCCCCAGTACCACCAAAAAGAAAGAAAGAGCTGGGCATGGTGGCGCACACTTGTACTCCCCACTCTTGGGAGGCAGAGACAGTAGGACCGCACAGGGTTTGAAGTCAGCCTTGCTGGCTTAAGAGACCCTGTTTCCAAATAAAAAATATAAAAATAGGTTTGGGAGTGTAGCCCGGAGGTACAAGGGTTTCCAGGAACCCTAGTACCACAAAAAAAAAAAAAAAGAAAGAAAGAAAGAAAGAAGGTAGAATAGCCCTGGGTTCCACCCCCAGTACAGAAAAAAAAAAAAAAAAGGAAAAACTATAATCAAAATAGGATTCTAGTAGATTAAACTGCATGATAAGTCGTTTAGATGGGGGCTAGGGATTTAGCTTGGTGGCAGACTGCCTCCCTAGCATGCGTAAAGCTCTGGCTTTGATCCCCAGAACCACACTCCAAAAGAAAGCTGGATAGAGGGAACATGGGACAGACAGATATATGATAAAACAAGAATATTACAATGTTAAGGATAATTTTTTTTTTTTTTTTTTTGGTGGTACTGGAGGTGGAACCCAAAGGCTTTCTACCTCCAGGCTATACTCCCAGACCCATTTTATATTTTATTTGGAAACAGGATCTCACTTAAGTTGCTGAGAGCCTCACTAAGTAGCTGAGGCTGGCTTCGAACCTACGTGATCCTCCTGTCTCAGCCTCCCAAGCACAGGGATTACAAGTGTGCGCCACCATGCCCCCCAAGCACAGGGATTACAAGTGTGCGCCACCATGCCCAGCTACAGTGTTAAGGATAAATTCTAAATTGTGTGTCCAGTAGTGCTCCCCATAAAATACTTCTCTTTTTTTTTTTTTTTTTGATAGCAGGGATTGAACCCAGGGGCATTTTAACTCTGGGTTACACACCCAGTCCTATTTGTGTGTGTGTGTGTGTGGTACTGGGGGTGGAACCCAGAGGCTTTTCTACCTTCAGGCTATACTCCCAGACCTATTTTATACTTTATTTGGAAACAGGGTCTCACTAAGTTGCTGAGAGCCTAAGTAGCTGAGGCTGGCTTCTAACCTGTGAGATCCCCCTGTCTCAGCCTCCCAAGCACTGGGATTACAAGCGTGCGCCACCATGCCCGGCTTATATTTTAATATGAAGCAGGGTCTCACTAAGTTGCAGAGGGCCTCACTAAGTAGCTGAGACTGGCTGCCAACCTGTGATCCTCCTGTCTCAGCCTCCCAAGCGCTGGGATTACAAGCATGTGCCACCACACCCAGCTCAGTCCTATTTTTTATTTTTATTTTTTTGTGGAACTTGGGATGGAGCCCAGAGGTATTTTACCTCTGAGCTATACCCCCAGCCCTATTTTTTATTTACTTTGAAACAGGGCCTAAGTAGCTGAGGCTGGCTGCGAACATGCAATCCTCGTCTCAGCCTCCCAAGTATTGAAATTACAAATGTGCATGTGCCACCACACCTGGTCCTATTTTTAATTTTGAAAAGGGTCTCCCTAAATTACTGAGGGCCTCACATATTGTTGAGGCTAGCCTCAAACCTGCAGTCCTCATGTCTTAGTCTCCCCAAGTATTGGCATCACAGACATGTGCCACCACACCCAGGTTTCCTATAAAATTTATTACATGTTGCTACAGGCTTAATATTTTCCACTGGGTGTGGTGGTGTACGCTTGTAATTCCCAGTACTTGGGAGGCTGAACCAGGAGAACCACAGGTTCGAAGCCAGCCTTGGCATATTAGCAAGGCTCTCAGCAACCTACTGAGATCAATTCCAAATAAGAAATAAAATTGGGCCGGGCGTGGTGATGCACACTTGTAATCCCAGCATTCGGGAGGCTGAGACCAGAGGATCACAGTTCCCAGACAGCCGCAGCTACTAAGTGAGGCCCTCTGAAACTCAGTGAGACCCAGTTTCAAAATAAAGAATAAAAAAATAGGGCAGAGGGTGTGGCTCGGAGGTCAAATGCCCCTGGGTTTCATCCCCAGACCTGCCAAAAAAAAAAAAAAAAAAAATTGGGCTAGGGGTGTAGCTTGGAATTAGGATGCCTGTGGGTTCAATCCCCAGTATTCTCCCCAAATTTGTTTTCCATAATAAAATGCTAGCTGGGGGTGGTGGCACATCCTTGTAATCCCAGCATTTGGGAGGCTAAGACAAGAGGATTGTGGTTAGCGGACAGCCTCAGCTATTACTTAGTGAGGCCCTTGGCAACTTAATGAGATCCTGTTTCAAAATAAAGAATAAAAAATAGGGCTGGGGGTGTAGCTTAGAGGTAGAATGCCCCTGGGTTCCATCCCCAGTACCACCCCCCCAAAACAAAAAACTAAAACCTGAAGAGATAAAAAACATCAAGAGTCAGATGTGGTAGCACACTCCTGTAATCCCAGTACTTTAGAGGCTGAGACAGGAGGATCGCAAGTTTGAAACCAGCCTCAGAAACTGTGAGACTCAGCAATCTCGCGGTACACTATTTCAAAAAAAAAAAAAAAAAAAAAAAAAAAGAGCTGGGGATAGAGTTTGGATGTAGAATGCCCTCAGTTCAATCCCCAACACTACCAAAAAATAAAAATTAAATAAAAAAACAAAAGATAAAAAAGTAACAAATATTGTAATCCCAGTACTTGGGAGGCTGAGACAGGAGGATCACAGGTTCACAGCCAGTCTCAGCTACTTAGTGAGACCCTGGGCACATGCCTATAATCCTAGTACTTGGGAGGGAGGAAGGGAGGCTGAGACAAGAGAATCACAAGTTTGAGGCCAGTAGGTAGTAACTTACTGAGATCTTGTTTTCCTGTTTCAAATAAAATACAAGTTGTGCATGGTGACGCACATTTGTAGTCCTAGTATTTGGGAGGCTGAAACAAAAGGATCACAGGTTCGAGAACAGACTTGGCAACTTATTGAGGCACTCCACCTAGTTTCCACATAAGAAATCAAATCAGTCTGGGGGTGTAGATCAAAGGTAGAAATACCTCAGATGGGCGTGGGGGTGCCACCTGTAATCCCAGCATTTGCGAGGCCAAGACAGGATTGTGGTTCCCAGACAGCCTCAGCTACTTTAGTGAGGCCCTCTACAACTCTGTGGACCGTTTCAAAATAAAGAATAAGTGGCCCTTATGGAAGCCGCAGCTGCTTCCACATAGCTGCTGTGGCCAAAAAGTAGCCCAAAGTAACATTTTTCCTAGACTGTCCCCATTCTGTTTGCTGTAACTGATCTACAACATTTCGGGAAAAGACAGTTCCTTTGTACCTGCCATTTCTTTTCTGTAGGGCTGAGGAATGAACCCAAGGCTGTGCCCTATGAAGATTCCGTGATTATTGAAGCAGAGTGAGGCCGGGAGTCATGACAGTGAGATGTAACAGCCGCAGGACCAGGTTGTTCTGAAGGTTCCTGGCAGTGATACTGAAGCGTCTAAGAAGACTAGCTTGTCCTGGCCCTTGGCTGTAGGCCAAGACCTATGTGACCAGTAAAGCTGTCCTCATCTGATTACTGGTTTGCAGTTAGGGAACACCAGGGGAAGGAAGAGGCAGGGAAGACCAGTTCCGCAAATGTGTAAACAGCTTTTTGCTAATGCTGCAACTATGTGGATAATAAACTTTGGGAGTGCTAAAAAAATTAAAAATAAAAAAATAAAAAATAAAAAAACAAAATAAAGAATAAAAATAGGACAGGATTTATAGCTCAGTGGCAGAATGCCTCTGGGTTCAATCCCCAGTACCAACGTAAAATAAAAAGGGCTGGGAGTGTTGTCAGTAGTAGAATGCCACTGAATTTGATCCCCAGCACACTGTCACCCACACACTCAAAAATTGACCCAGAATAGCCAATACAAAGACACAGCTCAGCCTACCACGGTGGCACACGCTTGTAATCCTAGCATTAGGGAGGAGACAGGAGGATCGCAGTTGGTGGACAGCCTCAGCTACTTAGCGAGGCCCTTTGCAACCCAATGAGACGCTGTTTTAAAAATAAAAAGACTAAAATATAGGCCTGGGGTGTACCTTAGAGGTAGAATGCCCCTGGGTTCCATCTGTGTACTGAAAAAAAAAAAAAAAGACACAGCTCTAACAAATTGCTGGATTTTAAAATGAGAGGTTTTAGCTGGGCATGGTAGCACATGCGTGTAATTCCAGTACAAGAGAGGCTAACGCAGGAGGATCACAGGTTCAAAGCCAACCTGAGCAACCTAGTAAGGTTTTCAGTAACTTAGTGAAATCCTGTTTCCAAATAAAAATAAAAAAAGGTTTGGGGGGCTAGCTGAGAGGGAGAAGGCCCCTGGGTTCCACCTCAAGTACCATAATAAATAGGTTCTGACATAATTTACTTATTTTTTATTAGTTGTTTCTTTTTGAGGAGCCTTACTGTATTACCCAGGCTGGTTTCAAACTCCTGGGGGCTCTAATGATCCTCCTGCCTCATCCTCATGAGTAGCTGGGGCTCCAGCTACTTGCCACCATGACTAGCTTTAAACATTACCTTTGGTACTGGGGATTGAAACAGGTGTTCTACCTGAGCTACACCCCCAGCCCTATTTTATTACCTTGAAACAGGGTCTCACTAGGTTGCTGAGTCTTGTTCAGCCAGACTGAGGCTGACCTTGAACTTGCAAACCTGACTCAGCCTTCTAGCCTTAAATTTTTTTTTTTTTTTTTTTTGCAGTACTGAAGATTGATTTTGGAGGCATTCTACCTCCAAGCTATACCCTCAGCCCTATTTTTTATTCTTCTTTTTTTTTTTCTTTTTCTTTTTTTTTGTGGGTCTGGGGATGGAATCCAGGGGCATTTGATCTCTGAGCTACACCCCCGCCCTATTTTTTATTCTTTTCAATTTGAAACTGGGTCTCACTAAGTTGCAAAGGGCCTCACTAAGTAGCTGAGGCTGTCCGCGAACCACAATCCTCGGATCTCAGACTTCCAAGTACTGGGATTACAAGGGGGCGCCACCACACAAGGCTGGCTTAAATGTTGTTTTAAAAAATCTGCTGGGTTGGGGGATGGCTCTGTGTAAAGTGCCTGTCTAGTCAGTGCAAGCCCATGGGTTAGGTCCCCAGCATCACAAATACACAGAGGAGTTTCTTGATTCACAGCTTTGTAGGAGGCATGCAGCCAGGTCAGCACTAGAACTGTTTCCAACCAGTATGACGATGATGTCACTGTTTGGAGCCCTCAGGGCAGGATTCATCAAATTGAATATGCAATGGAAGCTGTTAAGCAAAATTTGGCCAGTCACCTGAAATTAAAAACCCTTGCAGTGGGGCTAGAGACCCAGTTCAGGGTAGAAAACTTGGCAAGCATGTTTAAGGCCCTGGGTTTGATTCCCAGCACTTCAAAAAACAAAATCCCATGCAGTGTGGTTATACTGAAGAGGGCATTTTCAGAGTTCCCAGCTGGCTCACTAGTAGAAAATTCTTCATGTTGACAACCACATTGGTATCTCAACTGTGGGGCTTATTGCAGATCCTAGACTTATGTAATTTTATGAATCAGGAGTGCTTGGATTCCAGATTTGTATTTGACAGACCACTTCCTCTGTCTTGTCTTGTATCTTTAATTGGAAGCAAGACCCAGATATCACCATAACAGTATGGACAGAGACCATATGGTGTCGGGAGGCTTATTGCTGGGTATGATGATATGGGCTCTCATATTTTCAAAACCTGTCCATCTGCTAACTATTTTGACTGGAGAGCTATGTCCACTGGAATCTGTTCTCAATCAGCTCATACTTACTTTAGCAAGACATATGTATGAATTTATGGGATGCAATTTAAATAAACTGGTTAATCACAATCTCCAGGTCTTGAAAGAGTTACTTCTTGCAGAGCAGGACCTAATCACAAAGAAAACTTCATTGGAGCTGGTGGTAAAGACTTGGATTTTATAATCTCTGATGATGTGGTGTCTCGAGTGTTAAGAGGACCACAGAGAAAGGTACAACCTGAAGCCAGGCTTGTAATCCCAGTACTTGGGAGGATGAGACAGGAGGGTCACAGGTTCACAGCCAGCCTCAGCTACTTAGTGAGGCCCTCCACAACTTAGTGAGACCCTATTTCAAAATAAAGAATAAAAAACAGAGCCAGGCGTGGTGGTGCACGCTTGTGATCCCAGCATTTGGGAGGCTGAGGCAGGAGGATCTTGGTTCGTGGACAGCCTCAGCTACTTAGGCCCTTTGCAACTCAGTGAGACCCTGTTTCAAAGAATAAAAAATAGGGCTGGAGGTGTAGCTCTGAGGTAGAACGCCCCTGGGTTCTATCCCCAGTACCGCAAAAAAAAAAAAAAAAAAAAATACAACCTACACAACTTGCAGAAAAGGCAGATGAACCAATGAGACATTAAGTGATAAACCAGCGTGTCTGTGTATTATCAAATATGTAAGCGTACAAGAACACATACTGAAGACAATAATCTATACTTGGAATCACAATATGTAGTGGTAAATGGCATGTTTTAAGAATTAGTTGAAAACTGGGCATGGTGGCGCATGCTTGTAATCCCAGTATTTGGGAGGCTGAGAAAGGAGGACAGCCGGTTTGAAGCCAGCCTCAACAACTTAGCGAAGCCCTCGGCAACTTAGCGAGACCCTGTGTCCAAAAAAGAAAGAAAATCAGCCTGAGGGTTTAGTTCAGAGGTAAAATACCCCTGGGTTCAATCCCCAGTGCCACAAACAAAATTAAATTAGTTGAAACCAGGCATGGTGGTGTGTGCCTGTAATTCCAGTACTTGAGAGACTGATGCAGGAGGATCTCAGGTTCCAGGCCAGCCTCAGAAATTTAGCAAGACACAGTTTAAAAATAAATAAATAAACAAACAAACAAACATGGTGACAAACACCTGTAATCCTAGTGCCTGAGAGGCTGAGTCAGGATATCAGATTCAAGGCCAGTAGTCTCAGCAATTTAGTGAGGCCCTCAGCAACTTGGTGAGACCTTGTTTTAAAATAAAAAAATAAAATAGGGCTATGATATAACCTAGAGGTAGAATGCTCTTGGGTTCAATTCCTAGTATCGAAAGACAGAAAAAGAAAAAAAGAAAATACGAGCTGGGAATGTAGCTCAGAATTAGAATTTCCCCCAAATAAAGACGGATTTGAAAGCTGGGCATAGTGGTGTACAAGTAATCCCAGTACTTGGGAGGCTAAGACAGGATTGCAGGTTTGAAGACAATCTCAGTAGTGCAACTCTCATTAACCTAAGAAGATCTTGTTTCAAAATAAAGAATAAAAAAAAATTTAAATAGGGCTGGGGTGTATCTCAGAGGTAGAATTCCCCTGGGATCCTTAACTAGTACAGTACCACACACACACAAAAAAAAAAAAAAAGAAAAGAAAAGAATTTGAGTTTATTCTAAGCAACTTCACTGAAACCATATAAATGGTAAATTTCCCTTTGAAAGGGTCTATGCAGTCATTTTCTAGAAAATACAGGTGATCTGGGCACGGTGGCATATGCTTGTAGCATTTGGGAGGCTGAGGCAGGAGTATCATGGTTCAAGGACAGCCTCAGCTACTTCGTGAGGCCCTCTGCAACTCAGTGAGACCCTGTTTCAAAATAAAGAATAAAGCCCAGGCATGGTGGAGCACGCTTGTAATTCCCCACACTTGGGAGGCGGAGACAGGAGGATCGTGCAGGTTCGAAGCCAGCCTTGCTGGCTTAAAAGACCCTGTTTCCAAATAAAATATAAAAAAAAAATAGGTCTCTTGCCGGGCATGGTGGCGCATGCTTGTAATCCCTTCGCTTGGGAGGCTGAGACAGGAGATTTCCAGGTTTGAAGCCAGCCTCAGCTACTTAGTGAGGCTCTCAGCAACTTAGTGAGACCCTGTTTCCAAATAAAATACAAAATAAGTCTGGGAGTGTAGCCTAAAGGTAGAAAGCCTCTGGGTTCCATCCCCAGCACCCCCCCACACACAAAAAAAAGTCTGAGAGTGTAGCCCGGAGGTAGAAGGGTTCCATCCCCAGTAACACACACAAAAAAAAAAAACCCCCATAGGGCTGGAGGTGTAGCTTGGAATGCCCCTGGGTTCCATTCCCAGTAATAATAATAAAAAAAAAAAGTATAGGTAATGCTTACCTGGTACTGAGGATTGAACCAGGAGCCACAAGCATGCTAGGCAAGTGGTTTTACTACTGAGTTACATCCCCATCCATTCCCCCACTTTTTTTTTAAGCAGGTCTAAGGATGGAACCCAAGGGCATTCAACCTCAGAGCTACACCCTCTTCCCTGTTTTTTTTATTCTTTATTTTGAAACAGGGTTTCACTGAGTTGTAAAGGGCCTCACTAAGTAGCTAAGGCTGTCTGCAAACAGATCTTCCAGTCTCAGCCTACCAAATACTAAGATTACAAACGTGGTTCACCATGCCTGGCTTTCCCCACACTTTTTTTTTTTTTTGGTGGTACTGGGATTCCTGGAAACCCTTCTACCTCTGGGCTACACTCCCAGACCTATTTTATACTTTCTTAAATTTGGAAACAGGGTCTCTTAAGCCAGCACAGCTGGCTTCAAACCTGCGCGATCCTCCTGTCTCCGCCTCCCAAGCGTGGGGATCACAAGCGTGTGCCACCACACCTGGCTCCCCACACTTTTTGATACTTGGGTTTGAACTCAGGAGGCCAGACCCTGAGTTCATCTTATGTTAAATATATATGTCATAATATATGTATATCACATGTATACATGTGTGTGTGTATGTGTGTGTGTGTGTGTGTGTGTGTGTGTGTGTGTGTATTG
The DNA here is from genome assembly GCF_963383645.1 of Muscardinus avellanarius. Lineage (NCBI taxonomy): Eukaryota > Metazoa > Chordata > Mammalia > Rodentia > Gliridae > Muscardinus > Muscardinus avellanarius. Next base: position 54,422,627 of record NC_137802.1, on the reverse strand, counting down.
TACTGGGGATTGAACCCAGGGACATTCTATCTCTGAGCTACATCTCCAGCCCTTTTTACTTTTCTGTGTGTGATACTAGGGATTAAACCCAGGGATATTCTATCTCTGAGCTACACCCTCAGTTCCCTTTTTCATTCTTTATTCTGAAGCAGGATCTCACTGAGTTGTGGAGGGCCTAAACTGCTGAGGCTGACAGGAACCTGCGATCCTCCAGTCTTAGCCTCTCAAAGAGTGCGCATCACCACACCCAGCTATTTTGTTTTGAAAGAGAATCTCAGGAGGGTACTGAGATTGCAGGCTTTTATTTTGAAACAGGGCCTTGCTAAATGGCTGAAGCTGGCCTTAAACCTGTGATCCTCCAAGTCTCAGCCTCCCAAGTTCTAAGGTTATAGGCATGCATCACCATGCCTGGCTCCAAAAGGCATCTAGAAGTAAAACTAGGTGATGTTAAAAGAAACAGGAGGGACAGAAGGGACATGATAATGAGCCCAAAGAGTTATCTATTGTGTATCCATGTTTAAGTTTATTGATAAAATAACCATGCATGTGGTTTTAATAAGTACTCCACCCTGACTCCCCGTGTCTGTAAATCTCGTTCATACCTCTTGATTTTTCCTGTAAATACCTCAATGACCTCAGACATCACACTCACACTCAGGAATTAGAAAACTCCAATAGGTTGAAAATCCCTCGGCCTTCCCAGAGTCCCTGAGGCCACTGCGACCTCGCACCCTCACTTTGACCTGCGACCCACCTGGGTCCGGGGCCCGGAGCATCCTCTCAGCCGTGGAACGCTCCAGCTCCAGGTGACGCCGCCTGAGGAAGGACAGAAAAGCAGCTCAAGCCCCAGCCTTAGACCCGCCGCCCGCCGCTCCGCACAGCGCGCAGGCGGCTCCCTGACCCCAAGCTCTCGCCCGCTCGGACCCGCCATCGCGGCATGCAGCTCAAAGGCTCTCGGAGCCCCTCCGTGCATGCCATCGCGGCATGCAGCTCAAAGGCCGCGGCTCTCGGAGCCCCCTGCGCCCACCCGCGGGTCCCACCACACGTCCTCCGCCCGCCCGCACCTCGCTCCGGCCCCCAGGCCCCGCCGCGATCTCCGGACCCCGCTCTCCCTTCCCGGCCTCCGTAGCCTCCCCGGCTCGCTCAGCAGGCCCCGGCTCCTTCCCGGCCTCCGGCCTCGAGGCCTCCGCGGGCTCCAGGACCGCCAGTCTCTAAGTCCCTCCCGATGCAAAGTAACTACGCGAGGGCCCTCCAGGCGCCTTCGGCCGCGGCTTCGGTTTAAATTTCCTCCTGACTCCGCCCCCAAGACAACTGATAGGCGGGCCGGCCCTACGGTGTCCCTGTAAGAACACATTAGTGCAGCCTTTTCACTCTCGCCTTCTCGTGGCTTTCTGCTCCTCCTTCTCTAGGCAGTTTCCCCCCCCCCCCCCCCCCCCCCGGTACTGGGGATGGAACCCAGGGGCATTCTACCTCCAAGATACACCCCCCGACCTATTTTTTATTCTTTATTTTGAAACAGGGTCTTCAAAAAGTCTTATTTATAAAGCATTTTCAGTTTTCATAACGGTTTCACATACACAGAATTTCATCGTTGTTTCCATACTTTTTCCCACTTATCTAACAGAAAAACTTCTCAAAAGAGGTGTCTCAGCTGGGCATGATGCACAGGTCTGTAATCTCAATAATTGGAAGGCTAAAACAAGAGAATCACAAGTTCAAATCAAGCCACAGCATGTTAGTGAGGCCCTCAGCAACTTACTGAGACCCGGCTTTAAAATAAAAATGGCTGAGGATGTAGTTCAGATGTAGAATGCCCCCTAGGTTCAATCTCCAGTACCAGAAAACAAAATAAAATAGGGCTGGAGGTGTAGCTTAAAGGTAGAATGCCCCTGGGTTCAATTCCTGTAAAACACACACACACACACACACACACACACACACACACACACACACCACACCACACATACACGCGGTGTCTCTTTCTCATTTTCCATCTGTGTGTGTCACTCCTCAATACCACAGTTGGTTTTTTTGTTTTTGTTTTTGTTTTTTTATTCTGGGGATGGAACTCAGGGGCATTTTACCTCTGAGCCACATCCCCTGCCCTATTTTTTATTCTTTATTTTGAAACAGGGTCTCACTAAGTTGCGAAGGGCCTAAGTAGCTGAGGCTGTCTGCAAACCGCAATCCTCCAGTTTCAGCCTCCCGAATGCTGCGATTACAAGCATGCGCCACCACACCCGGCTAATACCACAGTTGTTAAACTCAAGAGCATTCTACGCACAAGCGACACTCCTAGACCTTTTAATTATTTATTTATTTATTTTGCGGTACCAGGGATGTAACCCAGAGGGGTTGTACCTCTGAGCTACACCTCCAGCCCCCCCCTTTTTTTTTAGTTTTTGAAACAGGGACTCACTGAGTTGCTGAGGTTGTAGGGGGAACTGAGATCGTCCAGTCTCCTCCTCCCGATTGCTGGGATTACAAACGTGCACCACCATGCCCGGCCTAGACCTTTTAATTTTGAAACAGTCTCACGAAACTGATAAAACTGAAGCCCAGTGTGGTGGCGCACGCTTATAATCCCAGCATTTGGGAGGCTGAGACAGGAGGATCACGGTTGGTGGGCAGCCTCAGCTACTTAGTGAGGCCCTTTGCAAATCAGTGAGACCCTGTTTCAAAATAAAGAAAAAATAGGGGTGGGGGTGCAGCTCAGAGGTAGAATGTCCCTAGGCGTAATCCCCAGTACACACACAAACATAATCTTTGAAGGAATAAAGCTGAGCAATAAAGCCCTTTCCTAGCATACACAAGGCCCTGGGTTTAATTCTCACTACTGAAAAAGAAAAAACAAGCCAGGCATGGTGACTCATATCTAAAATCCCAGAACTCAAGAAACTGAGACAGGAGGAATCCAAATTCTAGTACAGTGTCAGCAACTTAGCAAGAGTCTTAGCTACTTATTTTATTTATTTTTATTCATTTATATTGATTGATTGATTGTGGTACTGGGGATAGAGCCCAAGGGGAATTCTACCCCTGAGCTCCACCCCCAGCCCCTATTTTTTATCCTTTCTTTGTTGTTTTGTTTTGTTTTGTGATACTGGGGGTGGAGCACAGGGGCATTCTACTTCTGAGCTACACCCCTAGCCCTATTTTTTATTCTTTATTTTGAAACAGGGTCTCATTAAGTTGTGGTGGGCCTCACTAAGTAGCTGAGGCTGTCCGCAAACCAGTAATCTTCCTGTTTTAGCCTCCCAAGTACTGGGATTACAAGCATGCACCACCACACCTGGATTGACACTCAAGTATTTAATGAGACCTGTTTCCAAATAAAAAGGGCTGAAAGTAGCAGGGCGTGGTGGTGCACAATTTAATCCAAGTACTTAGGAGGCTGAGACAGGAGGATCTCAGGTTCACAGCCAGCCTCAGCTACTTAATGAAGTTCTGTTTCAAAATAAAGAATAAGGGCCAGGCATGGTGGCGCACACTTGTAATCCCAGTATTTGGGAGGCTGAGACTGGAGGATCAGGGTTTGCAGACAGCCTCAGCTACTTAATGAGGCGCTTTGCAACTCAGTGAGACCTTGTTTCCAAACAAAGAATAAAGCCGGGCGTTGTAATCCCAGGGTTTGGGAGGCAGAGGCGGAGACAGGCGGATCGCACAGGTTGGAAGCCAGCCTCAGCTACTAGTGAGGCTCTCAGCAATTTAGTGAGACCCTGTTTCCAAATAAAATATAAAATAGGTCTGGGAGTGTAGCCCGGAAGTAGAAGGGCTTCTAGGAACCCCAGTACCACCAAAAAAATAAATAAATAAATAAATAAATAAATAGGGCTGGAGGTGTAGCTCAGAGGTAGAATCCCCCTGGGTTCCACCCCCAGTATTTTAAGAAAAAAACAAAACAAAATAAAATAAAGAATAAAAAAATAGGGCTGGGGGTGTAGCTCGGAAGTTGAATGCCCCTAGATTCAACCCCTACGTACACACACACACACACACACACACACACACACACTAATTATGGTAGAGTCACACAGTGAAATGCCCAGGAGCTACAAAGAGTAGAAACATTAGCTCTGCACAGTAGTGCACACCTGTGATCCCAGTAGTAAGGACACTGAGACAGGAGGATCGCAAATTCAAGGCCAGACTCAGCAACTTAGCAAAACCCTGTTTTCCAATACAAAATCAAAAGGAGCAAGGTTTGGTGGTGCATGCCTGTGATCTCAGTACTTGGGAGGATCACGGGTTTGAGGACAGCCTCAGCGAAAAAGCAAAACTCTCAGCAACCTAGTGAGACATTTGGAAATCTTTTGATCTTTAAGTGACTTTGTTTCTAATAATAGTATGTGTCCTGTCTTTAAAAACAAAACTCTTGAGCCAGGCATGGTGGTGCATGCTTGTAATCCTATACTTGGGAGGCTGAGATGTCAGGAGCCTTCTTAGATGACAGGCTGAGGTATCCATCTGGGACCTGCTTGACTAGGTACACAGTACCCAGTTAAGTGGAAATCGTGTGCTCACAGACAAGCTTCCACGTCTGGTGGGGCCATAGCAGTGTGGATTTGGATGTGATCCCAGAAATGTTTACCCCTTCCTTCCCTAAGACTCTCCCAGGACTGCCTTGTTGCCCCTCCCTTTAGTTAGCCCAGTGTGCCTCTCCCTAAGCTCAACTGTGACCTCTTTGCTGGTTAATCACTTTTAGAAATGCTTTAAGCTTTGTCTTTAAAAACAAAACTCTTGAACCAGGCATAGTGGTGCACACTTGTAATCCCAGCACTTGGGAGGCTGAGAGAGGAGGATCATGCAGGTTCGAAGGCAGCCTCAGCTACTGAGTGAGGCCTTTGCAACTCAGTGAGACTCAGTGAGATTCTGTTTCAAAATAAAGAATAAAAAATAGGGCTGGGGGTGTCGCTCGAAGGTAGAATGCCCCCGGGTTGTTCCACCCCTGGCATCCATCCATCTCTCTCTCTCTCTCTCTCTCTCTCTCTCTCTCTCTCTCTCTCTCTCTCTCTCACACACACACACACACACACACACACACACACACGACTTTGTTTAAATCCTAAATTAAAAAGGGTGCTGGTTGAAGGAGAGGCAGAAGATCCATTCTTCCCAGCTGTCTTGTATCTCTAATAGTAATTTTGACTGCAAGTCATTCATGTGAGAGTACTTCTAATCTCATTGCAGCATCTGAGACATGTGTCCCAAATACGGAGACAGGAGGAAGGCATGTTTGAAGCCAGCCTCAGCAAATTAGTGACATCTTCTGAAATTTAGTAAGATCATGTTTCCAAGTACAAAAATTGAACTGGGGATATAGTTTGGAGGTAGAATTCCCCTGAGTTCAATCCCCATTAACACACACACACACAAAAAAAAAATAAATAAATAAAAATAAATAAATAAATAAATAAAAATAAAAAATAAATAAATAAATAAATAAATAAAGCAGAGCAGATTACATTTGTAATCCCAGTACTTGGGAGGATGAGACTGGAGGATCATAAGTTTGAGGACAGCCTCAGTAAATAGCAAGACTCTCATCTACCTAGAGAGACTCTTTCAAAATAAAAATAAAATAGGGCTGAGGGTGTAGCTTGGGGGCAGAATGCCCCTGGGTTCTATGAAACCTTCGAAGGCACTGTAATCAGGAGCCAGGGGAGCGCACCGCCTTCTCAGGCCTGATGGGGTGGCCACATCAGTGCCGTAGACTTCTTCACAGCCTGTTTGATCTGGTCCTTGTGGCCATGACATTCCCACGTTTTCTACCTTACTGGCTGACTCAGTGGCCCGGGGGAAGCTGAGAATGGTGTTGTGGTCCAGCCTGGGTCTCCTGGGTGATCTTCTGAGGATAGCCGGCTGCCTCGGGAGCTGCAGTGTCTTAGTCCCCTCGGAGGTGGCAGATCTTTGTGGCTGTGCGTGGTTTTCTTTCCCTCCCTCCCTCCTTCCCCCGTCTTTCTTTTTTTTTTACTTTCCTTCTTCCTTCCTTCCTTCCTTCCTTTTTGTGCTACGGGGGATTGAATCTAAGGATGTTCTCTCTCTGAGTTGCATTCCCAGCTCTATTTAATTTTTTTAATAGTTATTTATTTATTTATTTATTTATTTATTTATTTTTGGTGGTACTGGGGTTTCTGGAAGCCCTTCTACTTTCAGCCTACACTCCCAGATCTATTTTATACTTTTTATTTGGAAACAGGGTCTCTTAAACCAGCGTGGCTGGCTTCAAACCTGCATGATCCTCCTGTCTCTGCCTCCCAAGCGTGGGGATTACAAGCGTGCACCACCACGCCCGGCTTTAATTTTTTATTTTGAAACAGAGACTTGCTAAATTGCTGAGGCTAGCCTCAAACCTGTGATCCTCCTGTCTCAACCTCTCATGTACTGAGATTACAATTATGTGCTACCAGCTTTTAGCACTCCTTGCTTGACCCTCGAAACCTTTGTTTTAGCTTTGGGAGAGGCAGGAGTTTCCTTATGATTTTTGTTACCGTCTTTGTGTGTGTGTGTGTGTGTGGTATTTGGGATGGAACCCAGGAGCTTTCTACCTCTGGGCTATACTCCAAGACCTATTTTATATTTTATTTGGAAACAGGGTCTTACTGTGTTGCTGAGAGCCTCACTAAGCAGCTGAGGCTGTCTGTGAACCAGCACGATCCTCCTGTCTCAGCCTCCCAAGTGCTGGGATTACTAGCGTGCGCCACCAGACCCGCCTCGGTTTTTGGCACCATCTAGATGATTGTCACATAATTTTTACTAAAGATTTTTGTATCACAAGTAAACAAATATTTGTCATATATATTTGTCCTGTTTATATTTAGATATTATAAATAAATATTATAAATAAATATTTGATATTATAAATAATATATATATATATATATATATATATATATATATATATATATATATATATATATACTGGCCTAATATACTTTCTTGTTAAGTGCTAAGAATTGAACCTGTGGCCTTCCACATGCCAGTCAAGCACTCTACTATTCAACTACACTCCCAGCACCTCCCCACCAAAGAATTTTTTTTTTCTGAGATAGGGTCTTCCTAAGTGCCCAAGATGGCTTCAAACTTGTGATCCAGCTCCCTCAACCTCCCAAATAGTCGGGATTACAGACCTGAGCCACCATGTCTGGCCTAGCCACCCTTTTTATAATCCCCTCCTTTTTTGTAGATTTTATGATGAACATACTAATTTGGCACTGCAGTTCATATAAATAGCTCCTAAGTAACTACGTATTCATACATTAGGGGATGTGCTAAAAATAAAAATGTCTTTACTGCTAAAAATATGTGGCAAAAATATATTCGATGCTCACTGGGCTAGAGAACTTTGCCATGGCTGGGCAATGGTACATACACAAGAATGTAAACGAAAGCACTGTTCAGACAGCTGGGAAACAGCCTAAATGTTTATCAACAGAAGAATGGATCAGCGAGGGTATATTTCAGTGGTACAGTAGATGCTTAGCTTGTGCATCGCCCTGCATACAATCCCCAACACCACCAAAAAGAAAAAGAAAAGAAGCCGGGCCTGGTGATGCATACTTGTAATCCCAGTACTTGGGAGGCATTGCAGGTTTGGGGCCAGCCTCAGCAATTTAGTGCAGTCCTCTGCAATGTAGTGAAGCCCTCTTTCAAAATAAAATAGAGCTGGTGGTGTAGCTCAGAGGTAGAATGCCCCTGGGTTCCATCCCCAGGAACACAAAAACAATGACTAGGATATAGTCAAGCAACCAAATACTAAACAGTGGTTTAAGTGCATGGATAAGAGCTACATGTATCAATATAGGTTAATATATATATATATATATATATATATATATATATGTATATTTTGTGTGTGTGTGTGTGTGTGTGTGTGTGTGTGATACTGGGGGTGGAACCCAGGGGTTTTTCTACCTCCGGGCTATACTCCCAGACCTATTTTATACTTTATTTGGAAACAGGGTCTCAGTAAGTTGCTGAGAGCCTTACTAAGTAGCTGAGGCTGGCTTCGAACCTGTGCGATCCTCCTGTCTCAGCCTCCCAAGCACTGGGATTACAAGTGTGCGCCACCACGCCCGGCTAGGTAAATACTTTAATACTCCATACTCCAAAGTAAAGAAAAAATAATGCTGAATGAAAAGTATAACATGTAAGACACTGATATTTTGTCTATGGATACACACATATGTTGTGATATGTACCATGTTTAAAAACATTCAGGGGAACATAAACGTCAAATTCAGGAGTATTGGGGAAGGGCTTCAAATCTGTGCTCTTTATCCATTTTGGGTGCTGGGGAGTGAACCCAGGGCCTTGCACATCCTAAGTACATGCTCTACTACTGAGTTATATTCCCAGGCCCTCAAAAATTTTTTATTTAGCTGGTCATGGTGGTACACACTTGTAATCCCAGCATCCAGAGGCTGAGATAGGAGGATTAGTTCACAGACAGCCTCAACTACTTAGTAGGTCCTTTGCAGCTCAGTGAGACCCTGTTTCAAAATAAAGAATAACAAAATAGGGCTGGGGGTGTAGCTCAGAATGCCCCTGGGTTCCATCCCAGTACTGAAAAAAACAAATCAGGCTGGGGGTGTAGCTCAGAAGTAGAATGCCCCTGGGTTCCATCCCCAGTACTGCAGAAAAAAAAAATCGACTGACTATACCACACAAGTAAGAGCACTGACTGCAGCCAGGCGTGACAGCACACGGTAATCCCAGCATTTGGAAGGCTGAGACAGGAGAATTGTGGTTCCGGGCCAGCCTCAGCTACTTAGTGAGGCCCTTTACAACAGTGAGATCCTGTTTAAAAAATAAAGAATAAGCTGGGCATGGTGGTGCACGCTTGTAATCCCCGTGCTTGGGAAGCTGAGACAGGAGGATCACACGGGTTCGAAGGCGGCCTCAGCTACTTAGTGAGTGAGGCTCTCAGCAACGTAGTGAGACCCTATTTCCAAATAAAAATATAAAATAGGTCTGGGAGTATAGCCTGGAGGTAGAAAGCCTCTGGGTTCCACCCCCAGTACCACACACACACACACACACACACACACACACACACACACAAAAAAAAAAAAAGAAATCTAATGAGACTCTGTTTCAAAAATAAAGAATAAAATAGGGCTGGGGGTGTAGCTCAGAGGTAGAATGCCCTTGGGTCCAATCCCCAGTACTGGAAAAATAAATAAATAAAAGAGAAAAAGAAAAGATAAACTTGAAGAAATGACAAGTAGATCAAAACAGTTCTCCTCAGTGACATTCTATAGTCCCATGCGCCTTCCACAGATCCTATGAACAGGCAAGGCGCAAGCACGTGTGTTTATGTATTCTCCTACTCCATCTTCCATTTATTTATTTACTTATTTATTTTTACAGAACTGGGTGATAAGTAAAAAGGCATGCATCTCGCGAGAGGAGGGTTTACTCGCGGGAACGCCCAATTCTCGCGGGGGTTTCAGCCCCTCCCTTGCCCTGCAGAGGTCATGTGACACAAAGTCACATGAGTGCAGGACCCAACTTAACATTCCGGCCTTTTGATGGTAGGGATAATGGATGACGATTGGACCCTCTAGCTTCTTCCTGCTGTCAAGGGGCGTCGTCAGGGGCCCCAGGCCGGGAGGAGTCGGGAGTTCAGTCCCCCAGAAGGGGGTGCAGGTGGGTGCATAGCTGCAGTGCGAATTGGAGGTTACCCTGGACAGCTTAGTGATGTGCGCTTGAGGAGGCTTGAACAGGCAAGGGCTATTAAAGAAAAAAACAAATCATGAGATTGAGCAGGCGACCAAAAAGGAGACTGGCTTACTCAGTACCTGGAGAGCTACCCTGAGCTGGCAAAGAGGATGGAGGTTGAGGGATCCAGGAGCCATCAGTCTTCAGCCAGGCTGAGTAGGGCCAGCGGCGGGGCCTGGTCTGGAAAGGTGCTCCCCCTGTGTTGAGGCACCTGGGGCCCACCCTTTTCCAAGGGCACTGTTCCAGTGGCCCTCCTGGCCACACACGGAGCAGTCTGATTGGTGGGCGTGGCTTTGCCCCACTTGAGGCAGGTTCCTGGAGGTAGTTGTTGTTGCAGTCCTCCACACCTAGGTGGCGCTCCAGAGGGCTGAGCCGCCACCGCCAGCTGAAGGGCAGCTACCAGGGATCTGCTTTTTGGCAAAGTCGGAGTGTACACTCCATTTCCGCCTGTTTCTCTCTGGAATTAAAGCTTAGATGCCATGTTAAGGTTCTGTCAGCTGTGACGGACCTATACTCACAAAGAGCGCGTCCTGGGGCTGGTGTCCAGCAAGAATGGCAACGCAGACTCCCCACGGGCAGAGGGTGTCGCCCCAGCCCCGGCGTTTCCCACAGCACCTAGGGCGCGCCCGAGCGGGCCGCCCAGCAAAATTGCAGTCTGGCACGGGCCAAGATGGTGACTGTGACATCACCAGGCAGTGACTACGCGCCATCACAAAATGGCAGCTGGCGGGAAAATAAATGGAAGCTGATGGGGGAGAGCATTTGGAGGGATACCAGACCGCTTATAAAAGTTCCTAACTATTCCTGGGCCACCGCAACCTATTTCCCAACTCGTATCAAGGCAGACAGGCTCTCAGGGCATCTGCTAGTATAAAGGTTCGACTCCCCATAATTGGTTTGCGGGCGGAAACGAAGAACAGGAAATGGGCGTCCCCGATTTCCCTGCTCAATCGTTCGGAAACAGAGGTTAAGAGATAGGGAAGAACGTCTTCATTCCTTCTCAAAACCGGAGGATGACCTGGTCATCCGCAGGGTGGTCCCAGTGGACCGGGGGACAATGGGTCACCAAGCGCTTGGATTTTTGGGTCCCAGTGGACCGGAAGACCCAAGTCCGGAACCCGCTAACCAAGGGAAGGAGGCAGTTTACCGGAGTGAAGTGTTGCCAGCCAGTGCTGGCTGCGACAGAAGCGCTGAGAAGCTGCTGGGAGCGTGGTGGAGCTGGGGCGCGTGGATGCCGGTGGCTGGTGTGGACGGCACTGGCGGCTGGCGCAGGCAGGATCAGTGGGGGTGCGCAGGCGGCATGGCTTGCCGGGCCCGCGGCGTGGAGACAAAATGGCTTCTAGGCACGTGGCAGTCACTGAGGCTGGGCCCCGAGGAGCACCGCCAGTGAGCCTGGCTTGGGCGGGTGAAACGGAGCAGCAGCAGCAAGTAGAGCTACGCCTGGCGCGGGTGACTGTGGCGGACACCGAAGCCGGCTGTGCGCCGCCCAATGAGCCTGGCTCGGGGCGGGCGGGGCAAACCGGCCAGAGGTCCTGGCGGTGACTGGAGAACCAAGCTGGAATGGTGCTTTAGGAGGTCCAAGCGGCAGGCAGAGGTCCTGGCCCGCGCAGGCGGTTGGCAGGCAGAGCAAGTGCCAAGCTGCCTGGCTCGGGCCGGAAAGATGGCCGCCGACTCCTAGGATTGGTTAGGAGTGGAAAGTGGGAGGGATTAAAGATTGTGAGGCCTCCAGTGAGGCCATGAGGTGGGAGGGGTTAAAGATGGCGAGGCCTCCAGTGAGGCCATGAGGTGGGAGGGGTTAAGGATGGAGAGGCCTCCAGTGAGGCCATGAGGTGGGAGGGGTTAAGGATGGCGAGGCCTCCAGTGAGGCCATGAGGTGGGAGGGGTTAAGGATGGCGAGGCCTCCAGTGAGACCATGAGGTGGGAGGGGTTAAAGATGGTGGGACCAAGATGGCGGCCCCCCAGTGATTCCACGTGTGCAAGATGGCGGGCCAAAGCTGGCGACCCCCCCTCCCCAGTAATCCCATGTGGCTGCTTACCGGAATGGCCAGGCCCAGGCAGCAGGGGTGGGCAGGCACAGGGTGAAGGGCGCCAGGGCGCGAGTCCGAGTGGAGGAACCAGCTGGAGCGCGGGCTGGACTTGGCGGGCTGGGGGCTGTTTAGCAGAGTGGCGGCCACCTAGATGGAGGAGGCAGGCGGCCCCGGCAGGCGGGTCTAAGCAACGCCAGGCGCGGAGAAGACATAGGCGCGCGGTGTGGCGCAGTCCGCGGGTGGCGCGGTCCCATTCCAGCGGCGGCAGCGTGGGCAGGCGGGAACGGCGGTTTTAGGAGGTCCAAGCAGCAGGCAGAGGTCCTGGCCCGTGCAGGAGGTAGTCCACGCAGGCACGGGGCGGCAGCGGCGGCAGTGGCGGGAGCAACGCCTGCAAGCGGAGCGCTGGTGTGGGACCTCACAGTCGAGCTGCTGGCGGATCGGAGAGTCCAGGGCTCAAAAAGAGAGTAAAAAGAAAAAGAGAAAAAAACAAAAAAATACGAAAAAAAAAGAAAAAATGGGGAGGAACCCAAGAGTTCTCCCGGTTCGGCACCAAATGATAAGTAAAATAAAAAATTAATAAAAATAATGTGCGTACGGCGGAGTGTGAAAAACACGAGAGAGGTCCGGTACACATGGCATGTAAAGTTTTAATGGCACGGCTCTCCCGGGGATCAGGGTGAGGCACCGTGGGGCCCGTGCGCCTGTCCGAAGCTAGAGGACGCGGGCTCTCCTTTTAAAGGCATGCATCTCGCGAGATGGGGGTTTACTCGCGGGAATGCCCAATTCTCGCGGGGGTTTCAGCCCCTCCCTTGCCCTGCAGAGGTCATGTGACACAAAGTCACATGAGTGCAGGACCCAACTTAACACTGGGGATGGAACCCAGAGACATTCTACTTCCCAGCTACACCTCCAGCCCTATTTTTATTCTTTCTATTCTTCCTTTTTCTTTTTTTCTTTCTTTCTTTCTTTTTTTTTTTTTTTTTGGTGGTAATGGGGTAGAACCCAGGGGCTTTCTACCTCTGGGCTGTATTCCCAGACCTATTTTATATTTTATTTGGAAACAGGGTCTCACTAAATTGCTGAGAGCCTCACTAAGTAGCTGAGGCTGGCTTCGAACCTGTGCAATCCTCCTGTCTCAGCCTCCCAAGCGCTGGGATTACAAGCCTGTGCCACCACCCCCAGCTTTTTATTCTTTATTTTAAAGCAGGATCTCACTAAGTAGTGGAGGGCCTTGCTAAGTAGCTGAGGCTGGCCGCAAACCTGTGATCCTCCCAAGTACTGGCATGACAAGCACTCCACCTTCCTTTTAAATACAAGTGGTAGGCCCGGCTTGGTGGCTCACGCTTGTAATCCCAGCATTTGGGAGGTTGAGACCGGATTATCCCGGTTCGCAGACAGCCTCAGCTATTTAGTGAGGCCCTCTGCAACTTAGTGAGACTCTGTTTCAAAATAAAGAATAAAAAATAGGGCAGGGGGTGTAGCTCACAGGATGATGCCCCTGGGTTCCATCCTAACACCAGAGAGGAAAAAAAAAAAAAAAAAAAAGCCTCAGAGTCAATTGAAGCCTTTAGCCCTAAAACTATATACAGGCAATCAGTGCCTCTGTTTACCTCCTCTCCTCTGTGACCTGGCCTGAGTATAAGAAAGGTAAACTCCATGTGCTGCTTCAAAGCACCTGATGGGGATTGAGCCTGTATTGATTGTTAATAAGAGCTATACTAATTGCTAATAAGAACAAGCTTTCATACTTAGGCAAAATAATAAAATCCTTTTCTCTGCTTCTAAGCTGTCAGCCAAGAGCTACAGTCAATATTGACCTCGGCCAGCTAAAAGTTAGCTGCTAGCCTAGCTAAACACGTAATGTTAAAACAAACACTAAATTCTCACAGTGATTTAAATTAAGGTTAAGAGAACCCTAGCCAGGCGTGGTGGCGCACGCTTGTAATCCCGGCATTTGGGAGGCTGAGACCGGAGGATTGAGGTTCGCGGACAGCCTCAGCTACTTAGTGAGGCCCTTTGCAACTCAGTGAGACCCTGTTTCAAAATAAAGAATATAAAATAGGGCAGGACTTGTAGCTTGGAGGTCGAATGCCTCCAAGCTACAAGAATGATCTGGGAATCTATCTCGGAGGTACAACTTCCCTGGGTTCCATTCCCAGTACCACACACACACAAAAAAAAAAAAAAAAAAAAAAAAAAGAAAGAAAGAAAGAAAGAAAAAGAAAAGAAAGAATAGTTACCTGTAAAGCCGTGTATGGTGCCACAACCTTGTGATCCCAACACTTGGGAGGCTGAGAAAGGAGGATCGCATGTTTCTGGCTAGCCTCAGCTACTTAGTGAGGCCCTCTGCAACTTAGTGAGACCTGTATTCAAAATAAAGAATAAAAAAATAGGGCAGGGGGGGTGTAGCTCAGAGGTAGAATGGCCTTTGGGCTTTCAATCTTCAGTTCCGAAAGAAAAAAAAAGAAAGTCACCTGCAGAGCTTGTAATCCTAGTATCTGGGAGGCTGAGATAAGTAAGAGGGTCGCGGGTTCCAAGCTAGCCTCGGCAATTAGCGAGGCTCTCTGCAACCTTGTGAGTTTCCAAATAAGACAGGTTTGAGGGTGTATAGCTCAAACGTAGAACGCCTCTGGGTTCAAGCCCCAGTACCAACAATGATAATAAGTCACCTGCAGGAGTTCCTGCAGGATCACGTGACCATGCATACAAAACAGGATCTGCCAGGCAGGTACAAAGTGGCCCAAGCGGGGCACCGCCCGCACGCCCGGCGCGAGGCGCGGCTCTCCCGCGCATGCGCACTGGCCCCGCGGCGCGGCCCGTCAGGCACTGCGGTAGGCAGCTCGGGGGCTGGCAGGACCCCGTCCCAAGATGGCGGCGCCCTGCGAAGTGGCCACGGCGGTCTCCGGCGAAAGCGACGGAGGGGCGGGGGGGTTTGGATCCTGGCTGGACGGACGGTTGGAGGCGCTGGGAGTGGACCGAGCCGTTTACGGCGCTTACATCCTTGGTGTCCTGCAGGAGGAAGAGGAAGAAGAGAAGCTGGACGCTCTGCAGGGTATCCTCTCTGCTTTCCTGGTGAGTGGCCCGGACACATTCCTCCAGCCTCTGGCGGGCATCTGAGATCTGTCAGCACTTCGCACACCCCTTCCCCCTACTCGGTGCCAGGCGGGCTTAATAGTCTCACATGGGAGAAGCATACTTTCTTGGAGCTTTGGGCCAAGGGAGGAGGAGGTTGGTCCCCAATCAGGTTTGGGGAAGTACCAAGGATGCAGGTGCTAAAGAGGTTTGCTGTCCCTGACTTTTTCTGAAGGAGTCGAACTATCTAAATGAGAGTTTTATTACAGTCGCCTAATAATTCCGTTCTGGTCCGTTTACAGTGTTCAGGGGGAATAGAATATTCTTGGGGCATCTGTGCCCATTGGGAGGCAGTGCTGGCTCAGGGCTGTCCCATGACAAAAGCCTGCAAGTTCTCACTCTGTTCCTCTTTTGGAGGTGGGCGTCTACAGAATGCAAATTGGCTACGGTAAAGGTCCTTTCATGGTCCGCGGAACGAGCAAATGTTCTTGACCTTTTGAAAAATTTAGAAATTCAATAATGGTTGGTGTGAGGTGGTAGAAGTCAGAAAAAAGAGAAATCGGGCGTTGTTTTGCACTCCCATAATCTCAGTACTTAGGAAGCTGAGACGGGAGGATCTCAGGTTTGAGGCCAACACATGGTAATTTAGCGAGTCCCTATTTCTAAATAAAAAACTTGGCTGGCATGGTGGCGCATGCTTGTAATCCTGTTACTTGGTAGGCTGAGACAAGGAGGATCCCAGGTCCAAAGCCAGCATCAGTAAGTAGTGAGACTCTCCGCAAGCTATGGAGACCCTGTTTCAAAACAAACTATTAAATAGGGCTGGGAGCATAGCTCAGAGGTAGAACACCTCTGAGTACAATCCCCAGTACCAGTAAATAAATAAAAAGGAGCCAGGTGTGGTGGCACACGCCTATTACTTGGGAGACTGAGAGGAGGATCAAAGGTTTGAAGCCAGCCTCAGCAATTTAATGAGACCCGCTGCAATTTAGTGAGACCCTGTTTAAAAATGAAAAATAAAGCTGGGCGAGGCCACGACCGGAGGATTGTGGTTTGTGGACAGCCTCAGCTACTTAGACCCTTTGCAACTCAGTGAGATCCGTTTTAAAATGAAGAATAAAATAATAGGGCTAGGGGTGTAGTTTGGAGGTAGAATGCCCCTGGGTTCAGTTTCTAGTACCACATTAAAAAAAAAAAAAAAGAAAAAGAAAAAGTAAATAGGATTGAGAATGGCTCAGAGGCAAAATGCCCCTAGGTTCAATCTGCAGTACTACAACACACACACACACACACACACTCTCTCTCTCTCTCTCTCTTCTCTCTCTCTCTCTCTCTCTCTCTCTCTCTCTCTCTCTCTCTCTCGCCATAAATAAAAAGGGCTGGGTATAGCTCAGAGGTAGAATGGGAGTTCAGTCCCCCAGTACCACACACAAAAGTTTTCAGTACAGTTTCTAGAACATGGGTAAGTGCTTACAAAATGTGAGCTCTCATATCTTGCTCTGTGAAATAGAACATGAGGTGGTGACGGCAGCCACAAAGACAGCGAAGATGGAGGGGAATGCCCATTTTATTTATTTATTTTGCAGTACTGGGGATGGAACCCAAGAGCATTCTACCTCTGAGCTACACCCCTAGTCCTTTTTTTGTGTGTGTGGTATTGGGGGTGGAACCCAGGGGCATTCTACCTCTGAGCTACACCACAAACTCTGTTTTTTATACTTTATTTTGAAACAGGGTGTCACTGAGTTGTAAAGGGCAAAGGGCCTCAATAAGTAGCTGTCTCAGCCTCCTGAATGCTGGGATTACAAGCGTGCACCACCATGCCTGTCCCTATTTTTATTTTTTATTTTGAAACAGGGTTTCACTGAGTGCAAAAGGCCTCACTAAGTAGCTGAGGCTGTCCAAGAACTGCGATCCTTCTGTCTCAGCTTCCCAAATGCTGGGATTACAAGCATGTGCCACCACACCCGGCTGAATGCCCTATTTTTGAATCCCATTCTTTGCCAATTAGGGTAAGTACTTTGTACACATTTTCATTTATCCTCAAAAAAATCTTCAACTTCAGAAAGTTAAGAAACTTGTAGGCTGAGACAGGAGGATCACAGGTTTGAGGCCAGCCTCAGCTACTTAGTGAGGCCCTCGGCAACTTTGTAAGACCCTGCTTCAAAATAAGTAAAACAGGGCTGGGGGTATAGCTCGAAGTTAGAATGCCCCTGGGTTCAAACCCCAACACCAAAAAAAAAAAAAAAAAAAAAAAGAAAGAAAAAAAAAGAAAAGAAAGAAAGAAAAGAAACTTGTTCATGGATCTGGGATTTTAATTTAAGTACATCTAACACCAAAGCCAATTTTATTTTTGTTCTACCATGTTGAAAGTGGAAATTGGTTGGCATGCAGAATATGTATACTGATATAAAATGGACAGAGGGATGATTATTTTTATTTTTTGTATAACTGGGGATTGAACCCAGGAGCATTCTTTCTCTGAGCTACACCTCCAACCCTGTTTTACTTCTTATTTTGAACCAGAGTCTCACTAAGTTGCGGAGGGCCTAAGTAGCTAAGGCTGATGGCAAACCTGTGATCCTCCTGTCTCAGCCTCCCACATACTGGGATTACAAACATGTGCCACCATGCAAGGTTTAGAATGGTGATTATAAGGGGAGCGGTGAGTTGGCCCGGGCCACCCTCCCCCCTCATGCCATTTTGGCATGGGGCTGTAACTATTTTCTGTATTTCTATCTTTTTAATAAACTTCTTTATATTAAGACATCACATTGTACGTCACAAATATGTAACATATAGTTATTATTTGTCAATTAAAATTAAATGATTTTTTTTCCGTGTGTGTGTGTGTGTGTGTGTGTGTGTGTGTGTGTGTGTGGCACTGGGGATTGAACCCGGGGGCATTCTACCTTCAAGCTACTCCCCAACCCTATTTTATTTTTTATTTGGAAATAGGGTCTTGCTAGGTTGATAAGAGTCTTGCTTCTTGCTGAGACCGTCCTCCAACCTGTGATCCTCCTGCCTTAACCTCCCAAGTACTGGGGTTACAGGTGTGCGCTCCATACCACACCGCTCCATACCACACCGCTCCATACCACACCGCTCCAGCTTTTTTTTTTTCAGTACTGGGGGTTGAGCTCAGGAGCATCCTACCTCCAAGTTATACCTCCAGCCCTATTTTTTTATTCTTTAGTTTTGAAACAGGGGCTCACTAAGTTGTAAAGGGCCTTACTAGGTAAATGAGGCTGACTGTGAACTGGCAATCCTCCTGTCTTAGTCTTCCAAATACTGGGACTATAAGGGTACACCACCATGCCTGGCTCTCTTTTAAGGAGAGCCTGAGGCGCACTGCCCCGAGATGGTGGAACTGTTCTCCCTGGAGGTTGGAAGGATGGAGTAGATGCTCTTGACCCGGCAGGTGTGGCATTCTGGACACAGACACAGGATTACCCCGTGCCGAGGGCGTCAGGAGAGACGTACTCAATTTTGTGGCTCCTAAATCCTTCCCGTGACTCTCAGGAAATTAATTGGTCTGCTTTCTAATTAGGAAGAAGATTCTCTCCTTAATATCTGCAAGGAGATTGTGGAACGGTGGTCGGAAACTCAGAGTATTGTCACCACAGTGAAAAAAGAAGGTAGAATTGTCTTTTTTTTTTTTTCTTCCTTGTGGTACTGGGGATGGAATCCAGGGACATTCTGCCTCCAAGCTACACCCCAGCCCTTTTCTTTTTTTTTTTTTTTATTCTTTATTTTGGAACAAGGTCTCACTAAGTTGCAGAGGGTCTCACTAAGCAGCTGAGGCTGGCTGTGAACCTGTGATCCTCCTCTTGCAGCCTTCCAAGTGCTGGAATTACAAGCCTGTGCCACCACGGCCGGCTAGAATTGTCATTTCAGTGTCTAACCTTCAGGGCCTTCCCCAAAGCCTCACTATACAGCTGTTAAGGAGAGTGTTTCAGCTTCTCCTTTGGATACTCATTATTCCTAAAATTATTTATACTGGCAAACACTGAGCAGGTTGCTCTAACTTTTTACTGAATATTGATTCCTTTCTCCTTGTGCATTTTTCCAGTTAGCCTGATCACAGTGATACTTATTTTGAAACAGGATCTCACTAAGTTGCTGAGGGTCCTGCTAAATTGCTGAGGCTGGCCTCAAACCTGTGATCCTCCTGTCTCAGCCTCCCAAGTGCTGGGATTACAACTGTGTACTACCATGCCCAGCCTCACCTCCCACTTTTATTTTGTGGCCTCTTTTTTTTTTTCTTTTCGGTATTGGGAATTGAACTCAGGGGCATTGTACCTCCAAGCTATACCCCAGCCCTATTTTTTAGTTAGTTAGTTTGTTTATTTATTTATTTATTTATTTTGGTGGTACTGGGGGTGGAACCCAGAGGCTTTCTACCTCTGAGCTATACTCCCAGACCTATTTTATATCTTATTTGGAAACAGGGTCTCACTAAGTTGCTGAGAGCCTCACTAAGTAGCTGAGGCTGGCTTCGAACCTGTGTGATCCTCCTGTCTCAGCCTCCCAAGCGCTGGGGTTACAAGCGTGAGCCACCACGCCCAGCTCATATTCATTTTTGAAAAAGGGTCTCACTAAGTTGCGGAGGGCCTCACTAAGTAGCTGAGGCTGTCCGTGAACCGCGATCCTTCTGTCTCAGCCTCCCGAATGCTGGGGTTACAAGCGTGCGCCACCAAGTCTTTTTATTTTTGAAACAGGGTCTCACTGTTCGGAAACAGGGTCTCACTAAGTTGCTGAGAGCCTCACTCAGTAGCTGAGGCTGGCTTCAAACCTGTGTGATCAGGTCTCAGCCTCCCCAAGCGCTAGGATTACAAGCGTGAGCCACCGCACCCGGCGAGACCGTTTAAAAAAAAAAAAAAAAAAAAATAGGGCTGAGTGTATAGCCAGGAGATTGAATACCCCTGGGTTTAATCCCAGCAACGCAAAAAAAAAAAAAAAAAAATTAAGTAAAACAAGGGCCTGTCATGTTGCAGGTGAGCCTGAGACCTGGAGCCAGGCCCCACGGGCTTTCTTTGCCCTGGGCTGTTCTTTGAACCCCAGGGCGCTGAGTCAGCAGGTTCCATTGCCTGTAGTACAGAGCCGCTGCATGGACTAGTGGCTTGGTAAACTCATGTTCTCTCATGCAACCTTTTCCCTCTCTTCCACCATCTCCCAGATGAGGTCCAGGCCATCGCCACCCTCATCGAGAAGCAAGCACAGATTGTTGTGAAGCCCAGGATGGTATCAGAAGAGGAGAAGCAGAGGAAAGCTGCCCTGCTCGCCCAGTACGCTGATGTGACAGATGAAGAGGAATATCCTTTCTGGAGTCGCAGTACCATTTCCTGAGGCTCAAGCCATAAATGTTTGATGGTTTACAGTGACCTTTGGGGAGTGGCCAGTTCCCCGCCGTAGCTTAATTTTCTTCTCTAAAATGACAGTGATCTGTGGCACTTACAAATAAGGAATGAAGCCGGGCGTGGTGGCGCACGCTTGTAATTCTAGCACTTGGGAGGCTGAGACAGGAGGATCGCACAGGTTCAAAGCCAGCCTCAGCTACCTAGTGAGGCTCTCAGCAACTTAGTGAGACCCTGTTTCCAAATAAAATATAAAATAGGACTGGGCGTGTAGCCTGGAAGTAGAAGGTCCCTGGGTTCCATCCCCAGTATAACAAAAAACAAATTAATTTAAAAAAAAAGAATGAAGTTAGAATAGTCAGTACTAGAGTTTTATATATCTCTAATATGCTGAGGTTTAAACCCAGAGTCTTGTGCCTGCAAAGCACATGCCCTATTACTAAACCTGGAATTATAGTTTTCAATTTTTTGGTTTTTTGAGGTATTGGGGATGAAACCCAGGGGCATTCTACCTCTGAGCTACACTCCCAGTACTATTTTTTATTCTTTATTTTGAAACAAAGTCTCACTGAGTTGCAAAGGGCCTTGCTAAGTAGCTGAGGCTGAGGCTGTCGATCCTCCTATCTCAGCCTCCCAGATGCTGGGATTACAAGCCTGTGCCACCACGCCCAGCTAAAGCTGAGTTCATAAGCAACACCAGAGTAAATCTGGAATCTGAGTGGAAGCTGCACAGAAAGAAAGTGTTAGCAGATTCAGATCCCTGTAAACTCAAATTTATGTAGGAAATGCTTAGATTACCAAGCCCACTTGAATGACGTATGCGGCCCATTATTCATTAGACATCATTCTGGAAATGTCGGTGGACTACCATAGTTTAGGAAAGAGTCTTGGTTGCTTTGGGGCCAGTTTCGCTTCTAGTTTTTTCTTTTTGTTTTTGTTTGCGGTAATGGGGATTGAACCCAGGGGCATTCAATTTCCAAGCTCTACCTCCAGCCCTGTTTTTTATTCTTTATTTCAAAACAGGGTCTCACTGAGTTGCAGATAGCTTCACTAAGTAGCCGAGGCTGGCCTCAAACCTGCGATCCTGTCTCAGTCTCCCCAGTACTGGTATTACAAGCTTGCACCACCACACCCACTTTCTCTTCTAGTTTTTCCTCATGACTTTTCTTCTCAGGGTTGGCAGAGTTGTTTCCAATGATCTCAGTTTTGGGCCTATAAAAGAACTTTTACTTTCTTTGGAACAGAGCTTTTAGAGTACAGATTCTCCTGGAGGACATGTTAAAACAGATTTCTGGGCTTTCCTCCCAGAGTGTCTGATTGAAATGCATCAGGGCGGAGCCCAAGAATTTGTATATTTAACAAGTTCCCAGGGGCTCCGGGAGCTGTACTTAGAGCTGCTGTTTTAGAGGTCATCTCACTGTCCCTGGTTTTCAGGTAAATGGCAATCTGCCCAGATAAATTTAAGTGTCTTATCAGCCTCCAAGAAACGGGTCTTAGAGGAGCTCTTGAAAGTCTTTTTTTTTTTCGTACTGGGGATTGAACCCAGGGGCATTCTACCTCCAAGCTACACCCCCCAGTCCAGTTTCTTATTTTTATTTTGACACAGAGTCTCACAGTTGCAGAGGACCTCACTAAGTAGCTGAGGCTGGCCGCAAACCTGTGGTCCTCTTGTCTCAGCCTCCTAAATACTTGATTACAAACGTATACCACCACATTCACCTTAGTCTTCTCTATGTTGAGATTTCTATTGGTGCATCTCAGGGCGGGGTTTACCATCGCATCCCTGACGAAGTCTCCCTTCATTCAGCCTGCTTTTCCTGTGCAGCAGTCTACTGAATTTTTTTTTTTTTTCCGGTCTGAGGATGGAACCCAGGGGAATTCTACCTCCGAGCTTCACCCCCTGCCCTGAGTAGCTGAGGCTGTCCTTGAACTGCGATCCTCCGGTCTCAGCCTCCCGAATGCTGGGATTACAAGAATGCTGGGATTACAAGCATGTGCCACCATGCCCGGTTTACTGAATGATTTTTAATGCTGAGTTGGGGTATGCAAGTCATTGTTTTCCATCTGGTTTTCCTTAGCATCAGTCACTGAAGCCGATGAGAAGGACGACTCAGGTGCCACCACAGTGAGCCTTGGTGCTGACAGATGTATCCTTTGTGACCGTTGCCATGTGCTTCTCCACAGAGTCCTCTTGGGATTCACTTTTACTTTGCTATCATTGCTAGGTGTCCCTCAAGGAACTCCTGTCATGCCAGCATTGGCAGCCCCATTCCTAGCACAGATAGCAACTTAGCAAGTGTTTTCTCCAAAGAAAACAAGTTATCGCTGGGCGTGGTGGCGCACGCTTGTAATCCCAGTATTCCGGAGCTGGAGACTGGTTCTCGGCCAGCCTCAGCTACTTAGTGAGGCCCCTTGCAACTCAGTGAGACCCTGTTTCCAAAAAAAAAATAAAGAACAAGTTATCAAGTACTATGAAGAGACTAGCTTGGAGGAAAGATTTCTAAGAGAAAATAAGAAATCTATAAGCTTTTGTGTAGCTCTGGGTTGCCCAGCACTATGGAAATAATTAAAATAATATTAAACTTTTGTCTTTGTTCTCAAAAGCCTTACAATTTATTGGAAAGAGAACACAAAGATGAGAATCCTTTAAACTAAAAATAGAGACATATTGAAACATGTGCTAAGGAAGGTACCTACCAATAAAATCACTTTTATAAGCTTCCTGGAGAAGGTGAAGTTAGAGATTCACCTTAAAGGTAGGTAAGAAATATGTTAAGAATATCAGGGAAAAGGAAGTTCATTTAGGGAGGTGTCTTTTTTAACATGTTTTGTTTTTATATTAATTAATTAGTTAATTTTTTGTGTGTGTGTGTGGTACTGGGGATGGAACCCAGGGGCATTCTACCTCCAAGCTACACCCCCAGCCCTATTTTTTTATTCTTTATTTTGAAACAGGGTCTCACTGAGTTTTAAAGGTCCTAAGTAGCTGAGACTATCTGCAAACCAAGATCCTCCTGATTCAGCCTCCAAATGCTGGGTTACAAGTGTGCGCCACCATGCCCAGCTTACATGTTTTGTTTTTATTTTTTAATTTTTAAATTTTTTAAATTTTTTTTTTTTTTGGTGGTACTGGGGGTGGAACCCAGAGGCTTTCCACCTCTGGGCTATACTCCCAGACCTACTTTATATTTTATTTGGAAACAGGGTCTCACTAAGTTGCTGAGAGCCTCACTAAGTAGCTGAGGCTGGCTTCGAACCTGTGCGATCCTCCTGTCTCAGCTTCCCAAGCGTGGGGATTACAAGCATGCGCCACCACGCCCGGCTTACATGTTTTGTTTTTAAAGTTAAAACAAGTAATAGAGCTTTTGGCTAGTTTATTATTATTTTTTTTACTATTGTTAAACTTTCTTCATATTTCTTATAAATTCAAGCTCTTTTGTGTGTGTGTGATACTAGGGATTGAACCCAGAGGCATTTTACCTCTGAGCTGCAACCCCAGCCCTGTTTTTATTCTTTTATCTTGAAATGGTCTAAGTTGTTAAGGCTGGCTGTGAATATGCAATCCTGTCTCAGCCCTCTAAGTCCTGGGATTACAAGTGTTGCTCCCGGCACCAGCAACATTAGGCTACTGAATAAGTACTTATTCTAAATTGGAAATTTCATCTTGATAATTCTTTTTTCTTTCTTTCCTTTTTCTTTTTTTATATGTTGCAGTGCTGGGGCTCAAACTCAGGACCTCACACATGCTAGGTCTGAGTTACACCCCAAACCCTGATAAAATATTTTTTCGGATATAGTTAAGTCTGACTGAGATTTTTATTTTGAGGGACAGTTTAGAACTTTTGTAATGGTATCTTTATCTCCCACTAGACCACAGAGAAACACAAGGATTTTTTTTTTTTTTTTTTTGTTTTTTGTTTTTTGGTGGTACTGGGGTTCCTGGAAGCCCTTCGACCTCTGGGCTACACTCACAGACCTATTTTTACATGTTCTATCTGGAAACAGGGTCTCCTAAGCCAGCGCGCATGGCAGGCTTCGAACCTGCGCGACCCTCCTGTCTCTGCCTCCCAAGCGCGCGGGGATTACAAGCGCGCGCCACCACGCCCGGTGCGAAGGATTGTTTTTTAAGACTAGGAGTTGATGGAGAGCGCTCAGCACTCTGCATGCGAGACAAGACTGAGGAACCTGTGTGAGCTGTCCCTTCACCTGTGTGACCTGTCCCTTCACCCCTTAACTTACCTGTAGCTCTGTTCCGAAACACCAATGTGGAAGATGTCCTCAATGCTCGGAAGTTGGAGCGAGACTCGCTGCGGGATGAGTCCCAGAGGAAGAAGGAGCAGGACAAGCTGCAGAGGGAGCGCGACAGACTAGCCAAGCAGGAGCGCAAGGAAAAGGAAAAGAAACGGACACAGAGAGGGGAGCGGAGGCGATAACCCTGGCCGCTCTACCCCTGCCCTCGTGGACTTGAGCAGAGAGAACTGGTTATGCATAAGTGTATTTAAGAGAAACGAGACAGCACTGCAGAGTGATTCCCCAAGGCATTTCCTCTGTTGTTTACATGGTCAAAAGGAAAATCATAATCACTTCTTACTAGAAAATGTGCCATGTGGTATGGGTGATCAGGTTATTATAGTTGATATCTGTACCAAAGAGCTAGCATGGGGGGTCATCTCTCTCTTTTTTAGTACTGAGGTCCTGTGTTCCTTTTGGCTCCTTTAAAAAAAAAAAAAAAAGGTCTTCCTTTCCCTTGATAAATAGCAAGATTTCAGAAAGCTAACAGAGTTTTCACCCTGAAGGAGCAGAAAATACAACCACTCCTCTGAGGTGAAAAGTGGTAATGCAATTGCCTCAGAAGCAATGTTTACCCACCCCTAAATGTAGTATTGTTTTCTGGCTGTAATAGAGAGCTAATGAGGATCCCTTCCTGGACCTAGATTTTATGTTACATGGCAGCCAGCTAAAAAAAATGGGAGGAAATTATTTGGGGTACATTCAAGATCTGAATTCTTTTTTGAAGAAAGTTTCAGCCTATAAGAGTTTTTAGAGATAGTTAACATATTTTCCACATCCAGGCTGACATTAAGAAGGATGTGTCAGGGGACAGGTGTAATCTCACACTCCTGTAATTGCAGTACTTGGGAGGCTGAGACAGGAAGATCGCAAGTTCAAGACAAGTCTGGGCAACTTAGCGAGACCCTGTCTCAAAAAAACTAAAAAGGGCTGAGAGTATAATTCAGTGGTAGAGTGCCTCTGGGTTTAATCTCCAGTAACACACACACACACAGTGTGTCAGCATTGAGTGCAAGCTATCATTGTTAGCTAGATTCGTTTTTTTTAAAATAATCATGAATCCTCTTGAGTGCTGGTAGAGATTTTAATCCTAAACATATGAGTATTAAGACCTGGTAATTTCTGGTTTAGAGAAACTGTAGGAATTGTTCTTTTAAGGAAGAAACACTGGAAATCTTATTAACACAGATAGTGAAGAGTACACATGCTGGGCGTGGTGGCGCACGCTTGTAATCCCAGCATTTGGGAGGCTGAGACCAGAGGATTGCAGTTTGTGGACAGCCTCAGGTACTTAGAGACCCTGTTTCAAAATAAAGAATAAAAATTAGGGCAGGGGGGTAACCTCAGAGGTCGAGTGCCCCTGAGTTCCACTCCCAGATTCACACAAAAAAAGACTGCACATAATAGATGCTCAACAAATTTATTGAATGAGTGAATGGAAAAACTGGGAGAGTTTAAAGTGAGCAGGGACTCTCCATTTCCACTTGTCACAAGCCACAGTCAGTTATAAACAAGCCTTTCTTTACATCTTTACATGTCTTCAGGCAATATCAGATTCTCAAGAAGCCTAGAGAAAGCACTTTCTCTAATAAGAAAGAAAATAGATATTTTATACCAGGCAGGGGTCAGCAAACTACCAACCCCAGACCAAAATTGGCCTTTTTTTTTTTTTTTTGGTATGGTGTAAATTAAAGATGGTTTTTAAAATTTTAAAAGATTATAAGAAAAATACATGATAAAGAACATATATGACATATAAAACCTAAAATATTAACTACCTAGCCCTTTGGAGAAGTTTGCTGACCTTTATTTTATATCATTAACTATGAGATTAACAAAAACTTTTACCTTTGTGCAGAAGGTTGAAAAAAAAAATCATGGTTAAGGAAAAGGAGATGTTACCTCTTCATGAAGCCCTATAACCATGGCATTGCAAAAATAACCAGCTTTTTAAAAAAATAAACTTTATTTAAGTTGCCATTTTGTCTGATTCTTTCGTTACCCATGGAAATGGATAGTTACTTAGCAATGTGTTTTTAACTTTTTTTGTGTGTGTGTGTGGTACTGGGGATTGAACCCAGGGGAATTCTACTTCTGAGGTACACCCCAGCTCTATTTTTATTTTTTATTTTGAAACAGAGTCTCACTAAATTACCTAAGTAGCTGAGGCTGGCCATGAACCTGCAATCCTCCTGTCTCGAGCCTCCCAAATACTGGGATTACAAGCATACGCTACCATACCTGGTTAGTTTGCTTTCTTTTGATTAGTCCTATAACCTAACCTACATTCTATTGGTGGAAACTTTCCTCCATAGAATCCATAAGTTCTAGCTGGGTGTGATAACGTCCTATCATGTTTTAAAACAAAAAAAGGGTGGGGATTGTAGCTTGGAGATAGAAAGCCCCTGTTTTCAATTCCCAGTAACCCCTCTGCCACAAGAATTTATAAATCCTCTTTCTCAGTTTTCCTTTCTGTGAAGATTAGATCAGAAAGATTACCTTTTTTCTTTCTTTTTTTTTTTTTTTTTTTTTTGAATGCCAGTAAATTGGCTTTGAAGTCTTTTGAGATACTATTGGAGTTTCTTGGTCCTTTCATGTGGTGGTAGGAGGAATAGGCTTGTGGATATAGACATGAGTCTATTTTTTTATGGTACTGGGGATTGAACCAGGGGCATTCTACCTCTGAGCTATATACCCCAGCCTCATTTTTCCTTTTTGTGGTACTGGGGATGGAACCTAGAGGCATTCTACCTCCAAGCTACACCCCAGCCCTATTTTTTTATTTTATTTTTATTCTTTATCATGAAACAGGGTCTGAGTTGCAAAGGACCTCACTAAGTAGTAGCTGAGGCTGTACTTGAACCATGATCCTCCCGTCTCAGCCTCCCAAATGCTGGGATTACAAACGTGTGCCACCATGCCCGGCTATTATTTTGAAATAGGGTCTCATTAAGTTGCAGAGGGCCTCACAAGTTGCTGAGGCTGGCTTTGAAACTGTGATCCTCTAGTCTTAGCCTCCCAAGTACTATGATTATAAGTGTGTGCCACCATGCCCAGCTAGAGTTTTTTTTTTTTTTTTTTTTTTTTTTGGTGGTATTGGGGGTGAAACCCAGAGGCTTTTTACCTATGGGCTATATTCCCAGACCTGTTTTATATTTTATTTGGAAACAGGGTCTCACTAAATTGCTGAGAGCCTAGGTAGCTGAGGCTGGCTTCGAACCTGTGCTATCCTCCTGTCTTAGCCTCCCAATGCTGGGACTACAAGCGTGGACCACCACGTCCAGCTCCAGCTAGAGTATTTTTAGTAACCCCTATTTTGGGATTTTGGCCTCTGAAAGAGTCATTATAAGCCATGGACCCCTGAAGGGTACTTGTTTCAATTTGTCAATAGTTCTGGGACTCTGTTACATATGTCACAGTTAAGTATACACTAGTGATGCTGGATGTGGTGGTACATGCCTGTAATCCTAGTACTTGGAAGGCTGAGACAGAATCACAAACTACTCAAGGCTAGCCTCAGCAACTTAGTGAGACCATTTCAAGACAAAAAATAAAAAGCTGGGGGTGTAAATCAGAGGTAGAATGTCCCTGGTTTCAATATGCAGTATCAGTGAGGTCCTCTGCAACTTAGACCCTGCTTCAAAATAAAATAATAAAATCAGACTGGGAGGTAGCTTGGAGGTAGAATGCCTCTGGATTCTATCCCCAGTACCATTACCACCACCACCACCACAAAAAACAAAACACAGATTCAGCTCATTAGGTTTTGTATGTGTGTGTATGGTGCTATGGATTAAATCCAGGACCATTTTGCCTTTTAGCTACACCCTCAACCCTATTTTAATTTTGAACAGGGTCTAAGTTGTGGAAGGTCTGGCTAAGATTGCTGAGGCTGGCCAGAAACCCGTGATCCTCTAGTCTCAGGATTATATTCGTGAGCCACTATGTGCAGCAGCTCATTAGGTTTTGAATATACACTTAGTGCAGATATTAAGACATCTTTTCCACTTAAAATGTTCAACACTGCAAAGGGAAATTTTTAATTAAAAAATTTATTGCTGGGCAATAAGTAGCACACACTTTTAATCCCAGTACTAGGGAGGCTTAGACAGGATCAAAGCTAGTTTCAGCAACTTAGACCCTGTTTCAAAATAAAAAATAAAATAGGGCTGGTCAGTATAACTCAGAGGTAGAATGCCCCTGGTTCAATCCAAATTTCTAGCGGGGCGTGGTGGCGCACGCTTGTAATCCCAACATTTGGGAGGCTGAGACAGGAGGATCGTGGTTTGTGGACAGCCTCAGGTACTTAGTGAGGCCCTTTACTACTCAGTGAGACCCTGTTTCAAAATGAATAAAAAAAATAGGGCTAGAGGTGTAGCTCGGAGGTAGAATGCCCCTGGGTTCCATCCCCAGTACCAGAAAAAGTATTGTAAAAACAAAAACAAAAAAACAAATTTATCTTTGAAGAAAGTCACATAAAATCCAAGTATATCTGAATGGGATCAATCTATCAACATTATTAAGTGTTAATGCATTTTAAAATTTAATTGCTAGCCGGGCGTGGTGGCGCACGCTTGTAATCCCCGCGCTTGGGAGGCAGAAACAGGATCGCGCAGGTTCGAAGCCAGCCGCGCGCGCTGGCTTAGGAGACCCTGTTTCCAAATAAAAAAATGTAAAAATAGGTCTGGGAGTGTAGCCCAGAGGTAGAAGGGCTTCCAGGAACCCCAGTACCACCAAAAAAAAAAAAAAAATTGCTATTTTTTGTGTGGTACTGGGGATTAAACCTAGGGGAATTCTACCTCCGAGCTATACCTGAGGCCTTATTTTATTTTTAAACGGTCTCACTAAATTGTGTAGGGACACACTAAGTTGCTGAGGCTGGCTGAAAACCTGTGACCCTCCTCAGTTTCCTAAGAACTGGGATTACAGATATGTGCCACTGCACCCAGCTTAAAATTTAGTTCCTATCAACTGATTTTCTGACATGAGGAACTACTCTTAAAGTTAGAAACTAATACAAATGTAAAAAGAAGAAACCAAATATTTTCAACAAAGTAATTTATTTTTTCCTGAGAGAATAAATTCAATACAATATTTGTTTTCATAACATTCAACATGTCTTATATCCAACTTAACCACTTTCTGTGCAGTGACTGTGGCGGGGTGATCTATTTTATTTGACTACCCTCAATGTAATTCATTTGGGTAGTCCTAAAGCATATCAGTGATCAAAATGTTTGTCCCTACAGTTCCTCCTGCATTCTCAATCAGTTTCTTCCGCACATCATCTAAAGAAAATTTATGTGGTGTGATTACACTCTTTTTTTTTAAATACCAGGATTTCTAACACTAAGAAAAACACCAACATTTAAAAAATTAGTGTTTCTAGTCAAGGATATTTCAATTAAATTTCATCAGTACATTATATTATAGTTTAACTCATGCTAGAAATGTTAATACCCAAGATCTTCTGAGTCACATAATACCAACATTTCATATTAATGAATAAATTACTCGGGTTCCATACAAAGATATTAAGTGATGAGAAACAGAAAAAGCCAAGCTTTCAAGTGCTCTTTTTAAAAAAATACAGAAGCAAACTAATGAACACAACTACACAAAATATACACTAACCAATTGCAAACTAAACTAGTTAAAAGATTAACCTTAAAAAAAATACATTTTAGAACTTCGTGATACCCTCATAAAAGACAGCAAACTAAGGGTATTAAAACAATAGTCATTATTTTAGTTACTGTGCATCAAGTCTAAAAGGTCCAGATAAAGGAAATAATTTGTTTTGATTCAATTTAAATACCTTAAAATTGGAAATATTTAATAATTGATAGTAATAATTAAATTTTAAAGAATATACACAAATGATTTGAACAGGTTTTATATTCAGTAACTTGCATGGTTTTTACACTGGCACTTTTATCACTAATTTAGGAGAATCAGATGCATTTCCCTCCATATGCTTAGACACTAAGATTTCAAATTTATGGATATGGTAGTATTTTAATTTTTACATGAATATTGGGTTTATCCCTGTTTTCCTTTGTTTCCTAGGTTTTATCCAGTATCGTGAGGAAAACACTTAGCACAATCAAATGTGTCTGGTTACTAGACTGCAACCTTGACTGGGCTACAGCCACTTGGACTCATTATTTGGAATTATACTTACTAAGGCAGAACTAAATGAGACATCTCCTAAAAGACTTTCATATTTGTATTTACCTGCACTGCAGAATGGGTTTAAGCAATATTTCAGCTGTGAGGAACTATTTAATTTACTTAAACTTTTTAACTCCGACTACTCAGAACTCACAAAGTAATCAACTTTACCTTTAGTATACTTTAAACTATATTTCATTCATTCCAAGTAGATTTTTAAATAGAAGCTAGACTTCATTAAGATAGTAACTTTAAATATGACAGAAAATTAATGTACTGAAAGTTTGACAAGTTCATTAAAATTTTTTAGCATGTCTTGATACATTTACTCAACAGCTTTTTAATTCATCTGGCATTCCTTAATGTTTGTTTGCTTCACCTCTCTGGTTCATGGGATTGCTACTATTTATGCTTTCATGGACTTTATCTTCACAGTTTACTATGTCTTGGAAGGCCTTTTCCACATCTGCTTGACCAGCTGTACTTGTTTTTGGCAAGGTCATCTGCAGTGCACACCATAGGGTAGTGCGTGCTTTCCGAGTAGCCACACACATCTCTTTAATTGCTGAAGCAAGGGCAAAAACATCTGTAAAAGAAATATTCAGTCATTTCATAGTGGATATCATTTTTTTATGCGTGGTACTCAGGGAGGAACCCAGGGGCTTTTCTACCTCTAGGCTATACTCCCAGACCAATTTTATACTTTATTTGGAAAGAGGGTCACACTAAGTTCCTGAGAGCTTCATTAAGTAGGTGAGGCTGGTTTCGAACCTGTGTGATCCTCCTATCTCAGCATCCCAAGCGTGCACCACCATGCCTGGCTTGGATATCATAAATAGCCCTCAACTGTTAGTGAAGCCCAGTGCTGTTGCTACTAAATGATAAAACATTTTTATAATAAAAAAGGATGGCTATTGATAGAGCTAAGTACTCTGTGTGTGTGTGTGTGTGTGTGTGTGTGTGTGTGTGTGTGTGTGTGTTACTAGGGACTGAACTCGGGTATTTTTTTGGTAATGGGGGTGGAACCCAGGAGCATTCTACCTCTGAGCTACACCCCCAGCCCGATCTTTTATTCTTTATTTGGAAACAGGGTCTCACTAAGTTGCAGAGGGCCTAAGCAGCTGAGGCTGTCCGATCCCCCTCTCAGCTTCCTGAACGCTGGGATTACAAGCGTGCGCCACCATGCCTGGCACTCAGGGGCATTCTATACCCAAGTTATTACCCCAGCCCTATATTTATGTTTTATTTGAGACAGGGTCTCAGTAAGTTGTAGAGGGTCTCACAAATTGCTAAGGTTGGCTGTGAACCTGCGATCCTCCTGTCTCAGCCTCCCAAGTACTGGAATAACAAGCATGAGCCACCATGCCTGCCTGTGTTTTTTGATTTTAAAATACTTGAAAGTTGCTGGGTGTGGTGGCACACACTTGTAATCCCACTACTTAGGAAGCTAAGACAGAAGGATTGCAGATTTTTAGCCAGCCTCAACTATTTGGTGAGATCCATTGCAATTTAGTGAGATCTTGTTTCAAAATAAAGAATAAAAAACAGGGCTGGGGGCACTGTAATCCCAGCATTTGGGAAGCTGAGACAGAAGGATCATGGTTCGCGACAGCCTCAGCTACTTAGTGAAGCCCTTTACAACTCAGTGAGACCTTGTTTCAAAAAAAGAATAAGCTGGGCGTGGTGGCCTAGGCTTGTAATCCCAGCATTCAGGAGGTGGAGACAGGATAGCCTCAGCTACTTAGGGAGGCACTTTGCAACTCAGTGAGACCTTGTTTCAAAAAATATAAAGACTAAAATAGGACCTCGGTGTAGCTCGGAGGTAGAATGTCCCTGGGTTCCATCCCCAGTACTACATTAAAAAAAAATATATATATATATATATGTATGTATGTATGTATGTATGTATGTATGTATGTATGTATGTGGGCTGGGTGTGTAGCTTGGAGTAGAATGCCCTTGGGTTACATCCCCAGTACTTCAATCAATCAACCAATAAAGTAAATAAATACTTGAAAGTATTATTGGGTATGATGGCATCCATCTGTAATCCCAGCTACTCAGGAGGCTGAAGCTGGAAGCTAGGATTATAAATTGAAGGCCAACCTGGGCAACTCAGACCCTGTCTCAAAAACAAAAAGGGATAGGATATAACTCATCCTTTCAAGGTAGAGCACTTATCTAGCATGTGTGATGCCTGGGGTTTAATCCCCAGTACCACAGAAATAAAATATTTAAAAGTGTTGGTACTGTTAATGCTTTTGGTAAAATATAGACTCTAAAGACAGGTACTACAATTAAATGTATAAAATAGAACAAAATATTTCTGAAATAAATGATGTAAGCATCATTACCAGTTTGTTCTTTAGATACCAGTTTTAGTTGTTTTGTTTTGTTTGGTGGTACTGGGGGAGGAACCCAGAGGCTTTCTACCTCCGGGCTATACTCCCAGACCTTTTTTATATTTTATTTGAAAACAGGGTCTCACTAGGTTGCTGAAAGCCTCACTAAGTAGCTGAGGCTGGCTTCGAACCCATGCGATCCTCCTGTCTCAGCCTCCCAAGTGCGGGGATTACAAGTGTGCGCCACCACGCCCGACCTAGATACCAGTTTTAGAATCCACCTTTTAATCTGAAAATCTGATGTTATTAATATTCAGATACCACATGAGTTATCAAAAGAATCTGAATCAATATTTGTACCTCTATCATCTTGACATCTGGGAACTCCTTGCCTTTGCCGATTTGAAGCATTAACAATTTCATCCTTTCTACGTGACTGTACGATATGAATGGACTCCAGGTGTCTATCAAGGGCAGTAGAGATATTAGCATGAAGGGGAGAGCTTCGAAGACGTTCCATTTTGCCCAGTAAAGTCACAACCTGAGGGAAATATTTTAAATTTTGATAAAGCATGTAATCATATTGTCCTGCCATTAACTTACATAAAAACAAATCTTCAGTGAAAAAGAATAGACAAGAGAAAAATTAATAAGTGAATGCATACTGTGTTTTAATACCGTGCTGGGGGAAACAAAAAATGAGAAGTTTTTATTTTTTGCAGTACTGGAGATTAAACCCAGAGGCATTCTACTTCTGAGTTACACCCCAACCCAATTTTATTCTTTATTTTGAAACAGGATCTCACTATGTTTCAGAGAGCCTCTCAAAGTTGTTGAGGCTGTTTGTGAACCTGCGATCCTCCTATCTCAGCCTCCCAAGCACTGAGATTACAAGTGTGCACCACCTAGCATGGCTAAATGAGAAGTTTTATACCTGCTTTAATTTTAAAAACTTCGTAGTTGCTGGGCATGGTGGCACACACTTGTAATCTTACTACTTGGGATGCTGAGACAGGAGGATCGCAGGTTGTGGCCAGCCTCAGCAATTTAAGTGAGGCTATCTGCAGCTTAGTGAGATCCTGTTTCAAAATAAAAGAATAAAATCGGACTGGGGGTGTATCTCAGAGGTAGAATGCCCCTGGGTTCAATAGCCAGCACACACACACAAAAATACACCAACAACAAAAACTTTGTAGTTGATTTCTGAGAATCAGCTACTATAAAAAAAAGTCATGCCGGGTGTGGTGGCGCATGCTTGTAATCCCAGCATTCAGGAGGCTGAGACTGGAGGATCACGGTTTGCGGACAGCTTCAGCTACTTAGTGAGGCCCTCTGCAACTCAGTGAGACCCGGTTTCAAAATAAAGAATAATAAAATAGGGCAGCGGGTATAGCTCGGAGGTTGAATGCCCCTGGGTTCCATCCCCAGACCCGCAAAAAAACAAAAACAAAAAACAAAAAACAAAAAGTCAAATAAGCCGGGCGTGGTAGTGCACGCTTGTAATCCCTGCACTTGGGAGGCAGAGACAGGAGGATCGCGCAGGTTCAAAGCCAGCCGCGCTGGGTAAGAGACCCTGTTTCAAAAATATAAAATAGGTCTGGGAGTGTAGCCCAGAGGTAGAAGGGCTTCCAGGAACCCCAGTACCACACACAAAAAAAGTCAAATATTCAAACAGTTTCATATCATTGATGATACAAATATAAGATCTGATATTGTTTTGGGCACATAAGAGAACAGCTTGAAAATACAGCATTATTAGAAGAACTTTTTTTTTTTTCCATGTAAGTACTGGGAATTGAACCCAGTTTTATTCTAACTTCAAGCTACACCATCAGCCCCCCTTTATATTGTGGTACTGGGAATGGAACCCAGGGGCATTCTACCTCTAAGCTATACCCCCAGCACTATTATTATTATTATTATTATTATTTTTTTTTTTTTGCGGATTTAGGGATGAAACCCAGGGGCATTTGACCTCTGAGCTATACTCCCTGCCCTATTTTTTTATTCTCTATTTTTTTTTTTGAAACTAAGTTGCAGAGGGCCTCACTAAGTAGCTGAGGCTGTCTGTGAACCATGATCCTCTGTTCTCAGCCTCCCGAATGCTGGGATTACAAGCGTGTGCCACCACACCCAGTTATTTTTTATTTTGAAACAGGGTCTCACTGAATTGCAAAGGGCCTAAGTAGCTGAGACTGTCCTTGAACCGCGATCCTCCTGTTTCAGCCTCACAAATGCTGGGATTACAAACACGCATTACCACACCAGGTCCTCAGCCCTTTTTATTTTTTATTTTGAAACAGGGTTTCACTAAGTTGCTATGGCTGGCCTAAAACCTGTGATCCTCCTGTCTCAGCCTCCAAGTACTGGGATTATAGGCATGTGCCACAACGCCAGGCTTATTAGGAGGTATTATGGAAAAGAATTTGAGTTAAAAGGAAGAAACGCTAAGTTGATTAATTCTGATATCAAATCCTTAATTTTTCTGGGCCACCAATATTCCCCTTTTGGAATGCAGAAATATTCAGATAGCTGGGCATGGTGGCACATGCTTGTAATCCCCAGTTCTTGAGAGGCTGTAACAGGTTCACAACCACTTTCAGTTACTTAGTGAGACCCTGTTTCAAAATAAAGAATAAAAAAGAATAAAGAATAAAAAAAATAAGCCAGGCATGGTGGCCCATGGTTGTAATCCCAGCATTTGGGAGGCTGAGACCTGAGGATGGCTGTTTGTGGACAGTTTCAGCTACTTAGTGAGGCCCTCCACAACTTAGTGAGACCCTGTTTCAAAATAAAGAATAAAAATAGGGCAGGGGGTATGGCTCAGAGGTAAAATGCTCCTGGGTTCCATCCCCAGACCCACAAAAAACAAAAAACAAAAAAAACCCTATAGCTTGCTCAACAAACTATAAAACAAATTATTTGTGACTAATAAACGAGACTTTCCCTACAAATAATATTTAAAACGGTTTTTAATATTTATTTATTTATTTATTTATTTATTTATTTATTTATTTATTTATGCTGTACTGGGGATGGAACCCAGGGGCATTCTACCTCTGAGCGATACCCACAGTCCTATTTTTTTCTTTATTTTGAATCAGGGTCTCACTTAGTTGCAAAGGGCGTAAGTAGCTGAGGCCATCAGTGAACCCCAATCCTCCTGTCTCAGCCTCCCAAGTACAAGGATTATAAGCGTGCGCCACCACGCCTGGCTGTTTTTTATTTTTAAAAACATACTTTAATCCAAGCCGGGAGTGGTGGTGCACGTTTTTAATCTCAGTATCTGGGAGGCTGAAATAGGAGGATCGCAATTCACGGACAGCACAGGTTCAAAGCCAGCCTCAGCTACTTAGTGAGGCTTTCAGCAACTTAGTGAGACCCTTTTTCCAAATAAAATTAAAAAAAAAAAGGTCTGAGAGTATAGCCCAGAGTTAGAAAGCCTCTGGGTTCCACCCCCAGTACCACCAAAAATATAAAAAAATTAGGTCTGGGAGTGCAGCCTGGAAGTAGAAGGGTTTCCAGGAACCCCAGTACCACCAAAAACAACAACAACAAAAATAAATAAATAAATAAAATAAAAAATAGAGCTGGGGATGTAGCTTGGAGGTAAAATGCCCCTGAATTCAATCCCCAGTACCAAAATGAATGAATGAATGAATAAATGTGATTTAAAATTCTTCAGAAATCTTAACTTGCTGAAATGTATTATTTATCAAGCAATATAAAACGACATGATTGGATATTTTTACAGCTTACTCTAGCTTGTTCTCGAAGTTCATCCACAATTAAGCGATCAACTCTAGATGGGTTGGAGGTCAGTCTTGGAATCGGAGTATTGTTAGTACTGGATACTTTTTTCCCTGGGTAATTCTTGGCAAGGGCTAATTCAGTCTGTAAAAACATATATAACATTTAGATTCTGAATTTTCTAAATATGATTCAAGTATGAACAATGTTTTCATAATCCTAAAGTAGAAATGGTAAATTACTTTTTTTTTGTGTGTGTGAGTCTGGGGATGGAACCTAGGGGCATTCAACCTCCAAGCTACACCCCCTGCCCTATTTTTTATTCTTTATTTTGAAACCGGATCTCATTGACTTGCAGAGGGCCTAAGTAGCTGAGGCTGTCTGTGAACCGCGATCCTCCAGTCTCAGCCTCCCGAATGCTGGGATTGCAAGCATGTGCCATCACGCTCGGCTTGGTAAATTACTTCTTTAAATAAAAATTCTGAGCCGGGCGTGGTGGCACATGCTTGTAATCCTAGCATCTGGGAGGCTAAAACCAGAGGATTGTGGCTGGTGGCCAACCTCAGCTACTTAGTGAGGCCCTTTGCACCTCAGTGAGACCGTATTTCAAATAAAGAATAAAGCTGGGTGTGGTGGCGCACGCTTGTAACAGCATTTGGGAGGCTGAGACCGAGGATTGTGGTTTGTAGACAGCCTCAGCTATTTAGTGAGGCCCTTTGTAACTTAAAGAGACCCTGTTTCAAAATAAAGAATAAAAAATAGGGTGGGGGGTATAGCTCAGAGGTCGAATGCACCTGGGTTTCATCCCCAGACCTGCAAAACAAAACAAAGAATAAAAAAAAATAAGGTTGGGGTGTCACTTAAAGGTAGAACACCCCTGGGTTCCATCCAGTACCACCAAAAAAAAAAAAAAAAAAAAATTCTGGTTTGGTATCAAAATGCAAAAAATATAAACCATAGTATTACAGTATTTTTCTGTCATACTTAATATGTATAAAATACCTGAATACTACAAAAGTTTAATACTAAAAAATTTCAAAGAAATAAACTTTTTTTTGTGGCACTGGGATTCCTGGAAGCCCTTCTACCTCCGGGCTACACTCCCAGACCTATTTTTATATTTTTATTTGGGCAGGGGGTATAGCTTGGAGGTCAAATGCCTCTGGGTTTCATCCCCGGACCCGCAAAAAAAAAAAAAAAGTAAATAAATAAACTTTATATAAAGAGAAATTATATTTCAG
The DNA here is from genome assembly GCF_963383645.1 of Muscardinus avellanarius. Taxonomy (NCBI): domain Eukaryota; kingdom Metazoa; phylum Chordata; class Mammalia; order Rodentia; family Gliridae; genus Muscardinus; species Muscardinus avellanarius. The sequence continues at coordinate 54,384,651 of NC_137802.1, read as the reverse complement.
AGACAAAATTTAAAAATTAGAATATGGATGACATTTTAAAAACTCAAGCTTTTGTCTTTAAGTAACCTGGTTAATTGCTTATAGCCATGAATATTAATACAGTACATTAAGCCAGGAATAGTGGCACATGCCTGTAGTCCCTGTACTTGGGAGGCTGAGAGAGGAAGGTTGCAGGTTTGAGGCCAGTCTCAGCAACTCATTAAGACTCTCTTTCAAAATAAAAAAAAGGGATGGGGCTTCACTCAAAGGTAAAATGCCCCCAGGTTCAATCTACAGTACTAGAAACAGAATTTTTTTTAAAAAAACTATACATTGTAGAGAATCTATTTTAATTATAAGGCAAGTACTTTTAAATTATGCATAGTGAAGACAGGAAGAGGAACATATTAAGTAACTCCTAAGTGGAGAGTTCTATTACCTTTTTTCTCTCCTTTTCTAATGCTCTCCATTGTTCATAGCACTCTTCTAGACGAATATGAAGTTCACTGGCTGGTCCACTTCGTGTTTTAATAGGTCTTTGAAAGCCAAAAGTTGGCACGAAACCAGAAAAGGAGTTATCACCATACATCATATCATTAAAATAAGGGTACAAATGGCTTATGTCATCATAAGAAAACAAATCATAGGAATCCAACAGTGGAACAACAGAATGGCCAAATGAGTGGGTGGATCTTAGAGGAAACCCATTCGAACCAAGTTGTTGAAAACTCTGATTATGCCTTAAATCTCCCATCATGTAATTATTAGAAAAGCATGATGCCTGTGTGCGATTCACACGGCTAGCAATATTGCTGTCTCCACTTCCTTGTCTGTGGCTATTAAAATGACCCTGTGACTCCAGTAGATCTTGATATGTACTTTGAGATAAGCCATCTAAATGCTTTGGACCTTCCTCAGGATCATAATGTCCACTTTGGGGCTTGGCTTGAAAATTGTGTTTGTTTACATTTTCAATGATCCCATACTGCTGAGCTGAATAATTATCACAAAATCCATTTGGCTGCTTTATTTTTTTATCTGTAACAGAGTCAAAGAGATTTTCTTCTCCAGTCTTTGTCAGTCCTTCCATGTGACTGACAGATTGAATTCTTTCTGCACCACTGTAATTGAAATCAAAACTAGAAAATGCTGAAGGGTTTTCTTGGCAATATTTCTGAAATAAATTGCTATTTGGGGTTAAATTTGCAGATGATAGTTGGGGGAAATCTGAAGAATGGTTAGAACTTTTTGAAACTGCACTTAAATGACTATTTAATTTCATCAAGTTACCTTGATTTCGATAAGGAATAGGAGTGCTGTTTTTTGTTTGAACATTCATCCAAGTTGGTCTGTTTAAATTGATACCTCCTGAAGATGTTGCTGAGTTTGATAATAAATTCACTGATTTAAAATACTCAGAATTTGGGGGATCAGATTTAGCAAACTGTTGCTTCTCTGTGACATTAGCAAAATCATTATTAGTTGGACAAACTGTGTGAGGTTTGAGTCCATATTCTGATTTTAAGCCAAAATCAGCAGTAAATGCTGCCTCCTTTGCAAACTGTTTTTCTGTCAGATGTGGTGTAGTCTTCGGAAATGTGAAATTCTGCTGGTCAGGCATTGTCTCTTCCATTTTTTTCTGATTTGCTGGTTTAACTTGAAATAACTTTGTATAGGCATCTGCTTCTACAGCTGGTGTTTCAGGTGTGCCATTGGCTAATTTTTTACCATCTTGAACACTAAAATTTGAACATTTATTAAGCTTAGCCTTATTTGGATGAGTATATTCTGGGTATCTACAATAATCTGCATTTTCACTATATCTATTAAATTGGGAAAGAAACATCTCTGCCCTTTTCTGCTGTAATGGTGCTTCAAGACCTTTAGCACATATTTTCTCTCTTGCATAAGAGTAAGTATCAATTCCTGATTCTTTCATGATATCAGACAGACCAGTTTGTGGTGTAAAACAGTTTTTGATAAATGGATATTCTTGGAATGTTGCCTTAGCTGTATCATTTGTCTGAATATTGTAACAGTTAGAATGATCACTTCTTGAGGGGTATATCCATTGTTCTTCAAGGTCTAAACCAGTAAATCCATGATAAAATTCATCTATTTTTTGTTGTGGTGTGAGACTACTATTATGCAGGTATTGCTTTTCCACTGCTGACACAGATTCACCACTATAAAAAGCTTGCGGAGAGATAGCTGTATCTATTGGCCTTTTAGTTTCTGTCAAGAGGTCATGGTGATCTACAAATCTGCTTGTGTTCATTGGCCAAACTGACTTTAAATTGGAGGAGCAGGTCCTAAAACAAGTAAATATATTTAGTTACAATTTAAGTTTTAAAAACTATTTCCTCGGTAGAAAACATAGGAAAGATTTTCAAAAACATTTTATCTTGCCCCACCTTAACATTTTCAAATCTCTTCCAACTCTGCCTTATAGGCTACCATTACCTCCAGATAGTTCTCTGTACATGAAATGTGCTATATTCTCCATAAATACAGTCATGCCCTGATATTTAAGTCAACAACAGGCCATGCATATGTCAGTAGTCTTTAAGATTATAATGGAACTAAAAAATTCTATTGCTTAACGATGTCATAGCCATCATGACATCATAACATTCTCATAGCACAAGGCATTATTTATATATTTGTGGTGGTGAAAACCCTATTGCACTTTCAATCATATGAAAGTATAGTACAAGCCAGGCATGGTGGCGCACGCTTGTACTCTCAGTACTTGGGAGGCTAAGACAGGCAGATTGCAGGTTGTCGACCAGCCTCAGCTACTTAGTGAGACCCTGCTTCAAAATAAATAATAAAGCCAGGCATGGTGGCACACACTTGTAATCCACGTGCTTGAGAGGCTGAGACAGGAGGATTGCACAGGTTCGAAGCCAGCCTCAGCAACTTAGTGAGGCTCTCAGCAACTTAGTGAGACCCTGTTTCCAAATAAAATATAAAATAGGTCTGGGAATATAGCTCGGATGTAGAAAACCTCTGGGTTCCACCCTCAGTCTCCCAAGTACCGGGATTACAAGTGTGTGCCACCACGCCCAGAAGCACAGTGTCCTTATTTATGAAATAGAGTGGGTAATGTGGCTTTCACACCCAAATAAAACAAATCATATTTTATAAACTTCTACCACATGAATAAAATCCATATGTACTTCTGTAATGTATAACAGGTTTTATTCTTTGAGATCTATGTTTAAAATAAAAGCTCCTTAAAAAAAATACACACACACACACACACACACACACACACACACACACACACAGAGTACTGGGGATGAAACTCAGGGACATTCTATCTCTGAGCTACAACCTCCACCCTATTTTTTCTTCTTTATTTTGAAACAGGGTCTCACTGAGTTGCAAAGGACCTCACTAAGTAGCTGAGACTGGCCGTGAGTCCGGATCCTCCTGTTCAGCCTTCCAAATGCTGGGATTACAAGAGTGCACCACCACACCCAACAAAATTTATATTCTTTAGGTCAAAATTTAGCTCATGAACTCAAGGGAAATAGCTCTAAATTATGCAAGGATAACTTTTTTTGTGTGTGTGGTCTTGGGGATGGAACCCAGAGGCCTCTACCTCTGGGCTATGCCCTTGACCTATTTTCTATTTTATTTGGAAACAGAGCCTCACTCAGTAGCTGAGGCTGGCTTTGAACCTGTGCGATACTCCTGTCACAGCCTCCCAAGCACTGGGATTACAAGCGTGGGCCACCACGCCTGGCTTGCAAGGATAACTTTTAAAATGAAATTTCTTAAGCAAATAAAACCTTAGGCTAAACTTTTAATTGTATGGCAAGTATTTCTGCAAAAACAAGGCTTCTAAGCTGGACACGGTGGCTCATGCCTACAATCCCAAGTACTTGGGAAGATGAGACAGCAGTATCCCAAATTTGAGACCAGCTTCAGCAACTTAGATTCTCAACAACCTAGTGAGACCCTGTTTCAAAAAAAAAAAAAAAAAAAAAAAAAAAAAGGTGGGGGTATAACTCAAAGACAGAATGGCCCTAGGTTCAATCCCCAGTACCAAAAATAAAGGCTTCTACAAACAAATATTTGAATTAAGTTGGATACTGTCAAATGAGTCAAAATTAAATATAAAAGAGTAACTTAGTATATATAAATTTAAAAGCTATTTATGCACTATAAAAGTTATATAATGTACTAACCCTTCAGCAAAATATGGCTGTGACTTATCCTGTTCTTCCAAAATGTTAGATACAAGTCCATATAAATCTGTTTCACTGCCATAGTCATTTCTTTCAGTTTGAATCCTAAAAACAAATGAATATCATATGTAAACTATTGTATTCATGTTAAACACAATATATTAATTTCTCCTTCCAGTCATATTCTACCATTAATTTTTGTATATTTTGACTGAATTTATATCATTTAAAATAAAGAAGAGACCAAGAACTCAAGAATATTTTCTACTAGGGAAAAATGGGTAACAGAAGGAATTCTAGATGAAGGAGATTCTATAAAGGAGCAAAAAAGGCGACCTAACTGAGGGGATGGGAGAGGGGAAGAGAAAACTAAAGCACATGATGTACTTAAACAAACATATCAAAGTTGATCACTAAGCCAAGCATTGGGAAGGAGGGATGGGGAGGGAAAAAGGTGGGGATTGGGTAAGGGCTAATTAGGTGATGTGTGCATGTATGTCTCCACCATCTTTTATCCCATTAAATTGTATGGCTATAATGCATCAATTAAAAAAAAAAGAATATTTTCTACTATGACATAGTGTCTATCCTATATTAATATTTCTCCCTTGTTTCAAATTCTGTATCTACTTCACATTGTATATTTATCTCTTATTTCTCCAAGACATATACTATTAATTTTAGGTGACAAAGATAAATCATAGACCTGTAATATTTCAGACATGCTTCGTACCATAGTTGCTCCTGAATGTGTGTCTAGTCTTATTTCATCAACAGCTGTTCAGATTCTTCATTTGTGATTTGAAAATCATATGAACATGCTGCTCTATTTTTGTTAAAACACACATCCTTGAGCTGGGTGTGGTGGCACATGCTTGTAATCCCAGCATTCAGGAGGCTGAGACCTGAGGATAGCGGTTCACGGACAGCCTCAGCTATTTAGTGAGGCCCTCCACAACTTAGTGAGACCCTGTTTCAAAAATAAAAGAATAAAAAATAGGGCATGGGGTGCAGCTCAGAGGTCGAATGTCCCTGGGGGTTCCATCACCAGACCCGCAAAAAAAAAAAAAAAAAAATACACACCCTTCCTTCTTTCCTCCTTCCCTCCAGCTCTCCCTCCCTCCCTCCCTTTTTTTCTGGTACTGGGCATTGAACCAACAGGTGTTCTGAGCTACACTCTAGTCCTTTTTCTATTTATTTCTTTATTTACTAGGGATTGAACCCAGGGGTATTCTACCTCTGAGCTATTTCCCCAGACCTATTTTTAATTTTTTTTTAACTTTGTTGGGCATGGTGGCACATTGTTTGTAATCCCAGTATTTAGGAGGCTGAAACAGGAGGATTGCAGGTTCATGGCCAGCCTCAACTACTTAGTGTAGCCCTCTACAACTTAGTGAAACCCTGTTTCAAAATAAAGAATGAAAAATAGGGCTGGAAGTGTATCTTAGAGGTAGAATGCTCCTAAGCACACAGGCACACACAAATAGTCTTTTTACTTTGAAACAGAATTGTGGAGAGCCTTGTTAAATTGCCAAGACTAGTCACAAACTAATCATCCTGTCTCAGCCTCCCAGGTACTTGGGATTGTAGAAATGTGCTACCATGCTCTGTTTAGCCCTTTTTATTTATTTAACTTTTTTTTTTTTTTTTTTTGGTGGTACTGGGGATGGAACCCAGGGGCCTTCTACCTCTGGGCTACGCTCCTAGACCTATTTTATATTTTTTATTTGGAAACAGGGTCTCACTAAGTTGCTGAGAGCCTCACTAGAGTAGCTGAGGCTGGCTTTGAACCTGTGTGATCCTCCTGTCTCAGCCTCCCAAGCGCGGGGATTACAAGCACACATACACACAAAAACAACCTCACTTAGCTTGAGAAATCTGTTATTAATTTACCTGTTTTTTACACTGATCTGAGAATTAGAAGGTTGTTTAATATCATCTCCATATGTAGACCATGGTGCATAGAAAAGTGAGGAATCTATAGAACTTGCATATTCTGCTGATGAAGAGAGTGGAGTGTAGGTCTGCCTTAGGTCTACATTGTCTTCATTCTAAAAATTTAAAAAAAGTTTGTATATTAGACACATCAAACTTCATTTATAGAGCTGGGCATGGTAGCGCACGCTTGTAATTCCAGCATTGGGGAGGCTAAGACCGGAGGATTGTAGTTCACAGACAGCCTCAGCTACTTAGTAAAGCCCTCCACAACTTAGTTAGACCCTGTTTCAAATTAAAGAATAAAAAATAGAGCAAGGGGTGTAGCTCAGAGGTCGAATGCCCCGGTTTCTATCTCCAGACCTGAAAAAAAGAGAAAACTTCACTTATAGCTAAATATGGTGGCACACACCTAAAATCCTAGCTACTTAAGAGGCTAAGACAGGAGGATTGCAATTTTGAAACCAACCTGGGAATTTAGCAAAATTCTGTGTCAAAAAGTAAAAAAAAAAAGCTGGATGTGGTGGCACACGCTTGTGATCCCCACACTTGGGAGGCGGAGACAGGAGGATCATGCAGGTTCATAGCTAGCCTCGCTGGCTTAAGAGACCCTGTTTCCAACTAAAAATATAAAAATAGGTCTGGGAGTGTAGCCCGGAGGTAGAAGGGCTTCCAGGAACCCCAGTACCACCAAAAAGAAAAAAGTAAAAAAAATTTTACTTTAAATTATTATTTCAAAGGGCTGTTTATATAGTTTAGTTGTAGAGTGTATGCTGCCTAGCATGCGTGTGGCCCTGGATTCAATCCTCAGTACTTAAAAAAAAAAAAAAGAAAGAAAAGAAAAGAAAGAGAAAAAAGCCCAACTTTGCATATTATAGAATATTAGCAAAACAATAAGAAACCAGATGAATAATATAGGTATAAGAGTTGGGAGAATTTATACAAATCTAGACTTAGCTACTTAAGCTTATGTTATACCAGCTATTGTCAAAATTTCCAGTGAAGATATTCTAGCTTTACTGGTCATCAAGGCTCCTGTGGAAATTGGTCAACTATGTTACTCCAATACCAAAGCAATCACAGAAAATATAGAAAAAAAGTGGGTATGTCTGTGTTGCAATTAAATTTTATTTACAAAAACAAAGTCTAGTCAGATATGCAGATAAGCATTATGTGGAGATTAGCAGTTTATTTTTTTACTTATTGCAGCACTGGAGATTGAACCTAGGGACACTCTACCTTCTAGCTATAACCTCAGTACTTTATTTTTTGTTTTGTGTGCTGGTAAAAGTGTGAAAAAATCAACTGTTACTTTTTGTGTGTGCTACTGGGGATGGAACCCAGGGGCATTCTACCTCTGAACCATACCCCCCCCCAGCTCCATCTTATTTTATTTTTGAAACAGTCTCTGTTGAAACTCGACCATAGTGTCTGGGTCTTGACCCCTGGCTAGCCGGGACAGAGCTGCAGCACAATAAACCTCGCTTGCATTTAAAAAAAAAAAAAAAAGAAACAGTCTCACTATGTTGCTAAATAAGGCTGGTCCCAAACCTATGATCCTCCTGTCTCAGCCTTCCAAGTACTGGGATTACAAACCACCACACCTGGCTGCAGTGTTATTTTAAATAAGTCATATACAAAATTGACTCAGTGTTTCTAATACATGTGAAAAATGAATGTACAATTATATAGAATTTTTCAATTTTCAAAAAAAAATTCTACAGACATTATATTTAGTCAATCTTGTGACATTGGTATTATCTTTTTTTTTTTTTTAACGTACTGGGGATTAAATCCAGGGGCATTGTACCTCCAAGCTACACCCCCAGCCCTATTTTTTAGTCCTTTTTTAATGTTTGAAACAGGGTCTAAGTTGCCAAGGGCATAAGTAGCTGAGGCTGTCACAAACCGTGATCCAATGATCTCCACCTCCCGAATTCTGGGATTACAAGCATGTGCCACCATGCCTGGCCTGGTATTATCTCTTAAAAGCAAGAAATCTGAGCTCCATACGATGGTATACACCTGTAATCCCAGTACTCAGGAGGCTTAGACAAGAGGATTACAGATTTAAGACCAGTGTCAGCAATTTAGTGAGACCCTCAGCAATCTAGCAAGATCTTGTTTCAAAATGAAAAATAAAAAGAACTGAGGGTGTAGCTTGGAGGTAGAAGGCCCTTGGGTTCAATCCCCTGTATAAAACAAAATAAGGCCAGGTGTGGTGGTGCATGCTTGTAATCCTCGTGGTTGGGAGGTGGAGACAGAAGGATCGCACAGGTTCAAAGCCAGCCTCACTGGTTTAAGAGACTCTGTTTCCAAATAAAAATATAAAATAGGTCTGGGAGTGTAGCCCAGAGGTAGATGGGTTTCTAGGAACCCAGTACTACCAAAATAATAATAATAATAATAATAATAATAATGATGATGATGATGATGATGATGATGTAAATAAAACCAAACAAGGAATCTGAACTGGGGATATAGCTCATAGGTAGAGCATTTTGTTAGCATAACTGAGGTCCCTTGGGTTTAATGCCCAGTACAGGAAAACAAAAAACACAAGGAATATGAGGCTACAGATTACTCAAGCAATATATGACAAACTTAAATCAAATCGCATCCTCTAGCAAAAGGCCTTTTTAAAAATAAGATTTTTAGCTGGACGTGGTGGCGCACACTTGTAATCCCCACGCTTGGGAGGCTGAGACAGGAGGATTGCGCAGGTTCGAAGCCACCTCAGCTGGCTAAAGAGACCCTATTTCCAAATAAAATATAAAATAGGTCTGAAAGTGTAGCCCAGAGGTAGAAGGCCCCTGGGTTCCATCCCAAGTACCACCAAAATACTACTACTACTACTACTATCTTTACTTTTCAGCTATTTTCAAGATATGTTGCAAAAATGAAACAATATCTAAAATGTTATTATCAGGGCGGGTGGTGGCACACACTTGTAATCCACACTTGTAGTCCCCAATGCTTGGAAGGCTAAAACAGGAGGATCATGCAGGTCTGAAGCCATCCTCAGCTGGTTTAAGAGACCGTTTCCAAATAAAATATAAAATAGGTCTGGGATTATAGCCCAAAAGTAGAAGGCCCCTGGGTTCCATTCCCAGTACCACCAAAAAAAAAAAAATTTAAAAATAATAATAGCCGGGTGTGGTGGCGCAAGCTTGTAATCCCCGCGCTTGGGAGGCGCAGGTTCGAAGTCAGCTGCGCTGGCTTAAGAGACCGTTTCCAAAAATAAAAAAAATTGGTCCTGGAGTGTAGTCCGGAGGTAGAAGGGCTTCCAGGAACCCCAGTACCCCTAATAATAATAATAATAATAATAATAATAATAATAATAATAAAAATGTTATCTCTTCAAAATTTTCAAAGATAATTTTATAATTAGAAGACAAATACAAACTTATTCTTTTCTTTTTCTGGTGAATTGAGTAAAGAAGCCAAAAAGTTTGAATTTTAAGATTTTCCTTTTTTTTTCGGTACTAGGGATTGAACTCCAGGGCATTTTACCTCCGAACTACACCCCACACCTAGCTGGGTGTGGTGGCGCACACTTGTAATCCCCACGCTTGGGAGGCTGAGACAGGAGGATCGCACGAGTTCAAAGCCAGCCTCAGCTACTTAGTGAGGTTTTCAGCAACTTAATGAGACCCTGTTTCCAAATAAAATACAAAAAAGGTCTGAGAATATAGCCCAGAGGTAGAAAGCCTCTGGGTTCCACCCCCAGTACCACCACCACCAAAAAAAAAGAAAAAAAAAAAAAAAAGCCCTACACTCCACACGTATTTTTTATTCTTTATTTTGAAACAGGGTCTCACTAAGTTGTGGAGGGCTTCACAAGTTGCTGAGGCTGTCCTTAAATCTGTGACCCTCCTGTCTCAGCTCAGACGTAGGATGTCCCTGGGTCCATTCCCAGTACAAAAAAAAAAAAAAAAAATCCACAAGGAAAGAAGCCAGATGTGGTGGTGTAAAACTGTAATCCCAGTACTTGGAAGGCTGAGACAGGAGGATCACAGGTTCAAGACCAGTCTTAGCAACTTAGTGAGACTTAGTAATATAGTAAGATCCTGCTTCAAAATAAAAAAATGAGCCAGGCGTGGTGGCTCATGCTTGTAATTACAGCGCTTGGGAGGCTGAGACAGGAGGATCACACAGGTTTGAAGCCAGCCTCAGCTATTTAGTGAGGCTCTCAGCAACTTAGTGCGACCCTGTTTCCAAATAAAATATTTTAAAAATTGGTCTGGGAGTATAGCCCGGAGGCCGAAAGCCTTTGGGTTCCATCCCCAGTACCACACACACACACACACACACACACACACACACACACACACAAAAGAGTTGGGCTGGGTGGCACACGCTTGTAATCCCAGCATTTGGGAGGCTGAGACAGAAGGATTGCCCTATTTTTTATTTATTTTGAAATGATCTTACTAAGTTAATAAGAGTCTTACTAAGTTGCAGAGGCTAGTCCTTCTTACTCCGTCTCCTAAGTACTGGGATTACAGGCATGTGCCACTGCTACCTGTACATCTTATGCACATATCAAGGTTTTGGGGTTTTGTGTTGTTTTTTGTTGTGGTGGAGCCCAGGGGCATTTTACCTTTGAGCCACACCCCAGCCCTATTATTTATTTTGAAACAGGGCATCACTAAATCACAGAGGACCTCACTAAGTAGCTGAGGCTGGCCACAATCCTCCTGTTTCAGCCTCACAAATATTGGTATTACAAGTGTGCTCTACTATATCTTACATCCCAAGTTTTAATAGTTCCTTATTTGAAGAGTTAAAAATTGTGAATTTAGCCGGGTATGGTGATGCACACTTGTATCCCAGTACTTGGGAGGCTGTAACAGAAGGATCACAAGTTCAAAGCCAGCCCTAGCAATTTAGTGAGACTCTCAGAAACTTAGTGAGACCCTGTTCCCGAATAAAAATAAAGTAGGTCTGGGGGTGTAGGCTCGAGATAGAAAGCTCTGGATTTCATCCCCAGTAACACACACACACACACACACACACACACACACACACACACACACACACATTCTAAATCTAAGCCAGGTATGGTGGTGTACACTTATAATCCCAGCACTTGGAAGGCTGAGACAGGTGGATCACAGGTTGGAGGACAGCCTTGGCAATCAACCCTAGTGAAACCCTCTTCAAAAGTAAAAACAGCTGGGCGTAGTGGCGCACGCTTGTAATCCCAGTACTTGGGAGGCCTCAGCTACTTAGTGAGGGCCTCTGCAACTTAGTGAGACCCTGATTAAAAATAAAATAGAAAATAGGTCTGGGGAGGCTGGGCATGGTGGCACACACTTGTAATCCCTGCACTTGGGAGGCGGAGACAGGAGGATAGTGCAGGTTCGAAGCCAGCCATGCTGGCTTAGGAGACCCTGTTTCCAAATAAAAATATAAAAAATAGGTCTGGGAGTGTAGCCCGGAGGTAGAAGGGTTTCCAGGAACCCCAATAACACCAAAAATAAAAAAAAAAAGAAAAAGAAAATAGGTCTGGGAGTGTAGCCCAAAGGTATAAAGCCTCTGGGTTCCATCCCCAGTACCACAAAAATAAATAAAAATTTTAAAACTGAAGAATCAAAAATAGAGCAGGGAGTGTAGCTCGGAGGTCAAATGCCCCTGGGTTCCATCCTCAGACCTGAAAAGAAAAAAAAAAGAAGAAAAAGAAAAAGCCAAATGTGGTGGCGCACTCTTGTAATCCCAGCATTTGAGAGGCTGAGACAGGAGGATCGCAATTCGCGGACAGCCTCAGCTATTTAGTGAGGCCCTTTGCAACTCAGTGAGACCCTGTTTCAAAATAAAGAATAAAAAATAGGACTGCGGTGTAGCTTGGAGGTAGATACCTCTGGGTTCACTCTCCAATATGAAGACACACACACACTGACATGTAATAACTATAAATATCCTGACATAAACACAATGTAAGTCTTATTTTCTTATACAGAAGAAATATAATTCTGGCTAAAAATGTGTTTTGTTTTTGTGTGGTACTGGGGATTGAACCTAGAAGCATTTGCCACCATACCTGGTTAAATGTGCTGGTATTTTTGTGTGTGTATGTGGTACTGGGGATGGAACCCAGGGGCCTTCTACCTCTGGACTACACTCCCAGACCTATTTTATATTTTATTTTGAAACAGGTCTCACTAAGTTACTGAGAGCTTCACTAAGTAGCTGAGGTTGGCTTTGAACCTGCACAATCCTTCTGTCTCAGCTTCCCAAGTACTGGGATTACAAGTGTATGCCACCATGCCCAGCATAAATATGCTTTTTTTAGTACTGAGGACTGAATCCATGGACTTTCACACACTATACCTCTAAGTTTTCAGATACTAAAAATGTGTTTTATTTTTTAAATATTTATTCATTCATGTATTTGTGGCACTGAGGATTGGGCCCAAGGACATTCTACTTCCAAGCCACACCCATAGCCCTTTTTATTTTGAAACAGGGTCTTAGTAAGTTGCTGAGACTGGCCTCAAACTTGCAATACTCCTGTCTTAGCCTCCCAATATTAGAACTACAGGTATGTACCACCATGCCTAGATTGTGTGTGTGTGTGTGTGTGGTACTGGGGATTGAACCATCATTCTACCTCTGGGCTACACCCCAGTCCTATATAATTTTTGTTTTGAAACAGGACCATGCTAGGCTGCTGAGAGTTTCACTAAGTTGCTGAGGAGGCTGTTTTTGAACCTATTATCCTCCTGGCTTAGCCTCCTAATTACTGGTATTGCTTGCTTGCACGACCACACCCACTTGTTTTATGTTTTGTTTTGTTTGGTACTGGAGACTGAATGCAGGGGCATTCTGACTGTAGCTATACCCCCAGCCATATACATACATACATACATACATACATACATACATACATACTATATATATATATATGTATTTTTTTGGGGGGGTGGTACTGTGGTTCCTGGAAACCCTTCTACTTCCGGCTACACTCCCAGACCTATTTTATTTATTTATTTATTTGGTGGTACTGGGGGTGGAACCCAGAGTCTTTCTACCTCCGGGCTATACTCTCAGACCTTTTTTTTAATATTTTATTTGGAAACAGGGTCTCACTAAATTGCTGAGAGCCTCACTAAGTAGCTGAGGCTGGCTTCAAACCCGTGCGATCCTCCTGTCTCAGCCTCCCAAGCACAGGGATTACAAGCGTGTGCCACCATGCCCGGCTCCAGACCTATTTTATATTTTATTTGGAAACAGGGTCTCTTAAACCAGCTGAGGGTGGCTTTGAACCTGCAAGATCCTCCTGTCTCAGCCTCCCAAGCACGGGGATTACAAGCGTGTACCACCATGCCCGGCTTCCCAGCCATGTTTTATTTATTTATTATTAATTATTTATTTTTGGTGGTACTGGGGTTCCTGGAAGCCCTTCTACCTCCGGGATACACTCCCAGACCTATTTTATGTTTTTATTTGGAAACAGGGTCTCTTAAGCCAGCGCACAGCTGGCTTCGAACCTGCACAATCCTCCTGTCTCTGCCTCCCAAGAGCGGGGATTACTAGAGTGTGCCACCACGCCCGGCTCATAGTTTTTATTTTTAAACAGGAAATCACTAAATTGTAGATGGCCTTGTGAAGTTGCAGAGGCTGAATGGAAACCTATGATCCTTCTGTCTCAGCCTTCCAAGTACTAGAATTACAAGCATGTGCCACCACACCCTGCTGTTTTATTTTATTTATTGGTGGTACTGGGGTTCTTGGAAACCCTTCTACCTTCGGGCTACACTCCAAGACCTATTTTTATATTTTTATTTGGAAACAGGGTCTCTTAAGCCAGAGAGGCTGGCTTCGAATCTGCGCAATCCTCCTGTCTCCATCTCCCAAGTGGGGGGATTGCAAGCATGCGCCACCATGCCCGGCTGTTTTATTTTTATTTATTTTTTTACGGTACTGGGGATGGAACCCAGGGGCATTCTACCTCCAAGCCAAACCCCCAGCCTTGCTTTTTTATTCTTTATTTTGAAACAGGCTCTGAGTTGCAAAGGGCCTCACTAAGTAGCTGAGGCTGTCTGCGAACTTCCACCCTCCTTGTCTCAGCCTCCCAAATGTTGGGATTACAAGTATGAGCCACCAAGTTTGGCTTGTTTATTTTACTTTATTATTTATTTATGTATTTAGCAACTTCCCAAGTGCTTGGGATTACAAGCGTGTGCCACCATACCCAGAGACTTTTTTTTCCCACTGCTGGGGATCAAACCTGGGTATCACACATACTAGGCAAGTATCCACTGAGTTACATGCCTAACCCTATAAAGGCTTTTTTCTTTAGAACCTTTTATAATTTTATTCCTTTACCTCAATTTTTTTTTTTTTTGGTGGTACTGGGGTTCCTGGAAGCCCTTCTACCTCCGGGCTACACTCCCAGACCTATTTTTACATTTTCATTTTTGGAAACAGGGTCTCCTAAGCCAGCGCACGCGGCTGGCTTCGAACCTGCGCGATCCTCCTGTCTCCGCCTCCCAAGCCCGGGGATTACAAGCGTGCGCCACCACGCCCGGCTACCTCAATTTTTTTAATCGTAGACTTACTTTGACTTGTTTTCAGTGGTGAATAATCCAAAGTGACAAAAAACTTGTTTATCTTTTTGAAATAGCGTAAGCTGGGCGTGGTGGTGCACACTTGTAATCCCAGTACTTGGGAGGCTGAGACAGGAGGATCATGGGTTCGAGGACAACCTCAGCTCAGAGGTAGAATGCCCCTGGGCTCCATCACCAGTAATGATGTAAATAAATAAAAAATAAGTAAATAAGTAAATAAATAAAAAAGTAAATAAGTAAATAAATAAGTAAATAAATAAAAATAAGTAAATAAATAAGTAAATAAAAATAAAAATAAATAAATATAATATAATATATATAATATATTATATATATTATATAATATATAATATATAAATAAATATAAAATATAAATAAAGTAAATAAAAATAAAAATAAGTAAATAAATTTAAAAGTTGCTTACGAGATAGGGAAATAACTCAATGGTAGAGGGCTTGCCTAACATTTGCAAGGCCCTGAGTTGTTTTTCCTTATATAATTTTTTTTAAATTTACAAGTTAAAACCCAGCTAGGTATCATGGCACAAGCAGTAATTCTAGTACTTGGCAGGCTGAGACAGGAGGATCACAGGTTCAAGGCCAGCCTCAGCAATTAGATTATAACTGATGACAGTCAGTGAGATTCTCATCAGCTTAGAGACCCTGTTTCTAGGGCTGGTGTATAGCTCAGAGATAAAATGTCTCTTGGTTAAATTCCCAGTAACCCCCCAACACATAATTAATAAATAGTTAAAATCATCGCTACTTGGAAGTCTGAGGCAGAAGGATGGCAAATTTGGGGAAGCCTTGGCAAATTAGCAAGACCCTGTGTCAACAAATATAAAAAATAAAAAGGGCTGGAAATGTATCTCAGATACAGAGCATCTCTGGGTTCAATGCCCAGTAGTGCAAAAATTATATGTAATTTAAAAAATTTTTAAATGAGCTGGGTGTGGTGGTGCATACATGCTTGTAATCTCAGTTCTTGGGAGGCTGAGACAGGAGGATTGCAGGCTTTCAGCTTAGTGAGGCCCTCCACAACTTAGAGAGACCTTGTTTCAAAATAAAGAATAAAAAATAGGGCTGGGGCTGTAGCTCAAAGTAGAATGCCTCTGGGTTCAATCCCCAGTACTACAAAAGATAAAATAAAAAGATTAAATAGCTGCTTAAACAAAAAAAAAATTTTAACTTTCTTTTTTGGTGGTACTGAGGTTCCTGGAAGCCCTTCTACTTCCGGGCTACACTCCCAGACCTAACTTTTTATATTTTTATTTGAAAACAAGGTCTCTTAAGCCAGCGAGGGTGGCTTCGAACCTGTGCGATCCTCCTGTCTCTGCCTCCCAAGCGCGGGCATTACAAGTGTGCGCCACCATGCCCAGCCAAAAGAAATATTTTTAGACAACAAGATAAAGTGTTGGGAATAAAAATATATTTGGGAGGATACTTTTAAGTACATTTACATTGCAAAGTAAACTCTGTGGCTAGGGATGTAGCTCAGTGCTAAATGTGTTTTGTTTTGTGGCACAGGAGATGGAACTCAGGGGCATTTTACCTCTGAGCTACACTACCAGCTCTATTTTACTTTTATTTTGAAACATTCTCATTAGTTTGAAGAAAGCCTCACTATTTGCTGGGGCTGTCCTCGAACCTGTGATCCTCCTGTCTCAGACTTCCAACTACTGCGAATATAAGTGTGCATCACCATGCCTGGCGCAAAATAATAAGTTCTTACCATGCACAAGGCACTGAGTTCAGTGTCTTAAAAAAAAAAAAAAAAGCCAGGCATGGTGGTACATGCTTGTAATCCCAGCACTTGGGAAGCTGAGACAGAAGGATTGCACAGGTTTAAAGCTACCCTCAGCTACTTAGTGAGGCTCCCAGCAACTTAATGAGACCTTGTTTTCCAAATAAAGTATAAAATAAGTCTGGGAGAGCTGGGCGTGGTGGCTCATGCTTGTAATACCAGCATTCAGAAGGCTGAGACCAGAGGAACACGGTTCGAGGACAGCCTCAGCTACTTAGTGAGGCTCTCTGCAACTCAGTGAGACCCAGTTTCAAAAAAAAAAAAAAAAAAAAAGGCAGGGGGTGTAGCTCGGAGGTTGAATGTCTCTGGTTTTCATCCCCAGACCCGCAAAAAAAAAAAAAGAAAGAAAGAAAAATGGTCTGGGAGTATAGCCTGGAGGTAGAAAAGGCCCTGGGTTCCACCCCAAGTACCAAAAACATAAAAAAATAAAAAATAAAAAAATAAAGGCAGAGAAGAATTGAGGCATAAAAATAAATTCTATTAGAAAAAGCAAATCCTACTTGGTGTGGTGGCACAGGCTTGTTATCCCAGTATTTGGGAGGCTGAGACAGAAAGATTGCAGGTTCATGGCCAGCCTCAGCTACTTAGTGAGACCTTGTTTCAAAATAAAGAATAAAAAATAGGGCCAGGAGCTGGGCGTGGTGGCTGCACAGCTTGTAATTCCAGCACTTGTGAGGAGGAGACAGGAGGATTGGGGAGGTTCGAAGCCAGCCTTGCTGGCTTGAGACCCTGTTTCCCAATAAAAATATAAAAATAGGTCTGGGAGTGTAGCCTGGAGGTAGAAGTGTTTCCAAGAACCCCAGTACCACCAAAAAAAAAAAAAAAAAAAAGTCTGCAAATATAGCCCAGAGGTAGAAAAGGCCCTGGGTTCCATCCCTAGTACTACCAAAATAGTAAAATAAAAAATTTAAAAAATGCCAGGCGTGGTGGTGCATGCTTGTAATCCCCACACTTGGGAGGCAGAGACAGGAGATCGCACTGGTTCGAAGCCAGCCATGCTTGCTTAAGAGACCCTGTTTCCAAATAAAAATATAAAAATAGGTCTGGGAGTGTAGCCCAGAGGTAGAAGGGCTTCCAGGAACCCCAGTACCACCAAAATAATAATAATAATAAAAAAAATAGGGCTGGGGGTGTAGCTCAGAGGCAGAATGCCCCTTGGTTCCATGTCTAATACCTCAAAAAATAAAAAATAAAGAAATAAAAAGAAAATCCTTTTTAAAGGATTGGTTTAACTTTTGTATTCTTGGAAAAAACAAATAATTTGGTGGATTTATACATAATTATACTTCAAATATCTGGATTCTTTTCAGTTAAAATATTTATGAAAAGGGCGTGATGGCACATGCTTGTAGTTCTAGTCTTGGAAGGCTGAAACAGGAGGATTGCAGGTTGGAGGACAGCCTCAGCAAGTATTGACTCATCAACCTAGCAAGACCCTGTTTCAAAATAAAAATAAAAAATTAAGAGCCGGGTCTGGTGGTGCATGCTTGTAATTACTGTACGTTAGAGGCTGAGACAGGAGAATATAGTTTCACAACCAGCCTCAGCTACTTAGTGAGGCCCTCTACAACTGAGACCCTGTTTCAAAATAAAGTCAAGTTAGGGGTGTAGCTCAGAGGTAGAATGCTCCTGGGCTCAATCCCTAGTACCACAAAAAAAGATATATGTATATACATATACATATGTATACACCTTCAAGTGCCACCATGCTTGGCTTAAATGTTACCTCTTATATCACTGTTATTCTTAAAACAGCTAAATGAAATTAAATCTAGAAAAGCTGGGCATGGTGATGAAAGTCCATTTTCCCAGTACTTTGGAGACTGAGACAGAAGGAGCGCAGGTTCCAGGCCAGCCTAAGCAATTTAGTGAGAGCCTGATTCAAAGTAAAAAAACTTAAAAGGGCTGGGGTGTAGCTCAGAGGTAGAATGTCCCTGGGTTTGACCCATGGTGCAAAACAAATAAATCCAAGCCCAGTGTGGTGGTGCACGCTTGTAATCCCAGTACTTGGGAGGCTGAGACAGGAGGATCACAGGTTCACAGTCAGTCTCAGTTACTTAAGCCCTCTGCAACTTAGTAAGACCTTGTTTCAAAATAAAGAATAAAAAATAGGGTTAGGGGTGTAGCTCGGAGGTGGAATGCCCCTAGGTTCCATTCCCAGTACTGAAAAACAAATAATAAAAATAAAAATTTTAAATTCAAGTAAAATTTAGTGGAAATGTAAACATCATAGGGTACATAAAGCCGTGTTGGTGGTGTACTCTTGTAATCCCAGTACTTGGGAGGCGAGACAAGAGAATTGCAGGTTCACAGCCAGCTTCAGCAACTCTGGTGAGGACCTTTGCAACTTAGCGAGACCCTGTTTCAAACAAAATAATAAAATAGGGCTACGGATGTATTTTGAAGGAAGAATACCCCTGGGTTCAATCCCTAGTACCACAAAAATAAATAGACAGCATTAAGAGTCTGGTTCTAGCCGGGTGTGGTGGCGCACACTTGTAATCCCAGCATTCGGGAGGCTGAGACAGGAGGATCGCGGTTTGCGGACAGCCTCAGCTACTTAGTGAGGCCCTCTGCAACTCAGTGAGACCCGGTTTCAAAATAAAGAATAAAAAAATAGGGCAGAGGGTGTAGCTCAGAGGTAGAATGCCCCTGGGTTCCATCCCCAGACCCGCCAAAAAAAAAAAAAAAAAAAAAAAAAAGTCTGGTTCTGAGCCGGGCGTGGTGGCGCACGCTTGTTATCTCCGTGCTTGGGAATGAAACATCTAGGTTTCATTTGGGGTTTGTCATTTAGGGTACAAATTTCCAAATCTCAATCTCTCCACCTGTACAGTGGGCATAACATAAGGTTGTAGTGTGGATTATGTAAAATTATTTAGTTAGTTGGTATTGGGGATTGAACCCAGAGGCATTCTAACCTTCAAGATACATCCCCAGCCTAATTTTTTTTTATTTTTTTCAAGGCGCTGGGGATTGAACCCAGAGGCATTCTACCTCCAAGTTATAGTCTCAGCTTTATTTTTTATTCTTTACTTTTAAACAGGATCTCATTAAGTTGTGGAGGGCCTAAGTAGCTGAGGTTGTGTAACCTGCCATCCTCCTGTCTCAGCCTCTCAAGTAATGGGATTACAAGCGTGCACCACTATGCCCAGCACTCTGATTTTATTTATTTGGAAAAAGGGTCTCATTAGGTTATTGAGAGCCTCGCTAAGTTGCAGAAGCTGGCTTTGAATCTGCAATCCTCTTGTCTGAGCCTCTCAAGTACTGGGATTACAAGCACGCACCACCACACCCGGCTTAAGTAAAATGGTTTATTATTGTGTGTGTGTGTGTGTGTGTGTGTGTGTGTGTGTGTGTAGTATTGGGGATGGAACCAAGGGGCTTTCTACCTCTGTTCTACACTCCCAGACCTATTTTATATTTTATTTGAAAACAGGGTCTAAGTTACTGAGAGCCTCACTAAGTAGAGGCTGGCTTCGAACCTACAAGATCCTCTTGTCTCAGCCTCCCAAGTACTGGGATTACATACATACCGGTTTATTATTATTATTATTATTGTGGTACTGGGGGTAGAACCCAGGGGCCTTTGACCTCTAGGCTACACTCCCAGACCTATTTTATATTTTATTTGGAAACAGGGTCTCACTAAGTTGCTGAGAGCCTAAGTAGCTGAGGCTGGCTTTGAACCTGTGAGATCCTCCTGTCTCAGCCTCTGGCACACACTTGTAATCCCAATACTTGGGAGGCTGACACAGGAGGATAGAAAGTTTGAGGCTACCCTCAGCAACATGAGAAGGTCCTTAGAAACATAGTGAGACCCTATTTCAAAATATAAAAACGGATGGTGGTGTAGCTCAGAACAGCACCTCAGCCAGGACCTGTAATCATGGTACTTTGGAGGATTGAAGGCTTGAGAGCAGCCTCAGCAAGTAGTGAGACTCTCATTACTTAGGAAGACCCTGTTTAAAAAATAAAAATAGGGCTGGAGGTGGTAGGTCAGAGGTAGAATGCTGAATGCACCTGGGCTCAATCCCTAGTACCACACACAGAAGAAGAAGAAGAAGAAGAAGAAGAAGAAGAAGAAGAAGAAGAAGAAGGAGGAGGAGGAGGAGGAGGAGGAGGAGGAGGAGGAGGAGGAGGAGGAGGAGGAGGAGGGGGGGGGGAGGGGGAGGGGGAGGGGGAGGGGGAGGGGGAGGAAGGGGAGGAGGAGGAGGAAGGGAGGAGGAAGGGGAGGACTACGATGAAGACTTCTGGGTTCAATTCCCAGTACAAAAAACAAACAAGCAAATAAAAGTACAACAGTATTGACAATGATGTCCTGGTTAAACAAGTTCAAATGAAAATGACTTATCTTACCCTAAGCCTAATTTTTTCTTTCTTTTTTTTGGTGGTACTAGGGATGGAACCCTGGGGTATTGTACCTCCAAGCTACACCCCCAGCCTATTTATTTTTTTTATTTTTGAAACAGGGTCTGAGTTGTGAAGGGCCTAAGTAGCTGAGGCTGTCTGTGAACTGTGATTCCCGGTCTCAGCCTCCCAAGCACGGGGATTACAAGCATGTGCCACCATATCCAGCAGGATTTTCCTGTATTTTTGATGTCATGTTATACTGAGGACAAGATAAAAACAAGAGTCAATGAAAAATCTTACTGTTATTTTCAAAGCCAGGTATGCATTTTGTAAATTTTGTATTTATTTATTTATTTAGGTGGTACTGGGGTCTCTGGAAGCCCTTCTACCTCCGGGCTACACTCCCAGACCTATTTTATACTTTTTTATTTTTGGAAACAGGGTCTCTTAAGCCAGCACGGCTGGCTTCGAACCTGCGCGATCCTCCTGTCTCTGCCTCCCAAGCGCGGGGATTACAAGCGTGCACCACCACGTCCAGCCTAAATTTTGTATTTAAAATGTCGTCAGCTTTTACTTAAAATGTCATTGGTGCTGGGCGTGGTGGGGGACCACTTGTAATCCCAGTACTTGGTAGGCGGAGACAAGATCACAGGTTTGAGGGCAGCCTTGGCAACTAGGAGACTCTCATCAACCTAGCGAGACTGTTTCAAAAGTAGAAATAAGGCTGTGTGTGTGGCTTGGAGGTAGAATGCTCCTGAAGTTAAATCCTCCAGTATTCCAGTACTAAAATAAAATCTCACTAGCTTTCTGGTCTTTTTTTTTTTTTTTTTTTTTTTTTTCTGGTGGTACTGGGGTTCCTGGAAGCCCTTCTAACTCGGGGCTACACTCGCAGACCTATTTTATACTTTTTTTTTTTTTTTTAGAAACAGGGTCTCTTAAGCCAGCGCAATCCTCCTGTCTCCACCTCCCAAGCCCGGGGTTTACAAGCGTGCGCCACCACGCCCGGCCTGGCTTTCTGGTCTTAACTGTGGGGCCACTTAAACACCTATGAACCCGTCTGGGTACATGAATGCAATTTAGAATAAATCGTCTAATGAAGGGTTTGGATTTATTAAAGGACCTGCGATTTGTAGCAATCATAGAAGGAAGTGGAGCCAGTCAGCATCACGCTGTTGAATACGTCGGATAATCGACTGCTGGGGTCGACGCTGAGGTTCCAGCAGCGATTCGCACCTCCACGGAACGCTACTTTAGGCTGCACAAAACAAGAATAGAAAACTTTAGACTTTACAAAAAAATAAAGACACGGAGAGAGAGTCACCAGACAGTGCGGACTGCCCCGCCCTCGACTCTAGCACTCAAGTCCGAATCCTCTTAGCGGACCCGGGGTCGGGGCCCCGCTCGCGGCCCCGGGGTTCTTCCCTCCGCCCCGCGAGCCGGGCCGGGTCCGCAGTCGACGCCCTGACAGGACCACGCCGGCCCGCCTCAGCCGCCCGAGGCGCCGCGGCCCCGCGCCCCGCCGCCCCCGGCTCCTCAGCCACGTCGCCGCGCCGCGCCCACCGGGCCGCCCTCCTGAAAGAACCGCGGTGGACGTCCAGCCGGGCCCTCGAGTCCCTCCCTCAGTCCGGGCGTGAGGGCCTCTCACCTCCATGGGGCCCCCTGCCCTCCCGGGCTAGGTCCGGCTCCTGGGGGACGAGGGTGAGGGGCGTCGAGGCCCGGCGCCCTCGGCCTGCACCCCGCCGCCGCCGCCGCCCCGGGCGCTGCCTGGAGCCGGTCTGTGGAGGGGCGGGCGCGCGATGGGGGCGCAGAGGCCGTTACATCGCCAGCGCCGGGCTCGCGCCCCGCACGCGACCAGGCACCGGCCGGCCGCGCCGCGCCCCGCCCCGCCCCGCGGGTGAGGCCCGGCCCCCGCCTCGCACCCCTCATTGGCCCGCTGCCCAGCCAATGGGCGGCCGTCTCCAGCGCCTGTTACCCCCTCAGAGACAAGGCTCCGACGGGGCGGTTAGCCGACCTCGCTTTCCTGCAGCTCGCCAGCTTTTCCCGCTCAAAGTAAGCTTGTTCGGGATTGGTCGGAACTGGCGAACAGCAGCCCGGTGATTGGCTGGTAGGGGCGCTTCTCCGTTGGAGAGGCGGAGGAGGCGCTGGGAGGATTTGAGAAGTCAAGCAGCAACGGACGGATAACCCCAAAGTTACCGGCTGCTGCCCCCTCCCCCTCCCCCGCGCCAACGTTTGTGCTTTTGCTCCTGGGCCCCTCCCCTAGTTCCCAGAATCCTTTGGAGCCGCCCAGAGACCAATAGAGCTAATAGCCGTTTTCAGAGGGCGAGGACCCCATTCCGGAGTTGGGCGTTGGGAGACCTCCTCCGAGAGAGCCTCGGCCCAGGGGCCGCGAAGGTATTGGGATCTTAATGTGACTCTTGAACAAAGTTCACCCTGACCTCTACTTACCCAGAAACCCGTCCCGGCACGCAACAAGCGTGAATGGGGGGGGGGGGTGAACTGGCTTGGAAATGCAAGTTTTTTTGTTTTTTGGGTTGTTTGTTTGTTTGTTTGTTTGTTTTTTGGTGGTACTGGGGTTCCTGGAAACCCTTCTACCTCCGGGCTACATTCCCAGACCTATTTTATATTTTTATTTGGAAACAGGGTCTCTTAAACCAGCGAGGCTGGCTTCGAAACTGCGCGATCCTTCTGTCTCCGCCTCCCAAGCGCGGGGATTACAAGCGTGCGCCACCACGCCGGGCTGAAATGCAAGTTTTTAATGCCAGACAATGCTGGGGGGAAATTTTTTTTTGTTGTTGAAATATTAATGGAAGTAGCTGGGTGTGGTGCTGTATGCCTGTCATCCCAGTACTTGGGAGGTTAAGACAGGAGGATTGTAGGTTTGCAGCCAGCCTCAGACACTTAGCGAGGCACTCTGAAATTTAGTAAGACCTTGTGTAAAGTGCCAAGCATGGTGGCACATGTTTGTAAGGTTCGGAGGCTTACAAACGCTTTGTAATCTTGGGAGGCTGAGATAGGAGGATTTGGGTTCGCAGCTAGCCTCAGCTACTTAGGCTCTCCGCAATTTAGTGAGACCCAGTTTCAAAATAGAATCGGGCTGGGGATGTAGCTCAGAGGTAATATACCCCTGGGTTCAATGTCCAGTACCTCAAAAATAAAATAAGAGCCGGGTATAGTGGCACACACTTGTAATCCCAGTACTTGGGAAGCTGAGACATCAGCCTCATAGATTTGAGGACAGGCTCAGCAAACAGTGAAACTCTCATCAACCTAGTGAGACCCTGTTTCAAAATAAAAATAAAATCGGGTTGGGGGCATATCTTGAAAGTAGAATGCCCCTGGGCTCAATCCCCAGTACCACAGAAAGAAGGAAAGCAGGCAGGCAGACAGTTTGCACTTTCAGGGTGGTGATACCTTTTTGTGTGTGTGTATGGGTGGTACTGGGGATGGATGGAACCCAGGAACATTCTAACTCTGAGCTCTCCCCTCAGCCCTATTTTATTTATTTTGTGTGTGGTACTAGGATTTAGCCCAGAGGCATTCTACCCCCAAGTTATACCCTCAGCCCTATTATTTATTTATTGTGGGTCTGGGAAAGGAACCCAGGGTCATTCGACCTCCAAGCTTCATCCTCTGCCCTAATTTTTATTTATTTTGAAACTGGGTCTCACTAAGTTGCAGAGGGCCTCACTAAGTAGCTGAAGCAGGCTTGAGATCCTCTGAGATCCTCCTGTCTCAGCTGTGATTACAAGCATGCGCCACCAACACCCGGCTTCTCAGCCCTATTTTTTAAATTTTATTTTGAGACAGGGTCTCGCTAGGTTGATGAGATTCTCACTATTTGCTGAGGTTGTCCTCAAACTTGTGATCCTCCTGTCTCAGCCTCCCAAGTATAGGATTCCAACTATGCACCATCATTCCTGGCTTATATTTTTTATTTTGAAACAGGCTTTCACTAAGTTGTGAGGGGCCTCACTAAGTAGCTGAAGCAGGTCTGAGATCCTCAGAGTAACTCTGAGATCCTCCTGTCTCAGCCTCCGAAGCTTACAAACATGTGCCACCATGCTTGGCTTTTAAAAAAAATTCTAATGAAAATTCCACTGATTTGAATGGGCTGCAGGCCTGCTGTAATTCAAACCATGCAATTTTTCTCAGGTTTCTCTCACTTAGGACCCAAGTTGTACTTTTTGTTGTTGTGGTGGTACCAGGGATAAAACCCAGGGACATTCTATCTCTGAGCTCTACTCCCAGCCTGATTTTTTTTATTCTTTATTTTGAAAAAGTCTCTAAGTAATGGAGAGCATCACAAGTTGCTGAGGCTGGCAGTAAACTTGCGATCCTCCTTTCTCAGCCTCCCAAGTACTAGGATTACAAGTGTGCACCACCACACCTGGCTTAATTATACCTTTTGAAAATAACTGGGTTACCAGATATGGTTACTCAATCTCTCATAGCTTCTTGGAAACCTTACAGAATGCTCTTACTAAAGCTATTTGAAATTTTACTTTTTGGATAACTCAAATTAGTGTTCTTCTGTAGTGTGTGTGTGTGTGTGTGTGTGTTGTGCTGGGGGTTGAACCTAGGGGCATTCTATCTCTGAGCTATACTCTCAGGCCTATTTTTTAAATTTTAAAAAAAGGTCTTGCTAAATTATAGAGGGCCTAAGTGGTTGAGGCTGGCCTGGAACCTGCTATCCTCTTGTATAAGCCTCCCAAGTACTGGGATTACATGCATGTGCCACCATGCCTGGCTTGTAGTATAATTTTTACAGCTTCTTTGTGGAAATCTTGTGATCTGGTTCTCCCCTTCCAGGGGGATGGGGTTCCAGGTCACTGTTTCTTAGTCTGTGCTCTGAGAAACTTGCAGGTTTCTACTCAGATCAGGATGAGACCCTTAAAGATTCAAGCATTTACCTTTGCTGATTACATATTTCTGCTTGGCATGGGAGGCTGGGGGTGGGCTTGAGGTGATTTGTCTTTATCAAAGATAATATTGATGTATCTTTGTGTGTGTATAATACTGGGAATTGAACTCAGGGGCATTATACCTCTGAGCTGTGCCCTACTCCTTTTTATTTTGAAACAGCATTTTGCTAAATTCCTGAGAATTTAAGTTTTTAATTGCTGAGGCAGGTCTCAAACCTTCAAACTTTCTATCTCAGCCTCCCAAGTACTCTGTATGTTTTAATCTGTTTCTAAGTTATATATATATGAGGGTGCTGGGAATTGAATCCAGGGGCATTCTACCTCCAAGCTACACTCTCAGCCTTTATTTTTGTTTTGAAATAGGATCTGGCTAGGTTCAGTGTTGCTACATTGCTGAAGCTGGCTTTGAACCTGCGATCTTCCTCTCTAAGCTTCCCAAGTACTGGGATCATAGGTATGTGCCACCACACTTGGCTTATTTGTATTTCTTAAAAGGAGGGTTTTGTTTTGTTTTAGTACTTAGATTTGAGCCCAGTGGCATTTTACCTCTGAACTATACCCCAGGCTGATTTTATTATTTTTTTATTTTGAAACGGGGTCTCACTAAGTTGCAGAGCGCCTCATGAGGTTGCTGAGCCTGACTGCAAACCTGCAGTCCTTCTGTCTCAGCCTCTCAACTACTGGAATTACAAGTGTGTTCCACCACACCTGGTTTATTTTTGTTTTTTATTTATTGCGGTACTGGGGATGGAACCCAGGGGCATTCTACCTCCGAGCCACACTCCAGCCCTATTTTTTATTCTTTATTTTGAAACAGGGTCTCACTGAGTTGCAGAGGGCCTCACTAAGTAGCTGAGGCTGTCAGCAAACTGCGATCCTCTGGTCTCAGCCTCCCAAATGCTGGGATCACAAGTGTGTGCCACCATGCCCAGCTCTATTTTTTATTTTTAAATAGGGTCTCACTAAGTTGCTGCCCCATGAGGTTGAGCCTGGCTGCAAACCTGCAGTGCTCCTGTCTCAGCCTCCCAAGTACTGGAATTAAAAGCATGTGATACCATATCCAGTTTGAAAGGATATTTTTTGTGGGAGTATGGTTGATACTCAAACTGATGAATTCAACTAGGGTATTTTATAAAATGAAAATTCCTGACTATTTCTGTCTCATGCCTTCCAAGTCTGAGTTGCTATTTCTTAGTGTTTGACTGCAATCAGAGATTAGGACAAGTTTGTAGGAGAGTACTACCAGAAAAAGATACCTTAGAAAGTTCTCTTTTATAAATTTCTCCATACTGGTTTTGCACCTTTAAATTTCTCTGGAATTTGGGGAATTGAGGAGCCTCTGACCCTTCATAGATGGGAGGCTGAGACAGAAGAATTGCAGGTTTGAGTCCAGCCTTGGTAATTTAGCAAGGCCTTTAGTAACTTAGTGAGACTCTGTTTCAAAATAAAAACTAAAAGAGGGCTGGGGCTGTAACTCAAGCAGAACACTTCTGGATTCAATCTTGGTATCACAGAACAAAACAATTTAATATCTGGAATCTTAATTTAGTCCACACAAAGTTGGGGAATTTTTTTTTCTTTCTTTCTTTTTTTTTGCGGGTTTGGGGATGGAACCCATGGGCATTTGACCTCCAAGCTACACCCATGCCCTATTTTTTATTCTTTATTTTGAAACAGGGTCTCACTGAGTTGCAGAGGGCCTCACTAAGTAGCTGAGGCTGTCTGCCAACTGGGATCCTCCAGTCTCAGCCTCCTGAATGCTGGGATTATAAGCGTGTGCCACCACACCCAGCAGTTGGGAAATTTATGAAGGAACCCTTTTTTTTTTTTTTTTTTTTTGGTGGTACTGGGGTTCCTGGAAGCCCTTCTACCTCCGGGCTACACTCCCAGACCTATTTTTACATTTTTCATTTTGGAAACAGGGTCTCCTAAGCCAGCGCACGCGGCTGGCTTCGAACCTGCGCGATCCTCCTGTCTCTGCCTCCCAAGCGCGGGGATTACAAGCGTGCGCCACCATGCCTGGTAACCACCATGAAGGAACCCATTTTTAAGGGTACATTAAAGTTCTTTGTGGAGCCATCACAGCAGTTGCAAGCCTGTTATACCAGTGCTTTAGAAGGCTGAGATAGGAGGATCCAAGGTTGGAGGCCAGCATACAGTAACTTAATGAGACTCTGTTTCAAAATATAAAAATAGGGCTGCAGGGGTAGCTCAGAAGTACAACAACCCTAAGTTCAACACACACACACACTTCACATATTTTAATATATTACTGCTAGCAATCTTTCTTCCAAAGGGCAATCAAATTAGAAGGGCATTCACAAAAGATATGGTTTCCAGCTAGGTGTGGTGGCACACATTTGTAATACCCACATTTGGGAGGCTGAGACCAGAGGATCACAGTTCAAGGACAACCTCAGCTACTTAGTGAGTCTCCTTGCAACTCAGTGAGACCCAGTTTCAAAATAAAGAATAAAAAATAGGGCTGGGGGTGTAGCTCAGAGGTAGAATGCCTTTGGGTTCCATCTCCAGTACCGGGAAAAAAAAAAAGATATGGTTTCCAAATTGGATGATTATATACCTGTAAGGTGGGAAATAGATTCTGGATTTGTAGAATCTTACTGAAAACACACATACCATATAATTGTTATAATATTTAAGCAGCCTAAATTTCTCTTATTATTTTTTTCTTTTTTTGGTCCTGGGGATTGAACCAAGAAGCATTCTACCTCCAAGCTACATACTTAGTCCAATTTTATTTCTTATTTGGAAACAGGATCTCACTAGGTTGCTGAGAGCCTTGCTAAATTTTGGAGGCAGGCTTTGAACCTAAGATTGTCCTGTTTCAGCCTCTCAAGTACTGGGATTACAAGTGTGCATTACCATGCCCAGCCTTTATATTATTTTTCTTATCTCAATTTCTATTTGTGCAATTTAGGAAACTGTGAGAGGACATATTTATCCAAACTACACTGACTTCTGTTTTGAGGGGAGAGAGTATGGGAAGTTTCTCCACTTATAGGGTTTTACTTCAGTTTCAAGGTCTTTACTTCTGGAGTCCCATTGTTTGCTGATATAGCGCTTTGTTTAAAAACAAAATTTTTTTAGTATGAAAACTTTTATGATATTAAAATGCTGGGATTATAAGCATGCACCACCATACCCAGCTGGTATTATGAAACTTTAATGGGCCCTTAAAAATAGGTTCCTTTATAAATTCCCCAACTCTGTGTGGGCTAAATTAAAATTCCAGATTTTAACTGAGGTACATTGAACCTGGGATGTGCCCTCACCCTTTTTATTTTGAAACAGAGTCTTGCTAAGTTACTGAGGCAGGCTTCAAACCTGTGTAAGAAAGGAAAACAATCTTTTCGATGGAATTTACAAGATCACATAGAAACAGGCAGGCTTCCATTTTGTAACTGTAGCTTAGGTATCCATTTTGTAACTTTTGTACATGTGTCTATAGGTTTCACTCCAGATGTACTGGTTTCATGTTTCTCCTTTTGTAAAATAGGTTCAGGGGAAGCTAGCCAATGGAATTAGATTATGAAGTTTTACTCCAACCAATGGGGGACAGTGCAGTGACTTCTCCCTTAGCGGGATAAAAGACTGTGTGGATGACTGCTTGTGCTGTGTACTTGCACAAAAGTAAATTGCCTTGCCAAGTTACTTTTGGTTTCAAGATTTTTTTGTTGTTTATGGCTTCCCTAAAATCAATTTTTTGGTTTTTTTTTTTTGGTGGTACTGGGATTCCTGGAAATCCTTTCTACCTCCGGGCTACACTTCCAGGATATGTATTTTACATATTTTTTTATCATATCTTATATTTTTATTTGGAAACAGGGTCTCAAGCTAGAGAGGCTGGCTTCGAACCAACGTGATCCTCCTGTTTCCGCCTCCCAAGCATGGGGATTACAAGCATGCACCACTACGCCCAGCCCCAGATTCTATTTTATTTTATTTTTGGCGGGTTTGGGGATGGGACTCAGGGGCATTCGACCTCCAAGGTACACTCCCTGCCCTATTTTTTATTCTTTATTTTTGAAACAGGGTCTCACTAGGTTGCGGAGAGCCTCACTAAGTAGCTGAGGTTGTCGGTGAACCACGATCCTCCAGTCTCAGCTTCCCAAATAGCGGGATTACAAGTGTGCGCCAACACACATGGCTCCCAGATTTATTTATTTATGTATTTCTTTTGTGTGTCTGGGGATGGGACCCAGGAGCATTCAACCTCTGAGCACCCCCTGCCCTATTTTTTTATTCTTTAAAACAGGGTCTAAGTTGCAGAGGGCCTCACTAAGTAGCTGAGGCTGTCTACAAACTGCAATCCTCTGGTCACAGCCTACTGAATGCTGGGATTACAAGTGTAGGCTACCACACTCAGCTCCCAGATTTATTTAAAAATTTTGTGTGTGTGTGTGGTATTACTGGGGGGGGGAATCTAGGGGCTTTCAAAACCTCCAGGCTATACTCCCAGACCTATTTTATACTTTATTCGGAAACAGGGTCTCACTAAGTTGCTGAGAGCCTCACTAAGTAGCTGAGACTGGCTTTGAGCCTGTGTGATCCTCCTGTCTCAGCTTCCCAAGCGCTGGGATTACAAACATGCCCCACCATGCCCAGAAATTATTTTTATTTTAAAATATGGCCTCACTATTCTCCAGTCTCACTTTCCAAAGTACTAGGATTATAGGCATGCACCATTGAGACTAACTATTTTATTTTATTTTAGACAGGGTCTTGGTACGTTGCCAAGGTTGATTTTCAACTCGGAATCCTCCTGAGTAGCTGAGATTACAGGTATGTGCCACCATTCCTAATCAGTTTTACTTTTTTAGTGCAGTTTTAGGTACACAAAAAAAGTGAGAGGAAAGTAGGGACTTCCCATAGACCCCCTGCTTCCACACATGTACAGCATCCAACATCAGTGTCCTGCATCAGAGTTATGCCTTTGTTAAAATCAATGAAGTGACACACATCGCTATCCACCATAGTTCGTAGCTTATATCAGGGTTCTCTCCTAGTGTTGTACTTTCTATAAGTTTGGACAAATATATAATGATATGTATCCACCACTAAAGTTTCATGTAGAATAGTTTTACTGTCCTAAAAATCCTTTCTGCTTCACTTACTCATCCTTCCTTCCCCCCAGATCCTGACAACCACTGACTCATCTTTTTACTACATCCATAGTTTTATCTTTTTCAGAATGTTATATGGTTGGAATCATATAATACATGTCTTTTTTTTGTGTGTGTGTGGTACTGGGGATGGAACCCAGGGGCATTCTACCTCCAAGCTACACCCCCAGCCCTATTTTCTATTCTTTATTTTGAAACAGGGTCTCACTGAGTTGCAAAGGACCACACTAAGTAGCTGAGGCTGTCCGTGAACCAGAACCTCCTGTCTTAGCCTCCTGTCTTGCAGTACTAGTATCAAACCCATAGTGCTCTTCCATTGAGCTACATCTCCAGCCCATTTTATGGGATTAAAAACTGGGATTACAAGCATGCACCACCATGCCCGGCTAGTACACATCAATTCAGACTGGTTTCTTTTCCCTTAGTAATCTGCACTTAAGGTTCCTTCATGTCTTTTCATGGCTTGGTAGCTCATTTCTTTTTACCCTTGAATAATATTTCCTTGTCCAGATGTACCACGACTTATTTGCCCTTTCACCTATTAAAGGACCTGTTGGTTGCTTTCAAGTGTTGGCAACTATGAATAAAGCTACTGTAAATATCTATGTGCAGGTTTTTGTGTGGGTATAAGTTTTCAATTCATTTGGGTAAACTCCAAGGAGCTCGATTGCTGGATTGTATGGGGAAAATAATGTTTAGTGTTTGTTTGTTTGTTTATTTGTTTATTTGGTGGTACTGGGGTTCCTGGAAGCCCTTCTAACCTTCAGGCTACACTTCCAGACCTCTTTTATGCTTTTTTTATTTTTGGAAACAGGGTCTCTTAAGCTAGTGCAGCTGGTTTTGAACCTGCGTGATCCTCCTGTCTCTGCCTCCCAAGCGCGGGGATGACAGTGTGTGCCACCAGGCCCGGCAATGTTTAGTGTTTTAGAAGCTGCCAAATTGTCTTCCAGAGCGACTACCATTCTGCATTCTCTCCAGCAAAGCATGAGAGTCCCATTCCTCTGTATCCTCACTACTATTTGGCATTGGCAGTGTTGAGGGTTTTAGCCATTCCATCAGATGTGTTGTCATATAACATTGTTGCTTAGTGCTTTTTTTCTTTTTCTTTTTACCTCTTGCTTTTACATATCCCTGATGCCTGTTTCCCTAGTTTTTCAGAACTGCTATAGCTTCTGCACAAGTGATTCATAAAGTAAGACCCTTGGACCAACAGCATCTGCACCAGCTGGGAGCTTGTTAGGCTGCAGGTTTCTAAGCTCCACCAAAACCTACTGAATGAGAAACTCAGAGGATGGGGACCAGCAATGTGTGTCTTAATAGCCCTCTAGCTTATTCTGATAGAAACTAAAGTTTGAAAATAGGGTTCTAGTGGGCTGGGAATATGGCTCAGTGGTAGAACACTTGTCTAGCATGTATAAGACCCTAGCCTTAGTCTCGAGCAACACACACACACACACACACACGCACACACACCCTACAGTTATATAAAATATGCCCTGGGTTCCAAAGACTTAGTATAAAAAAAAAGAAAGTAAAATGTCTCATTGATAATTTTTATACTGACAACATATTGTAATCATATTTTTTATGTATTGGGTTAATAAAATATATTGTTAAAATTAATTTCACTTATCTGAGTGTGGTGGCACATGCCTGTAATCCCATCTACTCAGAAGGCTGAGGCAAGAGAATGGCAAATTTAAGGCCATCCTTGACAATCTAATGAGGTTCTATCTCAAAATAAAAATGGCTGGGTGTATAGCTCAGTGGTAGAGCACTTGCCTAGCATGCAGGAGGCCCTGGGTTTTATCCCCAACACCAAAAAAAATTTTTTTAATTAATTTGACCCTTTTACTTCTTGGTACTGGAGATTGAACTCAAGTACATTTTACCTCCAAGCTACACCCCCAGCCCTATTTTTATTTTTCATTTGAAACAGGGTCTTGTTAGGCTGATGAGTCTCACTACTTCCTGAGGCTGTCCTGGAACCTGCGCTCCTCCTGTCTCAGCCTCCCAAGTACTGGTATTACAAACATACACCACCACACCTGGCTAACCTTTTTACTTTTTACATGAAGTTACTAGAAATATTTATTTATTTATTTATTTATTTATTTATTTATTTATTTATGTTGCTCGGGGTTGAACCCAGTAGCAGTCTACCCTATTTTACTTATTATTTTGAAACAGGGTCTCACTAAGTTTCAGGGGCCCTTAGTAAGTTGCTGAGGCTGGCCATGAACTTGCAAATTTCCTGTCTCAGCCTCCCAAGTACTAGGATTACCATTTCTGTGCCACCATGCCCAGATGAAAGTTTTAAATTATGTATGCAAGCTGGATATGGTGGCACACATCTATAATCCTAGCTACTTGGAAATTTGAAGCTGGAGGATCATAAATTCAAGGCCATCCTTAGCAACTTAGTGAACCCTCAAATAATAAAAATGTATTTTTATTGAGAGCCAGGCATGGTAGCATATACCTTAATTTACAGTATTTGAGAGGCTGAGACAGGAGAATTGCAGATTTGAGGACAGCCTCAGCAAAGAGTGAGACTTTCATTAACCTAGCAAGACACTTTTTAAAAATAATAAAATAAGACTTGGGGGTGTAGCTTGGAGGTAGAATGCCTCTGGGTTCGATCCTCAGTACCAAAAATAAAATAAAATTGAGCCAGGTATGGCGTGTCAGGCTTGTAATCCCAGTACTTGGGAGGCTGAGACAGGAGGATTGCAGGTTTGCAACCAGCCTCAACTATTTAGTGAGGCCCTCCACAATTTAGTGAAGCCCTGTTTCAAAATAAAGGATAAAAAATAGAGCTGGGAGTGTAACTTGGAGGTAGAATGCTCCTATGTTCAATCTCCAGTACCACAAAAATAAATAAAATTGAAAAAAAGCTAGGGATGTAGCTCAATGGTAAAGCAAGCCTGGGTTCACTCTCCAGTACTGAAAAAAAGTATATATATGACTCATATTTCTATTGACACACACCTATAATCCCAGTACTTGGGAGGCTGAAACAGGAGGATTGCAAGTTCAAAGCCAGCCTAGGCAAGTTAATGAAACGCTGTCTCTAAATAAATAAAGGCCTAGTGGTGTAGCTAGGAGGTAGAATGCCACTGGGTTAAATCTCTAGTACAAATATATATATATATATTTTTCCCTGATGTGTGAAAATTATAAATTACATGAAATTCAACTTTCCTTGTCCATAAATAAAGTTTTATTGGAACTTAAACACACTAATTTATTTGTATATTATCTATGGCTGCTTTTGGTCTAAGTGGAAGAGTTGAATAGCTGTGACAGGGACTCAATGGCCCAAAAATCTAAAGTATTTTTTCTCTGGCCTTTTTCAGAAAATGTTTGCTGACTCCTATTTCATTTATTTACTTTTTTGGCAGTACTGGGGATGGAACCCAGGGCCATTCTACCTCTGAGCTACTATACCTCCAGCCCTATTTTTTATTCTTTATTTTGAAACAAGATCTCACTAAATTGAGGGCCTCACTAAGTAGCTGAGGCTGTCCTCCTGTCATCAAACCCATGATCCTCCAGTCTCAGCCTCACAAGTACTGGGCTTATAAGCATGCACCACCACGTCTGGCCATCAGCTTCCACACACTTCCTGGGAGAGGTCCCTGCCATTCATTTGCCTGTATTTTTGTTTCCAACTTTTGCTTCACTTTGAGGCTTTTCTCCTTAACCTTTACTCTTTACTGCCCACATTTTAGTGGCATTTGGGGGTTATAAGATTTGACCTATGTGTTACTGGTTACACAAATGAAGTAGGCCAAAATTGCTCTTTGTTTCCAGAATTTCACAAAGATCCAATGGTCTACATGTATGCCTAGAAATAGCTTTTTTCTCAAAAAGTAGGGACTGCCTTCTCAGAGGACAAGAGAACCCAGGATTGGTATTACATGAGATGGAGAGGTGAGCCTATGACTTAGGCCTGGCCCATTTCTTTCATTGTTCGTCAATATCTCTTGGATTAAAACTCTTAACAACAAAACAAAAACAAAAACACCAAACCTTTTTCTTTCTCCACAGCTTACACCTAGTTGAAGTCACTTCAGTTGGCCTCTGCAGCGCCGTGTCCCACCAGGTGCCCTGTGGAAATCTCCATGATGGATCTTCATTCCAGTGAGGCAGACGTCTGGATCCCATTGTGAGCTTCTTAATCCTTGTTCCCTACCAACCACACTAGTGTGCAACTGAAGCTTTGTTGGCTCACTGAATCTTTATGTTCTCGTTTTATAGGATCCCCAAAGAAGAGAAATAGGGCTCTGGTTTCCAGAATGTTAATTGATAACCGTTCTTGGCAGCAGTGCTCCTGCTGACTTTCCTTAATGTGCTCCTTCCACCCACAGTCATAATATCATTCTTTACTAGACTAGTACCAATCTGGAGTTCTCTGTCTCTCTCTTTTTTTATGGTACTGGGAATTGAATCCAGAGACATTTTACCTTCAAGCTACACCCCAGCCCTATTTTTTATTCTTTATTTTGAAACAGGGTCTCACTAAGTGTAGAAGGCCACACTAAGTAGCTGAGGCTGGCTGTGAACTTGTGATCCTCCTGTCTCAGTCTTCCAAGCATGCATCACCTAGCCCAGCTTTTTTTTTTAATTACTGGGGGTTCAATAGAGGGGTACTTAGCACTGAGCTCTATCTCCAGCTCCCCCTTCAAAAATGTCTTTTGAGTCAGGATCTTATGAAATGACCCAGGCTGCCCTAGAACTTGTGATCTTCCTGCTTTAGCCTTCTAAATAGTTGGGATTGTAGGCATGCATCAGCACACCGAGCTGCCTGTTTTCATCTTTTTAACACACACACACACACACACACACACACACACACACACACACACACACATTTTCTCTCTCCTTCTCTTTTTCTCCCTTTCTCTCTCTCTCTTTATTCCTTTTTTCTTTGTTTTACTGATTATTCTTAGTCTGTTTAACTTTATTTCTTTTTTCCTCAGTACTGGAGTACTCTACCTCTGAGCTATACCCCCAGCCCTATTTTATTTTTTAATTTGGAAACAGGGTCTCACTAAGTTGCTGAGAGCCTCATTAAGTTGATAAGGCTGGCTGCAAACCTGTGATACTCCTATCTCAGGTACTGGGATTACAGGCATGCGCCACCACACCTGGTTATAATTGCTTCTTGAAAGTTTTGTTTGCATGTCATTTTTCTTTTCCATAAAATCAGATATAAAAATTCAAGTCAGTTTTTTAAAAAAATGTGTGTGTGGTACTGGGATAGAATTCTTCCAAGCTACCCTCAGCCCTATTTTTTATTCATTTGAAACAGGGTCTCACTAAGTTGCAGGGGACCTCACTAAATAGCTGAGGCTGTCGGTGAACTGTGATCCTCCAGTCTCAGCCTCCCAAATGCTGGGATTACAAACATGTGCCACCACACCCAGCTCAAAAATTCAAGTTTTTAACCCATAGAATTAAAGAATTTATGGTCTGGAAAGGCCCATAAGAATCATTTGGCCCAAATGTCAAATGTACAAATGATTCTCCGGAGACTCAGAAGTCCAAATAATAGAGCTGAGCTGAGCTGAGCATGGTCGTACACATTGTAATCCCAGTATTTGGGAAGCTGAAGCAAGAGGATCACAGATTCAGGCCCAGCCTCAGCGATGTCGCAAGACTCTCAGTGAGAACCTGTTTCAAAACAAAAAATAAATTAGAGCTGGGGATGTAGCTCTGAAGTAGAATGCCCATAGATTCTATCCCTAGTACTACACACAAATACGACATTGCTGATGGTGTCAGAGCTGATGTTCTGCAAGTGTCACCTCCTGGAGAAAGATCATAGTTATTTTTATTTCTCAGCCTGTAGTAAAATCTCATAATAATCTACTTGTATAATCACTATCATAATCAACCTATCATTGAGAGGATTTCTTATTACTTTAGTGATGCTCCCTTTTGGAAGTAATCAGTAAAATAGCTGGGTGCACACCTGTAATCCCAGCTATTCAAGAAGTTGAGGCAGTAGGATTGCCAGTTCAAGGCCAACCTGGGCAATTTAGCCATACCATGCTCAAACAAAATAAAAAGGGCTGTATATGTATTTCAATGCTTGCCTAATATGTGCTATGCCCTGGGTTCAATTCCCAGTACTATACTAAATAATCATTAAAATAAGGGGCAGTTAGGGCTACATTATTACTTTTTGTGTAAGCTGGTGTGGTGGTACAAACTTGTAATCCCAGTACTTGGGAGACTGAGACCGGAGGACCACACTTGGAGGACAGCCACAGCAAACAGTGAGCCACAGCAACTTTAGCAAGATCCTGTTTCAAAATAAAAATAAAGGCCGGGCGTGGTGGTGCACACTTGTAATCCCAGCATTTGGGAGGCTGAGACCAGAAGATCGCAGTTTGCAGACAGTCTCAGCTACTTAGGCCCTCCGCAACTCAGTGAGACCCTGTTTCAAAATAAAGAATAAAAAAATAGGGCAGGAGTTGTAGCTTGGAGGTAAATGCCCCTGGGTTCCATCCCCAGATCCACAAAAACAAAAAATAAAAATAAGGGAGCCAGGCGTGGTGACACATGCTTGTAATCCTAGTACTTGGGAGGCTGAGACAGAAGGATCACAGGTTCGAGGATAGCCTCAGCAAATAATGAGTCTCTCATCAACCTAGCAACACCCTGTTTCAAAATAAAAATTAAAAAAAAAATAGGGCTAGGGATATAGTTTGGGGGTAGAAATGCTCCTGAATTCAGTCCCTAGTGCCACAATAAATAAATGAGTAAATAAATAAACAAATAAATGGGCCAGGTATAGCTCCAAGGTAGAATGTCCTTGCATCAAGGCTCAATCCCCAGTACTACCTCCCCCCCCCAAAAAAAAAAGCTTTTTGCATATGTGGTACTATGCATTGAATACAAAGGCATTCTACCACTGAAATATACACACCCTTTAAGCCGGGCGTGGTGGCGCACGCTTGTAATCCCTGAGCTTGGGAGGCTGAGACAGGAGGATTGCACAGGTTCGAAGCCAGCCTAAGCTATTTAGTGAGGCTCTCAGCAACTTAGTGAGACCCTGTTTCCAAGTAAAATATAAAATAGGTCTGGGAGTATAGCCCGGAGGTAGAAAGCCTCTGGGTTCCACCCCCAGAACCACACACACACAAAAATGAAATATACACACCCCTAACCCTTTTTATTTTTTATTTTTATTTTTGTGTATGTGGGTCTGGGGATGGAACCCAGGGGCATTTGACCTCCGAGCTACACCCCCTGCCCTATTTTTTATTCTTTATTTTGAAACAGGGTCTCACTAAGTTGTGGAGGGCCTCACTAAGCAGAGGCGGTCCCAGAACCATGATCCTCCAGTCTCAGCCTCCCGAATGCTGGGATTACAAGTGTGCGCCACCACGCCCAGCTTCCTTTTTATTTTTATTTATTATTTTAGTGGCACTGGAGATGGAACCCAGGGACATTCTAACCCTGAGCTATACCCCCAGCCCTATTTTTATTCTTTATTTTTTGTACTGGGGGTGGAACCCAGGGGCTTTTCTATCTTTGGGCTATACTACCAGACCTATTTTATACTTTATTTGGAAACAGGGACTCACTAAGTTGCTGAGAGCCTCACTAAGTAGCTGAGGCTGGCTTCGAACCTGTGCAGTCTTCCTCTCTCAGCCTCCCAAGCGCTGGGATTACAAGCGTGCGCCACTACTCCCGGCCAAAACCTTTTCATTTACATATGTGTTTTGTATCATGTAGATCATATTAGTTGGGGTTATCACTCATCGATTTAGAAACAATTGTACTGAGTTTGCCCTGATTTCTTTAATGGGAAGGAGAACAGCATATATAATAATGCTTTTTTTCTTTTTACTGTCCTCATCCTTTCTTCTCTATATATACCTAGGGCTTTATAACTAACACACTCAAGGACACCAGGAAAATAAAAGTAATTCTTCAATATACAAATGCTAAGGGACAGTCAGGTGTGGTGGCACATGGTTGTAATCCCAGTCCTTAGGAGACTGAGATAGGAGGATTGCAGGTTCAAGACCAACCTCATCAACCTAGTGAGGCTATTTGCAACTTAGCGAGACCCTGTTTCAAAATAAAAAATAAAGCCGGGCGTGGTGGCGCACGCATGTAATCCCCATGCTTGGGAGGCAGAGATAGGAGGATCACGCAGGTTCGAAGCCAGCCATGCGTGCTGGCTTAGGAGACCCTGTTTCCAAATAAAAAATGTAAAAATAGGTCTGGGAGTGTAGCCCGGAGGTAGAAGGGCTTCCAGGAACCCCAGTACCACCACCAAAAATAAAAAATAAAAAAATAAAAAATAAAATAGGGTTGGGGATGTAACTCAGGGGTAGGATGCCCTGGGTTCAATCCCTAGTACAAAAAAAAAAAAAAAAAACCCAAAAAATAAAAAACCAAATGCTGTGTAATTTTGAAATAACATGCCAGCTGTAACTACACAAATTTTGGAAATTATTTTCTGAGCTAATCATGTTCTGATCTGCCACAGTCATACTTTTTGTGCCATGAACAATGTGGCACTGTCAGCTGTCAGTTGGTCCTATACCAGAATTATCTACGGGGCTTCTTAGAAAACAGAGTGGTAGGAAAGGGGAAGAGGATGGGGTGGAAATTGGGGAAGGGCTAAATGAGTGATGTGTGCATGTATGCCTCTATCATCTTGTACTCCATTAAGATGTATGACTATAATGCACCAATAAAAAAAAAATTTAAAAAGAAAACAGACTGGAGCTGAGTGTGGTGGCACACGCTTGTAATCCCAGCATTTGGAAGGCTAAGACTGGAGGATCACAGTTCGTGGGCAGCCTCAGCTACTTAGTGAGACTCTGTTTCAAAAAAATAAAAAATAGGGCTGGGAGTGTGGCTTGGAGGTAGACTACACCTGGTTTATACCCCCAGTACCAAAAAAAAAAAAAAAATAGACTGATATCCAGGCCTGGTGACTCAAGCCTGTAATAAACTTGGGAGGGTGAGACAGAAGAATTGCAGGTTTGAAGCCAGCCTTAGCAATTTATTGATACCCTATTTCAAACTAAAAAGAGGATTGGTGGTGCAGCGTGGAATTCCCTGGTTTAATACCCAGTGTCAAGGAAAAATTTAAAAAGTAGATTGGTTAGTTTTGTACCTACTAGATGTAGGGTGGAGCTTCAGAATTTGCTTTTTTCTTTGGTTCTGAGATCTGAACTCAGGGCCTCACACCTGTTGGACAAGTGCTCTACCATTTACCTACAGTCCTGTCCACATAATTTGCTTTTTTTTTTTTTCCTTCAGTAATGGGGTTGAAGCCCAGGGGGCATTCTATCTCTAAGCTATACTCCCAACTTTTTTTTTTATTTTGAAACAGGGTCTCCCTAAGTAGCCTACACTTGAACCTGTCTAAGCCTCCCCACTACTGGGATCACAGGCATATGCCACCGTGCCCAGCCATAATTTGCATTTCTAACAAGCCTCTGGCTTAAGGGACTACTGAGAACTGCTGTGCTAGCTAGCTATGACTTTCAGTCTGGTGTACTTAATAGTGAATTTAGTGAATAATTTGGTGATGATAATGAATTTGATTGCCATTATTTTTTGCTACTTAAGCCAAACCGAGAATAATTCTACTGTCCCAGTATCATTGTTAACACTAACTCAACTCTTTGAGATCAGGAATTTCCAGAGATTTGATAGGCAACTTTGAAGTTATCTGGTTCTGCCCCGTTTTTATACT
Source organism: Muscardinus avellanarius (assembly GCF_963383645.1). Lineage (NCBI taxonomy): Eukaryota > Metazoa > Chordata > Mammalia > Rodentia > Gliridae > Muscardinus > Muscardinus avellanarius. The sequence continues at coordinate 54,344,010 of NC_137802.1, read as the reverse complement.
GAAAAAGTATTTTTTCTGTCTTACCTAAGGAAAGGCTTGCCGGGCATGGTGGCACACACTTGTAATCCCAGTACTTAGGAGGCTGAGATAGGTGGATCACAAGTTCACAGCCAGCCTCAGCTATTTAGTGAGGCCCTCTGCAACTTAGTGAGACTCTTTCAAAATAAAGAACGAAAAATTGGGCTGGGGGTATAGTTTGGAGGTAGAATGGCCCTAGGTTCCATCCCCAGTGCTGCAAAAAGCAAGCAAAAAAGAAAAAGGAAGAAAGAAGGAAGGAAGGCTCAAGCTGGGCGTGGTAGCCCACACCTGTAATCCCATTACTTGGTAAACTGAGACAGGAGGATTGCAGGTTCCAGAACAGCCTCAGAAAGTAGTGAGACTCATCAACCTACAAAGACCTTGTTTCAGAATAAAAATTTAAAATTTCAAAAAAGCATTGGGGGTGTAGCTCAGAGGTAAACTGTCCCTGGGTTCAAACCCCGGTAACACACACACAAAAAAAGAAAGAAAAGTTCAGAAAAGTTCAGTGGTGATTTTTCTTGGCCATGATCACATGGCTGTCAATATTGCAGCACAGAAACAGAAACTTGGCTTTTGGCCTCTCAGTGCTTTTCACTACAGTGAAATGAACTTTTTTTTTTTTTAGTGGGTCTGGGGATGGAACCCAGGGGCATTTGACCTTTGAGCTACACCCCCTGCCCTAATTTTTATTCTTTATTTTGAAACAGGGTCTCACTAAGTTGCAGAGGCCTCACTAAGTAGCTGAGGCTGTCTGCAAACCGTGATCCTTCTGTCTCAGCCTCCGGAATGCTGGGATTAGAAGCGTGCGCCACCATGCCCGGCTAAAATGAACTTTTTGATAGTGACAGCTTCCCTGTTGTTTTCAGCACAACTGTCCCAGCATTGACTCCCTGATTTCAAGCAATGAATATTCTTTGGTGGTCATTTGGTTGAGAGGATTAGAACTTTTTATTAATGTCACTGTTCTTTACTCATAATGTATTCTTTTTTTTGGTGGTACTGGTGTTCCTGGAAGCCCTTCTACCTCTGGGCTACACTCCCAGACCTATTTTTTATATTTTTATTTGGAAACAGAGTCTCTTAAGCCAGCGCAGCTGGATTCAAACCTGTGCGATCCTCCTGTCTCTGCCTCCCAAGCACGGGGATTACAAGCGTGTGCCACCACACCCGACCATAATGTATTCTTATAGTGTCAGCCAGATATTTTCCAAATATGTTCAAATCATGAGTATGGATCTAAGCAACGCAACTGTGTCTGCATGCTTAGCAAACAAAAGGATGTTGCTGGGTATGATGGCAGATGCTTGTAATCCGGGTACTTGAAAGGCTGAGACAGCAGGATCATAGGTTCAAGGCCAGCCTCAGCAAGTTAGTGAGGCAGTCTGCAACCTAGCAAGACACTTTTTCAAATAAAAACCAAAACCAAAGAAAAAGGGCTGCAGTGTAACGTGGAGGTAGAATGCTCTTAGGTTCAATCCCCCCCCCCCAAAAAAGGGAAGAAAACAAGTTCAGGTGTCACTAAATATTCTGTTCACACTCAAAAGGCAAAACTATAGCTGGGTGTGGTAGTGCACACCTATAATCTCAGTACTTGGGAGGTTGAGACAGGAGGATCACAAGTTTAAGGCCATTCTCAACAATTTAGGGAGACTCTCAGCAACTTAGACCCTGTTTCAAAATAAAAGGGGGGTGTGCCTGGGAATAGAATACAGAGATAGAATGCTCCTGGCTTCTATCTCCAGTACCCAAAAAAAAGAAAGTAAAAGACAGGAAAAGGCTGGCTTCCTAAGAGGGATGAATGATGAGCCATGGTATCTTAGCAGTCAAGATAACTATGAGACAGAAATATAACTAATTCATAATAATTGTGAAATTATTTTCCACAACTATATGTATATGTGTATCTGTCAATAATTGTTTTCAGCATGAGAAATTCCTGAGTGTTTTTCTGTGTGTGTGTGTGTGTGTGTGTGTGTGTGTGTGTGTGTGTGTGTGCGCAAAGTTTTACTGGGGATTGAGCCCTGTGGCATTCTGCCCCAGCCCTATTTTATTATGTTTTTGAAACAAGGTCTTGCTAGGCTGATGAAAGTCTCACTACTTGCCAAGGCTGTCCTTGAACCTGCAATCTTTTGTCTTAGTCTCCCAAGTACTAGGATTACAGGTGCGCGCCACCACACCTGGCCTGAAAATGCTTTCTACCAGTCAAAGAATACATCAGTTGTGACATATTATTGACCCCCCAACAAATGTTAAATATTTTTCTAAAGCCAAAAAGAAAACTGGAACAAAAATAAAAACTGAGACAGCAGGGAGGAGTACTGGGTACACAGAAGCAGTTGATCTCTCCAGGCATGTTTTGATCTTAATGGCCATCAGGGTGACCTGCAAAGTACATCAACACAATCTCTTAGACTCCCTTTGAAGATCTTTTAGGAGCCCAACTAGGACAGAGTATGGTTTCTCATCAGGGATAACCAAATGGAGCCCTCCTTTCCCCTAAATTAGAACAGCGCAATCGCCTCACAGTGCCACATCATACAGACAAGACCAAGCAAGACCACATTACACAGGGACAAGTCCCGCCCAGCAACCTGCTTATTTAGGGCTTCTGTCTGTACAACACCAAGCCAGCTCCACAACTGATGGAATTTACTCAACTGACGAAAATAAAGTAGTTAGGTATGTCCATTAAATATCAACATAACCCATTAAGAGTGAAAAATATGTTTTTGTTATTATAGTAGCACGGAGCAATCTTCTAATATATTTATAAGGCATATATATGTATATATATTCACTTTCCAAAATACAGTTTTTCCAGTTTACAAAGATAACATTGTTGTAGAGATGTTAAAAAATATACAATGAAGGCTGGGCGTGGTGGCGCACGCTTGTAATCCCAGCATTTGGGAGGCTGAGATCAGAGGATCACAGTTCACAGACAGCCTCAGCTACTTAGTGAGGCCCTTCGCAACTCAGTGAGACCCTGTTTCAAAAATAGACTAGCCAGGCGTGGTGGCGCACGCTTGTAATCCCCGCTCTTGGAAGGCGGAGACAGACAGGAGGATCGCAGGTTCGAAGCCAGCCGCGCTGGCTTAAGAGATCCTATTTCCCAAAATAAAAATAGGTCTAGGAGTGTAGCCCAGAGGTAGAAGGGCTTCCAGGAACTCCAGTACCACAAAAAAAAAAAAAGAAAAGAAAAAAAAGAAAGAATAGCTGGGCGTGGTGGCGCACGCTTGTAATCCCTGCACTTGGGAAGCAGAGACAGGAGGATCGCGCAGGTTCGAAGCTGGCCTCGCTGGCTTAAGAGACCCTCTTTCCAAATAAAATTATAAAAAATAGGTGTCTGAGAGTGTAGCCCGGAGGTAGAAGGGTTTCCAGGAACCCCAGTATCACCAAAAACAATAAAAATAAACTAAACCAGGTGTGGTGGAGCACACTTGTAATTCCAGCATTCGGGAGGCTGAGACCAGAGGATCACGGTTCGCAGACAGCCTCAGCTACTTAGTGAGGCCCTTTGAAACTTAGTGAAACCCTGTTTCAAAATAAAGAATAAAAAATAGGGCACAGGTTGTAGCTCGGAGGTTGAATGCCCCTGAGTTCCATCCCCAGACCTGCAAAAAAAAAAAAAAAAAAAAAAGTTAAATAAAAGAAAAAGAAAAAAAAGAAAATGACTAGCCAGGCATGGTGGCGCACACTAATAATCCCAGCATTTGGGCAGCTGAGACAGGAGGATCGCGGTTTGAGGACAGCCTCAGCTACTACTTAGTGAGGCCCTTCACAACTCAGACCCTATTTCAAAAAAATAAAAAATAGGGCTGGGAGTATATCTCAGAGGTAGAATGCCCCTGGGTTCCATCCCCAATACCGGAAAAAAAAAAAAAAAATATATATATATATATATATATATATATATATATATATATATGTCGATATAGATATAAAGGAAATTCACACACACACACACACACACACACACACACACACACACACACACGTAATTGAGTTAGAGGAAAAAAGTCCCTAGAAATCCCATAACACTTTCAAAAAAGAGCCCCCATCACCTACATAATATACACATACATACTCAGAGATGCAGAATGAAAGTACACCCCTACTAATTTCCTTCCTCACATCACAAATCAAAACAATGAAATATCATCTAACATGATAGTGGTCAATATCTTCATAACATGGTGCTCAAAGATTTTTTTTTTTTTTTTTTTTTTTGGTACTGGGGATGGAACCCACATTCTACCTCCAAGCTACTATTTTTATTTGTTATTTTAAAACAGGATCTAAATTGCTGCAAAGGCCTCACTAAGTAGCTGATCACAAACCTGCAATTCTCCTGTCTCAGCCTCCCAAATACTGGAATTACAAGCATGTACTACCCTGTCTGGCTCCCATTTGTTAATTGGGTTGTTGTTTGATATTCTCTCTTTAGAGAGCAAGTTGATGGTGTAATTTCATTAAGCATACCCTTTGACCCAGCAAGCCTTTTTTTTGCAGTACTGCAGATTGAACTTGGCCATTTTACCTTTGAGCTATACCTTCAACCCTGTTTTTTTTCCCAGTACAAGGGATGGAACCCAGGATCATTTTACCTCTGAGCTACACCCCCAGCTCTATTTTTTATTCTTTCTTTTGAAACAGGGTCTCACTGAGTTGTGAACAGCCTTACTAAGCAGCTTGAGGCTGGTTGCAAAACATGATCCTCCTATCTCAGCCTCCCAAGTACTGGATTACAAGCATGAGCCACCATGCCTGGCTGCTCAAAGATTAGTTTTAGCTGGGCATGGTAACGCACACTTGTAATGCCAGTACTTGGGAGGCTGAGACAGAAGGATTGCAGGTTCACCATCAGCCTCAGCTACTTAGTTATGCCCTTTGCAAATCAGTGAGATCCTGTTTCAAAATAAAGAATAAAAAATAGGGCTGGGAGCCGGGCATGGTGCCACATACTTGTAATCCCAGCATTTGGGAGGCTGAGACTGGAGAATCACAGTTTGCAGACAGCCTCAGCTACTTAGTGAGGCCCTCTGCAACTTAGTGAGACCCTGTTTCAAAATAAAGAATTAAAAATAGGGCAGGGGGTGTAGCTCAGAGGTTGAATGCCCCTGGGTTCTTTCCCCAGACCGGCAAAAAATAAAAAATAAAAATAAAAAAATAGGGCTGGGGGAGGTAGAATGCCCCTAGGGCTCAATCTGTAGTACTGCAAAAAAATTTTTTTCTTTTCTTTTTTTTTCTTTTTCTTTTTGAATCCCTTCTACCTCCAGGCTACACTCCTAGACCTATTTTATATTTTTAATTGGAAACAGGGTCTCTTGAGCCATCGAGGCTGGCTTCGAACCTGCGCAATCCTCCTGTCTCCACCTCCCAAGTGCAGGGATTACAAGCGTGCGCCACCACGCCCGGCTTAAATTATTATTTTATTATTATTTTTTTTGGTGGTACTGGGGTTTCTGGAAGCCCTTCTACCTCCGGGCTACACTCCCAGACCTATTTTTTTATACTTTTTAAATTTGGAAACAGGGTCTCCTAAGCCAGCGCGTGTGGCTGGCTTCGAACCTGCGCGATCCTCCCGTCTCCACCTCCCAAGCGCAGGGATTACAAGCGTGCGCCACCACGCCCGGCTAAATTATTATTTTCTATTCTGACAATTGTGAAGTCACAATTCACAATTTTTATTTTTATTTATTTATTTATTATTTTTTTTTTTTTGGTGGTACTGGGGATGGAACCTAGGGGTATTCTACCTCTGAGCTACAACCCCAGCTCTATTTTTTATTCTTTATTTTGAAACAGAGTCTCACTGAGTTGCAAAGGACCTCACTAAGTACCTGAGGCTGGCTGCGAACTACAATCCTCTGTCTCAGCCTCCTGAATGCTAGGATTACAAGTGTGTGCCACCACGCTCAGCTACAATTCACAATTTTTAAATTTTATTATTCTGTGGTACAGGGGATTAAACTCAGGGGCATTCTACCTCTGAGCTACACCTCCAGCCTCATTTATTTTTTGTTTTGTCTTGCTAAGTTGTTGAGAGTCTCACTAAATTGCTGTGATTGTCCTGGAACCTGCAATTCTTCTGTCGCAGCCTCTTTTAAGTACTGGGATTACAGACATGCACCAGAAAGCATTCCCAGTTTAAAATTCACAATTTATATAGATGAGCTCATGCCCTTTCATGTTCATGTGCTTAATTGTGTGTGTGTGTGTTTACTACATTTAGGAAAATTAATGAGCCAGGCGTGGTGGTTCACACTTAAAATCTCAGTGCTTGGGAGGCTGAGACAGGAGGATTACAGGTTCACAGCCAGCCTCAGCTACTTAGGCCCTTTGCAACTTAGTGAGACCCTGTTTCAAAATAAAGAATAAAAAAAATAGAATAGGGCTGGGGCCTGGCGTGGTGGCCATGCTTGTAATCCCTGTGCTTGGGAGGTAGAGACAGGAGGATCACACAGGTTTGAAGCCAGCCTGCTGGCTTAAGAGACCCTGTTTCCAAATAAGAATATAAAAATGGGTCTGGGAGTGTAGCCCAGAGGTAGAAGGGTTTCCAGGAACCCCAGTACCACCCAAAAAAAAAAAAAAAATAGGGCTGAGAATATAGCTCAGAAGTAGAATGCCCCTGGGTTTAATCCCAGTACTGAAAAATAAAAAAGGCAGCAATTAGGAAAATTATAAAATTTTGCCCTTTGGGGTTTCTGGTTGGTTATTACATTGTTTCTTTAGAAAACATTATAAAAGAGATATTATGATATATACTCTATTTTCATCAGATAGTATATTATTGAGGTCTTTCTAAGTTATTATATGCATATGTATATTACATATATATTTATCATCCCTTTAGGCGACTTGAAAGTATTTCCTAAAGGGTTATGACTTGTGTATCATCTGCTAGAACACTAAAAACCATTACGACAAAATGGAGAAACTAGGTCTGGACTTAGACAATGAGAGCAACAACCAGCAGGCTGCAGCCTCCCAGAGCCCAGGAGATTCTCGCCGCCTGAGCATCCAGCGCTGCATCCAGTTTCTGGTCCATGCCTGCCAGTGCCACAATGCCAACTGCTCACTGCCCTCTTGCCACAAGATGAAGCGGGTCGTGCAGCATACCAAGAGCTGCAAGCGAAAAACCAGTGGCGTGTGCCCCATCTGCAAGCAGCTTATTGCCCTCTGCTGTTACCATGCCAAGCACTGCCAGGAGAGCAAGTGCCCTGTGCCACTGTGCCGCAACATCAAGCAGAAGGTCTGGCAGCAGAAGCTGCAGCACCGGCTCCAGCAGGCACAGACGCTCCGCAGGAGGATGGCCATCATGCTGACTGGTATGATGGGGCAGCAGCAAGGTCTGCCCTCCCCGACTCCTGCCACTCCAACAGAACCCACTGGCCAACAGCCAACCACCTCACAGACACCTCAGCCCCAGCCCACCACTCCCAACAGCATGCCCTCCTACTTGCCCAGGACTCAAGCTGCTGGGCCTGTGTCCCAGAGTAAGGCAGCAAGCCAGGTGACACCTCCCACACCCCCACAGACTGTCCAGTCACCCCTTCCAAGGCCCCCACCTGCAGCGGTGCGAAGGGTGATGCAGATCCACAGGGCAGCCGATTCACAGCGCCAGATGGCCCACGTGCAGCCTTTTCAAAGGTCAGTCCAGCAACAGGTGCCCCAGATGAATCCTGTGGCCCCCATGGGAATGAACCCACCTCCCATGTCCAGAGGGCCCAGTGGGCATCTGGAGCCAGGGATGGGGCCCACAGGAATGCAGCAGCCGCCACTCTGGGCCCAAGGAGGACTGCCTGAGTTCCAGCAAGTGCAGTCTGGGATGCCAAGGACAGCCATGATGTCAGTGACCCAGCACGGTCAGCCCTTGAACATGGCTCCACAACTGGAACTGGGCCAGGTGGGTGTGAGCCCACTCAAGCCAGGCACTATGTCTCAACAAGCCGTACAAAACCTCTTGCAGACTCTCAGGTCTCCCAGCTCTCCCCTACAGCAGCAACAGGTGCTTAATATCCTTCACGCCAACCCTCAGCTATTGTCTGCGTTCATCAAGCAGCAGGCTGCCAAGTATGCCAACTTGAATCCACAATCTCTTCCTGGGCAGCCTGGCATGCCCCAGGGGCAACCAGGGCTGCAGCCACCTACCATGTCAGGTCAGCAGGGCATCCACTCCAGTCCAGTCATGCAGAACATGAATCCCATGCGGGCCAGCATCCAGAGGGCTGGCCTGCCCCAGCAGCAGCCACAGCAGCAATTCCAGCTGCCCATGGGAGGAATGAGTCCCCAAGCACAGCAGATGAACATGAGTCACAACACCATGCCTTCACAGTTCCAAGACATCTTGAGACGACAGCAGATGCAGCAGCAGCAGCAAGGAGCAGGCCCTGGAATGGCCAACCACAGCCAGTTCCAACAACCACAAGGGCTTGGTTACCCTTTGCAGCAGCAGCAGCAGCAACAGCAGAGGCAGCATCACATGCAACAGATGCAACAAGGGAATATGGGACAGATGAGCCAGTTCCCCCAGGCCTTTGGGCGCAGAGGCAGGACACAGAGTACACTAGACATACTCTAAAGACACCTTGTAGAATTTTAGGAGCAAAATATTTTCTCTTAAGACATTTTGTACTGAAAAAAATATATATTTTTTCTTTTTTGGTGGCTCTGGGGATTGAACCCAGGGGTATTCTACCTCTGAGCTACACCCTCAGTTTTTTTTTTTTTTTTTTTTTTTTGCTTTTTGTTTTGTTTTTGAAACAGGGTCTCACTAGGCTAATGAGAGGCTCACTACTTGTTGAGGCTGTCCTCTAACCTGTGATCCTCCTGTCTTGGCCTCCCAGGCACTGGGATTATAGGTGTATGCCAACACTCCTGGCCTTGAAAATAATTTTTTGAATTTTTATAATCTTTATTAGCCTAAAAAACAAATTTTCCTTGGAACACATAAGAACTGTGCAGTAGCCATTTGTAGATTCAAGCAAACATGCAAAATGAACCTGAGGAATGATAGAATACAAAGAGTATGTTTTTGTTATGGCTGGCTCCAGCCGGCCCTTTCCCTTGTGTGTGTGGTTCAAGTGTGCGCTGGGAGGAGGCTGAGGTCTGAAGCTCCTGCCTTGTACTTTCAATAGGTTTTGTTATTTTTTAATTAAAATATGTAATATCAATAGTTATTATTTACTGGTACAGATAGTTGATATTTTTCCCTATTTTCCTCACTTCATGGAAGACTTAAATAGAACTTTTTTTGTACTGGGGATTGAGCTCAGGGCTATTATACCTCCAAGCTATACCCCAGCATATTTTTTTTTCCATACTTTATTTTGAAACAGGGCCTCACTAAGATGCAGAGGCCTCACTAAATATCTGAGGCTGGTGGCAAACCTGTGGTTTTCTGTCTCATACTTCCAAATACTGGGATTATAAGCATGTACCACCACACCCAGTTTGAAAAGAACATTTCTAAAACCAGAGGACAAAAGAGGTTATTGCTACTTTAAAATTACATTATATATACATATGTAAGTATATATTAAAATACTTTTTTTTTGCTCTGGGTACAAAGATGTTTATTCTTTTAAAAATATTTAAAAATGTTTCCCCTCTCCAAGTCAACTTTTGTGCTTTTGTGCTTCTATTCCATAAGTCTGAGCATAAAACTTCAAGTATTAAAATTTGTAATACAGAGAGAAAATTACTTTTTCAAAATATACAGGGGCAACTGCCAAATTGATGTATTATATATTGTGTTTTATGTTTTTGGAAATGATTTTTGTTATTTTACATCTAACAGGAAAAATTAAAAAGAGGGTAAGAAATTATTCCAGTAGTATGAAATTTTTGGGGGTGGGATAGCACTGGGGATTGAACCTAGGGGCCGTCTACCTCCAAGCCATACCCCAGCTCTAATTTGTGTGTGTGTGTGTGTGTGTGTGTGTGTGTGTGTGTGTGTGTGTGTATGTATGTGTGTTACTGGGGTTCCTGGAAGCCCTTCTACCTCTGGGTTACACTCCAACCTATTTTTATTTTGAAACAGGGTCTCTTAAGCCAGAGAGTGGCATATCCTGTCTCCACCTCCCGAGCGCAGGGATTACAAGCGTGCGCCACCACGCCCGGCCCCTATTTTATTTTTTTATTTGGAAATGGTCTCACTAGCTTGATGAGAGGTTTACTACTTGTTGAGACTGTCCTTGAACTTGGTGACTTTCCTGTCTCAGCCTCCCACAAACTGGGATTGCAAGCCTGCTCCACCTCACCTGATTTCAGTGGTATGATTTTTTTTTTTTTTTTTGTACTGGGAGTGGAAACCAGAGGCTTTCTACCTTTGGGCTATACTCCCAGACCTATTTTCTATTTTATTTGGAAACAGGGTCTTTCTAAGTTGCTGAGAGCTTCACTAAGTAGCTGAGGCTGGCTTTGAACCTGTGCGATTCCCCTGTCTCAGCCTCCCAAGCACTGGGATTACAAGTGTGTGTCACCATGCCTGGCTCAGTGGTATGATTTTTTTTTTTTTTTTTTTTTTTTTTTTTTGGTGGTACTGGGGTTCCTAGAAGCCCTTCTACCTCCAGGCTACACTCCCAGGCCTATTTTTACATTTTTATTTGGAAACAGGGTCTCCTAAGCCAGCATGCGTGGCTGGCTTCAAACCTGCGCAATCCTCCTGTCTCTGCCTCCCAAGCGTGGGGATTACAAGCGTGCGCCACCACGCCCAGCAGTGGTATGATTTTAACATGCAGAATGTCCCCAGGTTTTTTTTTTATTTGCTTGCTTGCTTCTTCTTTACCCTGAACACACACACACACACACACACACACACACACACACACACACACACTTTCTTTAAAACTTGAAAATAGCAAAACCCCTGAGCTGTTATAAATGATGCAATTAAAGATGATTACATGTAAGTATGAAAAAAAGTATTTCCTAACTGGGCATAGTGGCACAGGTTTTCTAGCCAGGTTGCAGCCAGTCTCAGCAACTTAGGCCTTCCACAACTTGTTTCAAAATAAAAAATAAGAAGGGCTGAGGTGTAGCTCAGATGTGGAATGACCCTGGGTTCAAATTCTAGTACAACAAAAGAGAACACCTTTGGATTCAGTCCCCAGTAACACACACACATAAACACACACACACACTCAAATTTTAAAAGTATGTCTAGTGAGACCTGTTTCAGAAAACAAAGGGCTAGGATGAAGCTCAGAAGTAAAATGCCTTTGGGTTCAATTCCTAATAGCACATATACACAAAAAAAGTATTTCCTGAGCCACACATAGTGGCACAGGCCTGTAATCCCAGTACTCAGGTAGAATGTCCCTGGGTTCAATCCCTAGTATAGAAAGAGAAACCGGGCGTGGTGGCGCACACTTGTAATTCCAGAGTTTGGGAATCTGAAACCCGAAGACTATGGTTCGTGGACAGCCTCAGCTACTCAGGCCCTCTGCAACTTAGACCCTGTTTCAAAATAAAGAATAAAGCTGGGCGTGGTGGTGCATGCTTGTAATCCCAGCATTCAGGAGGCTGAGACAGGATCTCAGTTCGCGGACAGCCTCAGCTACTTAGGTCCTCTGCAACTCAGTAAGACCCTGTTTCAAAATAAAGGATAAAAAAAAAACCGGGCGTGGTGGCCCATGCTTGTAATCCCTGCGCTTGGGAGGCAGATACAGGAGGATCACGCAGGTTCAAAGCCATCTGCTTAAGAGACCCTGTTTCCACAATAAGTATAAAAATAGGTCTGGGAGTGTGGCCCGGAGGTAAAAGGGTTTCCAGGAACCCCAGTACCACCAAATATATAAATAAATAAATAAATAAATAATAAAAAATAGGGCAGGGGGTGTAGCTCCAAGGTCAAATGCCCCTGGGTTCCATCCCCAGACCTGCAAAAAAAAAAAAGTAAAAAATAGGGCGGTCCATCCCCAGACCTGCAAGAGAGAGACAGAGACAGAGAATAATCCAGAGGCATGTAGTACATTCATAATGTCATTGCAACCATACCTCCCACTAAGCAGTTTTTCCTTCACCTTCTCCACAACCAACCTTTTCTTTCCTACTAGGAATTGAACGCTGGGGCATTATACCTCTGAGCTACATCCCCAGTCCTATTTATTTTTGTGGTACTAGGGATGGAATCCAGGAGCATTCTATCTCTGAGCTCCACCCCCAGCCCTATTTTCTATTCTTTATTTTGAAACAGGGTCTCACTGAATTGCAAAGGGCCTAAGTACCTGAGGCTGTCCACAAACCACGATCCTCCTGTCTCAGCCTCCCAAATGCTTGGATTACAAGCGTGCGCCACCACACCCATATTTCATTTAATTCTTAACAATCTTTGGGGTGGAGGTTTACTAATGACATCTACAGAGATAAGCAACATGCCTAAAGTCCCTGGGTTTAATGATCAGATCCAAGCTTTGAGCCCAGCTTATGCTTTTATTTCACTGGTGTAGACAAGTATGCTAGAGGAAGTCAGGGCATCCTCCTGCTCACCTATCTGATGGGGAGAGTCAGAAAGAAGTCATTGCTTCTCCAAGTCATGACCTTACTGACTGCACTCCTTGGCCAAGATTGCAGAGATCAAGTTTATTCCTTGCTTTAGTGTTTCCTTGGTGCTAGTCCAAGTCCCATTCTAGTTAGCCTGAGTGTTATAACTGTCACCTTGTCTAGAGCTAGAACTAAAATATAGGACCAAAGCGAGGCTCAGCCTCCCCTGCCAGGACGGGCAACACCATTTTCCTAAAGGGGAGAATCTCAGTGAGTGTCTGAGCTCTGTGTCTTCCCAATCTGCCCATATTTTGGCCTCTCCATTTCCTGTTGTCTAGAAAATGTGTGACGCTCAGGGATGTCAGAGAGCCCTATTTGGAGGAATTAAGTTTAAATGAACCAGAAACACATGATTGGCTCTCCCTCAGAAGAGACATTTTAAAATGCAAAGGAAAATATGGGATAAAGACCAGATGGGCTTTTGAAGCATGAAAACAGGGATGGAATGTTTCTGTAAATTCTAATCGGTTGTGCAGATCCAGCCCAAACCTCCCCTCACAGCTACAGGAGGCCACTTCTGATACAATGTGGGCCTGGATCTGTGCAGACAGAGGAATGAAGGCCTGGAAGGCATGCATTCATGATACAGCAAAGCCACTGAGTAGCTCTTGTAGCTTTTTTTTTTTTTTTTTTTTTTTTTCCAGTACTGGAGATGGAACCCAGTGGCATTCTACCTCTAAGCTATACCCCCAGCCCTATTTTTTATCCTTTACTTTGAAATGGGGTCTCACTGAGTTGCAGAGGGCCTCACTAAGTAGCTGAAGCTGTCCATGAACCATGATCCTCTTAATCTCCCAAATGCTGGGATTGCAAGTGTGTGCCACCACGCCCAGCTCTCTTGTGGCTTTTGTGGCTGTGGTCTTTAAATTCCATTATCTGGCTGAGCGTGGTGGTGCACGCTTGTAATCCCAGCGCTTGGGAGGCTGAGACAGGAGGATCACACAGGTTCAAAGCCAGCCTCAGCTACTTAGTGAGGCTCTCAGCAACTTAGTGAGACCCTGTTTCCAAATAAAATATAAAAAAGGGCTGGGAGTATAGGCTGGAGGTAGAAAGCCCCTGGGTTCCACCCCAGTACCAAAAAAAAAAAAAAAAAAAAAAAATTCCAGTGGTACACATCCGTAATCCCAGTACTTGGAGGCTGAGACAGGAAGATGACAGAGCCTTAGCAAGGCTCTCAGCAATTTAGCAAGACCTTGTTTCCAAATAAAAAGCAAAATACGGCTGAGAGCCAGGTGTGGTGGTGCATACCTGTAATCCCAGTACTTGGAGGCTGAGATAGGATTGTGGTCTTGAGACCAGCTTCAGCAACTTAGTGAGAGCTTATTTCAAAATAATAATAAGGCTTGGATGTAGCTTAGAGGTAGAATCCTATGGGTTCCATTTCCAGTAAAACACACACACGCACACACACACACACACACACACACACACACATACACACACACACGAGGGGATGGAGTTTATAATGATAACAGCTTTCCTGTTTGCTTATAAGATTTTTGTGACAGCATGGTTACAGTTTGCTGTAAACTGTTAAGACATTATCATTCCTTAGCAGCATAATTAAGACTTTGGGAAGGCAATAGTGATAATAACCAAATTAGGGTAAATGGACTAACAATTTGTGAAACTATTATAAGAACTTTATCCTCAAAGGGGTTAGATAAAACATCAATAATTTTTTTAACTTGGGAAGCTGAAACAATTGTAAGTTTAAGGCCAGCTTTAGCAAATTTATCAAGTCCTTATTTCAAAATAAAAATTGTGTAAAGGGCCGGGTGTGGTGGCGCACGCTTGCAATCCCCGCATTGGGAGGCTGAGACAGGAAGATCGAACAGGTTCAAAGCCAGCCTCAGCTACTTAATGAGGCCCTCAGCAACTTAGTGAGACCCTGTTTCCAAATAAAGTATAAAATAGGTCTGGGAGTATAGCCCGGAGGTAGAAAAGAAGCCCTGGGTTCCACCCCCAGTACCACAAAAAAAAAAAAAAAAAGAAAAATTGTGTAAAGGGTTGGGCAAAGCACTCATAGGTTCAATCCCCAGTACCACAAACAAAACTATTTTTATTAGATGACCTTTTATCTAGCCAAGCCTGCTAGGTCACATGTAATCCTCAATCACTAATCCCACTTGCAGACGACTCGTGTTCAGGAACGCAGCTCTGATGTTGGACGCATGTGTTTAGGTGGGGGCGTGGAACACTGGGGTGTCAGTGAGCGAGAAGATTAGATGCTGGAAGTAAACTAAGGCATCATTAGCTCCAATTTCTTCGTTTTCCACATTAGTAAAATGAAGCCCACAGAGATAGTAATTTGCCTGAGGCCACACAGCTAATAGCCAAACTTGATCTCAAACACAGCTTTTAGTCCATAAACATTACACCCCCCAAAAATACAAGCTTTTTAAAGAAGTTTTAGGTTCACAGCAAAACTGGAAGGAAAGGACAGAGAGCTCAAGTACGTCTCTGGCTCTCCACAAACGTATGGCCTTCCCTGACACTGACACATCAGTAGCAACCAAGTCCACAGTTTCCATAAGGGCGGTTTTCTTCCTTTCTTTTTTTAAGTATTCTTTTCTTTAATATTGGGAATTTAGCCCAGAGGCATTCTACCTCTGAGCTATACTCCCAGCCCACTCCCAGCCGTGTTTTATTATTTTATTTTGAAACAGGGTC
The DNA here is from genome assembly GCF_963383645.1 of Muscardinus avellanarius. Classification (NCBI taxonomy): domain Eukaryota; kingdom Metazoa; phylum Chordata; class Mammalia; order Rodentia; family Gliridae; genus Muscardinus; species Muscardinus avellanarius. The sequence goes on along the minus strand of NC_137802.1, from coordinate 54,328,767 downwards.
TCACTAAGTTGCTGAGAGCCTTGCTAAATAGCTGAGGCTGGCTTCGAACCTGTGCGATCCTCCTGTCTCAGCCTCCCAAGCGCGGGGATTACAAGCGTGCGCCAGCTCTTCCTTCCTTTCTTTCTTTCTTTCTTTCTTTCTTTCTTTCTTTCTTTCTTTTTTTTCTTTTTTTTTTTTTTTTGGTGGTAATGGGGATGGAACCCAGGGGACTTCTATCTCCGGGCTACACTCCCAGACCTATTTTATATTTTATTTGGAAACAGGGTCTCCTAAACCAGCGCGGCTGGCTTAGAACCTGTGTAATCCTCCTGTCTCCACCTCTCAAGCACGGGGATTACAAGCGTGCGCCACCACGCCCAGCTCTTTTTTTTTTTAATGTTGGGAATTGAACCCAGGGGCATTCTACCTCTGAGCTATACTCCCAGCCCACTCCCAGCCCTGTTTTATTTTTTATTTTGAAACAGGGTCTCACTATGGTGCTGAGAGTCTTGCTAAAGAACTGGGATCACAAGCATGCACCACCATGCCCAGCAACCTTGTTTCACTTTCTATGGGCTCCTACAAATGCCTAGACAAGTATCCACTATTAAGGTATCATACAGAGTATCTTTCTCTTTCTCTCTTTTTTTTTTTTTTTTTTTTTTTTTTTTGTTTTTTTGTTTTTTTGTTGTAGTACTGCGGATGGAACCCAGGGGCATTCTACCTCTGAGCTACACTCTCAACCCTATTTTATTTTTCTTTTTGGTGGTACTGGGGATGGAACCCTTCTACCTCCAGGCTACACTCCCAGACCTATTTTATATTTTTTTATTTGGAAACAGGGTCTCTTAAGCCAGTGAGGCTGGCTGCTTCCAACCTGCGCAATCCTCCTGTCTCTGCCTCCCATGCGTGGGGATTACAAGCATGGGCCACCACGCCCGGCATCAGCCCTATTTTTTATTCTTTTTTTTTTTTTTTTTGGTGGTCCTAGCGTTCCTGGAAACCCTTCTACCTCTGGGGCTATATTCCCAGACCTATTTTTATTTGGAAACAGGGTCTCCTAAACCAGCGAGGCTGGCTTCAAACCTGTGCAATCCTCCTGTCTCTGCCTCCCAAGCGCGGGGATTACAAGCGTACGCCACCACGCCCGGCTTTTCTTTCTTTCTTTCTTTCTTTCTTTCTTTCTTTCTTTCTTTCTTTCTTTCTTTCTTTCTTTCTTTCTTATTTATTGGTGGTACTGGGGTTCCTGGAAGCCCTTCTACCTCCAGGCTACACTTCCAGACCTATTTTTTATATTTTTATTTCGAAACAGGGTCTCTTAAGCCAGCGCGGCTGGCTTCCAACCTGCGTGATACTCCTGTCTCCGCCTCCCAAGCGCGGGGATTAGAAGCGTGCTCCACCACACCTGGCATTATTCTTTATTTTGAAATATGGTCTCACTGAGTTGCAAAGGGCCTTACTAAGTAGCTGAGGTTGGCTGCGAACCACGATCCTCCTGTGTCAGCCTCCCAAATGGCTGAGATTACAAGCGTGTGTCATCATGCCCGGTTTGATTTCTTTCTTACAGGCTTGTGCATTCTATTTCTGTTACTTGGGATGCTTCCTTTGCTCAGGACTCTCTCCCCACCATATACGCACCACCCTCGTTTTTCTTCAGCTTCAGCTGAATGTGGCTTCCTCAGGGAGGCTTTAGCTGACTCCCCAATCTAATCAGGTCCTAGAGTATTTTCTCTCACAGCACCTTCTCATTTGTTTCCTTCACAGCATTTATTTGGGTGTGGATTCATTTAAAATCTGCTCAGCCTCTTAAGACACAAAGCTCCACTAGAGCAGGGATCATGTCCATTTTGTTCACCACAGCCCAGCCAATATCGAGCACACACTAAACACTCAATAAATACTAGTTGAAACTGGGCGCGGTGGCACACAACAGTAATCCCAGTTCTTGGGAGGCTGACACAGGAAGATTGCAAGTTGGAAGCCAGCCTTATCAATTTAATGAGGTCCCTCAGTAGCTGGGTGAAATCCTGTTTCAAAATACAAAATAAAAGCCGGGCGTGGTGATGCAGGCTTTTAATCCCAGTTGGGAGGCTGAGATAGGAGAATCACAGGTTTGTAGCCAGCCTCAGCTACTCAGTGAGGCCTTCTGTTTCAAATAATAAAAAATATTAGGGCTGGGGGTGTAGCTAGAAGGTGAAATACCTGTGGGTTCAATTCTTAGTACCAAAGGGAAAAAATAATAATATGGCTGGAAGTGTAGCTCAGAGTTAGAATTCCTCTGAGTTCAACCCTTAGTACCAAAACAACAAAACAACCCCCCTAAAGAAAAATCAGAGCTGGGAGTGGTGGCGCACGCTTGTAATCCTCGTGCTTGGGAGGCTGAGACAGGAGGATCGCACGGGTTCAAAGCCAGCCTCAGCTACTTAGTGAGGCTCTCAGCAACTTAGTGAGACCTTGTTTCAAAATAAAAAATATAAAATAGGTCTAGTAGTATAGTCCAGAGGTAGAAAGCCTCTGGGTTCCACCCCCAGTACCACCAAAAAAAAAAAAAAAAAAGAAAAGAAAAATCAGGCCCAGAAGGTTTAATTATCTGCCAAAAGGCATCAATTGACAAATAGCCATCTTTTAACTGTGTGGTTTAATTCTCTGGTCTGTCTGGTTATAGCCTGGCACATAGTATGTTGTAAACATGCTCAGTACATACTTGGTGACTTGGTGGTGCTCTTTCCACCATGTTGCTTTCTTGGGAAATACTTATCCACAGCTAGGATGATAATTATCATCCTGTTGGCAGTTCCTACCTCTCTAGAGCTTGACGGAAAATCTAGCATCCCTGTTTTCTCCCCCACAGTTCTTCCAGGGCCCTGTACCCATGATTCTCACCCAGTTTCCTATTGGTGCCTCATCTCTTTACTAAGTTCTCATAGACCCTAATACACGGTGCTCGTTGGTCTTTCCACATACCCTGTCTTTCTTCCTATCTTCCTCCCACTAAAGATCTTCATCCTCACATCCACCTTCCTGTATCCTCCCTCATCCTGATGTAATTCTGATTGTTGCAATTAAGAAATGGTTATGGTGAAATATGGATGTCCCCAGAAGGGCTCATGTATTAAGTTCAGAGGTGATATAATTAAGTCACGAGGGCTGTAATCGCATCAGTGGATAAATCCATTGTGATGGATTTATTGAGTGATAATCTAGGCAGGTGGGGTGTGGCTGCAGGAGGTGGGTCCCTGGGGGTGTGGACTTAGGGACTGTGCTTGTGTCCTCAAATCCCCTTTCTTGTTCTCTCTCGCTTCTGGCCTCCATGATGTATGAACAGAGCCTTGCTTTCTACCTCTCTGCTTCTTGCTGCCATGTCCTGAGCGCCACAGACCTAGCCTGACATGGACTGAACCTCTGAAATCTCCAGAGCTGTGAACACCTGTGAGCAAATAAGTCTTTCTTCCTCTAAGTTGTATGGTCAGGCTTATTGAGTCACAGCAATAAGAATGCTGAGCAAAACAGGAATGTGCCCCACCTGGGAATCCCCTAAATTGGAGTACTTATGTCCAGAAGACTCTTGGAAGGAGAATTATTACTATTATTACTATTCATTAATTGCACAGGGTTTTTTTTTTTTTTTTTGCGGTATTGGGATCGAACCCAGGGGTATTCTACCTCCGTACCTCCGAGCTATACCCAGCCCGATTTTTTATTCTTTATTTTGCAGCAGGATCTCACTGAGTTGCAAGGGGCCTCACTTAAGTAGCTGAGACTGTCTTCGAACCCCGATCCTCCTGTCTCAGCCTCCCAAATGCTGAGATTACAAGCTTGCACCACCATACCCGGCTAATTACATAGTTTTGAGCCCAGTCACATCCCTACTCTGGGGCTCAGCTTCTTCACATGTAAAATGGTAACACCTATCAGACAACTACATGAGGTACATAAGTGCTGCATGGATTATGAGAAATCACGAACAGCATGTGCTTATATAGAACTTACTGTGCACCAGATGCTATACTAAGTACTTTATGTCTTTATTCATTTAGTCTTCACAATAACATATGAGAATGTTATTAACTCAGTTTCACAGATGAAAAACAGAGGTCTCCAAATTAAGTCATTTACCCTAGATCACCCTGGAGAGTGGGCGGTAGAGCCGGACTTCAAACCTGACGGCTCTGGCTCCAGAGCCTGAGTCTCAGCTATTGCTCGACACTACCCCCTTATTACCTCATAAAATGAGGGGGGCTACTTAAAAATAATCCCTTAGCATTTTATGGCACTTTTCTAATTCTAAAGCACTGTTCCCATTCTGCACTCTATTTGATCTTCACAACAACCCTAAGGGTAAGCATTATTAGCCCAATTTATGGGGCAAGAACAGAGACTTATTATGAGGGTCATGCGTCCCAGGGCACGCAGCTGGCTAGGGCAGAGCAGCACTCAAGCCCAGGAGTGCCTGTTTCCAGTGCCACATGGAGCGTCCTGTCCTGATGAGGTCTCCTCCTGCTCTAGCATTGGGGCTGTTCTTTCTTTCTTTCTTTCTTTCTTTCTTTCTTTCTTTCTTTCTTTCTTTCCTTCAGAAGGGATTGAACCCAGGTCCTTGAACATGCTAATAAGTGTTCTTCTACTCTACCACTTAAGCTACAGCCCCAGACCTTTTCATTGTGTGTTGTTTTGAGACAGTCTCACTAAATTGTTCTGTCTCCTAAACTTCTGGGATTACAGGCATGTGCCATCTTTCCCAGCTTTCCTTTTTTTTTTTTTTTTTTTTCTGAGTGAGGGTTGAATCCAGGAGGTGCATTTTAACTCCAAGCTACACCTACAGCCCTATTTTTTTTATTTTGAAACAGGATTTTAGTACATTGTTAAGGATCTACATAGGTTTCTGGGGCTGGGCTTGAACCTGTGACCCTCTGGTGTCAGCCTCCTAAGTACTGGGATGGCAGGTGTGTGCCACCACACCTGGTTCTTTTCTTTCTTTAAAAGGCGGGATGTTCCCTCAGAATCCCCACTCACCCTGACCGCTCCGCACAGTGTATGCTCACAAGAAGCAGCAGGGGGCGCTGTGGACTAACACACCTCGCACTTGGGGAACAGAAACCTGCCTCCCAGAGGTTCTCTTCCTTTTTTATACTTCTAAATGTGTTTTTTTTTGTAAATACTAGTTGTACATAGTATAAAATTTAAAAGGCACAAATAAGTATACAGCATACCTGCTTTCCAATTCCCACTTCTGGGCAAATATAGGAAGTATTCCAGTATTTAATTCTCAAGATAGCCCATGTTTACATAAGGAGATTTTTTTTTTTTCCCTCCACACAGATGGTAGCATACAAACATGCACACATTGTTTTTTATTCTGCACACAAGTGGTATATCACAGTACTGCTCTCCCCTCCGGTCTTTTCAAGATCGTTTATCTCGTAGATCAGTCCATATCATAATTCAGAATGTTGAATCCAATGAGTAAATCAGAACCAATGTTCCCTATCATTTCCTATCTGGCACAGTCACAAGCAAAGCTGCAGTAAGTACACTCATCCGAGGTCACTTTGCAAATGTGTGATTCTACAAGAAAAATCCCCAGGAGGGAAGTGCTTACCTGTGAAGTACGTGTGTTTGTGATGTCATCAGTTTTGCTAAGGTGCACTCACAGAAGCTCCCCACTTGCTGCTGCCGCGGGGCATGCAAGAGCCTGCGTCCCACCCCTCACCGCCACGCCATCTCCCCAAGCCTTCAAGTCTTGTCCTACCTCACTCGAGAAAGATGGTTTCTCAGCGCACTTTTAATTGGATTTCCATAGTAACGATTGGTCCCTAACCTTAGAAATTCATTTATACAATCCATAAATAGTTAGCAAGTGCCCCCGCCTGCACGCCAGACCTCCTCCTCCAGCTATCATGACTTTCACTGACACTTCTGGCTGCCCTGTACTGTCTGGCTTCACTGTGTCCTCCAAGAAGCCACTTTCATTGCTTGCACATCCTTGCCAGGTCAACCAGGGGTGAGCTCTCCTTTTCGGGGTTAGGAGTGAGGAGAATGTGGTTGCCTGCTGTCTCTGGGTCTCAAGACTAATTTCTGTAACCCAATTAAGCGAAGCGGAAGGTGCAGCACATGCGTGCATCGTATGGTCAGAGTTGGCCCTGAATTCTTGGGCTTTCCTGACTCAGCCCAGAGATCAGCCGGGATCAGAATCCTCATCCTAACCCGTCTGCGGTGTTAGGAAGGCGGACAATGAGCAGGTACCTGGACATTCACTTAAGTTCAATGACAGCGTTCTCTGTCTCTATCTCTGTCTTTCTCTCTCTCTAATCCTGTGCTTTGGAATTGAATCCAGGCCTTCACACATGCTAGACAAACGCTCTACCACTGAGCCATGCCCACAGCCTTCAATGGATGTGTTTGCTTTGTGACTGGCTGGTAGAAACCTTCAGATTAGGTGTCAGCTAAATATAAAATGTATTTACTAGCAGTACTATTTAAAGTGGAGCAGAGAAAAAGAATATGTTTCCATCTCTGTGGGAAAGCTCTGGACCATTTCTTGAACCCCCTTCTCTTTTTAGTCCCAGAGCACTTTACCTGGACACAGCAGTCCTGACCTACCATCGCAGGGGAACTGCTTGACCTGCCTTCTCCATAAGCCTGTGAATCCACAGAAGTGAATCAATAAAGGAATTTTGAAGGTCTTCCAAGCCAGGTGTGCAGGCGCCGGTCTCTAGTCCTAGTATTTGAGAGACTGAGACAGGAGGAACACAGCTTTGAGGCCAGTTTCAGCAGTTTGGTGAGAACCTCAACAACTTAGTGAGAAGCTGTTTCAAAATAAAAAATAAATAGGCTGGTGTAGCTCGGAATCCAATGCCTCTGGGTTCGATCCCCGTTCCAAACGAGAGAGAGAGAGAGAGAGAGAGAGAGAGAGACAGACAGACAGACAGACAGACAGACAGACAGACAGACAAGGGAAGAAGAGGAGAGGAGAGGAGAGGAGAGGAGAGGAGAGGAGAGGAGAGGAGAGGAGAGGAGAGGAGAGGAGGAAAGGAAGGGGAGGGCTCTCTTTCTGCCTTGCATTTCCCAAGAACCCCCCCTGTGGGAGCCTTCCTCTTTCTCTAGTAGCTTAACTAACAGGACTCCCAGTTTCTCCTACCTGGAGTCTCCCTCCTAAAGCGCACTTGTAATCCAGTCATTTGCGGAGACTTCCTGCCGCCTACTAAGCCAAGTGCAATCTCCTTGGCTTGGAATTTGAAGGCCTCCATGATTTGGCCCCGGCCTACCTTTCCAGTCCTTTTCCCCACCACCTCACCTTCCAACCAAACCGAATTACTGAATGTTTCTCAGGTTTGTCCTCTGCCCAGGACACACCTGCCTCTCTTGACTCTGTGCTCCTCTGATGCCCTCTTCTATCTGGCTTTTCCCACCCACCCTTTGTTTTTTTGTTTGTTTATTTATTTATTTATGGTAGTAAGGATTGAACCCAGGGGCATTTTACCTCTGAGCTACACCCTCAGCCCTATGTTTTGGTTTTGAAATAGGGTCTCACTGGGTTGCTGAGAGTCTCATGGCATCGCTTAGGCTGGCCTCAAACCTGTGGCTCTTTCTGTCTCAGTTTCCTAAGTACTGGGATAATAGGCGTGGGCCACCACACCCAGCTCTTTTTTACAAAAATATATAACTTGGCCAGGCATAATGGTCCACAGCTATAACCTCAGCTACTTGAGAGGCTGAGATAGAAGGATGGCCAGTTGGAGGCCAGCCTTGGCAACTCAGCAAGACTCTGTCTTAAAATAAAAAACAATAAGGTCTAGGAATATAGCTCAGTGATAGAATGCCCCTGAGTTCAATCTCTAGTACTGTAATAAGTAAGTAAGTAAGTAAATAAATACATACATTGACCTGGATTGATCTGGGTGTGGTGGTGCTCACCTGTAATCCCAGTACTTGAGAGGCAGAAACAGGAGGATCGCAGGTTTGGGGCCAGCCCCAACTACTTAGTGAGGCCCTCCACAGTTATTGAGACCCTGTGTGTGTGTGTGCGCGCGTGTGTGTGCGCGCGCGCGTGTGTGTGTGTGTGTGTGTGTGTGTGTGGTGCCGGGGATGGAACCCAGGGGCATTCTACCTCCGAGCTCCACCCCCAGCTTGATTGATTTTTTTTCTTTTCTTTTTTTTTATTTTTTGGTGGTACTGGGGTTCCTGGAAGCCTTTCTACCTCCAGGCTACACTCCCAGACCTATTTTATACTTTTTTTTAAATTTTTGGAAACAGGGTCTCTTAAACCAGCGCGGCTGGCTTCGAACCTGTGTGATCCTCCTGTCTCTGCCTCCCAAGCGCGGGGATTACAAGTGTGCGCCACCACGCCCGGCTTAATTGATTTTTTATTCTTCATTTTGAAACAGGGTCTCACTGAGTTGCAAGGGCCTCACTAAGTAGTTGAGGCTGGCCATGAACTGTGATCCTCCTGTCTCAGCCTCCCAAATGTTGGGATTCCAAGTGTGTGCCACTACACTTGGCTCTGAGACCCTGTTTTTTAAAATAAAAAATAAAAAGTAGGGCTGAGAATGTAGCTCAGAGGTAGAATGCCCTTGGGTTCAATCCCCAGGATCACCATAAATGAATGAATGAATGAATGAATACATCTCCTTTGGGCTGCACGTCCATCTGTATTTGTACATCTTTCATGTCACAGTCCCCGCCCCCTCCTGTGCCCTCATCCCTGCTCCACCTCAGTGTGGATGCCTGAGAGCAGAGGGTGCGCGTCCTACCTGCGTGTTGTCAACTGACGATCAGCGTTTGATAATGTGCCACCCTGAGGTGGAAGAGTCTCCCTGGGCTGCCACCTTCTATTTTCTTTTTTTTTTTTTTTTCCTCTTATTTTTTGGGTGGTGCTGGGGCTTGAACCTTACACATGCTAGGCAATCACTCTACCGCTGAGCTACATTCCCACTCCCTTTTCTGCTTTGAATATGAGAAACAATTATTTGGAGCCTGTCCCTGTTGCTAATGCGGCCACCCTTCAGATCCTTGTCTGAGAACCAGAAGAGAAACTCCCTTCAAAGTCAGGAGACACGGTGGTCCTGAACCCCAGACACAAATCCTGTGGAGAACAGCAGGAACCTGTGCCTGAGACACAGGAGAAAACTGCCCCATGTGTCCCTTCTCATGGGCAAGGGATCAGGGTTATGTTTCTAACCCACTGAGGAGAAAAGTGTTCACTTGAAGAGTTTTTAAATGGATGCAGGGGGACTTCCCACTCGGGACCCCTCCCCTTTTGGGGAGCTGTTCTCTCTCTCGCAGGTCGTGTTGGCCCTGAGAGAAGGCAGAGTGCATCTGGCACGTGGCTCGGGCGACTCTCGAGTAGTGACCTGAAGGCCTCTGCTGGACATCTAGGCTGACCAGACCCCTAGGGGTGACCTGCACCTCTTTTCTGGCAGATCGCGTGGACTCTGGGAGAAAGTAGTTTGCAACTGATGGGCACTTGGCTCGGGCGACACTCGGGTAGTGACCCTGAAGGCAGCTACTGGACCCCGGAGTTCCGACAGCCCCTATGGGGTGTTCAGCCACTTTTATCTATTCCCTTCTGGCAGATCCCGTGGACTCCGGAAGAAAGCAGCCTGCACCTGAAGGCAATTCGGCTTGGGCTACTCTCAAGTATTGTCCTGAAGGCAGCTGCTGGACCCAGAGTCCCAGCCCCTTTGGGGGTGTTCAGCCACCCTTACCCCATTCCCTGCTGCTTCCAATAAACCTTTTACTCCCCTTCAAAATAAATAAATAAATAAATAAATAAATAAATAAATAAATAAATAAATGGATGCAGCCAGGCGTGGTGGCCCGTGGCTGTAATCTTGATATTTGGAAGGCTGAGACAGGAGGATCACAGATTCAAAGACAATCTTAGCAAGTAGTGAGACTCTCAACAGCCCAGTGAGACCCTGTTACAAAGTAAAAAATTAAAAAGGGGGAGACTAGGGGTGTAGCTCAGAGGTAGAATGTCCCTGGGTTTAATCCCCAGTATCACAGAGAAATAAATAAAATGGATGCCACCTGAAAAAGGAAAAACAGAAAGCTGTTTCTTCTCCGCAGCCCTGGTCTTCCCTAAGCCAGCAGATGGACTCAGACCCGGCTCTGCTAAGGGCTGGTCTGCGGCGTGGGGTGATGGCGGTGTGTCTGCGGAGAGGCTGGAGGGGCTTCCTTCTGCTGCCTCTGCAGAGGAGAGAGCGGGACTGAAGTCAGGATATCTCGGGCCTCTCACTCAGCAGCCACAGGGCCTTTACCAGGCCGCCTCGTCTCCCTCAGCCTAAAATCCGAGACAGGTGCACCTTCTCTACTACGTTCCACGGGGAAGCTCCTGGGCATCAGAAAAGAAAACGCGCATGAAAGTGTTTGGCAAATTATATTTTCAGAATGTTATTTAGATCCTGTTGTGTCGTGGAATGGATTTCCAGAGGCTTCAGAGATACACAAGATATAAAAATAGACTAAATCAAAAGTGAGAGTAAAAGAATAAAAAAGGGTAAGAATGAAGAGCAATGAGAGGCCCGGCGCACACCTCGACTGCTGTGGGTGTGCTTCTGCCTTGTTGGCAAACTGCACACTGATTTCTTTTTCATTTTTTCTTTTTTTTTTTTTTTTTTTTTGAGTTACTGGGGATGAAACCCAGGGGCATTTTACCTCCGAGCTACACGCCCAGCCCTATTTTTCATTCTTTATTTTGAAATAGGGTCTCACAAACTTGCAGTGGGCCTCACTGAGTAGCTGAGGCTGGCCACGAACCTGGATCCTCCTGTCTCAGCCTCCCCAGTACAAGTGTGCGCCACGACGCCCGGCCTGGACAGTGTTTTCTGAATCAGTGGAAGGGGTTGCTGGGGGGAGAGGTGTACATCAGGGCATCTGACGTGGAGATTAAAGCTTCATTACAAGGGCTGACAGATTCTGGACCAGCCCTGGATCTCCAAGAGCAGGGACTGGCCCAAACTCACCTTCTAGTCCAAAGCAGATGCACGTGAGCCGGAGGCAGCGATCATCTTCGAATCAGCTTTTCCATCCATCTTACACTTAGTCAAATGGCCAGCATGATAGTCCTCTGGTGACGCACTATCCTCTTTTTTTTTTTTTTTTGGTACTGAGGTTTGAACCCAGGGGCTTTCTACCTCCAGGCTACACTTCCAGACCTATTTTATATTTTATTTGGAAACAGGTCTCTTAAACCAGCTGAGGCTGGCTTCGAACCTGCGCGATCCTCCTGTCTCAGCCTCCCAAGCACAGGGATTACAAGCGTGTGCCACCACTGGCTATTATTTTATTTTGAAATAAATAAAATACCTTAGTTGCTAAGGGTATTTCTAAATGGCTGAGGCTGGCCTCTAACCTGTGATCCTCCTGTCTCAGCCTCCCAAGTACTGGGATTACAGGTGGGCACCACCATGCCAGGCTACCCTGCCCACCCTAATTTTCAATCACCAAAGAACTCTGGATTCAGATTTTGGAAAAGTTGCCCCGTATTTCCAGCATTTTCCACCTCTGCCCCATCTCTTTGGCTGGTTTCTCCTTAGATAGACTATGGAATGCTTGGAGCTGAGCTATGGGGGAGGCAGGAGGGAGTGCACAGAAAAGCCACTGGGGTGATCTCCACAGGCTGGAAGGCTGAGAAACACCCTCCCCCCCAAGAATCCAGGACACAGGAGGCTGTGGGCACGAGCAGCCCAGGGAGCTGCAGCACTTGACAGATAACATTGTTAGACTGTGACTCACTCCCTGCAGTCTGGAAAGCCAGGAATCTCTCCGCTCAGCCTTCAGAGGAGGCCGCTGGGACTGTGCGTGACCCCGTGAGGTACTGGTCAGCTTGCAGCACTGGGGCCTCCTAATTCCCAAGCAGAGAAAGGTTATGAGCTGGGAGTCTGAAGGGAGGAGGAAAGTGTCCCCTTTGTGCTGTCCAGGAAAACTGGGAGAGCCCCCGAGCTCCTACCTGCAGAGGCTTGGCACCTGGGGCTCTGCTGACACACTGTGGGGCCCCAGCCCAAGCTCTAGGGACCCTCTCACCGCTGCTTCCTCCTGGAAGACTGCTACTTGACCTTATGGCGCTCACATACCCCTTTCCTCTCTCCCCCTTGCCCACAGCCCCACCCAGTCATTGGATCACTCTCCCACTCCCACCAGCCATATCAGCCCACTGGCTCTTTTGCAATAAAGGGCCAGGCGCGGTGGCCCATGTCTGCAGTCTCAGTTACTCAGGAGGCTGAGGTAGGAGGATCACAAGTCTGAGAAAGGCTTGGGCACTTTAGTGAGACCCTATCTCAAAAAATAAAGCCAGGTGTGGTGATATACACCTGTAATCCCGGTACTTGGGAGGCTGAAACAGGAGGATTGCAGGTTCAAGATCAACCCCAGCAACATAGTGAGACTTTCAACAATCTAGTGAGACCATTTCAAAACAATTTTTTTAAAAAGGGCTGGGAGCCAGGTGTGGTGCCACACACTTGTAATCTCAGCATTTGGGAGGCTGAGACCGGAGGATCGCGGTTCGTGGACAGCCTCAGCTACTTAGGCCCTCTGAAACTTAGTAGATCCTGTTTCAAAATAAAGAATAAAATATAGGGCAGGGGGTGTAGCTCGGAGGTCAAATGTTCCTGGATTCTATCCCCAAACCCACAAAAAATAAATAAAATTAATTAATTAAAAGGGCTGGGGATGTAGCTCAGAAGTAGAATGCCTCTAGGTTCAATCTCCTATAATACACACACACACACACACACACACACACACACACACACACACACACACCCCAAAGGGCTGGGGTTATTCCAGAGCACTTGCCTAGCATATTCAAGGTGCTTGGGTTCAATCCCCAGTATCACACACATAAAAAGGCTCTTTCACAGTAAAAAGGAATAAGAGGGTCTTCATTTCCTGTTTACTATCTTGGCTTTGGATTCTCTTTCTTTTCTCTCTCTCTCTCTTTTTTTTTTTTTTTTTTTTTTTTTTGGTGCTGAGGTTTGAACCCAGGGGCATTCTATCTCTGAATTATACCCCCAATCCTATTTTATTTTTATTTTGAAACAGAGTCTCACTAGGTTGATTAGAGTCTCATTACTTGCTGAGGCTGTCCTCGAACCTGTGATCCTCCCATCTCAGCCTTCCAAGTACTGGGATTACAGGCGTGCACCACCATGCCTGGTGGATTCCTTTTATTTTGAGTACACATGGAAGTCTGGATCTCCAAGAATGTCCCACTCCAAGGGCACAGGAAGGACTGCTGAATTATCGCTGTCTCTGATTCCAGCATGTCATGGCGTCCCGCTCTCCCTGTACTCTTGAACTAGGAACCTGACCAGAGTGCTGGGAGGGCGGTTGGTCTGTGGGAATTCCTGGTCTGGTGGAGGAACTTACACTCAAACAATGAGAGACTATTTTACAGGGCAGTATTGTTCATCGCTGTAAATCCTACAGACTGCTGAAGCTACAGAGGATGATCAGAACACGAACTCTCCAGAAGCAGGTTTTGAGCCGTTCTGAATCACAGAGGGGCCCAGGATGCCTCAAAAGTTCCTTCCAGGGCTGGGATGCAGCTCAGTGGTACACTGCTTGCCTAGCATGTGCAGGGTCCTGAGTTTGGTCCTCAACACCAGCTTGGAAGGGGTGGGGTCGTCTTCCTTAAGCCTTTGTGGGAGCCCGATGTAGTGGGTCGTGAGTATTCCCCAGTACAGCGGGTCGTCAGTACTGGGGAAGCTGAGAAAGGAGGCCGGCAGATTCGTAGCCAGCCTCAGCAACTTAGTGAGACACTGTTTCCAAATGAAAAATAAAAGGGGTTGAGGGTATAGCTTGGAGGTAGAATGCCCCTGGGTTCAATCCTCGGAACCACAGAAATACATACATACATACATACATACATACATACATACCCCTGCAGAAGGCATGGTAGTGCACACCTGTAATCCCAGTACTTGGGAGACTGAGAAAGGAAAATTGAAGGTTCAAGAACAGTCTTGGCAAGTAGTGAGACTCTCATCAACCTGGGTCCAAACCCCAGTGCCACAAAAAAGAAGAAGAAGAAGAAGGAAGAGGAGGAGGAGGAGGAGGAGGAGGAGGAGGAGGAGGAGGAGGAGGAGGAGGAGGAGGAGGAGCCAGGCGTGGTGGCGCACGCTTATAATCCCAGCATTTGGGAGGCTGAGACCTGGAGGATCGCGGTTCGCGGACAGCCTCAGCTACTTAGTGAGGCCCTCTGCAATTCAGTGAGATCTGGTTTCAAAATAAAGAATAAAAAAATAGGGCAGGGGGTGTAGCTCGGAGGTCAAATGCCCCTGGGTTTCATCCCCAGACCCGCAAAAAAATAAACAAAAATAAATAAATAAATAAAAGAGGGGCCAGGATGTAGCTCAGTGGCAAAGTGCCTGCTTTGCAGGTGTGGCACTCTGGGTTCGATCCCCGGTTCAAAAAAAAAAGACAAAAAAAAAATAAAAGAGAGAGAGGAAGGAAGGAAGGAAGGAAGGGAGGAAGAAAGAGAAAGAAAAGAATGCCTTTGTGGAATTATCACAGATATGTGGGCACAATTTATTTTTTCTTTTCTTTCATTTGTTCATTTTTTACTTATTTATTTTATTTTTTGGTACTGGGGATTGAGCCTAGGGGCATTCTACTTCTGAGCTATACTCCCAACTGGTTTCATTTTTTATTTTGAAACAGGGTCTTGTTGAGGTCCCGAGGGTCCTTCTAAGTTGCTGAGGCTGTCCTTGAACCTGAGATCCTTCTATCTCAGCCTCCCAAGTACTGGAACAATACACCATGCCTGGCTGCACCTTTCTCACTTATTTTTTATTTTTTATTTTTTGCGGGTCTGGGGCTGGAACCCAGAGGCATTTGACCTCTGAGCTATAACCCCTGACCAGTTTTTTATTCTTTATTTTGAAACCGGGTCTCACTGAGTTGCAGAGGGCCTCACTAAGTAGCTGAGGCTGTCCACAAACTGTGATCCTCCGGTCTCAGCCTCCCCAATGCTGAATGGATTACAAGCGTGCGCCACCACGCCCGGCTGCACCTTTCCCATTTTAAAAATGAGGTTCTGAAGAGTCAAATCACTGGCCGCTGCAAGACCAGAGCCCAGACCTTCCAATTGCAGGTCTGCTAGTCAATCTACCATGTTGCTTTGTCACCTCTGGCATCCAGGGTCATTATGTGTGTGCGTATGTGTGTGTGTGTGCACGCACACACGCTCTTGTGCTAGGGATTAGACCCAGGGCCTGGCACTTGTTAGTGGAAAGGCTCCTGCTTCCCAGACTCCTCGGCTGTGCCTAGGCTGGGGCTGCCGCCTCCCTTCCCACCCCTCACACCCACACCCTCCTAGCCTCAGCTGACTTGGAGGAGGCAAGAGGGAGGAGAGGCCAGAAGGCTTTTGTTTTACAGCGATGGAGAAACGCCTGAAATCCTGGCATCTCCCACAGAAGACAGAGGCAGCCCTGGATTTCCTGTTGCTCCCAACACGGGTCAGATAATTGGAGACAGATTTTGGGGCCTGAGCTGGGAGGTGAAACTTGAAATACAGTCATCAGGCCTCCTGCTCGCCTGTGTGTGTGCACGTGTGCATGCATGCGTGTGCGCTGCTTTGTTGGGTTTCTTTGTTAGTACACGTATGTGCCTGCGTACACACTTGTGTGTGAGATGGCATGTATGTGTACATATCTAGTGTGCACATGTGTTTGTGTACATGCTTTGTACTTTGTAAAGGACTCTGCATGACGTGTGTGCATAAGGAAACGTGTGCGCGTGTGTCTGGGCCTCCTCCAGGGGGTCACTTCGTTTGTTTTGTTTCCCTCTGTGAGAGGCGCCCAGCTTGGAGAGACCCCTCAGTCCTTTTAGGATCTTATTACTCAAGACTTGGCGATTAAATGTAACACAATAATTAAGATAAAAAAAAAAAAAGGCAGGAAGGCAGATGGCCTTCAGGGAGAGGATGTGGAGGAACATCCAGAGAAGATGAGCAGGAGCGCAGGCGCGGGCCGGGCTGAGGGGCTCTCTCAGGGTTACACGTAAAGCCCGCTGCCCTAGCCCTCTAAGGGGAGGCAGCGCACACCTCCAGAGGGCTCAGGGTTTTCCACACTCTGTCTGTCGCCTTCCTGTCTGAATCTGTCCTAGAAGGAAGAGAATCAAGCCCCTCTCCTCTTGGGCCCCTGAATTGGGAAGTAGCCAAAATCAGAACAGTAACTGGAGATGACTATTGCATACCTGCTCCATCTTGGACCCCAGGCTGGGTGCTTTACACATAGGGGGGGGGGGTGTGTGTCTGTGTGTGTCTGTGTGCGTGGTGCTGGGGGTTAAACCCAGGGCCTTGCACTTGCTGGGCAAGTGCTCTACCAAGGAGCTCTCTCCCCAGCCCCGCTTTACACACAGGTTTGTATTGCTGCGATCCTCCTGTCTCAGACTCCCATGTGTGCGTGAGTGTGTGTGTGTATAAAGCACCTGTGAGCTGAGTCTCACCTCTTTGCAAAGGAAATTGAAGATCATGATAGAGAAAGGACTTTAGCCTTCCATGATTGCCCCAGTGCTGACTCGTTTGTTCACTGGACAAACACATATTGAATACACATCTGCCTCCAGCACGATGCTGATTTGGAGGAGGGCGACAGCAAGACACTGGCTGAGCAGGAGTCCTCCTAGGGAGGGGCTGAGGAGCTCCAGGTGTTGCTTCTTCTCACTCTTTGTTTTGGTGCTGGGGATGAATCCAGGAGCATTCTATCTCAGAGGGAACAACACCCCTAGCCGTGTGTGTGTGTGTGTGTGTGTGTGTGTGTGTGTGTGTGTGTGGTGCTGGGGATAAAACCCACAGGCATTCTACCTTAGTATTACACCCCCAGCCCAATTTTATTTCTTTTTTGGAAACAAGGTCTTACTAGGTTGATGAGAACCTCACTACTTGCTGAGGCTGTCCTCGAACCTGTGATCTTCCTGTCTCAGCCTCCCAAGAACTAGAATTACAGGTGTGCCCCTACTTTCTTCCCACTCTTTACTTGGGCTGACCATTCTCAATGCCAGCACAGAGGTCAGGATGTTGCAGGGCCAAGAACTTCAAACTAGAGAAAGAGTTATTTCCCCAATTGTTCCTTATAAAGAAATTCACAGGAAGCCCCTGGTGAGAGGAGAGGACTTGGGGAAGTGGAGGGCAGCGGGCGTGTGTTCTGAGGGTTGGAAGGTGGAGGAGGGAAGGCTCCTGGCTGCCCAGCCTGTGGGCTTCCTGGCTCAGCACTCCCTGTGTGGATACAGAGTCCTCAGATGATCCAGTCCCTTCTGGGAGGAGGAGGGAGGGGAGCTGGGAGACCCACACACCTTGGCCTCTGAGGTCCATGGGGGCTGGCTGGGTGGGACTGGGTGGCACTGGTGATGAGAGCTCCCCTCCCTCCTCATTGTGGCAGTCTGACTCAATTCCCCAGAGCAGCCACCACAGCCTCCCCCGGACTAAATCGTTTTCAGTTTGTTTAGTCAAAATCCTTGGCCCCAACATCAAAGCTCCTTTGGAGTTTGGGGGAGTCGTTCTTGTATGGTGTTAATTTCAGAGATGGTTCTGCCCCTGGCTGGCTATGAGGGGTGGAATGGGAGGGGCTGCTGGCACCCTTGGGTTTCAGAGACCCCAGGTTGAGAAAGTAAAGGGATAGTTTCCATGGTGATTTTCCCTAGGACATTATCTCCCCCTGCCTGCCTCTATCTGGGGCAAAATAGAGGCTGCCTCCTCCCCTGCCCAGGGCTCTGCGGACCAGCCCTAATATTTATGCCAGATATTTATTCTGCGCTCCCAGGATCAAGTCCATCCTGCCCCTGCTCTCCCATGCGAGCCCTCATCTCAGAACCCATGGGCTCCTCCCAGCGAGTAGCTGCCCCTTCTCCACTTCCCTCCCCATCCTAACCACTGTGTGGTCCATACAGCCTCAGCCTGGTCCCCGGCTCCTTCCATACCTGCAGGGCCATCGGGAGCCTTTCCTCCCTTGTCTTCTCACCTGGTTAAGCTGAACTGTGCTCAGCTATTGGAATTCGCATTTGGCTCCATTTGGCTCTGGAATCTGCTCCTTTTTTCCCCCGGTGAGTTTCTGCAGGTTCTAGCAGATCCTTCCCTTCCTATGGTGCCTGGTGCCTGGCTCAGGGTGAGCACACTGGGAAGCGAGGAGACCTGCCCTGCACGCCGCCGAGTGTGCTGGGAGTAGGAAGCAGAGCTCCTAGGGTGGTGGGGGAGCTCCTGGGAATCTATCCAGGAAAAAATCTGCACTGGGTGAAGAGAAGCCAACTCTAGGCCCCAGCCATTTGCTAAAACAAGAACAAAAGAGGGAAAGAGAATGGGGAAGAAGGGAGAGAGAGAGAAGTGGGTTTGGACATAAAAAGTTGTCATGATTTTTAGGGACAGAGTCCTTCTGGGCTGACAACTGTCTTTTCTGTGGGTTCCTGGGGTCCAAAGGCCTCCACACTCCCTCGACCTTTCTTCCTCCCTCCAACACCTCATCTGCTTCTGCTTTTCTCCTCCTACCGTCTTCCTGGGCTGCGCCCTTCCTGCCTAACTTCCCATCTGCTCTCTCAATTTCCAGACAAAGGAAACTTCTAAAGGGCCCATAACTGCCTTTTACCCCCTCCATTGGATAATACTTCAGAGGTGCTTGCTAATACGAGAGCCCAAGCTGGATGCAGCAGGTGGCCCATGCCTGTAATCCCAGGACCTGGAAGGCTGAAACAGGAGGATTGTAGGCTGGAGGCCAGCGTTAGCAAGTTAGCAAAACCTCAACAACTTAGTGAGACTTTATTTCAAAATAAAATAAAGTGCTAGGGATGTAACTCAGAGATAGAATATCCCTGGGCTCAATCCCCAGTACCTAAATAAATAAATAAAAATGGGAGCCCAGCTAGTAGAGATGGAGTAAAGACTAGGAGTGGGCTCTGCTGTCCTCCCTGCCATGGGACAAGGGGAAGGGTTCTGAGTCTGAATCCCCTGTCCTTTTGCACACACTTGTGAGCCAAGAGCTAGGTGTTACAAGGAGCTCCTGCCTAGGAATCTGGCAGGCACAGGTAAGCTCCGGGCTGAGCGGACTCTCCCATGGAAAACCTAACTGGGGCTTCCCCCAACATGCAGGAATTCAGAAGGCCTGGACATAGACCCTCCATCTTCAAACCAGGATCTTTAGTGCCTTAATGAGCAAACATTCTGTTTAGAGTAGAATACGGTTTTGAGCTACCCTCGCCTCGGCTGGCCCCATGGCTCAGTCCGACAGCAGGTATCTCCTTCTGTACCCCAGCTCCTCGCTGTGTGACCACCCCACCTTTGCAGACTGTTCATTAGTTAGTAGTGTTAAAGTGGCAGCCACTGGTGATTCGAACCCTTGGTTGGACTTGGGGATGGTGATCTGCATCCTGGGCATAGCTGTTAATCCCATGGAAATATGTTTTTAATAATCATGGGAGAGGAGGTCAGGGTGGGCGGTCCTGAGAGCGGGATGCAGTCATCTCCTGATCCCCAGGCCCTCTGTGCCTGCGGTTCCTCCAGGGCAGACACTGCGGTGTGTGGAGCAGGGGAATCCCTGGGGAGGACTGGCCAACCCCACAGCAGATGGAGGAGGTGCCGGCTGCACAGCCGCCTCCCAGAGCCGTCGGAGACAGGCCTGTGCCAAGGGCGTGGCAGGGACTGCCAACTGAAGTGCCCGGGGTCAAGAGGCTTTAGCCACGTGGAGGGATTAACTGTGAGCCCTGCATTGCTCTTCAACTCAAATGCCCAGGGAGGAGGACCCTTGTTTATGGTTTAGATATAGAATGTTTCCTAAAGGAGCTCACATATTGATGTTCAGAGGTGATCTGATTGAATCTTGAGGGTTCTAATCTTGAAATGGATTTATTGGGTGTTAACCTGAACAGGCAGGGTGTGGCTGGAGGAAGTAGGTCATTTGTGAGAGTGGCCTGGGGGGTTTTACACGTCCAAGGACTCCTCTTGATCTCTCTGCATCCACGGCCACATCCTGATCTCCAAAGATGTGACCCAGCCTAACGTGGACTGTAACCTCTGAACCCCCCAGAACTGGGAGCAAATATATTTTTCTTTCTCTAAGTTGTGCTCATCAGGTATTTGGGGTCACAGCAGTGAGAATGCTGAAGGAAACAGCTTGCTGACCAAAGCAACCCCATTCTAGGCTCCCTCAGCCTCTCCTGGAGGAGCCTCAAGTCAGAAGAGAGCCAAGTCTATTTTCTTGAGTCCTTTGGGCCTCCCAGTCATCCCATTCAATTGTTTAATTCATGTGATGCCTCTCCCTCCCTCCCTCCCTCCCTCTCTCTCTCTCTCTCTCTCTCTCTCTCTCTCTCTCTCTCTCTTTCTTTCTCTCTTCCTTTCTTTCTTTCTCTCTCTCTCTTTTTTTTTTTTTTGGTACTAGAGATTAGAGCTAGTAGCATTCTACCTATGTCCAAAGTACACCCTCAGCCTTTTTTATGTTTTTATTTTTTTGGTGGTACTGGGGTTCCTGGAAGCCCTTCTACCTCCGGGCTACACTCCCAGACCTATTGTTTTACATTTTTTAAATTTGGAAACAGGGTCTCCTAAGCCAGCGCCCGTGGCTGGCTTCAAACCTGCGCGATCCTCCTGTCTCTGCCTCCCAAGCGCAAGGATTACAAGCGTGCGCCACCATGCCCGGCTTATGTTTTTATTTTGAAACAGGGTCTTGCTAAGTTGCTGAGAGTCTTGTTAAATTGCTGAGACTGGCCTCAAACCTAAGATCCTCCTGTCTCAGCCTCCCAAGTACTGGGATCATAGGTATATACCACCACACCCAGTTTATACAGTGCCTTTAATAATATGAAATGTGAGGCCGGGCGTGGTTGCGCACGCTTGTAATCCCCGCGCTTGGGAGGCAGAGACAGGTGGATCATGCAGGTTTGAAGCCAGCCGCGCTGGCTTAAGAGACCCTGTTTCCAAATAAAAATATAAAAAATAGGTCTGGGAGTGTAGCCCAGAGGTAGAAGGGCTTCCAGAAACCCCAGTACCAAAAAAAAAAAAAAAAAAAAAAGAATAAAAATAGGGCTGATGGTATAGTTTGGAGGTAGAATGCCAAATGGTTTAATGACCAGCACCACAAAAATAAATAAATG
Source organism: Muscardinus avellanarius (assembly GCF_963383645.1). Classification (NCBI taxonomy): domain Eukaryota; kingdom Metazoa; phylum Chordata; class Mammalia; order Rodentia; family Gliridae; genus Muscardinus; species Muscardinus avellanarius. The sequence goes on along the minus strand of NC_137802.1, from coordinate 54,307,713 downwards.
AATAAATAAATGTAAAAAGGACTTGGGGTGTAGCTTAGTGGTAGAGCACTCCTGTGTCCAATTCCCAGTACCCACTCCCAAATCAAATTTAAAAATAAATGCAGAACTGGGCGTGGTTGCACATGCTTGTAATCCCAGTTCTTCGGAGGCTGAGACAGGAGAATCATGCAGGTTCAAAGCCAGCCTCAATTTCTTAGTGAGGCTCTCAGCAGTTTAGTGAGACCCTGTTTTCAAATTAAAAAAAAATATATATATATAAATATATATATATATATATATATATATATATATATATATATATGTATGTATTAGGTCTGGGAATGTAGTGTGGAGGTAGAAAGCCCCAGGGTTCCATCCCAGTACCACACACACACACACACACACATACACACAGAGCCAAGCATGGTGGCTCACATTTCCACTTGGGAGGTTGAGACAAGAGGATCACAGGTTCAAGGCCAGCCTCAGCAACTTAGTGAGGCCCTCTGCAACTTAATGAAAACCTATTTCAAACTAAAGAATAAAAACATAGAGCTGGAAGTGTGGCTCTGAAGTAGAATGCCCCTGGGTTCGATCCCCAGTACCGCCAATAAATACATGCATACATACATACATACATACATACATACAGGATCGGTATTATAGATTCTTCCCCCCACCCCAGGCTCCACGCAGCTCTGGGCCAGGACCCCAGGGCAGGTCTGGGGTGAGTGTGGCGGACTGTGTAGCTGGACTGGGTAGCACCTGGGAACTGGTGCCAGAATCTTTGCTGTGTGCGGCAAGCATGGAATTCTCTTGGCAGGAGTCTCAGCAAGGCCTGGTTCCCCAAATCACCATCAGAGCCATCTTCCTAGCAGGGTTACCTGGTTGGTCACACAACACAGTCCAGCTGTGGTGATGTTGGCTGGATTGGGGGCATGAGTTAGGCGTAGGTGGGAGCAGAGCTAGGACTCTCTCAAGACCTCGGATCCTGGAATAGACAAGGTGGAGGCCAGGGTCTCAGAGGCTCAGACTGTGGTGGGGAGGGAGGAGGAGGGAAAGGCTGGAAGGGAGGATCAAGGGGGCAGGAGCAGGATGCAGGGAAGGGGATGGTGGAGCCTGGTGGGAAGAGCACAGGGGTCTGGAACTTGTAGGTGTGGGCGTTTCTGCAAGGTGAATAAGTAGGGGTCTGGAGAAGGGACATCAAAGGCTCTGAAGGAGGATCCCAGGAGCCTGGAACCCCCTTCTCAACCAACTCAGGTTACAGGCTGGTGTTTCCTATTTCAGGCCCTGAGCCCTCTCCCCTCCCCCCTCCTGCCCCACTTCCCCCAGGAGGGACAACCGCTCTTGATATATGAAGTGTTTCCACCTAGGCTCTGGGGAATCCCACAAAGGCTTCAGTGTGTGACGCCCCTCCCTGCCTCCCCCAGCCCCTTCCGTCCTCCAGTCTGGGAGTCTGGGAATGCTTCATTTTCCGGGGGTGTCCTAGACAAAGAGGACAGGCTGTGGGTGGAGATGTTCCTTGTCCTCTCTGTCCCCCATCCTGATGGGTGAGTCTGGATGAGTGTCCGGGTTCAGGGGTGATGATCCCCGGCTTCTTTGGCCCCCCAGAGGTTGGGGTGGGGGAGGCTTGGCTTCTACCTTTGCCTGCCCTGCTATTTCACTCCTGGCTGTGAACCCCCAACCTCTGGTGGGGGGTTGTTGCACACACCCTCTTAAAAAAAATAGAATTTTCAAATATTCCCCATGTGCCAGGCTCTGTGCTACAGTGGTGAACAAAAATTAAAATTAATTCAGTTCTTTTCTGGAGAGTTTGGAGATAGGTTTTGCTTTTTTTTTTTTTTTTTTTTTTGCGGGTCTGGGGATGGAATCCAGAGGCATTTGACCTCTGAGCTACACCCACTGCCCAATTTTTTATTCTTTATTTTGAAACAGGGTCTCACTGAGTTGCAGAGGGCCTCACTAAGTAGCTGAGGCTGTCTGCGAACCGCGATCCTCCGGTCTCAGCCTCCCGAATGCTGGGATTACAAGCGTGCGCTACCACGCCTGGCTTAAGTTTTGCTTTTTTGGTTTTGGTACCAAGGATTGAACTCAGGACATTTTACCTCTAAGTTACACGCCCAGCTCTTTTTATTTCGAAACAGGGTCTTGCTAGGTTGATGAGGGTCTTGCTAAGTTGATGAGGCTGACCTCAAAATGTAATCCTCTTGTCTCCGCCTCCCAAGTACTGGAATCACAGGTGTGCCCCATGATGCCCAGCTTAAGGGAGATATCGTTATGACTGAAGGTGTGGCGAAGCAGTGTTCAGCTTTGTGGGCTTGGGTGGCAACAGACCTGGAACCAAATCCCAGCTTAGCTATATCAGCTCTGTAAAATTATTTATTCCTCCACCTAAGCCTCAGTTTCTCCATTCCTAAAAGAAGGCTTGAAGGCCCTTCATAGAGTTGTAAGAGGAATTAAATAAGCTCAGTACAGGCCAGGCATGGTGGCACACGCTTGTAATCCCCGCGCTTGGGAGGCTGAGACAGGAGGATCACACAGTTTCGAAGCCAGCCTCAGCTACTTAGTGAGGCTCTCAGCAACTTAGTGAGACCCTGTTTCCAAATAAAATATAAAATAGGTCTGGGAGTATAGCCCGGAGGTAGAAAGCTTCTGGGTTCCACCCCCAGTACCACACACACACAAAAAAAGCTCAGTACATAGCACACACCTATAATTCCAGCTACTCTGGAGGCTAAAGGAAAGAGGATCTCAAGTCTGAATCCAGCCTGGGCGACACAGTGAGACTCTGTCTCAAAATAAAGTAAAATAAATAGGCGTGGTATCACATGCCTATAACTCCAGTACTTGGGAGGCTGAGACAGGAGGATCACAGTTTTGAGGACAGCCTTAGCAGTGCAGCAAGGTCCTCAGCAACTTAATGAGACCCTCTTTCAAATAAAATAAAATAAAATAAAATTGGGCTGGGGGTATAGCTCAGAGGTAGAATGTCCCTGAGCTCAACCCCCAGTGCCAAAATAAATATAAAAATGAAAAAGAGGAATCAGGATATTGAATGAAAATGCCTGGCCAAAGCACACAGAAGGTGCTCACCATGGCCAGCGGTTTGGTGAGGGCTCAGCTCCGAGGGGCTGAGCCCGGCCTGTGGAGGGCGTGGGCCTGATGGTTAGGGTCTGGCAGAGGAAGTGTGTGTGCAGGGGAGCACTCCCTCCTGATCCCCAGGAGTCCTTTGCGCAAGTACAGATGGCCCCGCTTGACTCCAAAACAGCTTGAAGTCAGGGGCTCTGAGGACACAGACATCCCGCCTCCCCCCACAGGCCCACAGGCGGAGCCCACTCTGCCGCAGTGGGTGGTCTCTCTGGCCAAGAGGCTCTTCCTCTGACTCCAGGAGAAGCTGCAGCTGGCCCTGGGCCACGCAGCCATGCACAGCACCACTCACAGCACGTGTCCGTGACTCTAGCTCTAATCGCCCAGTCAAGAGGCCAGCGTGCGCACGTGGGTATTCGGTAGCTTGTTTTGTGTGTGTGCCTAAGCCGGTCATACGCTGAGCATGCCAATGCACCTATGTGAGTGGTGCATCCCCGGCGCACGGGCTGCGCCTCTTGTCCCCCATGGTGCATACCTGTCTGTGGTCACAGACTTGCCCTGGGGTCTCTGGGTGCATGTGTGTGCCATGTGCCAGGATATCTGTATGTGGCCACGCGTGTGACTGCTTGTCAAACAAACTCCCTGGAGCTGGGGCTCTGCAGGAAGGGTCAGACAGCAGTCTGAGACACTTTTCAAGTGTCAGGAAAACCAGGCTCCCCTTTCAGGAAGCCTTCCCAAGCAAAATAAACTAGCCCAGCTCCTGGGGCAGAGCAGGAGGGGCCTCGGGCAGGAGGGAAAGAGAGAAGGCACCGCCAGCTGCAGAGGAGGTCACAAAGCCAGGCGGCCAGAGATAGCCTTTGACCCCACCATCGACCCCATACCATCCCTGGAGATTCACTTGACTTCACTGTCTTAAGAGGGCTTTGTCCTCTGCCTTCTTTAGACATTTTTCCCCCTCTCCTTGTGGTGCTGGAGAATGAACCAAGGGAACTCAACCCCTGAGCTCCATCTCCAGCCCATTTTCCTTTTTTTATTTGGAAACAGGGGTCTCACCAAGTTGCTGAGAGCCTCACTAAGTTGCTGAGGCTGGCTTCGAACCTGTCTCAGTCTCCCAAGCACTGGAATTACAGGTATGCATCACCACGCCCAGCCACATTCTTTTTTCTCCTCTCAGTTCAGCTCTCCCTGTTTCCTTCTCACCCATCTTTCTTGTCTACCCTTCTTCCTCCACTTTCCTCTCTTCCTCCCCAGCTGGTCTCTGCAGCTGGCTGCCTACTGATCACCGTCTTCTCTCTCACCCACTGCTGCAGCCAAAGCCACCGTCTACCTAAGAGAACAAACAGGTGATTTTTGTTTTTGCAGTGCCGGGGATGGAACCCAGGAGTGACCGAGCAGGGAGAGGAGAGGGCTGGTGTGGGGTGAGGCCGATTGGTGCAGGCAGAGAAGAGTGGTGAGCAGAGGCCAGAGGCAGCGAGATCCCTGTGTGGAACTGCACCGAGGCCGTGTGGTCTGCAGAGGGCGCTCCATGAGGCTGGCGCCCAGGTGAGGCGCTCACAGGCATTTATCTTTCTTCTGCTTAAGAGGTGGGGTCTTGACATATTGCGTAGGCTGGCTCTGAACTCCTGGGCTCAAGTGGTCATCCAGCCTCAGTCTCCCCAGTAGTTGGGACTATAGGTGCATGCCACCATGTGGATCATTCATCTTAACAAAAGCCAAATATGTTTTATAAGTATGATATATTTCGTAAGTTTTAAAGGTTAAGCAAGTGGTTGGATACAGTGGTACACACCTGTGATCCCAGTGCTTGGGAAGCTGAAACAGGAGGATCACAGGTTCAAGGCCAACTTCAGCAACTTAGTGAAACCCTCAGCAACTTAGCAAGGTCCTGTGGCAAAATAAAAAGACAAATGCCGGGTGCAATGGTGCTTGCCTGTAATCCCAGTACTTGGGATTTTAAATACTAAACCGGGTGTGGTAGTTTGTAATCCCAGCATTTGGGAGGCTGAGACAGGAGGATCGTGGTTCGTGGCTACCCTCAACTACTTAGTGAGGTCTTTTGCAACTCAGTGAGACCCTGTTTCAAAATAAAGAATAAAAAATTGGGCTGGGGGTGGGGATGTAGCTTGGAGGTAGAGTGTCCCTGGGTTCCATCCCCAGTACTGCAAAAAACCCCAATTATTTATTATTATTATTATTATTATTATTATTATTATTACTATTTATTTATTTATTTTATCACAACACTCCACACATATTTGAAGAACAAAGGCACAGAGACAGTAGAACTTTCTCAGTCTAGAGATGTTGATGCCTGCTGCACTTGGGAATTCCCAGGACCCTCACAGATTGAGGGTCACTGTTTGGGGGACTGAGAATCATCCCATTGTGCTGTGGGGTCCTGGGTCAGACTGAAGAAGCCGGGCTGAGCACAGCTCTGCGCGCTCCCCACTTCAGCTTCCACAGGGTCTGGCCCTGCTCCTCTCCACCCCAGCCAAGTGCTCAGCCCAACAGGGGCTGGCCGTGCTCAGGGAGGGCTGGGGTTGGGATGAGACCGCTGAGCAGGAAACAGGACTAGAGTGCCTCTCAAAGGTGCTCTGTGGACCAGCAGCAGCACCTGGAAACCCAGACCTATGGAATCCAAGTCTCTGAAGCGAGGTCAGAGAAGGAGTGGGGTTGTGGTTAACGCACACAGGCTCCTTGTGCTGCTCCAGTAGAGAACCAGGGCTGCGGAGGGCGTAGGGCTGGTGGGAAGTGCTCCAGGCTGAATCTGGGAAAATACAGGTTGAGTCCTCCATCCAGCCACCCAGCCATCCTCTACCGCCACCTGTTCCTGCTCCATGTCACCGGAGCGCATTGCACATAAGCCTTTCTAGGGTGATTTTTGGTTGTTTTGTTTTGTTGGTACCCAGGATTGAGCCCAGGGGTGTTCTATCTTTGAGCTACACCCCCCAACTTCTTTGTATGTGTGTGTGTGCGTGTTAGTGAGGATTGAGCCCAGGTGTATAACCTCTGAGCTACACCCCCAGCCCTACTTTATTTTTTATTTTGAAACAGGGTCCACTAAGTTGTAGAGGGCCTCACTAAGTTGCAGAAGCTGGTCTTGAACCTGTGATCCTCCTGTCTCAGCCTCCCAAGCACTGGGATTACAAGTGTGTACCACAGAGCCTGGCTCATGTAAGCCTTTCAGGAACAGTACAAAGAGGGAAATAACCTGGCTCCTTAGTACCAGCCCCTCTTGGACCTCCCCCCAGCCTGGCCTCATACTCTGGGTAGGTGGAGATACTGCGCTCATCCTAGCCCATGAGTGTGGGATGGCGGAGGGGAGGTGTCTCAGGAGGAGTGTCAGGCAAGGCTTCCTGCAGACCCGGCTATCCCTTCCAAGCCACACAGCATGCCCCCCTCAACTCCCTAACAACAAGCACACCCACCCAGCAGCTGCAGGAACCACCCAGTCTGGCTAGGCTCTAGCCCCAATGTCCCCAAGCTCAGGGGAAGTGGAGTTCAACCTGTTCTTCCATGACTACCTCTCCCAGACCTCCACGAGGGAGGCAGACCCACCGCAGCCGGAACCATGACATCTCCTGAACCCTTTTCCCCCCAGACTCCCACTTCTGGAGGATATTGGGGAAAGCTGCCTGAGGTCATGTCCTCACCCCAGAGCCCCTAGCCTGCTCCCCAAGCCCCCAGCCATCGGCTCCTCCGCCTCCGTGGAACACCAGCCCACACTGTGGGTGGGATCTCATCTCCACACAGCCAAGCAGCTGGCTTGACCACCTGCCTCAGGAGAGACCAAATGGAAGGCGGAGAGGAAGGTCAGTGGTCTGGGAGGCTCTGAGGGAGAGGAAGCAGGAGCGAGAGGCCTGGAGCCAGGAAGTCTAGGACAAAGGAAGGGATCTTAGGATCACAGAAAGGTTGGGTCCTTCCCAGCATCATACAACAAACTGGTATCAAACCTGGTTCTCTCAGTCCAGTGCACTTTCCACAGCTTTCTCCAGGGACAGAAACAGGCAGTGCCACTGTGTGTGCCACTCCAGGATACAATGTTTTCCTCCAGTTAACCCCTTGCTTCTCCTCCCCTACCACTCCTCTTACTACTCCTGGCTACCCAAGCCTGGTGCTCAGTTCTTTAGGTCGTCCTGTATTCACTCCAGGTTTATGGTCCTTTGTGTCTCAGGAGCACGTGGGGTGCCCTGACTCTACCAGCAGACCAGGGGTTCCCAAAGACACAACTACGTTTCCAACCCCACATGAGGTGTTCTTCAAGGACAAAGGATGTCTCCCTTTCCTCAGAGCAGGATCTTCCTGAGAGAAGGCCCCTCTTCCTATAAAACTGGAGTTCCCTAAAGGCAGGATCTGAGCCTGAAGAATTTTGTGGGCTTCCTTCGCCCCCATCCAGTCCCCTCACCAGGAGGTCCTGGGATTAGTCCCTTGCCCAAGTGACATGTGACCCAAGAGCAGAGAGGCCTTCAGACAAGGAGCACCCAGTTCAGAGACTATACCTGAAATGACTGGCGGCTTTTGGAACCACTGGGGGGCCACTACCACTTTAGGGTGTTCTTGGGAATTCTCAGACAACTGTTCCCATTCCTCACCCATGCCTGACAGAGTTTATTCTGGAACCTTCTGGTATTACCAATGCTGAGCCTCCAGCAGCCCAGCCCCCAGCTGCTGATAGGACCCACCACAGCCACCTCCCGCACTGCCCTGGGCCTTACAGCGTACAGGCACCTCTGCACTCTAAGAACACGTGTGTTCCTCTGCCACCTCCACAGCACCAGCCCAGCGCACTTTCTACATTTACCCTCTGTGTGTGACTAGGCCCACGTCCTCAGGTGTGAACTAATGGTTGGGTGCCTCACTGACTTGTGGCCTTAATATCCAGCAGAGTATTTGGTATAGAGTAACCATTCAAGTTTATTGGATAGACTAACGGATGCATGCATGGAGGGCAGATGATCTGTACAACACCCTATGAGATTTATTTATTTTTTATTTATATTTTTTATTTTATTTTATTTTATTTTTGCGGGTCTGGGATTGGAACCCAGGGGCATTCGACCTCCGAGCTACACCCCCTGCCCTATTTTTTATTCTTTATTTTGAAACTGAGTCTCACTGAGTGGCAGAGGGCCTCACTAAGTAGCTGAGGCTGTCCACGAACCGCGATCCTCCAGGTCTCAGCCTCCCGAATGCTGGGATTACAAGCGTGCGCCACCATGCCCGGTCACCCTATGAGATTTCAAGGACACACCGTCCCATCAGTGATTAAGGGGAAGAAGGCTCAGAGGTTAAGAAGTGGATCCAAGGTCCCACAGCTTGCCAGAGGGCTGGAACGACATGCCGGGCATTTTCTGGTTTTGTCCAACTTATAACAATGGCAGCTGGGAACCAAACCCAGGCCTCCAGAATCCCAGCCTGCACCCAGAAGCAGCGTGTGCGGCTGATCAGGTCATACCCTGCACAGACCCTGGGGAGCTCTTCTTGGCGTGGTCTTGGTGAATGCCATTCACTGGGGACCTCGCAGGAAGGGACCCTCGTGGCCTGGCGATATGCAGAGGCTCTGCCTCAGCGCTGTATCAGCTTCCTTATGAACACATTCAAATACTTAGGGCAAGACAAATTCCCGCCTTTCTCTTCTCCCCCTAGCCAGGGTGCCAGCCAGCAAGAGCTCTTCCAGGGGCAAGTGGGGATCCAAGAGTAGACGGCACCCCCTTATAGTACCACTGGTGCCTCTGTTCTCTCCAAGTAGGAGCACTTCTGTCAAACCTCACCACTTCCCCAAGGGTCCCTCATAAGTAATACACACACCTCCAAACTAATCTCCCTACAGATGTGGGTACAAATGCCCCCAACACCCGTGTGCAAGTGAGATGCAGGGCCCTAGATCTCCAAGCTCCTGTCTGAGACACAACCAAGCAGGGGGCTGAGGGCTGGGGGCTGGCCTCCCAAAGCAGAGCCCCCTCCCCCTCCACTCGTGTGTAGGGCCCTGGCCCCTCCCCGGGAACAAGGCTGGGATTAATAAACGGCCCGGCTCCCTCCCCTAATGGGCTCCAGCTGCACAAACATTCCCAGAATTCAGAGCCGGCTCTGTCTGGGGCAGCCCAGGCCTCAGCCCCAGCATTCCTGGCCCCCTCCCCCCCAGGCCTGGGACAGCTGCTCCGGAACTCCCGGCAACTGGCTGGGGATCGAATCCCAATTCAGCTTTTCCAGAGGTGGGGGTGTGGAATGGCTAGGGATTGGGGTGGGGAGGAGAGAAGAGAACAAACTCTAGGGGACATCTTTGTTCCTGCTCCAGGAGCTGGGGTCCCAGGGTACTCCCTTCCCCCAGTGTGGCTGCCTGCTCCTAGCAGTAGTTATCCCCCTCCCTCAGTTTTACCTAATTTGTCTCACCAGGCAGTGCCCTTGGCTGGCACTGCCCGGCAGGCGGGTAACCAGGCAGGGCTAGCAGAAAAGATAAACATCTCCCCTTTGTCTTAAGAGATCCAGCTGTGTCTCCTAGGAACCTGTGGCTAGAGAGAAACTTGTTCAAACAGGTTCTTATCAAAAAGCAGGAAGGGCGGCCTAGGGAGCAAAAAGAAGAAAGCGGGGTCCTCACCTCCTGTTAGATTAGTTACCCGCCCAGGGAGAGGTGTGGAGAGACCTGTGTCCTAAGTACACAAAGGTTGCCGCCTGCCTCGGTGCCTCAGAGGGCTCCGACTACAGACCCGTCTCCTTTTTACTACCTCCAGATCCAGGGCCAAAAGGGGTCAGTCTGCCGTCCTTAACCTGCTGTCCCCCAGTTTTGCCAGCTGTGGACACTGAGAGCTGAGGCCCAGGGAAGCACTTGTGTTTGTGCCAGCTTTGGGTGGGGTCTGGGGAGAGCACAGGGGTTCTAATGGAGGTGCCTGTGTGCCTGTCTGGGTGTTTGCATGTCTCAGAATGAGCAGCTGGAGAAGCAGCGCCTGCTCCCCTGTACCCAGGAAGGGACGGGGGTGTGCCCTCACATGTACACTCACTCGGGAAGGCTGCCTGCTGCCCAGACCTCCCCCAAGTTGGAAGTGTCTAGTTTGTGCTGGAGAGAAGCTGAGAAGGGGGGTAGTAAGAAGAGAAGGGGCATCAGGAGGGAGGACCCTGCAGAGGCTGCCCTGGCGGCACAGGGCACTGCCTAGGGAGTTCAGAAATGTGGGTTCTAAATGCAGCCCTGCCGGGGCGCAGCTGGCACCTAGGAACAGGCCTCTTCCCCCACCTGGGCCCCAGTCTCCTCATCTTGAATAGGATAAAGCTGGGTAAGAGTCTCTTCTGAGCCCTCAGGTCCTGCTGCGGCAGAAGTTGGGTTGGGGTGCAAGGAATATCCTCCATCCCCCCCAAGAAATAGAGCTCTGAGCCAGGTGTGGTGGCACGCGCACACCTGTAATCCCAGTATTTGGGAGGCTGAGACAGGAGGATCCATGTTTGAAGCTAGCCTCAGCAGCTCAATGAAACCCTGTTTCAAAATAAAAAATAAACAGGCGAAGGGTAGCTGAGCATGGTGGCGCACGCTTGTAATCCCAGAATTTGGGAGGCTGAGATAGGAAAATGGTGGTTCATGGACAGCCTCAGCTATTTAATGAGGCCCTTTGCAACCAGTGAGGCCCTGTTTCAAAATAAAGAATAAAGCCGGGCATGGTGGCGCACCTTGTAATCCCCGCGCTTGGGAGGCAGAGACAGGAGGATCGTGCAGGTTCGAAGCCAGCTGCGTGCGCTGGTTTAGGAGACCTTGTTTCCAAATAAAAATGTAAAAATAGGTCTGGGAGTGTAGCCCGGAGGTAGAAGGGCTTCCAGGAACCCCAGTACCACCAAAAAATAAAAAATAAAATAAAATAAAATAAAAAATAAAGAATAAAAAATAGGGCTGGGGGTGTAGCTTGGAGGTAGAATGCCCCTGGGTCCCATCCCCAGTACTGCCAAAAAAAAAAAGAGGCCGGGGGTGTGTGTGGGGGAGAATGCTTCAAAATGCCCCTGGGTTCAATTCGACTATGGAGGGAGGGGAACAGGGCTCTGAAGGGGCCACCAAGAGCAGTCATCAGGGACTGTGCCGAGGGTCCCCAGGTTTCCTTGGCCCTGAAGGGCAAATTCAGAGAAAGGGGTGTGGAAGCTCCAGCCTGTAGGAGGCCAAGTATCACCACAGGGGGAAGAAAAATGTAGATCTCTCAACTAGCTGAGCTCCCAGCAGCAGGCCTGGGCTAGGGGGGAGAGAGTCTAAGAGCATGGGGTCCTCACCTCTCTCCTCGCACACACAGCAAACACTGGTCCCTCCGCAGGCCCCTGTGAGGAATGCAGACAGACCTCTCCAGGTCTCTGCCCCATCAGTCATTGCTCTTGCCTGTCACCTGCTTCCTGGGCCCAGCTGCTTCTCCGTGGAGGCACCAAGGGATGGCCCTCTGGTGCTGCTGGACCCTTTAACGCATCAGCAATACAGATCTCCACCCCAGCTTCGTGACCAGCTCCTGAGCTGGACGGAGAGGCCGAGGTGAGACCTTCGCCTTTGCATAAATGAGAAGCCAGAGGACTCTCAGTGAGGACAGGAACTCCGACTGGACCCTATTTAGGACTCTACCCAAGTGAGCCTCATTTAGCAGCGCCTCTGGCATTTGGTGAACACCTACTTTGTGTTTGGCCCTGTATTAGAATCAGACTACAGTCAGGGATGGTGGCACATGCCTATAATCCCAGTACTTGGGAGGCTGAAACAGGAGGATTTCAGGTTTGAGCCCAGCCTCAGCAACTTAGTGAGACCCTACTTGTAGCAGAGACACAAAGGACACCTCAGGCATGTAGCTTCTCTCTCACACTCCTCCCTCTTTCAGTTATCTTTTGAGTAACAATCCACCCCAAAATTGAGTGACTTAACAGCAATTTTTTTTGTATGTGTGGTACTGGGGGTGGAACCCAGAGGCTTTATACCTCCGGGCTATACTCCCAGACCTTTTTTATATTTTATTTGAAAACAGGGTCTCACTAAATTGCTGAGAGCCTCACTAAGTAGCTGAGGCTGGCTTCGAACCTGTGCGATCCTCCTGTCTCAGCCTCCCAAGCGCGGGGATGACAAGCGTGCGCCACCACGCCCGGCTAACAGCAATTTTTAATTCACCTACAATTTTGCCATTTAGGCAGGCTTCATGGGGCCAGCCTACCTTGGCTCCCTGTGTGTGGCTGGGGCAGTGCCACTGGTCCCAGATGGTCCAAGATGGCTTCACTGATGTATCTGCTGCTTCTGTTGGTTGGTTGAAAGAGATAAAGCTGGCCTGGGGATTAAACCCAAGAGCATTCTACCTCTAAGCTACACCACAGCCATATATTTTAAATTTAATTTTATTTACCTTTTTTTTTTTTACAAGAAAAATGTCAAGCCTTCATTAATTTAATGTGTGTGTGTGTGTGTGTGTGTGTGTGTGTGTGTGTGTGTGTGTAGGCTCACGTGCACACGTGTATTCCTAGGGATGGAACCCAAGGTAGTCTATCTTCAAGCTACACCCCCCCCCCAGCCCTAATTTATTTTTGCACAACTGGCAATTGAACATAGGGGTAGTCTGCCTCCGAGCTATACTCCAAGCCCTATTTTATTTTATTTTATTTTTTGGTGGTACTGGGGTTCCTGGAAGCCCTTCTACCTCCGGGCTACACTCCCAGACCTACTTTTTATATTTTTATTTGGAAACAGGGTCTCCTAAGCCAGTGCGCGCAGCTGGCTTCGAACCTGCGCGATCCTCCTGTCTCTCCCTCCCAAGTGCGGGGATTACAAGCGTGCGCCACCACACCCGGCATCCTATTTTATATTTATTTTGAAACAGGGTCTCACTAGGCTGATGAGGGCCTCACTAAGTAGCTGAGGTTGGCTGCGAATCTTCTATCCTTTTGTCTCAGCCTCCCAAGTACTGGGATTGCAAGCGTGCACCAGCACACCTGGCTTTAATTTCTATTTTGAAACGGGGTCTCACTAAGTTGCTGAGACTGACTTCACACCTGCGATCTGCCTGCCTCAGCCTCCTAAATACTGGGATTATAGGCCTGTGCCACCACGCCTGGCTCTCTCTCTTTTTGCAGTTCTAGGGATTGAAATTAAGACTTTGTGCGTGCTAGATGAGCGCTTTGCCACTGAGCTACATCCCCAGGCCTCCCCCTCTCTTCCTCGGTGGCCTTTCTCTCCTCCTGGGTAATTGGACTTCTCTCCATGGTGGCTGGCTTCCAGGAGGGCAAACTGGAAGCTGCCAGGCCTTTCGGACCTGGACCTGAACTGTCAAGGACTCAGTTTGGCTGCACATGATTGGTTGAAAGCGAGTTACAAAATCCCCTTCCCCAGTTCAAGGTGAGGGAAAGTAGCCTAAAGGAGCAGCAACTGGGGGAGGAAACGCATCTCTGGTCTGTTCCCTTTCACTTGTGCTGGGCTCATGAGAGGCAGTACCCTCCTCCCAGCGTGCCATCCTTGACCCCTTCCCCTCTCATACCCCGTGTCTAATCAGTCCCCAACCTCTGCTACTTATGCTTCCTTGATGTTACTCAAATAATTTGATTCCCTCAGTGGCTACCCTGCATTCTTACCCTGAAGGCTGAGCAGCTTCCTAAAAGATCTCCTGTCTCCACTCTTGCTGCATAACCGGGGTGTTTTCCACCTTGCTGCCAGAGTGATCATTCTAATAGCCATGCCCACGGGGAGCAGAGAGGATGGGAGACAGGGGAGAGGACGCTTGTGCTTCACTAAATGCCCTTGTGTACCATGTGAATGACTTTCCAAAAACTAAAATCCCTTTTAAAAATTGACTTGAAAGCTGGGCGTGGTGGCACACGCTTGTAATCCCAGCATTTGGGAGGCTGAGACTGGAGGATTGTGGTTCGTGGACAGCCTCAGCTACTTAGTGAGGCCCTCCACAACTTAGTGAGACCCTGTCTCAAAATAAAGAATAAAAGGCCGGGCGTGGTGGCGCACGCTTGTAATCCCCGCGCTTGGAGGCTGAGACAGGAGGATCGCACAGGTTCGAAGCCAGCCTCAGCTACTTAGTGAGGCTCTCAGCAACTTACTGAGACCCTGTTTCCAAATAAAGTATAAAATAGGTCTGGGAGTATAGCCCAGAGGTAGAAAAGCCCCTGGGTTCCACCCCCAGTACCACTAAAAAAAAAAAAAAAAAAAAAAAAAAAAAAAGAGGTGTGACCCAGATGTGCTGGCCCAGGCCTAAAATCCCAAAACTTGGGATGCTGAGACAGGAAGATTGCGGGTTCTAGATCAGTGTTTGTAACTTAGTAAGACCCTGTTTCAAAATAAAAGAAAAATTTAGCCGGGCGTGGTGGCGCACGCTGTAATCCCCGTGCTTGGGAGGCAGAGACAGGAGGATCGCGCAGGTTCAAAGCCACCATACTGGCTTAAGAGACCCTGTTTCTAAATGAAAATATAAAAATGGGTCTGAATGTAGCCCGAAAGTAGAAGAGTTTCCAGGAACCCCAGTACCAATAATAATAATAATAATAATAATATAAATTTAAAAAATAAAAGCCAGGCGTGGTGGCGCACGCTTGTAATCCTTGCACCTGGGAGGTGGAGACAGGAGGATCGCGTTGGTTCAGAGCCAGCCTCGCTGGCTTAAGAGACCCTGTTTCCAAATAAAAGAAATATAAAATAGGTCTGGGAGTGTAGCCCGGAGGTAGAAGGGCTTCCAGGAACCCCAGTACCACCAAATAAATAAATAATTAAAATAAAATGAAAAATTAAAAAATTAATCTGTACTTAAAATTAGAATGTTCCACCCAGGCACAGTGATATATACCTGTAATCCTAGTATTTGGCTAAAACAGGAGGGTCTCAGGCTCAAGACCAATCTCAGGAACATAGTGAAACCCTCAGCGACTTACTGAGACCCTGTTTCAAAATAAAAAGGGGGCCGGGTGGGTTGTGCACACTTGTAATACCTGCATTTGGGAGGCTGAGACTGGAGGATCGAGGTTCACGGACAGCCTCAGCTACTTAGTGAGGCCCTCTGCAACTTAGTGAGACCCTGTTTCAAAATAAAGAATAAAAAATTAGGCTGGGGGTGTAGCTCGGAGGTAGAATGCACCTGGGTTCCATCCCCAGCCCTGCAATAAATAAATAAATAAATAAATAAATAAATAAATAAATAAAGGGGGGTACAGGTATACCTTGGAGGTAGATTGCTCCTGGAATTTGATCCTCAGTACTAAAAAAAAAAAAAAAAAAAAAAAAAAAAAAAAAAAAAAATTAGGCCAAATGTGGTGGTACATGCTTGTAATTCCAGTATTTAGAAATTGAGACAGGAGAATAGGAGAATTACAGGTTCATGGCCAGCCTCAGCAAAACACGGTGAGGCTTTCTGCAACTTAGTGAGTCCCTGTTTCCAAATAAAAAATAAAATAGAACTGGGAGTGGATGTACCACAGAGGTGGAATGCCTCTAGGTTTATTCTTCAGTACCACACAAACACACACACACACAATTTTTTTAATGTTCCTCTATGATATATCTCAATAAGGAAGTAGAAAGCCAGGTGTGATAGCGCACGCTTGTAATCCCAGCATTCAGGAGGCCGAGACAGGAGGATCATGGTTGGCCAACAGCCTCAGCAACTCAGTGAGCCTCTGTTTCAAAATAAAGAATAAAAAATAGGGCTGGGAGCCGGGCGTGGTGACTCACGCTTGTAATCCCAGCATTTGGGAGGCTGAGACGAGAGGATTGTGGTTCGAGGACAGCCTCAGCTACTACTTAGTGAGGCCCTTTGCAACTCAGTGAGACCCTGTTTCAAAATAAAGAATAAAAAATAGGGCTGGGGTGTAGCTCGGAGGTAGAAGGCTCCTGAGTTCCATCCCTAGTAACACACACACACACACACAAAAAAAAAAAAAAAAAATAGGGCTGGGAGTGTAGAGAGTCTGGGGTATAGCTCAGTGGTAGGGCACTTGCTTAGCATATGTGCGGCCTTGGATTGAATCCCTAGTGCCACGAAAAAGAAAAAGAAAAATGAAACAAAGCAAAAGGAGTCCCACCACTCTATCCTGTATTTTCTATAGGGGGACTGGGCACAGCCGGGGCGGGTGCCCTTGGCCCAACACATATCCGGAGGCTTCAGCGTAGCTGGCAGCTGGATGGCAGGGTGGGAGAGAGGAATCTGCTTCCACGGCCCTCACGTGAGTGTTGGCAGGCTAATCCCTCACCACAGAGGGAGGATTAAACAGGAACATGAAGAGCAGGAAGCAGGGATCACTGTGGGCCAACTTCCAAGATGTCTGCCACATGGACTTATATAGCTTTCCTACTTTAAATGACATGAGGAAAGAAAAGAAGAGAGGCGAGAGGAATTCCTAGGGTAGGACGCTGCGCCACAGGTCTGTCTTTGGAAGCGAACACCCTCATCATTGAGATGTATCAATAGGAATTTTACCTAATTCAGATGAACCCAGCTATGTGTGTGTGTGCTTGCGTATGTGTGTCTGTGTGCACACACATGGGCGTATGTGTGCGCGTCTATAATTCCTGAAAAGAAGGTAGCTGGTTTTGCGTATCTATGGGGAATGGCAGAAATTAAAAGCAAGATTTTTGGTGTGGTAACCCTAGGAGATATGGAATAGAAGAATGTTCTATTCTGTTTTCCCCATAGACTGAAAATCAATAAACTTGGGGTCTGATTCTAACTCAGCACAAAGATATTATAGGTATTGGGCTATCCATTTAATCCTCTTGGGTCTCTCTCTCTTTTTTTTTTTTTTTTTGGTGGTACTGGGGTTGCTGGAAACCCTTCTACCTCCAGGTTACACTTTCAGACCTATTTTATACTTTTTATTTGGAAACAGGGTCTCTTAAGCCAGCAAGGCTGGCTTTGAACATGCGCAATCCTCCTGTCTCTGCCTCCCAAGTGTGGGGACTACAAGCGTGCACCACCTGCTGGCTTGGGTCTCCTTTTTAAAAAAAAATAATTGGAGATTAGCCTGGTGTGGTGGCGCACTCTTGTAATCCCAGCATTCAGGAGGCTGAGACAGGAGGATCACAGTTCGCAGACAGCCTCAGCAACTTAGGCCCTTTGCAACTTAGTGAGACCCTGTTTCAAAATAAAGAATAAAAAATGGGCAGGAGCTGTAGCTTGGGCTTGGAGGTCAAATGCCCCTGGGTTCCATCCCCAGACCTATAAAAAAAAAAAAAAAAAAAATAGGGCTGAGGGTGTAACTCAGAGGTAGAATGCCCCTGGGTTCAATCCCCAGTACCACATAATAATAATAATAATAATAATAATAATAATAATGATTAAACCCAGAGGGGTTCTACCTCCAAGCTATACTCCCAGCCCCAACCCCTTTTGTAGTACTGGGGACTGAACCCAGGGGCATTCTACTTTTGAGCTATACCCCAGCCCTAGTTTTATTTTGAAACAGGGTCTTGCTAGGTTGATGAGGGTCTCACTACTTGCTGAGGCTGTCCTTGAACCTGTGATCTTCCTGTCTCAGTCTCCCAAAGTACAGGGATTATAGGCATGTGCTCCCATGCGTGGCAACCACAATCCTTTTTTTTTTAATTTTTTTAATTTTTTGCAGGTCTAGGGATAGAATCCAGGGGCATTCGATCTCTGAGCTACACCCCCTGTCTTATTTTTTATTCTTTATTTTGAAACAGGGTCTCACTGAGTTGCAGAGGGCCTCACTAAGTAGCTGAGGCTGTCTGCGAACCACGATCCTCTGCTCTCAGCCTCTCGAATGCTGGGATTACAAGCATGTGCCACCACACCCAGCTCACAATCCTTTTTTATTTTTTATTTTGAAACAGGGTCTCTAGCCGGACATGGTGGCACCTACTTGTAATCCCCACACCCACTCATTCCCCCTCCACCAAAAGAGCAGCCACCATGCCCTGAAGCCTGCCCTGTCTTCAGAGCAGGCAAATGACTGAGTGAGTGGCTTGGGCTCCCAGATCCAGCTCCCAGCCCAATGTCTGCTCTGCATCTCTGTGCTGTCCGCTTGGGCCCAGCTCCCAAGAGCCCTGAGAGGGGGGAAGTCCTCCAACGCCCGGCGGGAAGTTCAGGCTGAATTCTACAGGTCAGGGGAAGGACCTGAGCTGCAGAGATGTGACCAGCAGACCCACAGGCCCTCACTCCCCTGGTGGGAAGAGCCCCAGAATTCTGCACGGCTTTTCCAGTGCGGGGGAGGATGTCTTAAAGTCCTCGTGCCTCAGTTGAAATGGCCCGGAAACGCACCTGGTTCTGCTGAGTAAGCCTTAGTCTGTCGGGAACACTTAGACCTGGGCCCGAGCCAGCGCCTTCCTGGAAGGAGATGCGTGGCCTGTGGAGATGGGAGCAGGCTCAGTTAAGGAAAGACCCCTGCCCCTTCAGTGCTCTTCACACTTGAATGTGCAAACAAATCCCTTGGGAAGCTTGTTTAAAATGCACCTTGGGTGCGGTGGTGCTCTCTTATAATCCCAGCATTTGGGAGGCTGAACTTGGGTTTGAGGACACCCTCAGATACTTAGTGAGGCCTTTTGCAACTCAGTGAGACCCTGTTTCAAAATGAATAATAATAATAAAAAAATAGGGTGGGGATGTAGCTCTGAGGTAGAATGTCCCCTGGGTTCCATCCCAGTACTGCAAAAAATAAAATAAAATAAAAGCTGGGTGTGGCAGCACAAGCTTGTAATCCCAGCATTTGGGAGGCTGAGACAAGAGGATCGTGGTTCACGAACAGCCTCAGCTACTTAGTGAGACCCTTTGAAACTCAGTGAGACCCTGTTTCAAAATAAAGAATAAAAAATAGGGCTGGGGGTATAGCTCAGAGGTAGAATGCCCCTGGGTTCCATCCCCAGAACCAAAAAATAAAAAATAAAAAATGCACCTTCTGATTGGGTGGGGCTGAGGTGAGAAAGATCCTACTTTTCTATTTTCTAACAAGCTCCCAGGGGATAGCACCATTGGAAGGATGGGTTATCAGGGCCACAGGCAGTGGGAAGCACACTTTGAGTATCTAAGACCTAGAAAACTGCCATTAGGACCCACACACGGAGTGCTCAGGCTTTAAAGGGAAACAGTGTTCAGGAGATGATGAGGGAGACCAACCTAACAAAAATCTGACATGCTTGCAAATCCTTACATTTTTTGATGCTGTGACCATATCAGACATTCCTAATGGATTCCAGCACCATCTCCTTTTTTTTTTTTTTTTTTTTTTTGTGGTACTAGGTGGAACCCAGGGGCTTTCTACCTCCAGGCTATACTCCCAGACCTATTTTTTATATATATATTTTATTTGGAAACAAGGTCTCACTAAGTTGCTGAAAGCCTCACTAAGTAGCTGAGGCTGGCTTCGAATCTGTGCGACCTTCATGTCTCAGCCTCCCAAGCGCTGGGATTACAAGCGTGCGCCACCACGCCCGGCTCCATCTCCCTTTAAACTAAGATGATGCTTAGCTGGGTATGGTGGCGCAGGCTTGTAATCCCAGCATTTGGGAGGCTGACACCGGAGGATCATGGTTCGCGGACAGCCTCAGCTACTTAGTGAGGCCCTCTGCAATTCAGTGAGACCCTGTTTCAAAATAAAGAATAAAAAATTGGGCAGGGGTGTAGCTCGGAGGTCAAATGACTCTGGGTTCTATCCCAAGACCCACAAAAAGCAAAACAAAATGAAACTTAAACTAAAACTATGCTTCAGCTGGGCACAGTGGTACATACCTGTAATCCCAGTATTTGAGAGGCTGAAACAAGAGAATCAGAGATTCAAGCCAGCCTCAGCAACCTTGTGGGGCCCTCTGCAACTTAGTGAGACCTTGTTTCAAAATAAAAAATAATATAGGGCTGAGGGTATAGCTCAGAGGTAAAATGCCCCTGGATTCCATCTCCAGTAAAACACACACACACACGCACACGCACGCGCACGCACGCGCGCACACACACACACTATCTCAGAATCCATCTCAACACAATACTTCAGAGAGTCACCCACTGTATTGCCCTATTTTATCTTTTCTTTTGAAGCAGGGTCTCACTAGGTTACTGAGGCTGCCTTCAAACCTGTAATTCTCTTGTCTCAGCCTCCCCAGTACTGGGATTACAAACATGCGCCACCACGCCCGGCAAAATAACCTCATTTGCTATTTCTGGTTAAGAGTCTGAACGTCTTTGTTCTTCTCTGGCTAGTTTGATGCCCTTGGAATAGCAGCTTCTATGGATTTCAGTTACTTTAATTTATTGTAATTTGAGGTAAAGAGAGCACTTATTTTTCAGTTATTTTGAACATTAAATGATGCTATGAATATATAGAGTCCAGCACATGGTCATTATTCAATAAATGGTGGCTACCACGTATCGGGGTGAACGTGCTGGCTATATGATTAAGAGGGGATGTGAATGGTGGGGTGGGGAAGAGGGAAGGAGGGAGGGGAAACCAGAGAGCTGGCTGCTTGCTGGGAAGGAGCATTTTCAGCTCTGCCTGGAGGGCACTGGGTTCCCTGCTGAAACTAAAGGTCTTTGGTTGGAAGGAGTGAGTGGTTCTTGTCATATTGAGATATCTAAGCTCAGAACTTCTTGTCAGAAAAAAATTGTTGAGAAACTTTGAAATGGTCCAAAAGATTGCTGCGTGTCCTTGTATGGTTTATTGTCCATGAGCTATTTTATAACTCAGATAACTGGTAATCATGGAACTGATTCTTTTCCATTAGAAATGCAAGTTATCTGGTAGAAAATGAATTGTCTAGCCTTGCATCTATTAAGCAAACAATTTTCAACTTTATTTTAGGTGCTGGAAATTGGGCCTGGGGCATGGGCTGCTATACTACTGAGCTATACTTTCATCCCTATTTCAACATGTGTGTGTGTGTGTGTGTGTGTGTGTGTGTGTGTGTGTGTGTGTTATTGAAAATTGAACCCAGGTATTGAGTTTTGAACCCAGAGGTATTCTAATACTGAGTTATACCCCCAATCCTTTTTGTTTTTATTTATTTATTTTATTTATTTATTTATTTTTTTGTGGTACTGGGAATGGAACCCAGGGGCTTTCTACCTCCGGGCTATACTCCCAGACCTACTTTATATATTATTTGGAAACAGGGTCTCACTAAGTTGCTGAGAGCTTCACTAAGTAGCTGAGGCTGGCTTCGAACCTGTGATCCTCCTGTCCCAGACTCCCAAGAATGGGGATTACAAGCGTGCGCCACCACGCCTGGCTTTATTTTTTATTTTGAAACAGGGTCTCAGCTGGGTGTGGTGGCACATGCCTATGATCCCAGCACTTGGGAGGCTGAGACGAGAGGATCTCAGGTTTGAGGCCATTCTCAGCAAGTAAGCAAGATCCTTGACAACTTGGCAAGACCCTGTTTTGAAATAAAAAATAAAAAGGGCTGGGGGGTGTAGCTCAGAGGTAGAATACCCCTGAGATGAATTCAATCCCCATTACCAAAAAAGAAAAAAAGAGAGAGGGAGAGATAGAAACAAAAACAATGAATAAAAGAAAGAAAAGAAAGGAAGAAAGAAAAAAGGGTCTTACTATGTGTTGGCCTCAAGCCTTCAATACTCTTTCTTCCTTGCCCTCCTAAGTATTGGGATTACAGGCATGAGCCATCAGACCTACTTAATTCCATTTTCTTTCTTTCTTTTTTATTTGTTGCAGTACCCAGGGGCATTCTACCTCTGAGCTACACCCCCAGCCCTAGTTTTATTTTTTATTTTGAAACAGGGTCTCACTGAGTTGCAAAGGGCCTCACTAAGTAGCTGAGGCTGTCTGCAAACCATGATCCTCCCGTCTCAGCCTCCCAAATGCTGGGATTACAAACGTGTGCCACAAAGCCTGGCTGTTACTTTAACATTCTTTTTTTTGTGTGTGTGTGTGTGTGGTTTTGGGGGTGGAACCCAGGGGGATTTGACCTCCGAGCTACACCCCCTGCCCTGTTTTTTATTCTTTATTTTGAAACCGGGTCTCACTGAGTTGCGGAGGGCCTCACTAAGTAGCTGAGGCTGCCCGCGAACCGCGATCCTCCGGTCTCAGCCTCCTGAATGCTGGGATTATAAGCGTGCGTCACCACACCCGGCTACTTTAACACTCTTGATTACCCCAGTACATTAAACACACACACACACACACACACACACACACACGCACGCACGCACGCACGCACGCACGCACTCATGCAATAAATCAGCCCAGAAGTACCACATGAATACTTGTCCATTCTTCCATTTGGTGATCTAGATTGTAAACTGTATGTGGGTAGGGATTGAATTTGTACATCTCTAAAGCTCAACAGGTGGCTGATTCATAAATACTAAATATATATTCTAGAGTTAGGGGTATAAGACAGTGGTACAGTGCTTGCCTAACATGTGTAAGGACCTGGATTCAGTCCCATTGAACCAAGGCATGAACGAATAAGCCTAACTGGCACTTAGTAAGTATCTATGTGCCGGACACTATCTTAAGCATTTTAATTGAATTAATTTGTTTACTACTCACACTAGTTGCAAGGTAAATAAATATAATTACTATTCCTACTTACAGATGATGCACAGACATGTAGCCAAGTGTGGTGGCATGTGCCTGTAATCCTAGGACTTGGGAGACTGAGACAGAAAAATTATAGTTTCAAGGCCAGCTTCAACAACTTAGGGAGACCCTGTTTCAAAATTAAAAACATAAAAAAAATAGGGCTGGGAGTATAGCTCAGAGGTAGAATGGCCCTGGGTTCATTCCCCAGTACCACATACACACAAAAAAGAGTAATTAACTTGCTAAAGGTTAATAGCTAGGGAGTGGCCAGTTTCTGGCTTAAGAGCCAGGTCTTGGGACATCTTGCTAGGCTCTAAGATACAGAGATAAAGATACACCAAACACACATTGTCCTGGCTGAGAACACACTCAAGGAAAGAGACAGGCGATGCAGGATGTAAGGCTGTGACGTGCTGTGAGGACTAAGGCGGCTCTGGGGACCCAGGGTGTCAGGACTGGACAGTGGCAGGGCTTTAGCGCCAAGGCTGGCAGTTAAATGGGGGCATCAGGGCCATGGGCAGAGCCATGGAGTGTGCTAAGATCCAGAAGGTGTTTCATGTGCTGTGGGAGGGAGTCTGGATGCTCCTTGGAGGCCAGAGAGGACTTTTTTTTTTTTTTTTGGTGGTACTGGGGGTGGAACCCAGAGGCTTTCTACCTCTGGGCTATACTCCCAGACCTATTTTATATTTTATTTGGAAACAGGGTCTCACTAAGTAGCTGAGGCTGGCTTCAAACCTGTGCGATCGTCCTGTCTCAGCCTCCCAAGCGCGAGGATTACAAGTGTGTGCCACCACGCCCGGCCAGAGAGGACTTTATTTTCATTTTTTGCAGTGCTGGGCATTGAACCCAGGGCTTCATGCATATTAAGTAAACACTCTGCCACTGAGCTACACCACAGCCTAGCCTGGTAGAGTGTGTGTGGGGGGGGATGCTGGGGACTGAACCCAGAAGCATTCTACTTCTGAGCTACACTTCCAGCCCTTTTTATTTTTTATCTGGAAACAGGGTCTTGCTAATTTACCGAGAGCCTCATCACGTTGCTGAGACTGGCTTCGAACCTGCAATCCTCCTGTCTCAGCCTCCCACGTACAGGGGTTACAGGCATGCACCACCATGCCTGGCTTGGCCTGGTACGCAAGGGAGTTATGAGCTCACACTCCACACTCTGCCTACTGCTCCCCCAACCCCCTTGGCATAGGACTCTTAAACCCTGTCCATACAATTCCCTACAAGCCACATCCACCCCCAGAGACTTCCTTGGGAGGTCTAGACAAGAGAGAAATGCTAACTGAATGCGCGGCACACCCAGTGCCACCTGGGAGCAGTGACTGGGAGTCCTCTCTCCAGCCTTCCCACCCACAATTCCTCTGTGGTCCCCACCAGCTGCAGCCTGCCACCTCCTGCCACTCTCCTCTGTCACAACCCCCTAGGATCCAGGAGATAAGAATAAGCCACCCCCCCTCCCTGCCACCCTCAGACTGGCCTGAGCAGCTGCAGAGCCCGGCTCCCCTAGGCCCCAGGGAGAGGAAGGGGAATGAGGAGACAGGAGCTTCCTGGGGGAGCCAGGGCTCTGGCCTGCACCCTCTCCTCCCACGAGGCTGAGGCTGGTGATTAGTTAGGTTAATTATATCCAAGCCATTTCCTATTGGCATGAGCCCACCCACCCACAGAGCCTGCCTAGAAAGCCGGAGGCCTGGCCCGGGCTCAGGATGCTGGGCGTCAGCTCCCCGGGTCCCTGCCACGGCCAAGGGGAGGGTGACTGTCCTCCCCCTCCAGACCCTGTCCTCTCCCTGGTTCTCCCTCATCACTTTCCATCGCCCCTGCATGATCAGATCCCCTTCCCCGCCCCTCTCTACCCCCCAGGTTTGGACTGAAATCATGGGGCTTTGAGTTCCGCACTAGGCCCCGACATAAACACTCTGATTGGGGCTAATTATAAGGGCCAGGTTGGGAGCTGGAGCCTTTAGAAAGCTTTGGCTTTCAAACAAAGGAGCCGGGGCTCAGCCCCCAGCCCAGGCCAGCTCCTCTCTAGGCCTCTCTGGGAAAGAGGACAGGAGGACATGCCCAGCCACTGGCCCTGGTCATCGACGAGCTTTATTCCCTGTCCAAGTCCCATCTTGTTGCTTTTGCCCCAGTCCTTCCAGGTCTCAAATTCTGGGCCCTTCCCCATGGCTTAGAGGAGCCACAAGACGGCAAAGGCAGCAGCGGAAGGGCAGACGGCTGGGTGGGGGCCGGCGGAGGCAGGGTTGGGGCAGGAGGGGCAGAGGAGGCGCCAAGGAAGCCAGCTGTGACAGCCCCAGCCCTAATTAGCCGGCTTCAAAGCCTGCTGCAGAGGCCACCAGTGCGAGTGCCCTGCTCACTCAGGCGGGGAAGACATTTCTGTCCTAATCAGAGGAGAGGGAGGGAGACAAATGTGCCCACCACCACCCCAGGAGCCTCGAGACCCTGGTCTGGCACCCGGAGTCTGTGAGAAAACCTGGGAGCACAGGAGATCATTCTATTCTGTTAGTGCTCCCAGTACAATAGGTTTCAGCGCTTTCAAGAAATGTATATCCTTTCATCCAATGATCCCACTTTGGGGAATTTATCCAGGGGCCACAATTTACTGAACTTCTGCTATGTACTGGTTCTATCTGTGCAAAGCCGGTTCTCACAGCCATCCCGCCTTGCAGGTGCCAGTGAGGCCACCAGGGCCCAGAGGCTGGGAAACCACTGCCCATCACGGAGGGCTGGAGCCAGGGCCGATCCACCTCTGAGCTACACCCCAGCCCTATCTTTTTTTTTTTTTGCCGGTCTGGGGATGGAACCCAGGGGCATTCAACCTCCGAACTACACCCCCTGCTCTATTTTTTATTCTTTTATTTTGAAACACGGTCTCACTAAGTAGCTGAGGCTGTCTGCGAACTGTGATCCTCCAGTCTCAGCCTCCTGAATGCTGGGATTTACAAGTGTGTGCCACCACACCCGGCTTTATTTTTATTTTGAAACAGGGTCTCACTAAGTTGCAGAGGGCCTCACTAAGTAACTGAAGCTGGGTGCAAACTATCTTCCTGTCTCAGCCTCCCAAGCACTAGGATTACAAATGTGCGCCACTACGCCTGGCTTTTCTTTTTCTTTTTTTTTTTTTTTTTTTTTTTGAGGAAGTCCAAAGACTTAAATTGAAAGGTGAGGTGAACTAGAGGAAGATGACTGCTCCAGAGATTGAAGTCCCTTTTGTAGGAGGAACAACTCTTCCCAAGTGGGAGCTTGGCTGGGCTTCTCTGACATAAGCCCCACTGAGCCCAGGACAGTATCTCCTCTAAAATTCAGCTCAAACTGGTGTGATGGAGCATGACTGTGATCCCAGTACTTGAGTGGCTGAGACAGGAGGATCTGGCTGGCCTCAGCAACTTTTTAATTTACTTATTTACTTATTGCAGTTCTGGAGATTGAACCCAAGGACATTCTACTTCCAATCTACACCCCAGCCCTATTTTTTTTTTTTTTTTAATCTTGAAACAGGGTCTTACTAAATTGCAAAGGGCATCACAAGTTGCTGAGGCTGGCCACAAAACTGGGATCCTCCTGTCTCAGCCTCCCAGGTACTAGGATTACAAGTGTGCACCACCTCGCAACTTAATGAGGCCCTCTACAATTTAGTGAGACTCTGTTTCGAAAAAATAAAATGACAGCCGGGTGTGGCGGCGCACGCTTGTAATCCCAGCATTCAGGAGGCTGAGACCTGGAGAATCGCAGTTTGCGGACAGCCTCAGCTACTTAGTGAGGCTCTCGTAACTCAGTGAGACCCGTTTTCAAAATAAAGAATAAAAAATAGGGCAGGGGGCGTAGCTCAGAGGTCAAATGAACCTGGGTTCCATCCCCAGACCCGCAATAAAATGACAAAAATAGGGCTAGGAGTGTAGCTCAGAGGTAGAATGCCCCTGGGTTCTACTCCAAGTACCACACACACAAAAAAAATAAAAAATAAAAAATAAAAAAATCAGCTAGTATCAGGGCCTCCCACACCCTCTTGGAGAGTCTTTTAGAATAATCTAAAAGTTGGCAGCTCCAGCTCCCACTGAGCCAAACCCAAAACTCACCCTTTGGAGATATACAGAAAAATTTTTGTCTTGGAAAACTTTAGTTGCCCTTTTTCAGGCTGACTCTTAAAGGAACCTCTCAAAGGACAAAGAATTGGTAACAATGGAAACGTTTGTAGGAGGGAGGGCTGAGGTTTGGAGGAGCAAGAAGTCTGATGGATGAGAAAATGCCGGTACCTAGAGCCTGCTGCAGCTGGTTGATGCCCATTCCTGCCTACAGAGAGATACAGAATCTACAAATGTGGACTCCAAGCCCAGGTTTTTACTTGTGTTTCCCAAACGAGGGAGTGGAGGCCCCCTCTCCTGGCACAGCCTTGAGCTCAAGGTGGCTTACCGGCAATGTCCCTCCAAGGCCCTTTCTCCATACCAGCCCAAAGTTCCCACGCTGTGGTCTAAAGTCCTCTTTCTCTAAGAATTGTTTTATTAAAGAAATGGGCAAGGTGATTGTCTACTTTTTGTAAGGTAATTCAGCCCACGGCTGCTCCCCTTGAGAAAGAGAGGGCATCTTTAAGAACTGTTCTTTCTCCAAAGAGGCAATCGGCTGGGCATGGTGGTGTATACCTAGCCCAGTGCTTGGGAGGCTGAGACAGGAGGATCACAGGTTTCAGGCCAGCCTCAGCAACTTAGCAATACCCTGTTTCAAAATTTAAAAAAAAGGGGGGGCTAAGGGTGTGGCTCAGAGGTAGAATACACCTGGGTTCAATCCCCAGTTCAAAAAATCCAAAAAGAAGTTGGGCATGGTGGGACATGTTTGTAATCCCACCATTTGGGAGGCTGAGACAGGAGGATCGTGGTTCCTAGCCAGCCTCAGCTACTTAGTGAGGCCCTTCAAACTCAGTGAGATCCTGTTTCACAATAAAGAATAAAAATGCCAGGCATGGTGATGCACACTTGTAATCCCAGCATTTGGAAGGCTGAGATAGGAGGATCGCAGTTTGTGGCCAGCCTCAGCTACTTAGTGAGGTCCTTTGCAACTCAGTGAGACCCGGTTTCAAAATAAAGAATAAAAAAATAGGGCTGGGGGTATAGCTTGGAGGTAGAATGCCCCTGGGTTCCATCCTCAGTACTGCAAAAAGAAAAAAAAAAGAAAATCCCCAAAGAGGCAACCTGTTCTCTTCTCTGTCATAAAACCCATTTTGTCAGTTTTCGGATGCTTCCAAGTTGGCAGGGGATCTTGAGGAGGGAGGGGTGGCAAGAAAGAAGAACCATCTTTACCAAAATTCCCTTCTACTTCCATTCAAGGGAAGGAATAGGTAATCACCACTTGTTCACCATTTTTTGTGCCATCAGTGTGAGCGTCCAAGGACAAATGTATCTAAAGCATACAGAGCCAAGACCCTGGGGGGCTCAAAGTGGGAGGTGCTCCCCCAAAACAGAGACTTGCATTCCTCTTCTCCCTGATCTCAGTTCCAGGCACTGAAAAATCCCCCCAGGTTCCTGGTTCCTGGGCTTTCGCCATTATTACCAGGAAAGGCACTCACAATTTGTAATTTAACTCTTTCCTGCAGCCTTTGTGGGGCTCCTTTAGACGGGTAACAAATGGAGTGCAGTCGATGACACCTCCCCAGTTCCTGGCTTTGATACTGAGGGAATCTCGGGTTGGAACTTCGCAATCATTATTTAATAAAAGGCAAATCTGAACTAGCCACCAGGCACAAATGATTGGGGAGGAGGGGGGAGGTTTTAGATGTTGGGAGGGGGACTTTGCTGAAATCTCCAGGCTTTATACAATTCCAAACAAAGCCCCACATATGACTTCAATTACCACCAAACATTTCCAGTTCCCATCCCCCAACATAAACTAACACACACAAACATTTCGAAGTAGGGGTTCCAACTTACTTTCTCCCTTGTCTCAAAGTCAGTCAACAAAGGATGATAAGGGACCATTTTCCCCACAAGCATTTAGTTAAAAAAGCAAGGCTTTGGGCTGGGAGCCCACTTCTTTGCACCACCCCCAACCAACTAGGTAGAGGCAGAGGGAAGGAGGAGGTGTGGTTTGGTTAAACTAATAAAATGTTATAACCCTGTTAAATACAATTAAAGGGCAAGATCTCTCAAAGATAATTAAATGCACTTTATTATTATGATTATTAGCTTTTAATTTGAGCTATTATTAAGACACAGAAGATGGTGGAAAAAACGAGTTCTGTGGTAAACTCATACTCTTCCAATCAATCCTTCGGAATTATTAAATATTCCAAATAGTTGCAGGAATTGATGTGCTGGAAACTGGAATTCTCATACCAGCAGTCAAAGATATTTTATACATCACTTCTCAGGCAGCTAACTTAGGAAAAGTCTTGACTTTTATTTTGGGGGGTAGAGGAAAGATAAGAAACATCTGTTATAAACATTCTATCAGTCTTGTGATATAGAATGTCATGTAAACACTCCACCCCACCCTCACAGCCACAAAGCCCAGACCTTCCTAAAGCAAAGGGACACCCTCTCCCCCACCCCTGGACAAGTTTTAAAAGAAACCAGTCTTTTGTCAAAAGAAAACTAAAAATCCCACCGACCCATCCATCCCCTCCCTCCAACCCAATCCATTTTTATTGTTTTTTGAAAGGTAAAAAAGAAAAAGCCCCCAACAACAACAAAAACCCCACATAACACACAAACCAAACAAACAAACTGCAAACCCGAACGCCAGAGAAGATTTTCAGCTGGAAGAGAACAGACTGCAGGGAAGGAAGGAGCGAGATGCCAGGGGACCTCAAACCCCAGAGTCTGCAAATAAACGTTCAAAAGCTAATGGTTCCCCACAACATGGGGCAGAGGATCAGCACTCCAGGTGGGGTGCGTATGTGTGTGTTGGTGGGGGGCGGGGGGGGGCAAACACTTCACAAAGCATTTTCTGCCCACTCTGAGCGCTTAGGGTGGCCGGTGGAAAAGAAAAAAGTCTAAAAGAGGAGAAAGATCTTCCAGTCTGCCCTGCCGGGGAGTGGGCCAGGAGGGTGGAGGCCATTCCTCCTCAGATCTCGGCCCTCTCCCCCCACACCACCCTCGGGGTTAGCTTTTTTTCCCCCACGTCTTCATCTCCGTTGGGAGGTTTCCAAATATCTAGTGAAAAAGACAGGATAAATGAGGGAGAGACAGGGGGATAAAATAAAACCACCATTCCAAGTCTTGTTCAAAAATATGCAACAGCTTCCACAGGCCCTGCGTCGGCCGGGAGGCTCGCAAATTCGGCTTTTATAGAAGTTGAATGGAACTAACTCCCAACTCCTCACAGCCAAGAAAAACAACGCACAGGCTAGGTGCCTCTCCCCGCAGGCCCAGCCCTGCAAATCACCAAAAAAAGTCGAATCAGACAATATTCCGGGGAGGCTTTTAAAAGGGTAAAGAGAGAAACTTCCCTCAGTCCCCTCCCATCCTTCAGCCTTGACGTCCCGCTGGTGTTTTTTTTTTCCTTTTTTCTTTTAAATAGAAAATATATAATTACATTTACAAAGGCTATTTACAGTTTTAATTACAAACCTGGTGGGAGTGTTGGGCAGAGTTCTCTTTAAAAAGTGACCTAAATAAGAAATGGTTTTAATTGTTCTTTATTTAAAAAAATAAAATAGGAGTCCGCCAGAGCCGGGAGCCTCCCGGGGGGCAGGGGGTGGGGTGGGGTGAGGGGCGCCCTCCCAGCCCCGGGGAGCGCCCCCTCACACCGTGGTCTCTCCGTGCCGGCTGTTGGTGAGGCGCGTGTAGAACTTTCTCCACGAGTGCAGAGTCTTACCGGACCAGATCCAGAAGCCCGACGTGATGCCCACGATGAGCGTCATGAGGTATTTGATCATGAAGACCGTGAAGTCCGGCGACACGCGCGGCGTGTAGTGCGCGGGGCAGGGGATGGCCAGGCTCTTGCAGTGCTGGCTCACCCAGGAGCGCTCCCAGTGCTCGCGGAAGGCCTGCTCGTAGAAGTAGCAGGCGATGACGATGGTGGCGGGCACCGTGTAGAGCACGCTGAAGACGCCGATGCGCACCATGAGGCGCTCCAGCTTCTCGGTCTTGGTGCCGTCGTGCTTCATGATGGTGCGGATGCGGAAGAGCGACACGAAGCCGGCCAGCAGGAAGGACGTGCCGATGAACAGGTACACGAAGAGCGGCGCCAGCACGAAGCCCCGCAGCGGGTCCAGGCTGTTGAGGCCCACGAAGCACACGCCGCTCAGCAGGTCGCCGTCGATCTGGCCCAGGGCCAGGATGGTGATGGTCTTGACGGCCGGCACGGCCCAGGCGGCCAGGTGGAAGTACTGCGAGTTGGCCTCGATGGCCTCGTGGCCCCACTTCATGCCGGCCGCCAGGAACCAGGTGAGCGACAGGATGACCCACCAGATGGAGCTGGCCATGCTGAAGAAGTAGAGCATCATGAAGAGGATGGTGCAGCCCTCCTTCTTGGTGCCCTGCACCACCGTGCGGTAGCCGTCCTCCGAGAAGCGCTCGTTGCACACCACGCGCTCCTGCAGGACGAAGCCGGCGATGTAGGCCACGGCCACCATGGTGTAGCAGCCCGACAGGAAGATGATGGGCCGCTCGGGGTAGCGGAAGCGCTGCATGTCCACCAGGTAGGTGGTGACGGTGAAGAAGGTGGAGGCGCAGCACAGCACGGACCAGGTGAGGATCCAGAGGCGCGCGAAGCGCGTCTCCTCCTGCGAGAAGAACATGGAGCCGTCGGGGCGCGCGGGCTCGCAGGGCGCGGCGCAGTCGCGCTCGCCCAGGAACTGGTAGCTGAGGTAGGACGGCACCTTGAGCACGCGCGGGCAGTGGAAGGGGTGCTCGGGCGGGGCGGGGCGCGGGGGCGGGCCGCCGGGGGTGCCGCCCGCGCCGGGCTGCGGGCCGGGCGGCGCGGTGGTGGGCAGCGCGGGCGCCCCGTCCTCCGAGTGGTTCTGGCCCACGCAGATCTGCTCGGCGCCGTGGCGCGGGAAGTGCTCGCAGCGCAGCCGCTCGGGCCACTGGAAGCCGAACTTGTTCATGAGCGCCTCGCAGCCCTGGCGCGCGCGCTCGCAGATGGAGCGGCACGGCGGGATGGCCTGCTCCAGCACGGTGCACACGGGCGCGTACATGGAGCACAGGAAGAAGCGCAGCTCGGGCGAGCACTGCACCTTCACCAGCGGGTAGAACTGGTGCACCTCGAGGCCCGCGTCCTCCTGGTTCGTGTGGCCCAGCAGGTTGGGCATGATGGTCTGGTTGTAGGCGATGTCCGTGCACAGCGGGATGGAGATGGGCTGGCAGAAGCCGTGGTCCGGGATGGAGATGCCCTTCTCCCCGTGGAACTGGGCCGGCCCCGCGGCGGGCAGCAGCAGCGGCAGCGGCGGCAGCAGCAGCAGCAGCAGCAGCAGGCGGGGCAGGGCGCTGCGGGGCCGCATGCTGGCCGCCGCCCCCCGCCCGGCTCCGGCGCCCCCCCGCCCCCGCCCCCGACCTGGAGCCCGCGCGCCTTCCCCGCCGCCGCCGCCGCCGCCGGGCCGCGCCGCCGCCTCCCGCGCCGCTCTGCAAACTTCGCCGCGGCCGCGGAGTCGGGGAGGCCGGGCGGGGGGGGGGGCGCTGCCGCTCGCTCGCCGCGGTCCGACTGAGCCGCGGGACGCCGCCGCCGCCGCTCCCCTTCCTCCTCCTCCTCTCGCCTCGGCTCCCCCGCTCCCCTCCCTCCTCCACCCAGAGGCTCCTTTGTGCCTCCTCCGGCCCTCACCTCGGCCTCTCCGATCCCAATTAGTCGGTTTCAAGGGGGCCCCCGCAGGCAGCCCCGCCTTCTCCTTAGCCCCCCCAAAGAGGGCTCTTTGAAACCGCCCCGTCGAGCTCTCAGCCCCATCCCAAAATGTGCTCTGGGCCAATCAGATTTAAACCCGAGGACCAACCCCAAGGGCTGGATTGGTCGACCACAACATAATGTGATCAGAAACCAGATGCCAACAAAACTTACTCCCCCCCGCCACCCCCCGTTTTGCTCTTTAAAGGGACAAGCTATTATTACACTAAAGGCTATTCGCCCAGTCCGGGGTTTCTCCGCAGTGGCGGCGGCGGGATCCAGAGACGCCCATTCGCTCGAGCTTCGGCAGACCCAGGCTACTCAAGGCTGGATCGCTCCTTTTCCCGGGGCCCAGGAGTTCTGCGGAGTAGGGGCTCTTGAAATCCTTGCTTCCACCCCTCCCCGCACCGTTCCTCAAGCCCCACCTATTCCAGTCCAGTTTTCCTAATCAAAGTGAAAATCTGAAGTTTAAAAAATCATTTTAAGCACTTTTCTAAAAAAAAAAAACTAACCATTTACAAAGGGCTTTCTCATCTCCTTCTTAGAGTGCCCACGTGAAAAGTTTCACTTCACCCTATACATAGACTCCTAGAAGTTCGCCTGTCCCCTCCCCCTACACACACCCTTAAATAACCCTCTGAAAAACGAGAGCCTGTCTCTTTAAGAGGCTCTTAAAGGGGCCCCGACTCTGAGGCGTAATTGCCCCGTAGCGAGCACAAAGGCGCCCATTATGGTTCTTTGTGTTCGGTGGCACCTCAAAGTGAGAAAACTCAGGAACTCCGTGGAGGCGACCGAGAGGGTTGGGAGGAGGTAGGGGGGCGAGGTACAGGAGAATGGCCCTGAGCTGCGGCTCCCACCTCCCCCTTCTTCCGAGGCAAATCTTAATTATGCAAAGTAAAGTTTAGTTGCCATCAGGAGGAGGTCTTAATCGAAAGTTAATGGTGGGGGGGGTAGTGGTGACGGGCAGTTTTTAGTGAAGAAACGACTCTTGTGCCTGAGGAACGTTTGGGGGAAGTTTTCTTCTCTCTCCCCACCTCTGCTCCGCCTCCTAAAAGCTTCCAGATACGGTCTCCAGGGAGAAAGGGGAGTTTTACTCGAACCTTAAGTGATTCCACACCAGAAAGGAGTGGTGTGTGTGGCTGGGGAGGCTGGGGGTCGTGGTGGGTTATCCCCTTCCCATCTCTCACCTGGTTGGGGAGCGGGGGCAGTGACCGGCTGGGTTGCTTCTAGTTTAGAAATCCCCCCCCCCCATCTCTTCTCCTCTCTCCCCGCCCCCTGCCCCTTTTCAGGATTTTAAGTTTGAGAGGGCGTCTGGGAGCAGGGGAATTTGCATGTAAATCTCCCAGGCGCACTGGATGATGGATCAATTATTTCTGTTGTCTCTCCGAGGGGAAGGGGAAGGGGAGACTTTAAAAGAAGAAAGAAAACTGAGTTCAGAGAGCCCCTTGGCTTCTCGGTGTGGGCCAAACCCTCCCTGCCTGGAAAGCTGTTTCCTGCTGCAATCCAGAAAAGAATTGCTTTTCAAAACAACAACAGAAAGAAGTTAAAAGAGGAAAAAGAAAACTATAAAGACACGGATATAAAGGATCCAAATTTGATAGTATTCTTTTCTCCTGACTGAATGAATGATATAAAGATTTTCAGGTTCTTTACAATTTGAACATATTCCTTACTGTGTCCTGGAAAAGTTGCCTTTTCCCTCCTCTGGGAAGAAAGTTTTCCTTCAAAGTGAAAGGGATATGGCTTTTTGTTGTCCGTCGTATTTCCCTTCCACCTAGAGCTCCGTCTTCCAGTGCAGCCTGGGGATGGGCCAGCTGCGCAGGGTTGCCCAGGGGAGTTTGGACTGCTGGTTCTTCAGATTCCCCCGCCTAGTCCACTTCGCCATGGCTTTAATGCTGGTACCAAGCCTCGGAACCCAGCCCTGGAAGCAAAAATGACTAAGACAGGCTCTTACCTCCCACTCAGTAGGCTTGCAGTCTGAAATGAAATTGAGAGCAAATCTCCTATGTAAACGCAACAGTTTCAATTTCCTTCCATGATAAACCGGTTTGCCTGCACTAGGGCAAGCCCGAGTGGCAGTTATCCCTTCCTAGGGCACCCCAAGGCAGAGGGGGAGCTAGAAAATGAAAATAAGGGACTCAAGTCAAGCGTGGGGTGGGGGGGAACTGAGGACTGAACCCAGGGACATTCTACAGCTACATTCTAAGCTACAGGCTTTGAAACAGAGTCTCTCTAGGCTGCCGAGAGTCTTTCTAAATTGCTGAGGCTGGCCTTGAACTTTCTATCCTCTCAGCCTCCCAAGTACTAGGATTACAGGAGTGCAGCACCAAGCCAGGCTTCAAGTCAACCCTTCATTCCTTCAGTATTTGTTCTCTGTCTCTCTCTCTCTCCTCTTTGGTGCAGAGGATCAAACCCAGGGCTTGGGGCATGCTTAGTGAGAGCTCTATGACTGAGCTGTATTCCCAGCCTTCAAAACACTTTTTTTTTTTTTTTTTTTTGTACTGGGGAATGAACCCAAGGGCATTCTACCTCTGAGCCACACCCCATAATCCTTTTATTTATTTTGAAACAAGGTCTTGCTAGGTTGCTGAGTCTCACTACTTGCTGAGGCTGTCCTGAAACCTGTGATCCTCCGGTCTCAGTTTCCCAAGTACTGGGATTATAGGCATGTGCTACTTCAATACATTTTTATTGAGGCTTCTGATTTCAAAAGCCATGTTGATGCTACAGGGGACATAGAGAAATAATGGCAGCATCCCTGCCCTTGAATAGTTTGTAGTATCCCAAAACTGGAGTGGTGTCACCACACACACACACACACACACACACACACACACACACACACAGAGTTTATAGTACCTCAAAAGAAAAGTGATTCCACAAAAACCTGGTATTTGTGTAGCTTTTTTTTTCTTTTTGGTGGTGGTACCGGGGTTCCTGGAAACCCTTCTACCTTAGGGCTACACTCCCAGACCTATTTTTTATACTTTTTATTCTGGAAACAGGGTCTCTTAAGCCAGCGCGGCGGGCTTAGAACCTGCACCATCCTCCTGTCTCTGCCTCCCAAGCGCAGGGATTACAAAAGTGCGCCACCACGCCCGGCTTTGTGTAGCATTTTTATATAACAAAGGAGAAATCAGTATTTCATGATGATTATTCTTGCCTTTCACATGAGAGTGAGCAGGACCAGAGCTCACATCTTAAGATCCTAGGCTGCCCGAGGCACTCCCCGCTCTGCCAGCCTGCCTTCTCCTTCTCTGTTGACTATAGGAAGTCCTTTGACATTTGACAGATGTAGCACTTTATTCTAATTTGTGTGTGTATGTGTGGGGGGAGTACTAGGGATTGAACCCGGGGACATTCTACCTCTGAACTACACCCCCAGCCCTATTTCATTTTTTTATTTAGAAACCGGGTCTAAGTTGCAAAGGGCCTCACTAAGTTTGCTGAGGGTGGAGTGCACCGCCATGTCAAGCTTTTGATTTTTTTTAAATTAACTTGATCATAGACCTGGACCAAGTTCCTTTTTTTTTTTTTTGGTGGTACTAGGGGTGGAACCCAGAGGCTTTCTACCTCCAGGCTACACTCCCAGACCTATTTTATATTTTATTTGGAAACAGGGTCTCACTAAGTTGCTGAGAGCCTCACTAAGTAGCTGAGGCTGGCTTCGAACCTGCGTGATCCTCCTGTCTCAGCCTCCCAAGCACAGTGACTACAAGCTTGCGCCACCAAGCCCGGCAAAGGACCAGGTTCCTAATTCCACTAGCTGTGTGGCCTTGAAGTCTCTTGACTTCTTTGAATCTGTTTCCCATCTGCAAAGTAGGAATAAAACAACAGGTTTTTTGTTTTGTTTCGTTTTGTTTTTAACTGGAGGTGGTGGCACATGCCTGTAATCCCAGTACTTGGAAGGCTGAGACAGTAGGATCACAGATTCAAGGACAACCTCAGCAATTTGCCGAGAAAGGAGGAGTGCAGGTTCAAGGACAACCTCAGCTACTTAGTGAGCCCCCCCACACACAATTTAGCAAGAACCTGTTTCAAAAATAAAGAATAAAAATGCTGAGCGTGGTGGTACACCCTTGTAATCCCAGCATTTGGGAGGCTGAGACAGGAGGATCGCAATTTGCAGACAGCCTTAGCTACTTAGTGAAGCCCTTTGCAACTCAGTCCGACCGTTTCAAAATAAAGAATAAAAAAAAAAATAGAGCTGGGGAGGTGTATCTTGGAGGTAGAATGTCCCTGGGTTCCATCCCCAGTACCACAAAAATAAAGAGGAGAAGGAAGGAAGGAAGTAGGAGGGGAGGGAAGGAAGGAAGGAAGGAAGGAAGGAAGGAAGGAAGGAAGGAAGGAAGGAAAGAAAAAACATAGGGCTGGGAATGTACTCAGGATGAATACCCCTGGATTCAATCCCCTGTACTGCATAAAAAGAAGTAAGAGTAGAATAGTAGTCACTAGAGGTTAGGAAGGGTACAGAGAAAAGGGATAGAGGGAGGTTGGATAACTGATACCAAAATATAGTTAGATAGAAGGAATAAACTCGGCGTGGTGGCGCACACTTGTAATCCTGGTACTACTTGGGAGGCTGATACATTAGGATCCCAGGTTCAAAGACAGCCTCAGCTACTTGGTGAGGTCTTGTGCAATTTAGTGAGACCCTGTTTAAAAATGAAGAATAAAATATAGGGCTGGGGGTGTAGCTTGGAGGTAGAATGCCTCTGGGTTCCATCCCCAGTACCGGAAAAAAAAAAAAAAAAAAGAAGGAGGAATACATTCTAGTGTCCTACTATCTAATAGGGTAACTATTGTTTACACAATATATATATATATATATATATATATATATATGTGTTGGGGGGTGGTACTGGGGTTCCTGGAAGCCTTTCTACCTCCAGGCTACACTCCCAGACCTATTTTCAGATTTTTACATAGAAACAGGGTCTCTTAAGCCAGCACGGCTGGCTTCAAAGCTGCAGGATCCTCCTGTCTCCGCCGCCCAAGCGGGGGGGATTACAAGCGTGTGCCACCACTTCCGGCTTGTATTTTATTTTTAAATTAATTAATTATTTTTTGGTATTGGGGATTATGAGAACCTGGACAAAGCTATGCCTGCCCAGATTGGGAATGTTCTACCTCTGGCCATCTCTTTTTTCCTATTTATTTATTTATTTATTTATTTATTTATTGCTATACTGGGGATTGAACCCAGTGGTATTCTACCTCTGAGCTACACTCCAGCCCTATTTTATTTATTTATTTATTTATTTTCCGGTGATACTGGGGGTGGAACCCAGGGGCTTTTCTACCTCTGGGCTATACTCCTAGACCTATTTAAACTTTATTTGGAAACAGGGTCTCACTAAGTTGCTGAGAGCCTCACTCAGTAGCTGAGGCTGGCTTTGAACCTGTGTGATCCTCCTGTCTCCGCCTCCCAAGCGTGGGGATTACAAGCATGCACCTCCATGCCCGCGCTTTATTTTTATTTTGAAAGAGGGTCTCACTAAGGCGCAGAGGGCCTAATGAGGTTGCTGAGGCTGGCTGCAAACTTGTGATTCTTCTGTCTCAGCCTCCCAAGTACTGGGATTACAAGGGTGCTTCACTATGCCCAGCTTATTATATGTATTTTACACTTGATCTTAGCCAAAAGGCTGAGAAGCGATTATTATTATATGTATTTATAAAGAACTAAGAAAGAGGCATTAGAAGACTCTCAACACAAAGAAGTGATAAATACTTAAGGAGATAAAAATGGAAATTTCTCTGATTTCATCATTACATGGTATATATGGTACTGAATTATTACACTGTATCCCATAAATCTGTACAGTTATTATATGTTACTTTAAAAAAAAAAAAGTCAGGTATGGTGGCACACATTTGTGATTCCAGGACTTGGGAGACAGAGACAGCAATTTAGCTAGACGCTAAGTGAGACCCTGTTTAAAACAATGAGTCAGGTGTGGTGGCCTAAACTTGTGATCCCAGCACTTGGGCTGAGACAGGAGGATTGAAGGTTTGCAGCCAACCTCAGCAATTTAGTGAGACCCTGTTTCAAAATAAAAAATAAGCCGGGCGTGATGGCGCACACTTATAATCCCAGCATTTCGGGAGGCTGAGACCTGAGGATTGAGGTTCGTGGACAGCCTCAGCTACTTAGTGAAGCTCTTTGCAACTCAGTGAGACCCTGTTTCAAAATAAAGAATAAAAAATAGGGGTGCCGGGCGTGGTGGTGCACGCTTGTAATCCCCGCGCTTGGGAGGCTGAGACAGGAGGATCCCTCAGGTTCGAAGCCAGCCTCAGCTACTTAGTGAGGCTCTCAGCAATTTAGTGAGACCCTGTTTCCAAATAAAATATAAAATAGGTCTGGGAGTGTAGCCCGGAGGTAGAAGGCTCCTGGGTTCCACCCCCAGTACCACCACCAAAAAAAAAAAGGTGGAGGGTATAGCTCGGAAGTAGAGTGCCCCTTGGTTCCATCCCCAGTACTGCAAAAATAAGATAGATAGATAGATAGATAGATAGATAGATAGATAGATAGATAGATGGAGCCAAGGTATATCTTGGAGGTAGAATGCCCCTGGGTTTAACTTCCAGCACCAAAAAATAAAACAAAGCACCAAAAAATTAAAAGGTCTTGGGGTGTAGCTTAGATGTGGAGTGTCCCTGGTTCAATCTCTGGTACCAAAAAGAAAAGAAACAAACAAGAAAAGGAACAGGGCTGGGGGGTAGCTCAGTGGCAGAGGATACAGTTGGCTGCTTGAGGCCCTGGATTTGACCCCCAGCACCACATATACACAAAAAGAAAATTTAAAAAGAGTGAACAAGGCGCACGCTTGTAATCCCCGCGCTTGGGAGGCTGAGACAGGAGGATCGCACGGGTTCAAAGCCAGCCTTATCTACTTAGTGAGGCTCTCAGCAACTTAGTGAGATCCTGTTTCCAAATAAAATATATAAAAGGTCTGGGAGTATAGCCCGGAGGTAGAAAGCCTCTGGGTTCCACCCCCAGTACCACAAAAAAAAAAAAAAAAAAAAAAGAGTGAACAGGCTGGGCATGGTGGGCTTACACTTCTGTGAACCCAGTACTTGGGAGGCTGAGACAGAAGGATCACAGGTTCAAGACCAGCTTTGGCAATGTAACAAGACCTTGCTTCAAAACAAAACATAAGAAAAGAGGGTATAGCTTGAAGGTAGAAAGCCTCTGGGTTCAACCCCCAGTACCATAAAATAATAAATAATTAAGTAAATAAATGGGCTAGGAGAATGCCCTTGGGTTCAATCCCCAGTACCATCGATACCATCTATCTATCCATCTATTTGCATACACACACAGAGTCTAAGTGGGTAAGTAACTGATTAAGTCCTAGATATTGAGCCTTCAGAGAGCCAAGTGGCTAATCCTTCTCTTGATCCACACATATTCTACTTCCAGGGAAATCTGTCTCCTCTCTGAGCCTGGCCAAGAAGACCTGGAAACCACCTGCAAGTGACAAATTCCCTCTCCCTTCATTCCATTCTCCACGTTGCTCTCAAGGAAACACCCTTAGAGAGTGGCCACAGAGCCATGGGCTCTAGGACAGGCCTCCTGGGACTCTTCTTCCTGCCACCTTTGGGTCCCTTCACACCTCACTCCACCCCTGCTGAGTTCCTAGGCAGCCCCCACCCCTGCTCCTCTGCTGTGAGGACAGAGGGTAAGGGGACTGAGCTGTTAGCACCTCATCTCTCTGGCATCCTTCCCCAATGTCCCTGGAAGGCAAAAGGGCTATAAAATTAAGTGTCTAAGCCAGATGACCTAATAATTAAGCTTTACACAGTTCAAGCCTCTGGCTGAGCTGGAGCAAGGTGCAGGCTGCTCGGGAGACTGAGGGAAAGGGGCTGAAAGCTCAGTGTTCTTGGGGTGACTGTTCCCTCTGGACCTAGGAAATAAGGGTTCTTAGGAATGAATGAGTCAGGTATTCTGTCTCCTGGAACCTTCTAAGATCCTAAAGCCAAGAGGAGCAGGATGGGCCAAGTGAATCA
The DNA here is from genome assembly GCF_963383645.1 of Muscardinus avellanarius. Classification (NCBI taxonomy): domain Eukaryota; kingdom Metazoa; phylum Chordata; class Mammalia; order Rodentia; family Gliridae; genus Muscardinus; species Muscardinus avellanarius. The sequence continues at coordinate 54,267,357 of NC_137802.1, read as the reverse complement.
CAGACTGGTAGATGTGGTAGGGTCCTGGTGGTGGGGAGCCAGCTGGGGAGGGAGGACCAAGACAGGCTGGCTTCCCTCTAGGTCCGGGCTCCCCTCGGCTCTAACCTAGCGGCTCTAACCTAGCGCACTCTTTCCTCAAGGCCGCACCCCATCTCCTGACTCACTAGCTCTCACTGTGCCCTCCTTCCCCCCCCCTCCTCCCAGAATTTCTCTCCCTTCCCTCTAGGCCGGGCCACCTCACCGCCCCCTCCCCTTTCTCTTTCCTGTAACTTACTCCACTGTTGTTGGAAGTTGGAGGCGCTGGGCTGGTTTGAAAGGAGGCCCCACTGCTTTTCAGGGAGGAATTGAAACCCTGGAGCTGGGGGTGAGGGGAGCGGCCCAGGGGGAGGGGCGACTTGAGAAATCAAAGCCGTGGCAGCCCCATATGGGAAACCAACTTTGATTTACTAGGAGGACCTGGCTCTCCCACCACCCGGCCCTCACCCACTCCTCCTTTCCTGGACTTTGCTTTGTGGGGAGAACTGAGGGACGGCCCCCCCCACCCCTCCCCTAACCTGAAACCCGGCTCTTGTTCTGGGAGGACCTGCCTGGAGGGGCAGGGGTCTGGGGACTCTTCTGAAGAGGGCACAGAGTCTCAGGCACTGGGTGTGGGGGGGGAGCCTCTGCACCCGGGCAGTTTTATATGCCTTACTGTGGTTTGGGGGACCCTCATTGAGATGCCAGGCTGGGATGTGGGCTTTTTGATCTGCCTACTGGCCTGTTCTCCAAACTGGTGGTAAGAATCAAGAAAAGAAAATAAGAAAAAGGGGAGGAGGAGGAGGAAGAGGAGAAGGAGGATGAGGACTATTTTAATACTATTCTGTGCTGAAGTTCAGTATGAGGTGGGGGGGACAGTGAGTTCCTGTGGGGACTCAGGGTACAAATTCTACCTCTGTTCATCTCTCAACCCTTCTGTTTTGCTTTCTTCTCTGCCAAGTCGGAATGAATCTCTTTACTAACCCCCTTCCATCAAAATAGGATCCCAAAGATTCTGGACCCCAGTTCTAGAGTGGAGCTGGAGGAAGGGTGAGCCACAGCTTAAGGAAATGCTTGTGCACATTGGCTGTCCTCCTAGTCCTCTTTAGAGACACTGCAGGGCTTTCGTTCCCCGGGATCCTCATTTCTAGGCAGAGCCTCCTTCTCCTAAATTTCCACCTCAACAGTATTTTTTTTTTCTTTCAGTACTGGGAATAGAACCCAGAGGCTTTCTACCTCTGAGCTATACACCTAGCCCTATTTCTTTTTTATTCTTTATTTTGAAACAGGGTCTCACTGAGTTGCAAAGGGCCTCACTAAGTAATAGCTTGAGGATCTCCTTAAACCGAAATCCTCCTGTCTTATCCTCCCAAATGCTGGGATTACAAGCATGGACCACCATGCCTGGCTTTTTACTTCTTATTTTGAAATAGTGTCTCACTAAGTTGTGAAGGGCCTCACTAAGTTGCTGAGGCTGGCTGCAAACCTGCAATCCTGTCTCAGCCTCCCAATGAAACGGGGGGGGGGGGGGGGTTCTTGAGAAGAAACCCGAGGTTTCCTTAAGATGAAAGGGAGTTTCTTGAGAAGAAACTCGGCGTTTCCTTACCGGGTTCTTGTCCAGCAGCTGCCTTCAGGACAATACTTGAGGGTAGCCCAAGCCATATGCCTTCAGTTGCAAGCTGCTTTTTCCCAAAGTCCACGCGATCTGCCAGAAAGGAATAGGGAAAGTGGCAGAACACCCCTAAGGATTGTCAGGACTCTGAAGTCCAGCAGCTGCCTTCAGGACAATATTTGAGGGTTTGCCCAAGCCAAATGCCTTCAGTTGCGGGCTGCTTTCTCCCAAAGTCCACGCAATCTGCCAGAAAAGAAGTGCAGGTCACCCCTAGGGGCCCTGGTCAGCCTTGATGTCCAGTGGAGGCTTTCAGGTCACTACCCAAGTGTATCCTGGGCGAAGTGCCTTCAATTGCACCCCACCTTCTCTCAAAGCTAACACGACCTGCGAGAGAGAGAAAAGCTCCCCAACGGGGAGGGGTTCCCAGAGTGGGTGACTGTCTTGGTCACTGTGCTAGGGGTTTATATATGTCTGCATGTCCTCTCTTGCTTGGAGTTTGGGATTCTGAGAAGCAGCTCTCAGAATTTGCATAGGGTATTTGCATGTACTTTGAGGGGTCTCCTTTCAGTAAGAGTGTCATTTGCATGTCCTTTGAAGGGTCTCCTTTCAGTAGGAGTGTCAGACTTGCTCCAGTGATGTCTCCTGGGTTTGTTAATTAGTAAACAGATGGTTTTGTGAAGGTTTGGTCATTCTTATCTCTGAACCTTGGAATAGCTGATCTCTTTAAGAGCCTTGGAAGTTCATTAATATTCCTCGACCCTCAGGAAATTAACTTTTTTCTGCCGAGGCCTCTTCCCTGTCTGCCTATTTCCTTTCTATCTCCTCACCAAGTACTAGGATTACAAGCATATACCACTGTGCCCAGATTCACTGATATTTTTTTAGGGTTTAGCATCCAACTTTAGGGCTAGCTCTCATGGAAAGAAGATATGAATTCAGCATGTGCCCCACACAAACATAACCTTTTCAGAGCTTAAACTGCCCTTTCAGACTCTTGCCCTAGGACAAGGTAGGCATCAGAGTCATGGAAGGAGAGGCACTGGGGTAGCTGGGTTATATCTGCTAGGAATACAGATTCTTGGGTCTTGCTTGCTGATTCAAGTGATTTTGGGGGCTGAATACTGGGTATTGAATCTAGGAGCATTCTACCTCTGAGTTATATTCCCAACTCTTTTTATTTTTGAAACTGAGCCTCCCTAAGTTCCTGAGGCTGGCCTTGAACCTGCAGTCATCCTGTCTTCGCTTCCTAAGTAACTGGGATTAAAGACCTGTACCACCATGACCAGCTCCAAGTGATTTTTATGCATGCTCTAGATAGATATATCTGCTTCCCAAACCACTTTCACAGCCCTGGAAAAGTACTCTTGGCAGCTGCCCGGTACTGCTCTATCTCACACTCCAGTTCACTCAAAGCCTTTCAATGTCTCAGCCCAATGTATCTTTCCAGCACTCCTCCCATCCTCTGCTTTGTGGTGAACAGGATGGATTCACCCTCAGAATCCATTCCCACCTCCTTCCTCTTCCATATCCTCTTCTCCCAGCCTCCCTTGCAGCTAGAGCTATGGCTACAAAGTACGTTCTTTGGAAATTGGAAGGTGAAGGGGAAGTGGCACCTGTTCTTGCTGCTCCGGCTGTTCCTGTTGGCTGCCACGGCCCTGGAGTTGGGGTTTCCTCCAGCAGTACCCAGTGTTTAGTCTCCCTGACAGCAGTAGCAGCAGTGGCACTGATGCCTAGGGGCAGCTATGGGGCAGTGTCCTTGACTTAGTGCCCATGGCAGCCTCCTGAGTCTCCTTATCTGCTTGTGGCAGAGGTGGCAGGTCCTTTTGGAGGATCATTTCTGTGGCTCCATCATAAAGTCTGCACCTTGCTGGGAGTGGTGGTGCATACTTGCAATCCCAGTACTTGGGATGCTGAAGCAGGAGGATAGTGGGTTTGAGGACAGCCTCAATAACTTAACGAGACTCTCAGCAACCTAGTGAGACTCTCTTTCTTTCTTTCTTTCTTTCTTTCTTTCTTTCTTTCTTTCTTTCTCTCCTTCTTTCTTTCTTGTACTAGGGATGGAACCCAGGGACATTCTACCTCCAGCCCTATTTTTTTTCTTTATTTTGAAACAGGGTTTCACTAAGTTGCAGAAGGCCTCACTAAATAGCTGAGAGTGGCTGCAAACCTTAGATCCTCATGTCTCAGCCTCCCAAATACTGAGATTACGAGCATGCGCCATCACGCCTGGCTGAGACCCTGTTTCAAAACAAAAAAAATAAAAAGCCTGGAGGTATAGCTTGAACCTTGCCCTTACGTTCAATCCCCAGTACCAAATAAAACAAAATAAAGTCTGCATCTGTAGTCCATCCAACAATTGTGCAAGTGCCCAGTTTCCTGCTGTCTTAGTAGTTTGAGCTGCTATAACAAAATGCCAAAGATGGTGGCACACCAGGCTTGTACTCCCAGTACTTGGGAGGCTGAGACAGGAGGAATAAGGTTGGAGGACAGTCTCAGCAAGTAGTGAGACTCCTCGACCTAGCAAGATCCTGTTTCAAAAATTAATATTAAAATAGGGCTGGGGTGTAGCTTGAAGGTTAGACTGCCTCTGGGTTCAATCCCCAGTGCCAATAAAGAAATAATAAATAGGATCAGAAAGAGTGGTGGGGTTTGCTTTCCTCTCTCCCTGGGTCAGGTAGAGACAGCTGGAGAAGGAAGCCATCCAGGGCTTCAGGGCAGGTCTCAGACTTCTAAGACCCAGGGGCTGGGGGTTCAGGTTGCTTTCCCACAAGGCCAGGTCACTCTGATTGAGCCCTCCAGGAAGGAATTTTATGGCCCAGGGGTTGGCAGTATTGGGGCACAAATATGCTGATGCTGGGGTTAAAGTAAAAATCTGCAGGGGTTTTCATTTGGGGGACAGATCCATCTGACCTCTTTGAAGCTGGGCTGGGCCAGTCACCGTCCAGGTAACTCCCCCTGCCCCCGAACTCTTCCAAACCTCTCCAGTATTCACAAGGAGAGAAACACAAATTAGCGGGAAAAGAAGAGCTGGAGGCCTCTGCACTGAACATTTCCTCTTGATGGGAGGAGCCTTAACACTGAGGCAGCTGGGGGGGGGGCAAGGATGGAGTTAGGGTCCTCGGGTCTTACCTTGTGGATGGGGGTCATTAAAAACAGAAGAAAACACACTTCCCTCCTCTCCCCAGGAAGCTTTCCTTCCCTGCAGCTAGTGCCCTAAGGACCCCCCTCCCTAACCCAGGCCCTTCCCTCGAAGAGAGCCTGCTGAGTCTGGAATGAGAAGAATCTGAACTACAAACAGACCTCCAGGCACACACCCCCAACTCTTCTCTAACCACTCCTAGCCCGCAGAAGGCTGCCTTCCAGGAGAGGCCCGAGGGAGGTGGGGCTGGGATTGGGGCTGGGCCGAAGGGGCCTAGGTGGGGTGGTTTTTCTTTTCTTTTCTTTCTTTTTTAAAAATTTTTATTTATTTATTCCTGAAAGGAAGAGGAGGAAAGGGTTTGGGTTGAGGACTGGGTGGAGACTAAAATATACAAGAACCACATTTTTCAAACCAAAAATCAGAATCAATAAGAGTAGACTTACTGGACCCCTGGAGTTGGGGGCTTGAAATCAAGTCTGCCCTAGAATGATCCAAGTTCGGAGGTCGCCTGCCCAGGACTGACAGGCAACCGTTCCAGTACAACCTAGGAAGAGAGGACAAGCCTGCCCCAACTCTCCCTTGGCCCTGAGCAGGTCTCTCTCTCTTCCAGGGGCCAGGCTCTCCCAGCCCTCATTCTGGGCTGTGTAGCTGAGTCACAGAAGGCTGGGAATGGACTTGGAGGTATTGGGGGCAGGGGCTGGAGTCTGAGGAAAGATGGCCAGACCAGCAGAAGGAGAGATGGCACAGAGCCAAAGGGGCTCTCTCCTGCCTGCCACACTTTCCCAGATCCTGGCCTCCTGCCCACAATCCCCCTAACTTCCCTACCCTGCCTGGGCCCAGTCTGGGGCTTCGATGTGAATTAGCCGGGCTGTGGGCTGTCAGAGCCCAGCGATGCCCAACAGTACACTAGAGGGGGAACCCTGTGGAGGGGACCAGGGAGCTGGAAGCAGCCCGAGGCAGGCTGACCTCTTCGCGGGGGCGGCTCTCTCCAGCTTGTATAACACAGCTCCTGCCAAGGGTGGTATAGAAAGGCACCGAGCCCACAGCAGGCTGGGGAAGGCCGCTGAAAAGGCAGCTTAAGGGCTTCCTGCTGGGCGAGATGGATTAGGGGCCTGCCCGGCTGGAGAAGGCACTGGACCAAAGCCAGAGCCCCTTGGCCAAATGCCCTTCGGGTCGAGGAGCCCCTGGGTGTCTGGTGAATGGGGAGAGGCCTGGGGTGTCAGCATCCTCCACCTGGCTTAGGGGGCCCAGCCAGGATGACACATGGGGATGGGGGAGATAGACCATGGGGCCTCAAAAGTAGTGGGAAAGAGGAGGAGACACCCTGGGTTAAGTAATGGATAGCTAGCAGGAAAAGAACTGACTCCCCAGCTGTTTTTGGTATGTCTCCCTAGCACCCTATACTGTGATGTCCCTGGGCTCTTCTTTGTCTAGTCTGTGGGATGGGATCTTTGAGGCCACACTGGAATCTAGGAATATCGGTTTTATCTTCTTAATACCAGTCAAATATGGGGAAAAAAAACTCCATATATTAGATGACACATGCCTTCTGTGTGGTCCTGTTGGGTCAAAGTGAGGCACCAAGATCTTGCCCTGGAGTGTATGTGTTCCTGTAGCTCTCCTGTCAATGAATGTTCTGGAAAAGGAAGATCCAGGAACTGTCGTGCAAGGTGCTATGCTGTCCAGGCCGTCCTCGAATTCCTAGATGCACCCTTCTGCCTCAGCCTCCAGAGTAGCGGGGATGGCAGATGCATGTCACAGTGCCCCGCAGAAGCGTTGTTCTTAAGTTCCTATGTTTATTTTTCTTATTTATTTATTTATTTATTATTTTTGTGGTACTGAGGAAGGAACCCAGGCCTCGCCCACACTAGCAAGTGCTCTAGCACTGAGCTACACTCCAGCCCACATTGTTTGTTTTCTTGTTTGCTTGTTTATTTATCTTATGGTACTGCAGATGGAACCCAGGGGCATTTTACCTCTGAGCTACACCCCCAGCCTTATTTTATTATTTTACTTTATTTATTATTATTATTATTATTATTATTATTAATATATATATATTTTTTTGGTGGTACTGGGGTTCCTGGAAGCCCTTCTATCTCCGGGCTACACTCCCAGACCTATTTTTACATTTTTATTTGGAAACAGGGTCTCCTAAGCCAGCACGCGCGGCTAGCTTCGAACCTGCGTGATCCTCCTGTCTCTGCCTCCCAAGCGCGGGGATTACAAGCGTGCACCACCACGCGCGGCTATTATTAATATTAATTTTGCAGTTCTGGGAATGGAATACAAGGGCATTCTACCTTTGAGCTACACCTCCACCCCAGCCCTATTTTTTTTTTTTTTTAATTCTTTACTTTGAAACTGGGTCTCACTGAGTTGCAAAGGGCTTCACTAAGTAGCCGAGGCTGTCCTTGAACCGAAATCCTTCGGTCTCAACCTCCCAAATGCTGGGATTATAATGCGTGTGTCACCAGCCTGCCCGGGTTTATTCCTTTTTTTTTTTTTTTTTTTTTTTTTTTGTGGTACTGGGGGTTGGAACCCAGAGGCTTTCTACCTCCGGGCTATACTCCCAGACATATATTTTATTTGGAAACAGGGTCTCACTAAGTTGCTGAGAGCCTCACTAAGTAGCTGAGGCTGGCTTTGAACCTGTGCGATCCTCCTGTCTCAGCCTCCTAAGCGCAGGGATTACAAGCGTGTGCCACCACGCCCGGCAAAAATATATATTTTTCATGTGTGGTGGTGCACATTTGTAATCCCAGTACTTGGGAGGCTGAGACCCTGGAGAATCACTGGTTCACAGCCAGCCTTAGCTACTTAAGAGACCCTGCTTCCAAATAAAAATATAAAAAATAGGTGTCTGGGTGTGTAGCCCGGAGGTAGAAGAATATATATATATATATATATATATATATATATATATATATATATATATATATATATATATAGTGTGTGTGTGTGTGTGTGTTTGTATGTGTGTGGTACTGATGGAACCCAGGGGCTTTCTACCTCTGAGCTACACCCCCAGCCCTATTTTTTATTCTTTATTTTGAAACAGAGTCTCACTGAGTTGCAGAAGGCCACACTACGTAGTAACTGAGGCTGTCCTCAAACCATGCTCCTCCTGTCTCAGCCTCCCAAATGCTGGGATTATAAATGTGTGTCACCACGCCCAGCTGGTTCCTTTATTCTCATTTATTTATTTTTTATTTATTTAAATTTTTTGCGGGTCTGGGGATGGAACCCAGGGGCATTTGACCTCTGAGCTATTCCCCCTGTCCTATTATTTATTCTTTATTTTGAAACTGGGTCTCACTGAGTTGCAAAGGGTCTCACTATGTAGCTGAGGCTGTCTGCAAACCGCGATCCTCCGGGTCTCAGACTCCTGAATGCTGGGATTACAAGCGTGTGCCACCACGTCTGGCTTATTTATTTATTTTTTGTTTATTTATTTATTTGAGGTACTGGGGATAGAACCCCAGGGCACAGTACATCCAAGCTACACCCTCAGCCCTATTTTTTATTCTTTATTTTGAAACAGGGTTCACTGAGTTGCAAGGGGCCTAAGTAGCTGAGACTGGCCGCGAACCATGACCCTCCTGTCTCAGCCTTCCAAATGTGAGCCACCATGCTGGCTTGGTTCCTATAATTAGTTTTTTCTAAAGATTGGATTCCTTTCTCCTTCCTCTAGTGAGGCTCAGTTAAGGAGCAGGCTTACGTCGAGGGCCCGCCCCATTCTATAAAGCTTAGGGAGCCTTTGGGCCCAGATGGCAAAAAAAGATGCTGGTGGCCGTGGGTGACATGCTCAGGAGAGAAGAGGCTCTAGCGCTGGGTATTCCAACCTCAGGGAGTCCCTGGGTCTGAGCTGCCCGGTCTCCCAAGTCACTGGCCAGCCCCCTTCTTTGTGCTCGCTTTTTTCCCACAGTCCAGGGGGGGGGGTGCTGGGATCCCAGGCCCACCCCCCCCTGCTGGGCAGCACCCCATCAAGTCCCACATAAAAAGCTTCCGAGGGGAGAAGGAGGAGACGTTCTCATTCCGGGGAGGCCACGGCACCCTTCTCCCTTTCTGGGGAACAAGAAACCTGCTAATGGCTCCGGCCCCTTCCCCAGCCCCTGGCCCCAGCCCTGGCTCCCCCAGACAAAAAGCTGCTTTACATGAGAAGAGCAGGCTGGCCTGGACTTACCCAGGCACTCAAAGAGGCGGTAGCCCCTGACAGCCCAGGCTGCCCCTGCCCCCACACACAGGCCTCGTTTAGTTGCAATTAGCAATTCTTTGCGTATCCCCTCTCGGGGCTGAGAAGGACACCCGGTAAACCCAGACCTCAACCCTCTGAAGCATCCCAGCTGGGCTCCAGGCCCCCTCCTCCCCCCTCCCTCCTCCATCAGCCCTTCTCCTCAGCCCCACCCCAGTTTGCCAACTACTACGTCATCTTCCTTGGGGGGGCTCGCCAAAGAAGCCCTGAGGGGTCAAACCAGGGACCTGGGGTGGGGGTGGAGTGAGAGACCAGGCTGGAGGATCCCCTCTTAAGCCCAGGCTGCCCCCTCCCACTTGCACAACTCTCTCCAAGTCAGGCCTAGCTTTAATTTATTATTATTGTTATTATTATCATCATCATCATTATTATTATTGTAGGGGCACTAGGGATTGAACCCAAGGGCATTCTTCCTCCAAGTTATATCTACAGCCCTTTTTTGGTTTTTGTTTTGAAACAGTCTGCATAGGTTGCTGAGAATTGAGCTAAATTGCTGATGTCCTCTGATGTAGGATCCTCCTGTCTCAGCCTCCCAAGCACTGGGATTACAGGCATCCCTCGCCACAATGGGACCTTTTAATTCTTTTAATTTCCCTTTCTTTCTTTCTTTCTTTCTTTCTTTCTTTCTTTCTTTCTTCCTTCCTTCCTTTCTTTCTTTCTTTCTTTCTTTCTCTTTTTCCTTTTTCTTTTCTTTTCTTTTTTTTTTTTTCTTTTTGTAGAGGAGATTAAACCCAGGGGCATTCTACTTCCAAGCTACACCCAGCCCTTTTAATTAATTAATTTATTTGCTTTTTTGGAAGAGGGTCTTTCTCTCTAGATTCCTCAGTGTCTCACTGAGTTGCTGAGGGAGTTCTTGAAACTGCAGTCGTCCTGTCTCAGCCTCCTAAGTGCTGGGATTACAGGTGTGTACAGTATTCAGCTCCTTTGTGTGTGTGTGTGTGTGTGTGTGTGTGTGTGTGTGTGTGTGGTACTGGGAACCCAAAGGCATTGTACCTCCAAACTACATCTCAGCCCTATTTTGTAGTCTTTTTGTTTTTATTTTTTTTTTTTGAAACAGGGTCTCACTGGGTTGTGAAGGGCCTCGCTAGTAGCTGAGGCTGTCCACGAACTGCTATCCTTAGGTCTGCTCTCTACCCTCTGAAGGCCCTAACTTTCACTGTGTGTGTGTGTGTGTGTGTGTGTGTGTGTGTGTGTGTGTGTGTGTGGTACTGGGGATGGAACACAGGGGCTTTCTGCATCCAAGCAATACCCTCTCCCCCAACCCCGCACCTTTCACCTTTTAATATTTATTTACTTAAGTACTGGAAAGCCAGGCATGGTGGCACAGCCTTATAACCCCAGTACTTGGCAGGTTGAGACAGGAGGATTGCAGGTTTGCAGCCTCAGCTGCTTAGTGAGGTCCTCCATAATAATTAAGAATGAAAAATAGAAAGCCAGACATGGTGGCGCAAGCTTGTAATCCCCGCGCTTGGGAGGCTGAGACAGGAGGATCGCACAGGTTCGAAGCCAGCCTCAGCTGGCTTAAGACACCCTGTTTCCAAATAAAATATAAAATAGGTCTGGGAGTGTAGGCCGGAGGTAGAAGACCCCTGGGCTCCATCCCCAGTACCACCAAAAAAAAAAAAAGAAAGAAAGAAAAAAGAAAAATAAGAAAAATAGAGCTGGGCGTGGTGGTGCACGCTTGTAATCCCAGCATTTGGGAAGCTAAGACAAGAGGACCTCGGTTCGAAGACAGCCTCAGCTACTTAGTGAGGCCCTTTGTAACTCAGTGAGAACCTGTTTCAAAATAAAGAATAAAAAAATAGGGCTGAGTGTAGCTCAGAGGTAGAATCCCCAGTACCACAAAAGTAAAATAAAACTTAAGGCTGGGGGTGTAGCTCAGAGGCAGAATGCCCCTGGGTTCAACCCCCAGTTCCATCAAGGAAAAAAATAAAGTACTGGAGACTGAACCCAGGGGCATTCTATATCCAAGCGATACCCCTCCCCTTCCAATGGGATTTTTAAATTACTGCGTGCTGTCCTAGAGCCTGTGATCCTCCTATGGTGACCTCTCACATACTGGATTATAGGTGTGTGTCATCACACAGAGCTCTTTTGGATGAGTAGAAGGGAGACGGAGGGAAGAGATGTTTTTCGTAGGGGCACAGGGTGGGGAGGGAGGAGGCCCCGTTGAGGACACAGTCAGGGACTTGGCTCTTCTCTCCTGGCTGGTCTGATCCTCGCTGCCACTGCTGCAGTTTGGATTCCTTCATCTTTTTTTCTTTCTTTCTTTCTTTTTAAGTTAATTTATTTTGTGTGTGTGTGTGTGTGTGTGTGTGTGTGTGTGTGTGTGTGTGTGGTGTGCTGAGGGTGGAACCCAGGGGTTTTTTCTACCTTGGGGCTATACTCCCAGACCTATTTTATATTTTATTTGGAAACAGGGTCTCACTAAGTAGCTGAGGCTGGCTTCGAACCTGTGCAATCCTCCTGTCTCAGCCTCCCAAGTGCTGGGATTATAAGTGTGTGCCACCACACCCAGCTTTTTTTTTTTGCAAGTCTGGGGATGGAACCCAGGGACATTTGACCTCCGAGCTACATTCCCTACCCTATTTTTTTTTTTTCTTTATTTTGAAACCAGGTCTCACTGAGTTGCAGAGGGCCTCACTAAGTAGCTGAGGCTGTCCGCGAACCAAACAGTGATCCTCTGGTCTCAGCCTCCAGAATGCTGGGATTACAAGTGTGTGCCACCACACCCAGCTATCTTTTTTTTTTTTTTCTCTTTTTTTTTTTTTTTTTTTTTGTGGCACTGGAATTGAACCCAGGGGCATTCTACCTCTCAGCTATTTACTTTTCTTTTTAAAAAGGGTCTTACTAGGTTGATGAGAATCTCACTACTTGCTGACACTGTCCTCAAACCTGAGATCTTCCTGTATTCCTTCATCTTTTTTTTTTTTTTTTTTTTTTTTTTTGTGGGTCTGGGGATGGAACCCACTCTGAGCTACACCCTCAGCCCAATTTTTTATTCTTTATTTTGAAACAGGGTCTCACTAGGTTGCAGAGGGCCTCACTAAGTAGCTGAGGCTGTCTGCAAACCTCAATCCTCTGGTCTCAGCCTCCTGAACTGGGATTACAAGCATGTTCCACCACGCCCGGCTCCCTCCATCTTTCTGAGAGCCCTCAGTGGTGCAGTACTGGGGATCAAGAACCCTCCCATTCCACTGGTCCAGCCAGAGTCTGATAGGGCGGGGCAGGCTTGGAAAATGAAAAAGAGGCCATAGGATCCCTGAGCCGGTTTGAGTAGGCTCACACAAATCCTGTCCTCAGTGTTTGGTCCCTGACCGCCATAGAAGGGTGGGGGAGAAGGAGCCCGGACAATCTCAGGCTGGGTCTTTGCCCTACATTAGGGTCCTCCCTCAGTTCTCCCCAAATCTGTTAGGCTTTCCCTGTCTCTACCAGGGGAGCCTTTGGCACAGTGGGCGCTCTGAACCTGGCAAGAAGAGAGGACTTCCAGTTAGATCTGCACTCACAGCTAGGCTTGGGGATGCCCACCTGCAATTTCAGTACTTAGAAAGAAAACAGACCAGAGAGCCGGGCATGGTGGCGCATGCTTGTAATCCCTGCGCTTGGGAGGCTGAGACAAGAGGATCACACAGATTCGAAGCCAGCCTCAGCTACTTAGTGAGGCTCTCAGCAACTTAGTGAGACCCTGTTTCCAAATAAAATATGAAATAGGTCTGGGAGTATAGCTCGGAGGTAGAAAGTCTCTGGGTTCCACCCCCAGTACCACCAAAAAAAAAAAAAAAAAAAGAAAAGAAAACAGACCAGAGGAATACAGGTTCGAGGCCAACCTCAGCAATTTAGTGAGACCTCTGCCATTTAGTGAGACCATGTTTCAAAAATAAAATGAGCTAGCATTGGAGCCTGCCATGAGGCAAGGCTGGTGCTGGGGCCTCTGAGGCCAGGATCGGAGCCTGCCGAGGGGTTAGGCCAGTGCCAGGACCAGCAGCCAGCATCAGAGCCTTCCGTGAGGCAAGGCTGCTATTGAGGCCTCTGAGGCTGGATCGGAGCCTCCTGAGGGGTTAGACCGGGGCTGGGGCCAGCGAGGCCGTCATTGGAGCCTGCCGTGAGGCAAGGCTGGTGCTGGGGCCTCCGAGGCCAGGATCAGAGCCTGCCGAGGGGTTAGGCTGATGCCGGGGCCAATGGCCGGCATCGGAGCCTGACAGGAGGCAAGGCCGCTACTGGGGCCTCCGAGGCCAGGATCGAAGCCAGCTGAGGGGTTAGGCTGGTGTCAGGGCCAGCGAGACCAGAATTGGGGCCTCCCATGAGGCAAGGCCGCTGCTTGAGCCAGCAAGGTCTGGATCAGTCCACCGGGTAGCCAGGCCACTACTGGGGCTGTCAAGAGTGGGATCGGTACTTGCAATGCGGCATGCACAGAGAAATATCACAGAAAATAAAAATCAGATGCTTCCCCTAATGAGCAAAACTAGGAGGAAAGGGGCAACAGGAAGAGGTCGAGCTATAGAAAGGGCCCTATAGTGAAGCAACTAAGATGACTAATCAGAGGGTATGGAATAGGGGAGGATGGAGCCTCTTTAAAACGCAAGAGGTACATAAACAAATGTATCAAAGTTAATCACCAAACAAGCATGGGATTGAGGGAGGGGGAGGGAATGGGATGGGGGCTGGATGAGGGCTAATTGGATGATGTGTGCTTGTATATCCTCTCAAGTCTTGTACTCCAATGTGATATATGATTACAATGCACCAATAAATAAATAAATAAATAAATACCTAAAAAAAATAAAAATAAAATGAGCTAGACATGGTAGTACATGCCTGTAATCCCAATAATTGGGAGGCTGAGACTGGAGGATCATAGGTTCAAGGACAGTCTCAGCAAGTAGTGAGACTCACCAACCTAGTGAGACCCTGTTTCAAAATAAAAATTAAAAAGTAGGATTAGGGGCTGGGGGCTGGGGACGGTGTCTTACACTTATAATTCCAGTACTTGGGAGATTGAGACAGAAGGATAGTAGGTTCAAAGCCAGCCTCTACAACTTAATGAGATCCTGTTTCCAATTATAAAATAAAATAGGGCTAGGAATGTAGTTTAGAGATAGAAAGAACTCAGTGAAACCCTGAGTTCAACCCCAAGTTTCGAGCTGGGCGTGGTGGCGCACGCTTGTCATCCCAGTATTCGCGAGGCTGAGACCTGGAGGATTGCGGTTTCGCAGACAGCCTCGGCTACTTAGTGAGGCCCTCTGCAACTCAGTGAGACCTGGTTTCAAAATAAAGAATAAAAAATAGGGCAGGGGGTGTAGCTCGGAGGTCAAATACCCCTGGGTTCTGTCCCCAGACCTGCAAACAAACAAACAAACAATCACCAGTTTCGGGGGGTGGGGGGGGGAAAGAACACGGGCCACCTCAAGGTGAAGAAGGCACCTGGGGAGTGCTGGGCTCTTTTCTTACAGGGGACTTTGGTGAGGGGTGGGCTAGAGGAGGTGCGTGAGGATGGCCTCAGCTGGTCATCCCGAGGCGCTTCCTGGTGTTCTGGTCGACCTTAGCGTCTGTCCTCAGGCTGATTGGGGTCCTCACTAGCTGACTGACAGATAAGCTAGACTGTCCTAAAGTATAGGTTTCTCAAAATATTGTCTTGGTTTCATTGCACAGGGAAATAATTTCTTTTTAGTTAACTCTAGGATCTACAGATTTTCCCGGAATTTGGGAGAGTCATGCCTGGGAAAGAGAACTGGTTTAGGGCATAAAGACTGAAGCACTTCAGCTCCAGGTTCTAATACACTGAAGTTTTATTTTACTTTTCCTTCCTGTCTGTCTCCTTTCTATCTATTTCTTCTATCCTACATCAAACCCAGGGGCATTCTGAGCTAGAGTGCCCTATTTTATTTTTATTTACTAAATTGCTAAGGGACTCACTAAGTTGCTGAGGCTGGTCTCAAACCTGTGATCCTCCTGTTTCAGTCTCCCAAGTACTGGGATTACAAGCGTACATCACCACACCTGTTTGAACATCTTGTTTTAAGAGCCCAGTTATAAAGCTGGGCATGGTGGTGCACACTTGAAATCCCAGCATTTGGGAGGCTGAGACAAGAGGATCACAGTTTGTGGACAGCCTCAGCTACTTAGTAAGGCCCTTTGCAACTCAGTGAGACCCTGTTCCAAAATAAAGAATAAAAAATAGGGCTGAGGCTCGGAGGTAGAATGCCCCTGGGTTCTATGGGTTCTATCCCCACTACCACACATACCAAAAAAAAAAAAAAAAAAAGCCCCATTATAGTCAGGTGTGGTAGTACACACTTGTAATCCCAGTATTTGGAAGTCTGAGACAGGAGGATTTCAGGTATGAGACCAGCTTCTCTTTATTGAGACTCTGTTTCGAGAAAGAAAGAAAGAAAGAAAGAAAGAAAGAAAGAAAGAAAGAAAGAAAGAAAGAAAGAAAGAAAGAAAGAAAGAAAGAAAGGAAAGAAAAGAGAAAGACAGGCATCGTGGTTTATGCCTGTAATCTCAGTATGTGAGAAGCTGAGACAAGAGGATCACAGGATCAAGGACAGCCTCAGCAAGTAGTGAGACTCACATCAACCTAGTAAGACCCTGTTTCAAAACAAAAATAGGGCTGGGGGTGTATCTCAAAACAAAAATAGGGCATAGGGCTGGGGGCGTATCTCAGGGATACCATGCCCCTGGGTTCCATACGCAGTAACACACACACACACACACACACACACACACACACACGTTATAAACCGGGTGTGATGGTATATACCTATAATCCCAGTACTTGGAAGGCTAAAACAGGAGGATTGAGGTCAGCCTCTGCAATTTAGCGAGACTCAGCAATTTAGTAAGACTCCATTTCAAAATAAAAAGGGCAAGCCAGGAGTGGTGGCTCACACTTGTAATCCCCGCGTTTCGAAGGCTGAGACAGGAGGATCATGGTTTATCAACAGCCTTAGCTACTTAGTGAGACCGGTTGCAACTCTGTGAAACCCTGTTTCAAAATAAAGAATAGCCAGGCGTGGTGGCACACGCTTTTAATCCCCGCGCTTGGGAGGCAGACAGGAGGATCGTGCAGGTTCGAAGCCAGCTGTACTGCCGTAAGAGAACCGTGTTTCCAAATCAAAAAAGTATAAAAAATAGGTCTGGGAATGTAGCCCGGAAGTAGAAGGGTTTCCAGGAACCCCACTACCACACACACACACACACACACACACACACACACACACACACACACAAAGAATAAACTGGGCAGCCGGGCATGGTGGCACACACTTGTAATCCCCGCATTCAGAAGGCTGAGACAGGAGGATCACGGTTTGCGGACAGCCTCAGCTACTTAGTGAGGCCCTTTGCAACTCAGTGAGACCCTGTTTCAAAATAAAGAATAAAATATAGGGCTGGGGGTGTAGGTTGGAGGTAGAAATGCCCTTGGGTTCAAAAACTGGGCATGGTGGAACTTGTAATCTCAGCATTCAGGAGGCATGGATTGAGGTTCTCAGCCTCAGCTACTTAGTGAAGCCCTTCACAACTCAGTGAGACCCTGTTTCATTTTATTTATTTATTTATTTATTTATTTATTTATTTATTTATGTTTATGTTTATGTTTGCGGTACTGGGGATGAAACCCAGGGGCATTCTACCTCCAAGCTACACCCCCCAGCTCCATTTTTAACTATTTTGAAACAGGGTCTCACTGAGTTGCAAAAGGCCTTACTAAGTAGCTGAGGCTGTCCGCAAACCATGATCCTCCTGTCTCAGCCTCCCAAGTGCTGGGAATTATAAACATGCACCACCATGCCTGGTTCTCAGCCCTGTTTTTTTATTCATTTTACTTATTTATTTGGTGGCACTGGGGTTCCTGGAAGCCCTTCTACCTCCCAAGACCTATTTTTATATTTTTATTTGGAAACAGGGTCTCTTAAGCCAGCGAGGCTGGCTTAGAACCTGAGTGATCCTCCTGTCTCTGCCTCCCAAGCATGGGTATTACAAGCATGTGCCACCACGCCCAGCAATTTCATTTTATTTTTGAAACAGGGTCTCACTGAGTTGCGAAGGGCTTCACTAAGTAGCTGAGGCTGTCCACAAATCGTGTGATCCTCCAATCTCAGCCTCCTGAAATCTGGGATTACAAGCATGCGCCACCACACCTGGCCCAAGACCCTATTTTAAAAAATAAAAAGACTAGGGAAGGGCATGAAGCACAGTGTAAATGTACACCACTTCCAATATGTTCCACTTATAAAAAAAAAAAATTTAAATTAAAAATAAAAAAATTAAAAAAAATAAAATAAAAAGACTAAAAAATAGGACTGAGTGTGTAGCTTAGAGGTAGAATGCCCCTGAGTTCCATTTCCAGTACTGAAAAAAAAAAAAGAATAAAATATAGGGTGGATAGTGTAGCTCAGAGGTACAATGCCCCTGAGTTCCATTCTCCGTACTGCATTAAATAAGTAAATAAATAAATATTTTAAAAAATAAAAAGGAGCCGGGCATGGTGGCGCATGCTTGTAATCCCCGCACTTGGGAGGCTGAGACAGGAGGATCGCACAGGTTCAAAGCCAGCCTCAGCTATCTAGTGAGGCTCTCAGCAACTCAGTGAGACCCTGTTTCCAAATAAAATATAAAATGGGTCTGGGAGTATAGCCCGGAGGTAGAAAGCCTCTGGGTTCCATCCCCAGTACCACCAAAAAATAAAAAATAAATAAAATAAAAAGGGCTATGGATATAGCTCAGAGGTAGAATGCCCTGGGTTCAATCCACAGTACCACTCACTCACACACACAAACATAAAAATAAAATGTAAAAAGGGTTGTGGTAGAGCACCCCTGGGTTCAATCCCCAGACCTCACACACATCTACACACATGTACACACAGCCCGGCTGATGAACCAGCCAGCCTGAACGCTGGTGCAGCCATTATCTCTGTGACCTTCACCACTCTGGGCCTTAATCGTCCCATCTGTAAAATGGGCCTAAGAACTTTCACAGTGTTCTGAGGATGACATGAAGTGCTTGGAACACTGCCTGGCACATAGTAGGTGGTCAGTAAAGTTAGGATCTTGTCTTCTTCTCTTAGTGCTGTAACCTTGGATTGAATAAAACAAGTCCTTTGCCCTGCACAGGAGTAAACCGGGTGGGGTGAGTTTTGTCTGGAGAAGCTGCACCAGAGGAGAAGGCTGTGGGTGGCTGGCAGAAGGCTGTTTGGAGAGCAACACCCACCGAGGTTTACAGCTGTGCTGCCATGGAATTTGGAAATAGTAACAGAACAGCATAGGGCGCAGATAATCACTGCCGGCAGGAGGCTTCTGGGGTTCAGAGGAGGTCTAGAGGGCCGGGAACTTCAGAAAACCCTGCTTGGAACAGGGCGAGGTTTGGAACACCAAAAGGGTGGGTGATGTGGGATGTGGTTCTTTGAGTGCTTGGAGAAAGGAGACAGTTGGGACAAAGGGTCTGGCGGGTAGCCTCCTCCCCACCGCTGGCCCAAGTGAGAGCCGCAGCTGGGAGTTGCATTTTGAGGCCACAGCGCCCTCTGCCGACGTGGGTGGACTGGGAGGAGTGCTGGGTGACTTGGGAAGCAGGTGACGAAATTGTGCAGGGAGGAGGAGTTCTGTATCGGATGTGATCCTTGGGGCTCCCTAGACTCTCCCTGTAGATGGCACTGGGAATTCCTTAACACGAGTTGTCAGAAGCCCATGTTTTTGTGCTACTGGGGGTTGAATCCAGGGCATTCTACCTCTAAGCTATACCTCCAGCCCTATTTTAATTATTTTGTTTTGTTTTAAAACCGGGTCTTGCTAGGTTGCTGAGAGTCTTACTAAATTGCTGAGGCTGTCCTCAGCCTGCGAGCCTCCTGTCTCAATTACTAGCAGGCGTGTGCCATCACGTCTGGCTTGTTTCACCTTCATTTGCCCACAGTTGGTGTAGACAAACATGGCATGTGCTATGTTAAATTAATTACACTTCATCATCTTTTGGAGTTATACGGCTGCAGGTTAGAAGCAAATCATCATCATAATAGCAGCTGACACGGACATAGATGTACCACATGCCAGGTACCATTCTTACATTTATTATTATCATTATTATTATTATTATTATTATTATTATTTATTTTGGTTGTACTGGGGGTGGAACCCAGAGGCTTTCTACCTCCGGGCTATACTCCCAGACCTATTTTTTAAAATATTTTATTTGCAAACAGGGTCTCACTAAGTTGCTGAGAGCCTCACTAAGTAGCTGAGGCTGGCTTCGAACCTGTGCGATCCTCCTGCCTCAGCCTCCCAAGCGCGGGGATTACAAGTGTGCGCCACCACGCCCGGCTTACATTATTTTACAAATGAGAAAATGAGGCAGAGAGAAAGAGCTTCAAGCCACCTGCCTAATGCAACACAGTGGGAAGATCCAGAATGGAGGAGCTATCTGGCTCCAGGGTGTGCATGGAACCACCAAGCAACCTGCGGCTTCTCTGACATCAAGGGCATCCCTCTCTGCCAGGATGGAGGGTGAGTCTTGCTGCTGTAGGATTCTAGACCCTCCTTCTTTTTCTCCTCTTCCTCCTCCTTCTCCTCCTCCCCCTTCTCCTTTTTTCTTTTCCTGCCATGCTGAGAATTGAACCCAGGGTCTCTCACATGGCAGGCTAGTACTCTACCTCTGAGCTACACTCCCAGTCCCAGGACCTTTTTACTTCTGTTTCTGATTCTAAAACCACTACTATGCCGAGTGTGGTGGCGCACGTTTGTCATCCCAGCATTCAGGAGGTTGAGACAGGAGGATCGCGGTTTGTGGACAGCCTCAGCTACTTAGTGAGGCCCTTGCAACTCAGTGAGACCCTGTTTAAAAATATAGAAAAAAAACAGGACTGGAGACGCGGCAGCAGCGCCATACTGCCGGCACCGGCAAATTCATGGGACAGCTACAGCAAGCCGAGGTGAGCCACTGCGGAACAGCCAGGCGGGATTTCTCCAAGCAGAGAGCGTCTAAAGCTCCCAGTGGCTGAGCTCAGCACACGCTGCAGGGATTCAGAGTCGAAATCAAAACCAAGAAGAAAAACGCCAGCCCCATAGCCGAGGGTGTAGCAGCGGCGCCATATTGCCACCGGCGGCAGCAGCAGCAAATTCAGCGAGGCCAGTACAGCTACATCTGCGTACTCAAGAACAGTGAGTCAAATTGCGGGCCACAGAGGAGAAATCCCAGTACTGTACTCCCTGGGACTTGACCCAGTGGGAGAGGGGCGGTGGCAGAGATATCACACCATAGGAGAACGTGCAACCTGGCACCCCCGACAGTCTAAAGCAGCCTCTATCGACTCTCTGGGTCGGAGACTCTGTGATACAACCCAGTAAAGGAGTAGTGGGGTCTGAGATACTACAGACTCGAGATCCAGAACACCTTAAGTGAAGTCATAGTGACCCAAGGGAAGAACCCAGAGAAGGCACAAACTTCTGAAATCATGGGAAAGAGGAATAATACTGGAGCAATAAATGCACACAACCCCACAACATCAGAACCCGATAAAACAGAAAATCAAAGATTTCTAGAAGATCAAATCAGGAAAATAACTGTAGAAATAATAGAGGTGCTTCGAAAAGAACTCAGAGAGAGCCAAAAAGAGATAAAGGATGCAATTAATGAGGTAAAGGCCTCAATTCAAAGCACAAACAACCGATTAGACCACATGGAGAACAGAATCTCGCTCTTAGAAGATGATCATTCCAAAAATGAACGCATAGTTTCTAATCTAGAAAAAAATATCCGACAGCAGGAATCTGACATTGAAGAAATATGGGCCCATTTTAAGAGAGCTAACCTAAGAATAATTGGAATAGAGGAGGGAAAAGAAAGTGAAACCAAAGGGATCAACAATCTCTTCAAGGAAGTAATAGCAGAAAAATTTCCAGACATCAAGCAAGAGGCCAATACACAGGTCCAGGAAACTTATAGAACTCCCTTTAGACAGGATCGGAGAAGAGGATCCCCATGCCACATAATTGTCAAAATGACCAATGTGGAAGCCAAGCAGAGAATCTTAAAGGCAACAAAAGCAAAGGGCCAAGTGACGTTCAGAGGCAAACCAATTAGAATCACTCCAGACTTCCCAAACCAAGTTATGAGAGCCAGAAGGGCTTGGAGTAACATATTCCCAATTCTGAAAGAAAACAACTTCCAGCCAAAAATTTCCTACCCAGCAAAACTTTCTATCAAATTAGATGGAGAAATAAGAAGCTTCCATGACAAACAGAAACTGAAGGAATTTATGTCTTCAAAACCAGCGCTAGAGAAAATACTCAAAGAGATTAACTACAAAGAAGAAATAGGTAACACACACCAGAACTAGAGAAACAAGATTTTCCATCCAACAGACAACTAAGATTGGTTATCTGTGGAGATTCATTATTTATGTTAGTCTTTTACCTATCTCTAAAGGGTATTGTTTGCCTTTATTGTTGTTAATTTTTAGGATTTCTAGTTGGAATATTAATATACCTTCAGATATAGCAATTGGAAATATTTTATCCCATTCTATTAGTAACTGTTAACTCTGTTTACATTGTCTTTGGATATACAATATTTTTTTTATTTTTTAGGGAGTTTGTATACGCTTCTGTTGCCTGTGCCATTGAAATCATAACCAAGAAATCACTGCCAATTTCAATGTTGTGAGGTTTAATGACCCAGATTTTCTCCTAAAAGCTTATAGTCTTAAGATTTATATTTAGGTCTTTTATCTATTTTGAGTTAATATTTGTATATGGGATTAGGTAAGGGTCCAATTTTATTCTTTTCCATGTAATTATTATTTTTTAATAATATTTAGTAAAAAGATTAATATTTCCACCACCAAATGTTTGTGGAAACCTTGTCAAAAATAACTTGACAATATAGGGAAGAATTTAGCTCTAGGCTTTTATTTAACTTTTTATTTTATTTTATTTTATTTTTATTTTATTTTATTTTATTATTTTTTATTTTATTATTAATATATTTATTTTTTAATATTATTTTTTATTTTATTTTATTTTATTTAGCTTTTATTTTATTTTATTTTTTTTATTATGGTGTTTTCTGGCTATGAAAGGTGCTGATTTTATGGTAATGGAGATTGGTTGTTAGCGGGGCTCTTAAGCCCCCTTTTCTCGGTTGCCATCTTCCTGGAAGTCCAGTTGTAATTTTATTTTTTACTTTTTGAAAAGGGGTCTCTGACTTGTAATCCAGCATTAGGGAGGCTGAGACAGGAGGGTCTTGGTTCGCAGTCAGCCTCAGCTCCTTAGCAACTCAGTGAGAACCTGTTTCAAAATAAAAAATAAAAAACTAGGGCTGGGGGTGTAGCTCGGAGGAGCTAGACTGCCCCTGGGTTTCATTCACAGTACCGAAAAAAAAAATTGGGGGGGTGGCTGGGGGTATGGCTGTATCTCAGTGGTAGAGCACCCCTGGGTTCAACCCCCAGAAGCACCAAAAAGAGGAGAATTTTGTTTTTTTTTATCCAGTATTTGCACTTGCTTTTGGTGGAAGGATGGTCTGAACCACTTAGCCTGTCGTCGCTGGAAATGGACGTTCTCCTGTCATCCTCAACACCTCCCTGCGGATCACCTCCTCTTCCACCGCCCTCCCGGATGCGCTCCTACCCCAGGACCCGCACTCTCTCCCGTTTAGTGGCAGCGCTCTGGGACTTCTCTCGCCTCGTGTAAGTAGGGACTGATTGTCGTCTACAGGCAGGAATACTCCTGATCAGGGCTCCCAACCTGCCTATCGGAGGATGCGGTGGGGAAGCGGGAGATTTGGGCTCGGTCGGTTCGAAGCAGTTTGTGGTGTCTGACCTGGTATTTGGTGGTGCTGGATAAGTCTTCCTGTCTCCACACCATAGCATTAAACATATCTCTTGTTGGCCTCTGGGGCCCTCCTCCTCAGAGCTGGACGCTGCTGGGAGAAGAAGTTTGGGTCTGGAACCCCAGGCATTTCCCTGGGGCCAGGGAGGAGGCGCGAAGGTGACGGCACTGCCTCAGTAGAACAGTAGGTGGCAGCACATGCATTCCCATTGCAGACCCGGGACCCGCGCCCATTGCAGACCCGGGACCCGCGCCCATTGCAGACCCGGGACCTGCTCCCACTTCGGATGGAAACAGCCTAACAGGCCACGAAGGATTGTCACTGCTCTGCTTCAGTCCCCGAGACCCAAATAGGATAGGATGAACCTCCCCTTTGACTCCTCCTTTTTTTCCTTATGTCTGTGATACAGAGATTGAACCCAGGAGCGGTCTGCTTCTTAGCTACACTTCCAACCCTATTTTATATTCTATTTATTTATTTATTTATTTATTTATTTATTGTGGGTCTGGGGATGGAACCCAGGGGCATTCTACCTCCGAGCTACACCCCCAGCCTGATTTTTTATTCTTTATTTTGAAACAGGGTCTCACTGAGTTGCAAAGGGCCTGGCTAAGTAGCTGAGGCTATCTGCAAACCACAATCCTTCTGTCTCAGCCTCCTGAATGCTGGGATTACAAATTGCTGGGCCTTGCTAAATGGCTGAGACTGACCTCAAACCTGAGGTCCTCCTGTCCCAGCCTCCCAAGTACTGTGATTATAAGCATGTGCCTCAATCTCTCCTTGTCCTGTGCTAAGGCAGCATCCCACCAAATTTGGTTCTGGTCCAGTGTATTTATTTCTCTTCCTCCTCCTCCTGCAGCTCCTCCTCCTCCTCCTCCTCCTCCTCCTCCTCCTCCTCCTCCTCCTCCTCCTCCTCCTCTTCTTCACTAGGAATTGAGCCCAGGTGCATTCTATCTTGGAGCTATACTCCTAGCCATTTTAATTTATAATTTTTGTTTCTGGGGACTGAACCCAGAGGCATTCTATCTCCAAGCTATACTCCCAGCCCAATTTTATTCTTTCTTTCTTTCTTTCTTTCTTTCTTTCTTTCTTTCTTTTTTCTTTTTCTCTTCTTTTCTTTTCTTTTCTTTTTTTTCTTTTTTTTTTTTGTGGTACTGGGAGTGGAACTCAGAGGCTTTCTACTTCCGGGCTATACTCCCAGACCTATTTTATACTTTATTTGGAAACAGGGTCTCACTAGGTTGCTGAGAGCCTCACTAAGTAGCTGAGGCTGGCTAAGAACCTGTGTGATCCTCCTTTCTCAGCCTCCCAAGTGCTGGTATTACAAGCATGCGCCACCATGCCCAGCGGGACCAACTTTATTTCTTATTTGGAAACAGGAAAAATGGTCTCACTAGGTTACTGAGAGCCTTGCTAGCTTTCGAGGCTGGCTTTGAACCTGTGATCCTCCTGTCTCAACCTCCCAAGTACTGGGATTACAAGCATGTGCCACCACATCCAGCTCTGAAACTTTAATATATAATATAAGAGTTGTTCTACTTAATTGGAATAGAGATGGGCGTGGTGGTGCATGCTTGTGATCCCAGCATTTGAGAGGCTGGGGCTGGAGGATCTTGGTTCAAGGACAGCCTCAGCTAGGGCTGGGGGGTGCCTCTCAGAGGTAGAATGCCCCTGGGTTCTATCCCCAGTACTGCAAAAATAAATAAATAATAAAGAAGTGGGGAAATATTAAAAGTGCTTTTTACTATAACAGAGCCTTACTTTATTCTGTATACAAAACTAAGCCTCAGATGAATTAGAATTCTATTTACTTACTTTTTTTTTTTTTTTTTTTAGAGCCCCTGGGATAAAACCCAGAGGCTTTTTTTTTTTTTTTTTTTTTTTTTTTTTTTTTTGGTGGTACTGGGGTTCCTGGAAGCCCTTCTACCTCCGGGCTAGGCTCCCAGACCTATTTTATATTTTTGAAACAGGGTCTCTTACGCCAGCGTGGCTGGCTTCGAACCTGCGCGATCCTCCTGTCTCCGCCTCCCAAGCGCGGGGATTACAAGCGTGCGCCACCACGCCCGGCAAACCCAGAGGCTTTAAAAAGTACCTCTGTGCTACATCCCCAAACCTATTTTTAATTTTTATTTTATTTATTATTTAATCAATTAATTTTATTTATTTATTTTGTGATACTGGGAATGGAACCCAGGGTCATTCTATCTCCAAGCTACACCCCAGCCTATTTTTATTCTTTATTTTAAAACAGGGTCTCACTGTGTTGCAAGGGGCCTCACTAAGTAGCTGAGGCTGTCAGCTCAGTGATCCTCCTGTCTCAGCTTCCCAAATGCTGGAATTACATGTGTGCCACCATGCCCAGCTCTACCTACTTATTTTTATTTATTTAATTTGTGGTACTGGAGATTGAACCCAGGGGCATTAAAAAATAAATCCATAGCTGAGTGTAGTGGTGCAGAATTGTAATCCCAGTATTTGGGAGACTAAGGCAGGAGGATTCCAGGTTCAAGGCCAGTCTCAGCAACCTTGTGAGGCTGTCAGCAACTTAGTGAGACCCTGTTCCAAAATAAAAAATAAAAGCTGGGTGTGGTGGAGCACGCTTGTAATCCCCGCACTTGGGAGGCTGAGACAGGAGGATCACGCAGTTTCGAAGCCAGTCTCAGCTGGCTTAAGAGACCCTATTTCTAAATGAAAGTATAAAAAATAGGTCTGGGAGTGTAGCTCCGAGGAAGAAGGCCCCTGGGTTCCATCCCCAGTACCACCAAAAATAAAAAATAAATAAATAAAATAAAATAAAAAATAAAGTTGGGTTGGGGATGTAGCTTAGAAGTAGAATGCCCCTGGGTTCAATCCTTAGTAACACACACACATACACGCACCCATAAAATTTTATATGAAAAGTCTAGGAGTCTGGCTATGTAAAATAAGTGTAAAAAAATTCTTTTCTTTTCTTCTTTCTTTTTTTTTTTGGTGTGTGTGTGGGTCTGGGGATGGAACCCAGAGGCATTTGACCTCCGAGCTACATCTCCAGCCCTATTTTTCATTCTTTATTTTGAAATAGGTTCTCACTAAGTTGCAGAGGGCTTCACTAAGTAGCCGAGGCTGTCTGCGAACAGCGATCCTCTGGTTTCAGCCTCCAGTATGCTGGGATTACAAGCGTGCACCATCACGCCTGGCTTCTTTTCTTTTTTTGGAGTGGGGGGCTACTGGGTATTGAACACAGGGGCATTCTACCTCCAAGCTACACCTCTGGCCCTACTTACTATATTTATTTATTTATTTACTTGCTTACTTATTTATTTATTTTTTGTGGTACTGAAAATGGAACCCAGGGGTTTTCTACCTTTGAGATACACTCCCATCCCTATTTTTATTCTTTATTTTGAAACAAGGTCTCATTAAATTGCAGAGGGCCTCGGCTGAGGCTGGCTGCAAACCATGATCCTCCTGTTTCAGAGTACTGGGATTACAAGCATGAGCTACCATGCACAGTTTTTTATTTTACTTTATTGTGGTGCTGGGATTGAACTCAGAAGCATTCTACTTCTTTTTTTTTTTTTCTTTTTTTTTTTTTTCTTTTTTTGCAGGTCTGGGGATGGAGGCATTCGACCTCCAAGCTACACCCCCTGCTCAATGCTCAATTTCTTATTCTTTTTTTTTTTTTTTTTTTTTTTTGCGGGTCTGGGAGTGGAACCCAGGGGCATTCGACCTCCGAGCTACACCCCCTGCCCTGTTTTTTATTCTTTATTTTGAAACAGGGTCTCACTGAGTTGCAGAGGGCCTCACTGAGTAGCTGAGGCTGTCCGCGAACTGCGATCCTCCGGTCTCAGCCTCCCGGATGCTGGGATTACAAGTGTGCGCCACCACGCCCAGCTAGAAGCATTCTACTTCTGAGCTATACTCCCAGTCCTGTTTTATTTTTCACTTGGAAACATGGTCTCGCTAAGATTCTGAGAGCCTTGCTAAATTGCTAAGGCTGCCTTTGAATTTGAGATCTTCTGTCTCAGCCTCCCAAGTATTGAGATTACACATGTTCGCCACCATGCCTGGCTATTTTCAAATTTTTATTTTACTATTTATTTATTTATTTATTTATTTATGTTTTGTAGTGCTGGGGATGAGATCCAGGTGCATTTTACCTCTGAGCTATATTTTCATCCCTATTTTATTATTTTTGCTTGTTTACTGTTTGTTTTGTGGTATTGGGGATTGAAACCAGGGATTTTCAAACTCTGAGCTATATCCTATTTTCTTCTTTCTTTCTTTCTTTCTTTCTTTTTTTTTTTTTTTTTTTTTTTTTTTTGCGGTACTGAGGATGAAACCCGGGTATTCTACCTCTGAGCTACATACCCAGCCCTATTTGTTATTATTTATTTTGAAACAGGGTCTCACTGGGTGTGGTGGCCCACGCTTGCAATCCCCACGCTTGGGAGGCTGAGACAGGAGGATCACACAGGTTCGAAGCCAGCCTCAGCTACTTAGTGAGGCTCTCTGCAACTCAGTAAGACCCTGCTTTCAAATAAAATATAAAATAGATCTGGGAGTATACCCCGGAGGTAGAAAGCCCCTGGGTTCCACTCCTAGTACCAAAAAAAAAAAAAAAAAAAAAAGAGGTCTCAGTGAATCCAAAGGGTCTCACTAAGTAGTAGCTGAGGCTGTCCTCGAACTGTGATCCTTCTGTCTCAGCCTCCCAAATGCTGGGATTACAAGTGTGTGCCACCATGCCTGGCTCTATTTTATTTTTTATTTGGAAACAAGGTCTTGCTAAATTGCCAAGGGTCTCTCTTAGTTGCTGAGGCTGGCTTCAAATCTATGATCCTACTGTCTCAGCCTTCCAAGTATGGAATTACTGGTGTGCACCACCATACCCTCCTCCTCCTCCTCCACCTCCACCTCCTCCTCCTCCTCCTCCACCTCCACCTCCTCCTCCTCCTCCACCTCCACCTCCACCTCCTCCTCCTCCTCCACCTCCACCTCCACCTCCACCTCCACCTCCACCTCCACCTCCACCTCCACCTCCACCTCCACCTCCACCTCCTCCTCCTCCTCCTCCTCCTCCTCCTCCTCCTCCTCCTCCTCCTCCTCCTCCTCCTCCTCCTCTTCTTCTTCTTCTTCTTCTTCTTCTTCTTCTTCTTCTTCTTCTTCTTCTTCTTCTTCAAAACAGGGTCTAATTAAGTTGTCGAGGTTCTCACTGTGTTGCTGAGTCAAAATGTGCCATCCTCCTGTCTCAGCCTTTCTAGTACTGGGATTACAGGCATGTGACACTGGGCCCAGCTAAAACATTTTTTGATAGATATTACAGAACATAAACACATTCATTAGGAAAGCAGCAGTAGATTTAGGGGAAAAAATTGTAATGCAGATGACAGATCATGGGTTAACAGCTCTACTATACAAAAAGATCTTACAAATTGACAAGAAAAAGACAAACCAGTCATAGAAAAATGGCAATGGCATGAATAGGGAATTCATGGGAGAACAACTAAAGAGACTCATTCATAAGCAGACAGAGGAACAAAAAAATCAATTAACAATAAGATGTTACTTTATATCCACTGGAGTAATCAAAACTAAAGGGATCTGAGACACTGCTTCTTGGTAGAAAGATGGAGAAAGATACACACCTGGATTTTTTTTTTCTGAGAGCCTCACTAAGTAGCTGAGGTTGGCTTCGAACCTGCGTGATCCTCCTGTCTCAGCCTCCCAAGTACGGGGATTTAATAGCTGTTGCCGCCAGGCTGAGAGCCTCACTAAGTAGCTGAGGCTGGCTTCGAACCTGCGCGATCCTCCTGTCTCAGCCTCCCAAGCGCGGGGATTACAAGCGTGCGCCACCATGCCCGGCTCATCTATCTATTTTTGGTGCTGGGGATTAAACTCACAGGCACTCTACCTCCCAGCTTACATCCCCTCCCCATTATTCCTTTGTATTTTTTGTTTAGAGACAGGGTCTTGCTAAATTGCTAATAGTCTCGATGCTTTGCTGAGGCTGTCTTCAGGTCTGCAATCCTCCTCTCTCAGACTCCCAAGTACCGGGATTACAAGCATGCATCACCACACCCAACCCCACATATATTTTATTATTATTATTATTATTATTATTATTATTATTATTATTTTGCAGTACTGGGGATGAAACCCAGGGACGGTACTGAAGATGGAACCCTGCACCTCCGAGCTACACCCCCAGTCCTATTTTTCAGTCTTTTTAAACTTTTGAAACAAGGTCTCACTGAGTTGCAAAGGGCCTCACTAAATAGCTGAGGCTGTCCGCAAACCTCCATCCTCTGGTCACTGCCTCCTGAATGCTGGGATTACAAGTGTGTGCCATCATGCCCAGACCCTCTTTTTAAAAATTTAAAAAATTTTTGTATGATACTGAAGATTGAACCCAGTGGCACTCTACCTCCAAGTTATACCCTTAGCCCTATTTTCTTATTTTTTATTTTATTTTATTTTTATTTATTTATTTTTGGTGGTACTGGGGTTCCTGGAAGCCCTTCTACCTCCGGGCTACACTCCCAGACCTATTTTTACATTTTTATTTGGAAACAGGGTCTCCTAAGCCAGCACACGCGGCTGGCTTTGAACCTGCGCGATCCTCCTGTCTCTGCCTCCCAAGCGCGGGGATTACAAGCGTGCGCCACCACGCCCGGCCTCTTATTTTTTTATTTTGAAATAGGGTCTAAGTTGCAGAAGTTGTTCTCAAATCTGCAATCCTCCTGTTTCAGCCACCGAAGTACTAGAATTACAGGCATGTGCCGCCATGTCTGGCTCCAACATATACTGTTTGAACTAAGAATGCCACTCTTGGAGCCAGAGGCCAGTACTTGGGAGGATGAGGCAGGAGGATCATAAGTTCAAGGCCAGCACGAGCAATTTAGCAGGAACTTGTCTCAAAATAAAAATAAAATAGGGATGAAGGCATGGCACAGAGACAGAATGGCCCTGCGTTGAACCTCCCAGTACCATCCATATATACATATAAATAAACAGACTTGAGGGTATAGCTCAGTAGTAAAGCACCCTAGCTTTAATCCTCAGAGCCAGAACAAACATACGAACAAAAAATGGCTGGGATGTAGACAAAGTTAGAGCCCTTGAATAGCAGGTGCCAGGCCCTGGGTTCAATCCCTGGCAGTGTGTGCACACACATGAATTTGGTTCTTGCAGTGCCTGTAGCCAGGACTGCTACCCAGTAAAAGATAAAAACGTGGTTCCCTTTTTCAAAAGTTACTGAGAATTTCCAAGCTGGGTGTGGTGGTGCATGCCTGTAATCTCAGTGCTTGGGAGGCTGAGGCAGGATGATCACAGGTTGGAGGACAGCCTCAGAAATTTAGCAAGGTTCTCTACAACTTAATGAGATTCTGTTTCAAAGTAAAAAAAATAAGCCCGGCGTAGTGGCACACGCTTGTAATCCCAGCATCTGAGAAGCTGAGACAGGAGGATCTCGGTTCGCAGACAGCCTCAGCTACTTAGTGAGGCCCTTTGCAACTCAGTGAGACCCTGTTTCTAAATAAAGAATAAAAAATAGAGCTGGTGGTGTAGCTTGGAGGTAAAATGCCCCTGGGTTCCATCCCCAGTACTGAAGGAAAAAAAAAGTGTGGGGCCACCTGAATGTGGAGCTCCCAGTGACCTGCCCGCCTCTAGCTGCTAGTGCCTCTGCCTAGAACACTCTGCCCCAGTTTGTAACTCCCAGCTCACAGCTCAAATGTCACCTCCTGCAGAGAGAGGTCTCACCTGACCCGGCTGATTTTAAAGTAGCCTCCTTCAGTTCCTCTCTATCACATCCACCATCCACCATCTTCTCAACACCTCGCCTGCCTGAAGGAGCTCCCTTGTTTCCCTGTGCATTGTCTGTCCCCTCTCCTGCATCCCAGGCCTGAACGCAGACTGGATGAGAACAGGGACCTTTCCCAGCGAGCTCACCGCAGGGCCTCCAGCACTCATGCAGGGCTGATTCAGGCTAGGGGTGCAATAAATATTTGATGAATAACGGATACGCTGAAGAACGCACTCCAGGAACTAGTCCAGCATCCTGGCCGTCTATTGCAGGGGGTTCCTGTGTGAGTGGCAGTGTTTTCTTCCTTCCTTCCTTCCTTTATTTATTTATTTTTCTTTTTTGAGTACTGGAGACTAAATCCAGGGACATTCTACCTCTGAGCTACACCTCCAGTCCTAATTTTTTTTTTTTTTTTTTTTTTGGTGGTGGTACTGGGGATGGAACTCAGGGGCTTTCTACCTCTGGGCTACACTTCCAGACCTATTTTATACTTTATTTGGAAACAGGGTCTCATTAGGTTGCTGAGAGCCTCACTAAGTAGCTGAGGCTGGCTTCAAACCTGCGAGAGTCTACTGTCTTAGCCTCCCAAGTACTGGGATTACAAGCATGTGCCACCACACCCAGCTCCCCTTGTGCTTTTTTATTTTGAAACAAGGACTCACTAACTTATGCCATACTGGCCTCAAACCTGTGATCCTCCTGTCTCAGCCTCTCACGTACTGGGATTACAGGTATATGCCACCATGCCCAGCTTGCCTTAGTCTTGGAGGGGGATGAGATAAATAAGTTTAGGGCTGATAAAGCTTGCATTACACATTTTTAGATGAACACTCCTGAAATAATTAACATGCCTACATGCAGAGCTGAACAGGCCACAAAGTTTAAGGTAATAAAGGAGACAGTCACGAAGCAAAGGCAGCAATGCCAAGCATTTTTGGCTTGCCCACTGGGCTTCTGCAGGTCCCAGAGTCACTGCTTTTAGCAGAGGCAGCTTCTCTAGGTACCCGTTATCATTACAGACAGGCCACAATTCCATCTTATTTGCCCAATGAGGATAATTATGCTTCCAGCTCTTTGCATCATTTTGAGACAAAAATGTCATGACACCTATAAACTGCATAAAATACTAAAACATTTAATAAGTGATGCTATTATCAGTCTAAGATAGGAAGGGCACAGGGACAGCCGGCCTCGCAGCCCTGGCCCCGCTTTCCCTGCACCACACCTGAGGGTCCTCAGCGGGTGCACGGGGCCACTCAGAGCCAGTGCTTGTTTCCACCATCCCCACTGGCTCTCTCCATCGTGGGCAAGTCTGACTGCACAGGTAAGCAAGGTACCCCCCCCCCACTGCCCTTCATGTCTTCTGAGATGTGCGGGTGCCACGGGTGCCCCTCATTATTACTGCTCCTACACTATTTTTTTTTTTTTTTGCAGTACTGGGGATAAAACCCAGGGGCATTCTATCTCTGAGCTATACCCTCAGCCCTATTTTTATTCTTTATTTTAAAACAGGGTCTCACTGAGTTGCAAAGGGCCTAAGTAGCTGAGGCTGTCTGTGAACCGCGATCCTCCTGTCTCAGCCTACCAAATCCTGGGATTACAAGTGTGCGCCACCACGCCCGGCTCCTACGCTCTTGAAGGCCGGGGGTTCTGAGTCAGCCCCACTCCTGACCATGATGAGGGCTCTGGAGAGAGAGAGGGCCACGGAAACCCGCCCCCATGCCTTTGCCTTTGGACGTGCCCGGCGCCCTCAGTGCCTGCCCTTCTCCTGCTCCTTAGCTTCAGCCTTTGTTCTGAGCCTTGGGTCGGTTCCTACTGGGCAAACTTCCAGTTTGGTGGCAGGAACATAGAGCCCTGGGGCCAGGCTGCCCTGTTTGAATCCAGGCTATATGTCTTACTAGCAAATTACTGACTCACATAAAATACTTACTTACTTGGAAAATGGGGGGGAAATCATCATTGTACCTGCCTCAGAGGGGGGCTCTGAGCACTGAATAAGATAATCCAGGTAACGCATGATTTTTGGCATGCAATAAACCTCCCAAAATAGTTGTTAATCCTGGGTGTGGTGGTGTACATCTGTGATCCTAGCTACTCAGGAGGCTACAGCAGGGGGACTGCAAGTCCTAGGCCAGCCTGGGCAACTTAGTGAGACTTTGCCTGAAAATAAAATAATAAAAAGAAGCTGGGAGTGGTGGCACACACTTGTAATCTCAGTACTTGGGAGACTGAGATAGGAGGATCGCAGATTCATGGCCAGGCTCAGGTACTTAGTGAGGCCCTCTGCACCTTAGTGAGACTCTGTTTCAAAATAAAGAATAAAAAAATAGAGCTGGGGGTGTAGCTCAGAGGTAGAATGCCCCTGGGTTCAATTCTCAGTATCGAGAAAACAAAAACAAAAACGGGTGTGGTGGCATATGCCTATAATTCCAGTACTTGGAGGCTGAGATAGGAGGATTGCAGGTTGCAGGATAGTCTCCCAAGTAATGAAACTCTCATCAACCTAGTGAGACCCTGTTTCAAAATAAAAAATAAAATCAGGCTGGGGGGAGCCAGACGTGGTGGCACATGCTTGTAATCCCCATGCAGGCAGAGACAGGAGGATCTCACAGATCCGAAGCCAGCCTCAGCTACTTAGTGAGGCTCTCAGAAACTTAGTGAGACCCTGTTTCCAAATAAAATATAAAATAGGTCTGGGAGTATTGCCTGGAGGTAGAAAGCCCCTGGGTTCCACCCCCAGTATCTCTCTTTCTCTCTCTCTCTCTCTCTCTCTCTCTCTCTCTCTCTCTCTCTCTCTCACACACACACACACACACACACACACACACACACACACACACACACACACCAGGCTGGGGGTGTAGCTCAGAGGTAGAATGCCCTTAGGTTCAATCCCCAGTACCTCCCATAAAAATTAAATAAATAAAATAGGGGTAAGGATGTAGCTAGGAGGTAGAATGCTTCTGAGTTCAATCCCCAGTACAACAAAAAGAATAATAGTAATATTTATTTATAAAACTGAAGCAGCAGCAGCAGCTTTCTGCCCTTGTCTTCATCCACAGTGATACCCTAAAAGGCTGAAGAAGAGGACAGAAAGCTTCATAAAATTCCTTTCTATAGCCGGCGTGGTGGCGCACGCTTGTAATCCCCGCACTTGGGAGGTGGAGACAGGAGGATCGCGCAGGTTCAAAGCCAGCCGCGCTGGTTTAAGAGACCCTGTTTCCAAATAAGAAAAATATAAAATAGGTCTGGGAGTGTAGCCCGAAGGTAGAAGGGTTTCCAGGAACCCCAGTACCACCAAAAAAAAAAAAAAAAAAAAATTACTTTCTGCAAATATAGGAGAAACAGCAGAATCAGAGTCAACATGCCATAACCATTGTTTGTAATAAATGATTCAGACAAGTATCATCATTGAGTAGAAGGGGGTTGAAAAATAATATATTCACAAGTATCAAAGTTTCATCATTCACAATGTAGCAGTCTGATTAGCAACTCTTTAACCAAGAAATGGAACTCAACAAAGCCACTATATTTGGGACAAATTGATTGCATGTACCTCCTCACTGAGAAGGACATATTAGCCATTGAGTATTCTTGTAAAAAAATGTTTAACCAAGCCGGGCGTGATGGCGCATTTTGTAATCCCCGCGCTCGGGAGGCTGAGACAGGAGGATCCTGCAGGTTCAAAGCCAGCCTCAGCTGGCTTATGAGACCCTGTTTCCAAATAAAATATAAAATAGATCTGGGAGTGTAGCCTGGAGGTAGGAGGCCCCTGGGTTCCATCCCCAGTAGCACCAAAAAGAAAAAAAAAAAAAGAAGTTTAACCAAATATATTGCAGTGATGACAATGAGACCTGTAACATTGCTAAAAAAAAAAAAAAAAAAAAAAAAAAGTTTAACCTAGCTGGGTGTTAATCCCAGTATTTGGGAGGCTGAGACAGGAGGATCGCACAGGTTCGAAGCCAGCCTCAGCTACTTAGTGAGGCTCTCAGCAACTTAGTGAGACCCTGTTTCCAAATAAAATATAAAATAGGTCTTGGAGTATAGCCCAGAGGTAGAAAGCACCTGGGTTCCATCCCCAGGACCACAAAAGAAAAAAAATGTTTAACCTGAACTTAATTATGAGCCAGAGAATGAGGGATACTTTACACAACAGTCAGCCTTAGCTTGTTTTATTTTTCTTCTTCTTTTCATTCTTTTTTTTTTGTGTGTGTGGTGGTACTGTGGATGGAACCCAGGGTAATTTGCCATTGAGCTATATCTCCAGCCACCCCCTTTTTGTGGTATTGGGGGTGGAACCCAGAAGCTTTCTACCTCCAGGCTATACTCTCAGACCTATTTTTTTATATTTTATTTGGAAAGAGGGTCTCACTAAGTTGCTGAGAGCCTCACTAAGTAGCTGAGGATGGCTTCGAACCTGTGCGATCCTCCTGTCTCAGCCTCCCAAGCAGGGGGGATTACAAGTGTGTGCCACCACGCCCGGCTTCCGGCCCTTTTATTTTTATTTTTATTTTTGCCATACTGGGGATGGAACCCAGGGGCATTCTGTCTCTGAGTTATACTCCCAGCCCTATTTTTATTCTTTATTTTTTGAAACAGGGTCTTACTGCGTTGCACAGGGCCTCACTAGGTAGCTGAGGTTCCTGGCTCCAGTGTCTGTATCCTATACATGCTGAAGTTGGCACAGCACAGACGATCAGGTCCTAGCCCCTGGGACTTGTAACTATGTCAGATCATGTGGCCAGAGGGGATTTCTGTTGCAGGTGAAATTAAAGTTTCTAATCATTTGGTATCAAGGAGGATGAGGCTCCTGATTGTCAAGTGAGCCCAGTGTGACCACAATGGCCCTTCACATGTGGGAGAAGAAGCAGAAGGTCAGGTGTTATGAGTCTTACTGACACAGTGGCAAGAATGACAGGTCACACTTAATGTCTTTCATGAATACTCTGTTTATTTTATAATGCTCATAATAGTCCCATCCTTCTCTAACTAAGCCACTGGCCAGATAGCACTTGGTTACCTGAGGCAAACGGGTCTCCGCGGGTAACCTAGGTTCAGGACTGCTGTCACAGCCGTTGTTGATGGTTGAGGTGCAGATGCTTGATGTCCCGGGAGTCAGACGGGGATGAGCCCAACTGTCATTTAGAGGGATCATCCAGCAGCTATCGGGAATGTTTCCTTCTGGCCGGGCTAACTTTCAGCCTCTTAGACAGTTGGGTCAGAGCCGCCTATCTAGCCATTTGCTAGGTCTTATATACCGTAAATTGATGTCACTGATTACATAGGCTCATTGCTTCCACCGTCATCTTGTTTTCCCAGCTGTCTCATCCTATGGACGTATGTCCGGGATGTGTGTCCGTTACTTCGTCCTCATCTTGTCTTCCAGTTGTCTCATCCTACAGATGTGTGCTGGGGAGTGGGTCCATTAATTTGTCTTGGGCATGTCAGTTACATCCTTCTTCTGCCCCATCTTCTTCGCATACCTGGCCAGTCTACCTGTCCCTACACTATACCTATATCCTGACATATATTTCATATACTCACAACATTTTTGACATATATTGCGTATGCTCACAACATTAGGATTAGAATGGGATGTGAGGCAGCGAAGCTGCTGTGGGTTTGGAAGGTGGAGGAAGGGGCCTTGGGTCAAGGAACTCAGGCAGGCTCTGGAGGCTGAGGCCCACCTAGGCTTTGTCCATGTGATTCAGTCTACATTTCTAGTAATCTTCACGATTACTAGATTCAATTTTCACAGTATATAAAAAGGAAACTTGCATGAGGTCCTGGGTTCAATCGCCAGCTCATTCTTGTACACAAAAGAAACGGAAGCCCAGAGAGCTTTAATTGATTTGAATCAACTTGAGTCTCTCTTTTTTTTTCTGTTACAGGTCTGAGGATGGATCCCAGGGTCATTCGACCTCCGAGCTACACCCCAGTCCTATTTTTAACTATTTTTTTAAACAGGGTCTCACTGAGTTGCAAAGGACCTCACTAAGTAGCTGAGGCTGTCCATGAACCGCGATCCTCCTGAATGTTGGGATTACAAGCCTGTGCCGCCATGCTTGGCTGAGACCCTGTTTCAAAATAAATAATAATAATAATAATAAAAATAGGGCTGAGGGTGAAGCTTGGAGGTAGAATGCCCCTGGGTTCCATCCCCACACCAAAAAAAAAAAAAAAAAAAAAAGAGTAGGCTCAGCGGTATAATACCTCTGGTTTCAGTTCATTGCTGAAAAACATCAAGATCGCTTTCCTTCGGGCTTCTGCTGGGACTGGAGGATCCGCTAGCCCTTCTGCCTCTGATTTCTGCAGGGGCCTCGTAGCTGGAGACGAGGCCTCATCTCTTCTCACCTCCCGCTTCTGGTCTCAAACTCTGGTTTGAGCCTGTTGGCCTTTGGGATTCCGAAGCCCAGCCGGGACACTCTTTGGGGCCGGGCTGCAGTCGGTCCCTGGAGGAGCTGCACTGGCCACTCCCAGGGAGAGATGGTTGGGCCAGGGGCTTTATATTTGGTACTAGGGACTGAACATTCTACCTCTGCGTTACACCCCAGCCCTATTTACTTTTATTTATTTCTTGTGGTACTCGGGATTGAACCCAGGGGTGTTTTTAATCTCCGAACTACACTCCCAGTTCTATTTTATTTACTTGGGAATAGGGTCTCACTAAGTTTCAGAGGGCCTCACTATTTAGCTGAGGCTGGCCTCAAACCTGCGATCCTCCTGTCTCTGCCTTCCAATTACTGGGATTACAAGCGTGCGCCACCACGCCCGGCCCAGCCCCATTCTATATAAAACTGGGTGCAGTGATGAAATAGACTGCCTCTAAAACAACCTTTGCCCTGAGGTACTGCAAGAAGCTCACAGTCTTCGGACAAAGGGAACTTTAGTCCTGTAAGCCTAATGACAGCCGGGAGCGGTGGCACACACCTGTCACCCCAGTACTTGAGAGGTTGAGATAGGATCACAAGTTGGAGACCAGCCTCAACAATTTAAAGCAAAGCAAAACTTTGCTTCCAAATTAAAAAAAAAAAAAAAGGCTGGGGGTACAGTTCGGAGGTAGAATGCCCTTAGGTTCAATTCTCAGTACTTTCTCCCCTCCCCTCCAAAAATAAGATAATGGGCTTCTACGTGCACGGAAAAGCAACAGTGAGAGGACTTTGAATAGGCGAAGAAGAGCAAGTGTAAAAGATGCCGACTCCGGCGCACCACGCCCCTCTGACCTCTCCTCCGGAAGTGCTTAGGGGCCTGGGGCGAGTGCGCACGCGCAGCCGCCGGAGTCGCTCGGGGCAGCGCGCCGCGAGGGGACGTGCGGCAAGGTTCCGCCTCCGGGGCTGCGAGACGCCTGCGCCGACCGGCCTCCCCGGGGACGCGCGTCCTCGCTCGCTCCCTCCCTCGGCTGCGCGCGCCCGGTGGGCGTGGGAGGAGGCGGGGAACGAGGGAGGGGGCGGGTGTCGCGGGAGGGAAGGAGCGAACCGGAGAGCGTCGTCCTGAGAGGAGTGAAGGCGGCAAAATGGCGGACCGCTTCTCCCGCTTCAACGAGGACCGAGACTTTCAGGTAAACACGGGCGTCGCCGAGGACCCGGGCGAGGCGCTGGCGGGGCGCGGCGCCTCCTTGGCCGCTGGCTCCCAGCTCGCGTCCCTCCGGGCCTCTGCTCGGGCTCGGACCCGCTCGCCCTTCTGCCTCTGATTTGTCCAGGGGCCTCGTAGCTGGAGACGAGGCCGCATCTTGCCACCGCCGCCTCCGGTCTGCAGCCCTGGCCGGCTCCGTGGCCTTCGGGATTCGGGAGCCCAGCCTGGAGCCCTGGGGCCGCGCTGCCGTCGGGCCCCGGGGCGCTGCGCCGGCCGCTCCCAGGGGGAGAGGGTTGGGCCGGGGGCTCGTGCGGATGAGGCCGGGGCGTCCGAAACCCCGGAGTTGCGCGCACTGATCGTCTTGGGCTCTTCTCTCCTTTTCCCGCACTATGACAAACATATCCCTTTATTGTCTCTTTTTCCTTTTTTCTCACTCAGGAAAAGGGTACCTTAGTTATCAGACGCTTCCTTGGTTAAACATTGAGATTTCCCGGGACATCAACACTGCTGTTGTTATTAGGTCGTTAATTGGGCTTGGAAAAATAGTAAGTTACTGGAATGTAGACAGTCGTAAGCTTAACTTCAAATCCTATCTCGAAAGAAGATTTATAAGAAGCGTAACGATAATGGCCTTTCCAAGCGTGTGATAACTAATGCCAAAAGCGGGAGTCTTTCTTCACTTGCAAATGTTGGTTTGGAAAAATGCCCTTGTGATGGCAAGCCTTATTGAGGGGGGAAAAAATAAGAGGTCGAATTAGAATATCTCATCTTTTGTCTGTTTAAAATATATTACTGGTGAGCATTGTTACTGCAGTAATATCGTAGACTGAAAGAAATATAGTAGAGATTGGCTATTTCTAGGTAAAATACGTCCTCAGAGTCTCAAAGAAACCACTGCATTACTACCGCATATACTGGCAACAGCAATTTGGGTCAGGGGATGAATCGCAGAACTGAAGTTTTTATCCCGCTGCAGATCTTCCTCAAAGCAACTCGAGATTAACTCAAGATGTGTTTCAGAAGGCATTTTGAAGGGTTTGGATTTCCTGGGATGGTTGGGTTGGCAAACAGGTAAAGCATTTTAACAGTTATAAACCAACACTGTTAACAGTCTAGTACATAGAACGCTATGAGAAGTTTTGCAGCAGTAAGAGATTTGGGGGATGTTGGAAAGCCTTGTGATCATGCGTCTGCTGTATAACTGCAGGACAATACAGAATCTCAAGGTGGTGTAAGAATATAATGCAGGGCCACTGAAGTTTGAAGCAGTTAATATTAACCATTTGATCCCTGAGAGTTTTTTTTTTTTGTTGTTGTTTTTTTTTTTTTAGCTAGCACCAAAAAAAGAGTAGGGTGCAATATGTAAAACCTTTATTATTAATTTTAAAGAGTCGTATTGATAATGGATATACCTTTTAGAGGAGAAAATTTCAAGGTGACCCAATAAAATTGAAATTAGATAATATGGCCAGCCTCAGCTACTTAAGTTTTGAGGAAAAAAAATGTCTGTTAGCCACAGAATTTCCATAGATTTGTTAAACAAATGGTGTTTATAGGACAATAAATGAAAAAAAAAATTTTGTGTGTGGCACTGGGGATTGAACCCATGGATTTTACCTTCAAACCCTATTTTTTTTTTTTTTTTTTTAATTTTGAAGCAGGGTCTGTCTAGGTTGCTTAGAGTCTTTCTACTTGTTGAGGCTGTCCTAAAACCTGCAATCCTCCTGTCTCAGCCTCCCAAGTACTAGGATTATAGGTGTGTGACACCATGCTCAGTTTACAAATGAATTTTTCTGTGTGTGTGTGTGTGTGTGTGTGTGTGTGTGTGTGTGTGTGTGTGTGGTACTGGGGATTGAAACCAAGGGCATTCATTTGACCTCCAAGCTATACCCCTATTTTTTATTTTTTATTCTTTATTTTGAAACAGGTTCTCACTAAGTAGCTGAGGCTGGCCACAAACCTGTGATCCTCCTGTCTCAGCCTTCCAAGTACTGGGATTGCAAGCATGTACCACCACACCCAGCCCTTCAATACCCAGTTTCTAAGTAAGATGACCTCTTCTAGGATGTTTTAGTTGGGTTAGTGTAAAATTTGATTTTATTTGCTTGGTAGTCCTTTAAAGATGCATATATTTTATTTTCTGCTTTAAAGTTGAAATAACCCACTCCTGCTGTATTGGGTAAGCCAAGAAAATGTTGATTTTTAAAATTTTATATGTCTGCCAGGAGTGGTGGTGTATTCCCAGTACTTGGGAGGTTGAAACAGGAGGATTGCAAGTTTGAGGCTAGCCTCAGCAATTTAGCAAGACTCTGTTTTAAAATTAAAAAATAAAGGGACTAAGGGTATAGCATAGAGGTAGAAATCCCCTGGGTTTATTCCCTAGTACCAAAAAAATAAAAAGTCTGTCCTAGCATTTTGAATAAATAGGGTATTAGAAATGGAAACCTTTTATACAATTATGTTAAAACTATTGTGATTTTTTTTTTCTTTTTGTGGTGATTGGGATCTAACTCAGGGTTTCATATATGCCAAACAGATATTCTACTACTGAGCTACATTCCAACCTAAAGATCTTTTGTATTATATAGTGAGAAGTTTAGATGTGATATGCCTTTTGAAGCACTTTATGATTAAAAGCAGTAATCAAAGCCAGGCGTGATGGTGCACACTTGTAAACGCAGCATTTGGGAGGCTGAAAAGGGAGGATGGTGGTTTGTGGCCAGCCTCAGCTACTTAGTGAGGCCCTCTGCAACTCAGAGAGACCCTGTTTCTAAATAAAAAATAAAATAGGGCTGGAGGTGTATCTTGGAGGTAGAATGTCCCTCGGTTGAATCCCCAGTACTACAAAAAAAAAAAAAAAAAGAAGAAAAAGTAATCATCATTAGGGATGTACATTGTTAACTTTTCAGGCATGATAGCATTGAGACTCTGTTTTCTTTTCTTTTCTTTTTTTTTTTTTTTTTTTTTGGTGGTACTGGGGTTCCTGGAAGCCCTTCTTCCTCCGGGCTACACTCCCAGACCTATTTTATATTTTTGAAACAGGGTCTCTTACGCCAGCGCGGCTGGCTTCGAACCTGCGCGATCCTCCTGTCTCCGCCTCCCAAGCGCGGGGATTACAAGCGTGCGCCACCACGCCCGGCGAGACTCTGTTTTCAAAATAAAAAATAAAATGGAGCTGGGTTTTAACTCAGAGGTAGAGCACCCTTGGGTTCAGTCCCTTCTACTCCCACCCACAGATTGGGAACTTTATTTATTATTTATTTTGGTACTGGGGATTGAACCTCCAAGCTATGCCCCCCAGCCCAATTTTCTTTCTTTAGTTGGAAACAGGGTCTCAGTAGGTTTCTGAGAGTTTCTCTATGTTGCCAAGGCTGGCTTTGAACCCTTGATCATCCTGTCTCAGCCTCCCAAAGTATTGGCATTACAAGTGTGCGCCACCACGCCTGACTGGTAACTTTATTATAATAAAAAATAAGGACTGTTCTGTAGTGTTTATGTGTATTATCTC
Organism: Muscardinus avellanarius; assembly: GCF_963383645.1. Classification (NCBI taxonomy): domain Eukaryota; kingdom Metazoa; phylum Chordata; class Mammalia; order Rodentia; family Gliridae; genus Muscardinus; species Muscardinus avellanarius. The sequence continues at coordinate 54,225,658 of NC_137802.1, read as the reverse complement.
AATCTTAACAGCAACCCTATGAAAGTAGGTATTACTTCCACTTTAAGATGAAAATCTGAGGCACAGAAAGTTAAGTAACTTGCCAAGTACACACATCTACTAAGTGGCAGAGCCTGGATTCAGGATGAATTTTTTATTTTCCTTTTTGAAGAACTGGGGATTGAACTCAGGGCATTGTACCTCCAAGCTATACCTCCATCCCTATTTATTACTTTTTTTTTTTTTTTTTTTTGCGGGTCTGGGGATGGAACCCAGAGCCATTCTACCTCCGAGCTACACCCTCTGCCCAATTTTTTATTCTTTATTTTGAAACAGGGTTTCACTGAGTTGCAGAGGGCCTCACTATGTAGCTGAGGCTGTCCGCGAACCATCATCCTCCAGTCTCAGCCTCCCAAATGCTGAGATTACAAGCTTGCGCCACCATGCCCAGCTTGTTCTTTATTTTGAAACGGGATCTTGCTAAGTTCTGAAGGGCCTCACTAAGTAGCTGAGGCTGGCAGTGAACCTGTGATCCTCTTGTCTCAGTCCCCCAAGTACTGGGATTACAAATATGCGCCACCATGCCCAGCTTCAGGATGACTTTTTGACTCCTATGTCCAAGATCATCATCTCTGCTGGCAAATATATATATATATATATATTCCCCTCCCCCCCTTTTGGTGGTATTTGGGGTGGAACCCAGAGGCTTTCTACCTCTGGGCTGTACTCCCAGACCTGTTTTATATTTTATTTGGAAACAGGGTCTCACTGAGTTGCTGAGAGCCTCAATAAGTATCTGAGTGAGGTTGGCTTCGAACCTGTGTGATCCTCCTGTCTCAGCTTCCCAAGTGCAGGGATCACAAGTGTGTGCCACCACACCCAGCCAATTATATACTTTATATAGCTGTAACTGAGTCATCAAGTGTGAAGGATAAATTTATAGGTCACATAGAGTGAACTTTGGAAAAGTGATAAAATTAGTTTTTACTCTTATTTTTGTTTTGTTCAGATCTGTTTCTTTTTTGGTCTGCTAAGGGTTTTGGGGATGGAACCCAGGGGCATTTGACCTCCGAGCTACACCCCCTGCCCAATTATTTATTTTTTATTTATTTTTGGTGGTTCTGGGAGTGGAACCCAGGGGCTTTCTACCTCTGGGCTATACTCCTAGACCTATTTTATATTTAATTTGGAAACAGGGTCTCACTAAGTTGCTGAGAGCCTCACTAAGTAGCTGAGGCTGGCTTTGAACCTGTGTGATCCTCCTGTCTCAGCCTCCCAAGCGCGGGGATTACAAGCGTGTTCCACCACGCCTGGCCTATTTTCTATTCTTTATTTTGAAACTGGGTCTCACTGAGTTGCAGAGGGCCTCACTAAGTAGCTGAGGCTGTCCGTGAACCACGATTCTCCAGGTCTCAGCCTCCCGAATGCTGGGTGGGATTACAAGGGTGCATCACCACACCCAGCCCGGCATTTCCAGGGAATTTTCTTACCGTGATAAGTTACAAGTGATAAGTTACAAGTTATGCTGTGTCATAAAGGACATATTGTTAACTGTTTCACATATCCTTTTGTCTAGGGAGCAAGTCCAGGCCCTTGCTTGTGCTAGTCAAGTGCTCTACCATGAAGTTACATCCCTGGTGTGTGTGTGTGTGTGTGTGTGTGTGTGTGTGTGTGTGTGTGTGTGTGTGTGTGTTTATACTGGGGACTAAACCCTAGACCCAGGGGCATTCTACCTCTGAACCACACCCCCAGCCTTATTTTTTTTGGGGGGTACTGGGTATTGAACCCTGGGGCATTCTACCTCCAAGCTATACTCCATGAACTGTGACTCTCCTGTCGTAGCCTCCCAAATGCTGGGATTAGAAGTGTGCACCACCACGCCTGGCTTCATTTTTATTTTGAAACAGGGTCTCACTAAGTTGCAGAGGGCCTCACTAAGTAGCTGAGATTGGCTGTGAACCTGTGATCATCCTGTTTCACCCTCCCAAGTGCTGGGATTAAAAGTGTGCCATGCCTGGCTCCTGTCTTTTAATTTTTATTTTGAAACAGGGTCTTGCTAGGTTGATGAGAATCTCAGTACTTGCAGAGACTGTCCTCAAACCTATGGCCTCCTTTCTCAGCTTCTCAAGTACTAGGATTACAGGTATGTGTCACCATGTCCAGCTATTCCTAGCCCTTTTTATTTTATTTTGTGGTACTGGGGATTGGACCCAAGGGTATTCTACCTCTGAGCTATATACTCCATCCCATTTCAAGTCTCAAACTTTTCAATAGCTGGGATTACAGATGTGCACCACATGTAATTCTTTGGTATCTAGGCTGATCCTTCCTCCCTTTCTTTCTGGGATTGGACCCAGGGGCATTCTACCTCTGATCCATACTCCAGCCCTTTTTATTTTTTATTTTGAAACTGGGCATCACTAAGTTGCTGAGGCAGGCCTTGAACCTGTCATCCTCCTGTCTCAACCTCTCATGTATTGTGAATACAAGTTTGTGCCACCCAGCCTGGCTAGGCTGGTGTGTGTGTGTGTGTGTGTGTGTGTGTGTGTGTGTGTGTGTTTCTGGGAATCAAACTCAAGGGACTGTACCCCTGAGTTATACCCCCAGACTCATTTTGTTTTGTTTTTTGAAACAAGGTCTCACTAAGTTATCAAGCACTGGCCTTGAATTTATGATCCTCCTGTCTCAGCTTTCCAAATTCTGGATTACATGCCTGGCTTTAAGCTGATATTTGTTATTTTATTTATTTATTTGCAATACTGAGGATGGAACCCAGGGGCATTCTACCTCTGAGATATGCCCTCAGCCCTACTTTTTATTCTTTATTTTGAAACAGGGTCTCACTTAGCTGCAAAGGGTTTCACTAAGTAGCTGAGGCTGTCCATGAACCACGATCCTCCTATCTCAGCCTCACAAATTTTTTGGGGGGATTACAAGTTGTACCACCATGCTTGCTCTATTTTTTATTTTTTGTGGTAAGGAGGATTGAACCCAGGGATGTTATATCTCTTAGCCGTACCCTCAGGCCTTTTTATTTTCTGTTCTGAGACTGAAAACAAATTCTTGTTGTTGTTGTTGTTGTGACACTGAGATTGAACTCAGGGGCATTCTACCTCTGAGCTATACCTCTAGTCCTATTTTATTTATTTATTTATTTATTTATTTATTTTATTTTATTTTATTTTTTGGTGGTTCTGGGGTTCCTGGAAACCCTTCCACCTCCAGGCTACACTCCCAGACACCTATTTTTTATACTTTTATTTGGAAACAGGGTCTCTTAAGCCAGAGAGGCTGGCTTTGAACCTGCATGATCCTCCTGTCTCCGCCTCCCAAGTGTGGGGATTACAAGCGTGTGCCACCATGCCCGGCTTTTATTTCCATTTTGAAACAGGGTCTTACTAGGTTGATGAGAGTCTTAGTACTTATTGCTGTCTCAGCCTGCCAAGCACTGGGATTATAGGAGTACACCACCATGCCTGGCTCATTTTAATAGTTTTATTTTTTGGCACTAGGAATTGAACACAGAGGCATTCTACCTCCAGCTTCACCCTCAGCCCTTTTTTCTTTTATGCATTCATTCATTTGTGGTTCTGGGAATTGAACCCTGGAACATTCTACCTCCAAGCTACACTCCAGCTCTTATTTATTTATTTATGTACTGGAGATTGAACTGAGGGGCATCCTATCTCTGAGTTAAACCACAGGCCTGTTTTATTTTTTTATTTTGAAACAGGGTCTAATAGCTAAGTTGTGGAGGGCCTCACTGAGTTGCTGAGGCTGGCCACAAACCTGCCATCCTCTTGTCTCAGTTTCCCAAGTACTAAGATTAAAAGTGTGTGCCACCATGCTTGGCTCTCAACTCTATTTTTTAATTTTTATTTTTATTTAGAAACAAGTTCTCACTAAGTTGTGTGTGGGGGATTTAATCCCTAGTACTTGGGAGGCTGAGACAGGAGGATCACAGGTTCACAGCCACAGCTACTTAGTGAGGCCCTCTGTAACTTAGTGAGACCCTGTATTAAAGAATAAAAAATAGGACTAGGGGTGTAGCTTGGAGGTAGAATGCCCCTAGGTTCAATCCCTAGTACTGAAAAAAAAAATTTTAAAGTTACAATGCTTTGAGCCCAATGTGGTGGTACATACTTGTTTTCCTAGTACTTGGGAGGCTGAGACAGCAGGAGGTAGGTTTGAGACCAGCTTCAATGATTTGGTGAGCCCCTGCTTCAGAATAATAAATAAAAAGGGCTGGGGTGTAACTTGAAGGCAGAAAGCCTCTAATCCTCAATACCATCATCATCATCATCATCATCAGCAGCAGCAGCAGCAGCAGCAGCAGCAGCATCTTCTACAGTGCTTTGGTAGAGTACTTGCCTGGCATTTGCAAGGCCCTGGGGTTTCATCCCCAGCATGAGTTTAGGTGTTATAGGGAAAGGTACAATGCTTAGCATTTTGTGTTTGCACAGCTATTAATGATGGTACAGTTGAATGCTAGCAAGAAAATGTTCTTTAGTATATGTATCTGCAGAGGACTGATTATAATAATTATTATTTTGATGGTACTGGAGATTGAACCCAGGGGCATTCTACCTGTGAGCTATACCCCCACTCCTCTTTTTTAAATTTATTTTTAAATTTTTTTATTTTTTAAAATTTGTTGGTGTTATTGGGGGTGGAACCCAGGGGCTGTTCTATCTCCGGGCTATACCCTCAGACCTATTTTATACTTTATTTGGAAACAGGGTCTCACTAAGTTGCTGAGAGCCTCACTAAGTAGCTGAGGCTGGCTTCGAACTTGTGCAATCCTCCTGTCTCAGCCTCCCAAGTGCAGGGATTACAAGCGTGTGCCGCCACGCCTGGCTTCTTTTTTTATTTTGAAAGAGGATCTCCTTAGGTTGCTGAGGGTCTTGCTCAGTTGCCGAGACTAGCTCAAACCTGTGATCCTCCTATCTCAGCGTCCCAAGTACTGGGATTACAGGCTTGTACCACCAAACCTGGCTTAATTTTTTAAGTTGCTGAAGATCTGGTCTAGTTATTGAGGCTGCCCTCAAACCTGTGATCCTTCTGTCTCAGCCTCTCAAGAATTTGGATCATAGACCTATGCCACTGTAGCCAGCTCCTGGCCCTCTTAATTTTTTATTATGATATAGGGTCTTGTTAAATTTCCCAGGCTGACCTCAAACTAGCTATTCTTCTGCTTTAGCCTAAGTAAATGGAATTACAAGCATGCACCATGAAAAAAGATCACCATTTTCTGAAAAGGAGTAGCAGAAGTTTGTGAGATCTTGAATTATAGATCTGAAACCCATGAAGAGGTTTAGTCTTTGTTCTTGTGACTTAGTCAGTTTCTAATATTTTATTAATGGAAATGGATTCTAGCTTGAGGTATATATTTAGTTATTGTATTCTATTAAAATTTCTTCCCTGACTCTTTCGGCTTCCTCAATTCTTTTGTGCATGGTAGTGGATGCCTGTAATCCAGTACTTGGAAGGCTGAGACAGGAGGATCGCAGATTCAAGATCAACCTCAGCAACTTAGTAAGACCCTGTTTCAAAATAAAACAGGGCTGGGGGTAGCTCAGGTAGAATGCCCCTGGATTCAAGCCTCAGTTACTAACTTACTCCCATACCCATACACACTCCCACACCCACATATACTCCTTTCTTGAAATGACTGGTACTTTTGTTCGTATATCTGGTATTAATTCTTTTTTCATATTAGCATTGCCATTTAGCATTAAGTGAAAAGCAGATTCATGATAATTACCAAAGGAATTACAAATGACCACTACAAATGCTGAAAGAACTCACTGATGGGATATTGCAGTGAATAGAGTTGTTGTAATGATTTTCCACTCATAAAAAGTGAATTGTCCATTTAACTGTGGAAATCTAACCAATAATGCATATTGTATTTAGTCAATGCAAAAAGTTAAATATGAAAGAAGGAATATACTCTTGACATGCTTATACTAAATGATTTCTTTGAGATATAAAAAATATATTTAGCCGGGCGTGGTGGCGCACGTTTGTAATACCTGCGCTTGGGAGGCAGAGACAGGAGGCAGGAGGATGGCGCAGGTTTGAAGCCAGCTGCACTGGCTTAAGAGACCCTGTTTCCAAATAAAAATATAAAATAGGTCTGTGAGTGTAGCCCGGAGATAGAAGGGTTTCCAGGAACCCCAGTACCACCAAAAAAAGAAAAAAAAATATATATATATATTTAGTGTTTCATACCTAATTTAAGAATGAAGCCGGGCGTGGTGACGCATGCTTGTAATCCCAGCATTTGGGAGGCTGAGACCGGAGGATTGCGGTTCGTGAGCAGCCTCAACTACTTAGCGAGGCCCTCCGCAACTTAGTGAAACTCTTTTTCAAAATAAAGAATAAAAAATAGGGCTGTGGGTGTAGCTCAGAGGTCAGTTGCCCCTGGGTTCCATCCCCAGACTTGCCAAAAAAAAAAAAAAAAAAAAGAATGAATGGAAGGAAAAGTAGCTGAAGTTGCTCTGGCATTGTACATAGAATGTTTTAGTAAGTCAAAAGGTAGTAAGGAATTAAAGTCGTTAGCAAAACAAGTTTTCTGTTATTATCCTCAATACTTTTCTTCTGTTTTTTTTTTTTTTTTTTTTTTTTTTTCTGGTACTGGAGAGTGAACCCAGGGCCATTCTACCTCTAAGCTATATCCTCAGCACTCCCCTCCCCATTTATGGTACTGGATATTGGACCCAGAGGCATTCTATCTCCAAGCTACACTCTCACAAGCTACACTCTCAGCCTGATTTTTTTATTTCTTATTTGGAAACAGAGTCTCATTAGATTTCTGAGAGCCTCACTAAATTGCTGGCTCTGGCTTTGAACTTGTGATTCTCCTGTCTCAGCATCCCAAGTACTGGGATTACAGGCGTGTGCCAGCATGCCAGCATTCTCAGCCTTTTTTATTTTGTATTTATTTATTTATTTATTTATTTATTTATTTATTTATTTAGCTGTGTTGGGGATTGAACCCAGGGGCATTCTACCTCTACCTCCGAACTACACCCTCAGCTCTATTTTTTAGTCTTTATTTTGAAACAGGGTCTCACTAAGTTGCGGAGGGCCTCACTAATTAGCTGAGGCTGGCCGTGAACCTGCCATCCTCCCATATCAGCCTTCCAAGTACTGGGATTACAAGGGTGTGCCACCATACCTGGATTTTTTTTTCATATATATATTTTTTTACTTTAAAATGTTTATTCTTTAAAAAATCAGTTGCTTTTTATACAGCTATACAAAGAAAAATATAGAACACGAATTTGCGTGTCATCCTTGTGCAGGGGCCATGCTAATCTCTTCTGTATTGTTCCAATTTTAGTATATGTGCTGCCGAAATGAGCACAATTTCATATTTTGAAACAGGGTCTTGTTAAGTTGCTGAGTCTAGCCTCAAACTTTCGATCTTCGTGTCTTAGCCTCTTTTTTTCTTTCTCTTTTTTCTTCTTTTTTTTGCGGTTTTGAGGATTTTACCCAGGGACATTCTACCTCTGAGCTATAACCACCCCCAGCCCTATTTTTTATTCTTTATTTTTAAACAGGATCTAACTAAGTTGCAGAGGGCCTCACTAATTAGCTGAGGCTGGCCAGGAACCTCTGATTCTCCTTTCTCAACCTCCTAAGTACTAGGATTATAAGCTTGCGAACCACCATGCCTGGCCCTGTTTTGACCTCTTAAAAGTATTGAGATTATAAGCATGTGCCACCATGCCCTGCTCTGATTTTTCTTTCTTAACAGTATATCTTGAGATTATTCCATAACTAGATGTGTCTTTACAATTTTGGGGGGGGTACTGAGGGTGGAACCCAGGGGCTTTTCTACCTCCTGGCTATACTACCAGACCTATTTTATAGTTTATTTGGAAACAGTATCACTAAGTTGCTGAGTGCCTCACTCAGTAGCTGAGGCTGGCTTTGAACCTATGCGATCCTCCTGTCTCAGCCTCCCAAGCACTGGGATTACAAGCATGCGCCACCACGCCCAGCTTTCCTCTTATAATTTTAAATTTATAGAATGGTTGCAAAAAATGATTTACAGAGAATTCTGGCATACCACTTACCTATCTTCCCTTACCACAGTATCCATATAGTAACCATAATATGATTCATAATATGATTTTCAAAACTAGGAAATTAACACTGGTACAATATTATTAACCAAACCACAGATTTTATGTGTGTTTTACTCATTTTTCTAATAATACTCATTTTTTGTTCTAGGATCCTCTCCAGGATTCCATATTGATTGCATTTAGTTATTTTCTTGTTTGTCTCCTCAATCTTTGTCCTTTATAACTAGAAAATTTTGACCAATTTTGCTTTCTATTGAGATATTTCAGAATTATAGAGGCAAGCTATTTTTCCCTTTTTAAATCTGGGTTTTTAGTATAATATACTGGTAGAAATAAGGAACTTTATCTTATTAGGTGAAATAAGAATCACAATCACAAGCCTTGTGAATTTGTAACTTAATTACTGTGTCGGTTTTCTTTTTTACTCTATCCTGTACTGGGGATTAAACACAGGGATGCCCTACCACTGAGCCTCTTAGGGTGTTTTTGTAAAATGCTTTCTTGCAAACATTTTGTTAGAGTGAGATCATTGGTAGAACTTTAATCTTACAACTAGGTATGTTATCTTTTGGGAAAGCTTCTTGTCACAGGTTGAGGAAACTTTGTTAGCAGTGTCCAATGTTTGGAGCTCTTCTTTTAAAATTATTAAAGTAAATAATACAAATATAAAAGTAGATATTGTTAAATCTTTAGGCCACATTGTGACAAGTAAAAAATGAATGACTTTTTCGTCTCCATTTCATTTCTTAGCTTATTTTTTGTTTAATTAATTAATTTCTTTATTTTGGTGGTACTGGGGGTGGAACCCAGAGGCTTTCTACCTCTGGGCTATACTTCCAGCCCTATTTTATATTTTATTTGGAAACAGGGTCTCACTAAGTTGCTGAAAGCCTCACTAAGTAGCTGAGGCTGGCTTCGAACCTGTGCGATCCTCCTGTCTCAGCCTCCCAAGCACGGGGATTACAAGCGTGCACCACCACGCCCGGCTTTATTTTTTGTTTTAAAGGGGTTCTTTTTGTCTTTTTGGAACCAGGGATCGAACCCAGAGCGCCACACCTGCAAAGCAGGCACTTCGCCACTGAGCTGCATCCTGGCCCCTTCTTCATTTAATTTCTAAGAACTAGCCACGGTCAATTTACCTTTTAGTTTTATAGTCATTTTAAAACACTATTTTTAAGAGTGTTAAAGTTAGACATACTTTGAAGAAATGCTTTAAAAATGTTGAATATATGCTTAATATAACTAATTTTTGTGTCATTTGATTTTATTAAATTTATAGACTTGATTTTTTTTTTAATTTTTAGGTTCATAGCAAAGTTAAGGGGAAAGTGCTTGAAGCTCCCATGTAAACAGTCCACCTTTGAGCCCCTCCCCCAACAGCCTGCACATTTGTTACAATGGATGAACCAATAGAGATAATTCATTATCAAAGTGGGCGTTCCACTTTAGGGTTCACTCTTGGTTTTATAGTTCCATAGGTTTGGAGAAATGTATAATGAATGACATGTGCTCACCATTATAGTATCATAGAGAATAGTTTCATTGTGCTAGTTATCTCCAGTGCTCCATCTATTCTTCTCCCAAACTGTTGGCACCATTAATCTTTGTACTATTCTCATAGTTTTGCTTTTCCAAAATGTCAAATGTCATATATTGTAGTTCTGGGGTTTTTTTGGCAGTAGTAGGGATTGAACCCAGGGACGTTCTACTTCCAAGCTATACATACCCCCAGCCCTATTTTTTATTCTTTATTTTGAAACAGGGTCTCACTAAGTTGTGGAGGCCTCATTAAGCAGCTGAGCCTGGCCACGAACCTGTTATCCTCTTGCCTCAGCCTCCCAAGAACTGGGATTAAAAGCATGTACCACCATGCCTGGCTATTGTAGGTTTTTTATGTTGACTTTTGTGTGTGTTGTATGTTTGTGTGTGTGCACTGAGAATTGAACTCTGAACCTCTGCATATGCTAACTACAGGCTCCGCCACTGACCTGCACCCTTGCTGAGCTATACCAGACCCTAAATATTTTTTTCTCCCCCCATCTCTCCCTCCTTCCCTCCCTCTCCCTCTCCCTCTCCTTCCCTCCCTCTCCCTCTCCCTTTCCCTCTCCTTCCCTCCCTCTCCCTCTCCCTCCCTCCTTCTCCCTCTCCCTCCCTCCCTCTCCCTCTCCCTCCCTCCCTCTCCCTCTCCCTCTCTCTCTCCCTCTCCCTCTTTCTCTCTTTCTCTCTTTCTCTCTTTCTTTCTCTCTCTCCTGTACTGGGGATTGAACCTCTGACTACACCTCCAGCCCTACTTTTATTCTTTATTTTTGTTTTTGTTTTTACACAAGTATCTCAGAAGAGGTAGTGACTAAAATGCCTCATCATGCAAATATTCTTTATTTTGAAACAGAGTCTCACTAAATTGCAGAGGGCCATACTAAATACCTGAGGCTACTTACATGTACCTGAGATGCTCCTTTATTAGCGTTTCAAGTACCAGGATTACAAGCTTGTGCCACCGTGCTTGGCTTAATACTCTTTTTTGTGTGTGTATGGTACTGGAGGGTGGAACCCAGGAGCTTTTCTACCTCTGGGCTATACTCCCAGACCTATTTTATACTTTATTTGGAAACAGGGTCTCACTAAGTTGCTGAGAGCCTCACTAAATACCTGAGGCTAGCTTCGAACCCGTGCGATCCTCCTGTCTCAGCCTCCCAAGCACAGCGATTACAAGTGTGCGCCACCATGCCCGGCCCAGACCTATTTTTTATACTTTATTTGGAAACAGGGTCTCACTAAGTTGCTGAGAGCCTCACTAAGTAGCTGAGGCTGGCTTCGAACCTGTGTGATCCTCCAGCCTCAGCCTCCCAAGCTATGGGATTATAAGCGTGGCTGGTTTAATACTTTTTTTTTTTTTTTTTTGGTGGGTCTGGGGATGTAACCCAGGGGCATTTGACCTCTAAGCCACACCCCCTGCCCTATTTTTTATTCTTTATTTTAAAACAGGGTCTCACTAAGTTGCGGAAGGCCTCACTAAGTGGCTGAGGTTGTCAGCGAACCTCATCCTCCCATCTCAGCCTCCCAGATGCTGGGATTACAAGTGTGCGCCACTACGCCCGGCTTGCTTAATACTTTTTTTTTTTTTATAGATTGTGCTTTAGGGTTGTATCTAAGAATTATCTGTCTAGCTTGAAGTCACAAATATATTCTCACATATTTAAAAAAATAATTTTTTATACTGGGGATTGAACCCAGAGGCATTCTACCTCCAAGCTATACCTCCAGCCTGGATTATTTCTTATTTAAAACAGGTATTTTTTATTTGTATTTTTGCAGTGCTAGGGATTGAACCCAGGACTGGTCTGAGTTATATCTTTAGCACTTTTTGTTTTGAGATAAGGTCTTAGTTGCTCAGGGCTGGCCTTTATTTTGCCATCCTCCTGCCTCTGCCTCCCAAGCGCGGGGATTACAACCCGGTGGTCCTTGCGTATTCTAGGCAAGCACTCTACTGCTGAGCTGTACCTTGACTCCTAGTTGGTTTTGTTGTGATGGTGGGGTGTGTGTGTGTGTGTGTGTGCGTGTGTAGGATACTGGGGATTGAACCCATGGGTGCTCTACCTCTGAGTTACTTCCCCAGCTCTTTTAGATTTTTTGTTTTCTTGGACTGGGTCCTGCCAAGTCGTCCAGGCTAACCTTCAACCTGTAATCCTCCTGCCTCAGCCTCCCAAGTATTGGGACTACAGGAGTGCACCACAGTGCCCAGCTTCCTAGTTGGTTTTTTAGATTTAAAATCTCTTTCTTTGGAGCCTGAAAGAGCTGGGCGTGGTGGTGCATGCTTGTAATCCCAGCATTTGGGAGGCTGAAACAGGAGAATCGCGGTTCGCAGCCCTCCTCAGCTACTTAGTGAGGCCCTCTGCAACCCAGTGAGACCTGTTTCAAAATAAAGGATAAAAAAAAAAAAAATAGGGCTGGGCGTGAAATAGGGCTGGGCGTGTAGCTCAGAGGTAGAATGCCCCTGGGTTCTATCCCCAGTACCACAAAAAAAAAAAAAAAACTCTTTATGTGTTTCTTCCTTCCTTCCTTTTTCCTTCCTTTGTTCTGGGGATTGAACCCAAGTGTGTTCTACCTGTGAGCTATACTACTAGCCCTATTGTATTTCTTTTCTTTTTTTTTTTTTTAAAGAGTCTTACTAGGCTGCTGAAAGTCTCACTAAATTGTTGAGGTTGGTCTCAAACCTGTAATCCTCCTGTCTTAACCTCCCAAGCACTGGGCTTAAAGGTATGGACCACCATGCCCAGCTTTTTATAGACTTTTTTTGTGTGTATGTGTGGTACTGGGGATAGACTCTAGAGCCATTCTTCTTCTGAGTTACACCCCCAGCCCTATTTTATTTTATTTTGAAACAGGGTCTTACTAAGTTGCAGGGCCTCACTAAGTTGCTGAGTCTGGCCATGGACCTATGATCCTATCTCAGCTTCTCAAGTACTGGAATTACAAGCGTGAGCCACCATACCTGACTCATAGAGTTTTTTAAAGTCTAAATTTGTGGTGCAGTTTTTGTTTATCTACTGACAAAAATGAAAAGTTAAAAAGAGCACTTCATTTGATTAGGCTATTTTTGATATTTATTGCTATTGAAAAATAACTATAGTCTTTTCTTTCAGGGTAATCACTTTGATCAGTATGAAGAGGGACACTTGGAAATTGAACAAGCGTCACTTGACAAGCCTATAGAATCGGTAAGATGATTAGTGCTTAATTTTGGGTCTTAGCCAGTTAGGTAGTGTTCGTGTGACACTTGATGTGAGTGAAATTAAATTTATTAATAAACAATAGTACAGTTAAGAATTTTTTTTGCATGCACTATAGTAACCAAATAGAGTTTGGGATATAATCTGATATTTAATATATTGGGAAATCAGTCCAAAACATAGGAGAAATTACAATTTTGATGGAAAAATATTATTTGGCCCATACTGATATTCTGATAAAGATAGCAAGTTACCAAGTTTAGTCTTTTCGTAAGTTGAATAAAGGAGTAAAATGTATTTTGATCCTTTCATTCTTCTCCTAGGTACCCAATCATGGTCCATTAAAAACAGTTAAGAAGTAATACACAGTCTTACTATAGTCTTGAGAAACATAAAACTTGGTGTCTGTGGCAAAAAAAAAAGTCTGAATTTTTTTCCAAAAGTCAGTTATCTTCTTGATCTGCTTAGATTGGGATACTAGTGATACCAAATAATAGAACAAGGAGACTTATTTTCCCTGTCTCTCAATTTTTAAAGAGCCTTAATTTTTGAACATTTTTATTTTAAAAACCTTATTTTTAATAACATAGTTGATTGTCTAAACTTGTCATTATTGTCAGTATTTAATATTTGTGCTTAAGTGTACACATAATTCCGTATGGGTTCATTGGATCATTGGCAGAACTTGAATGGGGTAAAAAACATCTGAGAGCAAATATTAATCTTTATACCAGTCAAAACAAGGCCCCTTCCCTCTTAAAAAACAGGAGCTTCATATCCTTCAGGAAAATAATCAGGCAATTTAGAGAGTACAGAATATAGATACTTTAGCTTTTATTTTTTAAAGTGTTTTATTTTTTATTTTTAAAACATAGTAAAGGATCAACATATATTTATGTTCCTAATTAGGTTGGTGTTGTGTGTGTTTGTGTGTGTGTTTAGATGTTTACAGAAATTTACACAACTTGGGGTGTTCGACATTTTTCTTCCACAGCAGTTGGCCCATATTAGCTAAGCAGCCATGATCTGGTTTGTATTGCACGGTCTGCCTTTTTTTAAAATTTCTTCTCTAGGGTTTCTTTCTCCCCCACCTCCCCTTCTTATTTCTGTCCTTCTGGTCCAGTGAACACTGCATATAGTACCTTCTGTCTTAATGTGCTGGCATGATGCTAGACTTAGGCATGGCAGTAATTGATGACGCATGTGATAATGCTGCAGAGGGAGAAATCACATCTGATCTGCTGAAAGCTCAGTCTTGTGTTTTGACATAAGGATAAAATGCCAAGCCCACTTTGCTAAAACTAACTGAAGTTTGTGCCTTGTTCCATATTATTTGGGGGATTATCATGAGACAGAATTTTATAATAAAATTAGTATCTTGTACTTGGAAATAATTTTTCCATTTAAGTATCTTTCTATGGATCAGAGTTCAAGAACAAACTTATCAGCAGTGAGCCCCAGTACCCTATAAGGTGTATGGTTGGTTAATGTTCTTATATAAGCTATAATTCTGTGAGTATGCTGGCATTAAAGTCACAGGAAACTTAATTACCCTGAATTTGCAGCCTAATTTTTATTATTACTATACTCAACAAAGCTTTTTTTGTATTTTATTTTTATTTATTAGTTGTTTTTTTTTTTTTTTTTTTTTGGTGTGTGTGTGTGGTACTGGAGATTGAACCCAGGGGCATTTTACCTCTGAGTTATACCCTCAGCTCTCTTTTTTTTTTTAATTCTTTATTTTGAAACAGAGTCTTACTAAGTTGTGGAGGTCCTCACTTAAATAGCTTAGATTGGCCAAGAACCTGTGATCCTCTGTCTCAGCTTTCCAAGTACTGGTATTATAAGTATGTGCCACCATGCCCGGCTTCCTTCCTCTCCCTTATTTTTTTTTTGGTGTTGGAGATTTAACCCAGGGGTGTTCTACCTCTTAGCTATATCTCCAGCCCTATTTTATTTTTTATTTTAAAACAGGATCTCACCGAATTGCTGAGACTGTCTGTGAACCTATGATCCTCCTGTGTCTGCTTCCCAAGTACTGGGAATACAACTATCTGCTACCATGCCTGGCTGACAAAAATTTTTAGAAGCACTAAACAATAGTTTTTTTCTTTTTTTTTCTTTTGGTGGTACTGGGGATGGAACCCAGGGGTATTCTATCTCCAAGCTACACCCCCCAGCCCTATTTTTTATTCTCTATTTTGAAAAGTGTCTCACTGAATTGCAAAGGGCCTCACTAAGTAGCTGAGGCTGTCCACGAACCATAATTCTCCTGTCTCAGCCTCCCGAATGCTGGGATTACAAGCGTGCACCACCACACCCAGCGTAAAATCTTCTTTTAGAGCCACGTCATAAGATTTTTTTAAAAAAACTTATTCCTGTGACACATGAAGTTAATGGTATTTTACCTCACAGTGTCCAGGATTTTTTTATTTTTCTTTCTTTTTTTATTTTTATGATACTGGCGATCGAACCCAGGGGTATTCTACCTCTGAATTATATTCCTAGCCCTATTTTATTTCTTATTTTGAAACAGGGTCTAAGTTGTGTAGGGCTTCACTAAGTAGTTGAGGCTGGCTGTGAACCTGTGATCCTCCTGTCTCAGCCTCCCAAGTACTAGAATTGCAGGTGTGTGCCACTGCACTGGCTGTCCAGGATTTTTTCTAGCATATATCATAGAATTGAGAGAAGATAGTCTAATCATTATTGAGTAGTCTCAATGAGTAGAAGTATAATCCATGTTTGCCTCATTTGTTAGTGTAATTTTCGCTTAAAATATCAAATACTGTAGTACTCAGACTGAATATTTAATTTTTTAATCAATACATGTATGTTCAGAGATGGATATTCATAAGTTACACAGATTCATATGAAAAGTTATTTCTGAAGCACATAAACATCTGCATTTATTTTTAATGTTTTAAGTAGTAGTTGTAGCTTCATAGCTTACATGTGTTAGGTAGAATTGAGACTGACAATATAAGGATCTTATTCTGCCACCTAGTCATTTGGGAATAAAATGTAAAGTTTTAAAAGAAACTTGTACAACAGTTAATATCAAAGTAAGCAATATTCCTTCTACTTCTCCCCCCAGAACAAAAGTTTATCAACTAAAGAAATGCCCACCAAATAATAGGTATATATTTGAGTTATATGGCTGGCTATATTGAGCTGTTTTGTTCTTAGGGGGAAATGTCATTGCTCTAACACAGAAAGAGACTCTGCTGAATTAAAATCTTTCTCTGCAGCAATATCTATTGAGAGGTGCTGACTGTTTTGCTACAGCATGCAACTCAAAAGTGGCTGGAATATGCAGCTTTGGGAGTCTACAGATCATTGCAGGAGCTAAAGGTCCTAGTTATTTTTTTTTTAACAAAGGTAATCTGCAGCAGCTGGTACCATGGAAGCCTCTGCACAGGTTTGTGCCAAGAATATGCTGTGTGAAGGGTTATTGTGAGTATAGGATTGAGGGTTTTTTTATATGATAGGGTAAATTTGATGCAAACCAGCAAGATAGGAAATGAGATTTAAAGGTATAGTAATGCATTATGCTTTTAGTGAATTTCTGAAGCTTAGATTTATCAGTGAGATGATATATGTATTTCAGTTTTCAATGTTGGAAACACACCAAAATCGAGTATTTGTAGAGTATTTAATAATATTTGCTATAAAATTATATTTTCCTTTCTTTATTTCAACCAACCAAATATCTTTCAATGGAATTTCTGGTAAAAAAAATACAAAACTTTTCTAAGAAAACCATGAAAAACTTCTAGATAACTTGATTATCAAAATTAAAATAAAAATATAAAGTATTAGCTTTTTATTCTTATCACAGAATCTTTTTTAAACTTGAGTTTTAAAAGTCATTGTTGCCTTGTGATTTTTAGGTTCCAGCCATTATAAATATGGCCTCCATATACTTAAAGATAAAATATCTAAAAAACCAAACTTAAGGCTGTAGCCCAATCAAGGATTCATTCCATCATAGTTATAAGAATTGGTTGGTGTGATTTAGGATATATGGTCCTTATGACCTTTATCAATTGAAGGTGAGAAACCAGATGGGGAATAATGTTAAGTTACACAGATGGCAAAATGCCTGCATCATAGACTTAAAATATGCTGTCATTGTTCCATTTGGAAAGGCAACTACCAATCAACATTAGTTGGTTTTTGCTCTACCTGATTAAAATCCTGGCTTTAAAAGTTTTAAGATTGATTGATTAAGTTTTAAAAAATCAGTATAACTTTTAAAATTCCAACTGCTGAAGTTTAGTTTGCTTATGTAGGGATTTAGGAATATATGTATAGGTGGATTTTTGTTATGTCGCATATCTGTTCAGATCTGTGGACTCCACTAGTTCCAAACTGTAACTCTCTAAGACTGCTGATTTGACATTTAGCAGTGACCATCTGTGGACTGCACTATAAATGTGCTTCTTGGAGCTGAATGGTGTAGCATTACTCTATGGCTTTTCTCTCTAGTCTTCATTGTGTCATCTGTAGTGAGCTATAGACTTTTTTGTTTTGGGAAATTTTACAACTTGTTTGCATGGGTTCACCTAGTAGCATTTGGTTCTTGCTTACAGAGTCTTTGATACACAATCAGCAAAGCTTACAATCCACTCAAGAGACTTAACTATTTTTGTCACTGTTAAAAATGGGCTAAAGTGTGAATGTGGCTGTCAACTAAAATAAAACATAGTGTGGAATTAATATTCACCTAGTCACTGACATATCTGTAGTATAGTTTTCTCTTGAGAAATTATATTGCTTTCTAGTATAAAAGTTTGGAGCCAGCCCTATACAATGAAAAAAAAAATTTTGGGGGGGGGGTCTGGGGATGGAACCCAGAGGCATTTGACCTCTGAGCTAAACTCCATGCCCAATTTTTTATTCTTTATTTTGAAACAGGCTCTCACTGAGTTGCGGGGGGCCTCACTAAGTAGCTGAGGCTGTCCGCGAACCGCGATCCTCAGGTCTCAGCCTCCCGAATGCTGGGATTGCAAGCGTGCGCCACCACACCTGGCTACAATGAAATAAGTTTTTATCTGTGATCCGGCAGGCTCCCATCATACGTGTCTGTAGTGCTCTTGCCAAAATGATTTTTGTTACTGTGGTGGTATACAGATACATGGAAAAGTTTTCTACTTGGTAATTAATAAAAAAAGAATGTTGGGAAATGGCTGAAACAGCTAGTTATAAGTTTTTTTGTTTGTTTGGTTGGTTGGTTTGATTTTTGTAGAAGTATCAAACCCAGTGCCTCACAAATGCTTGGCAAATACTCTATTACTCAGCTATATCCCCAGGCTATTTATTTTGGCACTGGAGATTAGACCCAGGGGATTCCATCTTTAAGCTATACCCCTAACTCTATTTTATTTTTTATTTTGAAAAAAGGTCTCACTAAGTTGCAGAAGGCCTTGCTAAGTTGCTAAGGCTGGCCTTGAACCTGCAATCCTCTTGTTTCAGTTTCCCAAAGTACTGGAATTACAGGCATGTGCCACTGCACCTAGCGTGCACGTGTGTGTGTGTGTGTGTGTGTGTGTGTGTGTGTGTGTGTCTGTTTTTGGTAGGTACTGGGGAATTAGACCCAGGATCTTGTGCATGCTAGGCAAGCACTCTACCACTAAGCTATATCCCTGTCCTTCCATTTTATTTTGAGATAGAGTCTTGCTAAGTGGCCCAGTCTGATCTCCAATTTGAGATCCTCCTGCTTCAGTCTCCTGAGTACCTGGGATTACAGGGGTGTGCTTTCATGCCTGGTGAGTGGTATGTGTGTGTGTGTGTGTTAGTGTGTGTGTGTATGTGTTACTAGGGATTGAACGTACGGGCATTCTACTTCCGAGCCACACACCCAGCCCTTTTATTTTTATTTTGAAACAGGGTCTCATGTAGTGATGAAAGTCTCACTACTTGCAGAGGCTCTCCTTAAACCTTCGGTCCTTTGTCTTAGTTTTCCAAGTACTGGGATTACGGGTGTGTGCCACTATGCCCACCTCTGGGGAGTTTTAAAAAATTGTTGATACTATATTTTCAGCATATTGGTAGTTTTTTATGTTATACTTTCTTGTTTTCTATTTCTTTTCTTTTCTTTTTTTTTTTTTTTTGTGGCCCTGGGATTCCTGGAAGCCCTTCTACCTCTGGGCTACACTCCCAGACCTATTTTTATATGTTTTTTAAATTTAGAAACAGAGTCTCTTAAACCAAAGAGGCTGGCTTCGAACCTGTGCGATCCTCCTGTCTCCACCTCCCAAGCATAGGGATTACAAGCGTGCGCCACCATGCCTGGTGCATTTTTGTGTGTGTGTGTGGGTCTGAGGATGGAACCCAGGGATATTCAACCTCTGAGCTACACCCCCTGCCCTATTTTTTATTCTTTATTTTGAAACTGGGTCTCACCAAGTTGTGGAGGGCCTCACTAAGTAGCTGAGGCTGTCTGCGAACCGCGATCCTCCAGTCTCAGCCTCCTGAATGCTGGAATTATAAGCGTGCGCTGCCACACCCAGCTTACTTTCTTGTTTTCAAATATCTCATTTAAGTCATGTTTCTCTCTCTCACATGATAGAGAGGAACAAAATTGGAAAGTGTAGCATTTTAATTACACATTTAAGTTTAGAAATACAAAAAAAAAAAAAAAAAACCAGAAGGGCAACTGAGGCCTGCTTTGGTCAAAAAGTTTTCATTTCACCTTTATGGTTTAACCACAGTTAGAAGAACTCTATTTCTAACTAAAGAACATGCAACATAGCCACTAGTTTGAATCATATGGAGAACCAGAAAACCAGCTTTTATTTATTTATTTATTTGCTGGGGATTAAACACTGGGTCATTTCACCTTCAAGCTACACTCCCAGTTCTTTTTATTTTTAACTTTGAAATAGGTCTTCACTAAGTTGCTGACACTGATCTGGAACTTGTGATCTCCTTTCTCAGCCTTAAGTACTGGGATTAGAGGTGTGTACCACTGAACCCTGCTGAAAAACAGCTTTTTTGCTTACCACCTAGGGCAAAATTCAGTTGCTTTATTAATTAAAATTAGGATTTTTTTCACAATTCTTCCTTATACATTTAAATTACAAGCAGTTTACTATCACACATCTTTGTCAGTTGTAAACCAGACTGTGAGAGAGAGAGAGAGAGAGAGAGAGAGAGAGAGAGAGAGAGAGAGAGAGTGTGTGTGTGTGTGTGTGTGTGTGTGTGTGTGTGTGTGTGTGTATAGGTAGTACTGGGTCATTCTACCTCTGAGTTATACCCCCAGGTAGCTGAGGCTGGCAGCGCGTACCACCACTTCTGGCTCCAGACTGTTTTATATAAAGAAAAATTATAATTTATTTTTGGTTCTGTGATATTATAATTAAGTCCCATGCAAGACACTGTTTCAAAAACAAAAAATGAATAAAGGGCTGGGGGGGGGTATAGCTTGGAGATAGAATGCCCCTAGGTTCATTTCCTAGTACCACAAAACAAATAAAGCCTAAACTAAATATTGGTTTTTGGTTGTTTTGTTTTTTGAGATGGCGGTCTTGTTATGTTGTTTAGGGTGGTCTTGAACTCCTGGGCTCAGATGATCTTCCTGCCTCAACCTTTCAAGTAGCTACAATTATGAGCATGTACCATCATGCCAAACTGGATTTTTTTTGTCACTATAATAGTGACTAAAATAATAGTTAACTGGATTTAATTATTTTCGTAATAGTTACCATTTTAGAAGTAAATTTAGTGCTCATTGTTCTTATTCTGTTCAAACTGTTAGACCTATAAGTTACTGTGTCGATTTATTATTATAATTAGCATCCATGAGTAATTGGCAAAATCATAGCCTTACACAGAAAGGTTACTTAATTTTCTGTAGGTTGGTGATTATTAATCCCTTATTTCTTTTTTTTTTTTTTTTTTTTTTTTTGTGGTACTGGGTTCCTGGAAGCCCTTCTACCTCCGGATTACACTCCCAGACCTATTTTTACATTTTTTAAAATTTGGAAACAGGGTGTCCTAAGCCAGTGCTTCGAACCTGCGAGATCCTCCTGTCTTCGCCTCCCAAGCGTGGGGGATTACAAGCATGTGCCACCACGCCCGGCTTAATCCCTTATTTCATGAATAAAAGTTTTGACTATTTCATAGGTAGAAAAGTCTACTTTATTCTACTTTATTGTAAAGTAAGGTATTTTGGGGGTGCCTTTCTTATATTACCAATCATTTTTAGCCCATTGGTGTTTTTGTTTTCCATGGTACTGGGGATGAACCCTAGGGGCATTCTATGAACTTCAGGCTACATCCCCAGCCTTTTATTTTTTTTATTTTTTTTTTATTTTTACCCTTGTACTGGGGATACAAACCAGGGGCATTCTACCTCTGAGTTAGACCCCAGCCCTATTTTTATTCTTTATATTGAAACAGGGTCTCACTAAGTTTTGAAGGCCTCATTAAGTAGCTGAGGCTGGTTGAGAACCTTTATCCTCCTGTCTTGGCCTCCCAAGTACTGAAATTACAAGTGTGCGTCACCACACTCAGCTCCACAGCCCTTTTTATTTTATTAAAAAAATTTTTTTTGTAGTACTGGGAATGGAACTCACCTTTGTTTTATATTTTTACTTGGAAACAGCCTCCCAAGTAGTGGGATTACAGATATGTGCCACCACACCCAGCCTTTTTTGTTTTTGAAACAGTCTCAGTAGGTTGTGGAGACTCTGACTGCATTATCTTAGACCATCCTCAGACCTCTGGTTCTTCTTGTCTTCTCCTCCCAAGTATGGGGACTATAGGCATGTGCCACCATACCCAGCTGAGCCTACTGGGTTTTTGACAATTGTTTATGTCCCCCTCCTTTTTTGGTAGGAAACTATACTGAATATTAGCTCCCCACCTTTTTTTCCCCCCTGCACAATCAGGTAGTTTGAAATGATAGGAAGGGGCCAAGTTTTCTGCATTAGTCATTCACTTACTCTAGGAGGTTAGTGCGAAGAGGTTCTGGAATGAGTGTCTGTTGTTTCTGTTGCCTTTGATTTGATCTGAAGGACATAGAATGGCATGTTGAATTTTTTTTTTTTTTTTTTCAGGGCTGGGGATGGAACCCAGGGGCATTTGACCTCCAAGCTACACCCTCTGCTCTATTTTTATTCTCTATTTTGAAACCGGGTCTCACTGAGTTTTAGAGGGCCTCACTAAGTAGTTGAGGCTGTCCGCGAACCGTGATACTCCGGTCTCAGCCTCCGAATGCTGGGATTACAAGCGTGCGCCACCACGCCTGGTGCATGTTGTATATTTTAATATGGCCCCCAACATTTCATTCCCTATTGGGAAAGTAGATAATTAAAGAACGGTTTTAACCTGAGTTTTAGAAAGGAAATGCCACTATTGTTTTGTATTGGTAGCTTTTTTTCTAATTAAGTGACAGCCATCCTCTTGAGTGGTTTTGTAAAAGTGGTGCTAATGTGTATAACCTTAAATTTTTCTTTTTTTTTTCTCCCTTTCCCTTTAACATTTGCTTTTCCTTTCACTGTTGTCAGTCACAACACGCTGCTCTTGAATCTCTCAGCTGGTCTTGACTCGTGAATTTACTTATGCTTTCACTCTTCTTTAATAAATACATTACTTGCAAGCAGTGAATTGAAAACAATACAAAAAAAAAAAACGACCATTAGTGATCGGACAGTTTCTTACTTTGTGTTACATTTAACTGTTCTTTTGACAGCCCAGTTGTAAAGCCAGGTTCGTATGGAAATGCTTTCACTCCACTTGCACTGCTTTTGGAAATAGCATACTGCTTCATCTGTCTGTTTATTTTAGTGCATTCATAATATAACACAGTCAGCATAATGTCTCATCTCCACTTAGCCCAAAATTAAGTTTTTTTAAACAAACAACAACAAATTGGGGGGGCAACAATTTTTGTCAGCATCATTTAATACCTAAGTCTAAGTGCCGGCTATAGTTACAGCATTTGTTTAGCAGTTAAGAATATATATATATATTTTTTTTGGTGGTGCTAGGGATTGAATCCAGGGGCATTTTACCTTCGAGCTACATCTCAGCCCTATTTTTTATAATTTTTTTGAAACAGGGTCTCACTGAGTTGCAAAGGGCTTCATTAAGTAGTTGAGGCTGTCTGTGAACTGCCATCCTCCTGTCTCAGCCTCCCGAATGCTGAGATTACAGGCATGTACCACCACGCCTGGCTAATAAAGAATAATTTAATCAACCTTACACTCAGAGTCATTCTGCTAACCTTGTCCTGTCCAGAGACTTAGTCATTTGTAAAAATTATATTATGAAAGAAAGATTTTACATATAGATAAGTTTGTTTTCATAGTAAGAAAATAAGGATCTCTTTACCTTTCCATTTTCTGCCAGCATTACTTATATTGAGTAAGTTATTTTGGTACTGATAATTGAACCAAGGGGCATTTTACCCCTGTGTTACACCCCCAGCCTATTTTTGTTTTTTATTTTGAAATAGATTTTCGCTAAGTTGCTGAGGGTCTTGCTAAATTGCTCAGGCTAGACTCAAACCTGGGATTTTTCTGTCTCTGCCTACAATAGTTTTTTTTTTTTTTTTTTACATTGGGAATTGAACTGAAGGGCATTCTACCTTTCAGTTATACCTCTAGCCCTATTTTTTATTTTTATTTTTATTTTGAAACAGTGTCTTGCTGGGTTGATGAGAGTCTCACTACTTGCTGAGACTGTCCTCGAACCTATTATCCTCCTGTCTCAGCCTCCTAAGTACTGGGATTACAAGCTTGTGCCACCATGCCTGGCTACCCCAACTCTTTTTTGTTCAGAAACAGGGTCTCACTAGGTTGCTGAGAGTCCCGCCAAGTTGTTGAGGCTGGTCTTGAACATATGATTCTCCAGTGTTAGCCTCATAAGTACTATGACTATACACCTGGCTTACCCTGGGGTTTAATCCTCAATACAAGAAAAACAGCCTGCCATGGTGGTACTTGCCTGTAATCCAGTACTTGGTAGGCTGAGTCAGTAGGATTGCAGATTCAAGGTCAACCTAGCTATTTTAGCAAGGTCCTCAGCAACCTAGCAAAACCTGTTTTAAAGCCAGGAATGATGGTGCATGTGTATAGTCCTGGTACTTGGGAGGCTGAGACAGAAGGATCCACAGGCTCAAGGGCAGCCTGAGCATGTAAGTAGTAAGATTCTCGTCAACCTAGCAAGACTCTGTTTAAAAAAATACATATAAACACGCAGCAAAAATACAAAACCCTGTTTCAAAAATAAAATAAGGCTGGGGTTGTAGTTCAGAGGTAAAATGACCTTGGGTTCAGTCCCCTATACAAAAAAAAATGACCAAAAAGAGCCCTCTTTTTTGTTTTGTTTTTAATGAGTAGCATCTTTTTTTTTCTGATAGTAGTTATTTCACATGTCGCTTAGTATTTCACAATAGCTGTAAAAGCAGAGAATTGGACAGAAGGCTGTAGAAGTTTGTGATATCTTTTTTTTTGTGTGTGTGTGTGTGGTACTGGGGATGGAACCCCGGGAGCATTCGACCTCCGAGCTACACTCCCAACCCTATTTTTTATTCTTTAATTTGAAATAGGGTCTCACTAAGTTGTGGAGGGCCTCACTAAGTAGCTGAAGCTGTTTGCAAACCGCAGTCCTCCTGTCTCAGCCTCCGAATGCTGGGATTTCAAGCGTGCGCCACCACGCTGGACTAGTTTGTGATATCGTGGCCCTTTAGATAAAAGCTGACATTTAATTGTTGTTTCTGGTATCTTTTCATATAATTTACATTGAAATGCCTCTTCCAGTTTCTCCAGGGAAGATGAGACATTATGTTTGTTGTTTTCCCTACATGCACTAATGGTTCTTCACTGTTAACTATTGCTAGGCCTGTTCATTCTAACATCTTAGCATTTTTGTTAGACTACATGTTGAAATGCATCACTCAGTCTGTGCTTGAGCTCATTTTATTTTTCTGTTTAATCAGTTTAATTTCTTGTTTTACTAACCTCACTGTTTTTTTTTTCAGTTTAATATTGGCTGCATGCTAGTTAAATATTTATATTTTATATACATATATATATATATTTAAAACACCAATCAAGTCTAGCCTGGATTTTGCTGATTGTTTTTGTTTTGTTTTGTTTTATTTCTAGTGGTGGGGTAGTCTTACACTTACAGCTTACTATGTATCACAAAAGCTTGACACAAGCAGAATAACTAAACACAATGTAGATTTTCTTATTTTAAGAAAAATCTTTAAGTGGTGCTATCTAGGTGGTGGATCTGATTGTATAAGTACCTTGATTTTATGCCTTTTAATGTTAGATTTAAAACTTCATAAATGTATCCCCCCCTTTTTCTCCTTTTTAAAGTGTTAGGTGCACAGTTGCCCAGCACAGCCTCAGAAGGGACCCTCACCCGATACGTTCTTCCCATATAAAGTGCCAGCAGCATTTTCGTGACATTGATGTCCCTTTTGTCGGGCACGTTACCCTGTTATAAGCACCTTTTTTGCATGCATATATGTAGAATTATCTCTTGCTCATCACCTGTTTAAATATCACTAGGAAGGGAAGAATATATTATTGGAATATTTTTGGTTTGTCTCTCTGTTCTGTCTGTCAGGATAATATTGGACACCGCTTACTCCAGAAACATGGGTGGAAGCTGGGCCAGGGATTGGGAAAATCTCTTCAGGGTAAGTTTTTTAAATTTACCAAAAAAAGGAAAGAAAGAAAGAAAGAAAACTGTTTCTGATGCAAATCTTGTACCTGAATATATTTGTTGTCTTTTTAAAGAAATGTTGGGGGTTTTCTCTTCCATTTCTTTCCCCTGAGAATAGTCTGTTTTTCCTATAATTGTATTTTAAGTTTCTTTGTAGCCTCCATATTGCCAATAATTTGCAGGAGTAAGCTGCTGTGTCATTAAAACTTAAAAGACCAAACATACTGTGAATGGCTCAGCCTGTTTGTGTGTGTGTGTGTGTGTGTGTGTGTGTGTGTGTGTGTGTGTACATGCATGCGCACACGCATTTGTTGTGTGTGTAGATGACAGGCTGGCGGAATTAAAGGGGTATATAGTATCAGAGTTGTGCCTTTTGGTCATTTTGTATTGTAGCTTCAGTCTTATAAAGAATGTCATTCAACAGCATAGTTTAATTTTTGTCCTTCCAAATTCTCCCTGAAGCTGGAGATTGATTACCCTGGTGGCTCTTTTGCTCTGTAATCAGAATCTATGTAGTAGTGAAGAGAAAAATTGACCCACATGAAACATAAAAGCACAGAGGCCACTGGTCAGATTCAGATCCGGCTTTGGAAAATATATGGCTTAAAATTTAAAATTTTAGCCGGGCGTGGTGGTGCACGCTTGTAATCCCCCCGCTTGGGAGGCTGAGACAGGAGGATCGCACGGGTTCAAAGCCAGCCTCAGCTACTTAGGCTCTCAGCAACTTAGTGAGACCCTGTTTCCAAATAAAATATAAAAAAGGTCTGGGAGTATAGCCTGGAGGTAGAAAGCCTCTGGGTTCTACCCCCAGTACCACCAAAAATAAATAAATAAATAAAATAAAAATTTAAATTTTGATTGCATTTGTTTTTCACTTTAACTACACTAATTGTTTGGATAAAACAAAATCCTGCTTCTGAGTTACTGTTCTGTGGAAACCAGCCACCTGTGTTTACTTTTTAGTTCTCTCAGATTCAAGAACTACTGCTAGCTGCAGATGTGATGTGTGTGCTACTTCAGAAATAAGGGAGGTCGTTGTGCTTCTGCTTGTGATCATGGAGGGGCTCATTGTATAAAGGAGTGTCTGGAAATAGGTTTGCTAATGTTAGCTAATTCTTTGAATTTGGAAATGGATTTTCAGTTTGAATGCAGAAGTCTAATCAGTTTACTTTTAATTTACTTCTACAAATTCTTTTCAGTGGTGGACACATACAGTGAGTGATGTGTGTGTGTGTGTGTGTGTGTGTGTGTGTGTGTGTGTGTGTGTGTGTGTGGTACTGGGAGTAGAACCCAGGGGACTTCTACCCCTGGGCTATACTCTCAGTCCCTTTTTTTTTTGTGGGTCTGGGGATGGAACCCAGGAGCATGTGACCTCCAAGCTACAACCCCTGCCCTATTTTTCTCACTAAGTTGCGGTGGGCCTCACTAAGTAGCTGAGGCTGTCTGTGAACTGCGATCCTCCGGTCTCAGCCTCCTGAATGCTGGGATTACAAGTGCCACCATGCCTGGCTTCTCTCAGTCCTATTCTATTTTTTATTTGGAAACAGGGTCTTGCTAAGTTGTTGAGAGTCTCACTAAATTGCTGAGACTGACTTTGAACGTGCAATCCTCCTTTCTCAACCTCACAAGTATTGGGATTATAAGTGTGTGCCACTACACCTACCTCAATAAATGTATTTTGATTGAACATTTATTACCAAGTTTTTTTGTTGTTGTTGTTCAGTATTGGGGATTGAACCCAGGGGTATTCTACCTCCGAGCTTACCTCCAGCCCCTTTTTTTTTTATCCTTTTTTTTTGAGAGTCTGGTGATGGAACCCAGGGTCATTTGACCTCCAATCGTGGGGATTACAAGTATGCGCCACCATACCCAACTCTATTTTTTTTTTTTTTTTTTTTTTTTTTGTGGGTCTGGGGATGGAACCCAGGGCATTCTACCTCCGAGATACACCCCCTGCCCTAATTTTTATTATTTTTTATTTTGAAACAGGGTCTCACTAAGTTATGGAGGGCCTCACTAAGTAGCTGAGGCTGTCTGCGAACCATGATACTCCTGTCTCAGCCTCCCAAATGCTGGAATTACAAGCATGCTCCACCATGCCTGGCTTCTATTCTTTTATTTTGAAACAAGGTCTCAGCAAGTTGCAGAGGCCCTCTCTAAGTGGCTGAGGTGAGGCTGGCTGGGAACCTTAGATTCTTCTGTTTCAGCCTTCCAAGTACTCGGATTACAGGATTACAAGCGTGCACCATCATGCCTGGCTTATCACCAAGTATTAACACTTTCTTTGGGGAAGATAGATTTGATTCCAGGCTAGGTATGATGGCACATACCTATAATCCCTATTTTTGGTAGGCTGAGATAGTAGGGTCACTGGTTCATAGTCAGCCATAGCAACTTAATGAGACCTTATTAAAAAAGAGTAGGAGCTGGGCATGGTGGCAAACACTTATAATCCCAGTACTTGGGAGGCTGAGACAGGAGGAGCACAGAATCGTAGCCAGCTGCAGCTACTTAGGCCCTCTGCAACTTAGACCCTTTTTCAAAATAAAGAATAAAAAATAGGGTTGGGGATATAGCTCAGAGGTAGAATGCTCCTGGGTTCAATCCCTGGTACCACCACCCCCCAAAAAAATTGGATTAGGTGTGTAGCTACAAGTTAGAATATCCCCTAGGTTCAATCCCTAGTGTCACGGGGGTGGGGGGGGGGAGGAAAAGCTTTGATTACCATTAAATTTGATTTCTAAGTGGCATTCTGTAGATGATTACAAAGAATATGAGCAAGAGCAATTTGTATGGGATAAACTACAGTTTATCATGTGTAGATATTGGGGGTGAAACACAGGGCCTTCTACCTCTGGGCTATGCCCCAAACCCTGTTTTATTCTTTATTTGGAAACAGGGTCTCACTGGGTTCCTAAGAGCCTAATTTACTGAGGCTGGCTTTGAACCTGAGATTTTCCTGTCTCAGCCTCCCAAGTACTGGGATTACAGCCCACTACACCTGGCTAGAGATGGCATTTTTCTTTTTTTAAAAGTCTGTTCCAATGAAAGTAGTGTTTTTTTTTTTTTAGAAGATCTGAAGACTAGATTTAATCTTTTCCTCCTCCTTAAAACATCTCTTCCTCATTGAGAATGCCCAGCATTGCTGATTGTTATTATCTTTTTTTTTTTTTTTTTTTTTTTTTTTAGTGGTACTAGGGGTGGAACCCAGGGGCTTTCAACCTCCGGGCTACACTCCCAGACCTATTTTATATTTTATTTGGAAACAGGGTCTCATTAAGTTGTTGAAAGCCTAAGTAGCTGAGGCTGGCTTTGAACCTGTGCAATCCTCCTGTCTCAGCTTCCCAAGTGCCTGGCTGATTGTTATTATCTTTGTAGCAGATTTGACTCTCACAATTTTGCAAATTGAGCCTCAGAATTTTTTTTTCCCCAGCACTGGGGATGGAATCCAGAGGCATTCTACTTTCGAGTTACACTCTCAGCCTTATTTTTTATTCTTTATTTTGAAATAAGGTCTCACAAGTTGCAAAGGACCTCACTAAACAGCTGAGGCTTTTCTTGAATGAGATCTTCTTATCTCAGCCTCCCAAATGCTGGAATTACAAGCATGTGCCACCATGCCCGGCCCTAGAAATTTTAATCTATTATGACACCTAAAAAAATTTAAAATGAGCAACAAAGTTTTTGTAGGTGTCCTAAAATTAGGACTCTGAAACAGTGGGTTAAAGTCCAACTAAAGTGGGGAATCTTATATATATATATATATATATATATATATATATATATATATATATATATATGTATGTATGTATGAATATGTGTGTGTGTGTGTGTGTTTTATTATGTTTGTTCGTTTGTTTATTTTTATGGTACTAGGTTAGAACTCTGGGGCCTTCGACCTCCGGGCTACACTTACAGACCTAGTTTATGTTTTTGTTTGGAAACAGGCTCTCACTAAGTTGCTGAGAGCCTCACTAAGTATCTGAGGCTGGCTTCGAACCTGTGTGATTCTCCTGTCTCGGCCTCCCAAGTACTGTGCACCAAGGGGGGGGGGTACTGGAGTTGAACCCAGGGGCACTCTACCTCTAAGGTATATCCTCATCCTTGTTTTATATTTTTGTTTTAAAGCAGGGTCTCACTAAGTTGCTGAAAGTCTCACTCCCAAGTGCTGGAATTATAGGTGTGTGCCATAACACTTGGCTCCAGCTTTTATTTTTGGCAGTATTGGGCAAGGAACCCGGGGGCATTCTACCTCTGAGTTACACCCCCAGCCCTAGTTTTTATTCTTTATTTTGAAACAGGGTCTCACTGAGTTGCAAATGGCCTCACTAAGTAGCTGAGGCTATCCGTGAAACGTGATCCTCCTATCTCGGCCTCCTGAATGCTGGTATTACAAGCGTGTGCCACTACTCCCTGCTCCAGCTTTTTAATTGTGTTAAAACATAAAATTTACTACTACCATAACCGTATTTCTTTTTCTTTTCCCCTCCCTTCCTTTCTTTTTTTCTTCTTTTTGCTAGAAATTGAACCTAGGACCTTACATATGCTAAGCATGCATTCTACCACTGAGCTATGCTCCCACCCCTTCTATCTTAACCACGAGTGCATGTGGAGTTGGGTATTAAATTCAGGGGGGTGGTCTACCTCTGAACCAAACCTCCAGCCCTATTTTATTTTTCATTTGGAAACAGGGTCTCACTAACTTGCTGAGGCTTGTTTGTAACCTGTGGTCCTCCTATCTCTGCCTCCTGAGTACTAAAATTACAGGTGTGTGCCACCACACCCAGCTCATCTTTTTTGTTTTTTTGTTACTGATGATTGAACCCAGGAACATTATACCTCTGAGTTCGACCACTGTCCCTTTTTACTTTTTGTTTTGAAACAGTCCCCAGAGGTTGCTGAGAGTCTTGCTGATTTACTGAGGCTGGCCTCAAACCTGCGATAATCCTTTCTCAGTCTTCCAAGTATGGAGTGTGTTATTATATTGGCCAGCTTATCTTAACCATTTTTAAGTATATAGTTCAGTAATGTTACGTATATTCATTCACATTATGTTGTGAGGTTCATTTTATTTATTTATTTTTTATATTTTATTTGGAAACAGGGTCTAAGTTGCTGAGAGCCTCACTAAGTAGCTGAGGCTGGCTTTGAACCTGTGTGATCCTCCTGTCTTAGCCTCCCAAGCACTGGGATTACACGCGTGTGTACCACGCCCAGCTCATATCTGTTTTAAATGGCTGGTAGTAGCCAAGCGGGATGGCGCATGCTTGTAATCCCAGTACTTGGGAGGCTGAGACAGGAGGATCGCACAGGTTCGAAGCCAGCTTCAGCTACTTAGTGAGGCTCTCAGCAACTTAGTTTGACCCTGTTTCTAATAAAATATAAAAAATAGGTCTGGGAGTATAGCCCAGAGGTAGAGAGCTCCTGGGTTCCATCCTCAGTACCACCAAAAAAATAAAATAATAAAAAATAAATGGCTGGTAGTTTGTGTATGTGTTTATGAGTCTGAGACAGAAGAATCGCTCTTTGAGGTCAGCTTCAGTAAATCAGCAAGACTCTCAGCAACCTCTGGGGACTGTTTCAGAACAAAAAGTAAAAAGGGCTAGAGGGTAGAACTCAGAGATAGAATGCTCCTGGGTTCAGTCATCAGTAACAAACAAAAAAGATAAGCTGTATGGAGGCACACACATCCAGGGGCATTCTTCCTCCAAAATACACCCCTACCCCTTTTTTTCTTTTTATATTTTTGTGGTACTAGGGTTGGAACCCAGGGGTTTTCTACCTCTGGGCTACACTCCCAGACCTATTTTTATATTTTATTTGGAAACAGGGTCTCACCAAGTTGCTGAGAGCCTCACTAGGTAGCAGAGACTGGCTTCGAACCTTCAAGATCCTCCTGTCTCAGCCTCCCAAGTACTGGGATTACAAGGTTGTTTGTTTGTTTGTTTGTTTGTTTGTTTGTTTGTTTTTTGCGGGTTTGGGGATGGAACCAAGGGGCATTTGACCTCCGAGCTACACCCCTTGACCCATTTTTTATTCTTTTATTTTGAAACAGGGTCTCACTAAGTTGCAGGGGGCCTCATTAAGTAGCTGAGGCTTAAGAGATCCTGTTTCCAAATAAAATATAAAAAATAGGTCTGGGAGTGTAGCCCAGAGGTAGAAGGGTTCTACCCCAGTACCACCCCCCCAAAAAAAATTGCCCAAAGAAATCAGGCTGCATGTATGATGTTAGATCACAGTTACCCCCCCCTCAAAAAAAATTTACTCAGCACCCCATTCAGTGCTTCCACTGCTCCCTTTTTTTTTTTTCACTGAGCTACACCCTCACCCCTTTTTTATTTTTTATTTTTTATTTTTTATTTTATTTTTTTTTATTTTATTTTATTTTTTTTAATTTTATTTTATTGGTGCACTGTATTCATACATCATAGTGGGATACAAACTTTTGTAGACATACATGCACACATCACCCAGTCAACCCCCACCCGATCCCCACAACATTCTCTCCCCATCCCTCCTTCCCATGCTTGGCTTAGTGGTTGACATCTAGTATTATAGCAATTTATCCAAAATTAAAAATGATAATCTCACATAACAGTTTCATTTGTCTGATACCAAGCTTTTGATGATTTAAAGATAACATTTCAATATTTCTTTTTGCTTTCTTTCTTACCTGAGCATATTTTTTTCTGTTTTTTTAGGTGAAACTATCATATATTTATATATTTATTTTTCAGAAAAAAATCTATCCTAATATGGAATATGAATTCTAGATACCCAAAACGATCTTGAAAAAGAACAAAGCTAGCAGATATATATTTTCTGATTTCAAACCATATAAAGCTACAATAATTGAAACAGTATAGTACTGTTCTAAAGGCAGATATATAGACCATTGGAGTTAAATACAAGCCTAGAGCTAAATTCTTCCCTATATTGTCAAGTTATTTTTGATAAGGTTTCCACGAACATTTGGTGGTGGAAATAATAGTCTTTTAACTAAATATTGTTGAAAAATAATAATTACATGGAAAAGAATAAAATTGGACCCTTACCTAATCCCTCATACAAGTATTAACTCAAAATAGATAAAAGACCTAAATATAAATCTTAAGACTATAACCTTTTAGAAGAAGATCTGGGTCATAAAACCTCACAACATTGAAATTGGCAGTGATTTCTTGGATATGATTTCAATGGCACAGGCAACAGAAGAATATACAAACTCCCTAAAAAATAAAAGAAAATATTGTATATCCAAAGACAATGTAAACAGAGTTAAAAGTTACTAATAGAATTGGATAAAATATTTCCAAATGCTATATCTGAAGGTATATTAATATTCCAACTAGAAATCCTAAAAATTAACAACAATAAAGGCAAACAATACAATTTAGAGATAGGTAAAAGACTAACAAATAATGAATCTCCACAGATAACCAATCTTAGTTGTCTGTTGGATGGAAACTCTTGTTTCTCTGGTTCTGGTGAGTGTTACCTATTTCTTCTTTGTAGTTAATCTCTTTGAGTATTTTCTCTAGCGCTGGTTTTGAAGACATAAATTCCTTCAGTTTCTGTTTGTCATGGAAGCTTCTTATTTCTCCATCTAATTTGATAGAAAGTTTTGCTGGATAGGAAATTTTTGGCTGGAAGTTGTTTTCTTTCAAAATTGGGAATATGTTACTCCAAGCCCTTCTGGCTCTCATGACTTGGTTTGGGAAGTCTGGAGTGATTCTAATTGGTTTGCCTCTGAATGTCACTTGGCCCTTTGTTTTTGTTGCCTTTAAGATTCTCTGCTTGGCTTCCACATTGGTCATTTTGACAATTATATGGCGTGGGGATCCTCTTCTCCGGTCCTGTCTAAAGGGAGTTCTATAAGTTTCCTGGATCTGTGTATCAACCTCTTGCTCTATATTTGGAAAATTTTCTGCTATTACTTCCTTGAAGAGATTGTTGATCCCTTTGGTATCACTTTCTTTTCCCTCCTCTATTCCAATTATTCTTAGGTTAGCTCTCTTAAGATGGGCCCATATTTCTTCAATGTCAGATTCCTGCTGTCGGATATTTTTTTCTAGATTAGAAACTATGCGTTCATTTTTGGATTGCTCATCTTCTAAGAGCGAGATTCTGTTCTCCATGTGGTCTAATCGGTTGTTTGTGCTTTGAATTGAGGCCTTTACTTCATTAATTGCATCCTTTATCTCTTTTTGGCTCTCTCTGAGTTCTTTTCGAAGCACCTCTATTATTTCTACAGTTATTTTCCTGATTTGATCTTCTAAAAATCTCTGATTTTCTGTTTTATCGGGTTCTGATGTTGTGGGGTTGTGCACATTCATTACTCCAGTGTTATTCCTCTTTCCCATGATTTCGGAGGTTTGTGCCTTCTCTGGGTTCTTCACTTGGGTCACTATGGCTTCACTTAAGGTGCTCTGGATCTTGAGTCTGTATTATCTCAGACCCCACTACTCCTTTACTGGGTTGTATCACAGAGTCTCTGACCCAGGGAGTCGATAGAGGCTGCTTTAGACTGTGGGGGGCGCCAGGTTGCACGTTCTCCTATGGTGTGATATCTCTGCCACCGCCACCCCCTCACTGAGTCAAGTCCCAGGGGGTACAGTACTGGGATTTCTCCTCTGTGGCCCGCAATTTGACTCACTGTTCTTGAGTACACAGATGTAGCTGTACTGGACTCGGTGAATTCCCTGCTGCTGCTGCCGCCAGTGGCAATATGGCGCCGCTGCCACGCCCTCGGCCGTGAAGCTGGCGTATTTTTTCTTCTCTGGTTTTGATTTCCACTCTGAATCCCTGCAGCGTGTGCTGAGCTCAGCCACTGGGAGCTTTAAATGCTGTCTGCGCCGAAAGATCCCGCCTGGCTGTTCCGCAGCGGCTCACCTCGGCTTGCTGTAGCCGTCCGCTGAGTTCGCCGCTGCCGCCGGCAGTATGGCGCTGCTGCCACGTCCTCGGGCGCGTGTGTCTCCTCTGTGGCCCTGAGCTCTGTTTTCAGTCCGCTTTCTCTCTGGAGTCTGGTGGTATTTTTGTTTTTCTGGTGATGGTGTTTTCTGGCTATGAAAGGCGCTGGTTTTGTGGTAATGGAAATTGGTTGTTAGCGGGGCTCTTAAGCCCCGCTTTTCTCGGTCGCCATCTTCCCAGAAGTCTCCACTGCTCCCTTTTTTTAATTCAGTACCCCCCAAATGAACCCAAGGCTACTACTGCCACCATCCTGGATTGTCCCAGTGCCCCCCCCCCATATAGCAGGGACAATTTCAGAAATTCATGTTACAGTCTTAAATAAAAAGGAGAACTGGCAATTGACAACAGACTAGTAAATGTAAAGAATTTACAAAGCATGAGCCCAAAAGTTTTCTGTTTGTAAAATACTGAGGAAGCATGATCATTTTTACTTTAGCAACAAAGTTTCTCAAGTGGTTATATACTGCAAAGGTTTAGTACAATGAAAAAAAAAATCTTCACAAATTATCTTGGTATGCTATAAGCATGGTTATATCCTAGGTCAAATCATGTGTGAATTGCAGAAGGAGCTATGCCAAAGAAATCAGCATAATGCCATTATACTGTTACCAGAAAATAAAAAGTTATTTACAAAACAAGCTCCACCTTTAATACTGGAAACAGTGAGGATCCATTCTTTTTGAAGACACTAGGCTAGGTGTGGTGGCACACACTTGTAATCCCAGGGCTTGAAAGGCTGAATCAGGAGCATTATAGGTTCAAGACTAACCTCAGCAACCTAGCAAGACTCAGACCCTGTTCAAAAAACATTTGTAGCTGGGTCTAGTGGTGTACGCTTGTAATCCCAGTACTTGGGAGGCTAGGACAGGAGGATCACAGGTTTGAAGCCAGCCTCGACAACTTAGCGAGACCCTGTTTCCAAATATGAAATAAAATTGGGCTGCATAGATCAAAACAATTTTTAAGCTTTTGACAAAAATGCCCAAAAAGCTGGGCATGGTGGCTCACACTTGTAATCCCTGTGCTTGGGAGGCTAAGACTGGAGGATCACGCAGGTTTGAAGCCAGCCTTAGCTACTTAGTGAGGCTCTCAGCAACTTAGTGAGACCCTGTTTTCAAATAAAATAGAAAATAGGTCTGGGAATATAGCCCAGAGATAGGAAGCTCCTGGGTTTCACCCCCAGTACCCCCCCCCAAAAAAAAAAAACGAAAGACATGTAGAAAAATATGTTGAGACATGGTAATCATCTAAAGGAAACAACACAGCTGGGCTTCGTGATGTGTGCTTGTAATCCCAGCATTCCCAGCATTCGGGAGGCTGAGACAGGAGGATTGCAGTTCATGGACAGCCTCATCTACTTAGTGATGCCCTTTGCAACTCCGTGAGACCCTGTTTCAAAATAAAGAATAAAAAGTAGGGCTGGGGGTGTAGCTCAGAGGTAGAATGCTCCTGGGTTTCATCCCCTGTACCGCAAAATGAATGAATGAATGAATGAATGAATGAATGAATGAATGAATGAATGAAACAACACAAAGCCCCGTTGAGAAATCTTGTGGATAGTTGGTGTGTGTGTGCTAGGGATTTGGAGGGGTACTGGGTTGAACCCAGAGGTGTTCCTTTTAGTTTTTGGTACTGTGAATTGAACCCAGTGGTGTTTTCTGTCTAAACCACACCCCCAGACCTATTTTTTATTCTTTTTTGTTCTTTAATTTGAAATAGGGTCTCACTAATATGTGTGTGGCCTCTCCGTTGCATAGGTTGACCTTGAACTTGTGATGTGCTTGTCTCAGCTTCCCAAGTACTGGGTCTATAGGTGTGCATCACTGTGACTAGCTTGGACAGTTGCTTATTATAGAGGCAGAAAGATGTGTTTAATTCTGAAGTAGGCAATAGTAAATGATAGTTGTATTTTGTGGCAGTTGGACTGGATTTGGTTCCGGAAATTGTTTTAAAACTTTTGGTAAGCTGGGCATGGTGGCACACACTTGTAATCCTGGTACTTGGGAGGCTGATACAGGATTGTGGGTTCACAGCCAGCCTATGTAACCTAGTGATCCTCTCAGTAACCTAGTGAGACCCTTCAAAATAAGAAATAAAATGGGACTGGGAGTGTAGCTTGGAGGTAAAATGTCTTGGTTCAGTTCACAGTACCAAAACAAAACTCAGAATCTTTACTTTGCAGTGAAACACATTTAACCAGTGGATATAGCCCAGAAATGGTGATTAAACTTTGTTTGTTAGGCATGTCTAAGAGCTGTTTCACAATTTGGCTGGTTCTTTGATCACAAACCAAAATGTAGCCCTTGGGAAAAGTTAATTGGTCTAATACTATTTCATATTTAACCTGTCTAGAAGGCTCAGAAAATACTTTTGTGTGTGTGTGTGGGGGGTACTGGGGATTGAACCCTGGGGCATTCTATCTTCAAGCTATAACCCTAGCCCAGTTTTATTTTTATTTTGAAACAGGGTCTCACCAGGTTAGAGTCTTACTACTTGCTGAGACTGCCCTTGAACCTGAGATCCTCCTGTCTCAACTTCTCAAGTACTGGGATTACCACCATGCCTGGCCAGTCATTACTTAGTTAATAAAATATTGCAGTTGTACTGGCTGTCTGTGAATAATGTTAAGTCTTGGACAAAAGTAAATAAAATATGATTCCTGCCTATAAGCTGATTTTCCAGTCCTGTAAGAGTTGCTTTTTAAACAACTATAGACCTTTGAAGGCTTTGTCAGGGCAGGAGTCATATTTTATACTTCTGTGTACTCCTTTCATGTGTAGAATTAAGTATATGATCAGCTTGAATATTTAATAGGTTCTTCAAGCTAGCTACTTAAGTCATTATCATGAAAACATAAATTGATAGAACACTAAAGAGAACAATTTGGATTGCTTAAAGATTAAAGTGCAGCTGGGCATGGTGATGTAAGCTTTTTAATCCCAGTACTTGGGAGGCTGAGACATGAGGATCACAGGTTCAAAGCCAGCCTCAGCAACTTAAGGAGACCGTGTACAAATAAAAAATAAGAATAGGATGTAACTCAGAGGTAGAATGCCCCTGAGTTCAACCCCTAACACCCCCCCAAAAAAAGGTTAAAATGCATGTATCCCTGAATCTGGTAATTCTATTTATAGCTGTCTATTCTGAGCATATTCTGGTAATGCACAGAATAATACCATTCTGATTGAGGCTATTCACTACATCACTATAACAAAAGATTAGGAACAGACGTAATTTCATTGATGATGTGACTTTTTCCATATTTTGTTACTTTTCCCATATTTTTAGAAAGCTAAAATCAGATGCATCCTATTTTTTTATTTAATTTTTTGTGGTACTGGGGATGGAGCCCAGGGGCATTCTACCTCCAAGCTACACCCCAGCCCTATTTTTTATTCTTTTTTTTTTTTTTTTTTTGGTGGTACTGGGGTTCCTGGAAGCCCTTCTACCTCCGGGCTACACTCCCAGACCTATTTTTGCATTTTTATTTGGAAACAGGGTCTCCTAAGCCAGCGCGCAGGGCTAGCTTCGAACCTGCGCGATCCTCCTGTCTCTGCCTCCCAAGCGCGGGGATTACAAGCGTGCGCCACCACGCCCGGCATTTTTATTCTTTATTTTGAAACAGGGTCTCACTGAGTTGCAAAGAGCCTCACTAAGTAGCTGAGGCTGTCCTTGAACTGAGATCCTGCTGTCTCAGTCTCCCAGATGCTGGGATTAAAAGTGTGTGTCATCATGCCCAGCTCAGATGCATCTTGTTAATAATATAGATGTAGTTGGCAGCTTTTAAATTTCTTAGTGAACATAAAGTAATGTATTTTCTGATTAATGATACTATGAATTTAAAAAATTAGACTATTGACATATGGTGTAAAGGGAAACCATGCATCTTTAAAAGAATTGAAGTAATTTAGTATATACTCAATATGTATACGATAGTTTCCAAGATACAGTAAGAGAAAAAAAAGCACTCCTGGCCTGGTGGTGCACATGTGTAATTCCAGTACTTGGGAGGCTGAGATGGGGATCACAGGTTCGGGGATCGCAGGTTCGAGGCCTGCCTCAGCAACATAGTAAGACTCTTCAGCAAGCTAGAGAGACTGTTTCAAGATAGAACATAAAATAGGGGTAGAGTGTAGCTCAGAAGTAGAATGCCTCTGAGTTCAGTCCCTGGTGTAGAACCATGTGTATTACAGTAAACTGCTGGATGTGCTAAATGATATAGATGTATAAATATAAATACGCTTTTTGTGTGAAAATCCTACTTGGGAACCTATTTCCTTTTTGTGTGTGTGTTTGTGGGTTTGGGGGTGGAACCCAGGGGCATTCAACCTCTGAGCTACACCCTCTGCCCAAAATATTTTTTATTCTTTATTTTAAAACCGAGTCTTACTGAGTTCCAGAGGGCCTCACTAAGTAGCTGAGGCTATCTGCAAACCGCAATCCTCAGGTCTCAGCCCCCCGAATGCTGGGATTACAAGCATGCGCCCCCACGCCTGGCTCTTATTTATTTACTTATACATTTATTTTAATTAATTAATTCATTCATTCATTCTTGTGGGGCTAGGGATGTAATTCAGGGTCTCATGCATGCTAGGCAAATGGTTTATCTCTTAGCCACATCAAATCAACCCCCATATTTAACCAGTTTCTAAAACATAGCTGAAACACAGAAAATTGTTCATAGAATTTTAAAAATTGTTAAGTCGGGCGTGGTGGCATACACTTCTAATCCCAGGATTTGGGAGGCTGAGATAGGAGGATGTGGCCAGGCCTCAGATACTTAGGCCCTTTACAACTTAGTGAAACCCTGTTTCAAAATAAAAAATAAAAAGGGCTGGGGTGGGAGGTGTGGCTCAGAGGTAGAATATTCCTGGGTTCAATCACTAGTGCTACAAAGAAAAAAAATTTTTTTTAAATAGAAAGCCAGGCATAGTGGTGTACATTTGTCGTCCCAGCTACTCAGGAGGCTGACTGAGGCAGGAGAATTGAGTTTGAGGCTAGCCTGGATAACATAACATCTACCTCAAAAACAAAATAAATAAATGGATAAATATGAGGATATAAATTTTTCTTGTAGTACTTGGGATGGAATCTCATAAATGCTAGATAATCTTAGTGCTACTACTAAGCTTCATCCCAGTCCCTTTTCACTTATTTGTTTGTTTATTTACTGGTACTGGGGATTGAATCCAGAGGCATTTTACTTCTAACTACCCCTCCAACCCTGTTTTATTTTTTATTTTGAAATAGGTTCTTGTCAGCCGGGCGTGGTGGCGCATGCTTGTAATCCCAGTGCTTGGGAGGGTGAGACAAGAGGATCATACAGGTTCAAAGCCAGCCTCAGCAACTTAGTGAGACCCTGTTTCCAAATAAAGTATAAAGTAGGTCTGGGAGTACAGCACGGAGGTAGAAAGCCTCTGGGTTCCACCCCTAGTACCACCAAAAAAAAAAAAATAGGTTCTTGTTAAGTTGCTGAGATAAACTTTAATACTCTTGTCTCGGTCTCTGAAATACCAGGATTAAAGGTGTGCATCACCATGTTCAGCTCATTTTATTTTGAGAAAGGGTCTTGCTAGTTGAGCGTGGTGACGCACGCTCGTAATCCCAGCATTTGGGAGGCTGAGACAGGAGGATCGCACAGGTTCAAAGTCAGCCTCGCTGGCTTAAGAGACCCTGTTTCCAAATAAAAATAATATAAAAAGTAGGCCTGGGATTGTAGCCTGGAGGTAGAAGGGTTTCCAGGAACCCCAGTACCACCCCCCAAAAAAATTAAATAAATAAAAAATAAATATGCCGGGCGTGGTGGCGCACGCTTGTAATCCCCGCGCTTGGGAGGCAGAGACAGGAGGATCGCACAGGTTCGAAGCCAGCCATGCTGGCTTAAGAGACCCTGTTTCAAAATATAAAATAGGTCTGGGAGTGTAGCCTGGAGGTAGAAGGGCTTCCAGGGACCTCAGTACCACCAAAAAAAAAATAAAAAAATAAATAAAATAAATAAATAAATAAAAGTTAGGACTGAGAGTGTAGGTCGCGGAAGTAGAATGCCCCTGGGTTCTATCCCCAGTACTGCAAAAAAAAATAAATAAATAAATAAATAAATAAGAAAGAAAGAAAGAAAGAAAGAAAGAAAGAAAGAAAGAAAGAAAGAAAGGGTCTTGCTAAGTTGCCCAGACAGGCCACAAACTTTTGGTCCTCCTCCCTTAGCATTTTAAGTAGTTGGGATTACTGGAGTGCACCATGGTCCCTAACTTTCTTATTTATTTTGGCAGTGATGGGGGTCAAACCCAGGACTTCACATGTTAGGCAAGTGCTCCTTACCACTGAGCTACATCTGCAGTGCCAACTAACTTTTTAAAAAAATATTTATTTTTATTGGGACACAAGGTCTTGTTATGTTGCCCAGGCTGGTCTTTAACTCCACTGAGCAACATACACCCCCAGCTCTCTTATTAAGAAAAAAAAAATCATTCCTTGGATGAGAAAAATTAGCTTTCTTTAAATGTTATAGTAATACACACACACACACACACACACACACACACACACACACACACACACACATATATCCATCCATCCATCCATCCATCCATCCATCCATCCATCCATCCCCCGGTAAAGCCTTTGCATAAAATAATGTTATCCTTTCATCTTATTTTGCCTTTGAATTATTTTATTTTATTTTATTTTATTTTATTTTTTGTACAGGGGATTGAACCCAGGGACTTTCAACCTCCAAGTTACAACCTCCAAGTTACAACCCCAGCCTTTTTAATTTTTATTTGGAAACAAGGTCTTACAAGTTGCTGAGGCTGGCCTTGAGCCTGCGATCCTCCTATCTCAGCATCCTGAATACTGGGATTATAGGCATATGCCACAGAACCTGGCTTATTTTGACTTTTGAAAGAAAAGGAAAAAATAGTACATATCATGAATCACTTGATGTAGAATCTTGATGTTTCTCGTTGTCCCAGCTAATGAAGTAGGTGGGTTTTTGTTTTTGTTTTTGTTTTGTACTGGGGATTGAACCCCACTGATCACACTCCCAGCCCTTTATATTTTTTTTGAAATAGGGTTGCCAAGAATTTCACTCCATTGCTGGGGCTGTCCTCGAACCTTTGGTTCTCCTGTCTCAGCTTCCCAAGTACTGGGATTATAGGCACCCCACCCAACTATGAAATAGGTCTTCACATGCTTATTAAAGTTAAACCATTTTGGAAATGTCATACAGCTACTAAGTTTGACTTTGAAACCAGTGTTACTGGTTTTATCTTTTTACTTCTCAGAAAAATACTGATACCGAAAATAGGAATTGATAGGGAAGACAGCAAATGTAGCTCTTCTGCACCACAGGGCAAGGGCATGGATAGCACATAGGCTCAGTTACTCACAGAGCTCTTTTAGCTGAGGGTGCCTGTAGCTAAGCTGTAATGGCCTCCGTTTCCTACTAATTAAATGGGGCTTAAGATTCTTTATACGTTTGCCAAAGGCAAGCATAATTTTAATAATTCACCATCAGATTTAGTAAGGTACCCCAGTACTGCAAAAAAAAAAAAATTAGGTCTGGGGGTGTTGCTCAAAGGTAGGATGTCCCTGGGTTCCATCCCCAGTTCTGCCCCCCCCCCAAAATTTTTTTTTTTGTGTGTGTGTGGTACTGGAGATGGAACCCAGGGACATTCTATCTCCAAGCCGTAATTTTATTTTGAAACAGGATCTCACTGAATTGCAGAAGGCCTCACTCAGTAGCTGATGCTGTCCTCGAGCCTCGATCTCCTATCTCAGCCTCCCAAATGCTGGAATTACAAGCTTGTGCCACAAGGCCCGGCTTGATCTAATTCTTAAAACAAGCTTGTAAGATAATTACTATTATCCCCTCTTTTAATGGGGGGGAATTGGAGATTAAACCGAGGGATACTCTACCTTGAGCTATACTACCCCAACCCTTTTTTGTTTTCAAGCAGGGTCTCCCTAGGTTGCTGATAGTCTCACTACTTGCTGACCTGTCTTAGAACCTGTGATCCTTCTGTCTCAGCCTCCCAAGTACTGGGATTATAGGTGTGTGCCACCACACCTGGCTACTTTTCTTTCTTTCTTTTTTTTTTAAAGAAGAAGAAACTTTAGAATTAGAAACCTTGGATCCAGGAATGTAATCCCAGTACTTGGGAGATTGAGACAAAAGGGTTGAAGGTTTATGGCCAGCCTCAGCAACTTGGTGAGGCCCTCTACCAATAGCAGTATAGTGAGACCCTGTTTCAACCCCCACCCCCCAAACACATACCACCAACCACTACCTCCCCCTCCCCTGCCCCTCCCCCCACTTGGCCAAATTTTTATAGATTGGAATTGGTCTACAGGAAAAAAGAGTACTAGATTGTAGATATAGTTTAGTGAGAGAGGAGTTTAATAAGTTGCCTAAGGATAAGCAACCATTTCTGGTTTCAGAATTCATGCTCTAAAATACTGAATGAGGACGGTTTACTGCTGTTCCAATTTGGAATTTTTTTTTAAGCTAAAGGTATTATTTGACCAGAGGAGAGGTATGTACTCTTCTAGCAAGAAGAGATATTGAAGCTGGGCATGATGGTGCACACTTGGAATCCCAACATTTGGGAGACTGATAGAGGAGGATCTCAGTTCGCAGGCAGCCTCAGCTGCTTAGTGAGGCCCTCAGGAACTCAGACCCTGTTTTAAAGTAAAGAATAAAAAACAGGGATGGGGGTATAGCTTGGAGGTCGAATGCCCCTGGGTTCCATCCCCAGACCTGCTCCCCAAAAACAAAACAAAAAAACTTGTCAACTATGAAACAATGTACAGTCAGTTTATTTAGCAAGCTCTTTTTGACTTTTAGTGTTAATCCTATCTATTTATTTATTTTTGTGGTACTGGAGCTGAAACCTAGGGACATTCAACCTCCAAGCTACACTCTCAGCCCTATTTTTTATTCTTTATTTTGAAACAGGATCTCACTAAGTTGTGAAGGGCCTCACTAAGTAGCTGAGGCGGGGACTGCAGTCCTCCTGTCTCAGTCTTCTTAGTACTGGGATTACAGGTGTGTGTGAACCATGCCCAGCAGTGTTAATCCTTTATAAGAGCTAACATTTGTTAAGCATTTAATGAGCTCTTATCCATATTTTTTTTTAATTTAAAATTTCTACAAGGTATGTATAATTTCCATTTTACAGAAGAGGAAATTGACATTCTGAGAAATAGTATGTTCAAGATCTTATAGCAAATAAATGGTAGGTTCTTGGTGCTAAAACCCATGCTTTTTTTTGGTGGGGGGGTACCAGGGATGGAATCCAGGGGCTTTCTACCTCGGAGCTACACTCCCAGACCTATTTTATATTTTATTTGGAAATAGGTTCTCACTAAGTAGCTAAGGCTGGCTTCAAACCTATCCGATCCTCCTGCATCATCTACCCAAGTGCTGGGATTACAAGTGTGCACCACCACATCCAGCTAAAGCCCATGCTTTGAATCAGTATGCTGCCCAGCTTGGTGGTGCACACTTGGAATCCCAGTACTTGGGAGGCTGAGACAAGAGTATCACAGGTTCAAAGCCAGCCTCAGCAACTTAAAGAGGCTCTTATCAACCTAGTGAAGCCCTGTCTCCAAATAAGAAAATTGGGCCGTAGCTTGGAAATAGAATGCCTCTGGGTTCAATCCGTGGCACCAAATAAATATGCCTTAGTGGACCTAACTTGCATGTGTGCTGTCTCACTTCAGTCCCCTGGACAGATAATAAAGTGTTAAGAAATACCACTATTGTACTGCAGTTTTGAAATATGCAGTAGTTTTTCTGGCCAGTAAAATTGGAGATAAGCCGGGTGTGGTGGCTCACGCTTGTAATCCCCACGCTTGGCAGGCGGAAACAAGAGAATCGTGCAGGTTTGAAGCCAGCTTTGCTGGCTTAAGAGACCCTGTACCCCCCCCCCAAAAAAAAAAGGTGTCTGGGAG
The DNA here is from genome assembly GCF_963383645.1 of Muscardinus avellanarius. Lineage (NCBI taxonomy): Eukaryota > Metazoa > Chordata > Mammalia > Rodentia > Gliridae > Muscardinus > Muscardinus avellanarius. Next base: position 54,181,239 of record NC_137802.1, on the reverse strand, counting down.
TGTAGCCCAGAGGTAGAAGGGTTTCCAGGAACCCCAGTACACACACACACACACACACACACACACACACACACACACACACACACAATGCAGATTGCTCTGAATGTAGTATTTTCTTTTCTTGGGACACTTATAATGATTATATATTTATTCTTTATTTTTGTGATAAATTCACTAGAAACTTTAAGCAAAATTTAATGTTAAGAATCTTGGCCAAACCAGGCATGGTGGTTTATACTTGTAATCTCAGTACTTGGGAGGCTGAGACAGGAGGATTACAGGTTTGAGACCAGCCATGGCAGCATAATGAGACCTTCAGCAGTTTAGCAAGATTCTGTTTCAAAATAAAAAATAAAATTTGACTAAGAGGTAGAATCCCCTGAGTTCAGTCCCCAAGACAACAAAACAAAGCAAAAAACAAATCTGTATATGAAAATCAAGTTAGTCTTCTTGTTCTAATTCAGTAAACAGGTCATGACAAAAATATAATTTTTAGCCCAATATGGTGATACACTCCTTTAATCCCAGTATTTGGGAGGAGGGACAAAAAGATCGCAGATTTTTTTTCGTGGTACTGGGGATGCAACCCTTTTACCTATGGGCTACACTCTCAGACCTATTTGATATTTTTATTTGGAAACAGTGAGGCTGGCTTCGAACCTGCGCGATCCTCCTGTCTTTGCTTCCCAAGCGTGGGGATTGTAAGTGTGCACTTTTGACCAGCTTCAGCAATTTAGTGAGGCCCTCTGTAACTTAGACCCTTTTTCAAAATAAAAAGTAAGCTGGATGTGATGGTGCATGCTTGTAATCCTAGTACTTTGGAGGCTGAGACAGGAAGATTGCAGGTTCACAACCAGCTTCAGCTACTCAGTGAGGCCCTCCACAATTTAATGAGACCCTTTATTAAAAAAAAAATAGAGCTGGGTGTCTAGCTCAGAGGTAGAATGCCCCTGGGCTCAATTCCCAAATTTCCAAACCCCCTCTACACACAAAATATATATATTTAACATGTGAATGTGTAATTAGTTTTTGTAGTATCAGGTAAATTGAACTATTTTGAGTAGAAAGTCTTTTTTAACCTTAAAAACCCTGTAGAGCCAGGCGTGGTGGCACACACTTGTAATCCCTTCACTTGGGAGGCTGAGACAGGAGGATCGCACAGGTTCAAAGCCAGCCTCGCTGGCTTAAGAGACCCTGTTTCCAAATAAAAAATATAAAATAGGTCTGGGAGTGTAGCCCGGAGGTAGAAGGCCCCTGGGTTCCATACCCAGTACCACCAAAAAAAAAAAAAAAAAAAAAAGAAAAAAGAAAAAAACCTGTAGAGAATTACTAGTTTGCTCAGTGTTTCTAGTTAATATTTTCCAAAAAGCGTATATGATACTTGACAGTTACTATGAAAAATATCAGAATGGTTCCAAAAGCAATCATTGTTATTATGCCACTGAAGGCTGTCGTTTTCATGAGAAATTTGCAAAAGCAAAGCTTTGATTTGAAAATAGATGTGCTGTTGATATATCATTTTTATTCAGTATTTCTGAAAGTTGAAAGTAATCATTGTTTTAATAAATTAAATGATATTTAGTGCATTAACATGATGTACGTCAGATTTCTATTTGTATATGTATTTTTTCCTTTTTTATTTGTATATTTTTACAAAGCAGAGAATGGTCATCTTCCAACTTTTGTGTTTAAAAAAGCCATAATTTGCCAGGCATAGTGGCGCACGCTTGTAATCCCCGCGCTTGGGAGGTGGAGACAGGAAGGTTGCACAGGTTCTAAGCCAGCCCCTCTGGCTTAAGAGACCCTGTTTCCAAATAAAAATATAAAATATGTCTAGGAGTCTAGGAGTGTAGCCCGCAGGTAGAAGGGTTTCCAGGAACCCCAGTACCAGACACACAAAAAATCCGCATAATTTTCACTTATGTTTTGGGTTTTGTTTTGTTATGAGGTGCTGGGAATGGAACGCAGGGGCATTCTACCTTTGAGCTACGCCCCCAGCCCTATTTTTTTATTATTATTTATTTATTTATTTATTTTGGTGGTACTGGGGATGGAACCCTTCTACCTCTGGGCTACACTCCCAGACTATTTATATTTTTATTTGGAAACAGGGTCTCTTAAGCCAGACTGGCTTCGAACCTGTGTGATCCTCCTGTCTCCACCTCCCAAATGTTGGAATTACAAGCATGCGCCACCATGCTCGGCTCACTTATGTAATTTGACTTACTTAAAATTAGAAATAGGAGTCAGGTGTGATGGTACATGCCTGTAATCTCAGTATTTGGAAGATTGAGACAGGTTGGTCACAAGGTTGAGGCCAGCTTCAGCAATTTAGCAAGATCCTCAGTAATTTTAGCAAAATTCTTTGTTTCAAAATAAAAAAATAAAAAGGGCTGGGAATGTAGCATAGAGATAAAGAACCACTGGAAGGGAAGGAAGGAAAAAAGAAAGATGGACAGATATCTGGGCAGGTTCTTGGCCTTTATCATTTTATGTCTTTTGGAAGTAGATATTATCACCCCCCTTTTTGGGTACTGGGGATTGAGCCCAGGGGCATTTTAACACTTCCCCCTTTTTGGTACTGAGGATTAAACCCAGGGCATCTGCCTCTACGCTCCACCCCCAGCATGATTTTTTATTCTTTATTTTGAAACAGGGTCTCATTAAGTTGTGGAGGGCCTCACAAATTGCTGAGGCTGGCTGCAAACCCATGATCCTCCTATCTCAGCCTCCCAAGTACTGGGATTACAAATGTGCAACACCACAACCTGTGACACCCCCGCCCCTTGTTTTTTATTTTGAAATAGTCTCTCACCAAGTTGCTGAGGGCTTAATAAGTTGCTGAGGCTGGCCTCAAGCCTAAGATTTTTCTATCTTAGCCTCCCAAGTACTGGTTTTACTGGTGTGTGCCATTGTGCCTGATTTATTCATTAAAAAAAATAAAATAACTTCTGCTTTATTAGAGTCAATCTTTGTGGGTGGAGGGGATACTAGAGATTGAACTCAACTTTACCACTCAGCTACAATCCCAGCCCTTTTTATTATTTTAAGACAGTATTTCACTAAGTTGTCTAGACTGGCCTTGAACTAAAAATCATCTTGCCTCAGTCTGAAATAAAAGTACTCCTTTATTTTATATTTTGAGACAGGGTCTCACTTAGTTGTCCAGGCTGGATTGAACTTGTGATCCCCTTGCGTCAGTCTCCTAAGTAGTTGGAATTATAGGCATGTGCCACCACACAACTAATATTACACATTTTAAAGCTTTTTTAACGACTTTTGCATTAACTTCATGAATGTTCTGTTTTCTTCCCTTCATGACAGAAGTTCAAGCAGGTAAAATTTTGCCTTATGTTAGGTATTTCAGAGAGCATAACACCATAAAGAAAATTACTGTTCTATATCAGTTACTGGAACAGTGCCTGGAGCCGGGCGTGGCAGCCCACGCTTGTAATCCCAGCATTCAGGAGGCTGAGACAGGAGGATCACGGTTTGCAGACAGCCTCAGCTACTTAGTGAGGCCCTCTGCAACTCAAGTGAGACCCTGCTTCAAAATAAAGAATAAAAAATAGGGCAGGATCTGTAGCTTGGAGGTCGAATGCCCCTGGGTTCCATCCCCAGACCCGAAAAAAAAATTTAAAAATTAAAAAAAAAATAGAACAGTGTCTGGTATGTAGTGTGAACTAGTAAGTATATGTGTTGAGCCACGTGTGGTAGCATATGCCTGTAATCCCAGTACATGGGAGTCTGAGACAGGAAGACCATAAATTGGAGGCCAGCCTCAGAAACCTTATGAAACACTCCATAATTTTAATGATACCCTGTTTCAAAATAACAAATAAAGTAGGGCTAAGGGTTTAACTTAGACATAGAATGCTTCTGGGTTCAGTCCCCAGTACCAACACATACACACACGTGTACACACACACACACACACACACACACACACACATATGTTGAATGTACTTCTATAAGAAAAGAGGCAACAAAGATAAATCTTGGCATTCTTACATCTATGTTGATAATTCAGTGTATAATTGTTTGAACTTCCTTATTTCTATAGGGAAGCCATGTGCCTTCTGTTTCTAAAGTATGGCTAATTGCCAGATTGTGATTATCTTTTTGTGTGTGCTTGGTACTGAATATTGAACCCAGGGGTGTTCTACCTTTGAGTTATACCAGCTGTATTTTTTATTCTTTATTTTGAAACAGAGTCTCACTAAGTTGATGAGAGTCTCACTACTTGCTGAGGCTGTCCTCAAACCTGTGATCCTCCTGTCTCAGTCTCCCAAGTACTGGGATTACAAGCGTGTGCCATCATGTTTGTCTGTGATTATCTTTTAATATTTTCCTCTTACTTTTTCTTTTGTTAGAGTTTGTTCCTTTAAATATAGTGTTGAGAGGGAGGGAGGAAGGGAGGGAGGGAGGGAGGGAAGGAAGGAAGGAAGGAAGGAAGGAAGGAAGGAAGGAAGGAAGGAAGGAAGGAAGGAAGGAGTCGTATTTCTCTACAGTTCATTTTGGGCTAACTATAGATTGGTGTATCCTTAACTATTTTAAAATCAAAACTAATTCTTAAGGAGTTGTTCTCAGAGACTGGGTAGCTAAAGATACTCAGTGGGTTTTTGTATTTCTTATTGCTGTTGGGTTTATTTGTGTGTTTTTGATACAGTCTCACTGTTGTATAGCCTGGCTTTAACCTCCTAGGCTCACGCAGTCCTCCTGCCTCTCAGCCTCCCAAGTACCTGGGATTGTAGGTGTGGTTCACTCTACTGTCCAGCAGGCTCTGTATTTGATCTCATTCACTCTTTTGTTATAATCCTTCTCATTTTAACAAGACTTGCCAAATATATATGAGCATTTAAGAACTTCTGAGAAGTAAAGTTCCCTTTTAAAATGTAGAAAGGACTCTGGGTGTTAATGGTAGAGTGCTTTTGAGGCCCTGCTTTTGTTCCCCAGCACTACTTGATAAATGAATAAAATTAAAATTAAATTTCTAGTTGAATGGTAAGGCATCATTTGAAGTTTTGGTTTTGAAAATTGTCTATATATTTTACACTGGGAAGTCCAATTTCTTTTTTTCTTTTCTTTTTTCATTTTTTAGTGTTTTGTTGGTTTGTTTGGTATCAGAGATTGAACTCAGAGGCATTCTACCTCCAAGTTATACCCCCACTTCTATTTTATTTTATCTACCAATTTTCATTATTTTTACTACTGTTGTGGTGGTATTAGGGATTGAATCCAGGGATATTCTATCTCCAAGCTACCCCCCCACCCTATTTTATTTTTCATTTTGAAACAGGGTCTAAGTTGCTGGTATTACAGGTGTACATTACCACACCTGGCCTAGTTTTTATTTTAAAACAGAGTCAGCCGGGTGTGGTGGCTAATGCTTATAATCCCAGTGTTTGGGAGACTGAAATAGGAGGATTATAGACAGAAGCCAGCCTCAGCAACTTAGGCTATCTGTAATTTAATGCACGACCCTGTTGTCAAATTAAAGTAATAATAATAATAAAGGTCTGGGGGTATAGCCCAGAGGTAGAAGGCTCCTGGGGTAAAAAAAAAAAAAAAAAAAAAAAAAAGTCTCCCTAAATTGCAGAGGCAGCCTTTGAACCTATGATTCTTGTCTCAGCCTCCCAAGTACTGGGAGTAGAGGCTTGTACCACTGCCCCTAGTAAGGCCAATTTTATTTAAGGGGAGGAGTGTTTAAAGTTCTGGTTGAAGTTACCTAATACTTTGAAGTGAAATAAAGACCAGAAATGTCCTTAATTTAATAGACATTAAATAATATTTGCCACACTTTTTTTGGCACTGGGGTTTGAACTCAGGAGTGCTCTACTTCTGAGCTACACTCCCAGCCCTAATTTATTTTTTTATTTTGAAATAGGGTCTCAGTAAATTGCTGAGGCTGTCTTTGAACCAGCAATTTTCCTGTCTCATCCTCCCAAGTACTACTAATTACCTTGGTTGGCCTGAAACCAGCAATCCTCCTGCCTCAACCTCCTGAATAGTTGAGATTATAGGGATGATGTCCTCCCCCCATCCCACCCCCAAGGATTTTCAGAGCTCTCCTTTAGAGGTTGCAGAAAGAGTGATGTTGGTGGGCCTGGAAGGTCTTCATTAGCAGGGAGCAGAGTTCTGAGAGCCACTGAGTTTTATTTATTAGTAACAGAGGTCAAATGTGCAACATTCTTTAAGCAGTGAAGTTAAAAGGTTGTTTTCTAGATCTTCAATTGTTATATATTTTGAGAGAGGGCTTGAAATCCCACCTCCCACTGCCCCAAGCCTCCTAGAGTTTTTTTTTTTTTTTTTTTTTTGTAGTACTGAGTTAAAACCCAGGGGCAGTCTACCTCTGAGCTACTTCAGCTCTATTTTATTTTTTATTTTGAAATAGCGCCTCACAAGTTGCTGAGGCTTAAATAAAATTGGCCTTACCAGGAGCAGTGGTGCATGCCTCTAATCCCAGTACTTGGGAGATGAGAGGATCATAGGCCTGCCTCAGCAATTTAGGGAGACTTGTTGTTGTTGTTGTTGTTGTTGTTGTTGTTGTTGTTGTTGTTGTTTGTTTGTTTGCTTTTTGTGGGTCTGGGGGTGGAACCCAGGGGCATTCGACCTCTGAGCTATACCCTCTTCCCTATTTTTTATTCTTTATTTTTGAAACAGGGTCTCACCAAGCTGCGGAGGGCCTCACTAAGTAGTTGAAGCTGTCTGTGAACCGTGATCCTACTCTCTCAGCCTCTGGAATGCTGGGATTACAAGAGTGCTCCACCACTCCCGGCTTGCTTTTATTTTTGTTTTTAACCTGAGATCCTCTTGTTTTAGCCTCCTGAGTATTGGGATTGCAAGTGTGCTCCTAGAGTTCTTTTAGTGAAGCAAATGACTTGCTCATTGGCAAGATGATCAGATCCATTCTTAGATGAGAGTTATTTAATAAAGAAGTCCCATCTTGGGCACTGAATACTAATTTTTTTCAGAATGAATAGTTAAATGAGAGATTAGAAGCTATATTTAGTTCTCTCCCTTTAAATTGACACCTCACCCCATTCCTCTGCATTGCAGAAGAGATTTTTCATGTTCTCAAGTAGCAGTACAAAAATCTCACACACTGGTCTTGACCTGTATGAAAACAGCTGTTGCAGCACAAAATGTCCTTCCTTTGTCCTCAGCTGAAATTGGGGGAGGGACAAAACCCAATTGGTACTTTACACTATCCTGTCTGCCTGCTAGAAGGCCTGTTTCCTACTCTAATGGTTTCTGCCTAACAAATGGTGTTTCTTTTTTACAGCATTATGATCCTGGACTTGTTGTGGTGATGGTAAACTTAGCAGTGGTAATTTTTTATTTTCAGACTGAATTACTCCTTTTGTCATCAGTGCACCAATATGTTAGGCTTACTTTCTCTGTTGTAGCCTTCATCCTTCTGCTTGGTCTTTTTCATTTTTCTTTCCTTTCCTTATGCAACTTGTCTGATCCTTGTTCATTAAAGGGTAATGTTAAGAAGGGATGTATCTATTTGTGTTATTAGAACTGCCAAAAAAATCAGTTAAATATTAAATTCTAATACTGTCAAAAACTTGATTTTCCCCCAATGTAATGGGCACTAGCACTTGCTACTGCAATTTATATAAATTAAAACAAACTTTGACTGCCTTAGAAGGCAAAAGTACTAATACAGAGTTCATAACAGGGGTTTACAGAGGTAATGAATTTGTACTAAAACTTTCATGATTCTTAAAAAAACAAATTTTGACAGATCAAAAAAGATACTAAAATAATTTTTTGACATTTCCTTTCAATTCTTTCATTGGACCATTGGTTTTTACCAGTAAATCCCTGATTGAGACGTTATGAAAGTGATATTGCACTTAGGAAGTCATTTTTATAACCTGTCTTATTTTGGTCCTTTTGCTAAAGATTGCAGTCACTGCTTATTTATTATACCATTGGGCATAAGGTAGTAATGCATTTTCATTTTGTTTTACTGGTGGTCTTTAGTAGTAGCTAAAAAAAAGGGCTGTATTCTAGGGTTTTTTTCTTCTTTCTTTTTTTGGCATATTATTTATTCATTTATTTATTTAAACAGTTTTTTAAACTATAATTTCTCCTAATTTTCTTCCTATTTATTGTTTAAAAACAATAATAGGATGTTGGTGATGAGTAGGTAAACTTCTCAATTTGTTTTTCATTGTTTTTTGACAAAAATTAATCTGACAAATGTAGAGCATCTGAATACTAGTTGTTGCCCCTTATTTTATTAGACAGTTTCTTCTTTTTTCTGCAGGACCTAAACCAGTCATGTTCATAACATGTATTTAAAAAAATTTTTTTAATACCTCAAGTTTAGGCTGACAAAATTCAGTTTTTAGCCCAAAGGTATAATATATATGTGTGTATAACAACAACAACAACAACAAAAAAAAAAACAATTGTTTACACCAGCCTGAGTGAATGATGAGGGAAGTAAACATTGTGTTTTTTCACTAAAGGTGTACAACGGATAAGGTAAGTCCTCTTTTCAGTGGGCTTACATCACAACAAACAGCGCAAGTTGTGATGTAAAACAGCTGTGGTAGTAAAGTGCTTGTCTGCCCCATTTTGCTTTGTTTGGCTGGTTATGAGTGGATTAAATATATATTTATTAAAAAAATCTCCAGCATTAGATCAATTAGTTTAAAGTCAATTTTCTTCGCAACTAGTCCTTTTCACAGCTTACCATTGACCACAGACAGTGTTAAACCCACTCTGGAAGGGACCTCCAGCACCAGATTAAAGTAAAGCTGCTCTTTGTCTCTAAAGGCAATAACTTGTTGGTTGTTATTTAAAAATTTCGTAGCCTCATTAAAAATTATAAAGAATCTTTTGAAAACAAAAAATTAGACATGCTGATTTGTAATGATAATTTTACTTCATATCTGAAAATATACTAGCCGGGCTTGGTGGCGCACGCTTGTAATCCCAGTACTTGGGAGTCTGAGACAGGAGGATCATGGTCTGTGGACAGCCTCAGCTACTTAGCAAGGCTCTCTGCAACTCAGTGAGACCCTGTTTCCAAATAAAGAATAAAAAATAGGGCTGGGGTTGTAGCTCAGAGGTAGAATGCCCCTTGGTTTCATCCCCAGTATTGCAAAAAAGTATCTATATACTTCTTTAAGCATGTCACTTGAGTAACTAACCAGTTGTAAGTGATTGGGTGGATATTAATGGATGGTGTGAAGTGATTCTTGATGAGAAGTAAAGTTTAAAATTTTAAATCTCCTGGTGCCATTGCTTAGAATTGCTTTGCATTACTTATTAGTTCAATTCTGTCATAGTAATCTGGAGTTAACCCCCAACTGGAAGGTCAAACAAAGTGGTTAATTGGTTTAAACTAGAAAAGGAGGGTTTGGGTGTAAGCTGTGAGAATGGCTTATGTTTGGTTCACTGTAGCTTTCTGGTCTCTGCACTCCAAGGCAAGATCTCTAACCACCCAAACCTAATGTGTAAAGTGAGTTGTTGGCTTAGCTTTGTGTCTTACCTTGGTTATGTGTTCCTGTTACAGGAAGGACAGATCCTATTCCAATCGTTGTCAAGTATGATGTCATGGGCATGGGTCGTATGGAAATGGAGGTAAATTCATTTTATTAACCCACTAATTTTATGGGAATTTTGTGGGGGGGGTATTGAGGATAGAGCCCAGGGACATTCTACCTCCGAGTCCACCCCATTCCTATTTATTTATTTATTTATTTATTTATTTATTTATTGGTGCTAATGGGGTTCCTGGAAACCCTTCTTCCTCTGGGCTACACTCCCACCTATTTTATATATTTTTTAAATTTGGAAACAGGGTCTCTTAAGCCAGCATCGCTGGCTTAGAACCTGCGCGATCCTCCTGTCTCCGCTCCCAGGCGCAGTGATTACAAGCCCAGCTTTATTCTTTATTTTGAAACAGGGTCTCACTGAGTCTCAAAGGGCCTCATTAAGTAGCTGAGGCTGTTTGTGAGCCACGATCCTCCTGTTTCAGCTTCCTGAATGCTGGGGTTACAAGTGAGTGCCACCATGCCCAGCCTAGTTTTATGGGATGTTTAAAATTGACATTGCCGGGCGTGGTGGCGCACGCTTGTAATGCCCGCACTTGGGAGGCAGAGACAGGAGGATCGCGCAGGTTCGAAGCCAGCTGCGCACGCGCGCTGGCTTAGGAGACCCTGTTTCCAAATAAAAATGTAAAAATAGGTCTGGGAGTGTAGTCCGGAGATAGAAGGGCTTCCAGGAACCCCAGTACCACCAAAAAATAAATAAATAAATAAATAAAATAAATAAAATTGACATTAACTCCAGCTGGGCATGGTGGCTCTAATCCCAGTACTTGGACTGCTGAGATAGGATCACAGGTTCAAGGCAGCCTCAGTAATGTGAGACTTTCAGCAACCTAGCAAGAATCTGTTTCAAAACATAAAAATAAAAAGGTATAGGGATATAGCTTGGAGATAGAATGCCCCTGAGTTCAATCCCTAGTACCACCCCCCCCCCAATTTTTTTTTTAATCAGAGTGAATATAATCTAATATTATTCTTTGGACAGTTAAGATAAATTTGTAAAATATATTTTGTGTGTGATATATATATATATTCACTGGGATTGAATCTAGAGACAGTCTACCTCTGATCTATACCCCAGCCCTATTTTATTTTCTGTTTTGAAAGCTGGTCATGGTGTACACAGTTGTAATTCCAGTACTTGGGAGGATGAGACAAGAGGAGCTCAGGTTCAAAGCCAGCTTAAGCAACTTAGACCCTGTTCCCAATGAAAATATAAAATAGATGTGGGGTCTAGCCAGGAGGTAGGATGTAGGATGCCTCTTCTCTCTTCCATCCCTCGTACCACACACATAAATAAATAAATAAATAAATAAATAAATAAATAAATAAATAAATATTTTTTATCTTACAACAAAGTCTTGCTAAGTTGTGGAGGACCTCATGAGATTGCAGAGACTGGCAACAAACCCGGGATCTTTCTGTCTCAGCCTCCCTAGTACTGGGGTTACAGGCATTGGGCCACTGTGCCTGGCTTAAAGATGCATTTTATAGTCTCATTTAGTGATACTTTTAAGGCAAATCGAATGTAAAGAGCTTAATTGGTTTGCCCAGGTTGTACAGCAAGGCAGACTCAGACGTAGACCCAGGCCCTGGTGCTTATTTCATGGGCAGTGTTTCTCAGTTTTTTAAATATTCCCTGTAGCCAGGCATGGTTATATGTGTCTGTAATCCCAGTACAATATTTTATTCATTTATTTATTTTGGCATTGGATATTGAACCCAGTAGCATTCTACCTCTGAGTTACACCCCCAGCCTTTTTTTATTGTGATAGTCTCACTAAATTGCTGCGGCTGGCCTCAAACCTGTAATATTCCTCTCTCAGCCTCCTAATTACTGGGATTATAGGCCTGCTTTTCCATGCCTGGTGATCCATTTATTCTTAATTCTTTGGCAGTGAACACTGAGTTGATGTCTGTTATCATCAACAAATGTGTCTGTTGAGAGCCACCAGCATGAAAGGATTAATAGAATATTTTTCCTGCTATTTTCTCTATGGGGTGATAATAAAGCAAGAAGTAGCTGAGCAAAATACACAGGTTTTTTTGTTGTTGTTATCAGACAGTATTGTAGTACAAATGACTTTTTCATAGCTAATCTTGGGGTACTTTTGGAAATAAGACTGATTGTGTCTATTTTTGTTAAGCTTGATTATGCTGAAGATGCTACCGAACGGCGCCGTGTCCTAGAAGTGGAAAAGGAAGACACAGAAGAACTGAGACAGAAGTACAAGGTACTTAACGTCATTTTTGTGTCAGATGTGCCTTACTCAAGAAGAAGTACATTTTTGGTGAAAAGAATCTCTCTTGAGAACACTATTTCTTTGCATTTGGTGTGGTGATTAGTAGTAGTACTCTGGTTTCTGTTACTGTTCTATTTATTGCCTGTGTGAAAACTATAGTGATAATAATACCTACTTTATAAAATTCTTTGAAAAAACACATTAGTTAATGTTTGAAAATACAATTCCTGGTACTTGGATAGACAAGTAGTAGTAGCAGCACTAAAATTTTTACTTAAGGGGCTGGGATGTAGCTCACTGGCAGAGCATTTGCCTAGCATCAGCAAGGCCCTGGGTTTGATCCCCAACACTTTAAAAAACAAAACAAGCTGGGCGTGGTGGCTCACGCTTGTAATCCCCGTGCTTGGGAGGGGGAGACAGGAGGATCGCGCAGGTTTGAAGCCAGCCACGCTGGCTTAAGAGACCCTGTTTCCAAAAAATATAAAATAGGTCTGGGAGTGTAGCCCGGAGGTAGAAGGGTTTCCAGGAATCCCGGTATCACCAAAAATAAAACAAAAGCTAAAATTCAAGTCCTTTGAAAGGTAGATGTGATGTTACCTAGCTATTCCGGAGGCTAGGCAGGAGGATCCCAAGTTTCAGGACAGCCTTGGCAACTTAGCGAGACTTGTCTGAAATAGAGCTTGATTTCTTTCTTCTTTTTTCCTTCCTTCCTTCCTTCCTTCCTTCCTTCCTCTCTTTTTTTTATTTTTGGTACTGGGAATTGAACCTAGAGGCATTATACCTCCAGTCTGATTTTATTTCTTATTTGGAAACAGGACCTCTCTTAAGTTGCTGAGGCTGGCTTCAAACCTGTGATCCCCCTGTCTCAGCCTCCCAAGTACTGAGATTACAAGCATGTTCCACCATGCCCAGCTCTGAAATAGAATTTTATTTTATTTATTTATTTTTGTGGTGCTGAGGATGAAATGCAGGGGCTTTTCTACATCCTGGCTATACTCCCAGGCCTATTTTTTATACTTTATTTGGAAACAGGGTCTCACTAAGTTGCTGAGAGGCTCACTCAGTAGCTGAGGCTGGCTTCGAACCTGTGTGATCCTCCTATCCCAGCCTCCCAAGTACTGGGATTACAAGCGTGCACCACCACACCTCGCTTTGAAATAGAATTTTAAAAGGGGCTGGGGAGGTAGTACAGTAGTAGAATGCTTGCCCAACAAAGTCCTGGGTTCAATCCTTAGCACTGCAAAAAATTTTAAAAAAGTTCTTTGAGAACTTGATAACAATTAATAAGGCTTTCCTTTTCTGTTTTCTTAATGGATGAGATATATTTTAAGAATAACAAATTGAAGCCAGTTGTGGTGGTGCATGCTTGTAATCCCAGCATTTGGGAGGCTGAGACGGGAGGATCGCGTTTCACAGATAGCATCAGCTACTTAGTGAGGCCCTTTGCAACTCAGTGAGACCCTGTTTCAAAATAAAGAATAAAAAACAGGGCTAAGGGTGTAGCTCAGAGATAGAATCCTCCTGGGTACCATCTGCAGTACTGCCAAAAAAACCCAACAAAACAATAACAACAAATTGAGAACTTTTTTTTTCTAATTTTAATCTAAACTCTAAAGTGCAGATTTAGCTTTACTATAAAATAAATAAATAAGATGGGCATGGTGGCACACACTTGTAATCCCAGTACTTGGGAGGCTGAGACAAAAGGATTGCAGATTCGAAGACAGCCTCAGCAAATAGTGAGACTCTTATCAACCTAGTGAGACCCTGTTTCCAAATAAAAATCAAGTAGGACTGGGGTTTGGGCTTGTATGTAGAATGCCCCCTGAGTTTCATCCCCAGTACCCTGCCCCACCAAATAAAAATAAATAAATAAATAAATGAATTAGAAGATAAGAAACAGACTTACTTAAGTTATCATATAGAAACTAGGTTTTGACCATGGTGTGTGTGTGTTGGGGGGGGGTCCTAGCTAGTTACTGGGGATTGAACCCAGGGGTATTCTACCTCCAAGCCACAAACCCTAGCCCTATTTTCTTTTTTAGGCTGAGATAGGATTTCAACCTAAAAAGTTGCTGAAGGCCTTGTTAAATTGCTAAGCCTGGCTTTGAGCTCACAATCCTCCTTCCTCAGACTCTCAAATACTAAGATTACAGGAGTATACTATGGCATCCATTTTATTCATATTTAAGGTGAAAAAGAGAAATAGGATTTTTGTTTGTTTGTTTGTTTGTTTTGCAGTACTGGGAATGGAACCCCGGCGCATACCCCCAGCCCTATATTTTTATTCTTTATTTTGAAACAGGGTCTCACTAACTTGCAGAGAAAGACATCATTAAATAGCTGAGGCTGGCCATGAACCTGTGATCCTTCTGTCTCAGCCTCCCAAGTATTGGGATTACAAGTGTGCACTACCACCACGCCCAGCTTGGCTTGCCTTTTCTTTTTTTAAGCAGGCTCTCACTAGGTTACTGAGAGTTTCACTAACTTGCTAAGGCTGTCCTTGAACCTGTGATCCTCCTGTCTCCGCCCACCCACCACAGTACTAAAATTACTCCCAAGTACTGAAACCAGGTATGCACCATCATACCTAGTTCTTTTGCCTTTTTGTTTTTTCTTCTTTTTAATTTTGAAGCAAAGTCTCCTGAGTTGCTGATGGACCTTGCTTTGTTGCTGAGGCTGGACTCAAACCTGGGATCCTCCCATCACAAGTGTGTGCTACCATGCCAAGTTGTGTTTTATATTGATTTTTAGCCAGGGTAGGAATAGGGCAGTCCAAAATATCTTATCTACTATATTGCCAAAAGGAAAGTAAAATTAAACTCTGACATTTGTTTATTTGTAAACAAGCATAACTACAACCACACTAATTACCCCACCAGATTGCCACTGTGTTTCCTTCAGTTTTTACTGGTACCACTAAATTTTGTGAAATTTATCGGTTTACTTCTTGTTTATTTTGTGGTTCTTACAGGATTATGTTGACAAAGAGAAGGCAATTGCCAAAGCCTTGGAAGACCTCAGGGCCAACTTTTACTGTGAACTCTGTGATAAACAGTATCAGAAGCATCAAGAATTTGACAACCACATCAACTCCTATGATCATGCGCACAAGCAGGTTAGAAATAATTACTTACTAACAAGCCAAAGCATACTTTAGCTCCTGCTGTAACTATTGGATTCTATGATCTCCCAAGAAACTTTGTGACTGGTGTCTTGTGTCCTCCAATCTTTGTTTACAGTCATTTGACTTACTTGATATTTTCAGCAACAGAAATCCTGATGACATAGGCACCCACTTTCTTTACCAGCTACTCCCCAACTGTGTTAAGTAGAGTGAAGAATTGTGAGCTTCATGAATCTTAATATTTGTGACTTTGAGCAGTTTCTAAATTTGTATGTAATTTGGTAATTCACTGAGGATTTCTGGGAGCTTTGTTTCCATTTCTTTGTTTAAAAAACTTTGAAGCCAGGCATGGTGGCTCACGCTTATAATCCTAGCATTCTGGAGGCTGAGACTGGAGGATCGCGTTTCGCAGCCAGGGTCAGCTACTAAGTGAGGCCCTCTGCAACTCAGTGACACCCAGTTTCAAAATAAAGAATAAAAAATAGGGCAGGGGTGTAGCTCGGAGGTCGAATGCCCCTGGCATTCAGACCTGCAAAAAAAAAAAAAAAGTAAATAAGTTTTTTTTTTTTGTTTTTTTTTTTGTTTTGTTTTTTTTTTTTTTGGTGGTTCCTGGAAACCCTTCTACCTCCAGGCTACACTCTCAGACCTATTTTTTATATTTTTATTTGGAATTGGAAACAGGGTCTCTTAAGCCAGCACAGCTGGCTTCAAACCTGTGCGATCCTCCTGTCTCTGCCTCCCAAATGCAGGGATTACAAGCCTGCGCCACCACCTGTCTCAAAAGTAAATAAATAAAAAACTTTGAAGAGTTATCCTAGACTGTGGTCTTTTCAGCTTGTGAATTAAGAGCTCATGTTTTATTGGCTACTGTTTGCTATCAGTAAGTCATCTTGTTATCAGTATCTTGAAAGGTAGATAAATCTTGAAACAGAAAATAAAATTAGATGCTATCTTTTAAAAAGAACCTCTAATGCTTCATGTTAAAGAGATGAGAAATGAGTTATACTTTTTCTGCAATCATTTTTGGTTGTGTAGGTAAAAGAAACTTTTACCTAACTAGTTACTGACAGTATTTCTTCTTGGGGACTTTAGCAGGGAGAAATAAATCTTTAACCCTGTTCTGATTTATTAAAGAATTTTGAGCTGTTGCCTTTTGGATGATTTTGCCTGACTTTTGCTAGGTGTCTGTGGGATATGAGAGTTATAATTTTTAGACAAAATTTAGGAGGATTACTGGCATTGCATCTCTTAAGCCAGAGCCATTGAATTAGGTTTTGTGTGTTTTTAAAGCCTTTCCTTCATCTTCCAGTCATCTTTCAGTACACAAGTAAAAGGCAATCTTTGACCAAGTTTTAGTCTTCATGACATAGGGAGAGTTTATAAGCTGCATGTGAAATGCTTTTGCAGCAATTCTTTCTATATTTAATTACACCTAACCAAGTTAAAAATTTTATGATAAAATTATATTTAAAGCTGGGCATGGTGGCGCAGACTTGTAATACCCATGCCTGGGAGGCTGAGATTGGAGGATTGAACAGG
This sequence comes from Muscardinus avellanarius, assembly GCF_963383645.1. Lineage (NCBI taxonomy): Eukaryota > Metazoa > Chordata > Mammalia > Rodentia > Gliridae > Muscardinus > Muscardinus avellanarius. Next base: position 54,164,755 of record NC_137802.1, on the reverse strand, counting down.
TTCAAAGCTACCCTCAGCTACTTAGTGAGGCGCTCAGCAACTTAGTGAGACCCTGTTTCCAGATAAAGTATAAAATAGGTCTGGGAATATAGCCTTGAGGTGAAAAGTCCCTGGGTTCCACCCCCAGTACCACAAGGGGAAAAAATTATATTTAAAACAGCCTTTCAACTTATTACACTCCTTTGTATATTATTTTAATATATTGTCAACTCTGCTTGATTTGAAGAACAGAAACTTAGAGAACATATACATGGGAAAAATATATAGCAGTTAGCTTTCTCTTTCAAAGAATCATCTTCCATAAACTAAGGATGTAACTAGGCATGGTGGTGCACACTTGTAATCCCAGCATTCGGGAGGCTGAGACCGGAGGATCGTGGTTCGCAGACAGCCTCAAGCCTCAACTACTTAGGCCCTTTGCAACTCAGTGAGACCCTGTTTCAAAATAAAGAATAAAACATAGAGCAAGAGGTATAGGTCGGAGGTAGAATGCCCCTGGGTTCCAACCCCAGACCCTCAAAAAAAAAAAAAAAATTTAAGAATGTAGCTGGGCATGGTGATATGAGCTTATAATCCCTGCGTTGGGGAGCCTGAGACAGGAGGATCGCACGGGTTCGAAGCCAGCCTCAACTACTTAGTGAGGCTCTCAGCAACTTAGTGTGAGACCCTGTTTCCCAATAAAGTATAAAATAGGTCTGGGAGTATAGCCCAGAGGTAGAAAAGCTCCTGGGTTCCACCCCCAGTACCACACCCCCCAAAAAAACCCCCCAAAACTAAGAGTGTGCTGGAGTGGTGGCACCTGTCTATATTTCTAGTACTTCAGAGGCTAAGACAGGAGAAGCACAGATTTGAAGCCAGCCTCAGCAATACAGTGAGGCTCACATTACCTTGGTGAGACCCTGTTTCCAAATAAAAAATAAAATAGGGCTGGGGTGTAGCTCAGATGTAGAATGTTTCTGTGTATACTTCTAATCCCAATACTATTGAGACTCATAGGAAGATCACAGAATCAAGATCAGCGCCAGCAATATAGCGAGACCCTGTTTCAAAATAAAAAAGAACATGAAGCCGGGTGTGGTGGTGCATGCTTGTATTCCCAGCATTTGGGAGGCTGAGACCGGAGGATCGCAGTCCACAGACAGCCTCAGCTACTTAGTGAGGCTCTCTGCAACTCAGTGAGACCCAGTTTCAAAATAAAGAATAAAAATAGGGCAGGGGTTGTAGCTCAAAGGTCTAATGCCCCCCGGGTTCCATCCCTAGACCCGCAAAAAAAAAAAAAAAAGAACACGATTGGGGATGTAGCTTAAAGGTAGAATGCCCCTAGATTCAATTCCCCAAAAATAAGTTACAGTGAATACTGCTTATTAATAACTTTCATAGTTTTTCAGTGTGTTTATAAATTTAAAATGTCAAGTTCTTCCTTTTTTTTTTTTTTTTTTTGATGGTAATGGGGATTGAACCCAGAGGCATTCTACCTCTGAGCTGTTACACCCAGCCCTATTTTTTATTATTTTATTTTGAAACAGGATCTTACAAAATTGCAAAAGACTTTACTAAGTAGCTAAGACTGGCCACAAACTTGTGATTTTCCTACTGGGATTATAATTCTGCCACCACTCCTGGTTTATTCTTTATTTTTGAAACAAGATTTCACTAAATTGCAGAGGGCGTTACTAAGTAGCTGAGGCTGTCCATGAACCTGTGATCCTCCTGTCTCAGCCTCCCAAGTATTGGGATTAACAAAGCATTGGAAGTATTCACTCTGTTCCTCCTCCCTTTTTTGAACCCAGGGGCACTCTGTCTCTGAGCTTCCTTTTTTATTTTATTTAACCCCAGACTTATTTTTTTTTTTTTTAAACACGGTTTCACCAAGTTACATAGGGCTGGCCTTCAGCCTTCAATCCTGCCTCTTAGCCTTCCAAATACTGAGATTACAGGTGTGCTTTGCCACACCTGACTTTACCCACCTTCTTGAGTTCTTGAGAATTTATTCATTTAAGAAATATCTATGAGCTGGGGACAGTGATGCATGACTGTAGTCCCAGTACTTGAGAAACTGGGACAGGAGGATGGTAAATTTGAGGCAAGCCTCATCAAATTTGCAAGACCAGCTGTGCGTGGTGGTGTGGGTTTGGAATCCCAGTACTTGGAAGGCTGAGACGGGAGGATGGCAGGTATTTAGGCCCTCCACAACTTTTTGAGACCCTGTTTCAAAATAAAGAATAAAGTAGGGTTAGGAGTGTAGCTAAGAGGTGGAACGCCTCTGGATTCAATCCCCAATACTAAAACAAAAACAAATAGCAGGACCCTCAGCAAATTAACAAGACCTTGTTTTATTTTATTTGTAGTACTGGGGTTGGAACTCAGAAGCATTCAACATCCTAGCTACATTCCCATCTCTATTTTTTAAACTTACTTTGTTTGTTTGTTTCTTTTTTTTGCAATATTGGGAGTTGAACCCAAGGACATTTTACCTCCGATCTACACCCCAGCCCTATATTTTTTTTTATACAGGGTCTCACTAAGTTGTAGAGGCCTCATTAAGTATCTGAGGATTTCCTCGAACCTGTGATCCTCCTGTCTCAGCCTCCCAAGTATTAGGATTACAAGCGTGCACCACCACACCCGGCTTAAACTTTTTTTTTTTTTTTTTTTTTTTTTTTTTTTTTTTTGGTGGTACTGGGGTTCCTGGAAGCCCTTCTACCTCCGGGCTACACTCCCAGACCTATTTTTACATTTTTATTTGGAAACAGGGTCACCTAAGCCAGCGCGCGCCACTGGCTTCGAACCTGCACAATTCTCCTGTCTCTGCCTCCCAAGCGCGGGGATTACAAGCATGCGCCACCACGCCCGGCCTTAAACTTTATTTTTAAACAGTTTCACTAAGTTGATGAGAGTTTAACTGCTTCCTGAGGCTGCCTGCAACATGTGATCCTCCTATCTCAGCCTCTCCAGTACTGGATTACAAGTGTGCGCCACCATGCCCAGCCTAGTATCTTGTTTTAAACTAAGGCTAAGAAGCCGGACATGGTGGCACACGCTTGTAATCCCTGCGCTTGGGAGGCTGAGACGAGAGGATCGCATAGGTTCGAAACCAGCCTCAGCTACTTAGTGAGACTCTCAGCAACTTAGTGAGACCCTGTTTCCAAATAAAATATAAAATGGGTCTGGGAGTGTAGCGCGGAGGTAGAAAGCCTCTGGGTTTCACCTACAGTACCACCAAAAAATAAAATAAGGCTAAGAGCTGGGTGTGGTGGCACATGCTTGTAATCCAAGCAATTGGGAGTCTGAGACAGGAGGATTATGGTTTGAGGACAGCCTCAGCTACTTTGTGAGGCCCTTTGCAACTCAGTGAGACCCTATTTCAAAATAAAGAATAAAAGTGGGGCTGGAGGTGTAGCTCAGAGGTGGACTGCCCCTAGGTTCCATCCTCAGTAATGCAAAAATTAAAATAAAATAGGGCTGGGGCTATATGTGGTTTTGCATACCTGTAATTCTAGTACCTTGGGAAGCTGAGACGGGAGGATCATAGGTTTGAGACCAGACCCTATTTCAAAAACAAACAAACATTTAATAAAGGGGGTTCTGGAGGCATAGTTCTAAGATAGAATGCCCCACTGGGTTCAGTACCCAGCACTGCAATGAATGAATGAATGAATGAATGAATGAATGAATGAATGAATAGGGCTAAGGGTGTAGCTTGGAGGTAGAAGGCCCCAGGATCAATCTTCATTACCAAAAAGTGCCTGTGATAAATAAAAAGACCCCAGAGATATTTAGGGCACACACAAAAAAAATTAGATTACATCTTTAGTTAATGAGAAGTCTTTAAATTAATTAAAGTTTCAACTAAAAAAAAAAAGTAAACTAGGGCAGGTATGGTGCATGTCTGTAATCCCAGTACCTAGGAGGCTGAGACAGGAAGATCCTAGATTCAAGGCCAGTCTTTGATAACTCAGTGAAACCTGGTTATCCCGCCCCCCCCCAAAAGAAAACTGGGTCTTGGAATGTCACTTGGGTAGAGTGCCATTGGGTTCAATCCCTAATACTACAAAATACTTATTATTCTTTTTTAGGTTATTATTAAAATGAAAATATAAACCGGGTATGGTGGAGCATGCTTGTAATCCCAGCATTCAGGACGCTGAGACAGGAGGATCGTGGTTTGCGGATAGCCTAAGCTACTTAGTGAGGCCCTCCACAATTTAGTGAGACCCTGTTTCAAATAATAAAGAATAAAAAATAGGGCAGGGTGTGTAGATCGGAGGTCAAATGCCTCTGGGTTCCAGACCCACAAAAATAAATAAATAAATAAATATGAAAATATAAAATTAAGAATTTCTCATAGAAAATGAACTACTTGTCCACTAATATAGAATGTATACCTGTGATCCCTGGTCTGGGAAAATCTTTTGCATGTACATTTAATGAGATTAGTTTATTTCTTCACTTTAATCAAAAACTCAACTCTTAAAAAAGGTCAGATATAGGGTATATTCATTTCGAGTCAACCCCCCCATGTCATTTTGGCATGGGGCTGTATTTCTATTTTCTGTATTTCTATCTTCTAATAAACTTTAAATCTTCAGCAACTGTCAAAAAAAAAAAAAAAGGTCAGATATAGGAGCTGGGCATGGTGGCACATGCTTGTAATCCAAGTATTTGTGAGGTGAGACAGGATGATTGCAGGTTGGAGGGCAGCCTTAGCAAGTAGTGAGATTCATCAACCTAGGGAGACCCTGTTTCAAATAAAAGTTTTTTGATTTTTTTTGTTTGTTTGTTTTTCTTAAAAGGGCTGGGGGAGCCTGGCACGGTGGTGCACACTTGTAATTCCAGCATTCAGGAGGCTGAGACCGGAGGATCGCAGTTCACTTACAGCTTCAGCTGCTTAGTAAGGCCCTCCGCAGCTTAGTGAGACCCTGTTTCAAAAATAAGAATAAAAATAGGGTAAGGAGTGTAGCTCGGATGTCAGATGTCCCTGGTTTCCATCCCCAGACTCACAAAAATAAATAAATTAATTAATTAAAAGAAATAAATAGGCTGGGTGTGGTGACGCATGCTTGTAATCCCCGTGCTTGGGAGGTGGAGACAAGAGGATCGCGCAGGTTCAAAGCCAGCCACGCTAGTTTGAGACCCTGTTTCCAACTAAAAAGTATAAAATAGGTCTGGGAGTGTAGCTTGGAAGTAGAAGGGTTTCCAGGAACCCCAGCACCACCAAGATAGATAGATAGATAGATAGATAGATAGATAGATAGATAGATAGATAGATAGATAGGCAGGCTGGAGGTATAGCTCATATATAGAATGCTTCTGAGTTCAATCCTCAGTAAAACAACAACAAAAAGATAGATGTAGTATGAATTTGGCTTTTATTTTTGGTCGAAATATAGGCCGTTCACCTTTTTCATGCTATCTTGTTGCAAATGGTAGACCCTCTAAATAACATGGCATAACCATATCACTAACAGCCAAAAAAGCACTGAATTTTTTATACAACTCTTCTCTATACATAGAATTTCTAAAGAACCTTTAGCTGACCTTTTAACATAACACCTAATAGCACTTAATGGTAGATAGAACATATTTTTTATTTCTCTTTGATGGACATGAACTTACCATACAAATGGGCCTGCCATTTTTCCAAATTCGTACTCTAAAATTATAAAGACGCCCTGTCTTGTCTTCCAGGAAGGCACACAGGATTATTATGAATCTGAGATAATAGGTAAGTATGTCATCCCATATTAGTAATCCTTAGCTTTCATCTTTCACCATTGAAGCTTTTCCAGAGAAATGGTAAACTAGTCCACCCTGAACATTTTATTCAGCAGAGTTAATCCCTGATAAAGGAGATACACAGTTACCCTCAATTATTGTGACTGGGGCTATGGGGATTAGGAAAAGTGTTATGTGCCTCTCCCTTTTTTTTCCCTTGGTTGTATGTGTGTGTGTGGCCCCTTGGATGGAACCCAGGGGGATTCTACCTCCAAACTACATACCCAGCCCTTTACTTTATTTATTTATTTATTTATTTATTTATTTATTTTTGTGGTACTGGGGATGGAACTCAGGGAATTCTACCTCTGAACTACTCCTCCTGCCCTATTTTTATTTTTTGAAACAGGGTCTCACTAAGTTTCAGAGAGACTTAAGTAGCTGAGACTGTCTGTGAACCTGCAGTCTTCCTGTCTCAGCCTCCCAAGTACTGAGATACAAGTGTGCACTATCATGCCTGGCATGCCTCTCCCTATTTACCAGATTTTCTGAAATTTTTTAATATTTTGTGAAGTCATTAATATAAAAATATTAAATCCCAACTTTGTCTTCATAAGTGTAAAAGCTAATTACATATTTTGTTGGCTCTTTTCAGAGCCAAACCTTTTCTTTCTTTTCTTCTTTTCTTTTTTTTCTTTTTCTTTTTTTTTTTTTTTTTTTTTTTTTGTGTGTGTGGGGGGTACTGGGCGTGGAACCCAGGGCCGGGGCTTTTTTACATCCTGGCTATACTCCCAGGCCTATTTTTTATACTTTATTTGGAAACAGGGTCTCACTAAGTTGCTGAGAGGCTCACTCAGTAGCTGAGGCTGGCTTTGAACCTGTGTGATCCTCCTGTCTCAGCCTCCCAAGCGCTGGGATTACAAGCATGCACCACCACACCCGGCTTTTCAAACCTTGTTTTCAAGTGATCAATCTTACTATGTGTTGAAATTTCCAAAGACAGGCCTAACAAGTCCTTAAGAGATAACCTAATTTATGATTCCATTTTATATAAAATAGATCTTTTTTGTGTATGTGGTATTAGGGATTGAACCCAGGGCATTCTACTTCCAAGCTATAACCTCAGCTAGCACTTTTGTTTGTTTTTTGTTTTGAAACAGTCTCACTAGGTTGTGGAGGTTGTCCTTGATTTTGATCCCATTGTCTCAGCCTCCTAAGTACTGAGATTATAGGTATATGTGTCACTACACCCAGCTGTAAATTAGTTCTGATGTGCCTGAGTGCTCAAACATTAGCACTGATCATATCCTACCTTTGTTGACTTAGTTGTAAGTTAAATTTGAAACTAAAAATTTTTTCATCTCTACATCCTTTCCTCTTTAATTATTTTGCATATATATATTTTGTGTATATGTGTATGGCACTGGGGATTGAACCTAGGGGCATTCTACCTTCAAGCTACACCCTCAGCCCTATTTATTATTGTGTGTGTGTGTGTGTGTGTGTGTGTGTGTGTGTGTGTGTGTGTGTGTGTTACTGGGGATGGAACCCAGGGGCATTTCATCTCTAAGCTATATCCCCAGTCTTATTTTTTTTTCGTGTGTGTGTGTGTGTGTGTGTGTGTGTGTGTGTGTGTGTTACTGGAAGTGGAACCCAGGGGCATTCTACCTCCAAGCTACACCACCAGCCCTATTTTTTATTTTTTATTTTGAAACAGGGTCTCACGGAATTGCAAAGGGCCTCACTAAGTAGCTGAGGCAGTCCGCAAATCATGATCCTCTTGTCTCAGCCTCCCAAATGCTGGAATTACAAGTATGCTCCACCATGCCTGGCTGTCTTTCTCTTTTTGAAACAGTCTTAATGATTTTGCAAAGGGCCTGGCTAAGTAGTTGAGGCTGTCCACAAACTGAGATCCTCCCATCTCGTCCTCCCAAATGCTGGGATTACGAGTTGCAGAAGACCTCATTATGTTACTAGGCTGGCCACACTAGGATTACAAGCATTCATCACCATGCCCGGTTAATTTTTTTTTTTTTTTTTTTTTTTTGGTACTGGGGTTGGAAGCCCTTCTACCTCCGGGCTACATTCCCAGACCTATTTTATACTTTTTTTATTTTTGGAAACAGAGTCTCTTAAGCCAGCTGCGCTGACTTCAAACCGGCGCGATCCTCCTGTCTCTGCCTCCCAAACGCGGGGATTACAAGTGTGAGCCACCACGCCCGGCCAGTTCATATCTTTTTAAAATATTTGTCCAGAACTGAGTGTGGTGGCACATGTTTGTACTACTGCTACTTGGGAAATTGAGACAGGAGGATCGCAAGTTCAAGGCCAGCCTGGGAACCTTTTCAGATTCTGTCTCAAAAGACTAGGGGGATATAGCTCAGCGGTAGACCACAAGCCTAGCATACATAAGGCCCAGGGTTTAATCCCCGGTACTGGAAAAAAGGAAGGAAGGAAGGAAGGAGCGAGCGAGCCGAGCGTGGTGGCGCACACTTGTAATCCCAGTACTTGGGAAGCTGAGACCAGAGGATCACAGCCTCAGTTAATTAGTGAAGTCCTCCACAACTTAGTGAGACCCTGTTTTAAAATAAAATTAAAAAAAAAAAAAGGGGAATAGCTTGGAAGCAAAATGCCCCTGGGCTCAGTCCTTGGTCCAGGGAAGCAAGCAAACCCAAACTTGTTTGCCCAGGCATCAATCCCCAGTGTTATGAAGGGAGATAGGAAGGAAAAGAAATTGGCTGTTACTAGGTATGGCAATTGAAACCATTTTCTTTAGCTTTCTCAGTAGCCTAAAATTGTATTTCTTTTTCCAGAAGTAAATTTCTAGCAGCACATTAATAGATTAATGATTGGGCTGGAGGTATAGCTCAGTGGTAGAGGACTTGCCTAGTGTGTGTGAGGCCCTAGGTTTGATCCACAGTAGTACTATATTTTAGCGTAGGTAGTGGGGGTCAAACTGAGGGGTATTCTACCTGCGACCTACACCCCCAGCTCTTTTTCTGTTTTTGTTTTAAACAGGGTCTCACTAGATTGTTGAGTTGCTGAGGCTGTCCCCTAACCTGTAATCCTGTCTCAGCCTACCAAGGACTAAAATTACAGGTGTGCACTACCACACCCAGCTTGTACATTTAAGAAAAGAAAAAGATTAATGATTTGCTTCTTGGTTACCTTGGTACCCACTCAGAATTCTTCTAATCTTATCCTCTTCTATTTGTGCCACTAAGAGATTCTTTTTTGTTTGTTTTAATGGTACTAGGGATGGAACCCAGGGGCATTGTACTTCTGAGTTACAACCCAGGCATAATTTTTAGTCTTTTTATTTTTGAAACAGGGACTCACTGAGTTGCAAAGGTCTCTCTAAGTAGCTAAGGCTGTCCGCAAACTGTGATCCTCCCATCCCAGCCTCCCAAATGCTGGGATTACAAGCCTGAGTGGCCACACCCAGCTAAGAGATCCTTCTGACATGTAAATCAAAGATCACAAATTTTTTCACAGATATATTCTGTCTGGTCTGCATAATGTTAGTTTTTCCCCCTTTAAGTTTAATTGGTTCCCAGCTGGGCATGGTGATACATGCTTGTAATCCCAATATTTGGGAGGCTGAGACCGGAGGATTGCAGGTTTGTGAACAACCGTAGCAATGTAGTGAGACTCTCAACTACCCAGCAGGACTCAATTTCAAAGCAAAAAATAAAAGGAGCTTCAAAAGGACTGAGGGTATATCTCAGAAATAGAATACCCCTGGGCTTAATCCCCAGTACAAGAGAGAGAGTATTGAATTGGTGGTATGTACTGGAGAGGCTGACACAGGAGGCTCACTTAAACCCTGATGTTTGGGGCCAGCATAGACAACTAATATAGCAAGACCCCAAGCACTTAAAAAAAAAAAATTAGGAGAGCTGAGCATGGTGGCTCACACTTGTAATCCCAGCATTCAGGAGGCTGTGACAGGAGGATCGCAGTTCATGGACAGCCTCAGCTACTTAGTGAGGCCCTTTGCAATTCAGTGAGACCCCTTTTCAAAATAAAGAATAAAAAAATAGAGCTGGGGGTATAGCTTGGAGGTAGAATGCCCCTGGGTTCCATCCCCAGTACTGCCCCCCTCAAAACGAGATATTACATAATTCAGGCTTTGGCTTGTCTTGAAAAATTAAAGCATCTGTTCACCTTAGACCTACATTTCAACACAGCCATTGATTCAGGCAGTCTGCTCACTCTTCAATTACCTGTGGTCTTCACTTCATCCTTTTTTATATATATACCAATGCCTGTGTGGTTTATTATTGTTAACCTGCCAAGTGCTTCTGAATACTAGTCACAACCCAGGCAAGGACATTTTCTTCTCACATATCTGTAAGTTCTGACACTGGAGAAAGTAGCACATTGAAAAGCTGTCTCCTAGTGAGGCATGGTGGCATAGGCCTGTAACCCAGTACGTAGGAGGGTGAGATAGGAGGATCACAAATTTGAAACCAGCCCCAGCAACTTAGTGAGACTCTCAGCAACTTATTTTATCTAAGCCATATTTTAAAACAAATAGTAAAAAGGGCTGGGGGTTTGGCTCAGAGGTAGAATGCCACTTTGTTTAATCCTAGTACCAAAACGAAGAAGAAAAGAAGCCGTCTCGTTACACTTAGTGTTGAGACCGAGTCTCTTGATATTTTTCAGTTCGTGACTGTGTGATCCTGTCTTTAAAATATGGCACTGTAGCCGGGCATGGATATGGCACTGTAGCCGGGCATGGTGGCTCACACTTGTAATCCCAGCATTTGGGAGGCTGAGACCGGAGGATCACAGTTCGCGGACCTCAGCTACTTAGTGAGGCCCTCTGCAACTTAGACCCTGTTTCAAAATAAAGAATAAAAAAACAGGGCAGAGTGTGTACCTTGGAGGTCGAATGCCCTTGGGTTCCACCCCCAGACCCCCCCCCCCAAAAAAAAGGCACTGTAAAGCAGTTTCAGAAATTCTCTTACCCTGCCGGGAGTGGTGGCGCACACTTGTAATCCCAGAATTTGGGAGGCAGAAACCAGAGGATCACAGTTTGCAGACAGCCTCAGCTACTTAGTGAGGCCCTTTGCAACTCAGTGAGACTCTGTTTCAAGAAATAAAAAGACTTAAAAAAAAAAAAAAAACAGGACTGGGGGTGTAGCTTGGAGGGAGAATGCCCTTGGAATCCATCCCTAGTACTGCAAAAACAAAAAAACAAAACCTCTTACCTTATAGAAAGAATATGTGTCTCATTCAGAAGAAAGAACATTTTTATCCTGCCTCTTCTTTCTTTTATTATATATTATTATATATTATTATATAATAATATATTAATATATATTATTATATATTTATTACCTTAATATGAAAACCCCTGTACTTCTTACATGTTCTGAAAAAACCGGAGACCTATTTAATACTAAGGTCTATTTTAACTGTATGAATAAAAGTAGTAGTATCCTGAACTTCAAATAGCTGAACTAAAACAGATGAGCCCGTTGCAACCACCAGTGATTCTCTAATCTGAACTGTACAGAATACAATTTATTAATACATGATTTTTGTCTCAACTGTTGCCAACTTTTTTGGCAGTACTGCTTACTCTTTGTTGATTATTTCAGTACCCAGTAACATTATCAAAGAACAGAAGTTGTAGACTTTTCCTCATTACTCAAAAATTAAACAGATTCTGAATTGAAGTGTATTCTGAGAGAAATTTCGTGGTGATAGAAGGAGGGTCTTTTTTTGTACTTCACAAAGACTTTAGTAAAGTTTGCAGTGATCACTTTCCATTTGAGGTTTCACTGTTAACTGGTTGAATATTTGCCTCTCGGGATATTTTTCTGCATTTGATTTTCTATATGCTTTATACAAACTGCATCAGGACAAATAGACTGGTCAAAACAAGTCAGATCTCTGTCAAGCCCCTGCATTATTTGGCAAAATTCAAACTGGGTTTCTGTTTAAGTGCTGCTTTGATATGCCATAGGGGGTGAACACAGAAGCAAATGAAAAAGAACGAGAGAAAGTAATCCCAGAGTTAAAATTAAAAGAGATTACACTTCCAAAAAATGAAACCACAAAAATGAGATATTTATGAAGGTACTCTTTAGGTACTCTGTATTAGGGCTTTCTATAGAATGTTTTTTTCTTTTTTCGTTTTTTTTTTCCCCCCCCCTCAGGTCTGAGGATGAAACCCAGAGGCATTCGACCTCCAAGATATACCCCCTGCCCTGTTTTTTATTCTTTATTTTGAAACAGGGTCTCACTAAGTTACAGAGGACCTCACTAAGTAGCCGAGGCTGTCCAAGAACCGCGATCCTTTGGTCTCAGCCTCCCAAATGCTGGGATTACAAGTGTGTGCCACCACGCCCGGCTAGAATGCTTATTTTTAAGAAACCAGTGATTGTTGACAAAAGTAGAAAATAATGAAGTACCTTGGAATCCCAAAACTTCATAAATGCAACTCAAATAACAGAGTTCATATCTAAGAGATTAAGCTTTAAAAACAACAAATGTGAAGAAAGGAATGCATCTCAGAACTTGAGCACATTGTAGTTTAAACAACCTGTAGCAGAGGTGAAAATGATAGATTCTGTGTACTTTATATTACTGTGGATATCATATTCTATCGTGCTGTTTTTGTCAGTCTTCCAAAAATTGAGCATGTTTTGAACCTTTTCACCTGTTAAATCTTACATACTCATTTGCTTTGGAAGTAGATTACTTAGACCCAGAAATCACAGTCTCCTTAATCTTGGGCAGATCTGTGTCTGCTTAGAGAAACTGTCTGCTTTTATGAGTAGTGTAACTTTAAACAGACCCTTCAAGAACTAATGTTGTAGGTAAAACAGGCAATATCTCTTAATATGTATTGCTAACTATTCTTCATCTTGGCATACAATCCAAATATAAATAAAAATGAGTCTACCTTATTTATATCCTGCCATTTCAACTTGTTTTCTGCCTGGTAAACTTAAATTCATTATAGTGATGCACTGTGGTATGGAAATTCTGGGATTCTGGGATTAGGTTGTATTCTATGGTAGTCTTAAAATGCTAAAACAACTTATATAATACAGGTTTATAAGTGATAGTGCTGTAAAGAGTGCTCTAAACTGGGATCCTGCTGTTCTGTTTGATTTGGACCCAAGGAACTTTTGTGAATTATACAGGGCAAATCTTTGTCTCCAGATATGGCATACTTAAAACTATATGCTGCATATACTTACATATACATACATGTTTGTGTATATTTGTGTGGACATGTTTAAATATATATGTATGAAAGTACCTTAAAGTAGGCATATCTGGTACTATCAAAGAATATACCAAAGCCAGACATGGTGATGCATGCTTATAATCTCAGTACTTGGGAGGCTGAGACAGGAGGAGCACAGGTTCCAGACCAGCCTATACAATATATAACTTAGACCCTGTTTTAAAATAAAACAATAAGCCGGGTGTGGTGGCGCACGCTTGTAATCCCCGCGCTTGGGAGGCAGAAACAGGAGGATCGCGCAGGTTCAAAGCCAGCCGTGCTTGCATAAGAGACCCTGTTTCCAAATTAAAAAAAAAAAAAATTATATATGTGTGTGTGTGTGTGTGTGTGTGTGTGTGTATCTGGGAGTATAGCCCAGAAGGGTTTCCAGGAACCCCAGTACCACCCAAAAATAAATAAATAAATAGAGCCAGGCGTGGAGGCGCACACTTATAATCCCAGTGCTTGGGAGGCTGAGACAGGAGGATCACATAGGTCCAAAACCAGCCTCAGCTACTTAGGCCCTCAGCAACTTTGTGAGACCCTGTTTCCAAATAAAGTATAAAATTGGTCTGGGAGTATAGCCCGGAGGTAGAAAAGCCCCTGGGTTCCATCCCCAGTACCATAAAAGGAAAGAAAAATAGGGCTGGGGGTGTAGCTCTGAGGTAGAATGCCCCCTAGTACCACAAAAAGAAAGAGGGAGGGAGGGAGGGAGACCGAGAGAGACCGGCCATCTGGGCATGGTGGTTAATCCCAGTACTTGGGAGGCTGAGACAGGAGGATCACAGGTTCACAGCCTGCCTCAACAACTTAGCGAGGCCCTCCACAACTTAGTGAGACCCTGTTTCTAAATAAGAAATAAATTCAGGCTGAGGGTTTATTTATTTTATTTTATTTTATTTTTGCGGTACTGGGGATGGAACCCAGGGACATTTGACCTCCAAGAGACACTCCCATCCCTATTTTTTTTTATTCTTTATTTTGAAACGGTCTTACTGAGTTGCAGAGGGCCTTCACTAAGTAGCTGAGGCTATTTTCCAACTATGATTCTTCTATCTCAGTCCCAAGCATGTGCTACCACACCCAGCCAGGCTGAGGGTATATCTCAGAGGTAGAATGCTTCTAGGTTCAATCCACAATCCCACCCCTCCACCCCTACAAAACCAGCCAGGTGTGGTAGCACACACTTGTAATCTCAGTATTTGGGAGGATGAGATGGGGAGATAACAGGTTCATAGCCATCCTCAACTGCTTAGTGAGGCCCTCTGCAACAAATAAGACCCTGTGTCAGAATAAAAGAATAAAATCAGGCTGGGGGTGTAGCTCGGAGGTAGAATGCCCTGGGTCCCTCTCCAGTACCACAAAAAAGAAAGAAAAAGAAAACGAAAGCTGGACGCAATGGCTCATGCCTATAATCCCAGTACTTGGGGAGGCTGATACAGAAGGATCACAGAGTTGCAGCCAGCCTCAGAAACTTATGAGGCCTTCTGCAACTTAGTGAGACCTTGTTTCAAAATTAAAAAAAATAAAATAAAATAAAATAGGTCTGGAGGTATAGCTCAGAGTTAGAATGCCCCTGGGTTAGCTGGGTGTGGTGGAGCACACTTGTAATCCCAGCATTCGGGAGGCTGAGACTGGAGGAGGATCGTGGTTCGCGGACACCCTCAGCTACTTAGTGAGGCCCTCTGCAACTTAGTGAGACCCGGTTTCAAAATAAATAATAAAAAATAGGGCAGGAGGTATAGCTTGGAGGTCAAATGCCCCTGGGTTCCATCCCCAAACCCACACACACACACACACACACACACACACAAAGAATGCCCCTGGGTTCAATCCCTAACACACATACAAAAATAAATAAATAAATAAATAAATATCGGGCATGGTGGCACATCCTTGTAATCCCAGTACTTGGGAGGCTGAGACAGGATTGCACATGCAAGGACACCCTCAGCAAATCTTCAATTTAGTGAGACACTGTTTCAAAATAGAAATGAAAAAATAAGGTTGAGGGTGTAACTTGGAGGTAGAATGCCACCGGGTTCAATCCAGTGTCATAAAAATAAATACACAAAGTAGGGCTGGGGTTGTAGCTCAGAGGTAAAACGCCTCTGGAGTCAATCCTCAGTGCCAAAGAAAGAAGAAACAAACCAAGATGGGCATGGTGGTGCATGCCTAGTAATTCTAGTACTTGGGGGGCTGACTGAGACAAGAAGATTCCATGTTCAAGAATAGTCTCAGAATCGAGTAGGTTCGAAGCCAGCCCCAGCTACTTAGGTCCTTTGCAATTCAGTGAGACCTTGTTTCAAAATAAAAATAAAAAATAGGGCAGGGGGTAGAGCTCGAAGGTAGAAAAGAAAAGAGAAAAAAAAAAAAAAAAAAACAGCCCCAGCAACTTAGTAAGACCCTGTAAAGGTCAGGGTATGTAGCTCAGAGATAGAATTCTCCTGGATTTAATCCCCCCAGTACAAAAATAAAAAGACACACACAGTACAAAAACACACACACACACACACCACCCTGCTCTCCTAGGTGTGGTGGTGCACACTTCCATTACTTGGAAGGCTGAGATAGGAGGATTGCAAGTTTGCGACCAGCCTCGGCTAATTTGAGGCTCTGTTTCAAATTAAAGAATAAAAAATAGGGCCGGAGGTTGGGCTCAGAGGTAGAATGCCCGTAGGTTCAATTCCCAGTGCTGGGCTGGGCTGGGCTGGGCATGGTGGTGCACACTTGTAATCCCAGCATTTGGCATCTGAGAAAGGAAGATTGGTTGGTCGGTAGCCTCAACTACTTAGGCTCTTTGCAACTCAATGAGACCCTGTTTCAAAATAAAGAATAAAACATAGGGCTGGGGATGTAGCTCGGAGGTAGAATGCCCCTGGGTTTCATGATTCCCACTACCCACCTGGGTTCTACAAAAACAAAACGGGGGTGGGGGAAGAGGGGTTTTAGCTCAGTGATCAAATGATTGCCTCGCATGAAGAAGGGCCTGGTTCAGTACCTAGCACTACAAACTCAAAACATTTTCCCCAGTTGAAAGGAATTGTAGGTATCAGAATGCCGGTATAATTTAAGGTGCAGTGTTCTCTATTGACAATAAAATTCCTATGTCCTACATTTACTCAGCTTTAAAGAGAAACTTGATTTTTTCTTCTTTTTTAATAATCTTTTTGTCAAAAAATTATGTTTTTTTTCCTGAACTGATAGCAGCCACATTCCAGAACAAAGTCTGAGACTTAATTTTACCTTAACTCAGCCTGTATGTCAGACTGTTGTTTATAACACAAAAAGATATGCTATATGAAAACTTATCAAACTGTTTTTTTTCTTCCCTTTTTGTGAATACAGGGGCCCTAGGTACTCAAGGCTTAGGAAGGAGGATCACAAATTCAAGGCCATCCTGGGCAACTTAATGAGACACTGTATCAAAATAAAAAAAATAAAAAGAGCCAGGCATGGTGGCACATACCTATATCCCAGTACTTGGGTGGCTGAGACAGGATGATCTTATTTATGCAGCCAGCCTCAACAACTTACTGAAACCCTCTGCAACTCACTGAGACCTTATTTCAAAAATAGGTGTGAAGTGTAGCTCAGAGGTAGAATGCCCCTAGGTTCAATCCTCAGTACCACAAAAACAAATGAGGTGGGTGTGGTGATGCCTGCATATAGTCCCAGCACTTGGGAGACTAAGAAAGGAGGATTGAAAGTTTGAAGCCAGCCTCAGCAACTTAGGCCCTTTGCAACTTAGACCCTGTTTCAAAATGAAGACTATAATTTTAAACATAAAGGGTGTAACTCAGAGGTAGAATGGCCCTGGGTTTACTCCCCAGGACTGTAAAAATAGGTAGGTAGGTCAGTCAGACGGACGGACGAACGGACGGACGGACAGATGGACTGGAAGTAGCTCAGTGTTAAAGTGCCTCCATGGTACCACATACAAAAAATTAATTAAACTAAGAAATTAATGTATATAATAGATTTGAAATACTGGAGAAAGTAACGATCAAACTTATTCCAGGTTAAATATACTCAAATATAAACTCCTAGAATTAATTTTGTTTTGATAGAAGGAAGGAAGGGCATTTTTGGAAAACACTGTTGAATTTTCAGGAAAATAGGATCTTCAGTTCTTTGTTCTTTTTTGTTATTGGTTAGGTGAATGGGGTTTTTTATTGGGTGAAGTCTCACTGTGTTGCCCAGGCTGACCTTGAGCTCCTTAGCTCAAGTGATGCTCCCAACTCAGTCTCTGGAGTAGCTAGGGTTACTAGTATATCACCCGGTGCATAGCCCTTTCATTTTGAATGAGATTTGGCCTCTTCCTTTTTTTTTTTTTTTTTTTTTGGTGGCACTGGGGGTCTAACCCAGAGGCTTTTTACCTCCAGGCTATACTCCCAGACCTATTTTATACTTTATTTGGAAACAGGATCTCACTATGTAGCTGAGGCTGGCTTCGAACCTGTGCGATCCTCCTTTCTCAGCCTCCCAAGTGCAGGGATTACAATTGTGCGCACCACGCCCGCAGCCTCCTTCCTTTGAATCAAAATAATTTCCACTAAATATTTAATGGGGCTTAAATTTTTGTTTATAAACTTTGATAAAAATAAGCTAATTTATTAAGCAGCTCCTCAGGAAGCATTTTCAAAGATAAGGTCATAAATAGCGAGCGCGCGTGCGTGCGTGCGTGCGTGTGTGTGTGTGTGTGTGTGTGTGTGTGTGTGTGTGTGTTGGGTGTTGAATAACCCAGGGACATTCTACCTTTGAACTGCTCTGAAATATACCCCTAGCCCTTTTTATTTTCATTATAAAACAAGGTCTCACTAAGTTGCTAAGAGTCTTGCTAAATTGCTAAGGCTGGCTTCCAACCAGGATTCTCCTGTCTTAATCTCCCAAATACTGGGATTTTGGGTGTGTCCCACCATGCCTGGTGTAGTCATAGCTTTTGAGTCCATTTACATTATTAACTGTATCCATTCAGATTAGACAGTGTCCTAAGTGGGAGTCTAACTTGAGTTTTTATATATGATATAGAATTTGCTCAGCCTTGACAAGAGTTTTGAATTGATAACATATCTGCAGTTTGGGCATTTTTATTTGACTTCTGCCTGTTTTTTGATAGGTAGGCATGTTTGCTCCTTTATTTTTACCTGAAGAAGTTATCTTAAGTTATGTTTCTGTTTAGAATTTAAGAAAAAAAGGACAAAAATTCCCCAAGAGAATTTCATGTGAGCATTCAGTAGCAAATGAGCCACACCTAGGAACCTGATGGATAAACTGTGCAACTCTTAGCCGGGCAGGTGGCGCACGCTTGTGATCCCCATGCTTGGGAGGCGGAGACAGGAGGATGTGCAGGTTCAAAGCCAGCCACGCTGGCTTAGGAGACCCTGTTTCCAAAAATAAAAAAGCATAAAATAGGTCTGAGAGTGTAGCCAAGAGGTAGAAGGGGCTTCCAGGAACCCCAGTACCACCAAATATATATATCTTTTTAAGCAGCTCTTCAGGAAGCATTTTCAAAGATAAGGTCATAATTAGCGTGCGCGCGCTCGTGTGTGTGTGTGTGTGTGTGTGTGTGTGTGCGCGCAACTTTGGAACATTCTGACCCTGATGAAGTCCTGTGTCTTTACAAAATTACTTTTTAGGCTGGGGTATATAGCTCAATATTAGAGCACATGCTTAGCATGCCTAAGGCTTGGAGTTTGATTCCTAGCATATTACCACACACACACACCTCTGCCCCAGTTACTTCTTAAATAGGAATTTAATCTTCTTGTCACTATCTTGTCATTTGGCCCAATTCTGTGTAGAAGTAAGGGGTTTTAATTTTAGCCTTTTTGTTTCTCTAAGGGACTTTGCTATCATCTGAGAGCTGAAAGACTTTATATAACTTGAATATCTTATTGTTAGAGATGTGAAAATATTTCATATCAAACTTTACTTTTTTGTACATGTGGTACTGGGGATTGAGCCAAGGGGCATTCTACCTCCAAGTCACATCTCCAGCCCTATTTCTTATTCTTTATTTTGAAACAGTCTCACTGAGTTGCAGAGGGCCTCACTAAGTAACTGAGGCTGTCTTTGAACTGCGATCCTCCTGTCTCAGCCTCCCAAATGCTGGGATTACGAGTGTGTGACACCATGCCTGGCTCTTATTTTATTTTTATTTTGGCCAGGCGTGGTGGCGCATGCTTGTAATCCCCGCACTTGGGAGGCGGAGTCAGGAGGATCGCGCTGGTTCGAAGCCAGCGCGCTGGCTTAAGAGACCCTGTTTCCAAATAAAAAAAGTATAAAAAAAGGTCTGGGAGTGTAGCCTGGAGGTGGAAGGGCTTCCAGGAACCCCAGTACCACCAAAAAAAAATTAATTAAATAAAATAAAAAATAAAAATATAAAAATAAAATGGGCTGGCAGGTGCATAGCTCAGAGATAGAATTCCCCTTGGTTCAATCTCCTGTACCGAAAATAAAAGGAAAGGAAAGGAAGGGGGGGGGGGAATAAAGGAAGGAAGGAAGGAAGGAAGGAAGGAAGAGAAAGAAAGAAAGAAGCAACAGTCTTATGAGGTGCCCTGAGTAGGAAAGAGACTTGGAATTAGATGTGTGTGTATGGGGGGGAGCACACACCGTAATCCCAGTACTTCAGAGATTGAAACAGGATGATTGCAGGCTTAAGATCAACCTCAGAAACTTAGCAAGACCCTGTTTCAAAATAAAAATAAGACTGAGGGTGTGGCTTGAAGGCAGAATGGCCCTGAGTTTATAATCTAATACAAAAAAGGGGAAATATGAGCCTCAGATACCTTACCATTTTTATTATCATAATATCATCCCAGAGGAACCTCAGATGTACATATTGGTTTTTGGAAAAGTTTACTTAAAGTTTTGGGGTTCCAGTTCTACTTTGAAGACATCAGCCTTGACTATAAAGTGTGTAAAGGTAATATGGAAATGTTTGCTATACCTAATAGAATAACAAAGTCAAGGCAGTTTACAATTTGGATTGGTTTTATTGACATCAACCCATTCTCTTCCATTCTTACCACCATCTGTGTACCTGTAGCAGGGATTTGAGGAAGGGTGTCTTCAGGATACCCTTCAACTACTTAGGCCCTCCACAACTTGGTGAGACCTTTTCAAAATAAAGAATTAAAAAATAGGCTGGGGGTGTGGTTCAGAGGTAGAATGCCCCCGAGTTCAGTCCCCAGTACTACAGATAGATGGTTGGATTGTGGATGGATGGATGGATGAATGGATGGAGTCTTTTCCAAAATTTGTGTTGTTTTTATCGTGGTACTGAGGTTTGAACCCAGGGGCATTCTGCCTCCAAGCTATGTCCCAGTCCTGTTTTTTATTTCTAATTTTGAAAAAGGGTCTTAATAGCTGGGTGTGGTGGCGCACGCTTGTAATCCCTGCACTTGGGAGGCTGAGACAGGAGAATCGCACAGGTTCGAAGCCAGCCTCAGCTACTTAGTGAGGCTCTCAGCAACCTAGTGAGACCCTGTTTCCAAATAAAAATATAAAATAGGTCTGGGAGTATAGCCTGGAAGTAGAAGACCTCTGGGTTCCACCCCCAGTACCACCAAAAAAAAAGAAAGAAAGAAAGAAAGAAAGAAAGAAAGAAAGAAAGAAAGAAAGAAAGAAAAGGGCCTTAATAAATTGCAGAGGGCCTCATTAAGGCCACCAAGCCTGGTTTTTCCCAAAGTTTGTAACCATTTTTCTTTTAAGATAGCTTCAGCTGGGCAAGGTGGCTCATACCTGTAAATCCCAGTACTAAAACAGGAGGATCACAGGTTAAGGGCCAGCCTTAGTAACACCATGATTCAGAATAAAAAATAAAAGCTGGGCATGGTGGCGCATACTTGTAAACCCAGTACTTGGGAGGCTGAGAGAGGAGGATCCGGGTTTGTGGTCAGCCTCAACTACTTAGTGAGGCCCTCCGCAACTTAGTGAGACCCTGTATCAAAATAAAGAATAAAAAATCTGACTGGGGTTATAGCTCAGAGGTAGAATGCCTCTGGTTTCGATCCCCGGCACCCCAAAATAAATAAATTAATTAAATTAAAAGAGTTGGGAGTGTAGCTTAGGTGTAGAGTCCCCTTAGATTCAATCTTCAGTACCAGGATACAAAAAAGAAATACAGATAGTTCATTTATCTAGGTGGGATTACCATGTCCTTCTGTGTGTATGTACACATATACATGTTGTACAGGTGCTTTCCCTTCTCCCCAGCCCTTTTAAAGTTGACGGCTTTGTCCCTCACTGTTCAGTATAATAGTTTGTAGATTCACTAAGAGAGCTTGTGTAGTAATGCTTGCTTTATTTTTTTTTCTCTTCCACTCTTGTTTTACTTTTTACTTTTTTTCCTTGTGATGTGACATTTTCAGCTGATGTATTGAAAGCAAATCCTTCTAATTTGGGAGCCCAGATCACAAGAGTGAGTTTTTCTACTAGTGTCTTTAGCTGTATATCTTTTTGTGTGTGTCTTTCTACCCTCCCCTTCCCAGTGCGAAGAGATTCAAACACATTCATAAATATTAGGTAAGAAAATTCCTTTGTCTGTGGAACATCATGCCTCTCTACAAAGCAATGTCCACTTATATTGGGTCAGATTTCTTGCCCAGCTCTATTGTAAAAGCTCAAACTAATTGTGTGTTTGATTTTGTTTTATTTCTTTCTTAATATCTAATGTGTTTTAAATAATTTTAGTTCTGTCTTTAATGCAGATACATATGTCTGGATTCTGTCACCAGTGTGTCATGGCACTATTGTTTTTTGGTTGTTTCTTTTGTTTCATTTTAAGGAAAATTGAACAGTAGCCTCTAAAAAAAAATTCTGTTACCTGGATTTTAAGTAATAAAATCTTTGACTTGTCTCTATTCTCCCTTATCCCCTGGATATTTCTCTCAAGGCCATAAAGGAATGAAAAGACATATATTAATCTCTAATTTCAGCAGGCTGACCAGATGGAAGTGGTCAGACTGGTGAGCACTGACCTGCTACCATTGGAAGATCTCGCTTAGGATTAATACTTAACAGAAAACCTTCGTGCTGAAAAGAAGTAACACCTTTTATGGTGAAATAAAAAGACATTTTCTATTTGTTCTGATTAAAATAACCTCCCCATGTAAGCTGTACATTGCTTTTTAAAAATCTTACACCTTGGGTGATTATCTGTACTAGCTAACCCCTTTCTGTACTCTTTGGCCTGTGTTACTACAATTTATCTCATGTTCTGTTTGTCTAATTTTGCATCCTGGAAGAACAGATGGTTAAATAGTCCCTTTTCTTTCCTCCCAGTGTTCTAAAATTTGCTCGTTCTTCTCAAGTGACTTTACATTGTCCAATAAAGCAAATGATATGCTGTCCTGATTAGAAATGTAAATACTCTAAGAGTCATACCAAAGTAATCAACCATTGTGTTTTCAGTTACCATAAAGTGTAATAGTTTATTCTACACTAGTAAATATTCTAAAGGTTTGCTTTCAGATTCCCAAGTTAACTCTAAATCACCCACTCTCTGTTCCTTTTTTCTGTTACCCCAGAGGTTAAAAGATCTCAAACAGAGAGAATTTGCCCGAAATGTCTCCTCAAGGTCCCGTAAGGATGAGAAGAAACAAGAAAAAGCCCTTCGACGACTTCATGAGTTGGCAGAGCAAAGAAAACAAGCTGAATGGTAAGGATTTTTTTTTTCTCAGAGTATTATAATCCTAAGATATAAAGTTACGCCAGGTATGGTGGCACATGCCTATAATCCCAGTACTTGGGAGGCTGAGACAGTAGGATCGCAAGTTCAAGGATTGCTTCAGCAAGTAGTGAGATGCTCATCAACCTAGCTAGTACAACCTAGCAAGACCCTGTTTAAAAATAAAAGTAAGAATAAAAAAATAGGGCTAGGGGTGTAGCTCAGAGGTAGAATGCCCCTGTGTTCAATCCTCAGTATGTTTTTTTAAAAAAGGATTTAACGTTATAAACTAGAGCCAGGTGCAGTGGCAGTTGCCTGTAATCCCACTATGTGGGAGACAAGAGGATCAAAGATTTGTAGCCAGTTTCAGAAACTTAGTCTGTTTCAAAATTAAAAGATAAAAGAGGACTCTCTGTATAGCTCAGAGGTAGAACACCCCTTGGTTCAATCCTTAGTACTACAAAAAATAGCCTACCAATCTCAATAAGTCAGAAATGATGCTACTATGTTATTCCCACTCTCTAATATTCTTCTTTTGTAGAAAAGCACAATATTCTATTCTATAGCTAAAAAGTATTGGGGCTTATATTCAAGTGCTATTATTGCCTATTAAGTACCATACAGTTAGTACTAACTAGTCTAAAGCCTATAGAATTACATCTCTTTCTCTGTAGGTTCCTGCCCTCATGAGTGGTCTTTTTTTTTTTTTTTTTTTTTTTTTTTTTGCGGGTCTGGGGATGAAACCCAGAGGCATTTGACCTCCGAGCTACACCCCTGCCCTATTTTTTATTCTTTATTTTGAAACTGGGTTTCACTGAGGTGCAAAGGACTTCACTAAGTAGCTGAGGCTGTCCGCGAACTGCGATCCTCCAGTCTCAGCCTCCCGAATGCTGGGATTACAAGCTGTGCGCCACCATGCCCGGCTTATGAGTGTTCTTTTTAAGTGTTCTTTCAGCTGGGCATAGTGGCACACGCTTGTAATCCCAGCTTTTGGGAGGCTGAGACAAGGTCGCAGGTTCACAGAATAAAATAAAGAATAAGAATAAATAAATAAATAAAATAAAGAATAAAAATAAAGAATAAAATTTCAAAATAAAGAATAAAAATAAATAAATAAATATAAATAAAGAATAAAAATAAAATAAAGAATAAAAATAAAATAAAGAATAAAAATAAATAAATAGGGCTGGGGGTGTAGCTCAGAGGTAGAATGCCCCAGGGTTCCATCCCTAGAACTGCAAAAAAAAAAAAAAGTGTTCTTTCATAGTTCTTGTTGATTGTCAAAGTTCTGTATGGTATTTAGCCTTCAGAGGAATGTACCTCGTGTTCAGTGAAATTTTCAAACAACTAGACTCTGCAGACCCAAATTTTGAGGGTGCTTGTTGTTTGTTGGTACTGGAGATTGAACCCAAAGCCTTGTACCTACTAGTTAAATGTTGTACCACTGAGATGCAATCCCAGCCTGGACTTAATAGTTTTATTTTGTCCCTTTTTTGTTTGTTTGTTTGTTTAACTTATTCACTTGTATTTTGGAGAAAGAAGGAACAGAGAGGGCATATAGTGTAAGTTTTAAAACAATCTGTGATCTCTAATGTTGAGTTAAACTGCCAATAAAAATATTTTGATTCCTTCTTTGGCAACTAAACACATCCTTCTTGGCCATGTTAAGAGTGCCTCCTTAAAATATGTATACCACGCCACTTTCTCCTTCAGGACATATTATAATGGATTTTTTTTCAGAAGTAACTTTTTTTAGTTTCTGGCTTTATAAATGAACAATTAATAGATGACTTAGTAGGGCTCAGTGGTAAACCACTTGCAAGCACAAGGCCTTGAGTTCAATCCCCATTTCCAGCAAAAAAAAAAAAAGACCAAATAATCTCAAGAGAATAAAAGAAGATTTGGTCTGTTAAATAAGTATTTATTTATCCTAGAAGGAATGCAAGACCCTATAGTAAGTTATTGGAGTAACATGTCAAAGGCTAAAAGCAAATTATCAAAATTAATCTTTTGCCAGGCGTGGTGGTGCATGCTTATAATCCCAGTACTTGGGAGGCTGAGGATGGAGGATCACAGGTTCATGGCCAGCCTCAGCTACATAGTGAGACCCTCTACAACTTAGATCCTGTTTTAAAATAATAAGAAATAGGACTGGGAGTGTATTCTTTATTTTGAAACAGGGTCTCACTGAGTTGCAAAGGGCCTCACTAAGAGGCTGAGGCTGTTCGGAAACTACAATCCTCCTGTCTCAGCCTCCCAAATGCTGGGATTACAAACATCTGCTGCCACACCCAGCTTCTTCCCTCCTTTTTCTAAAGGGTCTTACTAGCTAGGCATGGTGGCACACAAGACACTCAGCAACTTATCAAGACCCTATTTCAAAATAAAAAGTGCTGGGGATGAGGCTGGTGGTAGAACATCTGGTATTCGTCTCCAGTAACCAAAAATAAAAGGAGAAAGAAACAGGATCTCACTAAGTTGCCTAGGACCTAGCTAAATTGCTAACCCTTGCCTTGAACCTGTAATCTTCCTTTCTCAGTGTCTCAGCTTCCCCCACTACACCCAGCTAAAGTGAATCTCCTTTTTATTCAGTTTAAGTTTTGTTTTGTATTTAGGGGTGTGTGTTATTGTGGAGTAGATTTCATTTCACTGTACAAGTATATTTTGCTATAAAATTCTGTTGGGTTCACTTCTTCTAATAGCAAATTGATGCAGCAAGAGGTACCACATTATGTGAATGTTTTTGGTCTCTGAGTTGAAGACAGTTGCTATGGTTTAGATAACAAGAATTTTATCCAAATAGATGTATAATTTAGTTCTTGGTTGTTTTGGGTGTCTGTGTGTATATGTATTGGTTCATTACTGGGGATCAAACCCAGAAGCATTCTACCTCTAAGCTACACCCTAGCCCTATTTTTTTTTTTTTTTTTTTTGAAACAAGTTCTATGTTGATGAGAGCCTCTCTATTTGTTGAGACTGTCCTAGAACCTATAATCCTCCTGTCTTAGCCTCCCAAGTGCTGGGATTACAAGCATGCACCACCATGCCTGGCTAGTTCTTGAATTTGAAATTCAAAAGCTGCCCAGATAGTCTACAAAATAGGCAGGTAGAACACTGTCGGTAAGGTTCCTTATTGTTTCTATTGTCAAAGCTGAAAATGTGCTTGGTCACGTACATAATGGCCATTGTTTTATGTTTCCAGAATGTTATAGTAGCTCCTGTGGTTTCACTTTCTGTGATTTCAGTTATTTGTAGTCAGCTTTGGTCTGAAAATATTAAATAGAAAGTTTAAGAAATAAATAATTTATTGCCATCCTTTTTTTGGGGGGGGGGGTGGAACCAGGGGCATTTAACCTCTGAGCTACACCCCCAGCCCTATTTTTTATTCTTTCTTTTGAAACAGGGTCTCACTGAGTTGCAGAGGGCCTCACTAAGTAGCTGGGGCTGTCTGTGAACCGTGATCCTCCGGTCTCAGCCTCCCATATGCTGGGATTACAAGCATGCACCATCACACCTGGCCAAATTATTGCCATTCTGAGTAGTGTAATGAAATCTCAAACTGTTCAACTCTATGCTACCTGGCACATGAATTAACCCATTGTCCAGTGTATCCAGGCTATAGGTGCTGTCTACACATTAGAGAAAGAGAAAGACCACATATATATTATCATAGTATATTATTATAACTGTCCTATTATATCATTGTTGTGAATTTCTTACTATGCCTAATTTGTAAATTAAACTTCATAGGTGTGTGTGGTGTGTATGAAAAAACAGTGTAAATTGGGTTCAATATTGTCTGTGGATTCGGGTATTTACTTGAGGTCTTTAAACATCCCCCATGAATAAGGAGTGACTTCTGTATTATAAAACCAAAGCAGCCAGGCATGGAGGCATACGCCTGTAATCCAAGTACTTGGGAGGCTGAGATAGGATCATAGGTTCACGGCCAGCTTCAGCTACTTAGTGAGGCCCTCAGCAACTCAGTGCAGCCCTGTGTCAAAATAAAAAAAAGAAAATAGGCCTGAGGGAGACAAGCATGGTTGCGTGGGCTAGTAATCCCAGTACTTGGGAGGCTGAGACCGCAGTTCAAGGACAGTCTCAGCAAGGAGTGAGACTGTCATCAATCTAGTGAGACCCTGGGGTTGTAGCTCTGAGGTAGAATGCCCAATGCTGCACACATACACACAAGAAGGGCTGATGAAGTAACTGAGAGGTAAAAACGCTCCTGGGTTCCATACCCAGCACCACCCAAAAAAATAAAACTTTTATGTGATACACAGGAGATTGGCATAGACATTTTAACTTCCAAGACAGATATACGGACCCACAGACTGCCACAGGGTAGCATGATCGAGGTTTCTTTTTTTCTTCTTCTTCTTTTTTTTTTTTTTTTTTGGTGGTACTGGGGTTCCTGGAAGCCCTTCTACCTTCGGGATACATTCCCATGGGCTACACTCCCAGACCTATTTTTTTTACTTTTTATGTGGAAACAGGGTCTCTTAAGCCAGAGAGGCTGGCTCCGAACCAGCGCGATCCTCCTGTCTCCGCCTCCCAAGCGCGGGGATTACAAGCATACGCCACCACGCCCGGCTAGAGGTTTCTATATTTAATTCAAAATATGTACTTTAGGGGGTGGATACTGTGAACCGAACCCAGGGGCATTCTACAAATCTCTGAGCTGCACCCCTAACCCTATTTTTTTTTTTTTTTAAATTTTTAAACAGGGTTTTGCTATGTTGCTGAGGGCCTGACTAAATTGCTAAAGCTGGTTTCAAACCTGTGGTCCTCCTATCTCAGCCTCCCAGATACTTATTTGGAAACAGTCTCTCTAGGTTGATAAGAATCTCACTACTTGCTGAGGCTATATTCAGTACTCCTGTCTCACCTCCCAAGTACTGGGATTACAGATGTGTACCACCAAGCCTAGCAGGCATTCTACCTCTGAACTATATTCCCAGCTCTGTTTTTTGTTTGTTTTGTTTTGTTTTCTGATACTAGGGATCAAAACCAGAGGCATTCTACCTCTGAGCTATACCCCCAGCCCTATTTTATTTTTGAAACAGGGTCTCCCTAGGTTAATGAGAGTCACTATTTGCTGAGGCTTTTCTCAAACCTACCATCTTCCTGTACTAGGATTATAGTATTGTGCCACTATGCCCGACCTTGTATACATTTTTTTTTGTACTGGAAATTGAACCCAGGGGCATTCTACCTCCAAGCTAAACCCCCAGCCCTTTTTTCTTATTCTTTGTTTTGAAACAGGGTCTCACCGAGTTGCAGAGGGACTCACTGAGTAGCTGAGCCTGGCCAAATACTGGGATTATAAGTGTGCACCACCACGCCTGGCTCTTATGTAGTGTGTGTGTGTGTGTGTGTGTGTGTGTGTGTGTGTGTGTGTGTGTGTGATATACATACATACATACATACATACATACATACATACATACTGGGAATGGAACCCAGAGAGAGAGATATGGAACCCAGGGGCATTCTACCTCCAAGCTACACTCTCAGCCCGACTTTTTATTCTTTATTTTGAAGCAGGGTCTCACTGAGTTGCAAAGGTCCTCACTAAGTAGTAATTGAGGCTGTCCTCAAACTGTAATTCACCTGTCTTAGACTCCCAAATGCTCTTATGTATATTTTTTTTAAATGAAATTTGACAGCCAGGTGTGATGGCATATGCATGTAATCCCAGATACTTGGGAGGCAGAGACGGGAAGATCACTGCCTTCAAACTGGAAGGTTTGAAGTCAGCTTCAGTAACTTAATGAAACTCTATTTCAAACTAAAATTCAAGCCAGGTGTGTAGCGCACGCTTGTAATCCCAGTGCTTAGGAGACTGAGACAGTTGGATCGCACAGATTCAAAGCCAGCCTCAGCTACTAAATGAGGCTCTTAGCAACTTGATGAGACTCTGTTTCCAAACAAAGTATAAGATAGGTCTAGGAGTATATCCTAGGTAGAAAAGTCCCTAGGTTCAATCCCCAATACCACTTAAAAAATAAAAAATAAAAAATCAAATAGGGCTGGGAGTATAACTCAGAAATACAATGTCCCTGAGTTCAATTCCCAGTTCTGCAAATAATAATAATAATAATAATAATAACAACAACAACAACAACAACAAAATAAAAAATAAAGAAATTTAGCTGGGCGTGGTGGTGCACGCTTGTAATCCCAGCGCTTGGGAGGCTGAGACAGGAGGATCACATGGATTCTAAGCCAGCCTCAGCTACTTAGCCTCTCAGCAACTTAGTGAGACCCTGTGTCCAAATAAAGTATAAAATGGGTCTGGAAATGTAGCCTGGAGGTAGAAGGCCCCTGGATTTCATCCCCAGCACCATTAATTAATTAATTAATTAATTATAAATAATAAATAATAGGTCCAGGAGTATAGCCTAGAGGTAGAAAAGCCTCTCGTTCTCACCCCCAGTACAATCAAAGGAGAAAAAAAAGAAAGAAGTTTGAAAGCATAGAGGAAATTAGATTTTTTTTTTTCCATTTTGTTTTTACAGTTCTGGAGATAGAACCTTCATATTAGCACATGCTAATCATGTGTTCTACCAATAGACTGCATCACCAGCCCCTAAATTTTGTGTGTGGGGGGTACTAGAGCTTGAATCCAGAGGCATTCTGCCTCCACACTACTCACCTACCCCTATTTTATTTGAAATAGGGTCTCTAGGTTGCTGAGACTCTCGATGCATTGTTTAGGCTGTCCTTGAATCTGCAATCTTTCTATTTCAATTTCCCCAGTACTGAGATGCGTGTACCACTGTGCCCAGCTGATTTATTTTCCTTTAGCTGAGTGAAACATAACCTTTGAGAATAGATTTATAGCCATATGTTTGATAATTTACCGAAGTGTAGGTTTATAGAATAAGAAATGAGATCAGAAACTGGTTGAGGTATATAGTACTAAATGGTAATGATGGAGTATTTGAGTTGTAAGATAAGCTTTACAATTTCTAATGTAGGCAACTTAAGAAGAAAAAAATAACTGGATGGCCTTAAAAATTTAGGTTGGTAGGTTAATAGAATGAGAACATTGCCTGACTTTCAGTGACAAGTTTTATTTATTAGTACAGGGCTAAGGAATGGCCACTACTTAATGGCTTTTAGACCTAACTATGATGAATGGTAAAAGATGTGTACTTTATGAGCCAGGCGTGGTGGCGCATGCTTGTAATCCCTGCGCTTGGGAGGCGGAGGATCGCGCAGGTTCGAAGCCAGCCACGCTGACTTAAGAGACTGGGAGTGTAGCCCGGAGGTAGAAGGGCTTCCAGGAACCCTAGTAACCACAAAAAAAAAAAAAAAGATGTGTACTTTATAAAATATATAAGATATACTCCTAAGCCTGTTTTTCATTTTATTTCTCTTTTTAAAACCATTGTGTAGTGTACCTGGAAGTGGTCCTATGTTCAGACCAACCACAGTGGCTGTAGATGAAGAAGGTGGAGATGAAGATAAGGATGAATCAACTACAAACAGTGGGACAGGTACCACTGCTGCTTGCAGTCTGGGATCTGAATTCTCTACAGATAAAGGAGGTCCCTTCATTGCAGTACAAATCACCAATACCACTGGACTGGCACAGGCACCTGGGTTACCCTCCCAAGGCATCAGCTTTGGCATTAAAAATAATCCGGGGACCCCACTGCAAAAGTTAGGAGTGTCATTTTCCTTTGCCAAGAAGGCTCCAGTAAAACTCGAATCAATAGCATCAGTTTTCAAGGACCATGGAGAGGAAGGAACCTCTGAAGATGGAACAAAACCTGATGAGAAGAGCGCTGACCAAGGACCACAGAAGGTGGGAGATGCTGACGGAAGCAGTCATCTTGATGGGAAGAAAGAAGATGAAGACCCTCAGGATGGAGGGTCCCTTGCCTCAACATTATCCAAGTTAAAAAGGATGAAGCGAGAAGAAGGAACTGGAGCTACAGAGCCAGAGTATTACCACTACATCCCCCCAGCACACTGTAAAGTAAAACCTAATTTTCCCTTCTTGCTCTTTATGAGAGCCAGTGAACAAATGGAAGGTGAAAATAGTACACACTCCAAGAATGCCCCAGAGAGCAAAAAAAGCAGTTCTCCCAAGCCTAAAAGCTGTGTTAAGGTGACAGCAAGCCAAGGAGCAGAAAAGACAGTTGGTGAAGTCTCTGAGCAGCAGAAGGAAACCACTGAGGCTGAGCCTTCAGAGCCTGGAAGCAAAATGGACACAAAGAGGGTCTCAGGAGGGGACGTTTGTGAGCAGAGTTTAGAGAGTCAGAAGTCTTCAGACATCCAAGTCTCTGAGTCTAACCCTTCTAAAGAAACCTCTCAGGGCACCCCAGCAGGGAAAGAAAGCCAGGAAGGACCCAAACATCCTACTGGTCCCTTCTTCCCAGTTTTGAGCAAAGATGAAAGCACTGCCCTCCAGTGGCCATCAGAACTATTAATTTTCACCAAGGCAGAACCCTCCATTTCCTATAGTTGTAACCCATTATACTTTGACTTTAAACTTTCAAGGAACAAAGATGCTCGATGTAAAGGGACAGAAAAACCAAAGGATGTAGGAGGCTCCTCAAAGGACCATCCCCAAGGCCTTGATCCTGTTGAGTCTAATAAAAGCAAGGAAGGAGAAGAGAATGTAGTTCATTCATCAGGAAGCAGAATAGATGCACCTGCATCGGGGCCTGCCTGTAGCAGCCAGAACAAGCAGGAGCCTGGGGGCAGCCATGGGTCAGAGACTGAAGAGACAGGGAGAAGCCTTCCTAACAAGAAAGAACGATCTGGAAAGTCCCACAGACACAAAAAGAAAAAGAAGCACAAAAAGTCCAGCAAACACAAACGGAAACACAAGGCTGATACTGAAGAGAAAAGCTCTAAGGGAGAATCTGGGGAGAAGTCTAAAAAGCGTAAGAAACGAAAACGAAAGAAGAAGTCTTCAGCCCCAGCAGATTCTGAACGAGGACCCAAACCAGAGCCCCCTGGAAGTGGCAGCCCTGCACCACCAAGAAGAAGACGACGAGCTCAAGATGACTCCCAGAGGAGATCCCTCCCTGCTGAAGAAGAGAGTAGTAGCAAGAAGGATGAAGGTGGGGGTGGTGGCAGTTCCCAAGATCATGGTGGGAGGAAACACAAAGGCGAACCCTCAGCGTCATCCTGCCAGCGAAGAGCTGGCACCAAACGGAGCAGTCGGTCTAGCCATCGGAGCCAACCCAGTAGTGGGGATGAGGATAGTGATGATGCTTCATCACACAGGCTCCACCAGAAGTCCCCCTCCCAGTACAGTGAGGAGGAGGAAGAAGAGGAAGAGGAAGAGGAGGAAGAAGACTCAGGCAGTGAGCATTCCCGTAGCCGCTCACGGTCTGGCCGGCACCATTCTTCACACCATTCCTCCCGGCGTTCTTATTCAAGTAGTTCAGATGCTTCTTCAGACCAGAGCTGCTATAGTAGACAGCACAGTTACTCTGATGACAGCTATAGTGACTATAGTGACCGATCACGAAGGCACTCTAAGCGCTCTCATGACTCGGATGACTCAGACTATGCCAGCTCCAAGCACCGGTCCAAACGACACAAATACTCATCTTCTGATGATGACTATAGCCTCAGTTGCAGTCAGTCCCGAAGCCGATCTCGGAGTCATACCAGAGAGCGCTCAAGATCCCGGGGCCGCAGCCACAGCAGCAGTTGTAGTCGGAGTCGGAGCAAGAGGAGAAGTCGCAGCACCACGGCTCACAGCTGGCAGCGGAGCCGGAGCTATAGCCGCGACCGTAGCCGCAGTACCAGAAGTCCTTCCCAGAGATCAGGCTCTAGGAAGGGATCATGGGGTCACGAGAGCCCCGAGGAGAGGCGTTCTGGCCGTCGGGACTTCATTCGCTCAAAGATCTATCGTTCTCAGTCCCCCCACTATTTCCGATCGGGCCGGGGTGAAGGCCCTGGGAAGAAAGATGATGGCAGAGAAGACAGTAAAGGGACAGGTCCACCTTCCCAGAATAGCAACACTGGCACAGGAAGGGGGTCAGAAAGTGACTGTAGCCCTGAAGACAAGAACTCTGTCACTGCCAAATTGCTGCTGGAGAAAATCCAGTCCAGGAAAGTGGAAAGGAAACCCAGTATGAGTGAGGAGGTGCAGGCCACCCCTAATAAATCTGGGCTCAAGCTCAAGGACCCCCCACAAGGTTACTTTGGGCCCAAGCTTCCCCCTTCTCTTGGCAATAAGCCTGTTCTTCCACTAATAGGGAAGCTTCCAACTACACGAAAGCCCAACAAGAAATGTGAAGAGTCTGGCTTAGAAAGAGGGGAAGAACAGTCGGAGACAGAAGAAGGGCCCCCAGTGAGCAGTGATGTCTCATTTGGACATCAGTTTCCCTCAGAGGAAGCTGCTGGCCCCTTGTCAGACTCACCCCCAGAAGAGCCAAAGTCTGAAGAAGCTACTGCTGATCACCCTGTGGCTCCGCTAGGTACCCCGGCACACTCTGACTGCTACCCAGGGGAGCCTGCCATCTCCCATAACTACCTCCCTGATCCCAGCGATGGGGACACCCTAGAGTCTTTGGATAGTGGCAGTCAACCAGGTCCTGTGGAATCCAGCTTGCTGCCTATAGCACCAGACCTTGAACACTTCCCTAGTTATGCACCTCCCAGTGGGGAACCTAGTATTGAGTCGACAGATGGGGCTGAGGATGCTTCGCTGGCCCCCCTGGAGAGCCAGCCCATCACCTTCACCCCTGAGGAGATGGAAAAGTACAGCAAGCTCCAGCAGGCTGCGCAGCAGCACATCCAGCAGCAACTTCTGGCCAAACAAGTAAAGGCCTTTCCAGCATCAGCAGCCCTGGCCCCAGCCACGCCAGCTCTTCAGCCCATTCATATTCAGCAGCCGGCCACAGCTTCTGCCACCTCCATCACAACTGTTCAGCATGCTATCCTACAACATCACGCTGCAGCTGCAGCTGCTGCCATTGGCATTCACCCCCACCCTCATCCACAGCCACTTGCCCAAGTGCACCATATCCCCCAGCCCCATTTGACTCCCATTTCCTTGTCCCACCTGACTCACTCAATCATCCCTGGCCACCCTGCCACCTTTCTTGCTAGCCATCCCATCCACATCATTCCTGCTTCAGCCATCCATCCTGGGCCCTTCACCTTCCACCCTGTCCCACATGCTGCCCTCTACCCTACCCTGCTTGCCCCAAGGCCTGCTGCAGCAGCTGCCACCGCCCTCCACCTTCACCCACTTCTTCACCCCATCTTCTCAGGTCAGGACCTGCAACACCCCCCAAGCCATGGCACATGAGTTGAGGAATATGAGAAGAGGCAGGGCCAGGGAAGGTGACCCATAATTCTTCCCTTGGGGGTGTTGAGCCACTTAATACCAGCAGGCAGAAGCTGGGATGGAGGCAGTGTCTGAGAGCCAAAGAATTAAGTTTTGGCTTGCAGGGATGGGTTTGGATTTGAAGTTTGCTTTGGGCTTATTATCAGGGATTTTCCCTTTCCTCCTTTCTATTTGTCCTTCTCTTTTCTGTTTCTAAGCTAGGGAACACCAGTAAGTGCTGCCCAGCTCTCTGCAGCAACATCTGCAGATTTAGATAGTCCCCTTCTCCCTCTACTTTTTACCCTGTGCTCTTCCCTATGTAAATTTTAAACATTTTCCTCCTTTCTGGCGGGTTGTCACCAAAGTACTTGCCATGGGCCCATCTGGTCCTGCCTTCTCAGGGCCACAAGAAAGGCCAGGCTGTCTGTCTCCAGCCGTGAAAGCACCATCCCTTTTGGGCAGTGTCTTTGACCATCCCTTGGTGACATGTTGTCCCAAGTGAGGTTAAAAGGGAGTCTGACCCAGAACCAGATGCAACTCAGGCTGCCATTTGATCCACTTCCCATACAAACAGAGCCACACATGTGGCAGGCACTATTGTCCTCAAGTCCCTCATCCCAGAAAAGGCATCTGCATATCCCAGAAAATAGGATTCTATCATGAATAGAAGCTGTGCGGAACATAGTCACCCATGTGCTTCACCAGAGAGGAGCTCATGTGTCTGAAGGGTATATTTTCTTTTGTTGTGTTGATGTTTCCTTCTTAATTTATAGGATTTTTTTAATGTAAAAAAATTGCACTGAACTCTATAATCGTAAATGCTGCTTTTTGTAGCTCATATAAAAAGGTTCCATATTTGTAGTATACTGCAATAATATTTTTTACATCCAGCTCTTTAAGTGATCCTTGTTCTGGTGGCTTTGTGTAAATATGTTTGCCCTAGTTGAATTAAGAAACTTTAAAGGTTATAAAATGAAAACAAAAAAAATAAAGTATTTGTTTTCTGCTAGATACAAAAATGACTAAGCATGTATATTTTATCAAGCTCATGTATTTTTTGAAGTTTTGAACTATAAAAATGTTAAAACAGTTTTTGCTGGGACAAAATGTTGAGTAATTTGCAGTAAGTGGTGCCCCCAGCATTGGGATTTTGAGTTACTGTAGGCAGCAGGCAGCTGCACTTGTCCAAGGAATGCTGAGTCGCAGTGGTCTCCCTCCTGTGCTTTGTTGTTTTATACAGAGACCAGGTGGACCCCGCTGAGGGGGGGGCTTTATTCTCTGGAAGCAGTAAGATTCAGTGATTGTCTGGGTGGGTGGGGGGGATCCTGGGTTTCCCTGAGTACCTTGTTCCAGGCAGTCCATTGCCTTCCTAGTATTTAGCCCCTTCCGATTTTGTTTGTTTTTAATGTGCCTTTTGGGTTGGCTAGAAACTGAAGAATAAATAGACCACAGAATAATAAAGTTGGGACAGTTCTCCTAATAGTTTTGTTAGGAGGCACACATTCATAGATTTTGCTCCATAGTTCCATGCTTTCTACCCAGTGGTAGAAGTCCTATTTCCCTTTCTCTCGTAACACCAACCAGAGGAATTACCATCTCAGCCCTGCTCCCCTCTCCCCCTTCTTGCCTTTCACCCCGGCCTTCAGCCTAGTAAACATGCTGACCCAAGGTATTTGCTTGCATTGCAGGTCCCGTCTCTTTTGGTGTAGTTAGAGGTTTCCTTTTTGTCATATCCCTAACTTCCTGTGGTTAGAATTGGTTGAGTGATCTCACCTGACAGGAAAAATAAACCAAACTTACCTGGGCCATGGTTCTGTGTTCCTACCTTCTTTCTCAGATTCCCAAAAGAAAGGGTTTGCGCTTATGAGAAGCAAGTGCTGGGCAAAAAAGGCTCCTGCTGAGCACCACCCTCCATACACCTGCTCAGTGCTCCTGGTCCGATTCAGAAGGGTCACTTTTTGGATAGCTAGCACTGGAAAAATGAATCATCTGTAATGTGAAGGAATTCATTTTTCTTTTCTTTCAGCCCATGTAAATATTTAAATAATACAGTGTTAACACTTTTGTGCTGCTCCCCTTTAGCTTGTAGATTGAGCCACACTCTGGCCGCCTCTCTGCCTTCCTGGGGGCAGTTTTGTTTAACTTCCAGAATGGTGATTTTAAAACCTAAAAAAAAAAAAAAGGAAAAATAACCTATCCTTACTTACAGGCATAACAGATTGTATTTAACTTTATCACATATGATAGAGCTATATATGCTGTAAAATGAGGGAAAGGAACTTTCTAATAAACCAATGATTTGTGGAAATTTAGCAGTCTGTTGTGATTGTTGCCCCATCTACTTAAGTTGGGAAGGATTGGAGTTGTGGGTTACAAATAACATCTAATTTGGAATTATTAAGGGTTAAACTCTTGTGAACTAGTTAAAGATGTTTGGAATTGGTTCCTCTGAAAGCCCAGGCTGCCCAAGAAGAGGGAAAATTTGACGCGGGGGGAGGGGACTGGTAAGTTTTTCTTAATCTTAGGTAGATGATTTGGAATGCCTTCCTGTTCTCTTTTACCATAAGCATTAAGCATTTTCTTTCTTTTTTTTTTTTTTTTTTTTTTTTTGAGGGGGTGGTACTGGAGATAGAGTCCAGGGACATTCTACCTTCAAACTATACCCCCAACCCTTTTTTTTTTTTTTTGAAACAGTCTCTAGGGTGCTGAGAGTCAAGTTGCTGGGGCTGTTCTTAAACCTGCAGTCTTACTGTTTCGGCCTCCCAAGTACTGGGGTTACAGGCTTGTGCCATCATGCCTGTCCTCCCCGCCCCCCAATTTAGATTTGTAATCTATGGAGTAGAATGCATAATATGTTAGGGGCTCACTAAATGGGTTTGCAGTTTCTGGCTTTGGTTTTTAGGATTTGGATTAATTTAAGGGTAATGGGATTACAGCAGTCACCTGCCTGGCCTTAGTCCTCCAGGTAAAGTTCTGCATGCCTTGGCTTGAATTTCTATCCTCAACCCTTTAATATTCCTACAGTGTTTGAGCACTTCTGCCTATTTAAGAAGCCCAAATTGTTACTGAAACAAAAGTCCCTATTTATCCTTAGTAAATTCACAAGCAGGGAAAAATTAAGGCCTGGAAAGCTGTCACAGATTTATAGTGATAAATTCCTTTCCCCTCTTACCTTCAGCTTTGGAAAGAGGAACTGTGCAGCCAGGTGTGGTGGTGCACACTTGTAATCCGAGTACTTGGGAGGCTAAGACAGGAGGACTGTAGGTTCAAGGACATCCTTGGCAAATAGATTCTCATCAACCTAATGAGACCCGGTTTCAAAATAGACAATAAAAAAATCGGGCTGGGGATGTAGCTTGGAGATAGACTGCCCCTGGGTTCAATCCCCAGCACCCCCGCCCCCAAAAAAAGAACTGTGTAATGTCTGTTTCTTTCCTGGTCTCTTGATATAGCTGTGTTCTCCCACTAAAGAAAAATTATTCATCTTAAACCTAGGTTTGGGTGCTCAGATCCTGCCTGATTTCCTAAAGTAGCAAAGATCCCTGCCCAGAAAGAAAGTATTAAGAAATGAGAAGTAAATTTCCAGAAGCAAAGAAGGTGGTGCGTCAAAGAGGCTACCCGGCTGTGTGGAAAATGCGCTGTAGAGTTGTATGCAGCTGCCTTGTTCTGATACGGCTTCAGCCACCTCAACTTGAAACATGGAAGTGTGCCCTCTTCTACACCCTTGCTGACTAATCCAGGCCTTGGCAACCGTTTCCATTTGTATTTGCCAGAGATCCCTTCACCTCTCCCGTATCTTTTCTCGTCCACGTTGTTGCAGCATTTTCCTGCTTGCCTCTGACACTGGGACCTAATTCCTTGCCCTCTGTAAGCTAACTGGTGTTTCAGAATCTGAGTGCAGTTTCTTTTGTACTCACAGCTTCCCAGTAAAATTACAAGCTCTGAAAAGATGGGCTGAGCCAGCCGTGGTGGCGCACGCTTGTAAACCCCACACTTGGGAGGCAGAGACAGGAGGATCGCGCAGGTTCGAAGCCAGCCGCGCACGCTGGCTTAGGAGACCCTGTTTCCAAATAAAAAATATAAAAATAGGTCTGGGAGTGTAGCCCAGAGGTAGAAGGGCTTCCAGGAACCCCAGTACCACCAAAAAAAGAAAAGAAAAGAAAGAAAGAAAGATAGGCTGATTCAAGCCAGGCATGGTGGCATCTCCCTGTAATCCCAGTACTTGGGAGGCTGAGACAGAAGGACTGCAGGTTCAAGAACAGCCTCAGCAAGTAGTGAGACTCTCATCAACCTAGGGAGACCCTGTTTCATAGTAAAATAATAAAATAGGGCCAAGAGTGGAGCTCAGATTAGAATGCCCGTGTTCAATTCCCAGTATCACACACTAAAAAAAATGGACTGATTCCTCATTTTTTATGTTTTTTTTTTAATCCTGAAGGGTGTCTTACATGGAATTAATTACATAGTAAACCTTTTTTTCTTTTTTTTTCTTGCAGTCTGGGTATGGAACCCAGGGGTAGTCTACCTCCAAGCTACACTTCCTGCCCTATTTTTTATTGTTTATTTTGAAACAGGGTCTCACTGAGTTGCAAAGGGCCTCACTAAGTAGCTGAGGCTGTTCACAAACTGTGATCCTCCTGTCTCAACCTCCCTAATGCTGGGATTACAAGCATGCACCACCCCATGGAGCTTCTATTTTTCATTCTTTATTTTGAAACAGGGTTTCACTGAGTTGCAAAGGGCCTAAGTAGCTAATGTGGGCTGCGAACCCAGATCCTTCTCTCTCAGCCTCCCAAATTCTGGGATTACATGCATGCGCCACCACTCCCAGCCCTTTTTTTCCCCCCTACTTTTTTAAGATTGATTAATTAGCCAGGCATGGTGGCACATGCTTGAAATCCCAGTACTTGGGAGGCTTAGACAAGAGGATCAGGATTCACAAATAGCCTTGGCTAACTTAAGTGAGGCTCTCTTCAATTTAGTGAGTACTTTGTTTCAAAAAAAAATAGGGCTGGGAGTGTAGATCATAGGTAGAATGCCCCTGGGTTCCATCCCCAGTACTGCAAATAAAAAGATTCTCTTATTTTCTTTGGAGATCTGAGCTACACCTCAGTCCTTTTTTTTTTTTTTTTTTTTTTTAAACAGGATCTCAGTTGCAGAGGGCCTCACTAAGTAGCAGAGGCTGGCCCCGAACCTGTGATCCTCCTGTCTCAGCCTTCCAAGTACTGGGATTACAAGCGTGTGCCACCACACCCAGCTTCTTTTTTATTTTTATTTTGAGACAATGTCTTGCTAAGTTATCCAGGCTGGCCCCTGACTCATGATCCTCTGCCCCAAGTTCCTGAGTAACTGGGACTATAGGCACATACCCAGCCATAGTAAACATTTTGATTTTATGCTTAAAGAAAGATGTGAGCAAAGTAAAATACATTTAGTTGTGTGTGGTGGTAGTGGTAGTGGTATTGCTGGGGATTGGACATTCTGCCTCTCCGAGTTAAAACCCCAACCCTATTTTATTATTTTTATTTGGAAACAGTGTCTTGCTAAATTGCTGAAAGCCTTGCTAAATTGTAGAAGCTGGCTTCAAATCTGAAATCTTCCTCTCAGCCTCCCAAGTACTGGGATTACATGTGTGCACCACCACACCTGGTGTGAAATACCATTAATTGATTATTGTGCATAAGGATTTAGCAAGTGATTTATTCATTTATTTATTTATCTCAGGGCCATTGTACCTCTGAGCTCTATTTCTATTTTGTACTCCCAGCTCTATTTCATTAGTTTATTTTGAAACAAGGGCCACAAACATGCAATCCTCCTGTCTCTGCCTCCCAAGTGCTGGGATTACAAACATGTGCCAACCACACCCAGCAAGAGAACATTTTAAAAGTGATTTCAAAAAGTTTTTCTGGCCTCTGTCACTTAGTACCAGGAATGTGGTTGAAGCCTAATAGTTGCTAACTGAATAAAGCCTTAGCAGAATTATGAATTCATTGAGGGATTTTTAGGACTCTGACTGATGGGTTGGGAAAGTGGAAATAAGGTATCAGCTCTGCCCACTCTTTTTGGTACTAGAAATTGAACCCAGGGGCACCTGAAATGGGGTCTCACTAGATTGCTGACAATCTGGCTAAGTTGCTGAGGTTGGTCTCTGCCAACTCTTTGTTTTGTTGGTGACACTGGGGAGTGAACCCAGGGGTTCCTCTAGCTACACCCCCTGGTCCAATTTTATTTAGAACAGGGTCTCACTAGGCTGATGAGAGTCTCCCTACTGAGGCTGCCCTCAAACCTGCAATTCTCCTGTCTCAGTCTCCCAAGCACTGATGATAATAGGTATGTGTCACCACTCCTGGCCTCTGCCAGCTTTTTTTTTTTTTTTTTTTTTTTTTTTTTTTTTTTTTTTCCCAGTACTGTACTACGGATAGAACTCAGGGGGCATTCTACCTCTGAGCTATGCCCCAGCCCTATTTTTCATTTTTTATTTTGAAACAGGTCTCGCTGAGTTGCAAAAGGCCTCGCTATGTAGCTGAGGCTGGCATAAACCACGATCCTCCTGTCTCAGCCTCCCAAATGCTGGGATTACAAGTGTATGCTGTCATGCCCAGCTAGAGACCCTGTTTCAAAATAAAAAAAATAATAAAATAGGACTGGGGGTAAAGCTTGGAGTTAGAATTCCCCAGGGCTCAATCCCCAGTGCAACATTAACAACAAAAGATCGGATTCTCCCTTCTTGTGTTTATAGTTAATGGTACCACTGTCTACAACCCAGCCAGACCCAAAAGCTTTAAAAATAAATTGCTGCCGGGCATGGTGGGACACACTTGTAATCCCAATACTTGGGAGGCTGAGACAGGAGGATCGCAGGTTCACAGTCAGCCTCAGCTACTGAGTGAGGCCCTCTGCAGCTTAGTGAGACCCTGTTTGCAAATAAAGAATAAATAGGGCTGGGGGTATAACTCAGAGGTAAAATGCCCCTGAGGACAATCCCCAGTTCCGCAAAAATAAATTAATTAAATAAACAAATTACCTTTGACGCTTCCCTGCCACATCCAGTAATGATTCTGTAAGCTCTGCTTCCTCTTGTTCTTGGCACCAGTAGTACCCCACTCCAGGCGTCATCGCCTGTAGCCCAGAGGATGGCAATTTCTACCATCTGGTCTTCCCACTAAATCCTCCAGTTCCTTCCATCCATAGGCAGCCAGTGTAATCTCCCAAACGAGTACAATTGGACCCTTGAATCTCTTATTTCCTGACTTAAAGATCCCCACCCCCTCTGGTTTAAAGTTCTAATTCCCTAACTTGGCATTCAAAGACCTCCAGTAACTTGTGCCCTGGCATCCCAGTCCAAGTCTGTAGACACTATTGAGTCCACTGCCCTCCTTCCTGCTGACCTCTCTGTTCTTTCACTCTTCCCTTTGCCTAAAAGCCCATCATGCTTTTGGGGGGGTACTGGGGGTGGAACCCTGGGGCTTTTCTACCTCCAGGCTACACTCCCAGACCTATTTTATACTTTATTTGGAAAAAAGGGTTTCACTAAGTTGCTGAGGGCCTCACTTAGTTGCTGAAGCTGTCCTTGAACCTGCGATCCTCTTATCTTAGCCTCCCAGGTGCTGGGATTACAGCCATGTGCCACCATGCTCATCTTATTTTTTTTTTTTTTAAATAGGGTCTCACTAAATTGCTGAGGCTGGTCTTGAACCTACAATCTTTCTGTCTCAGCCTCCCAAGTACTGGGATTACAGGTGTGTACTCCCGCACCTAGCAACACAGATTTTGTATTAATAAAATGGCCAAACAGCCAGGTGCGGGGATGCATACCTGTAATCCCATTACTCAGGAGGCTGAGATAGGAGGATTGATGGAAGGTTGAAGGCCAGGCTCAGCAATTTAGCAAGACAAATTTTTAAAAAGTGTATGTGTTGGCCAGGCGTGGTGGCGCACGCTTATAATCCCCGCGCTTGGGAGACAGAGACAGGAGGATCGCGCAGGTTCGAAGCCAGCCGTGTGCGCTGGCTTAGGAGACCCTGTTTCCAAATAAAAATGTAAAAATAGGTCTGGGAGTGTAGCCCGGAAGTAGAAGGGCTTCCAGGAACCCCAGTACCACCCAAAAAAAAAAAAAAGTGTATGTGTTTGGGGGTAACTCAGGTAGAATGTCCCTGGGTTCAATCCCCAGTACCCCCCAAAAAAAAGTCATAAAAATATCATGATAGCACCTCTTTCACAGGACTGTCATGAGGGCATTCTTCCCTAATCTGTTGTTTTCGAGGCATGCTTGCTGTCCCTGCTGTTATGTATGTTCATGTCTTAACTCCCTCTGGACTAAGTTTTAGATCTTTGGTGGTTATCTTTCTATCTCTTCACATCTCCCAGCCTTGGGCTGAGTAAGTACATTGAAAACTTGAGTGAAATGTGAATTAATATTGGGCTACATGAGCTGGGTATAGTAGTGCACACCTGTAATCCCAGTATTTAGGAAGTTGAAACAGGAGGATTACAGGTTGCAGCCAGCCTCAGCTACTTAGACTGTTTCAAAATAAAAGAATAAACAAAAGCCTGGGGGTGTAGCTCAGATGTAGAATGCCCCTGGGCTCAATCCCCAGTACTGAAAAAAAAAAAAAAAGAATAGAAGCCAAGTGTGGTGGTGCACGCTTGTAATCCCAGTATTTGGGGGCCTAGACAGGAGGATTGGAAGTTCGTGGCCAGCCTCAGCTATTTAGGCCCTCTGCAATTTAGACCCTGTTTAAAAAGTAAAAAAGCAGGCCGGGCGTGGTGGCGCACGCTTGTAATCCCAGCATTTGGGAGGTTGAGACAGGAGGATTGCACAGGTTCAAAGCCAGCTCAGCTACTCGGTGTGGCTCTCAGCAATTTAGTGAGACGCTGTTTCCAAATAAAGTATAAAATAGGTTTGGGAATGTAGTCCAGAGGTAGAAAAGCCCCTGGGTTCCACCTCCAGTACCACCAAAAAAAAAAAAAAAAAAAAGCCAGGCCTGGTGGCGCACACTTGTAATCCCTGTGCTTGGGAGGCTGAAACAGGACAATCACGCAGGTTCAAAGCCAGCCTCAGCTACTTAATGAGGCGCTCAGCAATTTAGTGAGACCCTGTTTCCAAATAAAGTATAAAATAGGTCTGGGAGCATAGCCCAGAGGTAGAAAGCCCCTGGGTTCCACCTCCAGTACCACACACTCACAAAAAAAGATAATAAAAAATTAAAAGAGCCAGGCGTGGTGGCGCACACTTGTAATCCCACCATTTGGGAGGTGGAGAATCAAGTCTTGATGGCTGTTTAAGAGTTCTGTCACCAGAGCTACACCAGGGGTAATGGCGAACACCTGTGATTATGATCCCAGTACTTGAGAGCCTGAGACAGGAGCATCCCAGGTTTGAAGACAGCCTCAGCAAGTAGTGAGATTCATCAGCCTAGCA
Source organism: Muscardinus avellanarius (assembly GCF_963383645.1). Lineage (NCBI taxonomy): Eukaryota > Metazoa > Chordata > Mammalia > Rodentia > Gliridae > Muscardinus > Muscardinus avellanarius. Next base: position 54,121,386 of record NC_137802.1, on the reverse strand, counting down.
AGACCCTGTTTCAAAATAAAAATAAAATAGTGCTGGGGGTGTAGCTCAGAGATAGGATGCCTCTGGGGGTTCAATTCCCAGTGTGTGTGTGGGGGGGACAGTTATCCAAGAAGTAATGAACATCTGCCACTGGTGCACTGTCTCGGATGGTAAGCCATGATACCTGTAATGGCCCCACTTCTTCCCCTTCTCTTTAGGCCAAGACCCACTCACCACCTCTTCCCAGCCCCGGCCACACTGCTGTGGTCACATTGGGACTTGGCTCAAAATAGAGGAGGACCAAGCAAGCTGCTATACCAATATGGCTGGCTAAAGCTGCCCAGAACCCGAGGAGGAAGTGGTTAAGTGCCTTGTCCAAAAGGATGGCAGCCCCGGGTCTTATCGGGGGCAGCAGCTTCCTCACTTCCCCCACCTCTGGCCAAGTCACAAAGTGCCACAGCAGCGGAGCGGGACGGAGAAGAGAGGAGCTGTAGAGGCGTGGCTGGGGTGGAGGGTGCAGATGGGCTAACTCACAGTGGCGTGTCCCAGGCAGTTGGGTCAGCTAGCTGGACCTGCACGATGGTTGTGGGGATGGGGTGAACATTCTAGAGATGTAGTTGGGAGACAGCAACAAGAAGACTTGGTGATAAACTGCCCCCAGGGAAAGGCAGAAGTCACGGCTTTCACTCATAAGCACCACTCCCAGGCTGGCCACACCCCCTTCCGGCAGTCCCAGAGATTATATGATCTAGGGGCTCTAGCCCTTTGAAGTTACTCTAGGTTCTAGTTTGATAAGGGAAGACTTCCTGTGGTGGGAACTAGAGGGAAGGGGAGCGAGCTGGCCCATTCCTGTGGAGGAGCTTGTGGGAGAAGAAAGATGGCCACAACTTTGTGTCCACTGCACGCCCTTTGGCTTCTGGAGTGGACACTGCTGCTCTTAGGACCTAGTGCTGCCCCTCCAGCCTGGGCCTTGAACCTGGACCCAGTGCAGCTCGCCATCTATACAGGCCCCAATGGCAGCCACTTTGGATTTTCAGTAGACTTCCACAAGGACAGCCACGGGAGGTGAGCCGGGCGGGGGGGGGGGGCATGGAAAGAGAGAGAGAGAGAGGGAGAGGACCCCATGGCCGCCTGTAGCTCCCCCTGTGCGGTGGCGATCGAGCAAGGTGGATCCGGACTCGATTCGGGTTGAGCTGCCAGGAATGGCGGGGCGGGGGGTTCAGGGGTGGTGTTGGGAAGGGCACCAGTGGAGGCAGCCCTGCGACAGCAGCCAGAACAAAGGGAACAAGAGCTGGCCCTGGCTTTCTGTCAGTGCTGGGGCTCACTGTGTCCTCACCCCTTCAAAACACACAGAGGAGCCACACAGAGGAGCCACATCCTAACTGGATTCATAAACTATAACCATAACCCACCCCACCTTGCTTTTCTACTCCATTTCCCTCATCCCCATCTAAATTAGAGAATTTGGATTATATTTGAAAAGAAGCAGTCGATCATTAGATCATTAATGATTGGCATCCATCGGGCTTTGGAATCAGACTGACAAGGTTAGCATCCTGGTTCACTCTAGCTGTGTGACCCTGCCTGACTCCTTTGTTTTATTTATTTATTTATTTACTTACTTACTTATTTTTGGTACTTGAGATTGAACCCAGGGGCACTCCATTCCTATTTTATTTTTTATTTCAAAACAGGGTCTCACTTTGCCGGGCGTGGTGGCGCACGCTTGTAATCCCCGCGCTTGGGAGGCGGAGACAGGAGGATCGCCCTGGTTTGGAGCCAGCCTTGCTGGCTTAAGAGACCCTGTTTCCAAATAAAAAAATATAAAATAGGTCTGGGAGTGTAGCCCGGAGGGAGAAGGGCTTCCAGGAACCCCAGTACCACCAAAAAAAAAAAAAAAAAAAAAAAAAACAGGGTTTCACTTAGACCCTGAGTGAGACCTTATTGATTTGCTGAGTCTCACTAAGTCGCAGTCTGGTCTCAAACCTGCAGTCCTCCTGTCTCAGCTTCTCAAGTACTAAGATTACAGGTAAGTGCCCTCGTGCCCAGCTCAAGAAATATTTATTTATTTGTTTGTTTGTTTGTTGTTTATTTAACTATTCTGGGGATTGAACCCAGGACCTTAAGCATGCTAGCAAGCGCTCCACCACTGAGCTACATGCCTGGGCTGTGTGACTTCTTGTGAGAGACACTGAGATGCCCAGCTTTGGGTACTGGTAAAGGAAGATATATTCCAAGTAGCAGCCACTTGGTGGATTTCCTCTGCTGAAGAGAGCCACTTCACCAAAAGTCAAGTCCCCTTCCCAAGATGGCTCTCATCCAATGACCAATCAATGAGAAGTGTGCTTTTTTTTTCAAAAGCACTTGGCCGGGGCTATGCTAAATATCCCTCATATCTATATTACATTTATTTCCCTTTCTTTCTTTCTTTCTTTCTTTCTTTCTTTCTTTCTTTCTTTCTTTCTTTCTTTCTTTTTTTTTGTGTGTGATACTGGGGATGGAACCCAGAAGCATTCTATCTTAGCGTTACATCCCCCAGCCCAATTTTACTTTTTATTTGGAAACAACAGTCCCACTAGGTTAATGAGGGTCTCACTACTTGCTGAGGCTGTCTTGGAACCTGTGATCCTCCTGTCTCAGCCTCCCACATTCTAGGAATACAGGCATGTGCCACCACACGTGGCATCATATATTACCTACCTTCCTTCCTTCCTTCCTTCCTTCCTTCCTTCCTTCCTTCCTTCCTTTCTCTCTTTCTTTGTTTCTTTCCTTATTTTTTCTTTCTTTCTTTTTTATGCCAGAGATAGAATCCAGGGGCAATGTACCTCCGAGCTACACCCCCAGCCCTATTTTTTAGTCTTTTATTTTTGAAACAGGGTCTCACTGAGTTGCAAAGGGCCTCGCTAAGTAGCTGAGGCTGTCCAAGAACCACCATCCTCCCATCTCTGCCTCCCGAATGCTGGAATTACAAGCATGCACCACCACACCCGGCTATTACATTTATTTCTGACAGCACTGATTGGTTGGTATTCCCATGTTTTATATAAGGCAAAACATTGATTTAAACCTAGACAGGCTGGGCTTCTCGGCTCTGTCACCTTCCCTCACCATTCACCGTTAGAACCAACTCTCACGAAGGGGTATATAGCTAGATCTGGTGGTACACACTTGTAACCCCAGTACTTGGGAGACTCCGACAGGAGGATTGCAGGTTCAAAGCCAGCCTCAGCTACTCAGGCCCTCTGCAACTTAGTGAGACCTTGATTCAAAATAAAGAATAAAAAATAGGGCTGGAAGTGTAGCTCGAAGGTAGACTGACCCTGGGTCCCATCCCCAGTACTGCAAAATAATAATAATAATAATAATAATAATAAGAAGAAGAAGAAGAAGAAGAAGAAGAAGAAGAAGAAGAAGAAGAAGGGCTAGAGGTATAGCTCAGAGGTAGAATGCCCCAGGATTCAATCCCCAGTACCACTAAATAGACAGATGAAATAAATAAATAGAATTGGACTAGGGGTATAGTATAGCTCAGAGGTAAAATGCTACTGGGTTCAATCCCCAGCACCACAAAAAGGGGGGCTCTAGGAAAAGTCTAAATAGAGCATTCTAGGCAGCATGTGAACCCCAGGTTTTTTTGGGGAGGGGAAAGATAGGGACTGTGAATAGAGCTTAGGAGGTCTTCTTCAGCAAGAATATCAACTCCCTAGCCAGGCATGGTGGCGCACGCTTGTAATCTCAACAATCGAGAGGCTGAGACCGGATGATCGTGGTTCGCAGACAGCCTCAGCTACTTAGGCCCTGTGCAACTCAGTGAGACCCGGTTTCAAAATAAAGAATAAAAAATAGGGCAGGGGGTGTAGCTTGGAGGTCGAATGCCCCTGGGTTCCATCCCCAGACCCGCATAAAAAAAAAAAAAAAAGGATATCAACTCCCTAAAAAAGTTCAAGTCAGTACAGATGGTCTCAGTCCCGGCCAACCGGATCACTATAGGTGCATGAATCATCTGAGAGTCCATTTCACTGCTTAACTAAATGAAGAGGTTGGCCTCGATGAGGTGGCGGAGAGAATAGGAGGTGCCATGCCACGCCGCCTTCCCGACACTGCCCCCAGGTCGGGCGCCGAGCTCATGCGGCTTTCCCACGCAGCGTGTCCGTCGTGGTGGGGGCCCCGCGGACCCTGGGCCCAGGCCAGGAGGAGACTGGCGGCGTGTTCCTGTGCCCCTGGAAGGCCGAGGGCGGCCAGTGTACCCCACTGTCCTTCGATCTAAGTAAGTCGCAGGCATGGGAGGAAAGGAAGAGGCCAGAGGGACTTGAAAGGCCAGGCGGTAGCGCTGCCCCTTCTCGTACCCCTAGGCGATGAGACCAGAAACACTGGCTCCCAAACGTTCCAGACCTTCAAGGCGCGGCAAGGACTTGGAGCGTCAGTGGTCAGCTGGAAGGACGTCATTGTGGTGGGTGCTCCGGGCAGGATACAGGGGGCAGTAGGGGGCCAGGGACACGTGGGGGGAGCCAGCGTCGCGCGCCTCCCCACTCTCCTGTGTCCCTGCTTCAGGCTTGCGCCCCCTGGCAGCACTGGAACGCTCTAGAAAAGACGGAGGAGGCGGAGAAGACGCCTGTAGGTGGCTGCTACCTGGCTCAACTCGAAAGCCGAGGCCGCACGGAGTACTCGCCCTGTCGGGGCAATACCATGAGCCGGGTTTACGTAGCAAATTATTTCAGTAAGCGCGGTCCTTCGTTTGGCTCCACCTACTCGTTGAGATGTAGCTCCGCCCTCAACCTGACACCTCCCCCAACGCCCCACGCCCTGCTTTCCATCAGCATCGGCCCAGCTCTCGGCCCGCCCCGCCCTCCAGGCCCTGCCCCTCAGCCGCCGAGGCCCCGCCCCACAGCCGCCGAGGCCCCGCCCCTCATCCTCCCGGCCCCGCCCCTCCCCTCCCGGCCCCGCCCCTGTGTGACTTGCCCTTGAGCGCCGCCCGGGTGCTGAGCCCTTCCCCTCGCCTCCTTTAGACGGAGACCGGCGGTACTGCGAAGCGGGCTTCAGCTCCGTGGTCACCCAGGCAAGTAGAGCGCAAAATAGGCGCGGGGCGGCCCCGAACCCAGCCCCTTCTCACCTCCCGGGCTTTCCTTTCAGGATGGGGAGCTGGTGCTTGGAGCCCCTGGCGGCTATTTTTTCTTAGGTACGTGCCCAGCGGTACAATTCCCTCCCTTTTCGCAGCCTGGGGAGACCCCAGGCGCCCGGTTCCCGACACCTCCTGTCCTTTATCCCCTAGGTCTCCTAGTGCGGGCTCCTGTTGCCGACATCATCTCGAGTTACCGTCCGGGCACCCTTCTGTGGCACGTTCCCACCCAGAGCTTTACCTACGACTCCAGCAAACTAGAATACTTCGACGGCTACCGGGGTAACCCGGGCGCGCCCATGCCAGGCTTCCCGCCATCCTAAAAGTCACCGCCCACCCCAGCTGGTCCAGCCAATCCTAGCTGGATAGCCCCGCCCAGGCAGCACCCCCTCTGCTCCTGCGGCCACTGCACAATTTGCCGGGCCCACTAGCACCCCACTCCCTCTTCCGCCTTAGCCCAGCGGGTCTGGGTCTCTGGACTGCTTCAGATTCTTTCTGCACAAGGCAGGGTTGGACGTGGGTGGCTTCTGAGTGCCCTCCTTCCTCACCCTCGGGCTCTATCCCTCCTACACACTCCCAAAACCCTGTTTTGTGCTGTGATCTTAGGGTACTCAGTGGCGGTGGGCGAGTTCGACGGGGATCTGAGCACAACAGGCAAGGCACCCACGTGGAGGCGAGGGCTAGGGAGCCCCGGGGAGACGCACCTCCTGGAACTCCACTGGGTGCGCGGTCGGGGGCGGGATGGGCCGGTTCTCAGGATCTCTTTTGCTGAGCTTGGCTCTTCTCCAGAGTATATCTTTGGTGCCCCCACTTGGAGCTGGACCTTGGGAGCGGTGAGTTCCCCCCTCCCCGCCCCGCCCTGTCACTCCATGTTCCCGAGGTCTGCGACCCCAGTCCTCAACTGACAACCTCCCTGAACCCCCCAACCACCGCCCTTTCTCTCTGGGAGCTGGAGGTTTTGGAGGAAGCAAAAGTAAAGCACTTGGGTTCCCCACGCAGGTAGAGATTTTGGACACCCACTACCAGACGCTGCACCGGCTGCATGGAGAGCAGGTGGGGGCCGGGGAACTGAGACACCCGAATATTTTATGGGATAGAAGGGCAGATGTCTAACAGAGGGTTGTGAGTCTCCAGGCAAGAACTAAAGTGATCCTCCCCTTGCAGATGGCTTCATATTTTGGGCACTCTGTGGCGGTCACGGACGTCAACGGGGATGGGTGAGAAGGGGGAGCGCCCCACCCCTATCCAGTTTGGGTCCCCGATTACCAGAGGCAGAAGCTACCCCCTTCCTTTCCCAGCTCCCTCTCTGCAGTGACTACCCGGAGAGAAGAGTGAGGGAAGGGCGATTTGGCCCTCCTCCCCCGAATTCCCCTAGCCCAGCCCCACCTAACCAGGCATCTGGCCCGCAGGAGGCATGACCTGCTAGTGGGCGCCCCTTTGTACATGGAGAGCCGGGCTGACCGCAAGCTGGCGGAGGTGGGGCGTGTGTACCTGTTCCTGCAACCCCGGGGCTCCCACGCCCTCGGTGCCCCCAGCCTCCTGCTGACTGGCACACAGCTCTATGGGAGATTTGGTTCCGCCATTGCACCCCTGGGCGACCTCAATCGAGATGGCTACAATGGTAAGGAAAGAGAAGAACCCCACCTGCTACAGAGGGTGTTAATAGGCACAGCCAAAAGTCAGTCCTGGTCTGTGGGCAGCAGAAGCCAGGAGGGGCTCAGCCAGAGACAGGACACCCCCACCCCCTGACACCCCCCCATCCTAGATGAGGGTTAGAAACCTGGCTGCTATAGCAGGGCCTGTGATGACGCCTGTAATCCCAGTATTTGACAGGGTAAGACAGGAGGATCGTTCAAGGCCAGTCCCAGCAACTTAGTAAGACCTTTAGCAACTCAGCAAGACCCTGTTTCAAAAAAAAAATCCTGGCGTAGTGGTGAACGCTTGTAATCTCAATACTTGGGAGGCTGAGAAAGAAGGATCGCAGGTTTACAGTCAGCCTCAGCTACGTAGGCCCTCAGCACTTAGTGACTCCCTGTTTCAAAATCAAGAATAAAAAATAGGGCTGGGGGTATAGCTCGGAGGTAAAATGCCCCTGGGTTCAATCCCCAGCACCACACACACACACACACACACACAAAAGAAAATAATAAAATAAAGCTGGGGATGTAGCTAGGAGGTAGACTGCCCCTGGATTCAATCCCTGGTATAAAAAATAAAATAAATAAATAAATAAGGCTGGGGTGTAGCTTAGAATGTCCCTGGGTTGACTCCCCAGTATGGAAAGAAGGAAGGAAGGAGCCAGGCATGATGTAATCCCAGTACTTGGGAGGCTGACAGGAGAGTCACAGGTTCAAGGACAGCCTGATCAATGTAGTAAAACTCTCAGCAACCTGGTACAAGACTCTGTTTCAAAGCAAAAAATGAAATAAAAAGGGCCGAGGGTGTAGCTCAGAGGTAGAATGTCTCTGTGTTCAATCAAGAAAAAAGAGAAAAGCCGGGCGTGGTGGCGCACGCTTGTAATCCCCACGCTTGGGAGGCTGAGACAGGAGGATCACACAGGTTTGAAGCCAGCCTCAGATACTTAGTGAGGCTCTCAGCAACTTAGTGAGATCCTCATATTCCAAATAAAATATAAAAATAGGTCTAGGAGCCAGGCACGGTGGTGCACGCTTGTAATCCCAGCATTTGGGAGGCTGAGACTGGAGGATTGCAGTTCGTGGACAGCCTCAGCTACTAAGTGAGGCCCTTGCAACTTAGTGAGACCCTGTTTCAAAATAAAGAATAAAAAATAGGGCAGGGGATGTAGCTCGGAGGTCAAATGCCCCTGGGTTCCATCCCCAGACTCGCAAAAAAAAAAAAAAAAATAGATCTGGGAGTATAGCCCGGAGGTAGAAAAGCCTCTGGGTTCCACCCCCAGTACCACACACACACACACACACACACACACACACACACACATACACACACACAAAAAAAAAAGAGGGAGAGAAAGCTGGCTGCTGCTGAGTTGAGAGTGGACAGGAGAGTTAACGGACACCAGTTAGGATGTGCTTGCCTTAATGACACAAGATGACCACCTAGATGCAGATTTTGACCGTGGAGTTAGAGATGAAGGTACCGTTCCAGATATTTAGGAACTCCCAGAGGGCAGTGCTACCCCAGGCCCCATGGCTTTCACCTGGTCTCCTGGGGTCTGCCCAGAGAAACCTCCCAGGAGAGTTTTACAGAGTCCCTGGGGTCACGGAGTGACACACTTCTCTGTCACTCCTCCAGATGTTGCAGTGGCCGCCCCCTACGGGGGTGCCAGTGGTCGGGGCCAAGTGCTGGTGTTCCTGGGTCACAGTGAGGGGCTGGGCTCGCGCCCCTCCCAGGTCCTGGACAGCCCCTTCCCCACAGGCTCTGCCTTTGGCTTCTCCCTGCGAGGTGCTGTAGATGTTGATGACAACGGATACCCAGGTACCCTGGATGCCCCCAGCCAGACAGAGGCCTTTGGGCACTTGCTGGAAGTTTGACAGATACAGCGCTCAGAAGCCACAGCGGGCTCTGATCTGTCTGTATGGCAGGGGTGTGGGCGGGGGTGGAGGGCAGGCCAGACCTCCAGTGGGCTGGTGAGGAGTCTCTGGGAGGATTAGATGAAGACCCGTGCCCTCTGACCCTCCCCCAATGTCTGCAGACCTGCTGGTGGGTGCTCACGAGGCCAGCAAGGTGGTTGTATACAGGTGAGCACTGGTTCCGGGGTGAGGTGGGGAAGGCCCAGGCCATCAGAGAGGCTGGGCCAGGAGGAGGCACAATGGCCGGGCTACTTGACCCCATCAGGGCCCAGCCGGTGGTGAGGGCCACTGTCCAGCTGCTGGTGCAAGACTCGCTGAATCCTGCTGTGAAGAACTGTGTCCTGGAGGAGACCAAGACGCCAGTGAGCTGGTGAGGAGGCTCAGGGCGGGGCCAGGTGGGATCCAGGACCCCGAGAGGCCCCAGACCCTGAACCCACTCATGTTTTTGCAGCTTTAACATCCAGATGTGTGTGGGAGCCACCGGGCACAACATCCCTCAAAAACTGCGTGAGTGGCGCAGAGGGCGTGGAGGGAGGCAGGGTGCCCCCAGAATCTGACCAGGACGCTCCTGACCCTTCCTGCTTGCCCTGCCAGATGTGAATGCCGAGCTGCAGCTGGACCGGCAGAAGCCCCGCCAGGGCCGGCGGGTGCTACTGCTGGGCTCTCAGCAGGCAGGCGTCACCCTGAGCCTGGACCTGGGAGGAAAGCAGAGACCCGTCTGCCACACCACCACGGCCTTCCTTCGCGTATGCCCAGGCTGGGGATGGACAGGGCTGGGTGTGCAGAGCTCGCCCCTGAGGCTCATTCATCTAGTTCTGGGGTGCTGGAACGGGTGCTGTGGGTCCCGGGGGTGGTCAGTGGGACAGGTACCCTACTGGCCAGGGAAGGGTAGGCTGGACCCAAGCTTGCCGCCTTCGTAGGACGAGGCCGACTTCCGGGACAAGCTGAGCCCCATCGTGCTGAGCCTCAACGTGTCCCTGCCACCCAAGGAGGCTGGAGAAGCCCCCACCCTGGTGCTACATGGAGACACCCACGTCCAGGAGCAGGTGGGGACCAGCGGAGGGTGAGCAAGGGAGCTGCAAGACCTTTGACAGAAAGTCAGGGTTAAAACTAGGACACAATTTGTGATGTGAACCCCAAAACCTTGATGTCAACTTTATTTTTTTTTATATTTTTTTATATTTTATATATGGTACTGGGAGTGGAACCCAGGGGCTTTTCTACCTCTGGACTATACTCTCAGACATATTTTTATATATTTTATTTGGAAACAAGGTCTCACTAAGTTGCTAAGGACCTCACTAAGTAGCTGAGGCTGGCTTTGAACCTGTGTGATCCTCCTGTCTCAGTCTCCCAAGCACTGGGATTACAAGTATGCACCACCACGCCGGGCTTGATGTCAACTTTAAATCCTAAACAAAAAACCCTAAAATATCCATGTCTTCTAAACTCTGATGTAAACTTAACAAATCTGATATCACCACCCAAACCCTAACATTATCCCAAACTTTTGTATCAACCCCCAAACCTTGGTTTCTAGCCGGGCATGGTGGCACACTCTTGTAATCCCAGTGCTTAGGAGGCTGAGACAGGAGGATCAGTTTCATGGCTGGCCTCAGCTACATAGTGAGGCCCTCCACAACTTAGTGAGAACTTGTTTCAAGTAATCCCTGCACTTGGGAGGCTGAGACAGGAGGATCACACAGGTTTGAAGCCAGCCTCACCTACTTAGTGAGATTCTCAGCAACTTAGTGAGACCCTGTTTCCAAATATAATATAAAAATGGGTCTGGGAGTATAGCCCGGAGGTAGAAAACCCCTGGGTTCCACCCCTAGTACCACCAAAATAAATAAATAAATAAATAAATAAATAAATAAATAAATAAGGCTGAGGTGTAACTCAGAGGTAGAATGCCCCTGGGTTTCATCTCCAGAACTACAAAATGCTCCAGAAACTTGGTACTGGGCGTGGTAGCACACACTTGTAGTCCCAGCATTTGGGAGGCTGAGACAAGAGGATCACGGTTCATGGACAGCCTCAGCTACTTAGTGAGGCCCTTTGCAACTCAGTGAGACCCCATTTCAAAATAAAGAATAAAAAATAGAACAGAAGGTGTAGCTTGGAGGTCAAATGCCCCTGGGTTCTATCCCCAGACCCGCAATAAAATAAAATAAAGAATAAAAAATAGGGCTGGGGGTGTAGCTCGGAGGCAGAATGCTTCTGGGTTCTATCCTCAGTACCACACACACACACACACACACACACACACACACAACACCTTGGTATCTTCTCCACACTTCTCAGCCTCCAGTCTGCTTATTCTCTAACTTAAGGGGAACCCAAGCCCGTTGTCTTCCTAACCCTGATAGGACCCCCAAGCCTCGTGGACCTCCAGCTTACCCATGCACCCTGATGTGTCCCCTCTAGACTCGCATCATCCTGGACTGTGGGGAGGATGACCTGTGCGTGCCCCAGCTTCAGCTCGCTGCCAGAGTGTAAGGGAGTCCCCGCTCTCCTGCCCTGCCCCTCTCTGCCCACAAGCCCCGCTCCCCATCTGGGCCCCCTCCTCCCAGGCCTTTTCTCCCCAGCCTGTCTGGCTTCACCTCTTTCCCAATGCAGCGTGGGCGCCCCTCTCCTAATCGGGGCTGATAACATGCTGGAGCTGCAGATGAACGCAACCAACGAGGGCGAGGGGGCCTACGAGGCAGAGCTGGCCGTGCACCTGCCCCCGGGCGCGCACTACATGCGGGCCCTCAGCAACATGGAGGTGAGCTCCACCCTGGGCGAGCACCACAGCCTTGACTCCCGACTCCCACACAAGACCTCCCACTTCTCTTATGCTTTGCTGTAAGAGATGTCAATTTTTAAAAATATATTTGGAAGAGGAGTACTTGCTAATGGCACAAATGGAAGAACTCTATTATAAAACGCCCCAAAAGGCTCAGGCACCAAATGCTAACAGGAACCTCTGTCAACATTTGCTGGATTTCCTTCCCATCTTTCCCTGCAATGTTGGCAGGCACTTACACAGGCGTCTATTTGTTTTTTCTTTTGTGCTGATGTAGTGTAGAATGATTGGGATATACCCTACCCATATTCTGTGGGTTGTTTTTTTTTTTTTTTTTTTTTTTCAAAATTAAAATCATAGGCCGGGCGTGGCGGTGCATGCAATCCTTGTAATCCCAGAATTCAGGAGGTGGAGACTAGAGGATCATGGTTCATGGATAGCCTCAGCTACTTATTGAGGGCCTTTGCAACTTGGCCAGACCCTGTTTCAAACAATAAAAAGACTAAAAAAATAGAGCTGGGAGTGTAGCTCAGAGGTACAATGTCCCTGGGTTCCATCCCCAGTACTGCCAAAAAAAAAAAAAAAAAAATTAAAAAAGATAATAGCTGGGTGTGGTGGTGCACGCTTGTAATCCCAGTACTTGGGAGGGTGAGAACTGAGGATTGCAGGTTTCCAGACAGCCTCAGCTGCTAATTGAGGCCCTCCACAATTTAGTGAAACTCTGTTTCAAAGTAAAGAATACAAAATAGGACTAGGGTCTGTTTTCATTAAAAAATAATAAAGGTGCTGGGCGTGGTGGCACATGCTTGTAATCCCCGCTCTTGGGAGGCAGAGACAGGAGGATTGCGCAGGTTCGAAGCCAGCCATGCTGGCTTAGGAGACCCTGTTTCCAAATAAAAATGTAAAATTAGATCTGGGAGTGTACCCCGGAGGAAGAAGGGCTTCCAGGAACCCCAGTACCACCAAAAAATAAAATAAATAATAATAATAATAATAATAATAATAATAATAATGGGCCCAGCAATGCAGAAAATAGTCATAGTAGTCTCTTGACACCCCAGCCCAAAAGAGCCCCCTCCCCACCCGGCCACACCAGTCTCTTGCAGACTTGCGCTGCTCTGTAACCCACCTCTGCCTCCCGCCTCTCCCTGAAGGGCTTCGAGAGGCTCATCTGCAACCAGAAGAAGGAGAACGAGACCAAGGTGGTGCTGTGTGAGCTGGGCAACCCCATGAAGAAGGGCAGCAGGGTGAGGCCTCCGGCATGCTGGGGACAGCCAGGCAGGGCCCCTGGGTTTGAAGTCAGGTACCCTGGGTTGGAATCCTGGTCTCACACTCCCTAGCTGCATGTTCCTGGGTGTGATTTTCTCTCTCCCAGTAGACAGGATGAAGATGATGGAGAGCTGGATACTGTGGCACATGCCCAGCACTTGGGAGGCTGAGCAGGAGGATCACAGATTTGAGGCCAGCCTGGGCCACTTAGCAAGGCCCTGTCTCAAAAAATAGAAAGGAAGCTGGGCGTTGTAGCGCACACATTTTTTTTTTTTGGGGGGGGGCGGTCTGGGAATGGAACCTAGGGTCATTTGACCTCCGAGCTACACCCCCTGCCCAATTTTTTATTCTTTATTTTGAAACAGGGTCTCACTGAGTTGTGGAGGGCCTCACTAAGTAGCTAAGGCTGTCCGCAAACCGCAATCCTCCAGTCCCAGCCTCCTGAATGCTGGGATTACAGGCAGGCGCCATCATGCCCGGCATGCACCCACGCTTATAATCCCAGTAGTTGGGAGGCTGAGACAGGAGGATCGCAGGTTTGTGGCCAGTCCCAGCTACTTAGTGAGGCCCTCTGCAACTTCATGAGACCCTCTTCCAAAATAAAGAATAAAAAATAGGGCTGGGGGTGTGTGTAGGTGGAAGGTAGAATGCCCCTGGGTTCCATCCCCAGTACTGCAAAAATAGGAAGGACTGGGGACGCGTAGTTTGGTGGCAGAATGCCTGGACTCAACCACCAGGACCGAGAAAGAACAACAACAACGGTAGCCTGGGGAGGGGGTGGACTGGAGACCCCACTCGGGGCAGGGCTGCCCAGAGCGGGCATCTGGGCAGTGACTTGGGCCCCTCGTCTCCCAGATAGGAATCACCATGTTGGTAGGTGTGGAGAACCTGGAAGAGGCCGGAGAGTACGTGTCCTTCCAGCTGCAGATGAAGAGGTACTGGGCTGGGGGGCTGGGAGCACCCCCGCCCCACCTTGCCCCCTCCTTGCTGAACGGTCTCGGATGGTGCCTACGCCGCACACCTTCCTGCTCCCTTCCTTCCTCCAAAGCTTGTTTCTGGCCTCGGAGCCTTAGCAGGAGGCCTGCCCAGGTCTAACTTCAGCACCCCACACTGTTTGTGAAATTGGCGCTCCACCTCGGAGAGTCCCTGGGCTGGTGTCCCTCACCTGCCTCTTCTCACCCTCCCCTCCAGCAAGAACAGCCAGAATCCGAACAGCCAGGTTGTGCCACTAAATGTGCCAGTCCTGGCAGAGGCCAGAGTGGAGCTGCGCGGGTGAGTGACCAGGAGTGGGGAAGGCACTCCGGGGCAGGGCAGGGGCTGGGCTGTAGCCCGGCATGTGTCAGACTCTGGGCTCCACCCGCAGCCATGCGAAAACAAAACACCAGAAAATAAGTAAAGTTTAAGCCAGGCGTGGTGGCGCACGCTTGTCATCCCAGTACTTGGAAGGCTGCGACAGGAGGATCGAAGGTCCCCGGCTAGCCTCAGCTACTTAGTGTGGCCCTCTGCAAAGTAAAGAATAAAAAATAGGGCTGGGGATGTGGCTTGAAGATACAATCCCTGGGTTTAATCCCCAGTACCACACACACACAAAAAGTAAATAAAAAGTGGGGGCCCTGGGCCCTTCAGGGAATCCAACTGACTCTGGAGGCCTGGCCACCTGCAGGAACTCCTTCCCGGCCTCTCTGGTGGTGGCAGAAGAAGATGACAGGGAACAGAATGGCTCAGCCAGCTGGCTCCCCAAGGTGGAGCACACCTATGAGGTAGGAGGAGCCTCGGGGCCCAGCGGGAGTGCAAGGTCCTAGGAGCTGGGAGTGGAGCTGACCACCGCCATCCTGCTGTCCCTACACCCTCAGCTCCACAATAATGGCCCTGGTACGGTGAGTGGCCTCCGCCTCAGCATCCACCTGCCCAGCCAGTCCCAGCCATCCGACCTGCTCTACATCCTGGATATACAGTCCCAGGGCGGCCTTCAGTGCTCCCCACAGCCCTCCCCCAACCCCCTCAAGGTGAGAGCTGGGGGATGGAAGCTGGGCAGGTATCCCCAGACCAGCAACCAGGATGCCTCCCGGGGTGCGGATGCAGTCTGCGGGGGCAGGGGGGGGGGAATTGACTGTGTCCTTGCCTCCCCAGCTGGACTGGAGGCTGCCCACCCCCAGCCCCTCCCCCACCCAGCCGGCGCATCACAAGCGGGACCGCAGGCAGGCCTTCCTGCCAGGGCCCCAGGAGCCCGAGGAGCGGGAGCCGGTTCTGGTGGTGAGCAGGCCCAGGAGCCACAGGCTTGGGAGGCAGGAGCGCCGTGGGGGTCCCGCAGGCTCCAAGTGGGCCTACAGACGACGCTGGGCCGGGCTCTGGGGTGGGCTGGGGATGCGCGGACGCTTGCATTTTTAAAAACGCCAAGGCACGGTTACTGAAATTCTGGGTACTAGCTAGCTGGACATGGTGGCGCACGCTTGTAATCCCAGCATTTGAGAGGTGAAGACAGGAGGATCGCAGTTCGCAGACAGCCTCAGCTGAGTTGCACTTTGTAACTCAGTGAGACCCTGTTTCCAAATAAAGAATAAAAAATAGGGCTGGGGTGTAGCTCGGAGGTAGAATGCCCCTGGGTTCCATCCCCAGTAATGCCAAAAATAAAGAAAGAAAAAGAAAATGAAAATTCTGGGTACTGGATGCTACACGCTGACCCGCCCCTTCCATCCCGTCTTTACATTTCGGGGGCTATGGAGCGCATGATGTAGGGACATCCAGAGCTCTAATCCAAGTACCTTCCCAGGGAAGGCGAGCGTCCCCACCCCGCTGGCCTCTCTGTGTTGGGTCCTTAGGGTGACGGGGTATCATGGGCCAGGAGGGGCTGGGACTGATGACCTGTCCCCTCAGAGCTGCGACTCGGCGCCCTGTACTGTGGTGCAGTGTGAGATGCAGGAGATGGCTCGGGGGCAGCGGGCCATAGTCACGGTGCTGGCTTTCCTGTGGCTGCCCGGCCTCCGCCAGGTGGGGCCCGACGCGGTGGGCGGGGCTTAACGGGGCGGGGCTTCAGGGGACGGTGAGAAGGCAAGGATTGGGGGACAGGGTAAGGGGCGGGACTAAGCTAGGGACCGGTCTTCCCCGCGGGGAGTCTGGGGGTTGGCTCCCTGCCACCCACAGGCCTCCTGTGGCTCCTGCATGTGGCTTTCGCCCCCGCCCCCTGCAGAGGCCGCTGGATCAGTTCGTGTTTCAGTCGCACGCTTGGTTCAACGTGTCCTCCCTTCCCTACGCCGTGCCTGCGCGCAGCCTGCCCAGCGGAGACGCTCTGGTGAGGGGGACCGTGGGGACCGCGGCCCCCACGACCCCTGGCCTCCCTGTGTCGGTGCCAGCCGGCATGGGGCGCGGCCTCCCTGGAGCTGAGGGGTGGTACAGGGAGGCAGGGGCTTGGCTGGGGTCACAGGCGCCAGGGCTGAGTCTTTTGAAAGAAGGGTGTCAAGGGTCTGAGCAGACGCCCGGGTTTGCCTCCCAGGTGCAGACACAGCTGTTTCGGGCCTTGGAGGAGAGGGCCGTTCCCATCTGGTGGGTGCTGGTGGGCGCGCTGGGTGGCCTGCTGCTGCTCACCCTGCTGGTCCTGGCCATGTGGAAGGTGAGGCATGACGGATGGCGAGTTCCTAGGGGTGCACCAGCTAGGAGGCCGGAGCCATGCGCCCTCCTTGTACAGCGCTACTGGAATGTCGCCTGGCCAGGCGTGGTGATGCGGGGCTGTGATTCCAGTACTGGGGAGGTGGGGACAGAAGGAGCAAAGGTTCACCTCCACCTCAGCAGCCTGCCAAGATGCTGCCTAAAAACAAAATTCAAAATGATATATATGGCTGGGGATGTAGCTCAGAGATAGAGTTCCCCTGGTTCAGTCCTCACTGCCCCCCACACACACCCAATGTCATTCTCCAGAGGACCTCTTCCAGGGCACACACACCCTTTGGAAGGGGCGGCAATTGAAATCCCTAAGGCCTTGAGACCCTTACACCCCTGCGAGGACGAGTCACAGGGAATGAATCCCACCCTGAGGTCCTGAATGCTGTGAAGAGGTCCACCTCCTCCAACTGTCTTCACCCTGAGCAAGGTGGGGACACAGGCTTTGGACCAGACCCTGACCTGGCCCCTTAAGAGGCTGTGGAGGGTCACTCGCTGCTCTGTACCCAGAGAACAGTGCTCAAGCCCTGGGAAGACATGGCACGCTTAGGGAAAACCACAGTAGACCTATAATAATCAAATACATCTCATCATGTGTTTGAGTCATAAACTTCAGTGCTCAAGCAAAAAAATCAGAGCCTGGTGAGGTGGCGCACGCTAGTAATCCCAGTACTTAGGAAGCTGAGACAGGAGGATCGCAGGTTGGAGGATAGCCTCGGCAAGTAGTGAGATGTTCATCAACCTAGGGAGCCCTTATTTCAAATAATTTTTGTGTGTGTGGTACTGAAGATGGAGCCCAGGGGCATTCTACCTCCAAGCTACATCCCCAGCCTTATTTTTTAGTCTTTTTATTTTTGAAACAGGGTCTCAGCCGGGCGTGGTGGCGCACACTTGTAATCCCAGCATTCGGGAGGCTGAGACCAGAAGATCACAGTTCATGGCCAGCCTCAGTTACTTAGTGAGGCCCTCTGCAACTTAGTGAGACCCTGTTTCAAAATAAAGAATTTAAAAAAATAGGGCAGGGGGTGTAGCTCGGAGGTAGAATGCCCTTGGGTTCCATCCCCAGACCCGCAAAAAAAAAAAAAAAAAAAAAAAAGAAACAGAGTCTCACTGAGTTGCAAAGGGCCTCTCAAGTAGCTGAGGCTGTCGGCGAACCGTGAACCTCAAAATAAAATTTTTATTTATTTTTAATTAATTAATTTATTTATTTTGGTAGTACGGGGGATGGAACTCAGGGGCCTTCTACCTCTGAGCTACACTCCCATATCTATTTTATATTTTCATTTGGAAACAGGGTCTCACTAAGTTGCTGAGAGCCTCACTAAGTAGCTGAGGCTGGCTTCGAACCCGCGCGATCCTCCTGTCTCAGCCTCCCAAGCGCTGGGATTACAAGCGTGCGCCACCACACCAGGCTTCAAAATAAATTTTTTTTTCATTTTTTTATTTTTTTGGTGGTACTGGGGGTGGAACCCAAAGGCTTTCTACCTCTGGGCTATACTCCCAGACCTATTTTATACTTTATTTGGAAACAGGGTCTCACTAAGTTTCTGAGAGCCTCACTAAGTAGCTGAGGCTGGCTTCGAACCTGTGTGATCCTCCTGTCTAAGCCTCCCAAGCGCTGGGATTACAAGCGTGCGCCACCACGCCAGGCTTCAAAATAAATTTTTATTTTTATTTCATTTTTTAATTTTTTTTTGGTGGTACTCGGGGTGGAACCCAAAGGCTTTCTACCTCTGGGCTATACTCCCAGACCTATTTTATACTTTATTTGGAAACAGGGTCTCACTAAGTTGCTGAGAGCCTCACTAAGTAGCTGAGGCTGGCTTCGAACCCGCGCGATCCTCCTGTCTCAGCCTCCCAAGCGCGGGGATTAAAATCACGAGCCACCACCCCCGGCCAAAGTAAATTTATAAAGAATAGAACTGAGGGTGTAGCTCAGAGGCAGAAGCCCTGGGTTTGCTTTCCAGCAGGGTGTGGCTCAGGGTATAGCACTTACTTGCTTGGCGTGTGTGAAGCCTTGCATTGGATCCCTAGTATTGAAAAAGAAAGAAAGGAGAAAGAAAAGAGAAAAGCCCCCCAAAAAATCTAGCTGGGTGTGGTGGAGCGTGCTTGAAATTCTAATACTCGGGAGGCTGAGATAGTAGGATTATAGGTTTGAGGACAAGCTCAGCAAGTAGTGAGACTCTCATCAACTTAGGGAGACCCTATTTTAAAACAAAAATAAAATAGAGAGGGCTGGGAGTATAGCTCAGAGGTAGAATGCTCCTGGGTTCAATCCCCAGTATCAAAAACAAACAACAACAAAACCCAACTATTTGAGCCAGACATGGTGACTCATGCTTGTAATCTCAACACTTGGGAGACTGAGACAGGAGGATTGCAGGTTCAAGGACAGCGTCAGCAAGTAGTGAGACTCTCATCAACCCAGGGAGAGCCTGAGCTCAGAGGTAGAATGCCCCTGGGTTCAATCCCAGTAACACACACACACACACACACACACACACACACACACACACACACACATTTGTAGCGTGCGTCATATGCATTATCCCTCAATAGGCAAAGGCCTCCAGAGCGTGCAGCGGGGCCTGTTCTGTGCCGGGATCTGGAGAGGACCTGGGCGGGCTGGCTCCTGGCACACTTCCTTACGGTGCCCAGGGCTAAGCATCATCTCCATATCCTGACCCGCAGGCTGGCTTCTTCAAGCGAAACCGGCCACCCCTGGAAGAAGACGAGGAGGAGGAGTGAAGAGGGAGAGCGAGGCGAGCTGGAGCTGGCTCAGCTCGGGCAGGAGGGCTGGGAGCTGTCTGCGTGGCCTCATCTCCAGCTAGTCGCCAGCAGCTCCATGGGGGCTTCCTGGTGTCCTTCCCCTCCCGTAGAGTGGGGACACCCCCTTTCCTACTGCTTAATAAAGACAATGACCCCCAAACCCAGTGTGCTGTCTCTTGGAGTCAGAAGAGGAGAAGGGACTGAAGGGATGTTTGGACTTGAAACCAGGGCTGGCAGAAGTTTGAGCAGAGAGGGTCTCTGCCAGCGCGAAGATGGAAAATTACTCTCAGGGAATAGAGAGTAGGGGTGGCCGCTGTGCGGGGGGGGGGGGCTGGCAGGGCTTCCGGTCACACGGAGGCAGTCAGGGGGATCTGCGGGGGGGGAGGGAGCGCTGACATTGTGTGGGTAGTGGGGGTACTGGGGATTGACCCAAGGCATTTTGCCTTTGAGCTACACCCCAGCCCTTTATTATTATTATTATTATTATTATTATTGTTGTTGTTGTTGTTGTTATTATTATTATTGTATTTAGAAACAGGGCTGAAGCCGGTATGGTGGCACATGCTTGTAATCCCAGTACTTGGGAGGCTTGCCGGTTTGTGGCCAGTCTCATCAATGTAGGCCCTCCACAACTTAGTGAGACCTTATTTCAAAATAAAAATAATAAAAAAAAAAATAGGGCTAGGAGTGTAGCTTGGAGGTAGAATGCCCCTAAGTTCAGTCCCCACTACTGCAAAAATAATATGTAATGAATTCACGGTCAGTAGAGGTTGGTGCTATGAGTGAGAGAGAAGGAGCCAGGGGAGGTGATGCACACCTGCAATCCCAAAGACTCAGGAGGCCAAGGAAGGAGGACTGCAACTTTGAGGCCAGTCTGGGCAACTTAGTGAAGCTGGGATTCAAAATAAAAAATGTTGTAGCTCAGTATCTGGGTTCCATCCCGGTGACTGGAGGCAGGAGGGCGAGGGGTCCAGGAGGCAGGTCCTAGAGGGGGCAGCCAGCAGCACACCTTGTGAGCACAGCTTGAACTTTGGTCTTGAGGCTAAATGGTGGGGTGAGCCATTGACTTACCTCAGGAGACCTGCTAATATTTAATTTTTTTGTGTGTGGTACTGGGGGTGGAACTCAGGGGCTCTTCTACCTGGGGATATACTCCCAGACCTTTTTTATATTTTATTTGTAAACAGGGTCTCACTAAGTTGCTGAGAGCCTCACTAAGTAGCTGAGGCTGGCTTTGAACCTGTGCGATCCGCCTGTCTCGGCCTCCCAAGCGCTGGGATTACAGGCGTGCGCCACCACGCCTGGCTCCAATATTTAATTTTACTCAGAGGGGTAAGTGGTAAATTCTAAAATAAATAAATAAATAAGTAATTTGACATCCATGCCTGGCCAGTTCCAGGACAGGTTTCTAGATGGGCAACTGTGAACATTTAAGAAAAGATTAAGCCGTGATTATTGGAGACCAGCCAAATCCCCTCCACCCTTCCTATTACAAGCGAATGGCCCCAGACGACTTATCTGGATCCAGCAGAGAGGTTGGCATCGGTCCTTCTAGACAAGCCAGAAATGTGAGCTGGATCATAGAGACCTGGGTTTGGAGCTGAAGAGTTCTGATAAGGCCAAAGGAGATCTTCACGGGATGCTCTAAGGCTCCATTGTGGCCCTGGCTGCCTGGCACTGTAGTAGGCTCGCTGAATGAGGCAGGGTAACCCACTTCCACCCTGCAGATGGCTCCTGGCGGGCGGTGCTCGTGGGGAGCGCTAATACAATGGGTGACTGAAGCAGATTCCAGGCAGCCTTGACAGATTGTGAAGTTGGGTTGAAACCAACAAGATGAAATTCACCAAGGATGAATGCTAAATCCTGTGCTTAGGTTCCAAAAAATTGGTTA
The DNA here is from genome assembly GCF_963383645.1 of Muscardinus avellanarius. Taxonomy (NCBI): domain Eukaryota; kingdom Metazoa; phylum Chordata; class Mammalia; order Rodentia; family Gliridae; genus Muscardinus; species Muscardinus avellanarius. Next base: position 54,100,369 of record NC_137802.1, on the reverse strand, counting down.
CATAAGAATAAGGCTGGGGATCTGGTTAGATGGAAATTTCTGTGGAAAGTGAAAGAGCCAGGTGAGGTGCCGCACGCCTGTAATACCAGGGACTGGGGAGGCCGGAGCAGGAGGATGGCAAATTTCAGGCCAGCCTCAGCAGTCTGGCAAGACCCTGTTTCAAAAATAAAGTAAAAGGGGTTGAGGATGCATGCAGCTCAGCTGTGGCGCAGCCCTGGGCTCCAGCCTTAGCGTGTACAGTGTGGATGCAACCAATGGACCTAATTCAGAAGGCAGTCCGCCATCCTCTGGGGAGGACGCCCTAGGCGCCCAGTCCCCGCCAGAGCACCACATTGTGCTAAAGAGGCGGCCAGCCAGAGAGGCTCAGAGAGGGCTACGGTGCCAGTGAGATGAGGATTCGACCAAGCGGAACAGAAGCTGAGTGATGGGGACTGATGGGGAAGGACAGGAAGCCCGGTGGGACGAGCCTTCAGATGTGGGGTTTGACGGCGGAGGGAGAGGGAAAGAGCCAGTCTGTCAGCAGTGAAGCCAGAAGCAGTAGGACCAACAGATGATTCTCCGTGGGAGAGAAAAGCTGATGGTACTTCTGGAAGAACTTCCTAGCCACGATGACTGCTCCCAAATGGGTCCAGCTATACCTTCAGCCCGATTTTTTAAATTTTGAAACTGGATCTTGTTAGGTTTATGAGTGTCACTATTTGCTGAAGCTGTCCTCAAATCCACAATCCTCCTGTCTCAGCCTCCCAAGTACTGGGGATTACACGCACGTGCTACCATGCCTGGCTAACAGAGGGTCATTCTACCTCTGAACCACACCTCCAGCCCTTCTATCTATCTATTTAGTTGGTTGGTTGTTCTGCTAGCTTGCTGAGGCTGCCCTGTAATCTACTATCCTTCTGTCTCAGCCTCTCAAGTAACCGGGCTTACAAGCATACGCCGCCACTTCCTGCTTTTTTTTTTTTTTTTTGGTACTAGACATAGAACCCCAGGCATATTCAACCTCTAAGCTATGCCCCCCAACCCTTTTTACTTTTAAAGTTTTGAAACAGAGTCTTGCTAAGTTGCTGAGGCTGTCCTTGAACCTGCAATCCTCCTGTCTGAGCCTTCCAAGTACTGACTTGTGCTAGACCTTCCACGTCATTATTTCATTTAATCCTTAGAAGAACCCTATCAGGTAGAGAGCATTACAGTTCCCGTGGTAAAAGGATGACTGCGGACTCCAAGGCCGAGTAAGGTGCAGGTGGCTTAATAAGGGGCGGAGGCCGGCGGCGCCCCCAGTTCTGACTCCCTCCGAAGTTGTGGAGGTGTAAACGCAGCTCCCTAACCCCGCCTTGGCGTCCGTGCAGAGACGGGGCAGTTGAGCCGGGAGCTCTTTGCGAGTCCGCAGTACAGGCCCCCGATCCTGCTTCGATTCCGGGGGCTCTGGAAGCCCGTCGCGGGCGCGGGGCCTCGCCGCCCCTCCTGCGGCTGGGCGGGTGGGCCGGGCGCGGAGGCCGGCGAGGGGCGGCGCTGCACCGCGCGGGCGCCGCCTGCAGGGGGCGCTGCCGCGGCTCGGGCGGAGACAATCGCGCGGAGCGGGCGCCGCAGCCGGAGCGGGAGCCGAGCGGCGGGCGCGGAGCCGGGCCGAGCCGGCGGCCGGGCCGGGCCGGGGGGCGATGGTCCGCTAGGGCCGGGCCGAGCCCGCGATGCCGCCGCCAAGCGGCCCCGGCGTCCTCGCGCGGCTGCTGCCGCTGCTGGGGCTGCTGCTCGGCGGCGCCTCCCGGGCGCCCGGCAAGTCGCCGCCGGAGCCCCCCAGCCCGCAGGGTGAGTCTCGGCCGGGCGGGGCGCGATCGCCGCCGGCGCCCCCGCCAGGCCCCGCAGCCCCCGCGCGCCGCCGGGAAGTGGGTGCATTCTGCCCCCTGGGGTGGGGCGGGGGAGCCGGGGGACCTGGGGTCGGCGCTTGGGCGAGAACGGGGGAGAGGCCGTCCGGGTCGGGGGTCTCGGGGAGACACAATGCGGAGGGCGGGGGTCCCCAGGCTCGGCGCCGCCTCCCCCCGACTTGTTTTTCTCCTCCCGGTCCGCGAGGCGCTGCTGCCTGAGCCATTGTCTGCCGAGCACACCCGCCCTCGGCGGCCCGGGGGCGCCGGCTCCGCAGCCCCCGCGGGGCCCCGGCTCCCGAGCCCCGGTGGGTGGGGTGCGGGCATCGGCTGCCACCCCGGGCCGGACGGGGGCTGGGCGCCCGGAGCTGGGCTGGGGGAGGGGCGGGGGAGTGGGTGAGGCTGGGGGCGGGATTGACTGCTCAGACGCGGTTCCTAGCGCAGGAGCCTGACAGCTTCCAGCCAGCCCCCCAGGTTTAGAATTTGGGGTGCACCAGATAAGCACTGATCAGCCCATGATGGAGGAGGGCGGCAGCTGGGGGCCTGAGAAAAGGGGTACCTTGTGATTCCCAGCTCAAGGCGCACGGCAGGGCTGTGGTCGTGGAGACAAACTGGGCTGGCTGGCTGGCTGGCGGCGGGCACTGCCCGCTGGAAGGGCAGGCGCCTGGGTCCCCGTCCAGCCGGCCTCCTGCCATTCCCGTCCCCTTCCAGCTCCCAGACCACCCCTCTCCTCCCCTCCCCTCCCCAGGGGAGGAGACCCTCCCAGCGCCTCCCTCGGCCCAGGTGGGTGTGTGAGATGGGGGTGGGGCCGGCTCCTGCAGCGCAGAACCTGGCCGGGCCTGCACCTCCGCGCCTGGGCGCTCGGGCCTCCGCCGCTCCAGTCCGGCGCCCACCGCCCACCGCCCACCGCCCAGCCTCCTGCGCCACAGCCCGCGACTGCTCACCCCTGGCCGGCGTGTGGGCCCCAGCCCTGCCTCAGACTGCTCCACTCCTCACCCCCGCCCGCCGAGGAGCTGGCAGGAAAGGCAGGGTGGGGGTCTGGTTGAGGGAAGTGGGGTCCGGATGACGAGAGGAGGTCGGATTTCCTCCCGGAGTGAGGCAGGGCTGAAGCCCGGAGGCACGTACTGTATGGGAGAAATGTCAGGCTTTGAGGAATGGAGAAGGACCCTCCTCTGCCTCAGTCTCCCCGGCGCTCCCAAAGAGAAGAGGCTTCGCCAGGTAGGAAGAGGCCTTAGTTTGTCAGGAAGCCCCTCGTCAGGGCATTGCACCCCAGGCGAAGGGCCCAGGGACTTGGTTGGAATGGAGCCAGGAGGGGGCGCCGGCGGCTGGCCGGGAGCCCAGGTTGAAGGAAGGGGGAGGGGGTGTGCTTGCACCTGCCCCCCCCCACAGTCTCCCTCAGGCCCTACCTGCCCACCCCGATCTGTGTCCCTGTTCCCCGCCCCCACCCTTAAGCCCATGGCATCTCTTCCCCCAGTGACCATATTCACACTCCGGGTCCCCTCTCCCCAGCTGCTCTTTCCAGCTGTTCCTCGCCTGGGTCAGGCTGGAGTAGCCAGGCCCTTCTGGCTTCTCAGAATTCCTGCTGGGTGTGTTGGGGGGCAGAGCCCTGCCCCACCCTCAGGGTTAGATTCTGGGAGCAGCTGGATGGGATGCCCCCACAGGGCACCGGCCCTGGACTGGAAGCCTGAGAGAGGACACCTGTCACTGTTGAGTATCCTGAACTCTGTGGCTCCCAGCCTCCCCAGCCTGCGGCTCTCAGCCAGCCTCCCAGTCTGTACCTGGATTCCTTAGAGTCCAGCACCCAGCCCACTCCCCACCTGCCCCAGGCTGAGGCCCCACCTTCCCAGCCTCCACACTCATTATCAGCAGCAGAGCAGGGGTGCAGTGTGCAGGAAGGGGCCGCCCTGAGTGGGGAGTGGGATGGGCTGTAGATCCCAGAAGCTGCCTGGGGACGCCATGGGAACAACACAAGGCCCCATGGCCCCAAGCCAGCTCAGGACACCCGCAGGCCAGCCTGGACTGACCGTCACTGGCAGAGGCAGCCTCAGGAACCAGAGGCTGGGCTTCCCTTCCCAGTCCGCTGCACACCAGTTTCCCTGGGGCCTGGGTGGGCTCTCGGGATTGCCTTCCCCTGGCCAGGGCCCCAGCTCCCAGCCAGATCTCCTGGGAGGAATGAGGGCGTTGCCATGGTGACTGGCTGTCACTGACCAGCTCTAGCTGTGAGGGGGCGGGGCCAGGAGATACTTGCTTGGGCTCAGGGGTTCAGGTGTGTCCCTAAATCTGAAGGCAAAGGCTTGTGCAGAAGATGCCGGAAAGCGAACGCGCGATGGGAACGGCTGGCTCTTTAGTGTCCCCTTCTTAATTTTTTTCTTGAGAACCCAAATTCAGACGCAGCCTCCCTTCCACCTGCTGAGTCTAGACTCCTTCCCTCCTCACCTGCAGAACCTTTGTCTCCCCTGTACTCGTCCTTTCTCAGCCCTACCTTTCCTCTCCTCCTGGCAGACACTGGTCTCCTGGAGGCAAAATGGCTAAGAATTTAAAATATCCTAAGGGCGACTGCCAGATTTGGATCCAGATCTCTCAGCTGTAGTGCAAGTATCTAAACTCTCTGAGCCTCGGTTTCTTTGTCTGTAAAATGGGCTAAGGGCATATTTTATCAAATCGAATACATCACTGAGTATAAGATGCACCATTATTTCATGCACCGGTAAGAACGGGAAAAAATGCTGTCGAATGTAATTATGACATCAGCAATTCTAGACTTAGCCTGAGTTCAGAAATGTTAAAATGTCAAAGTGTGCAGGAGTTAGACTTGATGAGAGCTGGTAACGGCACCACCTACCTCTCAGGCTGCTGTGAGGCCTGATGAGCACTCGATACCTGCTGGATCTGGCTTGGGGGTGTGGCCCTGTGGTAGATCTCTTGCCTAGATCTACCTGAAGCCCTGGATTTGACCCCCAGCAATGCAAAAATAAATGAATACTAGCCGGGTGTGGTGGCACCTGTCTGTAATCTCAGGCTGAGACAGGAGGATCGCAGGTGGAAGGACAGCCTCAGCTACTTAGCAGGACCCTGTGTCAAAATAAAAAATAAAATGGCTGGGGGTAGCCGGGTGTGGTGGCCCACGCTTGCAATCCCAGTACATGGGAGGCTGAGAGAAGAATAGCAGGCTTGTGGATAGCCTCAGCTGCTTAGTGAGGTGCTCTGCATCTTAGTGAGACCTTGTTTCAAAATAAAAATCCTAGGGCTAGGGGTATAGCTTGGAGGTAGAATGCCCCTGGGTTCCATCCCCAGTACTGCAGAAAAAGGGGACCTGGGCGTGTAGCTCACAGGTAGAATGCCTCTAGGTTCAATCCCCAGTGCCACACACACAATAAACACCAGTTCTTATTAGAATGCCTGCTGTGGCATCAGCCCCAAAGCCTCTCCCAGCCAACAGCCCCCTGGCCCCTCCCTTTGGGCTCCCCGAGTTCTCAGCCTCCCTCCCCTCCCTTCTCTCGCCCCATCTTGCCCACAGAGATCCTGATCAAGGTACAGGTGTATGTGAGCGGGGAGCTGGTGCCCCTGGCCCGAGCCTCGGTGGACGTGTTTGGGAACCGGACCCTGCTGGCCACCGGCACCACAGACTCAGAGGGCGTGGCCACCCTGCCCCTCAGCTACCGCTTGGGCACCTGGGTGCTGGTCGCTGCTGCCCGTCCCGGCTTTCTCACCAACTCCGTGCCCTGGCGTGTTGACAAGCTGCCCTGTGAGTGCAGGGGCAGGTGGAAGGGGGACAGCTGACCCTCCATCAGCCCCTTCCCAAAATAGCCCTTGGGGGCGGCGGGGCAGGCTTTCCAGCAGCTGCTCCTACGGGCTGGGGTATGCAGAGGGGGCTGAGGGAGGGTGAAGCCATGGGGATTCAGATGCAGGGGCGTGTGGCGAGGTGCTTTTTCTGGAGTTGACAGGCTCCCCCTCTTGCAGTATATGCGTCCGTCAGCCTCTACCTGCTCCCTGAGCGGCCAGCCACCCTCATCCTCTATGAGGACCTTGTGCACATCCTGCTAGGCTCTCCAGGTAAGCCACCGCCGCCTCCCATGCCCACCCCTCTTCCCTCCCCCTGGCCCGGTGCAGGGACCTCTGATCCTTCAGGTATTAGCTGGATGCCCTTGGGCAAGTCACATAGCCATGCTCTATTCACGTGTAAGATGTGGAAGGACAGTGTCTACATGAAATTGAGGTAAGGATTAAATAACATTAAGTGTGCTAAAATACGGAAGGTATTCAATAAATGTATCTAGTTTATTGGGGCTTTTTGTGGTTTCTAGTGTCTATCCGTTCCTACTTCCCTGCCACCTCGACCTTCAGCAGACCTACACATATCTGTGCCTGGCTCCGTTCAGAGGCCGTGAGAGTCCTTCCCCGGGTACTGAACACCTGTCGAATGCAAGGCCTGGAGCCTCAGTCTCGCTTAGCTAATCCTCACCTCAGGCCCTGCCCTGTGCCAGGCCTGGTGGCCGGTGCTGGGGCGCAGTGGTAGGAAAGAGCGGACTCTGCCTTGCAGAATCCCAGACAGGCAGGGAGACAGATAGACATCATCGAAAATGCTGGGATAGTCACAATGCAGGCAGGACGGCAAGAAGAGGCGCTGATTTCCGAGTCCAGATGCCCCTACCTGCAGCGGAGCACTCGGTGGAGGGAGCAGGGGACCCTGTGGGCTCAGAGGCAGAAAGCACACAGAGGCACCTGTGCTGGAGGGAGGCGCGGGAGGCAGCAGGCACTGGGGCAGAGGGGACAGTGCGGGCTTGGGAGCATTCTGGGCCGGCCGTGCATGGGGAGGCGCATCCGGCTGACCCTAGAGAGCCACGGTGGCTTTTGGAGTTGGAGAAACTCTGTCCCCAGTTAACACGCTCAGTCTCTTCCTCACTCTGGTTCTGCACCAGAGGCTTCGAAATGCCCCTGGAGGATTCCAAAATGCCAAACGGCCCTTGGTTGTCCCGAGCTTGCCGGGCCGCTGCCTCAAGCCTCCGGGCCTCCGGGAAGAGGCCATTCGGGTCTTTCCTGGTTGAGCCTCCCCCGTCCTGCAGGACTCCACAGGCCCTTCAACAGCCAGGCAGGAGGGAGCGGGTGAGAGGAAGGGCCCTGGCGCCAGCAGCGGGGCCTCAGTCAGGCTCCGGGAGGGTGACCAAGGGCATCACACTGAACTGCTGCCTCCGTTTCTGTATCTATCAAATGGAGTTGATAATAAAGACACTCGCCTCAGAGGCTGTTACGCTGATTACAAGGGTCACTGTAGGTAACCGGCTTAGAACAGTGCCCAGCATATTTTAAGGCTTAATAAATGCTACCTATGACCATTCAGTATTAGAATTTTGTTTATATCTTCTCTGTCCCACCACAACACACCACATACATACATACATACATACACACACACACACACACACACACACACACACACACACACACACTGAACTAATGCAGTATCCCTTCTCTATTTTTTTCCAGCCCTATTTTTTTTATTCTTTATTTTGAAACAGGGGCTCACTGAGTTGCAAAGTGCCTACGTAGCTGAGGCTGTCTGCAAAGCACAATCCTCCTGTCTCAGCCTTTCAAATGCTGAGCCACCACTATCAGCTCTCTTTTTTTTTTTTTTTTTTTTTTTTTTTGCGGGTCTGGGAATGGAACCCAGGGGCATTCGACCTCCAAGCCACACACCCCGCCCTATTTTTTATTCTTTATTTTGAAACAGGGTCTCACTGAGTTGTGGAGGGCCTCACTAAGTAGCTGAGGCTGTCTGCGAACCACGATTCTCCTGTCTCCGCCTCCCAAATGCTGGGATTACAAGTGTGCACCACCACTCCTGGCTTTATCTATTTTGAAAAAAAAAAAAAATTCAGGCCAGGCATGTCTGTAATTCCAGTACTTGTGAGGCTGAGACAGGATTTCAGGTTTGCATCCAGCCTCAACAATTTAGTGAGGCCCTCTGAAACATAGACCCTATTTCAAACTAAAAAATGAAATAGGGCTGGGAGTGTAGCTCAGAAGTAGAATGCCCCTGGTTTAGTCTCCAGTAGCCACCTCCCCACATACACACTTCAGCTGGCTGTGGTGGTTCACCGCTAATCCAAGTACTGGAAGGCTGAGGCAGGAAGATTATAGGTTTGAGGCCAGCCTCAGCAACTGTCACAAATTTTAAAAAATAGCTGGGCGTGGTGGTGCACGCTTGTAATCCCCGAGCTTGCGAGGTTGAGACAGGAGGATTGCGCAGGTTCAAAGCCAGCCTCGCTGGCTTAAGAGACCCAGTTTCCAAATGAAAATATAAAATAGGTCTGGGAGTGTAGCCTGGAGGTAGAAGGGCTTCCAGGAACCCCAGTACCACATACACAAACAAATAAAATAAAATAGGACTAGAAGTGTAGCTTGCAGGTGTTGAATCCCCACTATCCTTCCCCCACAAATCATTAAATTCTTAAAAATTAAAAATAAGAACTGGATGTGGTGACACATGCTTGTAATCCCAGCATTCAGGAGGCTGAGACAGGAGGATCATGGTTTGTGGACAGCCTCAGCTACTTAGGCACCGTGCAACTCAGTGAGACCGTTTTTTTCTCTTTTGGGGGGCGGGGGTCTGGGGTTGGAACCCAGAGGCATTTGACCTCCGATACACCCCTGCCCTATTTTATTCTTTTATTTTGAAACCGGGTCTCACTGAGTTGCAGAGGGCCTCACTAAGTAGCTGAGGCTGTCCGCGAACCGCGATCCTCCGGTCACAGCCTCCCGGATGCTGGGATTACAAGCATGAACCACCACACCCGTCTGAGACCCTGTTTTAAAATAAAGAATAAAAAATAGGGCTGGGGGTGTAGCTCGGAGGTCGAATGCCCCTGGGTTCCTCCCCAGTACCACAAATTAAATAAATAAATAAATGCCCTGAGTGGTGGCACATGCCTGTAGTACCACTAGTTGGTAGGCTGAGACAGAAGGATTGCAGGTTTAAGGCCAGCTTCAACAACTTAGTGAGACCCTGTTTCCAAATAAAAAATAAAAAAGAGGTTGGGGTATAGCTTGGAGATAGAATACCTCTGGGTTCAATTTCCAGTACTTCCCTATATAAATAAATAAATAAATAAATAAATAAATAAATAAATGCTGTGTATAATGGGCAACACATGGCCAGAACCTTTCCAATGGTAGCAGAAAAAGGAGCGCACCACACTGGACCATGAACTCCAAGGCGAGGGGGGCTCTTCCCAGGACCTGCCTCAGTGCCTGCCACACGGGAGACACTGCTGTTGAGGACCGCACCTCATCAGGGTATAGGTTTCTAAGGAGGAAGTGTCTGGGGGGAGCTAGTAGCTTCCTGAGGGCTATGGTTGGAACTGGAGGTTCAGGTCCACATTCCTGCCCGGTTCTCTCCACATCGGTGCCCTCCTGGCCTGACCCCACACCCCTGAGCCCCGGTCCCTGGCCAGGCCACTGCAGCCTCTCTCTCCACCAGGTGCCCGTTCCCAGCCCTGGGTGCAGTTCCAGCGCCGGGCTGCCCGCCTGCCCATCAGCTCCACCTACAGCCAGCTCTGGGCCTCGCTCACACCTGCCAGCACCCAGCAGGAAATGCGGGCGTTCCCTGCCTTCCTGGGCACCGAGGCCTCCGGCTCAGGTATGCGGGCGCCTGAGAAGGAAGGGGACCCCTCCGCCTCACGATTTAGCCCTCAGCCCTGTGTCCTCTACCCTCAGGCAATGGCTCCTGGCTGGAGCTGATGCCCCTGGCTGCGGTGAGTGTGCACCTGCTCACAGGCAACGGGACGGAGGTGCCGCTCTCAGGCCCCATCCACCTGTCCCTGCCAGTGCCCTCCGAGCCGCGCGCCCTCGCTGTGGGCACCAGCATCCCAGCCTGGAGGTTCGACCCCAAGAGCGGTGAGTGCGACGGGGCTTTGCATGGGCTGGGGTTTAGGGAAGGAAAGGACTCGGGTGGGGGAGGGGGAGGGACATGGGGTCTGATGAAGCCCCTGCCTCTCCAGGGCTGTGGGTGCGCAATGGCACCGGTGTGATCCGGAAGGAAGGCCGGCAGCTCTACTGGACCTTTGTCTCCCCCCAGCTGGGGTACTGGGTGGCTGCCATGGCCTCCCCCACCTCTGGTGAGAGTGACTGTCAGCAACCAGGGGGCAGAGGTGGAAGGGGAGGAGGGAGAGCGGGCCCCCTTGAAAGGCGGGAAGGGCCTCCATACCCGGACACTCAGCTCTCATCTGGCACAGGCTTGGTTACCATCACATCGGGCATCCAGGACATCGGCACCTACCACACCATCTTCCTGCTCACTATCCTGGCGGCCCTGGCCCTGCTGGTGCTCGTCCTGCTGTGTCTGCTCATCTATTACTGCCGGTGAGTGCCTGGGGACCCCGGCGCCACCTCCTCTCGGCCTGCTGAGGCCTGCTCTATTCCTGGTCTTGTGCTGGGCTCTGGGTCCCATGGGTGCATAAAACGATTCTGAAGCTGGGTGTCGTGGCACACAGCTGTCATCCCAGTGCTCGGGAGGCTGAGACAGGAGGATCGTGGGTTTGCGGCCAGCCTCAGCTACTTAGTGAGGCCCTCTGCAACTCAACGAGACCCTGTTTCAAAATTAAAAACAGGGATGGTGTACAGCCCAGTAGAATGCTTCTGGGTTCAATCCCCATTACCACAAAACAAAACACCCCACAATTCTCCAGGTGCCAGGAAAGAACTGCCTGTGCATGCAGAGACCTGAAAGGCTGGTGCCTGGGCTCTGGGTGGGGTGGCGGGACCTGCGGGCACGACTCCTGAGATAATGCGTGTGCGGCTGCTCCTGCATCCGGGGCCACACACCTGGTCGGCTTAGGTGCTCTTCCAGATGTGCAGGCACCTCCCACCATGCCAAGGAGTGCCCCACCCCGGGGGAACCCGGATGGCTGCAGTGCCCACCGGCCTCCCAGGACACCCTGGCCCTTTCCTCACGCCTCCCCCATCTCTCCTGAGTGCCCGAGCATTCTCCCTGGTCCTCCAGCTCTCTGCCCCGCAGCGGGCACTGACAGAGCCCGGGGCGCTGCTCCCGCCCTGGCGTTCTGAGGGTCCCCTTCTCCCTCCTTTCCAGGAGGCGCTGCCTGAAGCCCAGGCAGCAGCACCGCAAGCTGCAGCTCTCCGGGCCCTCTGACGCCAACAAGCGAGACCAGGCCACCTCCATGTCCCAGCTCCACCTCATCTGCGGGGGGCCCCTGGAGCCGGCCTCGGCGGGAGACCCCGAGGCCCCGCCGCCAGGGCCCCTGCACTCGGCCTTCTCCAGCTCCCGGGACCTGGCCTCCTCCCGGGACGACTTCTTCCGCGCCAAGCCGCGCGCCGCCGGCCGCCCGGCCGCCGAGCCCCCGGGCGCCCGCGGGGCCGAGGGCGCGGGGCTCAAGGGCGCGCGCTCCGTCGAGGGGCCCGGCGGGCTGGAGCCCGGCCCCGAGGAGTACCGGCGGGGCGCGGCGGGGGGCGCCGCCTTCCTGCACGAGCCGCCCTCGCCGCCGCCGCCCTTCGACCACTACCTGGGCCACAAGGCGGCGGCCGAGGGCAAGCCCCCCGACTTCCTGCTGTCGCAGTCGGTGGACCAGCTGGCGCGGCCGCCGTCGCTCGGCCCGGCCGGGCAGCTCATCCTGTGCGGCTCCATCGACCACCTCAAGGACAGCGTGTACCGCAACGTCATGCCCACGCTGGTGATCCCCGCGCACTACGTGCGGCTGGGCGGCGAGGCGGGCGCCGCGGGGCCGGGCGACGAGCCCGCCGCGCCCGAGGGCCCGGCCGCCGGGCCGCCGCGCGCCTTCCCGCAGCCCGAGCCGCCGCGGCCGCTGCTGCAGGGCCACGGCCACGCGGGCGCGGGCGGCGAGGCGGGCGGCGAGGCCTGGGGCGCGCGCGCCGCGCCGGTCAGCGGCTCGGTCACCATCCCCGTGCTGTTCAACGAGTCCACCATGGCGCAGCTCAACGGGGAGCTGCAGGCGCTGACCGAGAAGAAGCTGCTGGAGCTGGGCGTGAAGCCGCACCCGCGCGCCTGGTTCGTGTCCCTGGACGGCCGCTCCAACTCCCAGGTGCGCCACTCCTACATCGACCTGCAGGCGGCGGCGGCGGCGGCGGCCGCAGCACCGACGCCAGCCTGGACTCGGGCGTGGACGTGCACGAGGCGCGGCCCGCGCGCCGCCGGCCGCCGCGCGAGGAGCGGGAGCGCGCGCCGCCCGCGCCCCCGCCGCCCGCGCCCCCGCGCCTGGCGCTCGGCGAGGACACGGAGCCCAGCAGCAGCGAGAGCCGCACGGGGCTCTGCTCGCCCGAGGACAACTCGCTGACGCCGCTGCTGGACGAGGTGGCGGCGCCCGAGGCCCGGGCGGCCACGGTGCCGCGGGGCCGGGGCCGCAGCCGCGGGGACAGCTCCCGCAGCAGCGCCAGCGAGCTGCGGCGCGACTCGCTCACCAGCCCCGAGGACGAGCTGGGCGCCGAGGCGGGCGACGAGGCGGGCGACAAGAAGAGCCCCTGGCAGCGGCGGGAGGAGCGGCCGCTGATGGTGTTCAACGTCAAGTAGCGCCGCCCCGGGCGGGAAGGGGTCGGCGCCGGGCCGGGTCTCGGGAAGGGCCCCGGGCTCTGCCTCCGAGCGAGCGAGCGAGCGAGCGAGCGGAGGGAGGTGGGGGGGCCTGGCCCCGGGAGGCGCCGGGCGAGGGCTGGGGAGCAGTGCCCGCGTAAACGTGGCTGTACATAGAAGGCTCTGTCGCGGGACAGCAGAGGGGCCGCCCGGCCGGGCTGCTAGTGTGAGGGCTGGGAAGGGAGGGGCATTCTCTGCGGACCCCTGGGAGGGGAGGGGGTGCTGCTTGCTGACTAGCCTCCGGGCTGCGATGTCACAGGGCTGGTGGCTGGGACAGCTCTGGGGACGAGGGGGTCATGTGACGGGGCGTTGTGGGCAACAGCAAACATAAAACTGGTGAGGTGAATGCCCTGTGTGTCCTTCTGTGGGGTCTGGGGGTGTTGGCACTGGACAAGGACCCTGGCTCAGGGGTGCCCTGCGGAGGGCAGGTGGGGTGTGTGTGTGTGCGTGTGTGTGTCAAATCAGACACTGTTAAGAAAGTGTACAAACTTTATTGGAGTGGGCACATACACACGCGCGCACACACACACACACAAGTGCACACACACCTGTGGAGAGGGGAGAGCACCTGGCCACAGGGTCCACAGAAATAGGGGGAGGGGATGGCAGCTTACCACCTGCCTGGGCCACAGCCCCCTTTTGATAGGGAAGGCCCTGAGGCCCCACCGCCCATGGGGACCAGGAGACTCGGAATCGGGGAGCTGAGGGGGAATACGGAGGGAAGAGGTGCTGGGAGGCCGAGCGGGGTCTCCTCAGAGCAGCTGTCTTGGAGCTGGGCCCCTCAGGGGGAGGTCCCAGCGCAGGATACCCCTGCGCAAACACTTGGTTCCCTTGGCCCCACAGCGGAAGCCAAGAGGACAACAGTGGCGCCCATCTGCACAGCAGACACCCTGGATGATCAGAGATGGGCGAGAGAGTTGGACAGAGCAGGACCTGGCCCAGGCCCGCACCCAACCCCGGGGCGGGTGGGGGTGGCACTCACCTGGGGATAGGGACAGCAGGCCCAGCCGCCTCGCCTGTCTTGGCAGCAGGTCTGGTTATCGTGGCAGAAGCGCCTCCCCCCGCACTCCACATCCTTGGCACCCGCGTTGGGGCCGAGGGCCAGGCGGGCAGCAGGGTGGGCAGAGTCCGCCTCCTTCTCACAGGACCGGGCCTTCACGTTGCAGGTGTACCCGGTCGGGCAGCAGTGCTGCCGGTCCTCACAGCACACGGCCTGGGGGTGACAGTGGTACCGTGCTCACGTCCCCCACCAGACTCAGCCCCTTCGTCCCAGGGCAGGCGGGCGGGCAGGCGGGCACTCACATGGGGCAGCTGGCAGCAGGCCCAGCCCCCACCCAGGCTTGGGCAGCAGGTCTGCCCCACCGGACAGCTGGTGTGCTGATCACAGCCGATGTCTCTGGAGTGGGGGGGCACCTTCTCCAGTCCAGCCACTATCTTGTTCCCCCTCCGACACTGCCCGTCGCCGGTACATGTGAAGCCCCGGGGGCAGCACTGCGCGTGGTCTGAGCAGCAGACGGCCTGGCAGGTGGACGGAAGAGGGCGTTCTTATGGAGCAACTACTTTTGCTCCTGGCTCTCCCAGCTGGGGACCAATCAGAGCTGGGTGCCACCATGGGCTAGGGAGAAAGGCAACAGGACTCCAGCTACCACCTGCCCAGGCCACGGTGCTGTGCCCCCCAGAGCTGCCCCTTCCCCACGTACCTCTGGGATAGGACAGCAGCCCCACGCCCCAGAAACAAGTCCGCAGCAAGTACTAGAGGAGGCACAGCTGGTGAAGTTATCACAGGGGACATCCGATGTCTTCAGTGCTGGTGGGTCTGGCAGGCCAATGTAGGCTGGGACCTTCTCCATCCAGGGCACCTGGAGGATCCCCTGCTCACAGGTCCCCTTCTCTGTGTGACACGTAAACCCCGCTGGGCAGCAGTGTACGTGGTCCTCACAGCACACAGCCTAGGGTGGATGGAGAAGGGCCAGTGGGCACGGGGCCTCAGCCGGCAGCCGCCCTGCCCAGCCCAGCCTGCCCACTGCTCCTGGGTACCTGCTTAAAAGGGCAACAGCCCCAGGCCCCTGTCTGGAGGCGGCAGCAGGTAGAGCCGTCCGGGCAGCTCACCTTCAGGTCACACCTCACCTCCTGCACTGTGAGGTGAGCAGAGAAAACACATCCGCAGTAGCACTAGGATTCCCAGACTCCTCCCTTGTGTAGGCTCCACAGGGGAACCAGATGCCACCAGTGTATGCCATCCCATAGCGACCCTAATGCGAGGCCAGTGTGCAGGAAAGGGGGCTGCAGCTGAACGCTCCCTCCATGCAGCCATCAGCACCCACCCCACGTCCATTACCGGAACAGCCCTCTTCACCGCGCAGGTGGCATGGGGTCTGTGGTCAGCGTCCGGTACCTGTGCGCGCCGGTAGCTTGGTCAGGAGGCCCGTAGCGTTGTCTTTGGAGAGGCATTTGCTCTGGATCAGGTCGCACACGGTATCTTGGGGGCAGCAGTGCAGGTGGTCGGAGCAGCAGATGGCCTGGGTGGGGGACAAGGGATTCAGCTGCCGGTCAACGCTGCAGTCAGGCTGACGGCTGGCACTGCTCCAATCCCCCACTAGGGGGCGGCACGAGTCCCCAGTCAGCCAGGCTCCCAACCCCAGCCAGGCAGCCCCAGCCCCCCAGAGCCCCTGTAAGTTGGTGTCCAGGCCAGGTGGCTGTGGACACAGACCCAAGCTGGCTCCAGCCCTCACTCACATTGGGCATTGGGCAGCAGCCATACTTCCCAGTGGGCAGCTCACAGCAGGTGGAATCATCAGGGCATTGGGAGCGCGCATCGGGGCAGATGACGGAGTTGGGCAAAGCCACTGGAAGAGGAGCCAGGCATGAGGGGCAGCCAGGGCGGAGCCGAGCATTTTCCCAGCCTGGAGGCAGAGGTGACCTCCCTCCACCCCCCACCCGACGCCTTCCCGCCTCCTTACCTGCCCTATTGGACTTTAGTGCAGGGATCTTCTTTGCCAGAGGGAGGAAGCCTGTGTGTGTGATGCAGCGGGTGTGAACCAGGTCACAGGACGCCCCATGGGGACAGCAGTGCACCCTGTCTTCACAGCAAGAAGCCTGCGAAGAGATGGTCCCGAATCCATCTTTGTCCCTTCCCACCCCCTGGTTCTGCCCCTGACACCTTCCACTCTCTCCCATATCCGCAAACCTGTACCTGGGGCATGGGGCAGCATCCCCAGGAGCCATCAAGCATCACGCAGCACGTGGAGGAGTCGGGGCATTCGAACTGGCTACCTGGGCACTGGACCGCACCCAACAGGTTGCTATCTGTGGACAGGATGATCCAGGATTCTACCCACCCGGTTCCGCCACTCAAAGAGTTGTGGCACAAGGGCCTTCAGGCCCAGCTACAAGAGACCTAGGAGTTGGGACTAGGCTTGGCGATCTCCCAATACTCCCTAACCCACCACCCCGACAAGCCTGGGGACATCCACTAAAAGTCTGTTGGCGTTAAAGTGGTCTGTAGCCCTCCCCATCCCACGGTGCCTACAGTCCTGCATTTCCTGCTGCCCCTCAGTCCAGAGCATGGGGCTGCCAAGTACAGAGGTCACACGAATAAGGGCACCAGGGAGAAATCAGGGACACCCGGCTGGCGGGACTCCTGGGCACTTCAGGGCCCCCGTGCTGCCCACCCCCGGCCCTCCACCGGCTCCCCTGCCAACCTGCACTTCGGACGCAAGACTGCCCATCACCGCTGCAGTGGAAGCCCCAGGGGCAGCAGTGCCGGCCATCCGCACAAGACACGGCCTGTGGGACACAGAGAAGCCTGTGTGGGCAGGGCCCTTTACCTGGGGGCGGAGGTGCAGGGAAGGGGCAAAAGCAGCCTTCCGAAAAGCCAGCGGCACCCTCACCTGTGGGAAGGGGCAGCACCTGGAAGTCCCCGAGACCGTGAGGAGGCAGGAGTGGCCAGCAGAGCAGTGGGCATGTGTCTGGCAGGGGCCGCCCAGGCGCCTGCTCAGTGCTGTGGGCCATTTGTCCTGGGAAAAGAGGGGAAGGGATAAATAAACCAGAGGACCAGTCTCTGGCCTCCTTCTCCGGCCAATCCAAGATCACCCTTTGGGAAAACCCAGACTGCCAGCTCTTGCCTGGGTTGAATGGCACTCACCAAAACAGGGTTGCAGCAGCTGTAACTGGCTCCTCCTGGGTCCAGGCAGCAAGCCACAGGGCAGAACTGACCATCTGGGCACCATGTTCCAGCCACCAGCCCTGCCACTAAGGCGACCCAGCTCACTAGGGTCCACATGGCCTACATGAAAAATATGAGGGAGCCATGGCAGCTGGGCGTGGTGACCCATGTCTGTCTGTAATCCCAGTACATGAGAGGCTGAGACCAGAGGATCACAGATTCATGGCCAGCCTCAGCAACTTAGTGAGACCCTGTTTCAAAAAGTTAAAGGCCGGGCGTAGTGGCACACACTTGTAATCCCAGCATTTGGGAGGCTGAGACAGGAGGATCGTGGTTCGTGGACAGCCTCAGCTACTTAGTGAGGCCCTCCACAACTTAGTGAGACCCTGTTCCAAAAATAAAGAATAAGCTGGGCGTGGTGGCCAGCCACGCTGGCTTAAGAGACCCTGTTTCTAAAAAAAAAAAAAAAAAAAAAAGTATAAAATAGGTCTAGGAGTGTAGCCCAGAGGTAGAAGGGCTTCCAGGAACCCCAGTACCACCAAAAAAATAAAAAAAAAAAATAAAGAATAAAATATAGGGCAGGGGTATAGCTCGGAGGTTGATGTCCCTGGGTTCCATCCCAGACTCGCAAAAAAAAAAAAAAAAAAAAAAAAAAAAACCTTAAAGAAAGTTGGGCATGGTGGCTCATGCTTGTAATCCCAGTACTGGGTAGGCTGAGACAGGAGGACTGCATGCAAGTTTAAGCCAGCCTCAGCAACTCAGCAAGGCCCTTGGCAACTTAGTGAGACTCTGTTTCCAAATAAATAAAACTGGGCTGAGAGTGTAGCTCAGAGGTAGAATGCCCCTGGGTTCAATCCCCAGTGCCAAATGCAAAAAAAGTAAAAGTATAAAATAGGCTGGGAGCTCAGGGTAGAAAGCCCCTGGGTAGCATCCCAGTACAGAGAGAGAGAGAGAGAGAGAGAGAGAGAGAGAGAGAGAGAGAGAGAGGGAGGAAGAAGAAGAAGGAGAAGAAGAAGAAGAAGAAGAAGAAGAAGAAGAAGAAGAAGAAGAAGAAGAAGAAGAGGAGGAGGAGGAGGAGGAGGAGGGAGGGGGAGGGAAGGGGAGGGAAGGGGAGGGGAGGGGAGAGGAGGAAAAAGAAAAAGAAAAAGAGCCGGGCATGGTGGTGTATGCCTGTAATCCTAGTACTTGAGAGGCTGAGACAGGAGAATCACAGCTAGCCTCAACAACTTAGTGAAGTTCTCAACAATTATTGAGACCCAGTTTCAAAATAAAATAAATAAGGCTGGGAGTGTAACTCAGAGGTAGAATGCCCCTAGGTTCAATCCCCAATACCACAAAATAAAATAAAATAGGGCTGGGGGGTGAAGCTCAGAGGTAGAATGTCCCTGGGCTCAATCCCCAGTCACACTCACACACACGCACGCACGCACGCACGCACCATGCCATCCTCAATTCTAAGGCACTCATAGTCATACACCTGGCCCAGGCCAAGGTCCAGGCTGTGACTTGCTGAGCTGCACCAACAGCTCCCTGTGCAGGCAGGCAGAAAGGCGTCTTTGCTGAGAGTCAGCTCTCTACATGTGTCTTATGTGTGTGTTACACATACCAGCACATGCATACCACGGACCATGGACACGAGTGTTGGCACGAGCATCCATGTGGGCCTATGCCCCCCACCGGGGTCTAGCATCTGAGTCAGGCTGCCTAGTGTGTATTTGATGTAGGCTCGTGAGAGTCAGGAAGGCGCATGGTGTTTGTGGGTCTAATCTGTGGGGATGTCGTCCCCGCCTCAGGTGTGAGGGGAGAGAACAGAGCTGGGGTATAAAGAGGGAGTCTTCCTCCCAGGAAAATTCTGAGTTCCCCTCTGCAGCCTCCAGATGCCTCCTGGCCTGAGGCTGTGCCCCTGACTGTACCCTGCTAAAGCCTGGGGACTGCCCCAGTGGCCCCATCATATGGGAAACCACATGGTTGAGAAAGTTGTGAAAAAGTTGTGCTCAGCGGGGGCTGGGCTGCCTTCCCAGAGGCCAGCCGTGCCTGGCCCTGAGTGTCCCCTCCCACTCAGGGAAGGGGACACAGAGGCTGGGTCATCCCCAGGAGACAATTGTTCTGAGCCCCCCCACACCACCAGGGCCCTTGTGGACTCCCCAAACACACCACCCCCTACCCTGAGAGCGAAACTCAGCTGCAGATGGCAAGGCCTTGCGTGCTCCTGTGAGTGGCCAGGAGGAACCGAGCCCTGCCAGTCTGGGGCAGTGGTCTCTCACTTCCCTAATACGCCTCTCCCCAGCTCCACCACCGGCTGAGAGATGCTGTCCTGCCAGAGGAGCAAAACCAGCAATGTCCCAAGTCCTAATTATTATTTTCACTTTTCAAAGTAGGAACCTGAAACTCAGAGATGTTAAGTAACATGCCCACAGCATGTATCAAGTCATGGTGCTGGCTCCAGGGCATGTGGGCCCTGGGTTCGCATCACATGTGACACCCTAGACACTGCCCAGGGGAAGGGGGCCTGAGGACCACGCAGAACGAGAGGCACAGAGCATTTTCTAGATAGATGGACCAGGCAGGGCAGAAACAGCTCTCAGGTAGGGCGCCTTGCAGGCACCCCTCTGCAGCTCGGTCCATTCTCCAATCTCAGCAGGCTGTCCCAACGCTCGGCTTCCTGGGGAAGGAGTGCCTGTCGCAGAGGTGAATCTGGCCCCCCGAAGATTGACTTTACTTCCCTTCCTGAGGATACTTCCACCCGACACGCATGCACACGCCCACAGAGCGGAGGCGCAGTTCCTCTGCGCGTTCCCAGGGTGGCCTCTCACCCCCACCTCTCCTGCCAAGACCGCCGGAGCGGACAGGAGCCTCTTCAAGCCCCTACCTACCTCCGTGGTCTTCCACTAGATGGCACTCCCCAACTCCGAGTCAAAAGGGAGAGAAATTTCCCCAGAGGTGTGCCAACCCAGGGGGAAGGATCAGGGAAAAGTGGTGGGGAGAGGCGGAAGTTGCCTCGTCCCACCCCCCATGGAAGGAAGTCAGGCTGTCACAACCCAGACGTTGAGTCACCACTTCCAAGTCCCGCTCCCAGGCCCTCGGAGCTCCAGGGCCAGGGTGGGCGACGCCCCCCACGCCCCACCACTCCGCGCTGCCCCCGGGGACCACCCGCCACCAGCAATGGAAAGAGCGGGCACCTGCCGACAGGGGGTGGAGCTGGCCCAAGGAGGGGGTGCTCCTGCCTCGGGGAAAAGGGTTGCCGCTTCCCGGCATCCTGGGGAGGGTGGCAGCCACCTTCCAATGGGGGTGTCTGCAATGGTTGCTTACGCCCACCAAAACCCCTCCCTCCGGTGCACCAGAAACCCACAAAGGAGTTTCTGTGAACAGGTCTATTCCTGTCTCTGGGCTGAGACTCCAAAGGTGCCCGACTGCGTACCGCCCCGGCCCCGGCCTCGGGTGGGAACGAGCAGCGTCTGCACGGCCGCCCTCCTACCTGCGTCGGGGTCCGCGCTCTCCGGGGAGCAGCCGCTGGTCAGCTCACCCACTACAGCCCCTCCGCGCGATGTCCCGCCCAGCTCAGCTTCCATTGGCCAGGGGTCCCAGATGCCGCACGCCCATTGGTTACTCTTCGACGTAGAGGCGGGGTCATCTTAGAAAGCTGTGTTTCTTTTCTACTCAATTCACTCTCCTCCCCCTTCTTCCTCTCGCTCCCCACAGCCCATTTCTAGGGATCATGTGATTACGGAATCATATGACACACGGCCCGCCTCTGTCCGCCGGCCCATATTCGCTTGCCGCCTGTCCCTGTCCTGCAGGTGCTTAGGAGAGTTTGCTAGAGTCGAGGCGTCGGGCGTCTAGGGACACACTGACAGCCGAGAGGCTGCCCCTAAAGGGGTGCGTTCAAGGGTGTTGCGGAGATGTCTGCTTCTGGACTGGGGCTTCCCCATTTGTGCATTTATTTCCTTTCTGTACTCTTCGAACTAAGCGTCCACGAGCTGAAGGGAGTTGGGGGGGTGGTGGTTTGTTGGTTGTTTTTGTGATATTAGGGGTTGAGCTCAGGGGCGCTCCATCAGCGAGCCACACATTTTTATTTTCTGTTTGAAACAGGGTCTCGTTTAGTTGTTCAGGCTGTTCTTGAATTTGCGATCCTCCTGTCTCCGACTCCCAAACAGCTGGGATTACAGGCATGGGCCACCCTACCTAGCAAGTTGAGGAATAGTCCTAAGGCTGGAGAGAAACAGACACAGGGTCCTTCTTCCTCAAGGGAGGAGGTTGGCGGGAGGCAGGGAACCAGCTATCTCAGCTTGCCTTGGGAGCACCAGGTTCAGCTGGGTCTGGGAGGATTTAGGATTTTAGGGAAGGGTTTGGAGAAGTGGCTCAGCAGGACGTTGGGGGGAGCCTAGGAGAACAGACGGGAAGGTCAGGGGTCTAATGCCACGCTGGAGGCAAGGGGCTTGAAGCGCTACTGGGGGCTTGGCGGAAGCCCTGGCTGGGCTGGGGACTTCTGAAGTGGAGGTGGCTTCCTAGTTTGAGTCGGCCCTGCCCTCCCTGTGGGAACTGGTGGGTGAGGGGAGGAAGCTTACCAGGCAGAACAGACTACCAGGACAAGAGCCAGAGTCCTTGGTGCCAAAGGGCCCGGGCCAGGCAGAGATGGGTGATGGGAGATGGGCCAGGAGGAAGGAGACGCCCAGGGAAAGCTGGGCCCTGGAGGAAGGGCAGCGTTTGCTTTCGAAGAATGATGGAAGGCCCTGTGGGCTGCGCAAAGAGTACCTGAGCCGAGAGCCAGGCCCCAGGCAGGGGACAACAGCCAGACTAGGGGTAATGGGAGTCTGGGAGCAGCAAGCCCCGCAGTCGTGGAACTGTGTGGCCATTTCTGAGCTGAGAGCTCCAGACAGCCCAGAAACTGGGTAAGGTTCCTGCGGAGGGTCTAGGACAATTCTGTACTCTGGTGACATATTTGTACAGATTTTTCCTTCCTGTGTATTCTGCAGCCACGGAGCATAGTTTATGCATTCATTGAAACATATAATTTTAGCCAGGCGGGGTGGCACACACTTGTAAACCCAACATTTGGGAGGTCGAGACATCGGAGGATCCTGGTTCATGGCTATCCTCAGCTACTTAGTGAGGCCCTTTGCAATTCAGTGAGAACCTGTTTCAAAATAAAGAATAGAAAATCAGGCTGGGGATGTAGCTCCGAGGTAGAATGCCCCTGGGTTCCATCTCTAGTATCGAGGAATAGAGAGAGAGAGAGAGAGAGAGAGAGAGAGAGAGAGAGAGAGAGAGTAGAGATAATTTAGCCAGGTGGGGTGGTGCATGCTTAAAATGCCAGTACTTGGGAGGCTGAGACAGGAAGATCCCAGGTTCAAGGACAGCCTCAGTAAGTAGTAGGGAAACTCTCATCAACCTAGCGAGACTGTTTCAAAATAAGAATAAAAAATAGGGCTAAGGGTATAGCTTGGAGGTGGGATGCCTCTGAGTTTAATCCCCAGTACCAAAAAGAAAAACAATTTTCATGAAATGGTAGGCAAATCAATAAATGAACCTATTGATCGCAACTACATAGAATCAGGAAAAAATACATGCAGAAAAAACAAAATCTTAAGCCGGGCGTGGTGGTGCACACTTGTAATCCCAGCATTCAGGAGGCTGAGACAGGAAGATCGCGGTTCGCAGATAGCCTCAGCTACCTAGTGAGGCCCTCAGCAACTCAGTGAGACCCAGTTTCAAAATAAAGAATAAAAAATAGGGCAGGGGGTGTAGCTCGGAGGTCGAATGCCCCTGGGTTCCATCCCCAGACCCGCAAAAAAAAAAAAAAAAGAAAGAAAGAAAGAAAGAAAAAACAAAATCCTAAAGTGACTGAAAGAAAAACTGGGGGTCTACTCTTCAAAGCAGTGATTCAACAGGGGCTTTTGCCTGCCGGGGTAATTTGACAGTGTATAGAGACATTCTCAGCTGTCACAACTCAGGGAGAGGGTGCTGTGCTGGTAGAGGCCAAGGATCCTGCCATACGTCCTACCATGCTAGGGCAACGGAGCAACAGAGAGCCACCCGCCCAGCAAGCCCACGCGCGGAGGTGGAGAAGCCTCCCCACCCTGCAGGATCACGCAGTCCTCACTCAGAGCACCGGGATGGAACCCAGGGGCCTTCTACCTTCGAGCTACAACCCCAGCCCTACTTTTTATTCTTTCTTTTCTTTCCTCATAGTACTAAGGATGGAATCCAGGGGCATTCTATCTCCAAGCTACACCTCCAGCCCTATTTTTAACTCTTTATTTTTTATTTATCTATTAATTTTTTGTGATACCGGGGATAGAACCCAGAGGGATTCTACCTCTGAGCTACACCCATAGCTCTTATTTTTGTGTGTGTGTGTGTGTGTGTGTGTGTGTGTGTGTGTGCATGTGTGGTACTAGGGATGGAACCCAGGGACATTCTACCTCTGAGCTATACCTCCAGCCCTATTTTTTCTTGTTTATTTTGAAATAGGGTCTCACTGAGTTGCAAAGGGCCTCACTAAGTAGCTGAAGCTGTCCATGAACCTCGATCCTCCTGTCTCAGCCTCCCAAATGTTGGGATTACAAGTGTGTGCCACCACGCCTGGCTTCTCCATTCTCTTATTTTTCAATTTTTTTTTTTTGTGTGTGTGGTACTGGGGACTAAACATCAGCCCTATTTTTTATTTTGAAACAGGGTCTCACTAAATTGTTGAGGGCATTGCTAAATTGCTGAGGTTAGTCATAAACTTGTGATCCTCCTGTATCAGCCTCCCACGTACTGGGGTTACAGGCATGTTCCCAGTTACTTTATACTTTTTTTTTTCCTGTGGTACTGGGGAGACTCCGTTTCCAAATAAAGTATAAAATAGGTCTGGGAGTATAGCCCAGAGGTAGAAAAGCCCCTGGGTTCCACCCCCAGTACCACAAAAAAAAGAAAGAAAGAAGGAAGGAAAGAAAGAGAGGAAGGAAGGAAGGAAGGAAGGAAGGAAGGAAGGAAGGAAGGAAAAAGAAAGAAAGAAACAGTCTCACTGAGTTGCAGAGGGCCTCACTAAGTAGCTGAGGCTGTCTGGGAACTGGGATCCTCCTGTTTCAGCTTCCCAAATGCTGGGAATACAAGTGTGTGCCACCACACCCGGCTTATATTTTGTACACTTTTAATAAATGTTTTCTGATTTCCCAGCAATAGTAGATTAGGCAGAGCTGGAGGTGTAGCTCAGAGGTAGAGTGCTTGCCTAGCATGCATGAGGCTCCAGGGGTCTATTTTTAGCACAGAAGAGATATATAAGGAAAGAAAAGATCAGACGGTGTGTGTGTTGAAATATCAGGGAGCAGCCACTTGAAGTTTAGCAAAGATTAAAAGCATTCAACAGTAAGCATTGAAAAAAGCAGACTGAATAATTTAGAAGTCCTGCATCCTGGGGACATTTATTATAGAAGCAAACCTGCACAGATACCTTAAGGTCATCACTCTTCCTCCTCCTCCTCCTCCTCCTCCTCCTCCTCCTCCTCCTCCTCCTCCTCCTCCTCTTCCTCTTCCTCCTCCTCCTCCTTCTTCTTGTACTGAGGATTGAACTTGAACCAGTGGCATTTTACCTCTGATCTAAGTACCCCACCCCATCCCCAACCCCCCCTTTTTTTTTTGTACTTGGGATGGAACCCAGGAGCATTCTACCTCTGAGTGACAACTCCAGCCTTAAATTTTTATTCTTTTTTATTTTATTTTATTTTATTTTGGTGTACTAGGGATGGAACCCAGGAACATTCTACTTCCAAGCAACACCCCCAGCCCTATTTTCTTTTTATTCTTTATTTGGAAACAGGGTCTCACTGAGTTGCAAAGGGCTTCACTAAGTAGCTGAGGCTGGCTTGGAACCTATGCAATCCTTCTGTTTCAGCCTCCCAAATGTTTGTTTATTGATTGATTGATTGATTGATTGTGGTACTGAGGGTGAAACTCAGGGGCTTTCTACCTCTGGGCTATACTCCCAGACCTTTTTTATACTTTATTTGGAAACAGGGTCTCACTAAGTTGCTGAGAGCCTCACTCAGTAGCTGAGGCTGGCTTTGAACCTGTGTAATCCTCCTGTCTCAGCCTCACAAGCGCCGGGATTACAAATTTAAGCGTGTGTCACCACACCCGGCTTATTCTTTATTTTTGAAACAGTGTCTCACTGAGTTGCAAGGAGCCTCACTAAGTAGCTGAGGCTGTCTGCACTGGGATTCTCTGGTCTCCGCCTCCGGAATGCTGGGATTACAAGCAAGCGCCACCATGTCCGGCCCCATACCCCATTTCTTTTTACTTTGTTTTTTCTGGTTTTTTGTTTTGTTTTGTTTTGTTTTCATTTGCAGTACTGGGGATTGAACCCAGGGGCATCCTACCCTTCCCTTTTTTTGTGATTCTAGGGATGAAACCCAGGGGCATTCGACCTCTGAGCTACACCCTCTGCCCTATTTTTTATTCCTTATTTGGAAACAGGGTCTCACTAAGTTACAGAGGGCCTCACTAAGTAGCTGAGGCTGTCCGCGAACCGCAATCCTCTGGTCTCAGCCTCCCTAATGCTGGGATTATAAGTGTGCGCCACCACGCCCAGCTATACCCCTCCTTTTTTGTGGTACTGGGGATGGAACCCAGGGGCATTGTATCTCTGAGCTATACCCCAAGCCCTATTTTTTTTTTTTTTTTTTGGTGGTACTGAGGATGGAACCCTTCTACCTCCGGGCTACATTCCCAGACCTATTTTATATTTTTTTATTTGGAAACAGGATCTCTTTTCTTTTTGGTAGTTTTGGGGTTCCTGAAAACCCTTCTACCTCCAGGCTACACATCCAGACCTATTTTTATACTTTTTTATTTGGAAACAGGGTCTCGTAAGCCAAAGAGGCTAGCGATCTTCCTGTCTCTGCCTACCAAGCGTGGGGATTACAAGAGTGCACCACCACGCCCAGCTTTATTCTTTATTTTGAAACAGGGCTCACTGAGTTGCAAAGAGCCTCACTAAGTAGTGGTTGAGGCTGTCCTCGAAATGTGATCCTCCTGTCTCAGCCTCCCAAGTACTAGGATTACAAGCATGTGCTACCCTGCCTGGCTGAAATTTTTATTTTGGAAAAATCTTCTAAATTACTGTATAATGGCCTTGAGCCTCAGCCTCCCAAGTAGCTGAGATTACAGGCATACACCACTAGGCCCTGCTGGAAATATAAATATATATTTATATGTACATAAATATATATATTTATACATATCACATCATATATAAATTTTATACAACTATATGCATATCATATATATACATATACATTATATATACATATATACATATACATTATATATAGATATACATTTGCTTGAATGAAATAAACAGCAATAAACTGCATAACAGCAGGGGTATTAGGTGTTAACCTAATTTTTTGGTGGTATTAGGGATTAAACCCAGGAATATTCTAGCTCTGAGTCACACCCC
Source organism: Muscardinus avellanarius (assembly GCF_963383645.1). Lineage (NCBI taxonomy): Eukaryota > Metazoa > Chordata > Mammalia > Rodentia > Gliridae > Muscardinus > Muscardinus avellanarius. Next base: position 54,074,312 of record NC_137802.1, on the reverse strand, counting down.
CAGCCCTATTTCTTTCTTTCTTTTCTTTCTTTTTTTTTCTTTTCTTTTTTTTTTGGTGGTACTGGGGATGGAACCCTTCTACCTCTGGGCTACACTCCCAGACCTGTTTTATATTTATTTGGAAACAGGGTCTCTTAAGCCAGAGAGGCTGGCTTCGAACCTGCGCGATCCTCCTGTCTCCACCTCCCAAGTGCGGGGATTGCAAGCGTGCGCCACCAGGCCCAGCTTATATATATATATATATATATATATATATATATATATATATATATATATATGGTGTTACTGGGGGTGGAACCCAGAGGCTCTCTACCTCCGGGCTATACTCCCAAACCCACTTTATATTTTATTTGGAAACAGGGTCTCACTAAGTTGCTGAGAGCCTCACTAAGTAGCTGACGCTGGCTTCGAACCTGTGCGATCCTCCTGTCTCAGCCTCCCAAGCGCGGGGATTACAAGCGTGCGCCACCACACCCGGCTCATTTTTATTTTGCAACCAGGTTTTAGCTAAGTTGATGAGTCTCACTACTTACTGAGGCTGTCTTTGAACCTGCAATCCTCTTGTCTTATCCTCCCAAGTACTGAGGTTACAGGTGTGTGTCACCACGTCCAGCTTGCATTTTTTTTCTTTTTGAACTGTAGGAACTGCTTATGTGTTCTGAATATTATATATGTTATAAATAATTCCTCCAAGCCAGGCTTGGTGGCGCACGTTTGTAATCCCAGAGCTTGGGAGGCTGAGACAGGAGGATCGCACAGGTTCAAAGCCAGCCTCAGCTACTGAGTGAGGTTCTCAGCAACTTAGTGAGACCCTGTTAACAAATAAAGTATAAAATAGGTCTGGGAGTGTAAACTGGGAGTAAAAAAGCCCCCGGGTTCCACCCTCAGTACCAAAAAAAAAAAAAAAAAAAAATTCCTCCCAATTTGTCATTTATCTTTTGTGGTGGTGTTTTATCATCTGAAATCTATTGACCAGTCCTTTGTGGTTTCTACTTTTCCCCTTCCCCTTCCTCAATAAGTATAAACATGGGCTGGCTGGGGTGCTAGAGGGGTACTCAGCATGTGTGAGGCTGTAGGTTCAACCTGCAGTAGTACAAAAAAATAAGTAAATAAGACAAAGACGAAGTTATTTAGCTGGGTTTGGTGGTGCATATCTGTAATCCCAATACTTGGGAAGCTGAGGCAGGAGGATCACAGGTTCAAGGCCAGCATCAGCAATTTAGTGAGACTCTCAGCAACCTAGCAAAACCCTGTTTCAAACCAAAACTAAAATAGGACTAGGGGGCCGAGTGTAGGGGCGCATGCTCGTAATCCAGCATTTTGGAGGCTGAGACGGGAGGATTGTGGTTCGCAGGCAGCCTCAGCTACTTAGTAAGGCCTTTTGCAAGTCAGTGAGACCCTGTTTCAAAATAAAGAATAAAAAGATATATACAGGGCTGGGGGTATAACTTAGAAAAAGAATGCCCCTAGGTTCTATCCCCAGCACAGCCAAACAAGAAAAAAAAAAAAAAAAAAATAGGACTAGGGGGTGTAGCTCAGTGGTAGAATGCTTCTGGGTTCAATCCCCAGACACAGAAACAATTATTCATTATGTATCTGAGATTCAGATTTCACTGGGTACCTTGTGTTTTTATCGACTAAATTTGGCACCCTGGACAGCTAAGGCTGGAGGGGGGCCCAGACGCGGCCCTCTCCTCCCCCACCTCCTCCTGCCCCTTCCTGCTTGAGTCACCCGTGAGCAACTGCTGCCCCAGATCCCGGGGCCTCCATCAGGAGGCACCTGACCGGCTGCTGCTGGGCTCTGCCCTGGGGAGGCGGCAGGGTAGGTGAGTCACCCGCAGCCCTGGCTCACAGGAGGAGACCCCACCCCCACCACAGGAGAGCCACACAGCCACCCAAGTGGGAGGCCAGGAAGCCCAGCCCGGAGGGGGGTCCTGGGAAAGGCTATTGGGGAAACCTTGGGTGTGAGAGCCTTCAGCTGTTCCAGAAAGCTGGCCTGGCCTGGGATGGGTGCTCAGTGCTCCCTGCTTCACAGGAGAGGAAGCTGAGGCTCAGACAGAGCCCGCCTGGGCCCTAGGTTGAAGCAGGCCCAGCTTCACAGGGCGCGCCCAAGGCCCAGTACTGAGAAGGCCTATGCTTGGCTGACTTTTCTCTGGAAAAATTCTTAGAATTGTTTAGCTGGAGGCAGGGCGTGGTGGTGCACACCTGTAATCCCAGTACTTTTTAGGCTGAAACCGGAGGATTGGAGGTTTGAGGAGAGCCTCTGCAACTTAGTGAGACTCTGAACAACATAATGAGACCCTGTTTCAAACTAAAAAATAGGCCTGGGGATGTAGCTCAGAGGTAGAGTGTCCCTGAGGTCAATTCCCAGAAAAAATAAATTTGTTTAGTTTGGGAAATTCTGGAGATTAAATTCAGGACCTCACACATGCTAGGCAAGTACTCTAACCGCAGAGCTTCACCCTTACCCTTAAGATGTTTAAATTTTTTCCAAGCTGGGCGTAGCAGTACATGCCTGTAATTCCAATACTTTGTTGGGGCTGAGACAGGAGGATCCCAGGTTCAAGGACAACGTCAGCAAGTAGAAAGACTCTCAGGAAAATAGGGTTGGGATTGTGGCTAAGAGAATACCTTTAGGTTCAATCCCCAGTAAACACACACACACACACACACACACACACACACACACAAGAAAATTCTAAACTGGGCGTGGTGGCACATACTTGTAATCCTGTACTTGGGTGGCTGAGACTGGAAGATCACAGGTTCAAGGACAGCCTCATCAAGTAGTGAGAGTTCCATCAACCTTACCTGGGAGTAGAAGGGATGGAAAATGCTTTGTCAACTGTTAATGCTCTGGGGCAGCAGATATTTTTAGTTCAGATGGAGCTGGCACTGCGGGTCATGGTGGTGCTCACCTGTAATCCCAGTACTTAGGAGGCTGAGATAGGAGGATCACAAGTTTAAGGTCAGCCTCAGCAATTTAGTGAGGCTCTCAGCAACCTAGGAGACCCTTAAAAAAAAAAAAAAAAAAGATGGAGCTGGCAGCCTGTAATCCCAGCATGTCGGGAGGCTGAGGCCAGAGGATCACAGGCATGAGGCCAGCCTGGGCAACTTAGTGAGACCCTAAGTAGTGGTACCTGAGTTGCTCAGATTCCAGAGTGTTCTCCCCATCACCAGATCTCCCTGGATGTTGAAAGGGGATCAGCCTGAGGCCTTGGTCCCCCCACCAGAGCTCCCGGGCCCTCTGCAGGCCGACCATCCAGGAGTCAGCAGATATCTGCCCTGACTAACTTGGAGGGGGCCACTTAACTCAGTTTTCTCATCTGTAAAATAGGTTACACAATTTTCCACTGTCATAGGAAGTTCAAATGGGCTATTGGGTGTGAAGAAATCTTGTAAAAGGGTACCATTAAAGACAGGAGGGATTCTTCTTTAGGACATCAAAGGGTTCTTTGGGCTAACCTGGTGAGCTGTCTTGGGCTGCGGGCCAGGGCCCCAGGTGAGGAAGCCGTCCTTCCAGGAGGCTCAGGAGAGAAGAGAGGGGAGGAGGAGCTCCCAGGGGCCTCCCCCGACAAAAGCCACAGCTCTCAATCAGCCTACCCCAGGAAATAAGGCCAGGAATATATTATTCTTTCCATTTTATTTTTTTCATGGTACTAGAGATTGAACCCCAGGGCATTTGACCTCTGAGCTATACCCCCAGCCCTATTTTATCTTTTATTTGGAAACAGGACCTCACTAAGTTGCTGAGGCTGGCCCTAAACCTGCCACTCTCCTGTGCCACCATGCCCGGCTTTATGCTTTCCACTTTATTTTATTTTATTTTGTGGGTCTGGGGATGGAACCCAGGGACATTCTACCTCTGAGCTATACCCCCAGCCCTATTTTTTATTCCTTATTTTGAAACAGGGTCTCACTAAGCTGCAGCCAGCCTCCGTAAGTAGCTGAGGCTGGCCGTGAACCTGTGATCCTTCTGTCTCAGCCTCCCAAGAACTGGGATTACAAGCCTGCGCCGCTGCGCCACCACGCCCGGTTCCATTCTTTCCATTTTAAAGATGAAGAAACTGAAGCCCAGAACGAAGACAAGGTCTCCCAAAAGGCGAGCAGAGAAGCCTGTCCTCCATGGCCATCCAAGAACTCTCTCTCCTTTAGTCTCCTGTGAGGATGGTGGCTGCTGTACTTGACCTCAGGTTTTATTATTTTCATTTTATTTTGAGGTACTGGGGATTGAACCCAGAGGCATTCTACCTCCAAGCTATACCCCTAGCCCTATTTTATTTTTTATTTTGAAACAGGGTCTCACTAAGTCACAGAGAGCCTCACTAAGTAGCTGAGGCTGGCCACAAACCGCCATCCTCTTGTCTCAGCCTCCCAAGTACTGGGATTACAAGTGTGCACCACCACGCCCGGGTTTATTTTTTTTTAATTCGGCTTTTTTTTTGTTTGTTTGTTTTTCAGTACTCCCCAGATCTTTTTATTATTTGAATTTATTTATTTCTTTATTTTTGTGTTGGAGATTAAACCCAGGAAGATCCTACCTCCAAGCTATGCCCCAGCCCTTTTTTAAATCTTATTTATTTATTTTCGTGGGACTGGGGACAGAACCCAGGGCATCCGTTGGTAGTGAAGCGTTGTATAAATGTAACCTTATGAGACCCCTGGAGAAACCGGGCCCAGTAAGACGCTGGGTTCTGGGCGGGGGTGGAGCGCAGGGCACGCCAGCTGGGGCCCGGGTCGCGGGACTCTGGGTCCTGGCCGAACTGCGCATAGCACGCCAGACCCCTGGAGAAACCAGGCCCAGTAAGACGCTGGGTTCTGGGTGGGGGTCGCGGGCGGGGCACGCCAGATGGGGCCCTGGTCGTGAGACTCTGGGCCCTAGGCCGAACTGTGCGTAGCACGCCAGACCCCTGGAGAAACCAGGCCCAGTAAGACACTGGGTTCTGGGCAGGGGTCGCGGGCGGGGCACGCCAGATGGGGCCCTGGTCGCGAGACTCTGGGCCCCAGGCCGAACTGTGCGTAGCACGCCAGACTCCTGGAGAAACCAGGCCCAGTAAGACGCTGGGTTCTGGGCAGGGGTCGCGCGCGGGGCACGCCAGCTGGGGCCCGGGTCGCGGGACTCTGGGCCCCGGGCCGAACTCGAGTAGCACGCCAGATCCCTGGAGAAACCGGACCCATAACAGAAAAAGATAAAGAAAAATATCGGAGAGGAGGTAAGAAAGCTGTTATGGATGCCAGGACACTGGAGATGCAGACAAAACTTATCTAAATGCACTGGAACTTATGGAAAAATTCGCCGTGAAAGAGGACTGCTATTTCTCTATATTGTTAAGAATCTCAGATATCACATATAAGGAGAGAGTTTAGCGGAGACCAAGGAGAAATGCGGTGTTGAAAGAGTTCTCCGCGATGGTGGTGGAGACTTGTATTCAGGAGAAGCAGAAACCGGATCTTACCAACTTTATTTTTTTTTGGAGAAATTACACCAAATGTCGAATGCTACCATCACGCATGCTTAGGAACACTGGACAACATTCAGAGTGGAAAAAGAGCCTGGGAAGGATTTGAAATGGTGGAGGCAGTGGCAATGCCAGTGGCCAATATTCGGGGGAGGCAGAGATCTGATACATTACAACTGGAACCTTTGAAATAATAACCACAGAGACAGTGATCGGAACCTGCTGAGGAGTTAGGCGGGCGCTGGGGCCAGTGGCCGACATCGGAGCTTGTTGTGAGGCAAGGTCACTACTGAGGCCTCCGTGGTCGGGATTGGAACCTGCAGAGGGGTTAGACCGATGCTGGGGCCAGCGAGGCCGGCATCGGAGCCTGCCTTGAGGCATGACCAGTGCTGGGGCCTCCGAGGCCGGGATCGGAGCCTGCCGAGGGGTTAGGCCGGTGCTGGGGCCAGCGAGGCCGGCATCTGAGCCTGCCTTGAGGCAAGGCCGGTACTGAGGCCTCCGAGGCCAGGATAAGAGTCTGCCGAGGGGTTAGGCCGGTGCTGGGGCCAGCGAGGCCGGCATCGGAGCCTGCCCTGAGGCATGACCAGTGCTGGGGTCTCCGAGGCCGGGATCGGAGCCTGCCGACGGGTTAGGCTGGTGCTGGGGCCAGCGAGGCCGGCATTGGAGCCTGCCTTGAGGCAAGGCCGGTACTGGGGCCTCCGAGGCCAGGATAAGAGCCTGCCGAGGGGTTAGGCCGGTGCTGGGGCCAGCGAGGCCGGCATCGGAGCCTGCCGTGAGGCAAGGCCGGTACTGGGGCCTCCGAGGCCAGGATAAGAGCCTGCCGAGGGGTTAGGCCGGTGCTGGGGCCAGTGAGGCCGGCATCGGAGCCTGCCTTGAGGCATGACAAGTGCTGGGGCCTCCAAGGCCGGGATCGGAGCCTGTCGAGGGGTTAGGCCGGTGCTGGGGCCAGCGAGGCCGGCATCGGAGTCTGCCGTGAGGCAAGGCCGGTACTGGGGCCTCCGAGGCCAGGATAAGAGCCTGCCGAGGGGTTAGGCCGCTGCTGGGGCCAGCGAGGCCGGCATCGGAGCCTGCCTTGAGGCATGACAAGTGCTGGGGCCTCCAAGGCCGGGATCGGAGCCTGTCGAGGGGTTAGGCCGGTGCTGGGGCCAGCGAGGCCGGTATCGGAGCCTGCCGTGAGGCAAGGCCGGTACTGGGGCCTCCGAGACCAGGATAAGAGCCTGCCGAGGGGTTAGGCCGGTGCTGGGGCCAGCGAGGCCGGCATCAGAGCCTGCCGTGAGGCAAGGCCGGTACTGGGGCCTCCGAGACCAGAATAAGAGCCTGCCGAGGGGTTAGGCCGGTGCTGGGGCCAGTGAGGCCGGCATCGGAGCCTGCCTTGAGGCATGACCAGTGCTGGGGCCTCCAAGGCCGGGATCGGAGCCTGCCTTGAGGCAAGGCCGGTACTGGGGCCTCTGAGGCCGGAATCGGAGCCTGCGGAGGGGTTAGGCCAGTGCTGGGGCCAGCGAGGCCGGCATCGGAGCCTGCCATGAGGCAAGGCCGGTACTGGGGCCTCCGAGGCCAGGATAAGAGCCTGCCGAGGGGTTAAGCCGGTGCTGGGGCCAGAGAGGCCGGCATCGGAGCCTGCCCTGAGGCATGACCAGTGCTGGGGCCAGCGAGGCCAGGATCGGAGCCTGCCGAGGGTTTAGGCCGGTGCTGGGGCCAGCGAGGCCGGCATCGGAGCCTGTCTTGAGGCATGACCAGTGCTGGGGCCTCCGAGGCCGGGATCGGAGCCTGCCGAGGGGTTAGGGCGGTGCTGGGGCCAGCGAGGCCGGCATCTGAGCCTGCCTTGAGGCAAGGCCGGTACTGGGGCCTCCGAGGCCAGGATAAGAGTCTGCCGAGGGGTTAGGCCGGTGCTGGGGCCAGCGAGGCCGGCATCGGAGCCTGCCCTGAGGCATGACCAGTGCTGGGGTCTCCGAGGCCGGGATCGGAGCCTGCCGACGGGTTAGGCTGGTGCTGGGGCCAGCGAGGCCGGCATCGGAGCCTGCCTTGAGGCAAGGCCGGTACTGGGGCCTCCGAGGCCAGGATAAGAGCCTGCCGAGGGGTTAGGCCGGTGCTGGGGCCAGCGAGGCCGGCATCGGAGCCTGCCGTGAGGCAAGGCCGGTACTGGGGCCTCTGAGGCCAGGATAAGAGCCTGCCGAGGGGTTAGGCCGGTGCTGGGGCCAGTGAGGCCGGCATCGGAGCCTGCCTTGAGGCATGACAAGTGCTGGGGCCTCCAAGGCCGGGATCGGAGCCTGTCGAGGGGTTAGGCCGGTGCTGGGGCCTCCGAGACCAGGATAAGAGCATGCCGAGGGGTTAGGCTGGTACTGGGACCTCTGAGGCCGGAATCGGAGCCTGCGGAGGGGTTAGGCCAGTGCTGGGGCCAGCGAGGCCGGCATCGGAGCCTGCCGTGAGGCAAGGCCGGTACTGGGGCCTCCGAGACCAGGATAAGAGCCTGCCGAGGGGTTAGGCCGGTGCTGGGGCCAGTGAGGCCGGCATCGGAGCCTGCCTTGAGGCATGACCAGTGCTGGGGCCTCCAAGGCCGGGATCGGAGCCTGCCTTGAGGCAAGGCCGGTACTGGGGCCTCTGAGGCCGGAATCGGAGCCTGCGGAGGGGTTAGGCCAGTGCTGGGGCCAGCGAGGCCGGCATTGGAGCCTGCCATGAGGCAAGGCCGGTACTGGGGCCTCCGAGGCCAGGATAAGAGCCTGCCGAGGGGTTAAGCCGGTGCTGGGGCCAGCGAGGCCGGCATCGGAGCCTGCCCTGAGGCATGACCAGTGCTGGGGCCAGCGAGGCCAGGATCGGAGCCTGCCGAGGGTTTAGGCCGGTGCTGGGGCCAGCGAGGCCGGCATCGGAGCCTGTCTTGAGGCATGACCAGTGCTGGGGCCTCCGAGGCCGGGATCGGAGCCTGCCGAGGGATTAGGCCGGTGCTGGGGCCAGCGAGGCCGGCATCGGAGCCTGCCGTGAGGCAAGGCCAGTTCTGGGGCCTCCGAGGCCAGGATAAGAGCCTGCCGAGGGGTTAGGCCGGTGCTGGGGCCAGTGAGGCCGACATCGGAGCCTGCCGAGAGGCAAGGCCGGTACTGGGGCCTCCGAGGCCAGAATAAGAGCCTGCCGAGGGGTTAGGCCGCTGCTGGGGCCAGTGAGGCCGGCATTGGAGCCTGCCTTGAGGCATGACCATTGCTGGGGCCTCCAAGGCCGGGATCGGAGCCTGCCTTGAGGCAAGGCCGGTACTGGGGCCTCCGAGACCAGGATAAGAGCCTGCCGAGGGGTTAGGCCGGTGCTGGGGCCAGCGAGGCCGGCATTAGAGCCTGCCGTGAGGCAAGGCCAGTACTGGGGCCTCCGAGACCAGGATAAGAGCCTGCCGAGGGGTTAGGCCGGTGCTGGGGCCAGTGAGGCCGGCATTGGAGCCTGCCTTGAGGCATGACCAGTGCTGGGGCCTCCAAGGCCGGGATCGGAGCCTGCCTTGAGGCAAGGCCGGTACTGGGGCCTCTGAGGCCGGAATCGGAGCCTGCCGAGGGGTTAGGCAAGTGCTGGGGCCAGCGAGGCCGGCATCGGAGCCTGCCGTGAGGCATGACCAGTGCTGGGGCCTCCGAGGCCGGGATCGGAGCCTGCCGACGGGTTAAGCCGGTGCTGGGGCCAGCGAGGCCGGCATCGGAGCCTGTCTTGAGGCATGACCAGTGCTGGGGCCTCCGAGGCCAGGATAAGAGCCTGCCGAGGGGTTAGGCCGGTGCTGGGGCCAGCGAGGCCGGCATCGGAGCCTGCCCTGAGGCATGACCAGTGCTGGGGCCTCCAAGGCCAGGATCGGAGCCTGCCGAGGGATTAGGCCGCTGCGGGGGCCAGTGAGGCTGGCATCGGAGCCTGCCGTGAGGCAAAGCCGGTACTGGGGCCTCCGAGGCCAGGATAAGAGCCTGCCGAGGGATTAGGCCGGTGCTGGAGCCAGTGAGGCCGGCATCGAAGCCTGCCGTGAGGCAAGGCCAGTACTGGGGCCTCCGAGGCCAGGATTAGAGCCTGCCAAGGGGTTAGGCCGGTGCTGGGGCCAGCGAGGCCGGCATCGGAGCCTGCCTTGAGGCATGACCAGTGCTAGGGTCTCCGAGGCCGGGATCGGAGCCTGCCGAGGGGTTAGGCTGGTGCTGGGGCCAACGAGGCCGGCATTGGAGTCTGCCGTGAGGCTAGGCCCGGTACTGGGGCCTCCGAGGCCGGGATTGGAATCCTGCCAAGGGGTTAGGCCGGTGCAGGGGCCAATGGCCAGCATCGGAGCCTGGCGTGAGGCAAATTCACTCCTGCGGCCTCCAAGGCCGGGACCAAAGCCAGCTTAGGGGTTAGACCGTTTCAGAGGCCAGCAAGACCAGAACTGGGGCCTCCCATGAGGCAAGGCCGCTGCTTGTGCCAGCGAGGTCTGGATCAGTCCACTGAGTAGCCAGGCCACTACTGGGACCATCAAGAGTGGGATTGGTACTTGCAACGCAGCATGCACAGAGAAATATCACAGAAAATATAAATCAGACGCTTCTCTCAATCAGCAATAACTAGGAGGAAAAGGGCAACAGGAAGAGGTTGAGCTATAGAAAGGGCCCTATAGTGAAGCAACTAATGTGACCAATCAGAGGGTATGTAATACTGGAGGACGGAGCCTCTTTAAAACGCAGGAGGTACATAAACAAATGTATCAAAGTAAATCACCAAAGAAGCGTGGGATGGAGGGAGGGGGAGGGAATGGGATGGGGGCTGGAGGAGGGCTAATTGGATGATGTGTGCTTGTATATCCTCTCAAGCCTTGTACTCCAATGTGATTGATATATGACTACAATGCACCAATTTAAAAAATAAATTAATTAAATAAAAAAAATTAAAAAAAAATTTAAAAAAGAAGGAAAAAATAAATAAATAAATAAAAGGGCAAAAAAAAATGTAACCTTATTTGAGCTCTTCCCTCCCTCAGTCCACCTTTCCCCCCCCCATATCCCCCCCAAGCCCCTTCCACTATTTTACTGTTTTCTTTCCTCATTTGACTGAAGTTCCCCTTTACTTTATTTATTTATTTAATTTTTCAGTACTAGGGATGGAACCCAGGGGCACTCTACCTCCAAGCTATACTCCCCAGCCCTATTTTTTATTCTTGATTTTGAAACAGTGTCTCACTGAGTTGCAAAGGGCTTCACTAAGTAGCTGAGGCTGTCTAGGCTGGCTAGGAACAGCCTCTCAAATGCTGGGAGTACAAGTGTGTGCCACAGCGCCTGGCTTTTTTAAAATTTTGAAACAGGGTCTCACTGAGTAGTGGAAGGCCTCACTAATATGCTGAGGCTGGTTTCAAACCTGCCATCCTCCTGTCTCAGCCTCCCAAGTACTGGGATTGCAGGCGTGTGCTACAATGCCTTGCACCAAGGACATGTTTTTTTTTTCTTCTTTATGGCTGAGTGAAAAAATCTCTTTTTGTGTATATATCACACTTTTGTTATCTGTTCATCTGTTGATGAATACCTTGGTGTCCATGTCGTATACCAGGTGCAGTGGCACACACTGTAATCCTAGTACTTGGGAGGCTGAGACAGGAAGGATCAGTAATTTAGCAAGACCGCGTGGTGTGTATGTGTGTGTGTGTGTGTGTGTGTGTGTGTGTGTGTGTGTGTGATTGAAACCAGGGGCTTTTTTTTTTCTTTTTTGTGGTACTGGGGATAGAACACAGGGGCATTCTACCTCTGAGCAACACTGCCAGTCCTTCCTTTCTTTCTTTCTTTCTTTCTTTCTTTCTTTCTTTCTTTCTTTTTGGTGGTACTGGGGGTGGAACCCAGAGGCTTTCTACCTCCGGGCTATACTCCCAGACCTTTTTTAATATTTTATTTGGAAACAGGGTCTCACTAAGTAGCTGAGGCTGGCTTCGAACCCGTGCGATCCTCCTGTCTCAGCCTCCCAAGCGCAGGGATTACAAGCGTGCGCCACCACGCCTGGCTATTCTTTATTTTGAAACAGGGTCTGATTAGGTTGTGGAGGGCCTGGTTTAGCAGCTGAGGCTGGCCACAAACATGATCCTTCTGTCTCAGCCTCCCAAATACTGGGATTACAAGCATGTACCACCATGCCCAGTTAGCAAGATCCCTTTTCAAAACAAAAAATAAAAAGGGCTGGGGGGGGGTATCTTGGAAGTAGAATTTCCCATGAATTCAATCCCTAGTACCAAGAAACAGAATGGGTAAAATAGGATTTATTAACAAGTGTCTCATGCATGGAATTTTCCAGAAAGGAGAATATGGAGAGATGTGTTCTTGCTGTTGAAGTCCTTTGTTGTCTTAGAACGTCCTACACTTCACAGGACGTTCGGCATCCCTGACCTGACATCTATCAAACGCCTCAAGTCCCCGCCTTGAAACCAACAAAAACGGCAACAGACTTTAACAATTCAAAAATGTCCCCTAGAGGGCAGTGGCGCTCCTGTTGGGAGCAACTTTCTAGCGGGCAGCTCTTTTAACTCTTATCTTGGAAATTACTTTACAGCTTGATAGAGAGATCTGCCTCCCTCTGAGGGCCGCAGTCTCCTCCTATGGAGATGCGGTCATGTGCTTAGCGGCTCCCTCTGGAAAGACACCCTGCTGTCAAAAAGATGGCCTCAGTGAAGAAGGCCGACTTCGTTGAGCATTTCACAATTAATTATATAAGCAGATGACTAGAGAAACTGGGTGTAGGGGTCAAGCATTTCAAATTTTGACGGCTTTGTATGGCTCAAAATTGCCTTCCATAGCACAGGTATACTAATCCACATTCCTCCAGCAGAGCAGAATTCTGGGACCAGGCTGGGGGCAATTTGGGGAGACTTTCACCCGGACCCTCCCCTCTGGGGGCTTCCTTAGATCATACTCGGGGCCCCCACCCCACCTTTTCAGACCGGTGGAGAATAAAGGGGTAGAGGCCTTTCCCCGGCCGGGCTGAGTCAGGCTGTTATTAGTTAGTAGGGGATCACAGGCATGCACCACCACACCAGGCTTACGAAATGAATTTCAACATTGATAAAACAGCATTGCCATAGGAACCGCATTCACGTTTCTTCATTTGTTCTACTGAATACCTCTGTGGCTCCCCCACTCCTTCTCACACTCAGGATCCAAAGATCAGACTGCATTTAGCAAGGGGCCTGGAATTCGGATTTTTTTTCCTTGGGCGGGTCCAGTGGCCCAGTAGCCCAGGGCCTCCACAAGTTTTCTCTCTAGATAGAGACAGTGCTGGATTTGTACTGGGGGTGGGAGGGGAGGTATTGGGGTCCTGGGCTAGATGCCCCCAGCCCTGCTTCTGCCCATCAATTCTTAGAAATCACACACACACACACACACACACACACACACAAGCACACACATGCGCACACAAATCACAGAAACAAAAAAACAAAACAAAAAACCTTACTGCCTTTAGATCTGAGCACCTGGGAAGCAAGGTCTTGGCCTAAAAGTTTGGGTTTCCTCTTAAAGCAGTTCTTAGGAGGGGTCACTGCCCCTGGCCCAGGTCTTACTCTGGAAGAATTCACCTGCATAATAAACTAGTTCCTTGGGTGTCTGGCAGCACTTGTCTATGGATCTTTATTTTTTGTTGTTGTTGTTGTTTTTGTTTTGGAGGTACTGGGATTCCTGGAAACCCTTCTACCTCCGGGCTACACTCCCAGACCTAATATACATATATATATATATATATATATATATATATATATATATATATATATATATATATACCACACCTGGCTCTACGGATCTTTAAAAGAGTACCATCTTGCCGGGTGTGGTGGCGCACGCTTGTAATCCCCGCACTTGGGAGGCGGAGACAGGAGGATCACTCAGGTTCGAAGCCAGCCACGCTGGTTTAAGAGACCCTGTTTCCAAATTTAAAAAAGTATAAAAATAGGTCTGGGAGTGTAGCCCGGAGGTAGAAGGGCTTCCAGGAACCCCAGTACCACCAAACAAACAAAACAAAACAGTACCATCTTATCAGTATGAGGAGCCACCAATGGCCATGTGGGGGTCCATGCTACCACCGGCCAGAGGATCAGTGTGACTGTCGGCCACCTGCCACCCCCTCCTCGGGCCTCCAGGCTTCTTCCCTTGGGCCGCGTGTCTCGCCAGGGCGCCAGAGCTTCTGGAGCCTGTGACATCCCAGAATCTCCAGTTCTAGGTCCCTGGCAGGGGCCACAGAACCATGCATTGACTCTTCACGTAGCTAAGAGGCTGTAAGCTAGGTGGACATGTGACGCTGTCAGTATTTTCAGTCAAGGAAAGTGAGCTGCAGCGACAAATCCTGAAGGCATCCTGGTTATCCCCGCAAGAAGGAGACAAGAAACAGGGTGCACGCCCTTCATTCTACTATTGGGGAATCGAGACGCCAGGTTTGATTTCTCGCTCTGCTTCTTCCTTCTTGTGACCTGCACCCCGCTGTAAGGAATTATTATCCACTCTTGTATACTGGAGACGGAGGCGGGGCAGAACCCAGGCCACTTTGTGTACCATAGGTCCCGGGAGGGGGGCAATTAATAGTAGCAGTAGCAGGAGTTACTGAGCCCCAAGCCACACAGGCAGGAAACACTTCACATCTATTAACTTGTTAAATCCTCACATAAGGCCGGGTGTGGTGGCGCATGCTTGTAATCCCAGCATTCGGGAGGCTGAGACCGGAGGATCGAGGTTCAGGGACAGCTTCAGCTACTTAGTGAGATCCTGTTTCAAAATAAAGTATAAAAAATAGGGCAGGGGCTGTAGCTCGAAGGTCAAATGCCCCTGGGTTCCATCCCCAGACTCGCAAAAAAAAAAAAAAAAAAAAAAATCACATAAAACCAGGTATGGTAGCACACACTTGTAATCCCAGTAATTGGGAGGCTGAAACAGGAGGATTACAGGTTCGTGGCCAGCTTCAGCTACTTAGTGAGGCCCTCTACAACATAGCGAGACCCTATTCCAAAATAAAGAATAAAAAGGACAGCTGGGGGTGTAGATCAGAGGTAGAATGTGCCTGGATTCAACCCCTAGCACCACACACATACACACAAAAAAAATATTAAAAAAAATAAAATAGGGCTGGGGGTGTAGCTTGGAGGTAGAATGCCCTAGGTTCAATCCTCAGTACCACAAAAATAAAATGGAAAAGCCGGGAGTGGTGGCGCACGCTTGTACTCCCCGCGCTTGGGAGGCTGAGACAGGAGGATCGCATGGGTTCGAAGCCAGCCTCTGCTACTTAGTGAGGCTCTCAGCAACTTAGTGAGACCCTGTTTCCAAATAAAGTATAAAAAGGGTCGGGAGTATAGCCCGGAGGTAGAAAGCCTCTGGGTTCCACACCCAGTACCACCAAAAAACTAATAAAAATAAAATAAAATAAAATGGAAAAAAAAAGATCTGGGGATAGAGCAGAGGTACAATGTTCCTGTGTTCAATCCTCAGCACAAAAAATAATTAAATACATAAATAATAGAGAAGCTTAGGCTTATGGTGGGGAAAGTGCCTACTGAAGGTTTTCTACTGCTTTAGAAGGAAGCCAAACTTTTAAGCCAGGACCTTGCCTCCCAGGTGCTCAGATCTTAAGGCAGAAAAATTTCTTCTTTCTTTCTTTCTTTCTTTCTTTCTTTCTTTCTTTCTTTCTTTCTTTCTTTCTCTTCTTTTTTTGCGGGTCTGGGAATGTAACCTGGGGACATTCTACCTCCAGGCTATACCCCAGCCCTATTTTTTTCTTTCTTTCCTTCCCTCTTTCTCTTTCTCTTTCTCTCTCTCCTCTCTGTGGTACTGGGGGTGGAACCCAGAGGCTTTCTACCTCTGGGCTATACTCCCAGACCTATTTTTGGAAACAGGGTCTCACTAAGTTACTGAGAGCCTCACTAAGTAGCTGAGGCTGGCTTCGAACCTGTGTGATCCTCCTGTCTCAGCCTCCCAAGTGAGGGGATTACAAGTGTGCGCCACCATGCCCGTCTTCTCTCTCTCTTTTGTGATACTGGGGATGGAACTCAGGGGCCTTCTACCTCTGAGCTATACCCCTGACTTATTTTATATTTTAATTGGAAACGGGGTCTCACTAAGTTACTGAGAGCCTCACTAAGTGGCTGAGGCTGGCTTGGGATCCCTGTGATCCTTCTGTCTCAGCTTCCAAAGTACTAGGATTACAAGCCTTCACCATCACACTCAGCTTTTTGTGTGTGTATGTGTGGTACTGGGAGTGGAACCCAGTGGCTTTTCTACCTCGAGGCTATACTCCCAAACCTATTTTATATTTTATTTGAAAACAGGGTCTCACTAAGTTGCTGAGAGCCTCACTAAGTAGCTGAGGCTGGCTTCGAACCTGTGCAATCCTCCTGTCTCAGCCTCCCGAGCTCGGGGATTATAAGCATGAGGATTACAAGTTTGGGCCACCAGTGCACCACCACGCCCAGGTTTTTTATTCTTTATTTTGAAACAGGGTTTCACTGAGTTGAAAAGGGCCTCACTAAGCAGCTGAGGCTGTCCCGGAACCATGATCCTTCTGTCTCAGCCTCCCAAATGCTGGGATTATAAGTGTGCGCCACCATGCCTGGCAGTAAGGTTTCTGTGTGTGTGTGTGTGTGTGTGTGTGTGTGTGTGTGTGTGTGTGTGTGTTTGTGTGTGTGTGTATCTCTTTCAAACTTTATATAGCTTCCTCCTCTGTAAAAATGAAGATAATGTCCTGGCTCTTGACTGTGAGCTCTTGGCTGTGAAACTGTAAACCATTAACTTTGAGGTTGTAAAGGACTTTAGTGGGTTCTCAACAGCAGTTTACAAGGTTTTTGCCTCGCTTCTGAACTCAGCTTGAAGTGGGAAGGGAATGGGGGCGAGACTTGGAAGAGAACTTGGACCCCTTTTGTGTATGGGGGAGTCACTGGGGATTGGACCCAGGGATCGCTAAATTAGCACAGGTTGGCTTAGAACCAGGCATGTTTTATCCCAGCCCCCCCCCCCCTCTCTCTTCCTGCTGGGAATTGAACTCTGGAGCAAGCACTCTACCACTGAGCTACACCCCTATACACGCCCAGCCTTTTTTATTTTTTATTTTTTATTTTTCTCTTACTAACTGCAGAGGGCATTACTAAGTAGCTGAGGCTGAGGCTGGCCGCGAACCTGCGCTCCTCCTGTCTCAGCCTCCCAAGTATTGGCATTACAAGCGTGCGCCACCACGCCCAAATTCTGGGACCCTTTTAACCGGTGGCTACCTCAACAGCCACAGATGTCACTCTCTCCGCCCCCAAACTGGGGTTTCCTAGCTGTGAGAAGCGGACTGCCTTTTCTCAGGGAGCGCTCTCGGTTGGCCCCTTGGCATCCACGTGTAACCCGGCTGGCTGGGCGGCTCCAGCGCGGTCCCGGCCAGTTAGAGCCCGGGGGGCGGGAAGGTAGTGACGTAAGGCGCGGCCTCGCCTTCTTAAAGGTGCAGCGCGCACCCATGTTCACTTTTCTGTGTTAGGACAAATAATCACAATGGCGCAAAAGTTTAAAGGCGAGGTGGAGGGTGGGGTCTCGGGTGAGGGGTCTGTTAGTCTCCCCGAGAAACAGGATCAGAAACGTTAGCGCTGGAACTAAACCCCGCTGTCACCTAAGGAGCCAGCCTGGCCTGGGGGGCGGGGGGGGGGGAGTTCCTGACGGTTCAAATGTTGGGTTTCTAACTAAGCAGCAGTTCAATCATCTGTAAAATGGTGGATCCTATTTCAGTAATAAACTACATCAAAAAGTTTTGAACCTTAGAAGCGATATCGATGTGAGAATAACCAACACAAAAACAGTCCTTTCCTCTCCCTTCAGTGCACTGACAGCGCCCGCGGAGGCGGCGGCCCCAGCGTGCAGGAACTCGGGAGGGGGCCGCGCCGGTGTGTGCGGGGCGCCCGGCCCGGGTCACCGCGTCTGCACCCCGGCCAAGCCCGCGGGTGCCCGGGGGCTCATTGAGCTGCTTGGGATGCGCCACCTCGTGCGGGGGATGAGACTCATTCCTGCAGGACACTGTCGCCACGCGGTAACAAAGCCTGTAGTAGCAGGGAGCCCCGCAGGACGCGGCTCGTCACTGCCGACGGCCTGGCGA
Source organism: Muscardinus avellanarius (assembly GCF_963383645.1). Classification (NCBI taxonomy): domain Eukaryota; kingdom Metazoa; phylum Chordata; class Mammalia; order Rodentia; family Gliridae; genus Muscardinus; species Muscardinus avellanarius. The sequence continues at coordinate 54,056,811 of NC_137802.1, read as the reverse complement.
CCCCGAAGAGCTGAAGATGGGACCCGCACGGCCCGCAGAGTTCGGGGAGCGCTGGGACTCGGGCGCGGCGCTCCGCGGGGCTGCCTCGCTAGGCGGGGCTGGTGGAGAACGCGGTCAGCGCGCGGAGGCCGCGACCTTGACCCGCAGGCTGGGGGAGCGCGGCGCGGGGCGGGGCCGGGGCGGGCGGGAGCGCGGCCGGGTGGGCGGGGCCGTCACTCCGGGCGCGCGGCCAGTCGGCCCTCGGGGGCGGGGCTTAGAGGCCTCCGGGGGCGGGGCTAGTTCGCGGCTTTCCGACTCTGCCCCGTGCGCGGCGAGCGCGCGCGCACCCTGCACCGGCCGCGGAGCCGCTATGGGCCCGCCAGGTCCCCGGCGCCGCGCCCCGCGAGCACCCGCTTAGAGCCAGGTGGGCGGGCCAGGGCCGGGAGCCGGCGCGGGGGTTGGCGAGGGTGGGATTTCTGGGGGTCCCCGAGAGCCTGAGCGGGGGGTGAGGGCCCAGAGCCGCGGGCAGTCGGCTCGCCTAGCCTGCGCTGGGCCCGCGGGAGAAGTGCTCCGTGGGGAGCACCCGGGGAGAAGTCCTGCCTACCGGCGCCTGCCTCCTGCCTTCTCTACCGAGCCCTGGGCTTGTAATTTGCCGAGAGGGCAGAGGGAATGCCCATTCACCCAGGCCTCCGGGCCTGGCCGGCCAGCCTTGGGAGGCAAGGCGTGGGGGAGGGCCGGACACCCTAGCCAGCAGTTTCGGGGAAGCGAGGGACCTTTCTCGTCATCCTCAGATTGGTTTCGAGGGTTCTCTCATCCCTAGCCCCCTTCCCCTCTCTCCTCACCCCGGTAACTCGAGGGGTGCAGGTGCCCATCCCAAGGCTGGGTGCTGGAGTCGCCGCGGGGTGCCTAGGGAGTAGCTCAGGTATTTTGATCTGTAGGTCGGGAGGCCAAACCTGCACTCGGTGCGCTGTAAGCATGTGTCCTGTGGGTGAGGAAATGGCCTGGGGCCATCATTTGCTTTAGCCAGTGGGTGGCGATCCTGGCCAAACTGCTCCCCAAGTGACCTTGGACCCGGCACCAGCCCTCTCTGAACCTTGGTTTCTCCATTGGCAAAGTGGGACTGACATTAACTGCTTTCAAAGGTGACTGTGAAGCCGGCTGGCGCTTGCTTGTAATCCCAGTACTTGGGAGGTGAGATAGGAGGATCCCAGGTTCACAGCCACCAAGCCTCAGCTAGTGAGGCCCTCTGCCACCTAGTGAGGCTGTTTCAAAATAAAGTATAAAAAATAAGCCGGGCGTGGTGGCGCAGGCTTGTAATCCCTGCACTTGGGAGGCTGAGACAGGAGGATCTCGCAAGTTGGAAGCCAGCCTCAGCTACTTAGTGAGGCTCTCAGCAACTTAGTGAGACCCTGTTTCCAAATAAAGTATAAAATAGGTCTGGGAGAATAGCCCGGAGGTAGAAAGCCTCTGGGTTCCACCCCAGTACCACAAAATAAATAAATAAATAAATAAATAAGTAAATAAAGGATAAAAAATAGGGGTGGGAGTGTAGCTCAGAGGTAGAATGCCCCTGGATTCAATCCCCAGTTTAAAAAAAAAAAAAAAAAAAAGGTTATTGTGTGGGGTTCTGAGACAACCCACGTTATGTTGGGTGAGCCATGGCGCGAGCTTCAGGTTAAAGTCCCAGTGTGCCTGCTCATGTCCACCCCTCCCCCTGAGGCTTGTCTTCTCAGTTCTGCTGTTCTCCATTTGACTGAGCTTTCTTTTTTTCAGGATTGAAGCTACAAGATGGCTGGCCAGAACCGTGGGGGCATCAGCCCCCTCCAGCACATGGTGGCCTCAGGGGCTGGGGCTATGGTCACCTCCCTCTTCAGTAAGAGCTGGGGAGCTGGGGTTCGGGCAGCTGGGGATCAGGGCAGACCAGAGATCGCAGACAGCTTGGTTGTGGGGGAGGACAGAGCTGGGATTGAGAGCCTCCTTCTCCCCACCCCTCAGTGACACCTCTGGACGTGGTGAAGGTCCGCTTGCAGTCTCAGCGCCCCTCAGTAGGCAGTGGTGAGTGCCTGACCACAGAGCCAAGGTGGGAGGGGCTGGGCAAAGCAAGTATCGCCCAGAGATGGGGCCCCTGAGGTTGGTGGGGGACTCTCTGACTTGAGGCACTGCCTTGTGTTTTAGAGCCGATGTCTCCCCCCAGACTCTGGAGCCTCTCCTACACCAAATGTGAGTGTCCCACACCCCAAGGAGCCTGGGAGGGCCCAGGGAGGGGGGCTCCCCGGCGCCCATCGGCCCCATAATCATGCTAGCACATACTTCAGGTCCCGCCAGCCAACTCTCTGTTCACCAGACCGTCCATTGCAGGGACCCAGCCCTCTGGCTCCCCCAACGGGGACTCGCCACCTCCCGACAAGGTTCCAGGGCCTCATTCATCTCCTCCCCCCCCCCCCCAGTGCCCTCCTCTCTCCAATCCACAGGGAAGTGCCTCATCTATTGCAATGGTGTCCTGGAGCCCCTGTACCTGTGCCCAAATGGCACCCGCTGTGCCACCTGGTTTCACGACCCAACCCGCTTCACTGGCACTGTGGTGAGGATAGGCGTTCCTGAGGGACTCTGGGGAGAACGGGTGTTGTAAGGCATGAAGAGGCATCCGCTTCCGTTTGGGGAGGGTTTCCTAGGGGAAGTAGTGCTATCGTGAGGTTTTTTATTTTTATTTTTTTCTGTTTTCTGTATTGGGGATCAAATCCAGAGCTTTCTGCATGCTAAGCAAAAGCTACTCCTGAGCTATACGCCTGCCTAGTCCTCCATGAGGTTTTGAAGGGTGAATAGGAGTTCCCCTGCAGCCACCGGGGAGCTGTGTGTGTGGAGGCCTGAGGGGCTAACTGCCTCACAGCAGGACAGGCTGTTCGCAGCGGCTGAGGGCATCAGGCAAGGGCCTGGCCTGGACAGCCCATCACAGCCCTGTTCGTATCCGTTCTCTTCCCCCTGTGCTGGCGCCCACTTGGCTAGGATGCCTTTGTGAAGATCGTGAGGCACGAGGGCACCCGGAGCCTGTGGAGCGGCCTCCCCGCCACCCTGTGAGTAGCCGAGTCCTGGCTAGCCTTCCCCGCACCTGCTCATTTCTGGTGACTGGCTGCGTGGGGGGGATGCTTGAAAGGTGTGGGGGTTGCGGCTAACCTCTGTCCCCACCCCTAGGGTGATGACCGTACCAGCTACCGCCATCTACTTCACGGCATATGACCAACTCAAGGCCTTTCTGTGTGGTCGAGCCCTGACCTCTGACCTCTACGCACCCATGTTGGCTGGCGCACTGGCCCGCTGTGAGCTCAGTCCTGGGCCCTTGAGCTCCCTCTGCCCCCTCCTGTGTCTGAGCCTAGTCAGTTCCGGCTCCTGGCCCTCAGCCTCTGCCAGCTTGTGGGGTGGGGGGTTTTCAGTCCCCAGAACCTGGCCTTAGCAGCTGGGCACTGCCATGTGGGCTCCGTGGCCTGACTCTGCCCCTCTCCCCCGCAGTGGGCACTGTGACGGTGGTCAGCCCCCTGGAGCTGGTGCGAACAAAGCTGCAGGCCCAGCACGTGCCCTACCGGGAGCTGGGCACCTGCGTCCGGGCTGCGGTGGCTCAGGGCGGCTGGCGCGCACTGTGGCTGGGCTGGGGCCCCACGGCCCTTCGAGACGTGCCCTTCTCAGGTAGGCATCCTGGAGCACAGGAGGCGGGGTGGTGGGTGACAGCAAGAGGCACAGCCAGTCCCTGCCTCGTTACTAATGGCCACCGAGTCCTTTCCCAGCCGGGCTTTCATGAGCTCAGTCTTGCAGAGTACCCCCTACAACATCTGACACAGAGGAGACAAGTCCACGACCATCCTGGTCATCGGTGGGCGGCAAGAGGTCTGGGGCCTACCTGCCTGGCTTCCACACCTCTAATGAGTCCACCCCACTTCCCAAGCTCTGTACTGGTTCAACTATGAGCTGGTGAAGAGCTGGCTGAACGGGCCCAGACCTAAAGACCAGACATCTGTGGGCATCAGCTTTGTGGCGGGTGGCATCTCAGGGACGGTGAGTCGCCTGCCGGGGTGAGGCTGGTAGGGTGGCCATCAGGGGGCCTGGGGTCGATGGAGAAGGACCTGAGCACCTGTCATGGCTGGCCTGCTATTCAGCCAAGCCTGGGAGAGGGGAGCCTGGGTCCTGGGCTCAGGGTGAGCCCTCTCCCTCCCACCAGGTGGCTGCCATCCTGACTCTACCCTTTGACGTGGTGAAGACGCAGCGGCAGGTTGCGCTGGGAGCTGTAGAGGCTGTGAGAGGTGAGTGCCCAGCCCAGGGGCGGGGGGGGGGGTCAAGCACGCAGGGTCCTACTGAGCTGGCCTTGAACCTGCAGTGAAACCCCCGCGCACGGACTCCACCTGGCTGTTGCTGCGGAGGATCCGGGCCGAGTCAGGCACCAGGGGGCTCTTTGCAGGTGGGTGTCTTGTCTGCACGTGCCTGTGCTCCTGCATCTGGGAGCTGGAGCCTTGAGACCTGTCTTCCCTCTGCAGGCTTCCTCCCGAGGATCATCAAGGCCGCCCCCTCCTGCGCCATCATGATCAGTACTTATGAGTTCGGCAAAAGCTTCTTCCAGAGGCTCAACCAGGAACAGCGCCTGAGCCGTTAAAAGGGGCCAGCGACTCCAGCGCCTCCACAGATGGGGGCCCGAGACTGAGCCAAGTGCCTTCTCAGCACGGGGCTCACCTCCCTCCAGCCCGTGAGCCCCAGTAGGGTGGTCCCCAAGCCCTGGGTCACCCCGGCCCTCCTCAGGCTTGCCTTGATTCCTGTTGCAACCCCCTTCCAAGATCATCATTTTATTGTCCCCCAAGTTCAAGACCAAATCTGACAGCCGCCCGCTCTTGTGTTCCCTTTGTGTTTGCTGAGTTGCTGTAACTGGTCCCAAGGAGCCAAGGACCCCAGGGTCCAGTTTCATTTTCCCAGCACTGTTCACCCCCTGTCTAAAGATGATGAATCCCGTGCGGAATGTGTGACTGTGGAATGTGTGACTGCGGCGTCTAGGTGTGGGGTGGGGAGGGAGCAGCCTGCAGGAACAAATGTGGGGCGCCTGGGGGGCCCGGCTGCTGGCCTGGCACCCACAAAGCAGCTGCTCTCCCCAACTTAGGCGAGGAACTGGAACTGAAGGAAGTGACAAGTTGCGCTAGTGCTCCCTGGCATGGCGCTAGTGCTCCCTGCCATGGCGGAGGAGCCTGCTTAACTGTAGGCTCCTGCTGAGTTGCTCAGGCTGGTCCCTACGTTGCCCCAGAGGGCTCGCCTCTGTACCTGGGGCTGGGTGGGTATTAAGAGGTCCTGCCCTGGGTGGATCCCTGCTTGGGATGCACCATACAGAAGACCCCTGTCACCAGATGCCATGATCCACCTGGCATGCACTGGTTCTGACCCCTTGGTTTGGAGACAGGCACTGACTATCTACCTTTCCTAAGCTCAGCATGGGGCCGCCCCAGACCCACAGATGAGGCCGCCCTCAGTCTTCTGGTTTTTATTTGCCTGATCCCCCTGTGGGTGCTGAGGAAGGAGTGACTCAGAAGGTACACAAGGACAGACCAGAGGCAGGGCGGTGGGGTACCAGCTGGGCCCCCAGCTCCTGAGGAGGGAGTGGGGGATGAGCAGGGGTGGTCCCAGAGTCAGCCAGGCATCGAGGTCACTGGAAGAATGGAGCCGCTGCACTCTGGGGGCCTTGCTGTGGCCTTGGTGCCCCTGCCTCCTGGGGCTGGGAGCCACAGTGGGCTAGCAGCAAGGGTGGGCTTCCCCTGGAGGCCCCTGGCCGGGTGGTCAGTGTCCTGGAAGGGTGGCCTGTGCTGGGGGACTCAGACGTAGCAGGTGGGGCTGGCACTGCCCACGCCGCTCCTCAGCTGGGGCTCAGTGCTGGGCTGCCCTCGGGGCTGTCGCTCACCAAGCACTCGTTGGATTTGAAGCTCGCCAGGGACTTGCAGCTGGGGATGGAGGCCAGGGAGCCGCAGAGGCCCAGCATGGAGGGCGTGGGGTCCTTCCCTGGAGAGAGAGGGGCGGTGAGGCCAGGCCAACCCGTCTGTGTGTGAGAGTGGGGAGGGAGCGGGCAGCGGAGGGACAGCCTTCAGGCCACCCACCCACCCCCGCCGCCTTTCTTGCAGAGTGTGAGTTTCTCCTTAAGCTTGTGCTTGTGACATGCACGGTGCTGGGGACACTGTTGTAATAATCGGTTTATGTCTCTGTCTCCCCCTGAGGTTCATTCTTTGTTTATTAAACACAAAATGAGCACTTGCTCTTTTCCAAGCACTGGGGACACAGAACAGAGAGACGTGGTCCCTGCCCCCGTGGAGCTCACAGTCTGTTGGGGGAGACAGACACACAGACAATCACAAACAGTGTAGTGGGTTACACAGCCACAGCCTGCCTTGTCTCAGAGAAGGTCTAGGGTCATCCAATACAGTGGGATTATAAAAAAAAAAAAAAAAAAAAGACAGGAAGTCCAGGCACAGGGCAAACTAGGATGGGAAAAACAAGACGAGCCAGGGGTGAGGTCAACACAAAATGCATGCGTTGAAGTCCTGGGTATTCGCCCGAAGGGAGCCACTAATTTGGCTCTGAGCTTCCTGGCAGCCAGAGAGAAGGGGGAAACAGTGGTCAGGCAAGCAGTTCACAGTGTGCATGAGGTAAGAACAAATTAATCGGGCTGAGGAATTCCCAGGAATCTGTGAGCCCCAGGGGCCTGTCAGGATACCAAAAGTCATTGGCCCAAGCCACATGCCAATCGTGGATGTTATTTTGTAACAACATTGCCATTTTATTATAGGAATGGGGCTCAGTGAGGTGGAGGGAGGTACCCTGGGTCCTGCCTGAAGTCCCTGTGTTCTCAGTGCTCTGGAAGGTCTGAATGTGGGGTGGGGCTGGGACTGACTACAGGTGCAGCGACCCAAGGCCTTTCCTGCAGCGGTGCCGGGGTGGGAGGCTCACCGATGGGGCCCCAGGGCTCTTCATCCCGCTTGCCCTCTCCCAGGCGCTGGGAGTCAGAGCTCAGACTGGCCTCAGCTGACAGCGGCTCGGTGCTCATGAAGCTGTGTCTGTAGCAGAGGGGAGAGAGTGTGCAGGCAAGGCCTACACTGAGCCCTTCTTGGGGGAGGCGGGGACGCTCAGGCCCGAACGAAGCCTAGATGGGGCTTACCTCCGGTAGAGTTTGGAGTTGCTGGCACCCTCGGCCCCATTGAGCGTTCCCAGCGAGGGCCATTGGTTGACCAGGGGTGTGGTGAGATCCTTGGAAGCCAGGGCCAGGGGGGCGTGGTCACTGGGGATCAGACCTGTCCTGGGAGGGGGAGGGGGGTCAGGCCTGGCTGAGATGGGAGCAGAAATAGGGAGGGGAGACTCAGCAAGGGGTGGGGGAAGGTTTTAGGAAGGAAGCCTGCATAGCAAGAATGGGAATACAGTGTTGAGGTCAGTGGAGCAGATCCTGGCCAGCAATGGAGATGGCGCTGTGGGTGGAAGGATAATGGAGCGTCACAGGAGTCAGTCGGGATGGCGGGGGAGGGCCGTGGGGAGTCTTGGGAGATGGTGCTGGACGATCAGGTTTAGGAAGGAAATGGTACGGGGACCCTTGGGGTGAGGTGGGGGCCCCCCAGTGATGGCGGCAGCGAACTGAGGGTGCAGATCAGAGGGCTGTTGAGCAGTGGGAGCGAGGCAGTCACGCTGAAGGTCGCTTAGGGGCATCACAGGCCCTGTGGGTAAAGGCGGGGCTCCCTGAAGTAATGTTGGAGGGCTACTCTAGCGGCCGACTGCTGGAGGTCATGGGAAGGCTTTGCAGGGATGGGTGGGAAGGAGTGGAAGACCGCGGGTGGTGGCGGGTTCCCCGGGGCCTTGTGGCTGGGGTCAGGGCCAGGGCCGGCGGCCGCGCTCACAGCTGCTCCTGCAGCTCCAGGATCACGCCTTCCAGCTCCCGCTTCTCGCGCTGGTTCTGCGCCGCCGCCTCCTCCAGCTGCTGCTGCAGCCGCCGGTTCTCCGCCTCCAGATCCTTCAGCTGCGACTCGCGCAGGCGCACCAGCTCCTCCAGGTAGCCCTGCGGGGCGCCGGCTCAGTCCCGCCCTGGCCCCGCCCCCGCCGGGCCCCGCCCCGCCGGGCCCTGGCCCCGCCCCCCGCACCTTCTGCGCGTAGACGATGCGGAACTTCTGCTCCATCTTGTGCCACTTGTTGTACCAGCTGTCCTCGTCGGTGACGAGCGGCAGGTACGGGTGCTCGGGCGAGTTGTCCTCGCTCGTGCTGCTCTCGGCGCTGTGCCGCTCGTCCTCGTCCGTCAGGTAGTCGAAGCTGCGGGGGGAGCGGTGGGTAGGGCCGGCCGCAGCCCCGCCGGGACCCCCGCCGCCCGATCGCCGCTCACCTCTGGGTGAACTTCAGGTAGGGCGTGTAGTCGATGACCACCGGGGTCTTCCCGTCCAGGACTTCGCCCTTTAGACAGAAGCTGGGCAGAAGAGCCGCAGGGTTGGGGGAGGCTGAGGGGATGGAGGCGCGGACCTTCGTGGGGGAAACAGCCCCCTCCACTCGCAGGCCCCGGACCCCACCTGAAGTCGATGGCGCTCAGTCCGATCAGCATCCCGGTGAGGACCGTGGCTTCCTCCCGTAGCATGATGGCTCCAGAGTCATAGAAGCGCCTGCGGGGATTCAGGGAGGGAGTGAGGGAGCCGGGGCCTCCCAGGACTTCTCTGCCCAGTTTACTACAAACCTTTCCAGCGCACTGCTGGGGTAGGCTTGGCTCCCCCTCAGCCTGGGGCTATGGGATTAGAGCCTGTGTTCCCATTTACTGGAACTCGTGCTCCCTGGGAAGACACTCCTCTGCCTCCTACCCGGTCCCCATCAAGGAGTCGCCCTGATCATTTAAGTCAGACAGCTGGCTTGGTGGTGCACACTTGTAATCCCAGCATATGGGAGGCTGAGACATGAGGATCTGGTTCATTCATGGCCAGCCTCTGCTACTTAGGCCTTTTGCAACTCAGTGAGACTCTGTTTCAAAATTAAAAAGACTAAACAAAATAGGGCTGGAGGCCTACCTCAGAGGTAGAATACTCCTGGGTTCTATCCCTGGTACCACAAATAATAAAATAAAATAAAATAAAATAAAAATAAAAAGGAGGGCTGGGGTGTAGCTCGAAGGTAGAATGCCCCAGTTCCACCTCTAATAGTGCAATAAATAAATAAATGAATAAGAAAATGTGTGGCTTACAGTAGGTACTCAAAAAGCCAATTGCTCTGAAAAGTGGACACAAGAAATGTAGTAAAAAATGTCAGGCTGCGTGTGTCCACGTGGAGGTGGAGCCACACGCCCACCAGCTGTACCCAGACAGCTTTCACATGCCTCCTTCCCACACTGGCACATCCTGCCTTGCTACCCCTGCCCCAGGGACCCCGCTTCTCTGCACACCATGGTCCAGAGATTGGGGTCCGTGGATTGAAGCTCCCCCCTCAGGGGAGCTTATTTTGGGGGAGCAAGTACAGAACTGCAACCATTATTTGGAGGGCTGGTGGGGCTGTCAGTTGTGGGTCACAGCACACAGCCGACAAGTAAAATGGCCGTGGTTGAGGCTTATTCAGAGGTGTGTCCGAGCACAGAGCCATGCCTGATGGGGCTGCAGTGGCAATGAAAGTGGATAATGGGTGATATTTTTTTTTTTTTAAGTACTGGGGATTGAACCTAGGGGCATTCTACCTCCAATCTCCACCCCCAGCCCATTTTTTTTTTTTAATTGAAGCCAGGCATAGAGGCACATGCCTGTAATCCCAGTATTTGGGAGGCTGAGACAGGAGGATTGCAAGTTCAAGAACAGCTTTAGCAAGTAATGAAACACTCATCAACCTAGTGAGACTCTGTTTCAAAATAAAAAACAAAAATAGGGCTGAAGGTGTAACTTAGAGGCAGAATGCCCCTAAATTCAATCCCCAGTACCACAGAAAGAAGAAAGAAAGAAAGAAAGAAAGAAAGAAAGAAAGAAAGAGAGGAAGGAAGGAAGGAAGGAAGAAAGAAGTTGCTAAGGGTCTCACTAAGTTGCTGAGGCTGGCCTTAAACCCGAGGCCTATCTCAGTCTCCCAAGTACTGGGATTACTGACACACACCACCGTGCCAGGTAACAGAATTTGATTTGGAAGTGACGGTAGAGGTGCTGTCCGTGTAGCCTGGCTGACCCATGCTTGGTCTCCAGGAAGGAAACTAGCAGTGTATGCTGGGGCTTGTAGTCCTGGTACTGAAAGTTACTGCGGGAACTTAGGGACCCTAGTTAACGAATGCGCACGCTGGGACCCGTGAGCCAAGCCGCCTGAGGTCTGACCTGGTGGTCCGGACGTCCCGCAGAGCCGTGGTGATGTACTCTGACATCCGCTTCTCCATAAGTGCCACCCGGATCCATGCCCGGCCCTGGAAAGCACGCTCACCTTTACTTGCCCCAGAGGGACCTCCGTGTCCAGCATCAGGCGTGGCCCTTCTCCCCGGCGCCTGGGCAAGGGGTGAGGACCTTGCCCTGCCCGCCCGGCCCCTCACCTTGGCGCGGGCCGTGCTGATGTTTTCCATGCTCTCGATGCTGCTCACGCAGTTGTTTTGCACTTTGCTGCAGGCCAGCCGGATATAGTCCCAGAAGCCCCGCTGCCCATCAGAGCTGAACCAGCTCGCTGGACCTGCTGGGGCACAGGCTGAGCCAGGGCCGGGAGGGGCACAGCAAGACCAGGGGGTGGGAGAGAGTTGTGTAATGAGGCACTTGCTTGCACACACATGCCACCTCCCCAGATGTATGTGCACGTGCGTGTGCAGTGTGTGTGCGTGCAAAGGGCATGTCCGTAGATAGCTGCGTGCCCACCTATGGAGCTGGTGGATGGAAACCCTGCCTCTCTCCCCGGCTCTGTGCATGAGCTTCTGTGAGCGGCCCAAGGATAGGGTTTAGAAATCCACGGAGGATATCAGAGTGGAATGCCCGATACCAGGCTAGGAGTCGGAAGGCTGGGCGATGAGGGACAGGAACTCAGGCCCACCTTTGAAACAGTGGCTGAGGATCTGCTCCAGAATGGCTTCAAAATTGACGAACTCCTCGGATGAGTCATCGATGGGCTCCGCCGTGTACTTCTCCAGCAGGGTTTTCACAGAGAACCTGGGGTAGGGGGCAGGTGAGAAGACGGGGTGGCGGTGGAGGAAGGATGTCAGGCTGAGGGGAGGGCACGAAAGGGCATGGTGGGTGGTGGCTGAGGCTGGGCGACCCTCGGGAGGACCCGCCATGTGGGTGAGAGGGGGCAGGTGGGGATAGAGTGACAGGCAGTGGGGCACCGATTGAGAGGAGATGTCAGAGAACAGAAGCTTTGGCAACCAGGTATGAGATGGATGAAACAATGGGTAGAAAGACAAGGGCCAGGAGGCTCTCCCCAGCCCCTTCCTGCGGAGCTCTACCCCCCAGGGTGTGATCAGGGCAAGCTGGTCAGGAGCCCCTCCCCTGGGCTGTCTTCCACTGTTGCTAGGACAGCCTTCCATCTCCTTGGTGACTTGGGGTCACCTGTGCCAGGCTTGAGTTGGTGCTGTCCAGAGCCTGGGTATGCATGGGTGGCCAGGTGGGCTCTAAGCTCACAGATGTCTCCTCCCCCCTTTTCCTTCCTGGCTTGGCCACCCACATACTGGCTGCCCAGAAACAGGCAGTGCAGAGCTGGGCAGGAGGAGGTGCAGGGAGGGGACCTTGACAGCAGATAGCTGCAAGGGGCTTGGGGCTAAGACACAGCTTGCCAGGGAGGAGAGGAGCAAGGGAGGCCAGCGGGGCTGCCCCCCAGGCCGCTCAAGCCTCCTCTGCAGTCCCTGCCCTGCAGGCTCCCCTGTATGGTGGCAGAGCAGGTGTGGGTGAGTGTCCAGGAATATGGGAGCTGACTGGAGCTTTCCTTTTTACCAGGCACTAGGCTTGGCATATATTGCCACAGCCCTGGAAGCTAGCTCCAGGTCCTCTTATTATCACCACCACCCCCATTTTACAGATAGAGAGACTGAGGGTCCAAGAGGTTGACTCATCTGATCAGCCATGTAGCTTGTGCGGAGGCAGGCAGGCCGGCATGTCTGATTCCAGACCCCTTGCTCTTCGGGCTTCATCTGTGGCCTCCTGGTGGCTGTCTCATTACTGGGGCCCTCTCAAGCTTCTCCTCCCTCCCTCTGTCCTCCACTTTGCAATCCCCAGCCCATGGCACTGGCCTCTGAGACTTTGGGGGCTAGTGACACGGCTGAGCGCTGCCCCCATCTTCCCTTGTCTGGCCTGAGATCGGAGCCAGGTCAGGGTTGGACTGCATGCGCTAGGGGAGGCATCCTGCTGAGTCCAGGTCCTGTTCCTTGGGTGCAAGCGGGAATACTAGTTCTTGCCTTATTAAATTTTGGTTCAGATCCCAGGCAGGGTTTGGAGAAGGTGAGTCTGAACGGGCCGCTGGACAGGGGTGATGAGGAGCCAGGCCGTTCGTTCATGGGAAGGCTGGGCCTGCCAGGAGGCAGCCTGCGCTTGGGACATTATCCAGACCTCATCATGCACCCCCCCCCCTTGACTTGATTCTTAGGTCATTTGAGTCAGAACCTGACTAGGGCTGGGCCAGCGTGGCAGCCATCTGTCAGACTTGCTGCGCTGCGGAGCTGGTCATCGCCTCCAGGGATCCCCTGGTGTGCTCCCTGTAAGGAGGTGCACTGGCTTGCTGCAGGTTACCATGGAGACGTGGAGGCCAGAGCCCAGGGGAGCCCACAGCCTGCTAAAGGGAGCCATCCTGGGAGCCAGAGGCAAACCACATGACAGTGGTAAGGTAACAGGCCCCCAGGGTTTCTAAGCCTTTGTCGCATTCCATTCCCCCAAAAGTCTACCCTTTGCTCCAGCTCTAAGATGTTCTGGTCCACTTAAAGCTCTGCTTCTCCAGCCTAGGCCAAGGACTTCCCTGCTTTCCACATGCAAGAGAAAGGAGAAACCTAGAAGGTGAAAAGCCACGAGAGGGCGTGAAGGGTGTCAGCAGGACAGGGCTGCTTGGCATGCCAGGCACGGGCAGGGCTCCCTCGGCAGGCGGCTACATGCTTCGCTATGGCTCTTACATCTAACACGGTATGGCGAGGCACCCAAGGTCCAGAGTGCTCGAGAGTCTCCCCTGAGGTTGCACAGCTAACTAAGGTCAAAGCTTGGACCTCGGACCATCTGGACCCAGAGAGAGAAGCCTTCACTTTTCACCATATTGGCAGAGTTTGGGGATGAGGGCAAAGGTGGGGGCCTGCACTTTGGGCTGGGTTGCTGCTACACTCATTCTTACCATAACATTCCAGGCATTCATAGAGGTCTGAAGTGCACAGCCCCGTGCAAGGCGCTAGGGACGTGATGGTGTGAGATGTGGTGTGGTTGGGTATTTGCCCAGGAACCTGGAAGGAGCTTTGGGAGCCAGGAGCCAGGGCATCAGGTGGGCACCGGTTCCTGGGAGCCGGAGCAGGGCTGGGGCCTGTGTGCCAGCAGGTGGGGCTGGAAAGCAGAACAACTCAGCCCTGCACCAGGGAACACCTGCTCTGAGGGGCAGCCCCCGAGGGCTGGGGCAGGGCCCGCTGCAGGTGGAGATGGCAGCGGGTCTGGGGCTCCCAGAGGGGGAGGCAGGTGCAGAGACTCAGTAGCTGGCCATCTCTTGGCTTCAGGGCAGGACAGGGAGGGTGAGTCACTGCAGGACCCAAGCGGGAAGGATCACTTCCTGGGCCCTGGGAAATCAGAAGAATCTTCCCAACCCTTGGGCAGCCCCACCTCAGGGGCCAGGGCTTCTGCCCTCCCGATTTTCTACCCTTGAGCCCAGACTTCTGCCTGTAGGCCCCAAGTTCCTCCCACAGGAGGGCCCTGCCCTGAGCCCTTCACTGGTGGGTTGGGGAATTTTGCCCACCTGCCGGCTTTAGCAGGTCAGAGTGGAGGAGGCACCATCCCTGCCCCAGGGTTAAGCATCAATCAGAAAGACTCCCAGGAAATCCCCGCCTGGGGGAAGCCAGGCTAGGGGGGGGGCAGCAGTGAGGTACTTGGAGGGCACTCGCCCCCCCCCTCAAGGGTTCCGGGTTGCCCACCCAGACCCTCCCAGCAAAAGAGCCGGCCATCCTCCCCCTCCCCCTCGCACACAATGTCACTTCCTGGTTCGCACAGGAAGCTGCAGTGTCAATTAAACACCCCCACCCCCCAGGCCCCAGGCAGGGCATAGGCCTGGGTTGGCCTAGAAGGGTAGAGACCCGATTTCTAACCCCCCTCCAGGTTCTGGGCCCGGGAGAGCCCGAGGACGTCCCTTTAGCCCTGAGCTTCCTTCCCTTTTCCCCGCGGCTGCCGGGCGCCCTCCCGCCTGCACGCTCAGCCCAACCCCTCCCCGCGACCACCCACCCCCGCCCGCCGGCGGCGCCCACCTGCACACGGTGATCAGGTTCCTCCGCTCCACGGCCACGTTGCGGGAAGACGCTTTCTTGGAGGACAGCCCCAGAGCCATGGTGGTCTGGACAAGGCTTGCTTCCATCCAGATGTGCAGCCACTGCTGCCGCCGCCCGCTGCCCCCACCCCGCCCGGCGCCCGGGCCTCCTCACCGGATCACGGCTGGGCCCTCTGCCCGCCCGGGCCCCTCGATCTCTTCACCGCCATCCCCCTGCCTCTACGCCGGTTGTCCAGGCGCCTCGCTCCCTCCCCCGGCGGCGATTCCCGAGCAAAACAAGGCCGGGGAGGGAGCTCTCCGAGGTGCTGAGCCGGGGCCGTCACCCCCTCCCCCAGCCGCCCGCCCCCCTCGGCTGGTGACGTCAGAGCCCTCGGGCCCCGCCCCCAGCAGGCCGGGGACCAATCCGCAGAGGGTGCAGGGTTTGGGGGAAGGGGAGAAGTCTAGCCCCCCCCCCCCGCCCCCAGGGAGAGCAGTGGGGGGCCTGGAGATTGCGGGGAGGAACCGGGAGCCTGTCTTCCACCCCTGTGGTGCACTGAAGGCCTGTCCATCGCCCCTACTCCTGTGTTTCCGACCTGTGATCGGTGGTGTCTATCTCTCATCTCCCCTGGTTGCCTGGGAAACGGAGGTGCTCATCTCTGGTACCTCATCCCAGCCCCACCCCCACCCACTCAGCCTGGGCATCCTGAGAGCTGGCGGCCCTAAACTGCTAAGCTGGGAGGCTAAGGAGCATTCAGAAACTGAGTCTGTTTGGGCCAGACCAATGCAGCCAGCCTCTCCTAGGATGGAGGATGAGACCCAGAAAAAACCACCTGAGACCAGCGCCTGGAACCGCTGCGGTGGAGAGCAGGGAGGTTCTGAGCGCAGCCCTCAGGGCCCCGGGTCTGCCGAGGTTCCAGCAGGAGAGCGGATGGCCGCGGTGCTGGAGGCACCTGGAGGGGGTGGCAGCCCCCACCACTGCAAGGCCAGCAGACCTAAGGCTACCTTGGCCGCGGGCATCAGCCTTCTGTGAATGGGCCATTGATCCTGCGCAGCTTTCTGGGGAGATGAGGCAAATGGAGGCATTGTCTCCTCTGCTGCCAGGTGCCTCCATGTTGCGCTCTGCGTCCCTGTGCCCGCCGGCTCCATCCCTCCATTCAGCCTGTTCAGGTTTTCAGACATGACCCTCCTTTGAGTAGGGTTGCTTATGTTTTTGCTGTTGAGTTTTAGGAGTTCTTTACATGTGTGTGTGTGTGTGTGTGTGTGTGTGTGTGTGTGGTACTGGGGGTGGAACCCAGAGGCTTTTCTACCTCCGGGCTATACTCCCAGACCTATTTTATACTTTATTTGGAAACAGGGTCTCACTAAGTTGCTGAGAGCCTCACTAAGTAGCTGAGGCTGGCTTCAAACCTGTGCGATCCTCCTGTCTCAGCCTCCCAAGCGTGGGGATTACAAGCGTGTGCCATCACGCCCAGCCTTTACATATTCTTGATATCAACTTTATTGGCAATATGATTTGAGAATATTTTTCAATACTATGTGTTTCCATTTACTCTGAAATACTGTCTTTTGACATATAAAAATTTAAATTTTCATATAAAATTAAAAAATTTCCATGATAGGGGCAGGTATGAGAGGGAAGCGTGGCCGAATGCCTTGTGTGATATCTGAATGAGTCACTATGAAACTCGCATGATGTACAATTACAGTGTACTAATAAAAGACTAATAAAGCCGGCGTGGTGGCGCACACCTGTAATCCCAGTACTTGGGAGGCTGAGACAGGAGGATCGCAGGTTTGAAGACAGTCTCCGCAAGCAGTGAGACTTTCATCAACCTAGTGGCTCTTCCTAGTACTGTTTGTGGAAGACTGTGTGTTTTCCCATTGAATGGTCTTGACATTCTTGCCGGGCATGGCGGCACACGCTTGTAATCCCAGTACTTGGGAGGCTGAGACAGGAGGATCGCAGGTTCAAAGCTAGTCTCAGCTACTTAGTGAGGCCCTCTGCAACGCAGTGAGACCCTGTTTCCAAATAAAGAATAAAAAATAGGGCTGGGGGTGTGGCTTGAAGGTAGAATGCCCCTGGGTTCCATCCCCAATACCTCAAGAGAAAAAAAAATCATTTGACCAGGACTGGTGCGGTAGCTCAGTGGTATAGCTCGTGTCTAGCAGGAGCCTAGTCCTGGGTTCCCTACCCAGACCCTCCCCAACTGTGCCCCAGGATGGGCATTCTGAGGAGATCCCCAAAAGGAGCTGTGAGCATCCTTGACGTCACTGCAGAAAATAATTTAAGGATGGGTCACAGTGAGGCCCAGACTGGTTTTTTTGAGGGAAGGAAAGATGCACACACTGAGAGGCAGGTAAAGTGAGGGTGTTGGAGAGCAGCACACTAGCTGTGTCTTAGCAATGTGTATTTATATATGTAAAATCTAGAGTGTAGGCACATGATCTAAGGGGGTTCTGGTTTTTCTTTGTGTTGGAGGCTGGATATAGTTATTATTATCTACTGGAGGTTGTTTTGTTCTTTGTTTTGTTTTGTTTGTGAGCTACAACCCCAGCTCTTTTTTTTGGGGGGGGGGGCTGGGGATGGAACCCAGGGGCATTCAACCTCTGAGCTACACCCTCTGTCCTATTTTTTATTCTTTCTTTTGAAACAGGGTTTCACTAAGTTGCAGAGGGCCTCACCAAGTAGCTGAGGCTGTCCGCCAACCGCAAACCTCTGGTCTCAGCCTCCCGAATGCTGGGATTACAAGTGTGCGCCACCATGCCCGGTCCCAGCTCTCTCTCTCTATTTTTTTTTTTGGCGGGTCTGGGGATGGAATCCGGGGGCATTTTACCTCCGAGCTACAGCCCCTGCCCTAGTTTTTATTCTTTTTTTTTTTGAAACCAGGTCTCACTGAGTTGCATGGGGCCTCACTGAGTAGCTGAGACTATCCGTGAACCGCAATTCTCCGGTCTCAGCCTCCTGAATGCTGGAATTACAAGCGTGCGCCACCACCCCCGGCTCCAGCTCTATTTTTTAATTTTTTTTTATTTCTTGAAACAAGGTCTCACTGGATTGCAAAGAGCCTCGCTAAGTGGCTGAGGCTGTCCACAAACCGTGATCCTCTGGTCTCCGCCTCCCGAATGCTGGGATTAGAAGCGTGTGCCACCACGCCCGGCTTATTCTTTGTTCTTGATGGAACTTCTCTAATAATTTCCCCATAAGGGAGTTTTATTTTCAGCTCTGTGAACTTAAACATTACTACATTGATGTAGCAAGGAGGGTTTGATCAGAGTAAACACACAGATGAAGTACTCAGATGCCCTATGGATCAGGATTAATACTTGATGTAATCGTGCTGTTTGTAATTGGAATATGTGAAAATGAATTTTGAATCTGGACTTTTAATCACTGTCATTCTTGTTCTATCCCTCATGTCTATTTCTTCTGTATCCTTATATCTTCTTTCCTATTTCACCAACAACAAAATGTTCATGTGACCATATATGCAAGAGTTTATTTCTGAGTACTCCATTCCATAGACTGTTTGTCTATCTTGATGCTGGCATCACACATTTTGATAACCCCAGCTTTGTAGTAAATTGGGTTTTGTTTGTTCTTTGTTTCTTTGTGTGGTACTGGGGATGCGCTACCACTGAACTACATCTCCAGCCTTTTTTTTTTTTTTTTTTGGTACTAGGGATTGAACCCAGGGGCATTATAGCTCTGAATTACACCCTTAATCCTATTTTTTATTCTTTATTTTGAAACAGGGTCTCACTAATTTATGGAGTGCCTCTCTAAGTAGACGAGGCTAGCTTTGAACCCGAAATCCTCCTGTCTCAGCCTCCCAAGTGTTACGGTGGGACAGCAAAACTGGACCGGTGTGAGATGTAGCCGTGGGTTCTTGTTCTTGGCTATTTGTAGAAGAGAATAGCCAGAACTGCTTCAAGCTTAAACAATTTTTATTATTACAAAGGCAGAAAGATAGAACAGAAATTGAAGCACTTACCTCTACATCAGAGGGATGCAGTGGGGTAACTTGAAAAGAAGTTACTGAAGTTTGGAACATTAGAACAGTTTTTATAAGGATTCATTTTCTCCTTTCTCCCATCCTGCCTAGCCAACAGTCTTTTTACTTTTCCTGGCTTAATGCAGGTGCAGGCCCACCAATTATCTCCACGGTGTTAGCCTTTCTTGTTAGATTTATGACCAAGATGTGCTATTTGGTTAACATGGTCAGGGGTTACATGGTATGTGCCCACTTTGGAGGAGGCCTGGACCATCCACCTGCGTCGTTGGGGGGTTTTTCAGCCTTTTTCTCTCTCTATCTGCTAGAAATTGTTTTTTATGTTGAAAACTTGCCTTTAAAGTATGGAGGCTTTGGGCTATAATTCTTTTGTGTACTTGGCAGTTGGTATAGGTTCTCTTAACCTTAAACTAAACCATGGTAAGAATTTAGTGTTTGTTTTAACATTCCATGTTTAGCTGGGCTCACAGCTAACTTTTAGCTGACTGAGGTCAGTATTGGCTGCAGCTCTTGGCTGACAGTTTAGAGACAGAGAAAAGGATTTTATACTTTTGCCTAAGTATGAAAGCTTATTCTTATTAGCCATTAATCAACTCTTATTAACAATCAATACAGGCTCAATCCCCATCACAAGTACTGGGATTACAAGCATGTGCCATCACGCCCAGCTTAATTATTCTTTTTTTTTCCCTCCCTGGTACTGGGGATGGAACCCAGAGGTATTCTACCTCCACGCTACACCTCCAGCCCTATTTTTATTCTTTATTTTGAAACAGGGTCTCATTAAGTGGCAGAGGGCCTCACTAAATTGTTGAGGCTGCCCACAAATCACAATCCTCCTGTCTCAACCTCCCAAATGCTGAGATAACAAGCAAGCACCACCACGCCTGGCTTAATTACTCTTTATTTTTGAAACAGGGTCTCACTAAGTTGCAGAGGGCCTCACTAAGTAGCTGAGACTGTCTGTAAACCTGCGATCCTCCTATCTCAGCCTACCAAGTATGGGGATTACAAGTGTGCACTACTTCATCCAGCTTTATTTTTTATTTTAAGACAGGGTCTTGCTAAGTTTCTGAGCCTGGCTTTGAACTTGCAATTCTCCTGCCTCAGCCTCTGAGTAGCTGGAATTAGAGCCATGTACTATTGCACCTGGATTGTTTTGTGTTTTGTTGCAGATCTGGGATGGAACACAGGGCCTTGAGCATGCTAGGGCATGTGCTGTACCACTGAGGCACACTCCTAGCCCTGTGGTAAGTCTTAAGAAGTATAGCCAAGAGTGGTAGTGGACACCTGAAATCCCAGTACTTGGGAGGTTGAGACAAGAGGATGGCAGGTTCAAGGCCAGCCTTAGCTACTTAGGCCTTCGGCAACTTAGTGAGGCCCTGTTTCACAATAAAGGATAAAAAAAATAGGGCTGGGGATGTATCTTGGAGGTAGAATGTCTCTGCGTTCAATCTCCAGTACTGAAAAAAGTAAAATAAAAGCTGGGTGTGGTGGCATATGCTTGGAATCCCAGTGCTGGGGAGGCTGAGACAGGAGGATCACACAGGTTCAAAGCCAGCCTCAGCTACTTCGTGAGGCTCTCAGCAACTTCCAAATAAAGTATAATAAAGTGTATATATATATATATATATATATATATATATATATATATATATATTATAAAATAGGTCTGGGAGTGTAGCCTGGAGGTAGAAAAGCCCCTGGGTTCCACCCCCAGTACCACAAAATAAATAAATAAATAAATAAATAAATAAATAAAATAGGGCTGGGGGTATAGCTCAGAGATAGAATGCCATTGGGTTCAATCCCTAGTAATACACACATACACACACACACACACACACACACACACACACACACACACACTAAAAAAAAAGAGAAAATCCAGGCATGGTGGCGCACGCTTGTAATCCCTGCGCTTGGGAGGCTGAGACAGGAGGATCTCACAGGTTCAAAGCCAGCCTCAGCTACTGAGTGAGTCTCCCTGTTTCCAAATAAAGTATAAAAAATAGGTCTGGGAGTGTAGCCTGGAGGTAGAAAAGCCCCTGGGTTCTACCCCTGATACCACACACACACAAAAAAAAAGAGAGAGTGTATGATTTGTTTGTTCTTTGTCCTATCCTGACTTGTGATAATCAATTTCTTGCTTTTATTGATAGTTTTACCACTTATGTGTGCAACAATAAAAAATAGACTTTAATATTGCCTGTGTTTAAACTTTGTAAACGGAATCACTATATATGAACTCACAAGTGAATCCTTCTCTCTCTAGCATGGTTTGGAAGATTCGTTTTCCTTGTCTACTGCTCCAATGTATGTCTATGCCACAATGGATCTAGTCTACCATTGATAATTTTCTTTATCAGACAAGACCTAATCAGGAAAACAGAAACTACCTTATGTATTTTACTTTAATTTAATGAATTAACTTATTTGTTTTGGTACTGGGAATTGAACCCAAAGGGATTCTACCTCTGAGTTACACCCCCAGCCGTGTGTGTGTGTGTGTGTGTGTGTGTGTGTGTGTGTGTGTGTGTGGTGCTGGGGATTGAACCTGGGGACATTCTACTTCTGAGTTACACCCCTTAGCCCATTTTATTTTTTACTTGGAAACAGGGCCTCACCAATTTGCTGAGAGCCTCACGAAGTTACTGAGGCTGGCTTTGAACCTGTGATCCTCCTATCTCAGCCTCCTAAGTACTGGGGTTACAAGTGTGTACCACCATGCCCGGCTACCCTAGTACTGAAATTACAGGCAAACCATACTCAGCCTTGTGTGTGTGTGTGTTTTGTTTTTGTTTTTGTTTTTTTTTCGGTATTGGGGATGGAACTCAGGGACATTCCACCTTCGAGCTACATCCCCAGCCCTATTTTCTATTCTTTAGTTTGAAACAAGTTCTCACTAAATTGCAGAGGGCCTCACTCAGTAGCTGAGACTGTCCAGGAACCTGCAATCCTCCTGTCTGATAAGTCGAAGTCCCGGGGCAAGGGAAGGGGGAGGGGCCGGAAGCCCAGAGGCAGGAAGAGCCTGCTTCCCAAGAAGTACCTCAAGAGAATTGTGGTAAAAATTGAGAGTAAACCCCCCCCCCCCAAGATGCATACCTTAAAAGGAAAAGCCCACCTATTCTAGCCTTGGATGGGCTGCGTGGGTCCCCAGAACTGACCAGCTCCAGCTCCGGGAGGGCTGTACCAATAAAGGCTGATATCACGCATATTGGATCTCTGCCGTGCTTTATGCTCGCCGGACCTGTACTTCACTTTACAGTCTTAGCCTCCTAAGTACTGGGATTACAAGTGTGAGCCACCATGCCCCACTCCTGGTGTATTTTAAAGACAGGGGATATAATACGGGAGAAAGATTCCCCAGGGGTTGGAAAACTAAAAGAGCCAGGAGAGAGACAACTGAGAGAATGCCAAGCAAGTAACCACAGGGGCAACACAGGCTGAGGGGCCACACGGTGGGTTGACGTGGGAGAGGAGAAACGAGCAGGTAGAAAGGAGACAGACAGGAAGCAAACGTTAATAGAACAACCTGGAGCTGAAGAGCTTCAGCCTCTACTCCACAAACTGGTTCCCTTTCCCAGGCCCGACTCTCCAAAATTTCTGGTAAATCTGTAGATCCTAGAGTTGACTTAAAAAAAAAAAAAACACAAAAACTAAGTTGTCCTATGCATTGATAACAAGACATTTTTTGAGAAACCTATACTTTAGGACAGTCTAGCTTATCTGTCAGTCAGCTAGTGAGGACAGACGCTAAGGTCGACCAGAACACCAGGAAGCGCCTCGGGATGACCAGCTGAGGCCATCCTCATGCACCTCCTCTAGCCCACCCCTCACCAAAGTCCCCTGTAAGAAAAGAGCCCAGCACTCCCCAGGTGCCGTCCTCACCTTGAGGTGGCCTGCGTTCTCTCTTGAATGTGTATTTCTTCCCTTTCCCCAAACAAACCTCTGTCCATGTCTCTGACCAGCTCGTGCTGAAGGAGCCTGAGGATGCTGAGTTCCTGAGCTGAGGACTCACCCCAACAGGGTCACTTACTACAACCTGGGAACCCAGAGTGGGGGCCTGCAGGGTGGGGACACAGACTCAGGAGAGGAGCCACTGTCTCTGCAGAGCCTTCTCGGAGGCTCATTCTTGGATGCAGAAAGAAGCCGAAGGCTGGAACCAACTTCCAGTGACAGTAACCAAAGCTACTCCAGCCCCTCCGACGGCAAGGCAGTCCCCTGTGCCTCCCTCCCGCCTTCCAATCTCCCTTTGTGTCTCTTTTTAGCAGAACCTAGCAAAAGACAGTCATGGAGTCTGGGAAACTAGGTAGCAGAGTCCGAGCTCCATTCAACATCAGAGAGGAGAGAAAATGAGAATGGATTTGAAGCTGAAAAGCACTAAAGCGACCAACTAGCCTGGTCTGCCCTTCCCACAGAGCACCTCCACACCTCTCTGCAATCCCAGCAGCACCAGCTTGCATGTCCTTTGCACAGTGAGCATGGAGGCCCTAGGACCCTCCCCAGAGTGGAGATGCAGTCTCCAGAGCAGCAGTGTCCGTCTCTCTGTGGGGTCGGTACCTTTCCTGGTTCAACCACAATTCCTCCAGAACATTCTGTAACCCGAAGATTAAATTACAAAGTGATAGGTCGGGTCCCTCCCTTTCCCCCACAGGACCCCGCAGCGGGGACAGGAGGCGGAACCCCAGAAGCCAGAGAGGAGATGTCGCGAGACTCCAGGTGTCGCGAGACTCCAGACATCATGAGGCCGACTCCAGAGGTCACGAGACTACAGATGTTGCGGGAAACCGGCTAGCCCCACTCCAGGATCTGGCTGCATAAATACCCTCGGTTCCTCTCTGACCGTGTGACTCTGCTGCTCGGTCACCGGTTCCTTCCACCACAGTCGGCAGACCTCGCCTGAAGGTACCAGTTTAATTAAAGAGGCCTTTAATAACTTGGCTGGTATTTGCCTCCTTCACAACCCCCCAACTCAGTTTCAGCATTACACATAGCTCATTACCATCAACAATCCCTACATAAAATAATAACGGGAAAGAGGGAGAGGAAAATTAATATTTGGAGGAAGTATGGACTATAAAACTAGCAGGAAAAAGCATACCCATAGCTTCTACAATCCTTATTTCTCTAACTGGTAAGAAGCTGATATTTAGCCAGGCACTGTGGCACACACCTGTAATTGTAGTACTTGGGAAACTAAGGCAGGAGGATTGCAGGTTTGAGAGCAGCCTCAGCAACTTAGCAAGACTGTTTCTTTTTTGTTTGTTTGTTTGTTTATTTGTTTCTTCTTTTTCTTTTAACAGTACTAGGGATGGAACCCAGGTGCATTCTACCTCCAAACTACACCTTCAGCCCTGTTTTTATTCTTTATTTTATTTTATTTTATTATTATCAATTTTTTTTGCGGGTCTGGGGATGGAACCCAGGGGCATTTGACCTCCGAGCTACACCCCTGCCCTATTTTTTATTCTTTATTTTGAAACCGGGTCTCACTGAGTTGCAGAGGGCCTCACTAAGTAGCCGAGGCTGTCCGCGAACCATGATCCTCCAGGTCTCAGCCTCCCTAATGCTGGGATTACAAGCGTGCGCCACCACGCCCGGCTATTATTCTTTATTTTGAAACAGGGTCTCACTGAGTTCCAAAGGGCCTCATTAAGTAGCTGAGGCTGTCCTTGAATCACGATCTTCCTGTCTCAGCCTCCCGAATGCTAGGATTACAAATGTGCACCACCACGCCCGGTTCAACACCCTGTTCAAAATGAAAAGGGCTGGGGCGTGTAGATTGGAGGCAGAGAGCCACAGGTTCAATCCCCAGTACCATATATATATATTATTATATATATATATATATTATATATATATATATAATTTTTTTTTTTTTGATGGTACTGGAGGTGGAACCCAGGGGCTTTCCTACATCCAGACTATACTCCCAAACCTTTTAATTTTATTTGGAAGCAGGGTCTCACTAACTTGATGAGAGCCTCACTCAGTAGCTGAGGCTGGCTTCAATCCTGTGTGATCCTCCTGTCTCAGCCTCCCAAGCGCTAAGATTACAGGCCTGCGCCACCACACCCAGCTTTTTTCTTTTCTTTTCTTTTCTTTCTTTCTTTTTTTTTTTTTTGTGGGTCTGGGGATGGAACCCAGGGGCATTCAACCTCTGAGCTATATTTCCTGCTGTATTTTTTTTTTCTTTATTTTGAAACAGGTTCTCACAGAGTTGTGAAGGGCCTCACTAAGTAGCTGAGGCTGTCCGTGAACCGTGAACTCTAGTCTCGGCCTCCCAAATGCTGGGATTACAAGCGTGCACCACCACCACGCCTGACCTATTATTTTTTATTAGTATTTTTTATTTTGAAACAGGGTCTCAAATCACAGAGGATCTCACTAAATAGCTGAGGCTGACAGTGAACCTGCAATCCTTCTGTCTCAGCCTCCCAAGTATTGGGATCACAAGCATGTGCCACGGTTTTTTCTTTTTTTGTGTTTTTGGTACTGGAGATGGAACCCAGGGACATTCATTCTTTTTCTTCTTTCTTTCTTTCTTTCTTTCTTTCTTTCTTTCTTTCTTTCTTTCTTCCTTTCTTATTTAGGTCATACTGGTGATTGATCCAGGGTGTTCTACCTCTGAGCCATACACTAGCCCCATATTATTTTGTATTTTGAAACTGGGTCCTGCTAGGTTGCTGAGAGTGTTGCCACAGTATCAGGGCTGTCATTAAACCTATGATCCTCCTGTCTGAGCTCCCAGGTACTAGGATTATAGGGACGCCCCACGCCCAGCTGAACCCAGGGGCATTCTACCTCTGGGCTACATCCTCAACCCTTTTTATTTTTATTTTTAGTTATTTATGTTTTGGCACTAGGGATTTAACCCAGGAGCATTCTATTGCCAAATTATACTCCAAACCCATTTTTATTTACATTTAATGAATTAATAATGCTGAGAATTGAACCTAGGGGCATTCTACCTTTGAGTTATACCCCCAGCCTTATTTATTTGTTTATTTATTTATTCATTTGTTTACTGGTGTGCTGGGGATGGAACCAAGGGGCTTTCTACCTCCTGGTTACATTCCCAGTCCTATTTTATATTTTATTTGGAATATATAGGGTCTCACTAAGTTGCTGAGAGCCTCACTAAGTAACTGAGGCTGGCTTCGAACCTGTGCGATCCTCCTGTCTCAGCCTCCCAAATACAGGGATTACAAGGCGTGTGCCACCATGTTTGGCCTCCATCCACACCCAACTTTCTTTTTTTTTTTTTTTCTTTTTTTTCTTTTTTTTTTTTTTTGTGGTTCTGAGGATTGAACCCAAAGGTATTTGACTTCCGAGCTATACCCCCTGCCCAATTTTTTATTCTTTATTTTGAAACAGGGTCTCACTGATTTGCAAAGGGCCTCACTAAGTAGCTGAGGCTGTCCGAGAACCGCGATCCTCCTGTCTCAGCCTCCCGAATGCTGGGATTACAAGCGTGCGCCACCACGCCCAGCTCACACCCAACTTTCAAGACTTCTTTTTTGGGGGGATCCTGGGGGTGGAACCCAGGGGCATTCTACCTCCAAGATATACCCCCTTCCTTATTTTTTATTCTTTTTTTTGTGTGTGTGTGGTACTGGGGTTCCTGGAAGCCCTTCTACCTCCGGGCTACACTCCCAGACCTATTTTATATTTTTATTTAGAGAAACAGGGTCTCCTAAACCAGCGTGCCCGGCTGGCTTCGAACCTGCGCGATCCTCCTGTCTCCGCCTCCCAAGCGCGGGGATTACAAGCGTGCGCCACCACGCCCGGCTATTCTTTATTTTGAAACACGATCTCACTGAGTTGCAAAAAGCCTCACTAAGTAGCTGAAGCTGTCCTTGAACCATGATCCTCCAGTTTCAGCCTCCCTAATGCTGGGATTACAAGCATGCGCCACCACACCTGGCTCTCTCAAACCTTCTTTTTTAAATCCTCAAGCTGGGAATGGTAGTAAACACTTGCAATCCTAGTACTTGGGAGGCTGAAACTAGAGGATCACAGATTCAAGGATAGCCTCAGCAATTTAGTGAGGCCCTCAGCAACCTAGTGAGAACCTGTTTCCAAATAAGAAAATTGGTCTGGGGTTGTAGCTCACATGTAGAATGCCTCTGGGTTCAGTTCCTAGTCTCTGTCTCTCTCTGTCTCTGTCTCTCTGTCACACACACACACACACACACACACACACACACACACACACAGTCTTCAGAATTAGATTGATTTTTTTTTTTTTTTTGTGGTACCAGGGATGGAAACCCAGGGGCATTGTATCTCCAAGCTACACCCCAGCCCTATTTTTTTTAGCCTTTTTTTTTATTTTTGAAACAGGGTCTCACTGAGTTGCCAAGGGCCCCACTGAGTAGCTGAGGCTGTCTGGGAATCGCGATCCTCCGTCTCCGTCTCCCGAATGCTGGGATTACAAGTGTGCGCCACCACGCCCGGCTATTTATGTTTGTTTTTTTTTTTTTTTAGTACTGGGGATTGAATCCAGAGGCATTCTACCTCTGAGTTTCACCCCCCAGTCCAATTTTATTTTTTATTTGAAAACAGGGTCTCACTAGATTGCTGAGGTCTTCACTAAGTTGCTGAGGCTGGTTTCGATCCTGCAATCCTCCTGTCTCAGCCTCTCAAGTACTAGGATTACAAGTGTGCACCACCACGCCCAGTTTTTATTTTTATTTATTTATTTATTTTGCGATACTGGAGATAGAACCCAGGGGCATTCTCCCTTTGAGCTACACTCCCAGCCCTCTTTTTTATTCTTTATTTTGAAACAGGGTCTCACTGAGTTCACAAAGGACCTCACTAAGTATCTGAGTCTGGCTGTGAACTGTGATCCTTCTGTCTCAGCCTCCCGAATGCTGGGATTACAAGTGTGTGCCACTACGCCCGGCTCCCAGTTTTTATTTTTATTTTGAAGTAGGGTCTTGCGAAGTTGATGAGAGTCTCACTACTTGCTGAGGTTATCCTCGCACCTGCAATTTTTCTGTCTCAGCTTCCCAAGTACTGGGATTACAAGTGTGTACTACCACACCCAGTTTACTTTAAATATTATTATCTTTTTTTTTTTTTGGTGCTGTGGATTGAGCTCAGGGACATCCTATCTCTGAGCTATACCCCTAGCCCTTTTTATTTTGAAACAGAATCTCTCTACGTTGCTAAGGCTAGCCTTGAACCTGCAATCCTCTGTCTCAGCATCTCAAGTACTGGGATTATAGACATGTGCCACCATGTCTGGCTGTCAATACCCTCTTAAATGCTCTAAATCTCGAGTATACTGGATTAACTTCCAATAGTCAGAACCTGCAACTCTTTACCTGAGGGTTTTGTGTGGCTACTAGAGCCTGTTGGGCATCTGGGCAGGCTGAAAATTCTGGGGAATTATATTCACATCCATAGCAGACCTCAGCCAATAACTGATAGGAATTGGTCTATACATGCCCAGGCCCTCACATCCCTTGGGTGGGATGGTCTTGTGGCTTACATTATTACTGTCTCCCTGATTTCCCACAGGTTTCCAGTTGCCCACATTTTTTTTTTTTTTTTTTGGTGGTACTGGAGGTGGAACCCAGAGGCTTTCTACCTCCGGGCTATACTCTCAGACCTATTTTATGTTTTATTTAGAAACAGGGTCTCACTAAGTTGCTGAGAGCCTCACTAAGTAGCTGAGGCTGGCTTTGAACCTGTGTGATCCTCCTGTCTCAGCCTCCCAAGCGCGGGGATTACAAGCGTGCACCACCACGCCCGGCAAGTTGCCCACATTTTAACTTGCTTTATAACACACCCTTTATTTTTAATTAATTAATTAATTAATTAATTTTATTTTTTTTAGTGGTACTGGGGATGGAATCCAGGGGCCTTCTACCTCCGGGATACACTCCCAGACCTTTTTTCTTTTTTTTTTTCAACTTTAAGAATTTTATTTTATTTTATTGTGGTACTGGGGTTCCTGGAAGCCCTTCTACCTCCGGGCTACACTCCTAGACCTATTTTTTATATTTTTATTTGGAAACAGGGTCTCTTAAGCCAGCGCAGCTGGCTTTGAACCTGCGCGATCCTCCTGTCTCTGCCTCCCAAGCGCAGGGATTAAAAGTGTGCGCCACCACGCCCGGCTATTTTTTTATATTTTATTTGGAAACAGGTCTCTTGAGCCAGCTGAGGCTGGCTTCAAATCTGCAGGATCCTCCTGTCTCCGCCTCCCAAGCACGGGGATTACAAGTGTGTGCCACCACACCCGGCTTTTTAATTGATTCTTTTATTATTTATTTATTTTTGGTATTGGGGATTGAACCCAGGGGCTTTCTAACTCTGACCTATTTCACTTACCCCCAGCCCTATTTTATTTTTTATTTTGAACAACTAAGTTTCTGAGGCTGGCTATGAACCTGTGATCCTCCTGTTTCAGCCGCCCAAGTACTAGGATTATACGTGTGTGTCACCACGACCAGCCTGTAGCCCTTTATGAGCCTCCTTGTCTTCCTGCCACACCCCATTCACTGGCTGAGCATTCCTAGCGTCTCTCTCTATCTCTTTTTATTTCTCCGTACTGAGGATTGAACCCTGGGGCACTCTACCTCTGAGCTGTACCCCCAGCCCTGTTTTTTTATTCTTTATTTATGAAACACGGTCTCACTGAGTTGCATGGGGCTTCACTAAGTAACTGAGGCTGTCTGTGAACGGATCCTCCTGTCTCAGCCTCCCAAATGGTGGGATTACAGGTGGGCACCACCACGCCTGGCTTTCCTAGCATCTCTTCTCAAGTAAATATTTGCCTTTGAATCCCATGGTGAATTGGGATGGTACAGAAAGAGGCATTGCCTGGCCGGGCGTGGTGGCGCACGCTTGTAATCCCTGCGCTTGGGAGGCAAAGACAGGAGGATCGCACGGGTTCGAAGCCAGCCTCAGCTACTTAGTGAGGCTTTCAGCAACTTAGTGAGACCCTGTTTCCAAATAAAATATAAAAAAGGTCTGGGAGTATAGCCCGGAGGTAGAAAGCCTCTGGGTTCCACCCCCAGTACCAGAAAGAAAGGAAGAAAGAAAGAAAGAAAGAAAGAGAGAAAGAAAGAGGCACTACCCATGCATCACCCTAGTATTTGACGTAATTGTAAGGATTGTGGTATTGGCTGGTTGCTGTTAACTGCCGTTAAAATGCTAAAAGGAAGGTAGGCATGGAGGATAAAATAAAAGGAGAGGTGAAAGGGGTGTTTCTCAGAGGTAGAATGCTTCTGGGCTCAACCCCCAATACCAGCCCCGTAAAAAAAAAAAAAAAAAAAAAAAAAGAAAAGATTCACATCACCAACTCCCAACTCAGGGTCACAACACTGTCAAAGCCATTGTAGCATTTAAGGAAGCTCAGCTCATGTGGTGGCACATATTTATAATCGCATACTTGGGAGGCTGAGACAGAAGGATCAAAGGCCAGCCTCAACAACTTAGTGATGCTCTCCACAACTTAGTGAAACCCTGTTCCCAAATAAAAAAATAAAATAGGTCTGGATATATAGCTAGAAAGTATAATGCCCCTGGGTTCCATCTCCTGTACCACCAAAACAAAAACAAACAAACAAATAAATAAACCCAAAACAAAACTCTCATCTCCAGAAGCTAGCTGTACAGGGAAGATCATGCTGAAAATCAGTTCCACTTTCTGATTGTAGCAGGAGAGTTTGTTTTCTTCTTCTTCTTCTTCTTCTTCTTCTTCTTCTTCTTCTTCTTCTTCTTCTTCTTCTTCTTCTTCTCCTCCTCCTCCTCCTCCTCCTCCTTTTTCTTCTCCTTTTTCTTCTTTTTTTTCTTTCTTTTCTTTTTTTTTCTTTTTTGGTGGTACTGGGGTTCCTGGAAGCGCTTCTACCTCCGGGCTACACTCCCAGACCTATTTTTACATTTTTATTTGGAAACAGGGTCTCCTCTGGGTTCTACCCCCAGTACCACCAGATGTTTGGCCTGTTGGAATGCTGATTCTGTTTTATGGATTGAAGTTTTGCCGATTCTAGACTAGAAAGCAATGTCAATTGGAAATTGTCAAGTTAAATTGTTGTAATTTTGTTCTGATACTGCTTTATTTTGTTGCTCAGATGGCTCTTGCTCCAGCTGGGCGTGGTGGCGCACGCTTGTCATCCCAGCATCCGGGAGGCTGAGACGCGAGGACTGCTGTTCACAGACAGCCTCAGCTACTCAGTGAGGCCCTCTGCAACTCAGTGACACCCTGTTTCAAAAGAAAGAATAAAAAATAGGGCAGGGGGTGTAGCTTGGAGGTGGAATGCCCCTGGGTTCCATCCCCAGACACACACACACACACACACACACACACACACTCTCTCTCTCTCTCTCTCTCTCTCTCTCTCTCTCTCTCTCTCCATTTTTTGCCGTTACAGCCGGCATGTATGTTGTATATTTACAGAACACCTACTGTGTGCCATTCCTTGTGCTAACCATCGGGGTCCACCTGTGTTTAGTAAGTGAAGGAAGGACTGAAGCGGAAGAATGAAACTCTAAGTTAAACGGAGGCTAAGGAGCCCTTAGCCGGATCGTTAGCAGTTAGCTCCGCACACGGCTTCGGCCTCAGAAGGCCAGCCAGGTCTAGAGAAGCCAGGAGAGGCTCCTGGCCATGGGTCGGGGAGTGGGCAGGCTGTGGGCTTTGCAGGGCGCCCAGGTTGCTGGCTCCGGCGATGAGCGGGCAGGGGTGTAAGTGGCGATAGGGCGCGTTGGAGGAGGGCCAAGCGTGTGCAGAGTGCTGGGAGAAGATAGCTCAGGGAGGACGCACTCTGGGGAGCACCAGCATGGGGAGAGGTGATAGGAGGAGGAGGAGGAGGAGGAGGAGGAGGAGGAGGAGGAGGCCAAGAAGATAGAGAAGAAACAATCGAAGAGATAGGAAGGGAACCAGAGGACAGACATTTTCAAGAAAGGAGAGGCTGTATGGGTCTCATGCTACAGAGGCCCCCGCTGGGAAGCCGGGGAGCACACGGGGGGGGGGGGGGGGGGGATGACCGGCAAGTAGGGGGACGGGGAGAGAAGAAGCTTGGGCAGAGGAGGGGCTGAGAGGGGAGAGAGAGGAGTTTCTGAGGAGTTGAGTTGTAGGTGGGGAGACGAGCTAGGACAATGGCTCTTGGATTAAGAGGGTTTTGTCTGGCCATGGAACCTCTTGATCTCCTCTGCGGGCTGCGGGCTGCGGGCTGCAGGGGGCAATGAACAGCTGCGCCCCCTGGAGGACAGGTGGTGTCACTACAGGCAAGTTTACAGGCCTGGGGGAGGGAGGCATTTATTAAACCCTTCCCTTTACAGAGTGCAGAGGAGTCCTCACTGCCACTGCTACCTGAACATGGTTTCATGTTTAATTTATTAACCTTTTTCTTGTGGTACTGGGGGTGGAACTAGGGTTTTCTACCTCCGGGCTATACTCCCAGACCTAATTTTTATATTTTATTTTGAAACGGGGTCTCACTAAATTGCTGAGAGCCTCACTTAGTAGCTGAGGCTGGCTTTGAACCTGCACGATCCTGCTGTCTCAGCCTCCAAGTGCTGGGATTACAAGTGTGTGCTTGTAACCACGCCTAGCTGTTTGTTTACTTTTGAAACAGGGTCTTGATAAGTTGCTGTGGCTGGTCTCTAACTGGCTGTCTTCTCATCTCTGCCTCCTAAGGGGCTGGGATTACAGGCTCGGGCCACCACACCTGTTTCCTATTTTTTATTTTTATTTTTATTTTTATTTTTTTTGTGGTATTAGGGATGGAACCCAGGGGCATTCTACCTCCGAGCTACACCCTCAGCCTGATTTTTTATTCTTTATTTTGAAACAGAGTACAGAGGAGTCCTCACTGCCACTGCTACCTGAACATGGTTTCATGTTTAATTTATTAACCTTTTTCTTGTGGTACTGGGGATGGAACTCGGGTTTTCTACCTCCGGGGTATACTCCCAGACCTAATTTTTATATTTTATTTTGAAACAGGGTCTCACTGATTTGCAAAGGGCCTCACTTAGTAGCTGAGGCTGTCTGCAAACCAGGATCCTCCAGTCTCTGCCTCCTGAATGTTGGGATTACAGGTGTGTGCCACCACACCCAGCCTATTTTATTGTTTATTTTGAAGCAGTCTTGTTAAGTTACCCCATGTTGGCCTTGAACTTGTGGTCCTCTGGTCTCAGCCTTCTAAACACTGGGATTACAAGTGTGGGCCACCATACCTGGCTTCAAATCAAATTTTTGCAAACATTTTTCTTTTCGGTACTGGGTATGGAAGCCAGGGGCATTCTATCTCTGAGCTATACCCCAGCACTATTTTTTATT
The DNA here is from genome assembly GCF_963383645.1 of Muscardinus avellanarius. Classification (NCBI taxonomy): domain Eukaryota; kingdom Metazoa; phylum Chordata; class Mammalia; order Rodentia; family Gliridae; genus Muscardinus; species Muscardinus avellanarius. The sequence continues at coordinate 54,024,138 of NC_137802.1, read as the reverse complement.
CTTTATTTTGAAACAGGGTCTCACTGAGTTGCTGAGGACCTCATTAAGTAGCCGAGGCTGTCTGTGAACTGCGATCCTCTTGTCTCAGCCTCCCAAATGCTGGGATTACAAGTGTACACCACCATGTCCAGCTCTACAGCTGACTGGGGATTGAAGCCAGGGCATTCTACCTCTGAGCTACATCCCCAGCCCTTCTTCCTTTTTTATTTTCATGAAGTTGCTGACAGTCTCACTAAATTACTGAGGTTGTCCTTGAACCTGCCATCTTCCTGTCTCAAGCCTCTAATGTCCTAGGATTACAACAGGTGCATGCACCCTGCTCTTCTAAACACTTTAAGCACCTTGAACAATTAGTAAAACATATACACATAAAATCATTTCAAATCATATTATAAAAAGAATGGAAAACTATCAGTCAAGCCGGGCGTGGTGGCGCACGCTTGTAATCCCCACACTTGGGAGGCGGAGACAGGAGGATCGCACAGGTTCGAAGCCAGCCGCGCTGGCTTAAGAGACCCTGTTTCCAAATAAAAACATAAAATAGGTCTGGGAGTGTAGCCTGGAGGTAGAAGGGCTTCTAGGAACCCCAGTACCACAAAAAAAAAAAAAAAAAAAGCAAAAAGAAAGAAAGAAAAAGAAAACTATCAGTCAAACTGAAGGCTGCTTCTTGGTGGCTAATGGCTCGTTTCCAGTTCTTTTCTTTTCTTTTTCTCCTCCTCCTCCTCTTCCTCCTCCTTTTTTTTTTTTTTTTTTTTTTTTTTAATGGTACTGGGAATGGAACCCAGGGGCCTTTTACCACCAGGCTAGATTCCCAGACCTATTTTTTATTTGGAAACAGGGTCTCACTAAAGTTGCCGAGGCTGGCTTTGAACCTACGATCCTTCTGTCTTAAGCCTCCCAAGTACTGGGACTGTTACGGTTTTGGGAAACTGTCCCCAGGGATCTTTGTTAGAACCCTGGGAATAATTCCCCGAAAACTCCCCAAAGAAACAAAAAAACTGAAAAACAGAAAAAGAAAGAGAAATACAGGAGATAGAAATACAGCCCCACGCCAAAATGGCACGAGGGGGTGACTCGAAATGAATACACCAAAGGCCTTTTATACCCATGACCTCCATCTTGTTTGCATGACTCTGACCTAGTGAATGTCCCTGTAAGGTACCTCCCCCAATAAGGTGTGGCAAGGCGTCTCCTTCCATGAAGGTCGACCCCTCCTACCATCTTAGCTGGCTTATCCAATCATGTAGATCTGTCTTTAGATAATGGCCTAGTTCTCTCCTAAGATGTCTTTAGATAGAGACAGGCCTAGTTCTCCTCTCCTATTGACTTGTTAATTGCTTTGAGCTAGGTTAATTTACCTTGGAATAGCTGCCTGTTTTAGGCAGAAATCAAGTCCTTTCTTTACCCATGTCTGCCGCCATTTTGACACAAGTATTTTTGAAATATATTAATAATCAGAGCTTTCTCAAATCTTCCTAGGCCATTCTCAGTACTGGCACAGAAGTGTGCGCCACCATACCCGGCTGATATCCAGTTCCAGCAGTACAAGTTGGGAAGGACTTGATGGTACCCAGGAGAGGCTGCCCTTCTGCCTTGATTTATGTGTGTTTTGCCTTCCCCTCATGCCTCTGGGCTCCGGAAGGGGCCTGATCATGGGGACATGTACGTTTCGACCTCTGGGTACCCCATCTGTGGGTCGTGCCACTTCTCGGGCCTGGCTTATTTCAGGTCACCTAATTCGCCCTCTCTCCCTGATACACAGATGACCTCTGTCCAACAGCGGCTCTTATCTGTGCTACCCCTAACCTCGTGGCAGTTCTTTGCTTCCTAGGATCAGCCAGATATTTGAGTCCTATGCTTACTTTCTGTTTTCTGCCCTGGGACACAGAACCTGTTAGCACCTGGGAATCTCATTTCCTTGGCGTGGAAAGGTGTTAGAGGACAGTTCTGTGCCTAGTGTGAGCCGAGGCCTCCAGCAGAGAAGAGCCCTGGTTTGAGTGGATACACCCTGGGGTGGCCTGCAAGCTTGGGGGGACCTCTGAGCTGTTGAGGTAGAAGGTGATAGTGTCCACACACACACAGCAGGTCCTGGCGGGAGCCACCAACCTGCCATCCACCCCTCAGTGACGCACCTGGATACCGCCAAGAGGGTAACTGTTTACCCCGCTGCTGGCCGCAGGGGAAGCCCTGCTCCTTCTGGGGTCTGCCGCCGAAATGCAGTGCAAATGGTCCCCGGGGGCTCCCACGGCGCTGGGCTCCCACAGCGCTGGGCTGCTGGCCTTCCTCCGCCCAGACCCAGGGCTGCAGTGCTTACTCCCCAGACCGCCTTCCCAGACTTCTAGGCCCCTTGGCTGGGTTTCAGGCTTTTGTATCCCCTTTTGTCATTTCTAGCACGGTGCCTGACATATGATGCAAAATAAATGTGTGTAGATTAACTCTATGGGTGAATAGATGAAGTAATCCCCATCTTCTCAAAGTGGAGGCCAGGAGACCCCCCTTCCTCCTACTTCCACAGGAGTGGCTGGGACAGGGCGGGGAAACCCTGGCCCACCTCCTCTCCCGTGTCCTCGGCAGTTCCAGGGTTTTTTTTTGTTTTTTTTTTTTTTTTGGTGCAGGGGCATTCTGCCTCCCAGCTACACCCCCAGCCCTATTTTTCATTCTTTTTTCTTATTTTTTTTTTTTCCTGGAAACCCTTCTACCTCCAGGCTACACTCCCAGACCTATTTTATATTTTTATTTGGAAACAGGGTCTCTTAAGCCAGTGAGGCTGGCTTCGAACCAGCACGATCCTCCTGTCTCTGCCTCCCAAGTGCGGGGATTACAAGCGTGCGCCACCATGCCTGGCTATTGTTTATTTTGAAACAGGGTCTCACTGAGTTGCAAAGGGCCCCACTAAGTAGCTGAGGCTGTCTGTGGACTGTGATCCTCCATCTGCGATCCTCCTGTCTCAGCCTCCCAAATGCTGGGATTACAAGTGTGCGCCACCACGCCCGGATCAGTCCCAGGGTTTTTCGTTCGAGGCAGATTGTGTCAGCTGACTGCTTTTGTGTCCTAAAATAAGGGCTGAGGGCCCTGAGGACAACACTCTGCTCCCTACCCCACCCTCCCAAGGCCTCTGCAGCACCACTGGCCTGTGGACAAGTGAAATGAGCCAAGGCAGGGACAGGCCTGAGCTTCTGGTTCCTCATTGGCTACTCCAAGCTCTATTCAAAAAGAAACAAGGGAGCCGGGCGTGGTTCCTTTTCTGTGGTACTACAGATGAAACCCAGGGGCTTTCTACCTCCGAGCTATACTCCCAGCCTGATTTTTTATACTTTATTTTGAAACAGGGTCTCACTAAGTTACGGAGGGTCTCACTAAGTAGCTGAAGCTGGCTTTGAACCTGCGATCCTCCTGTCTCAGTCTCCCAAGTACTTACTGGGATTACAAGTGTGGGCCACCACCCTTTCTCTCTTCCTTCCTTCCTTCCTTTCTTTCTTTCGGGTCTGGGGATGGAATCCAGGGGCATTTGACCTCCGAGCCACACCCCCTGCCCTATTTTTTTGTTCTTTATTTTGAAACAGGGTCTCACTAAGTTGCAGAGGGACTCACTAAGTAGCTGAGGCTGTGTGAGAACCGCGATCCTCCGGTCTCAGCCTCCTGAATGCTGGGATTACAAGCGTGCGCCACCACACCTGGCAACCTCAGCAGTTTAGCCAGATCCCATTCAAGATTAAAAATAAAAAGGGCAGGGTATGTAGCTCAGAGATAGAATGACCCTGGGTTCAATCCCTGATACCACAAATAAATAATTAAAAATAAATAAAATAGGACTTGGGGTATAGCTCAGAGGCAGAATGTCCCTGGGCTCAATTCCTAGAACCAAAAAAGAAAAGAAAAAGAAAAAACAAACAAACAAGGAGCCCCAGAGCAGGGGAACTTGAACCTGGTGCTACCTGCCTTTCCCCAGGTCTCTGGAGGGGCAGTTTAGTCACAGAGCTAATTATGGCGGAGTCTGATCCCCTCACAACCACAGAGACTGGGGCACATGGAAGGGACGGAGAGCTGCACCTGGTGGCGCAGGCTTGCAGACCCAGTAACTGGGAGGCTAAGATAGGAGGACTGCAGGTTCCTGGCCCCCCTCCACAATTTAGTGAAAGTCTGTTTCAAAATAAAAAATAAAAAAATAGGCCTCGGGTATAGCTGGGAGGCATAATGCCCCAGCCCCTGGGTTCAAGCCTCAGTACTGAGAGAAAAAAAAAAGAAAAAAGAAAAAAGAAAAAAGAAAAAAAGAAATGGCGGTTTCTGAGATCTCCCCGGTAAGGCCTCCCCAGTCAATCCCCCACCCTACCCTCCTGGGACTGGGGTAGGCAGCTCAAGACCCCATCTGAGACAGCCCAGGTTTGGGGATTCTTGGCACAGGCCTTGCAAGTCCCTTTCCACTGTCCAGGCCTTCGGGCATCTCCCCCTCCCCTTCTAGGAGCAGCAGGAAGGTGCCAGGGCTTGGCATGGTGGTGCAAACCTGTAATCCCAAGCTTAGGAGGCTGAGACAGGAGGATTACAGGTTTGAGAACAGACTCAGTAACTCTGGGAGACTGTGTTTCAAAATTTAAAAATCAATAGAGCCGGGCGTGGTGGTGCACGCTTGTAATCCCCGCGCTTGAGGGACTGAGACAGGAGGATCGCACAGGTTCGAAGCCAGCCTCAGCTATTTAGTGAGGCTCTCAGCAACTTAGTGAGACCCTGTTTCAAAAAAAAAAACAATAGTTCTGGGTGGTGTGGCTTAGAGGTATAACAACCCCCAGCACCACACATACGTGCGCATGCACGCACGCGCGCGCGCACACACACACACACACACACACACACACACACACACTCCACTCAAGGTCCAGCATATGCTGACCAGGTTTCTCCTGTGATAAGTAAAATAAAAAATTAAATGCGAGTAAAATAAAAATAATGTGCATACGGCGGAGTGTGAAAAACACGAGAGAGGTCCGGTACACGTGGCATGTAAAGTTTTAATGGCACGGCTCTCCCGGGGATCAGGGCGAGGCACCGTGGGGCCCGCGCGCCTGTCCGAAGCTAGAGGACGCGGGCTCTCCTTTTAAAGGCATGCATCTCGCGAGATGGGGGTTTTACTCGTGGGAACGCCCAATTCTCGCGGGGGGTTTCAGCCCCTCCCTTGCCCTGCAGAGGTCATGTGACACAAAGTCACATGAGTGCAGGACCCAACTTAACATCCTGGAAGTGGCAATGGTGGCTATTCCTCCAGCCTCCCTGCGTGCCTGGCACTGTGCCGAGGCTTCACCTGCCTCCTACGGTGAGAACCTCGAGCCCCAGGTCGCTCAGCTCGCATGGGCCAGCGTGGCTCAGAGCCACTGGGTTGACCATGTCCCCTGAACACACTCTTAGTAGGGGACACACCCATAGGCCGGGCCCTGGGGCAGACCCCACCTGCAGCTGGCAGGTTGGGGCCCCAAACATCTGGCTCAGCAGATAGGAAGGACTGCAGAGGCTACAGCTGTCTCCAGGGAGGGGCTGGCCTTCAAGACCGGGCGTGGCCCTTCTCTGAGGGACCTTCTGTCCCCTCCTCCAGGAGAGGCCAAGGGTTTTCCTGGCAAGGAAGGGGTTCTCATGGGCTGGGAGGGGGGCCCCTGGGGGTGGTGGGAGACACATGACAGAGGCAGCACCGCAAGAAGGGAAACTGGCCACCCCAAGACCTCCCTCTGGCCTGGGTGCCCCGTCACCAGAGGAGAAATGGCCACACACGGCAAGCATGCACTGCCCCCCAGCACTGTTTGCACCCCTGTCCCTTCCCCCTCTTGTGCCAGGCCTGGCCAGGGAGCTGATGGCCCTGAAAAGGCCCCCGCGGAATCCCAGCTGCACTGATGCATACAACAGTGGGTTAGGGAGGGGGGCTTGGTGACCAGAGGGGGTGTAGCTCAGAGGTAGAAGCCCTTCCCCTGCTGGTTCAATCCCCAGTACTCCCTCCCCCTGAAACTGAGCTCAGTCCCTTCTGCAGCCCTGGCTGTCACCTCCAAGTCTGTGACTTGACCGAGGTGGATTAGGGCTCTCCTCTGAGGTCAGTCCACCGAAGGCCCCCCCACAGCTCACCTCGTGGTGGGAGCTCCAATGAGGTACGGCTGTGTCCTCCCCACAAGTGTCCCTATTCCCCAGGCCAGCCCCTGGAAACACCAGCATCAGCTGCTCTAGGAGGAGCTGGGGCCCCTCACCCCAAGGAAGCACCCTGGGTCACAGCCTGATGCCCGGAGCCAGGCTGGGGAAGGGAACCTCGAGGGGACCCCACAGCTGTGCACTCTTTAAAACCGAGCAGTGTACTGGGGATGGAACCCAGGGCATTCTATCTCTAGGCTACACCCTCAGCCCTATCTTTTATTCTTTATTTTGAAACAGGGTCTGAGTTGCTGAGAGCCTCACTAAGTAGCTGAGGCTGGCCGCGAACCTTGGATCCTCCTGTCTCAGCCTCCCAGTACTTGGAATTATAAGTGAGCTGTGGTGGACCCCAGAGGCTTTCTACCTCCAGGCTATACTCCCATCCCTATTTTATATTTTATTTGGAAACAGGGTCTCACTAAGTTGCTGAGAGCCTAAGTAGCTGAGGCTGGCTTTGAACCTGTGCGATCCTCCTGTCTCAGCCTCCCAAGCGCGGGGATTACAAGCCTGCGCCACCACGTCCAGCTTATTCTTTATTTTTGTTTATTTTCATTTTATTTTAATTTTTGGTGGTACGAGGGGTGGAACCCAGAGGCTTTCTACCTCCGGGCTATACCCCCATCACTATTTTATATTTTATTTGGAAACAGGGTCTCACTAAGTTGCTGAAAGCCTCACTTAGTAGCTGAGGCTGGCTTTGAACCCGTGCAATCTTCCTGTCTCAGCCTCCCAAGTGCAGGGATTCCAAGCGTGTGCCACCACACCCGGCCTTTATTCTTTTTTTTCTTTTTCTTTTTTTTGCGGGTCTGGGGATGGAACCCAGGGGCATTTGACCTCCGAGCTACACCTCCTGCCCTATTTTTTATTCTTTATTTTGAAACCGGGTCTCACTGAGTTGCAGAGGGCCTCACTAAGTAGCTGAGGCTGTCCGCGAACCACGATGCCCCAGGTCTCAGCCTCCCAAATGCTGGGATTACAAGCGTGCGCCACCACGCCCAGTTTTTATTCTTTATTTTTGAAATAGGGTCTCACTAAGTTGCTGAGGCCCTCACTGAGTAGCTGAGGCTGGCCTTGAACCTGCAATCCTAAGTGGGAATGGTAGCAAACACCTGTAATGCCAGTACTTGGGAAGCTGAGACGGGAAGATCACAGGTTCAAGGACAGCCTCAGTAAGTAGTGACACTCATCAACCTAGGAAGACCCTGTTTCAAAACAAAAATTTAAAAAGGGCTGGGAAATGTAGCTTGGAGGTAGAATGTGCCTGGGTTTGATCCCCAGTAAAACACACACACACACACACACACACACACACTAAATTAAGTTAAAAAAAAAACAAAACAAAACAAACCATGCAATCCTTTCCTGGAGGATTTTACCTCCCTGCCCTCATCCCGAGCTTTGGCCCTCTGCAGCCTTGTGCACATCCAGTCCTGGCCTGCATCCTCCCTGTGAGCTGTGAATCCTCAGGGAAGTTGCTTCATCTCTGTTTCCTCTCCTGGGGAAGTTACTTCACCCCACTTTCTTAGGCATTGTGAGGGCTGAGAACAGGCTTATAAGTAAAGAGCACGCTTTGAGTTGAGGGGTGGTCTTTGTGCCCTTAGAGATGGGAGTCTCTTTTTATCTATCATCTATCTATCTATGTATCTATGTATCTATCTATCTATCTATCTATCTATCATCTATCTATCTATATTGGTGGTACTGGGGTTCCTGGAAGTCCTTCTACCTCCGGGCTATACTCCCAGACCTATTTTTACATTTTTTTATATTTGGAAACAGGGTCTCCTAAACCAGCGAGGCTGGCTTTGAACCTGCGCGATCCTCCTGTCTCTGCCTCCCAAGCGCGGGGATTACAAGTCTGCGCCACCACGCCTGGCTGGAGTCTCTTTTTAGATGCATGAGGACTCTGAGGGTCAGACTTTGCTACTTAATGTCTCTGCAGGGGGAGAGAGCCCAGAGTTCAGCTTCTGGGCCTTTTACCAAGACTCAGTCTCTTGCTGACTCTTGTGGGTTTCAACAGTGCCCTGCACACCACAGGCGCTGAGCAGACTGACGGTGCAGTGACTGTGGCCTCTGTCCCTCTAAAGCTGGTCTCTGGGGACCTGGGAGCCTAGAGCAGCTCTCTCCACCTGCGGGCTGTGCTTCAGCCCTGGGACAGAGGGACTAGTGATGAACAGATGGAGAGCTGGAGGCCATGCAGGCCAGGTTGGAAGGTGGCAGTGTACCTCGGTGCAGGGCACAGGTCGATGCTGTCAGACGTTCCACACCAGAGCATATCTCCTTCTAGAAGTCCCTTCCCGACTCCCACCCTGGCCACTTCCCTCTCTCACCTGAGAATTCCCAGAGCATGGAAAGTTGCGGCCCGGCCAGGCATGCTTGTAATCCCAGTACTTGGGAGGTTAAGATAGGAGGATTGCAGGTTCAAAGTCAGCCTCAGCAACTTAGTGAGACCCTATTTCCAAATAAAAAATCAAATACGCCAGGTATGGTGGCACACGCTTGTAATCCCAGCATTCGGGAGGCCGAGACAGGAGGATCCGGGCTCACGGCCAGCCTCAGCTACTTAGTGAGGCCCTTTGCAACTTAGTGAGACCCTGTTTCAAAATAAAGAATAAAAAATAGGGAAAAGGATATAGCTCAGAGGTAGAATGCCGGTTTCATCCCCAGTACCCCCCCCACACACACCTACACACACATACACACACACCTACACACACATACACACATACTCCAATTAATCATGTAACATGTTGATCCTAGTAGAGGTTATAGGAACTTATTTGCTTTATTCTTTTGGTACTGAGGATTGAACCAAGAGGAATTCTACCTTCCAAGCCTCCAAGCTACACCCCCAGCCCAATTCTATTTATTTATTTATTTATTTATTTATTTATTTATTTATTTATTGTGGGTCTAGGGATGGAACCCAGAGGCATTTGACCTTGGAGCTTCACTCCCTGCCCTATTTTGTATTCTTTATTTATTTATTTTTGTGGTTCTGGTGGTGGAACCCAGAGGCTTTCTACCTCCGGGCTATACTCCCAGACCTATTTTATATTTTATTTGGAAACAGGGTCTCACTAAGTTTCTGAGAGCCTCACTAAGTAGCAGAGGCTGGCTTCGAACCTGTGCGATCTTCTTGTCTCAGCCTCCCAAGCGCAGGGATTACAAGCGTGTGCCACCACGCCTGGCTCTTGTATTCTTTATTTTGAAACAGGGTTTCACAAAGTTGCAGAGGGCCTCTCTAAGTAGATGAGGCTGTCTACAAACTGCAATCCTTTATTTTCAGCCTCCCAAATGCTGGGATTACAAGCCTGTGCCACCATGCCTGGCTTGCTTGCTTATTTATTTATTTATTTATTTATTTATTTATTTATTGTACTGAGGGTGGAACCCAGGGGCATTTTTTTAATTCTTTATTTTGAAGCAAAATAATTTTTTTTTTTTTTTTTTTTTGTGGTACTGGGGTTCCTGGAAGCCCTTCTACCTCTGGGATACACTCCCACGGGCTACACTCCCAGACCTATTTTTTAACTTTTTTATTTGGAAACAGGGTCTCTTAAGCCAGCGAGGCTGGCTCCAAACCAGTGCGATCCACCTGTCTCCACCTCCCAAGCGTGGGGATTACAAGCATGCACCACCACGCCTGGCAAAATTAATTTTTTTTTTTTTTTTTTTTTGCGGGTCTGGGGATAGAACCCAGGGGCATTCGACCTCTGAGCTATACCCCTGCCCTATTTTTTTTTTTATTCTTTATTTTGAAACCGAGTCTCACTGAGTTGCAGAGGGCCTCACTTAGTAGCTGAGGCTGTCCGCGAACTGCGATCCTCCGGTCTCAGCCTCCCAAATGCTGGGATTACAAGTGTGCGCCACCACGCCCGGCTCAAAATAAAATTTTTTTTTTTTTTTGGGCGGGTCTAGGGGTTAGAACCCAAGAGGCATTTGACCGAGCTACATCCCCTGCCCTATTTTTATTCTTTTTTTTTTTTTTTTGGTGGTACTGGGGGTGGAACCCAGAGGCTTTCTACCTCCGGGCTTTACTCCCAGACCTTTCTTATATTTTATTTGGAAACAGGGTCTCACTAAGTTGCTGAGAGCCTCACTAAGTAGCTGAGGCTGGCTTCGAACCCGTGCGATCCTCCTGTCTTTGCCTCCCAAGCGCAGGGATTACAAGCGTGCACCACCACGCCCGGCCAAAATAAAAATTTTTAAAAGCCCTATCTTCCTTCCTTCCTTCCTTCCTTTCTTCCTTCCTTCCTTTCTTCCTTCCTTTCTTTCTATTTATTGGTGGTAGTGGGGATGGAACCCAGAGGCTTTCTACCTCCAGGCTATACTCCTACACCTATTTTATATTTTATTTGGAAACAGGATCTCACTAAGTAGCTGAGGCTGGCTTCGAACCTGTGGGATCCTCCTTTCTCAGCCTCCCAAGCGCAGGGATTACAAACGTACTCCACCACGCCCGGATTTTTATTCTTTATTTTGAAGCAAAGTCTCACTAAGTTGCAGAGGGCCTCACTAAGTAGCTGAGGCTGTCCACGAACCCATGATCCTCCTGTCTCAGCCTCCCAAGTACTGAGATTACAAGTGTGTACCATCACACCCAGGTTATAGGCGTGGAATTTCCCAGGGACCTGGCACTAACAGACTGCAGGTGACCATCTCCTGGCTTCTAACTTGATCCAGGGTGGAGAGGCGAGCGAGGAGGAGCCGCCCATGAAGTGGAAACAGAGCACAATTGGAATCTTGGCCCTGCTGCTAACTCCCTGACTTTAGATAACTGCTCTGAGTACTAGGCGTGCACCTGTCTCTCTGAACATTCTCTTTCTTTGAACCTCTTTTTCCCCATCTGCAAAATGGGATTGAGAATGCACTTCTCAAATCGCAGTGGGAGGCCTGTCACTCACTCATTCAATATGAATTTAGCATCTCGGCTAGGTGCGATGGCACATGCTGGTAATCCTAGTATTTGGGAGGCTGAGACAGGAGGATCCTAGGTTCAAGGCTAGCCTCATCAACTTAATGAGACCCTCAGCAATTTATTTATTTTTGTTTTATTTATTTATTTATTCGTTTATTTGCAGTATTGGGGAGTGAACCCAGGGGCATTCTACCTCTGAGCTACACCCTCAGCCCTATTTTTATTCTTTATTTTGAAACAGGATCTCACTAAGTTGCAGAGGGCCTCACTCAGTAGCTGAGCTGGCCAGGAACCTGCGATCCTCTTGTCTCAGCCTCCCAAGTGCTGGGATTACAAGCGTGCGCCACCACGCCTGGCGACCCTCAGCAATTTATTGAGAACTTGTTTCAAAGAAAAAAATAAATAACCCAGGCATGGTAGCATATGCCTGTAATTCCAGAACTTGGGAGGCTGAGACAGGATGATTATGGATTTATAACCAGCCGCAGCAATTTAGCGAGGTCCTGAGCAACTTAGTGAGACCCTGTTTCAAACTAAAATATGAAATAGAGCTGGGGGCGCAGTTCAGCTCAGAGGTACAATCTCTCCTCCAGTTAAATCCCCAGTACCACCAAAAAATAAAAATAAAATAATAAAATAGGGCTGGGGATGTGGTTTACTTGTAGAATGCCCCTGGGTTCAATCTCCAGTATCTAAATAAACAAATAATTAATTATATAAATTATTTCAGACCCTCTTTTTTTTATTTTTTTCAGTACTGGGGATGGAACCCAGGGGCATCTACCTCCAAGCTATGCCCCAGCCCTATTTTTTATTCTTTATTTTGAAACAGGGTCTCACTGAGTTGCAAAGACCCTCACTAAATAGCTGAGGCTGTCCTTGAATCTAGATCCTCCTGTCTCAGTCTCCCAAATGCTGGGATTACAAACATGTGCCAATACGTCCAGCTCCTCTTTTTTTCCTTTTTTGCAGTACTGAGGATTAAACCCAGGGGAAGCCTGGCGTGGTGGCGCACGCTTGTAATCCCCGCGCTTGGAAGGCTGAAACAGGAGGATCGCACAGATTCGAAGCCAGCCTCAGCTACTTAGTGGGGCTCTCAGCAACTTAGTGAGACCCTGTTTCCAAAAAAAAAGTCTGGGAGGTAGACTCTGGGTTCCACCTCCAGTACAACCAGAACAAACAAAAACAAACAAACAAAAAAACCCCAGGGGCATTCTGAGTGACACTCCCAGCCCTAGTTTTATTTTTTATTTTGAAACAAAGTCTCACTGAGTTGCAAAGGGCCTCACTAAGTAGCTGAGGCTGTCTGAGAATGGTGATCCTCCCATCCAAGCCTCCCAAATGCTGGGATTACAAGGGTGCGCCACCACGCCTGGCTCCTCAGCCCTATGTTTTCATTCTTTATTTTGAAATAGGGTTGCAATAAGTTGAGGAAGGCCTCACTAAGTAGCTGAGGCTGTCCACTAACTTGTGAACTTGCAATCCTCTTGCCATAGCCTCCTGAATGCTGGGATTATAAGTGTGCACCCCCAGGCCCGGCCTTTTTTTTTTTTTTTTTTTTTTTTACGGATGGGATCTCTGCGGTGAGGCTGGGTCTGGAGCCAGCGAGGCCGGGCCCGGAGCCTGCCGCACGGCAGGGCTGGGACTGGGGCCAGCTCCACAGCAAAGGGTCAGCAGGTCCCTGCAACCATGTGGCCAGGAAGCACTAGAGGCTGCTGCTGCCTCACCTCATCTCTCAGCAGATTCCCAGATCCAAGTGATCTCTAGTGATCTCTAGCAATACCACCTCTGGGTATCTACCAGAAAGAATGAAAACCAAAATACCAAACTAATGCATGAGCAACCATGTTCATAGCTGCACAGTTCACCATTGCCAAACTGTGGAACCAGCCAAGATGTCCTTCCACAGACGAGCGGATTACAAAACTATGGGATGTGTACACAATGGAATTTTGCCCAGTCCTAAGGGAGAACAAAATTATGCCATTTATAGTGAAATGTCACAAAAAATAAGAAATCAGATGCTTTTCCTAATGTGAGAAAAATAGGGAGAAATGGGTAACAAGAGGAACTCTAGAAGAAGAAGAGACCCTGTAGAGGAGCAAGGGATGGGAGGGGGAAGAGGGACACTCTTGCACATGACGTATTTAAACATATCAAAGTTAGCCGGGCGTGGTGGTGCATGCTTATAATAGCTTGGGAGGCTGAGACAGGAGGATCGTGCAGGTTCAAAGCCAGCCTCAGCTACTTAGCAAGGCTCTCAGCAATTTAGTGAGACCCTGTTTCCAAATAAAGTATAAAATAGGTCTGGGAATATAGCCTGGAGGTAGAAAAGCCCCTGGGTTCCACCCCCAGTACTACACACACACAAATAAATATATCAAAGTTAATCAGGAAGCCGAGCATGGGTAGGAGGAAGGGGAAGGGAGGAGGTTAGGGAATGTGTAAGGGCTGATTGGGCGATGTGTGCATGTATGTCTCCACAAGATTTTTATCCCATTAAGATGTATGACTACAGTGCACCAATAAAAATAAAAAAAAAAAAAGAAAGAAAGAAAGCCGGGCGTGGTGGCGCACGCTTGTAATCCCCGCGCTTGGGAGGCAGAGACAGGAGGATCGCGCAGGTTCGAAGCCAGCCGCGCTGGCTTAAGAGACCCTGTTTCCAAATAAAAATGTAAAAATAGGTCTGGGAGTGTAGCCTGGAGGTAGAAGGGCTTCCAGAAACCCCAGTACCACCACCGAAAGAAAGAAAGAAAGAAAGAAAGAAAGAAAGAAAGAAAGAAAGGAGAAAAAAGAAAAAAGAAAAAAAAGAAAGCCGGGCGTGATGGCACACGCTTGTAATCCCCACACTTGGGAGGCTGAAACAGGAGGATCGCGCAGGTTCGAAGCCAGCCTCAGCTACTTAGTGAGGCTCTCAGCAATTTAGTGAGACCCTGTTTCCAAATAAAATATAAAATAGGTCTGGGAGTATAGCCCAGAGGTAGAAAGACCCTGGGTTCCATTCCCAGTACCACCAAAAAAAAAAAAAAGAGAGAGAGGAAAAAAGCTGGGCGTGGTGGCGCACACTTGTAATCCCAGCATTCGGGAGGCTGAGACTGGAGGATCGCAGTTCATGGACAGCCTCAGCTGCTTAGTGAGGCCCTCTGCAACTCGTTGAGACCCTGTTTCAAAATAAAGAATAAAAAATAGGGCAGGGGGTGTAGCTCAGATGTCAAATGCCTCTGGGTTCCACCCCCAGACCCGCATTAAAAAAAAAAGAGAGAGAGAGATGGGATCTCTGGGCCGGTGTGGTGGGCCAGGCATGGTGGTACATGCTTGTAATCCCAGCATTCGGGAGGTGGAGACCAGAGAGAGGATCGTGGCTCACAGACAGCCTCAGCTACTTAGCGAGGCCCTTCGCATCTCAATGAGACCCTGTTTAAAAAAAAAAAACAAAAAAACAAAAAAATAAAGCCGGTGGTGTAACTTGCTCGGAAGTGCAATGTCCCTGAGTTCCATCCCCGGTACCGCCAAAAAAAAAAAAAAAAAAAAAAGAGGGGGGGGGTTTCACTGCGATGGCCGGGCTGGCCTTGAACTCCTGGGCTTAAGCGATCCTCTTGCTTCAGCCTCCCAAGTAACTGGGACCTCAGGCTCCTGCCCATGCACTTGGCCTAGAGCCGACCTTTGCCAGGCCCTCTGCCTGAGTGCTGAGACACCGTCGAGGACTAGCTTGGCGCTCTATGGCAAGAAAAGATAACGATAAACAAATAATTCAATAAGAAACAATCAGCAGCCGGCTGGGAGGTAGGCGATAAATTAGCAGATGATAGGGTTCGGCTGAAATTGTAACTTTCATTCTCCGCTTCTTCCTGTTTGATAGAACTGTGGACTCCTGACTTCCCAGAGTGGAGACCACGCTTCCCAGGCTCCCTCAAGCAAAGCGTAGCCATGTAACTAGCCACAGACGCAGAAGCAAGCTCAGGAAACGCCCTTAAGAAGCGTGTGCCCAGCCCAGCATAGCGGGCACTCTGCGTTCCCAGTCCTTGAGAGGCAGGAGGATCCCAGGTTCAAGGCCAGTCTGGGCAACTGTTTCTTTTTCTCTGGGGAGGGCACTGGAGATTGAATCCAAGGGGGTTCTATCTCTGAGCTGTACCCCCAGCACAACCTTATTTCATTTATTTTTTTTTTATCTTGAAATAGAGTCTCACTAAGTATCAGAGGGCCTCTTGCCAAGGCTGGCCACAAACCTGTAATCCTCCTGTCTCAACCTCACAAGTACTGGGATTACTAGTGTGCACTACCACCACACCCGGCTTGGACAACTGTTTCAAAATAATAAAAAGAAGGCAGGCTGGTGCAACTGTTGAGACTGGATGTGGGGCAAGGAAGAAGAGTCAGGGGGGTGTGAGGAACCAAGACGGCCAGCCAGGGTATATTTCTTTGCCTGTTTGTGTTTAGAGAAATGATTAGAATTACCAGGCTCGTCAAGGTGGCCTTTCCCATACATTAGTTGACAACTATATTCTTGGCAGTGCAGTAAGGACCTATTTTTGCATTGACTCCATTCAAGTCAACAAACACACGGTATCTATAGACTGCCAGCCAGGCTCGGGCCAGACTTAAGGGCCTGAGAGCCATGGCTCTTGTTCTGAGCGCTCGTGGTCTGTGCAGAAGAGAGACCAGACCTGGACCACCACAGAGCACAGAGGGACACAGACAGGCCCTGGCACCCCTGTCTCCGGGTCTGGGCAGGCCTCAGTCCAGCAAGTTTGGGGAGGAAGGGTGTTTCGGCTTGGGAAGAGAGAAGGGTGCATGGAGAGACCCAGAAACCAAGAGGCCATTCAGAGAAAGGCAAGTGTCAGGCTCGGAGCGCTGGCAGCCCCACCCCGAGCCCGTGCTGCGTCCCAGGACATCCACCCTGACTACACTCCAGAGAGCCAGTCTCACCCCACAGCCCTCCTCCCCACCACTTGGGGAAACCACGCACCCTCTGCCAGCACCTCCCTCCCCCACCTCCTCTTCCCTCCTCTTTCTGCAAGAGACCCTGCAGAAACCAGGCTGTGTCTGTGGAAGAATGAGCGGGGGCATTGGCTCTGCACAGATCAGGCCTGGATGCTGCAGTCAGGAGCCTCCCTGCTTTGGGGACCCCCCAGGGCCTGGCCGAGGGTGCTGGCGAGGTGGGGTGATGGGACACGGGATTCTGGAGTGGCTCATTGCTGGAAGCCTTTTCAAACACAGTGTCACCCTCTTACATCTCCCACCCCCTCCTCGCCTTACCCCCATTCCCTCTCCTCTGCAGTAAAGATGACTGTCTGCTTGTGAAGTGTGTGGGTCCCTGTGCCTCTCCAACTCACCCCCAGGTGGCTCTGAGCTGCACATCTATACCGCCCGCCGGGGCTCCCCCTTCCCCAAGGATCTCCTTCAAGGCTCAGCTAGGGTGATTCCCCAGGGCATCTCAGCATCCCAGTTACCTGTCTCTCGGTCCCTACCTGGTCCACATCCCTCATCGTCACACTCTGTGGTTACTACACATGGCCACCGTTCCTCTGAGCCGAGAGGACCCCCTGAGGATGCCGCTGGGCAGTCCCCAGCCCCAGCCGCCACTTGATACCCCGTGGCGTGGCTCTTTGTCCTCATTCACAGCTTGGCCCCTTACCTGCACCGGAGGAGAGCGTGCTTTCCATCAACCCCCTGTCTGTCATCCCATTTGGTCCAGGGAGGCCAGAGAGAGGATGTGGCCAGCCAAGCTCACATGGCCAGGTGGCAGAGCGGAAGCCCACCTGCCCCAGCTGCAGAACATTTTCCTGTGATGCAAAATCCCAGAGTCCCCCAGTCCATGGGGACTCAAGAAGCCACATCTTCACCAGATGGGTCGCCCCGAGCCACCTCCCAGGTCTGGTGACATCGACCCCTGGGAGAACCCCAAATGGGAAGCAGTGTCTTAGCCTCTGGGATCACAGGTGTGCACCACACACCTGGCTTGTCCACCCCCTCTCTGCCACTGCACCCATGGCCTGCTTTGCCCTAAACACAGCCTAGGCCCTCCCTTCCTTCCCCATGGGGAGGCCAGAGCAGCCCCTCCTTGTGAGCAGGGCTTTGCCGAGGGCTTGGGGACAGCGGCGAGGATCACCCATTGGTCACGAAAGGGTGGACACGAGATTCTAGGATGGATCTGTCCTCAGCAGTCGCAGGTGCAGCCCATGGCTCACCCACCCGCTGCCAAACCCTCCTCTCCTTCCTAGTCAGCTTCTGCTCCTGAGGCCAAGAGTGAGCAGGGGGATCGCCAGGTCAGCCGCCTCAGCAGCACAGACCTCGGCAAGTCGCCTCATTCCCCACCCTGATTGCAAGAGGCAAATTTATGACAGTCAACTGTACCTCGGAGGGGCTGCAAGAACTCAGGGAGGCCGTGGAGGGAGCAGGCGTGGGTCCGCTGCTCACAGGAAGCACGATGCCTGTAGCTTTCCTTTCTTCCTGGGCACAGTGGGCAGTTTGGAAGAATCGAGTGTGGCCCCAGGTGAAAGGTCAGCATAGCGTTTCAGCTGAGGTCCTCCGTGCTGGAGGATTCTGGCTCGGGTCTGCGGCACCGCCAGGATTCAGCCACGGAGGGTTGTAGGATTGCAGGCTGCACCTGTCTCTGAGTTTCTATTGTTTGAGCCTGAGCGAGGGACTCTCCAGGCTGGCGGCCACATGCATCGCTTATCCTCGGGAGACGAGGAAACTGAGGCCAGGGCCGGCTCAGGCTCCCAGGGCCGGTCACTGCAGGAGCCAGGCTGGACGGTCCCCCTCCGCGCCCAGAGCCATCCCCAGCACCCCTCTCCGTCTGGCTTAAACATCTTCATTCCTGTGCATCTGAACTCATCTTTCAGTCAGGGGCAGGCGTCCTGGCCAGGCCACCCCCCAGGAGCAGAGACTGCCCCACTGGGGACGAGGGGGAGGGCCGCAGCGGGGGCCGAGAATGCGGCTGCTCTGGCCCCGGGGCCTGGGCCCGGCTGGCGACAGAGGAGCCAGTGTGCCAGACATTGGGGCTTTGTGAGCTCCTGAGCTTGGTGTGGGCAAGGTGGTTTTTGTTGACCTGACATTGTTTCGGGGTGACTGTCAGCCGTGTGAGTGCCCAGGGGCCAGCTCTCTGGAGCCAGCAGGGGTCTTGGGGAGAGGGCAGCAGGGACAAGAAGTGGGCAGGGCCACCTGAGTTCATGAGCTCCGCAGTCCCTGTGGTAAGGGAAGAGGAGGGATCCTGGGGGGGGGCATGGGAGAGGAGAGAGAAGGGGCCTTTGCATCCAGGGGCTGGAGCAGAGGACAGGAAGAGGAAAGCCAGGCACATCCAGAGACCGGAGCATCCCTGCTGGGGGACCTAGAGCCCTGAGAACCCGGCCATCAGACCTCTGTCCACGGAGGAAGACCTAGGAGAATTGTGGGGCCAGGAGCGCCCCAGGAGGCTCAGGGCTGGCCCGGCAGGGTGGGGTGGGCCCGATGCACAGCTGTCCAGATGTGGGTGAGAGATAACTCTGTTTACGGGGCCCTGGTGAAAGCGGGGCGGGGGGTGGAAGGGGCTTGGGCCATGGGGCGGGCAGATTAGGAGGCGGGGGCATGAGTCAGGGGTTTGGGAGCTGCCCCCGGGCAGAGTGTGGCACGGTGCTGTTAGAGCGGCTGACGGCTCAGCTGGACACGGAGGGCACCAGCGGCTGCAGGACTTCACAGAGGGACCCCGAGGCTCCTGAGCAGGTGGGTCGGGCAGGAAGGGAATGGGTGGTCCCTCAGTACCCGCCCTCAGGGCTTGAGGGAGTGGCCAGCCTGAATCTGTGCCCCTGACCTCTAAGGGGGAGCAGGTGGGTGAGCTAGGAATGTGGTGCTGTGCGTGGTGCCCCTCAGGGCACAGCCCATTGGCAGGGCGGCAGGGGGCCCGCAGCAGCAGGGGTGTGTGTCAGGAGCAGGTGTGTGTCTTGTCTGGTTCCTATCCACCGTCCCCGTGGGTCCCCCAGACTCAGGCCTCCTAACTACCACCCCTAGGAACCCCACTGTCCCCCAAGTTCAAGGTTCCCAGACCATGCTATCTCCCACCTAGGAGGCAAGATGTCGCCGACACTGCTTCCCATTTGGGGCGCTTCCAGGGGTCTACTTGGGGGACCTGGCAAGTATTTGGAAGGAAAGGAGGAGCCCCGTCCCCCCAGTGTTGCAAAACACTTAGCTCAGGCTAATTGCATGGGAGGAAAAGGCAAATCCTGGGGTGGTGAAGCCCGCAAGGCTGCCCTTGTTCACAGGGGCAGGAGTCGGATAGCAAATACTTCCCCAGGGACTTTATGTGCCAGGCACCCTGTGTGTGTGAACTTAGCAAGCACAAAGGGACTATGGGTAGGTATTCTTACTATCAGCCCCATTTTGCATTGGAAAGAACTGAGACACAGAGAGGTTGAGTCACTTGCCTGATGCCACACAGTTAGTAAACGGAGGGCTAGAAATTAAACCCAGGTGTCTGTCTGCAGAGTCCCTGCTCAAAATTACTAACTCACAACCAGCTAAGAAGCAGGGTGTGGCGGCCCAGGCTTGTCATTCTAGTACTTGGATGGCTGAGACAGGAGGGTCCGGGTTCTCGGTCAGCCTCAGCTACTTAGTGAAGCCCTCCATAACTTAGTGAGACCCTTAGGATAAAAAAATAGGGGCTGGGAGTATAGCTCAAGGGTAGAATGCCCTGGGTTCAATCCCCAGCACCACACACATACAAAAATAAAACCAGCTAAGAGGCTAGGTGTGGTACACGTGTCTGTAATCCCAGTACTTGGGAGGCTGAGACAGGAGGATTATAGGTTTAGTGATATGCTCAGCAATTTAGTGAGACCTTGTTTCCAAAAAAAAAAAAAAAAAAAAAAAAAAGGACTGGCTGGGGGTATAGCTCAGAGGTAAAATGCCTCTGGATTCAATCCTCAGTACCAAACACACACACACACACACACACACACACACACACACACACACACACACCCGAGCTAAGAACTGTTCTTTATTCTGGGAGGTAATTCTGCCTAATGGTTAGAGACGAGGCTGGAGTCAGGCAGGCCAGGGCTTCGCCCTGCCTCTGACACCTGCCTGCCGAAGGAGACTCTTCTGACCTCAGCTCCCTCATCTGTGGAAAGGGGCTGCGGATGTGGCCCCCTTCGCAGAGAGCCTTGGGATTAGGAGTGATAAGGCGGTTCAGCTGTCTGCACTGTGTGGGTTTGATTGCAGAGTGGTGCGCCGCCCTGGGGGCCTGTCCTGTCATCTGTCACCCGGGGCCCCTTCCCAGCTGTGCTCCCCCTCCTGGGCTCCAGATGCCCTGCTTGCCCTTATCTGGCCAGGCCCTGGCTGGTTGGCGGCACTGGCTGGGGACCAGAATCTTATCAGTGCCCGGCAGAATGAGGCCTGCAGCTGGGGGCAGCTGGGCCAGGTGGGCAGCAATCTGGGCCGAGGTGCCCTCTGCGGCCCCAGCTGGGCCCAAGGCACCTCTGATCTCCCTCCCCTCTGGGTGGTTGGCCTGGAGGGAACTGCCCCTGCGCAGTTGAGCCGGGATTCTCTGCCTCTGACCATCCAGCCCCGCAATGGGAATCCCAGGCCACGGTCAGCATTCCCTGGGTGGGACCTAAGGCTTAGATGTCCTTGAAGCCACCCAGGATCTGAGGAATGGGAGGCTGTGGGCGAGTCCAAAGAAGGAAGAACAAGGATAAAGAGGGGAAAAGAGAAAGGGAAGAGGAGAGGAGAGGAGGGAGAGAGGAAGGTGTGTGACCAGTGGCCAGGGTCCTCAAGAGGCAAGCTCCTGAAGGAGGTGCCGCCAGTCATCACCCCAAGACAGGGACCCTCCCTCCTCAGTCTGAAGGACTCGGCTATGCCCTTCCCTGCCTCCCATGACTGCAGGGCACCATTCCTCAGAAAGGAGGATCACACAGGTTCAAAGCCAGCCTCAACTGCTTAGTGAGGCTCTCAGCAACTTAGTTAAACCCTGTTTCCAAATAAAATATTTTAAAAAATAGGTCTGGGAGTATAGTCTGGAAGTAGAAAAGCCCCTGGGTTCCACCCCCAGTACCACACACACAAAAAAAAGAAAGGTCTCTGTCAATTTCTTTCTTTTCCTCTCTTCCTCCCTCCCTTCTCCCTCCTTTTCTTCCTTCCTTCCTCCCTTCCTCCCTTCTTCCCTTCCTTCCTCCCTTCTCTCCCTCCATTCCTTCCTTCCTCCCTCCCTTCCTCCCTCCCTCCCTTCCTTCCTTCCTCCGTTCCTTCCTCCCTTCCTCTCTCCCTCCCTCCCTCTCTTCTTTCCTCCCTCCCTCCCTTCCTTCCTTTCTTTCTCTCTCCCTTCCTCCCTCCCTCCCTTCTTTCCTCCCTCCCTTCCTTCCTTCCTCCCTCCCTCCCTTCCTTCCTCCTTTCCTTCCTCCCTTCCTTTCTTCCTCCTTTCCTTCCTCCCTCCCTTCCTCCCTCCCTCCCTTCCTCCCTTCCTCCCTCCCTTCCTCCCTCCCTTCCTTCCTCCCTTCCTCCCTCCCTCCTTCTCTCCCTTCCTCCCTTTTTTCCTCCCTCCCTTCCTTCCTTCCTTCTTCCTTTCCTTCCTTCCTCCTTTCCTTCCTCCCTCCCTTCCTTCCTTCCTTCCTCCCTCTCTTCCTCCCTTCCTCCCTTCCTCTCTTCCTCCCTTCCTCCCTCCTTCTCTCCCTTCCTCCCTCCCTTTCTCCCTCCCGCCCTTCCTTCCTCCCTTCCTCTCTTCCTCCCTCCCTCCTTTTCTCCCTCCCTCCCTTCCTTTCTTCCTTTCTTTCTCTTTCCCTTCCTCCCTCCCTCCCTTCTTTCCTCTCTTCCTTCCTTCCTTCTTCCTTTCCTTCCTCCCTTCCTTCCTTCCTTCCTTCCTTCCTCCTTTCCTTCCTCCTCCCTCCCTTCCTTCCTTCCTTCCTTCCTCCTTTCCTTCCTCCCTTCCTTCCTTCCTTTGTTCCTTCCTCCCTTCCTCCCTCCTTCTCTCCCTCCCTTCCTTCCTTCCTTTCTTTCTCTCTCCCTTCCTCCCTCCCTCCTTTCCCTTCTTTCCTCTCTCCCTTCTTTCCTCCCTCCCTTCCTTCCTACCTCCCTTTCTTCCTTCCTTTCTTCCTCCCTCCCTCCCTTCTTCTCTTCCTCCCTCCCTCCTTTCCTTTCTCCCTTCCTTCCTTCCTCCCTTCCTTCCCAGGACCTCCCCCTGGCTAGGCAAGCACTCTACCTGGAGCCCTTTACCTGGCTCTACTTCTCCCAAGG
Organism: Muscardinus avellanarius; assembly: GCF_963383645.1. Classification (NCBI taxonomy): domain Eukaryota; kingdom Metazoa; phylum Chordata; class Mammalia; order Rodentia; family Gliridae; genus Muscardinus; species Muscardinus avellanarius. The sequence continues at coordinate 54,001,853 of NC_137802.1, read as the reverse complement.
CTCCAGCCCTCCAGGCACAGCACGCCCTGCCCTCTTCCCCACCATGCCTCACACCGGGCTGGACCTTGGCGCCTCTCAGCCCTTCAAACCCCACCTGAGCTCCTGGGCCCGGATCCCCTAACCCCAGCCCAGCCCAGGCCCTGCTTTAGATCTGAGGTGCCCGGCACGTTTGTCCCCCTCACTTGTGCTCCTCCCTGGGACCACTTAGGCTACCCCGGGTTCAGGGTCTGCCTCTGGGCGCTGTTGACCCAACCCAAATGCCATCACCCTGGTGTTCGGTGTTGCAGAGGGTGGGAGGGGAAAGGAGGCCCCTCGACGCCCACCTGCGACCACCCTAGACGACCCCGCCCTCCCCTTGGCCTGTCCTCACATTCCTGGTGGGCATGACTTCCTCTCTAATGAGGAAACAGGAAACAGGCCCAGGGCTCAGCTGACTCAGACCCTGAACCCCAAACCTGCAGTGGGAGCCATTTCACGGTCATTCATCAAATATTTACTGAGCACTGCTCTGCTAGAAGTGGGGGACCTCATGGGGTCTGAGACACGCAGGATCTTGGCCCTCACGTGACTTCCCCTCCAGAGGATTTGTAAGGTGTGTGGGTATCTGGGTGAGTGTACCTGTGTGCACATGCGCATGCATGTGTGTGTGTGCACGCGTGCATGTGTGTACACATTGGAAAATGTCTGAGTTAGTGAATGTAAGGGAGATCAGGGAGGGCCACTGAAGAGGTGGCGTTTTAGCTGAGATGTGAGAAGGGCTGGGGTGTCTGCAGCGGGCACATCCAGGTTGTAGGCAAAGGTCCTCCTGGGGCAGGAAAGGGCTGGGTAAATTCTAGAAACCACCAATAGGCTAGGCGGTAAGTGAGCAAGAGAGTTAAGTTCTAGAATGGGCTGGGTGTGATGGTGCACGCCTGTAATCCCAGTACTTGGGAGGCTGAGACAGGAGGATCACAGGTTTGAAACCAGCCTCAGCAAATTGTGAGACTGTCAGCAACTTGGTGACACCTAGTTTCAAAAAATAAAATAGGGCCAGGCATGGTGGCACACCCTTGTAATCCCAGTACTTGGGAGGCTGATACAGGAGAATGAAGGTTTGTGGCCAGCCTCAGCTACTTAGTGAGGCTCTCTGTAACTTAGTGAGACCTTGTTTCAAAGTAAAGAATAAAAAATAAGGCTGGAAGCCAGGTGTGGTGGCCCACACTTATAATCCCAGCATTTAGGAATCTGAGAATGGGGAGGATCGTGGTTCACAGACAGTCTCAGCTACTTAGTGAGGCCCTCCGCAACTTAGTAAGACCCTGTTTCAAAATAAGGAATAAAAAATAGGGCAGGGGATGTAGCTCGGAGGTCAAATGCCCCTGGGTTCCATCCCCAGACCTGCAGGTGGAAAAAAAAAAAAATAGGCTGGAAGTATAGGTCAGAGGTAGAATGCCCCTGGGTTCAATCTCCAGTACTGCAAAAAATAATAATAAAATACAGGGTTAGGGGTATAGATCAGAGGTAGAATGCCCTGGATTCAATCCCCAACACCAAAAAAAAAAAAAAAAAAAAAGTGGGGAAATGCCAGGTGCACACACCTGTAATCCTAGCTACTCAGGAGCTAGCCTGGGCAATTTAGCAAGACCCTAATACCCCCCCCAAAAAAAAAAACATAAAAAACAAGATGAGGTGGGGGCAAAGCCCACTCACCTCCTTGAGGCTGGGCGGGCCACTCCCAGGGTGCAGCAGCCCCATGCCCAGTGGGAAGGGTCATTTCTGGAAGAAGAGAGTGTGATGTGGAGGTCCTCAGGAGAGCCAAGCCCCCAAAGAGGGGACAGGTCATTCTCCAGGAATTGGCTGCATGTTGCAATGGGCAGGAAAAGAAACCGGGAGAGGACTAGGAAACAGAGGCTGGAGTCAGACTTGACCACTTAGCCACTCTCCCCGAACATGCCCCTGCACCCAGGCCCTCCCCAGCCAGAACCAGGTCCTCCCCCGGCCCCAATCCCTACGTCCTTCCCATCACCTGCCATCTCCTGGCACTGCCACACAGACCCCTGGGCACGGCAGGAAACCTCAGGATGCCCTGGGTCTCACCCAGCCTGTGCCCCTGTCCTGCAGGGACCCGCCGCGCGGGTTATGCTGGGGGCTCAGATTGCGTGGACAACCGGACACTCAGGACAGCGCCATGGGGGATTCGCAGGTGGGTTTGTCCTGGCATCGCAGGGCTCCTTCTCTGGGGCTCTGGGAAACCGGCCCTGGGTGCTGCCCTCAGGGGAGCCCGAGGGGCCTTGCAGCCCAGCCCTGACATCGCTTCCCACAGGAGGACTATGAAGAAGTGCTGGAGGAGATTCTGGAGCAGGAGGAATATGAAGACCCGGGCATGCCTGTGCCCCAGGTGGAGGAGCCGCAGGGTGAGCGCCGTCCCCCGCCCCGGCGGGACAGCGGGGACTTGCCCCCTGCCACAGTCCCCCATGGGTCAGTTCTCCCCATGATCCTGGCTGATTGAAGGATAAACAGCCTTTGTTTGAAATGATCACAGGAGGTGACTGGGGGGGGCAGGGCCAGTCACCCGTCCAGTGCCCCTTCATCTGTGAGAGGCAGCCAGGCCTGTCGGGACAAGGGCACAGGCCCCCCTGCCACCCAGGCCCCTCCGTGCCAGCTCCTCACCGGCTGCCAGCTCTGGGGAACATCATCCTGTCCTGTGGCTGGAGGTCCTGAGAAATGGAGACCCCCTGAACAGAGAGACCCCAGTAGCCCACACCACCTTCCTTGGCCCGCCCAAGGTCTTAGGTGGGGAGCCTCAGGCGGGGGCTTATTTACTGTCAACAGGAGTTAAGTGTGGGGTGATTGGTATTAAAGTTAAAGAGTTAAGAGGGAAATGAGGGCTGGGGTAGGAGAGATATAAGGGCTTCACCCCTCCTGTGCCTGGCGAGTCTACCCAGCTGGCCACTTGGCAAGGCAGGTGGGAGAGGAGTCTGGCTCCAGAGGGTGGGGTGGGGGATAGGAGGACCCCAGGATGGTCCTGAGTGCTGAGTCCCAGGGTTCCTCAACCAGACTCAGCTAGGGAGTGACAGAGGCACGCTGGGCCCAGAACAGGTGCCACCAGGGTCCCAGCCCGGGGCGGTGGGAGGCCTGGGTCTTCCAGGTTGACAGGGCCTGGGGGAGGGGACTTTCAGGGCAACACTGACCGGCCTCCGGGTTTTCAGCTCTCCCCACTGAGCAAACAAACACAGACTACACCCTCACCACATCGCAACCCGCATCGCAGCCTGGTACCCACGAGGTGAGGACCCAGCCGCCCCCTTCCCTTTCCCAATGGACCCGGGAAGGCAAGGGACAGCTAAAGGCAGCATCAGAATGAGGGAGACCCCACCAACAGGCAGAGGCGTGGGGTCCTGGGAAATGGTGGAGGGGAAGGGGACACCCCACTAAGGGGGAGATGGGGTCCCTTCCCAGAGCTTCCTGGGCCAAGAGCCTGAGGCCACCAGGCCCTGGCTGGGCTGCTGAGCGCTCCCTGGTAACACAAGAATCTCCTCTGCTCAGGCCCCAGTCCCTGCTGGGTGCCAGACTGTCCAGCTCGTTAGGAACTTGGGCCTGCCCTCCTCTGTGCCCTTGAGAGTGGCCACCTGGCCCCAAGGACACACTGAGCCACACCGGCTCACCAGGAGATGACCATTGGCTCCCCAGGTCCCCTCAGCCTTAGCCACCAGGCCCCAGTTCCCTCTCCCAAGTGGCCCCTCCAGCACCCCGTTCAGTCCAGAGGTTCTCCAAGCCTCTTCTGAGATGGAGTGGGGGTCTGGTGAGGAGGGCGGGGCTCCTGAGTGTTTCCCCATGCTCTGAGCCTGGGTCCCAGCTGCCCATGTCCCTGCCCATGATGTGATGGACTAACACGGGCCCGGGGCCACAGGTCTACGTGGAGCTGCAGGAGCTGGTGATGGATGAGAAGAACCAGGAGCTACAATGGATGGAGGCAGCTCGTTGGATGCTTCTGGAGGAAAACCTGGGGCCCGACGGGGCCTGGGGCCGCCCGCACCTGTCTTACCTCACGTTCTGGAGCCTCCTGGAGCTGCAGAGAGTCTTTGCAAAGGGTGAGCCTCATGGGGCCCTCGGGGACCCTGCCCAGGGTCTTGCTGGGGAGCTGCAGCCAGCCACCGCTCACCCCTGCCACGGCCTTGCAGCCACCGTGCTCCTGGACCTGCAGGAGACCTCGCTGGCCGGGGTGGTCAACCAGCTGCTGGACGGCTTTATCTACGAGGAGCAGATCCGGCCTCAGGACAGGGAGGAGCTGCTCCGGACCCTGTTGCTCAAACACAGGTGCGTCTGCCTGCAGGACCTGTCCTCCCCGTCCACAGGCCCCTCCACTTTTCCTTTTCATCTCTGGTGCCTCTCCAGGGATGAGACCCCTGCTCAGAGTTGGAGGCTGTTGGTCCCCAGGAGGAGAGAACCTTAAGGCCCTTCCCTTTACCACTCCTGGTCTGACAGATAGAGCCACCCACTTACACGCACAACGTCCTCTGAGAAGGGCCCGGATTCTCCTCGCAGCCCAGGGTTTCTCTGGCCTGCTTGCTGGGAAACTCCACTGGCTGTCTACCTTTGGTCCTGACCACCACTAGCCTCCACCGTGCTGATAGCCCAGTGTGGACGGCTTACTGAGCCCAGGCTCTGTCTGTCCTGCAGCCATGCCCGAGACCTGGAGAGCCTGGGAGGCGTGAAGCCTGTGGTCCTGATGCGCTCCGGGGACCCTTCTCAGCCTCTGCTCCCCCAGCAGCCCTCGCTGGAGACACAGCTCTTCTGTGCACAGGTGAGTGGCCAGGGGGACATGGTGGGTGGGAAGCGAGAGGAACCAGTAAGCAGGATAGGTCTGGCTGCTCAGGGTCCATGGAGCCAGAGCACCGAGTCCCCTCACACCCTCCTTCCCACAGGGAGACGCGGGCACTGAAGGGCGCTCACCATCTGGAATTCTGGAAAAGATTCCCCCGGGTTCGGAGGCCTCGCTGGTGCTTGTGGGTAAGAGCTGGTCTCCAGCCCTCCACACTGACCTTCCTTTGGGCCCCGCAGCCTCCGTCCTGGGCACGCACACCCTGGGTACCCAGGGCCTGGCCTGACCGCCTCATCCCATCCCCGCAGGCCGCGCGGCCTTCCTGGAGCGACCAGTGCTGGGCTTTGTGCGGCTGCAGGAGGCGGTGGAGCTGGAGGCCACTGACCCGCTGGTGCCTGTGCGTTTCCTCTTTGTGTTGCTGGGACCCGAGGACCCCCACACCGACTATACCCAGCTCGGCCGGGCTGCTGCCACCCTCATGTCTGAACGGGTGAGGAGGGACCCCTGCGGGCTGGGGAGCGGGGATGCCACGGCGGCCAAGGCCTGTTTTAGGATTGGACGGTTGTGAGTGGCTTTGGCTTCACTACTTTGACCCATTCGGTCTAATTCTGCCGCTTCTTTCTCAGCTGTCCAGGGGAGCCCAGATGTGAGTAGTTTGGCTCCGCTCTGCCTGGCCGGGCCTGGTTTAGTCTGGTGGGCGCTGGCCCAGCTGGTCCAGTCCAGCCCCTTCTGACCCAGTTCTACTGGCCAGTCCAGCTTGGGCTGACCCAGACTGCTCCTTGCTTAGCTCCCCAGCTCTGTTTGAGCTCTTTCTCCACTCAGGGCCCCTCCACAAAGCCCTTCCGTAAAGGACAATAGGGACAGAGGGACAGGAAAGGCAGCTCCAAGCCAGAGAGGATTCTGGTTCCTGGCGGCACTGACCCCAGACTCCCGGATCCTTGGGCTTAGCAGGTCCAAGCAGCCCCGACCTTCTCTGCTGCCCCCCAGGTGTTCCGCACAGATGCCTACCTGGCCCAGAGCCGGAGGGAGCTGGTGCAGTCCCTGGAGGGCTTTCTGGACTGCAGCTTGGTGCTGCCCCCCACGGATGCCCCCTCCGAGCAGGCCCTGCTCAGCCTGGTGCCCGTGCAGAAGGAGCTGCTTCGGAGGCGCTATCTGCCCAGCCCTGCCAAGCCAGACCCCAGCTTCTACAAGGGCCTAGGTACCTACCCTACCTGGGCCAAAGCTTCCCGAGCCCCCGGGGCCCCCAGATACCCTGACATGGCCTCCCCTCCTCCTATAGGATGCCCTGTCACCACTCCCTGCCGCCAGGCACCCCAGCTTCCATGGCCATTGGTCCTTCTCTGACCACGTTCCCCTCCATCCTCCACACAGATTTGAACGGGGGCCCGGGGGCCCCTGGGGGCCCAGATGACCCTCTGCAGCGCACAGGAAGATTCTTCGGGGGCCTGGTGCGTGACATCCGGCGCCGCTACCCCCACTACTTGAGTGACATCACGGACGCGCTCAGCCCCCAGGTCCTGGCCGCTGTCATCTTCATCTACTTTGCAGCCCTGTCACCCGCCATCACCTTTGGTGGCCTCCTGGGTTAGTGTCAATGGCTGTCCTAACTATCACCTCTGCCCCTCTGGCCTCCATCTGACCCGGTCTGACCTTTCGGACCACTGCCATCAGCCCGCCCACCACTGGCGCTTCTGGTCCCTGGAAACGATCTCTCGACCTTGACCCTCCTGTGATTTTTGCCCACAGGAGAAAAGACCCAGAACCAGATGGGGGTGTCGGAGCTGCTCATCTCCACGGCGGTGCAGGGAATCCTCTTCGCCCTCCTGGGGGCTCAGCCCTTGCTCGTGCTGGGCTTCTCCGGCCCTCTGCTGGTGTTCGAGGAATCCTTCTTCTCGGTAGTTCTGACTGTCCCCAGCCCCTGGCCCCACAGGCCTTGAACACCCCTGAGCCTTGGTCTCACCGCCGCCCTCTCGGTGCCCCGCAGTTCTGTGAGAGCAGAGGCATGGAGTACATCGTGGGCCGCGCCTGGGTCGGCTTCTGGCTCATCCTGCTGGTGGTGCTGGTAGTGGCCTTTGAGGGCAGCTTCCTGGTGCGCTTCATCTCCCGCTACACCCAGGAGATCTTCTCCTTCCTCATCTCCCTCATCTTCATCTACGAGACCTTCTCCAAGCTGATCCAGGTGGGCCCCGGGGACGTCCGCACGCACGCACGGGCGAGTGTGAGAGGCCACACGCGTGCCATCGTGCACGTGTCTGCAGCACTGGTGTGGCCGTGTTTCCACCTGTGTGCGTCACCGTGTGACCGTGCGCGTGAGTGCGGGCGAGTGTGCACCTTTGTGTTTCCTTGTCCACGCGGGGCTGCGCATCTGGGCCGAGGTGACCAGGGACCTGCTGCCCGGGCTGCTGTCCTCACCCCGACTGTGCGGAGTGACACACATGAGAAGGCGCTCTGTGCCCGTGTGTCCACCTGGTGACCACACACAGCGTGACTTACGGGCCGTAAGGGAGGGAGGCGGCCTGGGAGACGGCACGAACAGTGAGGGCAGCGGGCTTGGGGGCTCTGAGGCCCCCACGTCCTCTCCTGCTCTGTGTGTGTGTGCGCGTGTGTGTGTGTATGTGTGTGTGTGTGCGCACGTGTGTGTCTATGTGTGTGTATGTGTGTATGTGTGTGTATGTGTGTATGTGTGTGTATGTGTGTGTGCGTGTGTGTGTGTATGTGTGTGTATGTGTGTATGTGTGTGCGCGCGTGTATGTGTGTATGTGTATGCGTGTGTATGCGTGTGTGTATGTGTGTGTATGTGTGTGTGTCTGTATGTGTGTGTGCGCGTGCGTGTGTGTGCGTGCACGTGTGTATGTGTGTGTGCGTGTGTGTGTGTGTGCGTGTGTGCACGTGTGTGTATGTGTGTGTATGTGTGTGTGCGCGTGTGTGTGTGTGCGTGTGTGTGTGTGTGTGTGTGGTGCTGGGGATGGAACCCAGGGGCATTCTACCTCAGAGCTACACTCCCAGCCCTATTTTATTTGGAAATGGGGCCTCACAAAGTTGCTGAGGTTGGTGCTTTGTGGTTTTTGGGTTTTTTTGTTTTTGGTGGTACTGAGGATTGAACTCAGTTACTCTGAGCTATACCCTCCGCCCGATTTTATTTATTTTATTTTTTAATTTTTATTTATTTATTTATTTTGGTGGTATTGGGGTTCCTAGAAACCCTTTTACCTCTGGGCTACACTCCCAGACCTATTTTATATTATTTTTATTTGGAAACAGGGTCTCTTCAGCCAGCGAGGCTGACTTCGAACCTACGTAATCCTCCTGTCTCCACTTTGCAAGGGCAGGCATTACAAGTATGCGCCACCACGCCCAGCTATTTTATTTTATTTTATTTATTTATTTTTATTTATTTTTATTTTTTTGCAGGTCTGGGGATGAAACCCAGGGGGATTTGACCTCTGAGCTACACCCTTGCCCTATTTTTTATTCTTTTTTCTTTCTTTCTTTCTTTTCTTTTTTCTTTTTTTTTTTTCTTTTTTTTTTTTTTGGTGGTACTGGGGTTCCTGGAAGCCCTTCTACCTCCGGGCTATACTCCCAGACCTACTTTTACATTTTTATTTGGAAACAGGGTCTCCTAAGCCAGCACGCGCGGCTGGCTTCGAACCTGTGCGATCCTCCCGTCTCTGCCTCCCAAGCGCGGGGATCGCAAGCGTGCGCCACCACGCCCGGCATTTATTCTTTTTTCTAAAATACAGTCTCACTAAGTTGCAGGGGGCCTCACTAAGTAGCTGAGGCTGTCCGCGAACCACGATCCTCAGGTCTCGGCCTCCTGAATGCTGGGATTACAAGAGTGCACCACCACGCCTGGCTGTCTTTATTTTTTATTTTGAAACAGGGTCTAACTAAATTGCAGAGTATATCATGAGGTTGCTGGGACTGACCAAAAATTTGGTGATCTTCCTGCTTCCCAAATACTGAGATTATAAGCATGTGCCACCACACCCCACCCAAGGCAGGCTTTGAACCTGCAACTTTCCTATCTCAGCCTCCCTGGGATACACGCATACACCACCATGCCTGGCTATTTTTAATTATTTATTTATATTTATATTTTTAAAGTTTTGTGGCACTGGGGATTGAATCCAGGGACGTTTTACCTCTGAGCTACACTCCCAGCTCTATTTTATTTTTTATTTTAAAACAGAGTCTTAAGTCGGGCGTGGTGGCCCACGCTTGTAATCCCCGCGCTTGGGAGGCTGAGACAGGAGGATCGCACGGGTTCAAAGCCAGCCTCAGCTACTTAGTGAGGCTCTCAGCAACCTAGTGGGACCCTGTTTCCAAATAAAACATAAAAAAGGTCTGAGAGCATAGCCCAGTGGTAGAAAGCCTCTGGGTTCCACCCCCAGTACCACCAAAAAATAAAAATAAAAAATAAAAATAAAAAATAAAAATAAAAATAAAACAGAGTCTTACTAAGTTTCTGACAGCCTCATTAAATTGCTGAGGCTAGCTCTGAACCTGTGATCTTCCTATCTTAGCTTTCCAAGTACTGGAATTACAGGTGTGCATTACCACACCTGGTTCCTTTTTATTTTTTTATTTTAAATTTTTGTGTTACTGGGTTCTGAATCCAGGGGTATTCTACCTCTGAGCCACACCCCCAACCCTATCTTATTTTGAAACAGAGACTTGCTAAATTACTGAGAGTATCACTAAATTACTGAGACTGGCCTCGAACTTGCAATCCTCCTGTCTCAGCCTCCCAAGTACTGGGATTACAAGTGTGAGCCACTATGCCCAGTTTCCTGCACCTTTTAAAAACCTTGTTATCACTTGTTCCCACCCTCCAGCCTTCTCATGTCTCCCAAGCTCTGAGTATACATGTCTGTCCACACATACACTCATTGCCTCTGTGGCCCACCTCCAAGCCCAATCTGGTATTCATCCCTGAAAACCAAGCTATAGAAGCCCCTCTGTTACCTTGTCTGTTGAGGGAGAAGAGATTGATGAATAGATGGAAGGATGGAGAGAAGGATGGATGGGTGGATGGATGATAGATTGATGGAGAGATGGATGGATGGGTGGATGGATAATGGATGGAGAGATGGGTGGATGGATGGATAGATGGGTGGATGGATAATGGATAGAGAAATGGAGAGATGGATGGATGAATGGATGGATGGACGGATGGATAGATGGGTGGATGGATAATGGATAGAGAAAGGAGAGATGGATGGAGGGATGGGTGGATGGATGATAGATTGATGGAGAGATGGGTGGATGGATAATGGATGGAGAGATAGGTGGATGGATGGATGGATGGACGGATGGATAATGGATAGAGAAATGGAGAGATGGATGGATGGATGGATGGATGGATGGATGATAGTGCTGGGTACATTTAGCTGCTACTTTTCAGCCCAAGCCAAGGCTTGGAGGGACCAGGTTGTCTTGGTTTTCTCTTGCAGATCTTCCAGGACCATCCGCTGAAGGGACAATATTCCTCTGTGGTGGTAATGAAGCCCAAACCTCAGGGTCCCCTGCCCAACACGGCCCTCTTCTCCCTCGTGCTTATGGCCGGCACTTTCTTATTTGCCATGATGCTGCGCAAGTTCAAGAACAGCTCCTACTTCCCCGGCAAGGTCAGCAGAGCCTCTGCCGCCGCCTGCCTCACGCTGCCCACCCCAGCCCAAAGCCTGCCCGCCCGGCATCCCTGGGCCCTCAGCTCCCCTCTGCCCCAGATCCCCGCTTCCAGTCCCACACCTCCCCAGCGCCTCCTCATCCAGGCCTGTCTCCCCTCAGAAGGAGCCCAGGATGGTTCTCGGGAGGGAGAAGCTGGGGCTGGAGCCGGGGAGGAAGGGAGGCAGATCTGGTTGGGGGGGGACAGGCCACTCGATGCAGTGGATCCCTTGGGAAGAGCGCCCCCCCCCGAGTAAAGTGGGGCAGGAGAGAAGACACGGGGGAGCGAGAGGGCACTGAAAACGGGTCCCCTCATCTTCCCCCAGGTGCGTCGGGTGATCGGGGACTTCGGGGTTCCCATCTCCATCCTCATCATGGTCCTCGTGGATTCCTTCGTCAAGGACACCTACACCCAGGTGACACCCCCTTTCAGCCCTCCCCCCATGACGGCCCCCTTCCTCATTTTCTTCTCCTTGCAAGCCCCTTCCCAGAACAGCTTGTCCCAACCTGAAGCCAGCTAGAACTGCCTCTACTCCATCCCTGCCTCCCCCTGGAGCCCCATTCTCTTTTCACAGCCCCAGAAGACCCCTCTAGCTAGACAGACGCCCTCTTTACTCCTTAGCCCTGGGCAGTAGGGAAGAGTCTGCTTTGAGCCAAGGCAGATCTGGGTATGGATCTCAGCTCTGCCACCCATATCTGTGTGATGCGGGGCAAGCTCCATGGCCTCTCTGATCCTGTTTCTCGACTATAAATTGGGGAATGAGAAGGTATATGCAAAGGGCCTACTGCATTAACTGGGCACAGAGGAAGCATTCCTTACGTCCAAGTACCCTAACCCACCGCCTGACCCCCAGGCCCCGGCTCCCCTCCCCCTCCTCTCCCCAGGCCCCGCCCCTGCTGTCCTCACCAGCCCCCCTCCTCCTACAGAAACTCTCAGTGCCTGATGGCCTCAAGGTGTCCAACTCCTCAGCCCGGGGCTGGGTCATCCACCCGCTGGGCTTGTATTCTGAGTTCCCCACCTGGATGATGTTTGCCTCTGCCCTGCCTGCCCTGCTGGTCTTCATACTCATCTTCCTTGAGTCTCAGATCACCACGTAAGAGCCGGGTGGGGGCAGAGGCAGGAGTGATGGGAGGTCAGGTCGTGTGGCGCCCGAATGGCATCACTAGGAGAGCTCTTTTCAAGACAATGCAAAAATGAGAACCATGAAATTCAGTGCAGGATCAGGCAAAGCCCCCTGAACCTGAAGCTTCATTAGCTTCAGGAAATCAAGGCCTGAAGTCTCAAAACGGGCCAGAGGAAGGGAGTCTGGAACAGGAGGAAAACTGAGGTGCAGACAGACCCAGTGTGCAGAAGAAAGGAGGGGCCGGGGTGGGGCTCACGGGACCCTGTCCTGTCCCCAGGCTGATTGTGAGCAAACCCGAGCGCAAGATGATCAAGGGCTCCGGCTTCCACCTGGACCTGCTGCTGGTCGTGGGCATGGGCGGGGTGGCCGCCCTCTTTGGGATGCCCTGGCTCAGCGCCACCACCGTGCGTTCCGTCACCCACGCCAACGCCCTCACGGTCATGGGCAAAGCCAGCGCCCCGGGGGCTGCGGCCCAGATCCAGGAGGTCAAGGAGCAGCGTATCAGCGGGCTCTTGGTCTCGGTGCTTGTGGGTAAGTGAGGACTGGCCCCCAAACCCAGCCCAGCCCTGCCCCGAGGACCCAGGCCCCCACACACCCATTGTGCCCTCTCCCCAGCATCAGCAGCCCACACAGGGAGGGCACCTTGGCGGGGGAGGTAGGGGCCTCCTGTGTGAGCTGTGGGCTCCCGTCCTGCCCTCAGCTAACTCTGCGTTCCTCCTGCTCTCCAGGCCTCAGTTTCCCTTCTGTCCAGTCAAAGGGCTCACTAGATGCCCCTGAATTCTCTTCTAGCTCAGCTGCTAGGACTAGCACGTGGGGTAACACTCCAGCGTGGAGGAGAGCAGAGGAAGGGCCTCTGGGTTCCATCTAGTTCTAGAGATGGGTCAAGGCGTTCAGTGTGGGCAAGACTATGGTTACCGACCAAAAGGTCAGGGAAGTTTCCTTTTTTAAACAATTCCTTCCTGCCGGGCCTGGTGGAGCACACTTATAATCCCAGTACTTGGGAGGCTGGGACCAGGAGGATTGCAGGTTCACGGCCAGCCTAAGCAACTTGTGAGGCCCTCTGCAACTTAGTGAGACCTTGTTTCAAAATAAAAATAAAATAGAGTCGGGCGTGGTGGCACACGCTTGTAATCCCAGCATTTGGGAGCCTGAGACAGGAGGATCACAGTTCACGGACAGCCTCAGCTACTACATAGTGAGGCCTTTTGCAACTCAGTGAGACCCGGTTTCAAAATAAAGAATAAAAAATAGGGCAGGGAGTGTAGCTCAGAGGTTGAATGCCCCTAGGTTCCATCCCTAGACCCACAAAAAAAAAAAAAAAAAAAAGAATAAAAAATAGGGCTGGGGATGTTGCTTGAAGGTAGAATGCCCCTGGGTTCCATCCCAAGTACTGCAAAAATAAAAAATAAAAATAAAAATAAAATAGGACTGGGGTATAACTCAGAGGTAGAATGTCCCTGGGTTCAATACCCAGGTCTACACACACATAAAAAAAAAAAAAAAAAACTTACTTACTTACTTACTTTCTTTCTTTCTTTTCTTTTCTTTTCTTTTCTTTCCCTAGGGATTGAACCCAGGATTGCACACATGCTTTCCTCTGATATACAGTTCCAATCCCAAGGAAGTCCTTTTCTTTTCTTTCTTTCTTTCTTTCTTTCTTTCTTTCTTTCTTTCTTTCTTTTTTCTTTTCTTTTCTGTACTGGGAATTAAACCCAGGGGCATTCTACCTCCAAGCTATACCCCCAGCCCTATTTTTTTATTCATTTATTTTGAAACAGAGTCTCATTAAGTTGCAGAGAGCCTCACTAAGTAGCTGAGGTTGGCCCCAAACCCATGATCCTCCTGTCTCCAAGGAAGTCTCTTAAAGGAGAAAAAGTTGAGATTATTTGGAGGTTCAGGATTTGGATAGGCGGAGGATGGTGGGGATATTCAGGACTGGGGTAAGAAGAAAGGTGTGTTCCTCTGACCTCAGCAACCCCCACTTGGTTAAGAGTGTGGGCTAAGCTGGGCGTGGTGGTGCAGGCTTGTAATCCTAGTGCTTGGGAAGCTGGATAGGAGATTGCAGGTTCGAGGACAGTCTCCGTACTTTAGTGAGGTTCTCAGCAACCTAGTAAGACCCTGCTTCCAAATAAGAAATAAAATCAGTCTGGGGATGTAGCTCAGAGGTAGAATGCCTCTAGGTTCAATTCCCAGTAATAATAATAATAATAATAATAATAATAATAATAATAATAATAAAAGAGAGGAGGAAGAGGAAGAGTGTGTGGGCTGGAAGCAAGCAGGCAGGAGTGTGGTTCTTGCTAGCTGTGTGGCCTTAGGCAGGTTGACTACCTCTCTAAGTCAGCGTCCACATCTGCAAAATGGAATTAACACCTGTTTAGAAGACCACCGAGCTGGGCATGGTGGCACAAGGTTTTAATCCCAGTACTTGGGAGGCTGAGACCGGAGGAGCGCGGTTGGCTGGTGGCCAGCCTCAGCTACTTAGTGAGGCCCTCCGCAACTTAGTGGGACCCTGTTTCAAAAGAAAGAACAAAAAATAGGGCAGGGGGTGTAGCTCGGAGGTAGAATGCCCCTGGATTCCATCCCCAGTACCATACACACAAAAAGATGACCCACAGAAAAAGTCCACAGGGTACCACGATTTCATTCATAGCCCCAAAAAGAGGCTCAGCCCTGCCGGTGCGCACCCCCAGGTGACCTTGGGCTGAGAGCACACGGTCCTCCCCACAGGCCTGTCCATCCTCATGGAGCCCATCCTGTCCCGCATCCCCCTGGCTGTGCTGTTCGGCATCTTCCTCTACATGGGAGTCACGTCTCTCAGCGGCATCCAGCTCTTTGACCGCATCTTGCTTCTGTTCAAGCCACCCAAGTACCACCCCGATGTGCCCTTCGTCAAACGGGTACAGGGCCGGCTGCCCCGCTGGGTGGGTGGGTGGGGGCTGGAGCGGGGCAGGCACTGACCCCAGCCCCCTGCAGGTGAGGACCTGGCGCATGCACGTGTTCACGGGCATCCAGATCATCTGCCTGGCCGTGCTGTGGGTGGTGAAGTCCACAAAGGCCTCGCTGGCCCTGCCCTTCGTCCTCATCCTCACCGTGCCCCTGCGGCGCTTCCTGCTGCCCCTCATGTTCAGCAAGCTGGAGCTGCAGTGTGTGAGTGTTGGCCTGGGGAGGGTGGGCGTGGTGATGCACACCCACAACCCTAGTACATAGGAGGCTGAGATGGGAGGATCGCTGGTTCTCAGCTAGCCTCGGTAACTTAGTGAGACCCTCGGCAACTTAGTGAGAACTTGCTTCAAAATAAAATAGGATGGAGCCGGGCGTGGTGACGCACGCTTGTAATCCCAGCATTCAGGAGGCTGAGACCAGAGGATCGCGGTTCGCGGACAGCCTCAGCTACTCAGTGAGGCCCTTTGCAACTTAGTGAGACTGTTTCAAAATAAAGAATAAAGCCGGGCGTGGTGGCGCACGCTTGTAATCCCACGCTTGGGAGGCAGAGACAGGAGGATTGCACAGGTTCGAAGCCAGCCTCAGCTACTTAGTGAGGCTCTCAGCAACTTAGTGAGACCCTTTTTCTAAATAAAATACAAAATGGGTCTGGGAATATAGCCCAGAGGTAGAAGGCCTCTGAGTTCCATCCTCAGAACCACAAAAAAAAAAAAAAAAAAAAAAAAAAAAAAAAAAAAAAAATATATATATATATATATATATATATATATATATATATATATGAAAGAAAGAAAGAAAGAGAAAAAATAGGGCAGGGGGTATAGCTCAGAGGTCAAATGTTCCATCTCCAGATTCGCAAATAAATAAATAAATACATTAATTAATTAATTTAAAAAATAGGATGGGGATGTAGCTCAGAGGTTCAATTCCATATACCACTAGATATAAATAAAAAAGAATAACTGGGTCTGTGCTCCACAGAGCCGCCCAACCCCTGAGCAGCGAATCTGAGGTCTTCCAAATCACTTGGGACAGAGTTGGATGAACAGAATTCTTCCACCCTGTGACATGGGTCCCTGAGAGGCTGCCCTGGCAAGAGACCCCCCACTTGCCCTCCACAGCTCCTCCCTGGCTGGGATGCCAGAGACCCAGAACCCCATGCCCTTTGAGAACTGCTTGTCTAGATCAACCCTAGGGGCTGGGGACAGCACAGAAGTTGTCCAAGGTCCAAAGACAGCCAGACTCTCCCCTACTCCAGAGGCACCTCTAGGCAGCCGGGAGGGCTCGTGGGCCTGGGTCTCTTACCCTCCCTCTCTCCTCCCGGCCCCTCCAGCTGGACTCAGACGAAGCTAAGCCCACCTTCGACGAAGAGGAAGGTCGCGATGAATACGACGAAGTTCCCATGCCAGTGTGAGGGGCGGGCCCAGGCCAGACTCCTCCCAAAGGCAGGAGGCGGGGCGGGCAAGCGCCTGCTGGCTGTGTGACCTTGGGCACACCCCTCATCTTTCCAGCTTCCACTTCCTCTTCTGGAAAAAGGACACATTCATAATAATACCCACTTAAGGAGCCGGCTTGGAGTCGCAGGCTTGTAATCCTAGCAATTTGGGAGGCTGAGACAGGCGGATCAGGGTTCACAGCCAGCCTCAGCTACTACTTAGTGAGGCTCCCCGCAACTTAGTGAGACACTGTTTCAAAATAAAGAATAAAAATAATAGGGCTGGGTGTGTAGCTCGGAGGTAGAATGCCCCTGGGTTCCATCTTCAGTACCGATAAAAAAAAAAAAAGATACTATCCACATAAGGGGCGGTCACTGAGGACCAGACATAGGGTGAAAAAGGTCTCCAGCGAGCATCCGCTTCCTACCAGCGTCCACACACCTGCTGAGGGCCCTGTGGACACAGGGGGCTGAGAGGAGACCCTGCCCTGGGGGGGGGGGCTGTGCACAGTCTTTTCTAGGTTTGGATGGGATGGAGGGAGGATGGGAAGTTATGGGAGACAGAGAGGGGAGGGAGGCTTGTAATTTATTTACTGCGTATTTTCTAAGAGCTTTTATTGTACTTTGGCTTCATACATGCACCCACCCAAGCCCACACCAGAGACCCACTGTCCCTAACCCTAGCCAAACTAAACCAGGGGAAAACCCAGATTCTGCCATGTTGGGGTAAGGGACTGTGGCCATTGCCAGAACAGGGGATAAGTCTATTTTTTTTAGAAAACAAAAATATAAAAAGGGTCAAAAAAGCTGGGCGTGGTGGCGCACGCTTGTCATCCCAGCATTCGGGAGACTGAGATAGGAGGATCATGGTTCACGGACAGCCTCAGCTACTTAGGCCCTTTGCAACTCAGCGAGACCTTGTTTCAAAATGAAGAATAAAAAATAGGGCTGGGGGTGGAGCTGGGAGGTAGAATGCCCTGGGTTCCATCCCTAGTACCGCAGAAAAATAAATAAATAAATAAATAAATAAATAAAATAAAACAAAAAGGGTCGAAAAGATGGAAAACTGTAAGAAATGAGAGACACGAGCGTCTGAGAGACTGAAAGGAGTGGCTGCTGCTGGCTCCCATGGGGAGGCTCCTCTGGGAAGGGCCCTGACAGCCACCACCTCAGTTTCCTTATCTGTAGAGAAAAAAAAAAAAAAAAGGAGGGGAGGGGGATGTCAATGGTACCTACCTTGTAGGGGTGTTAAGGATGAAATGAGCCCGGGTAGGGCAGCTACGGGGAGGTCCTCTGCCTGGGGGGCGGCCTGTCCCTCCCAGCTCCCAGAGCCACGCCACACCCTTCCCTGGAAGCTTGGGAATAGATTTGCCAATAAATGTGTCTGTGTCAGAGGACGCCCTGGTTTGAATTCCCTTTCCTAGAGTTGGGGGCTGTGGGGGGGTCATGGCAAGTGTGCTGTGAAGCAGACACCACTGCAGCTGGAGGGGGAGCGGGGTGGGGCTCTGAGCCCAGGTGCAAAGAGGAACAAGGGCCCAGAGCAGGAGGAGAGGAAGAGGAGAATAGCCCCAGGGCAGCCTCCCTCTCTGGAAGAGCAAGACCTGTGAGTGGGAAGAGGGGCTGTAAGACCTTTCCCCTGTGGGTCCCTAAGTCCCTTTACATCTAGTATGTATGTATGTATGTATGTATGTATGTATGTATGTATGTATGTACTGGTACTGGGGATTGAACCCAGGGGCATTCTACCTTCAGGCTATACCCCCATACTCTTTTTATATTTATTAATTTAGTTAATTATTTTGTGGGACTAGGAATTAAACCAAGGGGCATTCTACTGCTGAGCTACACTCCTAGCACTATTTTATTTTTTATATTTATTTATTTTGTGGTATTAGAGATTGAACCCAGGGTCATTCTACCTCTCATCTACACCCCCAGACCTATTTTATTTATTTATTTATTTATTTATTTATTTATTTATTTATTTATTTATTTTGGTGGTACTGGGGTTCCTGGAAGCCCTTCTACCTCCAGGCTACACTCCCAGACCTATTTTTATATTTTTATTTGGAAACAGGATCTCTTAAGCCAGAGCAAGCAGCTGGCTTTGAACCTGCGCGATCCTCCTGTCTCTGCCTCCCAAGCGCGAGGATTACAAGTGTGCGCCACCACGCCCAGCTTATTATTTTTTTAAACAGGGTCTTGCGCCGGGTGTGGTGGAGCACGCTTGTAATCCCCACTCTTGGAGGCTGAGACAGGAGGATCACGCAGGTTCAAAGCCAGCCTTGCTGGCTTAAGAGACCCTGTTTTCAAAAAAATATATAAAATAGGTCTGGGAGTGTAGTCTGGAGTTAGAAGGGCTTCCAGGAACCAGTACCACCAAAAAAAAAAAAAAATAGGGTCTTGTTAGGTTGCTGATAATCTATCTGTGTTGCAGAGGCTGTTCTTGAACCTGTGATCCTCCTGTGTCAGCTTTCCAGGTACTGAGAGTATAGGCATGGAGCCATCATGCCCGGCTCTATTTTTTTATTTTAAAATAGGAGCTCAAGCTGTGCATGGCGGCCCACGCTTGTAATCCCAGTACTTGGGAGGCTGAGATGGGAGGAGTGCAGGTTCACGGCCAGCCTCAGCTCCTTAGTGAGGCCCTCCACAACTTGGTGAGACCCTGTTTCAAAATAAAGAAGAAGAAAAAAAAAAAAAAACAGGGCTGGGGGTATAGCTTGGAGGTAGAATGCCCCTGGATTCGATACCCAGTTTCACAAAAAAATAAAATAAAATAGGGTCTCACTAAGGTGCTAAGGGCCCTGTTAAGCTGCTGAGGCTGGCCTCGAACCTGTAATCAATCCTTCTGTCTTAGCCTCCCAAGTAATGGGTTTCTAGGCATGCGCCACCATACCTGGCTTTTTCTTCCTTCTTTCTTTCTTTCTTCCTTTCTTTCTTTCTTTCTTTCTTTCTTTCTTTCTTTCTTTCTTTCTTTCTTTCTTCTGCAGTACTAGACCCAGGGTCTCATGCACCCCAAGTCCCTTTGAATCGGTCAACTCTACCTTGCATTCAGCAAGCTGGAGTGCACTTTTGGAAGCAATCACCCTGGAAAACTAGGGTACAGAGAAGGAACGTGGCTCGCTGAGGCCCACAAGAATAGTCAGTCTCTCTCTCTCTCTCTCTCTCTCTCTCTCTCTCTCTCTCCCTTTCAGTGCTGGGTTCAAATCCAGGGCCTCTTACATGGGCAGCCAGCACTCCACTGAGCTACACCTGCAGCCCAGAATACCATCTCCTGAACACTTCCAACAGTCCTAGGGGGCCGCTGGGCCCCATGTCACCCACCTTAGGGAAAGAAGGTCCAGACCTAATCCCTGCCCAACCTTCAGCGCGAGGTCAGTGCAGGCTGGGCCGCCTGGCTTCCTTCCCTGGATCTATATTTACTTGCTGCTGTCCCCAGCTGACCCTCCCGGGCTGGCCAGGGCAAAAGGCGGGGACGGAACGCGGTCCCCAGAGCCCACCTCTCACACAGGGCGCTGCGTTTTCCCCTGGCCCTGGCTCCAGGGCGGACCCTCCACTCCCTACCTCCAAGTACTGGAAAGCCAACCTTTGGGACAGGCCCTCCCAGGCTCAGGCACAGGCCCTTAGGCCAGGCCACGGCAGCACAGCTGCTTTTAGGGCCCTGCTTCCTGTAGAGCCTGTTTTTTTTTTTTTTTTTTTTTTTTTTTTGGTGGTACTGGGGGTGGAACCCAGAGGCTTTCTACCTCCGGGCTATATTCCCAGGCCTTTTTTATATTTTATTTGGAAACAGGGTCTCACTAAGTTGCTGAGAGCCTCACTAAGTAGCTGAGGCTGGCTTCGAACCTGTGTGATCCTTCTGTCTCAGCCTCCCGAGCGCGGGGATTACAAGTGTGCGCCACCACGCCCGGCTCAGAGCCTGTTCTTAAACATCCTTCCCACCTCCTGAGGGAGGAACCGCTCGCCACAGCTGTGCTTAGAGAAGCACTTGCTTCTTGGTTTGAGAGACAAATTCTTGCACCTGTGTGCGTGTGTGTGTGCGTGTGTGTGTGTGTGTGTGTGTGTGTGTGTGTGTGTGTGAATGGTTTTTTTTTTTTTTTTTTTTTGGTGGTACTGGGGATGGAACCCAGGGGCCTTCTACCTCCAGGCTACACTCCCAGCCCTATTTTATATTTTTATTTGGAAACAGGGTCTCTTCAGCCAGCTGAGGCTGGCTTTGAACCTGCGCGATCCTCCTGTCTCAGCCTCCTAAACCCGGGGATTAGAAGCGTGGGCCACCACGCCCGGCAATGTTAATGGGGACTGACAGGAATATTTGCCTCTGAGTTACAACCTCAACCCTATCTATCTATCTATCTATCTATCTATCTATCATCTATCTATCTATTTTGAAACTGCTTCGGCTTCAGGGGGTGTGGTGGCATATTCATGTAATCCCAGTACTTGGGAGTCTGAGATAAGGAGGATCTTAGGTTTGAGGCCAGCTTCAACAAGCTGAAACCTTGTTTCAAAATAAAAGATATGCTGGGCATGGTGGCGCATGCTTCTAATCCCAGCATTTGGGAGGCTGAGACAAGAGGATCGCGGTTCGCAAGACAAGCTCAACTACTTAGGTCCTTTGCAGCTCAGTAAGACCTTGTTCCAAAAGAAAGAATAAAAACTAGGGCTGGGGCTGGGCGTGGTAGCACACGCTTGTAATCCCTGCGTTTGGGAGGCAGAGACAGGAGGATCGCACAGGTTCGAAGCCAGCCGCGCTGGTTTAAGAGACCCTGTTTCCAAATAAAAATATAAAATAGGTCCGGGAGTATAGCCCAGAGGTAGAAGAGCTTCCAGGAATCCCAGTACCAAAAAAAAAAAAAAAAAAAAAAATAGGGCTGGGTGTGTATCTTGGAGGTAGAACACCTCTGGGTTCCATCCTCAGTACCGCAAATAAATAAATAAATAATATAAATAAATAAATAATATAAATAAATAAAAATAAAATAGAGTTAGGAGTGTAGCTTGGAGATAAAATGCCCCTAAATTCAAAGCACCCGTACAGAAAGAAAGAGGGAAGGAGGGAGAGGGAAGGAAGGAAGGAAGGTAGGTTGGTCTTGCTAAGTTATTAAAGGTCTCGTTTCTTGTTACCTCCACCCTGAGCCAGCGCCTGGAGCTGGACAGGGCCAGGCTGGACCCTGGTGGAGTCCTGGGAGCGCTGGTGCTCCGCAGGCCCAGGGACCGGCAGCATCACCAGGACTTGGGAGCTTGCAGAATCTCAGGCCCTGCCCCAGAATCAGTGATAAGAACCCTCCTTTTAAACAGATCCCCGGGCCATCTGTATGCACAAACCAGTGGAGGAATCCTGGTTTTAGGAAATGGGAGCTCTGAACCCAAAGCTGCTTCACAAAGCTTTCTATGAAAGCTAAGAACTAGAGAGCCCAAAGACTCAGAAAGAGGCCAGCAGCTAGTAAATTACAGTGAATTATCCCACATCAACAAAATGGGTGCCTTCAAAGGAATAATTATGAAGAAGCCATTGGGTCAACTTGGTGCAATCATATGATCCTGGGTCTCTGAGGCCAGCCCTGTGATTCAGAAGGAGTGGGAAACAGAACCCAGCCCCACGCTCGGTTAAATGCACGTGTGAAAGAGCTGATGGTTCTCTTCTCACAGTGTTATGAGGGGATAGAATGACGAGCCATCACTAGAGGCGCAGCCCAGGGCTGCAGCCAGTGGCCAGAAATTCATTCCTATGGGCTGGGGTGTGGCTCAGTGGTAGAGTCCAGCATGTGCAAGGCCCTGGGTTTAATCCCCAGCATGGCAAAAAAATAAATGCCAGACTTCTTTTTTTTTTTTTTTACTAGAAATTTTGAGCCCAGGGGCATCCTGATGCCTACAAGCTACATCTCTAGCCATTTTCTTTTCTTTTCTTTTCTTTTTTTTTTTTTTTTTTGTGGGTATGGGGATGAAACCCAGGGGAATTTGACCTCTGAGCTACACCCCCTGGCCTATTTTTTATTCTTTTATTTTGAAACAGGGTCTCACTAAGTTGCAGAGGACCTAAGTAGCTGAGGCTGTCCGCGAACCACGATCCTCCGTTCTCAGCCTCCCGAATACTGGGATTACAAGCATGCGCCACCACGCCTGGCACCATTTTCTCTTTTTATATTTGTTTTGTAATAGGATCTCGCTAGGTTGCTGAGAGCCTTGCTAAGTTGCTGAGGCTGGCCTCAAACCTATGACTCTCCTGTCTCAGTACTGGCATTACAGGTGTGCACCACCTGGGTTCTTATTCTCTTAGTCCTCATGACAACCCTTTGCTGAAGGTTCCAGCCCACTCTACCAAGGATGAAATGAGAGCCCAGAGAATATAAAAAACGGGCCCTTTGTCAAATAACTTCTTTTTTTTTTGGCGGGTCTGGGGATGGAACCCAGGGGCATTCCACCTCTGAGCTACACCCCCTGCCCTATTTTTTTTAATTCTTTATTTTGAAACCGGTCTCACTGAGTTGCAAAGGGCCTCACTAAGTAGCTGAGGCTGTCTGCGAACCGCGATCCTCCGGTCTCAGCCTCCCAAATGCTGGGATTACAAGCTTGCGCCACCACACCTGGCTGTCAAATGACTTCTAAGAGATGGCGTGGGATTCAAACATACCAGTGTTTGACCACAGAGCCTGACTTCCACGGCTGCCTCGTTGCTATGGCCTAAATGTTTATGTCCCCCTAAAATTCACATGTTCAAATTTAAATACCAAACTGACGCTATTGAAAGGTGGATAGCCAGGTGTGGTGGCCCACGCTTGTAACCCCAGCATTTGGGAGGCTGAGACAGGAGGATCACGGTTTGCAACTAGCCTTAGCTACTTAGGCCCTCTGCAACTCAGTGAGACCCTGTTTCAAAATAAAGAATAAAGGCCGGGCATGGTGGCGCACGCTTGTAATCCCCGCACTTGGGAGGCAGAGACAGGAGGACTGCGCAGGTTCGAAGCCAGCTGCACTGGCTTATGAGACCCTGTTTCCAAAAAAATAGGTCTGGGAGTGTAGCCCGGAGATAGACAGGCTTCCAGGAACCCCAGTACCATGAAAGAAAGAAAGAAAGAAAGAAAGAAAGAAAGAAAGAAAGAAAGAAAGAAAGAAAGAAAGAAAGAAAGAAAGAAAGGAAGGAAAAAAAATAGAGCTAGGGGTGTAGCTCAGAGGTAGAATGCTCCTGGGTTCCATCCCCAGCACCCCCCCCACACACACACACACAAGTGAGACCTTTGGGAGGCGATGAAGTCAGGAGACTCCACCCTTGTGACTGGGATTGATGCCTTTATTATCATTTTGTGTGGGGGTAATCTGGGGACTTGACCCAGGGGCATTCTACCTCCAAGCTACACCCCCACCCCAATTTTATTATTTTATTTTGAAACAGCGTTCCATTAAGCAGTGGAAGGCCTCACCAAGTAGCTGAAGCTGACCGTGAGCCTGTAATCCTCCTGTTTCCGCTTCCTAAATACTGGTAGTACAAGCATGCATCACCATGCCCAGCTTGGTTCATGCTTTTACAGAAGAGGCCTCAACTGGGCACAGTGGTGTACAACTGTAATCCCAGCTACTCAGGAGACTGACACAGGAGAACTGCCAGCTTGAGGCCAGTCTGGACAACTTAGTAAGATTCTCCAGAAATAAAAATAAAAAGGCCTGCTAATGGCCAGGCGTGGTGGCGCACGCTTGTAATCCTAGCATTTGGGAGGCTGAGACAGGAGGATCGCGGTTCACGGACAGCCTCAGCTACTACTTAGTGAGGCCCTTTGCAACTCAGTGAGACCCTGTTTCAAAATAAAGAAGAAGCCGGGCGTGGTGGCGCACGCTTGTAATCCCCGTGCTTGGGAGGCGGAGACAGGAGGATCGTGCTGGTTCGGAGCCAGCCACGCTGGCTTAAGAGACCCTGTTTCCAAATAAAAAGTTAAAAAATAGGTCTGGGAGTGTAGCCTGTGGGAGTGTATCCCGGAGGTAGAAGGGCTTCCAGGTACCCCAGTACCACCAAAAAAAAAAATAAATAAAAATAATAAAAAACAATAAAGAAGAAAAACTAGGGGGTGTAGAATACCCCTGGGTTTCATCCCCAGTACCGCAGAAAAAAAATTAAAAATTAAAAATAATTCTGTTTTGGGCAGGGGGCATAGCTCGTTGGTAGAGGGGGTGTTTAGTATGAGAAAGGCCCTGGTTTGATTCCCAGTACCACGAGAAAAAAGAAATGAAAAGGAAAGGAAGAAAATTTCTGTTGTTTTTATTTATGTATTTATTTATTTATTTTTGCAGTACTGGAGATGGAACCCAGGGGCATTCTACCTCCAAGCGACATCCCCATTCCTATTTTTTATTCTTTATTTTGAAACAAGGTCTCACTGAGTTGCAAAGGCCTCACTAAGTAGCTGAGGCGGTCAATGAACCACAATGCTCCTTTCTCAGCCTCCCGAATGCTGGAATTACAAGACTGTACCACCATGCCTGGCTCTGTTGTTTCTGAATTACCCAGTCTAAAGCCGGGCGTGGTGGCCCACGCTTGTAATACCCGTGCTTGGGAGGCAGAGACAGGAGGATCGCGCAGTTTCGAAGCCAGCCACACTGGCTTAAGAGACCCTGTTTCGAAAATAAAAAGTATAAAATAGGTCTGAGAGTGTAGCCTGGAAGTAAAAGGATTTCCAGGAATCCCAGTACCACCAAAATAAATAAGTAAGTAAATAAAATAATAAAAAAAAAAAAGGTCGAGCCGGCACGCCTGCCCCCAGGAAGGTTCGGGCCAGGCTGCAGGGCCCTGGGCCCCTGGGCGGGAGTCAAGTGGGGCACGCCTGGCCCCCAGAAGGACCGAGCCGGGCCGCAAGGCCCTGGGCCCCTGGGCGGGGATCGAGCAGGGCACACCTGGCCCCGGAAGGACTGGGCCGGGCTGCAGGGCTCTGGGCCCCCCAGGTGGGGTCAAGCAGGCACGCCTGCCCCCAGGAAGGTTCGGGCTGGGCCCCAGGGCCCTGGGCCCCCAGGCGGGTGTTGAGTGGGGCATGCCTGCTCCCTGGAAGGTCCGGAGGTCCGGGCCATAAGGCCCTGGGCCCCGGGTGGGGGACGGGCAGCCTGGCCTGCCCCCAGGAAGGCATGGTGTCAGGCAGGAGGCTGAGCCCAAGTTCCGGGAGGCCCAGTACCAAACAGGAGACCTAACCGCGGGTACAGAGGAACTCAGCTCTGCTGTGCTATAGCAGGCAGTGGTGCGCTTAGAACAGCAGAAACTGCTCTGCACGGTGAGACTGTTGAACTCCGCTTTTGGAAGCGAGGAAAGAAACAAAACTAATTGCTACCGAGTGCCTGATAGCCACAACTTCCTCAAACCACACAAACTGTCTTCTCTTATTTAAAAAAAAAAAAAAGGAAAAGAAAAGAAAATATTGGAGAGGGGTCAAGATGGCCGCGGCAGAAGCCAGGGTACTGGAGATGCAGACAAAACATATCCATCTGAACTGGAACTTTTGGAAAAATTCCCCACGAAAGAGGACTGCTTCTCCTCTACATCCTTAAGAATCCTGGACATCACCTCTAAGGAGAGAGTGTAGTGGAGACCTAGGAGGAAGGCGGTGTGGGCAGCAGTGGCCGCGATGGCGGTGGAGGCTTGTATTTGGGAGAGGCAGAGATCGGATCCAACCTACCCTGATCTTCTGAAGAAATTACTCCAAAGGTGGAATGCTACCGTCGCGCATGCTTAGGAACACTGGACAACATGCAGTGTGGGAAAATAGCTTGGGAAAGATTTGAAATGGTGGAGGCAGCGCCAATGGCAGCGGCCAGTACTCAGGGGAGGCAGAGTTCTGATGCAACACACCTGGAACTTTTGAAGAAATAACCACAGAGGCAGAATGCTACCACCACGCACCTCGGGAAAGTGGGACAACCTTCTGGGTGAAGAGGGTGCTCAGATCAGAGCCTGCTGAGGGGTTAGGCCAGTTCCGGGGCCAGTGAGGCCGGGATCGGAGCCTGCCACGAGGCAAGGGCAGTGCTGGGGCCTCTGAGGCTGGGATCGGAGCCTGCCAAGGGGTAAGTCTGGTGCCGTTGCCAGAGAGGCCGGGATTGGAGCCTGCCGTGAGGCAAGGCCGGTGCTGGGGCCTCCAAGGCCAGGATAGGAGCCTGCCGAGGGGTTAGGCTGGCCCCAGGGTCAGCAAGGCCGGGATCGGAGCCTGCCGTGAGGCAAGGCCGGTGCTAGGGCTTCCGAGGCCGGGATCAGAGCCAGCTGAGGGGTTAAGCTGGTGCGGGGGCCAGCAAGGCTAGGATTGGGGCCTCCCATGAGGCAAGGCTGTTGCTGGAACCAGCGAGGTCGGGATCAGAGTCCTCCCGGTGGCCAGGCCTCTACTGGGGATGTCAAGAGTGGGATTGGAACTTGCAATGCGGCATGCACAGAGAAATATCACAGAAAGTAAAAACTAGATGCTTCCCCTAACAAAATCTAGGAGGAAAGGGATAACAGGAGGAGGTTGAGTTGTAGAAAGGACCCTATAGAGAAGCAATTAAGGTGACCATTTATTTATTTTTTTGATCATTATTAGACTTTATATAATTATATCTCTACATATTTATATGTGTGCATCATTATATAATGATAAAGAGATTAATTCAGTAAGAGGATATAACAATTATAGGTATATATGAACCCAGAGCACCCAAAATACATAAAGCAAATATTATTAGATCCAAAGGGATACTATAATATAATAATAGTTGTATTTTTTAAAATTTATTTTTATTGGTGCATTGTAATCATACATCACATTGGAATACAAGACTTGAGAGGATATACAAGCACACATCATCCAATTAGCCCTCATCCAGTCCCCATCCCATTCCCTCCCCCTCCCTCCATCCCATGCTTGTTTGGTGATTAACTTTGATACATATGTTTATGTACCTCCTGCTTTTTAAAGAGGCTTCATCCTCCCTTATTCCATACCCTCTGATTGGTCACCTTAATTGCTTCACTATAGGGCCCTTTCTATAGCTCGACCACTTCCTGTTGCCCCTTTCCTCCTAGTTATTGCTGATTAGGGGAAGCATCTGGTTTTAATTTTATGCGATATTTCTCTGTGCATGCCGCGTTGCAAATACCGATCCCACTCTTGACGGCCCCAGTTGTGGCCTAGCTACCTGGTGGACTGATCCAGACCTCGCTGACTCAAGCAGTGGCCTTGCCTCGTGGGAGGCCCCGATTCTGGTCTCGCTGGCCCCGACACTGGCCTAACCCCTCAGCTGGCTCCGATCCCCGCCTCAGAGGCCTCAATAGTGGCCTTGCCTCACGGAAGACTCCGATGTCAGCCAGTGGCCCCGGCACCAGCCTAACCCCTCAGCAGGTTCCGATCCTGGCCTCGGAGGCCCCAGCACCGGCCTTGCCTCACAGCAGGCTCCGATCCCGGCCTCGCTGGCCCCAGCACCGGCCTAAACCCTCAGCAGGCTCTGATCCCGGCCTCGGAGGCCTCAATAACTTCCTTGCCTCACGGAAGGCTCCAATGCCGGCTGTTGGCCCCAGCACCAGCCTAACCTCTCAGCAGGCTCCGATCCTGGCCTCGGAGGCCCGAGTAGCGGCCTTGCCTCACAGCTGGCTCCGATGCCGGCCATTGGCCCTTGTACCAGCCTAACCCCTCGGCAGGCTCCGATCCCGGCCTTGGAGGCCCCAGCACCGGCCTTGCCTCAAGGCAGGCTCCGATCCCGGCCCTGTTGGCCCCGGCACTGGCCTAACCCTTCGGCAGGCTCCGATCCCGGCCTTGAAGGCCCCAACACCGGCCTTGCCTCACGACAGGCTCCAATCCCAGCTTTGCTATGTCCATTGCTGGCCTCACCCCTCGACAGGCCCGGACCACAGGGCCCTTCTGGGTGGGGAGGGGATCGCCTAAGGGTGCCCCGCCAGCACCTGCCCACCCACCCAGGGTTGGGGCCAGGGGCCTGAACCACAGGGTCCTTCCGGGTGGGGAGGGGGTCGCTGAAGGGTGCCCTGCTAGCGCCTGCCCACCTGCCCAGGGTCAGGGCCAGGGGCCCAGACCACAGGGTCCTTCCAGGTGGGGAGGGGGTCCTAAGGTGACCATTTAGAGGGGATGGAATGGGGGAGGATGGAACCTCTTTAAGACTCATGAGGTATGTAAACAAATGTATCAAAAATAATCACCAATCAAGCATGGGATCGAGGGAGGGGGAGGGAATGGGATGGGGACTGGATGAGGGCTAATTGGATGATGTGTGCTTGTATATCCTCTCAAGTCTTGTATTCCAATGTCATGTATGATTACAATGCACCAATAAAAAATTTAAACAATGCACCAATAAAAAATTTAAAAAGAAAAAAATTAAAAAATTAAAAATAAATAAATAATAATAATAATAAATGAATTACCCAGTCTAAGACATTTCTGTTATAGCAGCCAAAATGTACTAAGACACCCATCAAGAACACATAATCCAGAGACAGAAGACCTGTGCAGAAGAAAATTAGACTTTGGACAGTGGCTAGAATACAGGTTGTTCTCAAGTGTAAGAGAGATTTGGGGGTCAGTAACTTCCAGGTATGTAGGTGAATGTTTGGGCCAAAGGTCAGAAAAGTGGAAATTGTGTGTGAAAAGCACAGAAAAAAAAACTTGACTACAGAGGTGAGTCCTTCTTGAAAAAGAGGTTAATATAAGATTGGGAGAGCAACGACAGGTTTGAAGAACTCTGAATGTCAAGAGGAAAAATTTGGGCTGGATGTGGTGGCACACGCCTGTAATCCCAGTACCTGGGGGCTGAGATAGAAGGACCACAGGTTCTCAGCCAGCCTCAGCTACTTAGTAAGGACCTCCCAAACTTAGTGAGACCCTGTTTGAAAATAAACTATAAAAAATGGAGATGAGCCAGACGTGGTGGCGCACGCTTGTAATCCCCGCACTTGGGAGGCTGAGACAGGAGGATTGTGCAGGTTCAAAGCCAGCCTCATCTGGCTTAAGAGACTCTGTTTCCAAATAAAATATAAAATAAATCTGGGAGTGTAGCCCAGAAGTAGAAGCCCCTGAGTTCCATCCCCAGTAACACACACACACACACACACACACACACACACACACACACAGAAATAGAGATAAGGGTGTAGCTAGAAGGCCCCTGGGTCCGGGCGTGGTGGCACATGCTTGTAATCCCCTTGCTTGGGAGACAGAGACAGGAGGATCACGCAGGTTCAAGCCAGTCGCACTGGCTTAAGAGACCCTGTTTCCAAAAATAAAAAAAAGTATAAAATAGGTCTGGGAGTGTATCCCGGAGGTAGAAGGGCTTCCAGGAACCCAGTACTACCAAAAAAATAAAATAAAATAGAAGGCCCCTGGGTTCAATGCCCAGTACCCCCCAAAAAAGAGGAAGAGTTTGAACTTGATTCAGAGGGCACTAGGAAGTCACTGCAGATTCATAAACTTACCCAAGTGACTTATCCAAGCCTGTAATCCCAGCATTTGGGAGGCTGGGACAGGAGGATCCTGGTTCATGGACAGCCTCAGACACTTAGGCTCTTTGCAACTTAGTAAGACCCTGTTTCCAAATAAAGAATAAAAAATAGGGTTGGAAGCCAGCTGTGCTGGCTTATAAGACCCTGTTTCCAAATAAAAAAGTATAAAAATAGGTCTGGGAGTGTAGCCTGGAGGTAGAAGGGTTTCCAGGAACCCCAGTACCACAAAAAAAAAAAATAAATAAATAAATAGGGCTAGGGGTGTAGCTCGAATGTACAATGCCGCTGGGTTCCATCTCCACTACCACAAAAATAAATAAATAAATAAAGTGACTTACTTGGAAATGGGGTGTGGTGGTCCATATCTCTAATCTCAGTACTCGGGAGACTGAGACAGGAGGATCACAGTTTCCCGGCCAGCCTCAGCTATTTAGTGAGGCCCTCCGCAACTTAGTGAGACCCTGTTTCAAAATAAAGAATAAAAAATAGGGTTGGAAGCCAGGTGTGGTGGTGCACACTTATAATCTCCCAGCATTCAGGAGGCTGAGACCAGATGATCGCAGTTTGGGGACAGCCTCAGCTACTTAGTGAGGCCCTCTGTAACTTAGTGAAACCCTGTTTCAAAATAAAGAATAAAAAATAGGGCAGGGGGTGTAGCTTGGAGGTGGAATGCCCCTGGGTTCCATCCCCAGACCCTCAAAAAAAAAAAAAAAAAAATAGGGTTGAAGATGTAGCTCAGAGGTAGAATGCCCCTGGGTTCCATCTCCAGTACCACAATAAATAAATAAATAAATAAATAAATAAATAAGCCAGGCGTGGTGGCGCACTCTTGTAATCCCTGCGCTTGGGAGGCAGAGACAGGAGGATCATGCAGGTTCGAAGCCAGCTGTGCTGGCTTAAGAGACCCTGTTTCCAAATAAAAATATATAAAATAATGCCGGGCGAGGTGGCGCACTCTTGTAATCCCTGCGCTTGGGAGGCAGAGACAGAAGATCTCGTAGGTTTGAAGCCAGCCTTGCTGGCTTAAGAGACCCTGTTTCCAAATAAAAATATAAAATAGATCTGGGAGTATAGCCCGGAGGCAGAAGGCTTCCAGGAACCCCAGTACCACCAATAAATAAATAAATAAATAAATAAATAAATAAATAAATAAATAAATAACAGAGGAGTTGGGGCTGTGACTCATAGGTAGAATGTCCCTGGATTCAGTCTCCAATACTAAAAAATAAATTAATTAAATTATAGTGACTCACCTGAGAGCTACCTATGGGAGGACTTGGCTACAGGGAGGCAAACTGGAATCCCTGCCCGTCTCAGTGAGCAGCAGAGGCAGGTGGCAGAGCCCGGCGCAGTGGGTGTGGCCTTCGGGAGAATGGCATGATGGGCGTGGCCTTCAGGATAGCGAAGGGAGCAGGGGCCCAGGGGCAGGCCAGCTTCCCTGGAGGCCGGGACATTTGATCTTGGGGGACAGGCAAGAGTTGGCCTAGTGATGAGAGAGGGAAATGTCCTGCGGGAATAGGGTCTAGAAAATGGAATCTGAGAAATGCCCTGAAGATGAGAGGGTGGAATTGGCTCAGCAAACTCAAGTGACATCATGGAAGGCCTGCTGGGCCGGCAGGCCACGGGGCCACCTCAGAAGGCTGTTCCTGCCCCAGGAGCCCAGGGCCATAGCCAGATGGCAGGAGTCGAGGAAGGCAGGCCTGGGGAGGCAGCAGATGCCAAGGGTGTGGGCTGGCCGAAGGACAGGCAGGCTCAGCTGACACTGGACAGGAGGATGCTTTGCCAGCCCCCTCCACAAACTTTTTTTTTTTTAATTGAAACGGTTCTTGCTAAGTTCAAAGCCTGAGCCTGGCGTGGTGGCACACGCTTATAATCCCAGCATTTGGGAGGCTGAGACAGGAGGATCACAGTCCACAGACAGCCTCAGCTACTTAGTGAGGCCCTCTGCAATTCAGTGAGACCCTGTTTCAAAATAAAGAATAAAGCTGGGCGTGGTGGCGTACGCTTATAATCCCCATGCTTGGGAGGCTGAAACAGGAGGATCACACAGGTTCGAAGCCAGCCTCAGCTACTTAGTGAGGCTCTCAGCAACTTAGTGAGACCCTGTTTCCAAATAAAATATAAAATGGGTCTGGGAGTATAGCCTGGAAGTAGAAAGCCTCTGGGTTCCACCCCAGTACCACCAAAAAAAAAAAAAAGAATAAAAAAGAGGACTGGGTGTCTAGCTCAGAAGTAGAATGGAAGTAGAATGCCCCTGGGTTCCATCCCAGTAACGCAAAATAAATAAATTAATTAATTAAATAAATAAATAAATAATAAACTCGGGGGCCTGGCTTAAAACTTGTGATCCTCCTGTCTCAGTCTCCTAACTACTGGGATTACAGCCATGTACAGCCATATCTGGCTAAAACATGTTTTCATATTTCAAAAACCATGCATAAACATTATAAAACGCCTAAAATAATATAAATATTTATTTATTTATTTATTTATTTATTTATTTATTTATTTATTTATTTACAGTACTGGGGATGGAATCCAGGGGCATTCTACCTCTGGGCTACACCCCAGCCCTATTTTTTTATTCTTTATTTTGAAACAAGGTTTCATTAAGTTGTAGAAGGCCTCACTAAGTAGCTGATGCTGGCTGGGATCCGGGATCCTCCTGTCTCAACCTCCTAAATGCTGGGATTACAAGTGTTCGCCACCACGCCCAGCTTATTCATTATTTTGAAACAGGGTCTCACTGAATTGAAAAGGGCCTCACTAAGTAGCTGAAGCTTTCCATGAACCACGGTCTTCCAGTCTCAGCCTCCCCAATGCTGGGATTACAAGAGCCACCATTCTGAGTTGCAGAGGGCCTCACTAAGTAGCTGAGGCTGTCCATGAACCATGATCTTCAGGTCTCAGCCTCCCGAATGCTGGGTTCACAAGCGTGCGCACCATGCCCGATTTTTGAATCTATGTTCATAGGAGATATTGGTCTGTAGTTGTTTTTTTTTTTTTTTTATAATTTTGCCTGGTTCATTCCTCGGCCCTATCACACACACACACACACACACACACACACACACACACACACACACGGCAAATTGCATAGATTCTTCACCAGGGAAGATACACAGTTTTTAAGTATAAAATGTTTAAGCCAGACATGATGGCACACGTTTGTAATCCCAATACATGGGAGGCTGAGACAGGAAGATAGCAGGTTCATGGCCAGCCTCAGCAACCTGTGAGGCCCTCTGCAATTTAGTGAGACCTTGTTTCAAAATAAAGAATAAAAAATTAGACTGAGAGCCGGGCATGGTGGCGCACGCTTGTAATCCCAGCATTGGGGAGGCTGTGACTGGAAGATCGTGGTTCACGGACAGCTTCAGCTAGTGAGGTTCTCCACAACTCGGTGAGTCCCTGTTTCAAAATAAAGAATAAAAAAAGGGCAAGGGTTGTAGCTCAGAGGTAGAATGCCCCTGGGTTCCATCCCCAGACCCGCAAAAAAAAAAAAAAAAATAGACTGGGAGTGGAGTCCAGAGGTAGAATGATCCTGGCTTCAATCCCCAGTACCCACACAGAGAAAAAAAGTGCTAAGTAAGCCGGGCGTGGTGGTGCACGCTTGTAATCCTAGTCCTTGGGAGGCTGAGGCAGGAGGATCGCACAGGTTCGAAGCCAGCCTCAGCTACTTGCTGAGGCTCTCAGCAACTTAGTGAGACCCTGTTTCCAAATAAAATAGAAAATAGGTCTGGGAGTATAACCCAAAGGTAGAAAGCCTCTGGGTTTCATCCCCAGCACCAAAAAGAAAAAAAAAAGTGCTAAGTAAGAAGAAACTTTAGTCTGGTATGGTGGCACACATGTGTAATCCCAGGATTTAGAAGGCCAAGACTGGAGGACAGGTTTGCAGTCAGCCTTAGCACCTGAGTGTAACCCTGTTTCAAATTAAAAAAAAAAAAAAAAGTAAATAGAACTTGGGTGTTGCTCAGAGGTAGAGTGCCCCTGGGTTTGCTCTCTAGTACCAAATCAAGAGAAGGAACTCTTCGTGCCTGAGCACCTTGAGCTGGTGTTTTCTAGCCTTCTCTCTCAAACAGAAACATCTGTCCTTCTCCGGCCTGGATCTTGCTGGCTTTCAGCTCACACCATTGCCTCTCCTGGGTCTTGGGGCTGAGACTCTGACTGGGGCTGCACCATCAGCTCTGCTGCTCCCCAGCCTGCTGCCTGCAGACCTTGGGACTTCTATAGTCATGCGACTTAATTCCTTTCTACCTACCTACCTACCTACCTATCAACTTGTCTGTATTAGTCTGTTTCCTATTGCTAATGACTGAATACCACAAACTAAATAACTTTATGAGCCAGGCATGGTGACACATGCTTGTAGTCCCAGTACTTGGGAGGCTAAGACTGAAAAATTTCAGGTTCATGGCCAGCCTCAGCTACTTAGTGAGTCCCTCTGCAATTTACTGAGACTGTTTCAAAATAAAGACTAAAAAAATAGGCCAGGTGAGGTGGCTCAGGCTTGTAATCCCCGTGCTTGGGAGACTGAGACAGGAGGATCACACAGGTTTGAAGCCAGCCTCAGCTGGCTTAAGAGACCCTGTTTCCAAATAAAATATAAAATAGGTCTGGGAGTTTAGCCCAGAGGTAGAAAGCCCCTGGGTTCCATCCCCAGTAAAACACACACACACACACACACACACACACACACACACACACACAATAGGGCTGGGAGTGTAGCTTGGAGGTAGAATACCCCTGGGTTCATCCCCAGTACAGAGAGAGAGAGAGAAAGAGAGAAGTAAATTTCAATTCATGGGACACACTCAACCCATGTCCAAACCATTATGCATCCTGTTGGTTCTCTTTCTCTGGAGAACCCTGATGAATACATCATATGACTCAAGTCCGGTAATCCTACTCCTAAATATTTACTTAGATGAAATGAAAACTTAATGTTCATACAAAGACTTATACAGGAATGTTTATAGAAGCTTTAATGGTAATCCCCAGAAACTAGAAACAACCCAGAGTGGGAAAATGATAGATGAATATGGTATACCCACAGTGGCATGTGCCTGTAATGCCAGGTATTCTATTCAGGAGACCGAGTCAGGAGGATCTTGAGTTGGAAGTCAGTTTAAGCAACATAGGAAGATCCTTTTTTTTTTTTTTTTTTTTTTTGGTGGTACTGGGGTTCCTGGAAACCCTTCTACCTCCGGGCTACACTCCCAGACCTATTTTTTTACATTTTTATTTGGAAACAGGGTCTCAAGCCAGTGCGGCTGGCTTCGAACCTGCGCGATCCCCCTGTCTCTGCCTCTTAAGTGTGGGGATTACAAGCGTGCGCCACCACGCCCGGCGCCCCTCATTTTTTTAAAAAATGGTGTGTCAGGTGAGTCATCTGCTTCCATCCTCGCCTCTGCAGTGACACTAAGACCAGCTGTCACCATGACTGAGCAGATGACCCTTTGTGGCACCCTCAAGGGCTATAATGGCTGGGTAACCCAGATCGCTACCGTCCCGCAGTTCCCAGACATGATCCTGCCCGCCTCTCAAGATAAGACCATCATTATGTGGAAGCTGACCAGGGATGAGACCGACTACGGCATCCCACAGCGTGCTCTGCGGGGTCACTTCCACTTTGTTAGTGATGTGGTTCTCTTCAGATGGCCAGTTTGCCCTCTCGGGCTCCTGGGATGGAACCCTGTCTCTGGGATCTCACAACGGGCACCACCACAAGACGATTCGTAGGCCATACCAAGGATGTGCCGAGTGTGGCCTTTTCCTTCGACAACCAGTAGATTGTGTCTGGATCCCGAGACAAAACCATAAAGTTAGGATGAGCGTCACTCGCAGTGGGTGTCCTGTGTCCGCTTCTCACCCAACAGCAGCAACCCTATCATTGTCTGCTGTGGCTGGGACAAGCTGGTCAAGGTATGGAATTTGGCTAACTGCAAACTGAAGACCAACCACATTGGCCACACTGGCTATCTGGACCCCGTGACTGTGTCTCCAGATGGATCTCTCTGTGCTTCTGGAGGGTGGTCAGGCCATGCTGTGGGATCTCAATGAAGGCAAGCACCTGTGTACTCTAGATGGAGGGGGCATCATCAGCACCTGTGCTTCAGGCCCAACAGCTACAGGCTCTGTGCTGCCACAGGCCCCAGCACCAAGATCTGGGATTAGCAAGAAGTTATCAGCACCAGCAGCGAGGCTGAGCCACCGCAGTGCACCTCCCTGGCCTGCCGATGGCCAGACTCTATTTGCTGGTTACAGGGAAAACCTGGTTCGAGTGTGGCAGGTGGCCATTGGTACTCGCTAGAAATTTACAGCAGAGCTTTAGAAATTAAAGTAACTAGCCAGGCGCACGCTTGTAATCCCAGCATTTGGGAGGCTGAGAGCGGAGAATCGCGGTTTGCGGACAGCCTCAGCTACTTAGTGAGGCCTTCCGCAACTTAGTGAGACCCTGTTTCAAAATAAAGAATTAAAAAAAAAAAACATGGCAGGGGGTGTAGCTTGGAGGTTGAATGCCCTTGAGTTCCATCCCCAAACCTAAAAAAAAGAAAAAGAAAAGAAAAAGAAAAAGAAAAAAATTAAATTAACTGGCTTTCTAAAATTAAAATTAAAAAATTAAATGGTATGTAAATACAATGGAATACTCTTTAACAATAAAAAGGAATAAACTACTAACATGTGCCATAGTGTGAGAGAATCTTAAATGCATTATGCCCAGTGATAGAAGCCAGATTCAAAAGACTATATATAAACTGGGCATGGTGGCACATGCCTAATATCCCAGGCTTTGAGAGTCTGAGACAGGAGAATAATAGATTCAAGGTTAGTCTCAGCAACCTAGTGGACCCTCAGCAACTTAGTGAGCCCCTGTTTCAAAATAAAAAATAAAATCGGGCTGAGACCGGAGGATTGCAGTTCGCTAACAGCCTCAGCTAATTAGTGAGGCCCTCTGTAACTTAGTGAGACCCTGTTTCAAAATAAAGAATAAAAAATAGGGCAGGGGGTGTAGCTCGGAGGTCGAATGCCCCTGGGTTCCATCCCCAGACCTGCCAAAAAAAAAAAAAAAAAAAAAAAGGTCTGGGAGTGTAGCCTGGAGGTAGAAGGCCCCTGGGTTCCATCTCCAGTACCACCAAAAAATAAATAAATAAATAAATAAAATATTTTCATTGTCATGATAAACACATCATTGTATTTGCCAAAACTAAAAAAAAAGTCCAACAAAAAGTGTCACAGATATAAATTATAACTTACTTTAAAAAAGAACTTCGACAAACAGGAACCACATTGTTTTGCATCTTGCATTTGTTACTTAAAATATATCTTGATTCAGGCTCCTGATTCACACAGCCTGGGCTACAGTCCAGCCCCACATTTATCTGGTTGCTTTACCTTTCTAAGTCTGCTTTCCCTGGGAAGGGGGGGGATGGTAAGACACAGGCACCCATGCTGAGGGCCCAGCCTGAGCTCTGGCCTTTGTTTACGAGCATCTTTCCCATTGTTGCTGTTGGGCAGCCTTTCATCACTGTGACAGACACCAGAGAGAAACTTAGAGGATGAAAGGTTGATTTTGGTTCCGGATTCAGAGGTTTCGACCCATGAGCAGCTACCTCCACTGCTTTGAACCCGAGGTGAGAGCCCTTCAAGATGGACGGGGCGTGGTGGAGAAAAGCAGCCCGCTCAGGGCAGCCAGGAAGCAGAGAGGGAAGGAAGGGCCAGGCACCTGCTTCCTCCAAACATGCCCCCACCCGCCTGCTGTTCCCACTACCTCCAGCCGGTCCCTTCAGCTAGAGGTGGATGGATTCATTGGTGCTCAGCCCCTCAGGGGCCAGATACTTCCCAAGAGCCACGTGTCTGCACTGGGGACCAACACGAGTCTTTGGGGGATACGTCATATTCAAACCATAACTACTGACTACAACAATAACACACGGTCTTTCTGAATTTGCTGTGTGTGTGTGTATGTGCACGCGCGCGCGTATGTGTGTGTGTGCATGCACACACCTGTGGTATTGAGGATTGACCCAGGGGCATTCTACTTCCTAGCTACACCCCAGTAGTACTGGGGATTAAACCCAGGATTATTTTATTTTATTTTATATTTATTTTACATTTTTTTAATTATTATTTTTTGCAGTACTGGGGATGGAACCCAGGAACATTCTACCTCCGAGCTACATCCCCAGCCCTATTTTTTATTCTTTTTTTTTCTTTTGCAGGTCTAGAGATGGAACCCAGGGGCATTTGACCTCCGAGTTATACCCCTTGCCCTATTTTTTATTCTTTATTTTGAAACAGGGTTTCACTGGGTTGCAAAGGGCCTCACTAAGTAGCTGAGGCTGTTTGCAAACCGCAATCCTCCTGTCTCAGCCTTCCAAATGCTGGGATTACAAGCGTGTGCCACCATGCCCAGCTATTCTTTTACTTTCTGAAACAGGGTCTAACTGAGTTGCAAAGGGCCCCACTAAATAGCTGAGGCTGTCCGTGAAATTGCGATCCTCTGGTCTCAGCCTCCCAAATGCTGGGATTACAAGCATGCACCACCATGCCTGGCTCATTTTTTGTTTGTTTTAATTATTCTTTCTTTATTATTATTATTATTAATTATTATTATATTTTTGGTGGTACTGGGGATGGAACTCAGGGGCCTTCTACCTCCAGGCTACACTCCCAGACCTAGTATTTTATATATTTTTTATTTGGAAACAGGGTCTCTTAAGCCAGCTGAGGCTGGCTTCGAACCTGCGTGATCCTCCTGTCTCAGCCTCCCAAGTGTGGGGATTACAAACCTGTGCCACCACGCCCGGCTTAATTATTCCTTATTTTGAAACAGTCTCACTAAGATATGGAGGGCCTCACTAAGTAGCTGAGGCTGGCCGCAAACTGTGATCCTCCGGTCTCAGCCTCCTGAATGCTGGGATTACAAGCGTGCGCCACCACGCCCGGCTGACACTGCAATATTCTTATGTCCTCTCTTATTCTCCCCCACTCCCTCCCCATAGCTCCTCAAGGAGAGGGTTCTACAGACAGACTTCTTTTTTTTTTTTTTTTTTTTTTTTTTTGGTGGTACTGGGGTTCCTGGAAACCCTTCTACCTCTGGGCTACACTCCCAAACCTATTCAGACCTATTTTACATTTTTATTTGGAAACAGGGTCTCTTAAGCCAGTGAGGCTGGCTTGCTTTGAACCTGTGCAATCCTGCTGTCTACACCTCCCAAACCCCGGGATTACAAGCGTGCGCCACCACGCCTGGTTTTGGGGGAAGGGTATTGAACCTAGTGGCTTAACCACTGAGCTTTATTCCCAGCCCTTTTAAATTTTATTTTGTGACACGGCCTCACTAAATTGCCCAGAGTTGCCCCAAACTTTCAATCCTCCTGCCTCAGCCTCCCAAATTGCTGGGATTACAAGTATGTGCTACTGCACACAGCTTGTAGACTTTTATGTTAGGCACAATCCTCAGCAGACTGTCTTCCTATCCCTCTGGACCCAGACGAGACCAGCTTCTTTTTATTTATTTATTTATTTATTTATTTATTTATTTATTGGTACTGGGATGGAACCCAAAGCTTTCTACCTCTGGCTACACTCCCAAAACTATTTTATATTTTATTTGGAAGGGTCTCACTAAGTTGCTGAGGCTGGCTTTGAACCTGTGCCATCTTCCTGTCTCAGCCTCCCAAGTACTGGGATTACAAGCCTGCGCCACCACACTGGGTTTGGAGAACAGCTTCTCATTGAAGGACTTTTTTTTTGGGGGGGGGTCTGGGGATGGAACCCAGTGACATTCAACCTCCAAGCTACACCTCCTGCCCTATTTTTTATTCTTTATTTTGAAACAGGGTCTCACTAAGTTGCAGAGGACCTCACTAAGTAGTAGCTGAGGCTGTTCGTGAACCGCGATCCTCCGGTCTCAGTCTCCTGAATGCTGGGATTACAAGCGTGCGCCACCACGCCCAGCTAAGGATTGACACATTTGAAGTACACACATCTTAGCCTGAGAAAAGTGACTTCTAGAACCGAGGTTTCCTGACTACCAATATAACACCTTCTAATCCAACAGCCACCACTATCATCACCAAGTCCTAGGACAGAGCTGCAGGCTAGAATATTGGTGTTGGTACTTACAGTAACTGAGTTTCAAGGCCTGAAATTGACCAAATCTAAGTCACTGCCCTAAAGGATTCTCTGTAGAGCTTTGTTACTTGATGGAACTATTTATTTATTTATTTATTTATTTATTTATTTAATTTTTGCAGTACCGAGGATGGAACCCAGGGGCATTCTACCTCCAAGTGACACCCCAGCGCTATTTTTTTCTTTATTTTGAAACAGGGTCTGAGTTGCAGAGGGCCTCACTAAGTAGCTGAGGCTGTCCACGAACTGCGATCATCCAGTCTCAGCCTCCCAAATGCTGAGATTACAAGAGTGTGACACCACGCCCGGCCTATTTTATATTTTATTTAGAAACAAGGGGCCGGGCGTGGTGGCGCACGCTTGTAATCCCCGCGCTTGGGAGGCGGAGACAGGAGGATCGCGCAGGTTCGAAGCCAGCGGAAGCCAGCCGCGCGCGCTGGTTTAGGAGACCCTGTTTCCAAATGAAAAAGGTTAAAAAATAGGTCTGGGAGTGTAGCCCGTGGGAGTGTATCCCGGAGGTAGAAGGGCTTCCAGGAACCCCAGTACCACCAAAAAAAAAAAAAAAAAAAAAAAAAAAAAAGAAACAAGGTCTCACTAAGTTGCTGAGAGCCTCACTGAGTAGCTGCGGTTGGCTTTGAACCTGCACAATCCTCCTGTCAGTCTCCCAAGTACTGGATTACAAGCGTGTGCCACCACGCCTGTCTTGAAATTTCAATTTTAATTAATTTTTATTAATTAAATCGACAGACCAGCCAGGTATGCTGGTGTATGCTTATAATCCCAGTGCTTGGGAGGCTGAGACAGATCACAGGCTTATAGTCAGCCTCAGCAACCTATCAAGACCTTTCAAAACTTAGTGAGACCCTGTTTCAAAATAAATAAATGGGGATGGGGTGTGGTGGTGCATGCTTGTAATCCCAGTACTTGGGAGGCTGAGACAGAAGGATCACAGATTTGTGGTTAGCCTCGGCAATTTAGTGAGACCCTGTTTCAAATTAAAAAATAAAAATAGAGTTAGGCCGGGCATAGTGATGCATGCTTGTAACTCCAGCATTTGGGAGACTGAGACAGGAGAATCCTGGTTCTCAGACAGCCTCGACTACTACTTAGTGAGGCCCTTTGCAACTCAGTGAGACCTTGTTTCAAAATAAAGAATAAAAAAACAGGGCTGAGGGTGTAGCTCAAAGGCAGAATGCCCCTGGGTTCCATCTCCAGTACCGCAAATAAATAAATAAATAAATAAAATACAAAATAGGGCTGGGAGTGTAGCTCAGAGGTAAAATGCCCCCGGTTTCTATTCCCAGTACTACAAAAATAAATAATAAATAAATAAGTAAATTACATCAATAAATTGACATTGCCACATGTGTCTAATAACTACCATGTTAAACAGTACAGCTATATAGAGCTTCTCAAAGTTGATTCACATTTCATTAGCCATGCATGGTGGCCCACGCTTGTAATCCCAGCATTCAGGAGGCTGAGACAGGAGGATCGCAGTTCACAGACAGCCTCAGCTACTTAGTGAGGCCCTTTGCAACTCAGTGAGACGGTTTCAAAATCAAGAATAAAAAATAGGTCAGGGGGTGTAGCTTGGAGGTAGAATGCCCATGAGTTCAATCCTCAGCACCATATTAACACACACACACACACACACACACACACACACACACACACACACACAATCACCTTAATAATCTTTGCCAGATCTGTGTTGTACTAATGCTATTATTTACTTAATATTTTTCTTTCCATTGATTCACATTTTATTTCTTTCCTTTTTTTCCCCCTCAGTACTGGCAATTGAGCCCAGGGCCTCACACAGGCTAAGCAAACACTCTACCACTGAGATGCAACATTGGTTCACTTTTTTTTTTTTTTTTTTGTGGTACTGGGGATGGAACCTAGGAGCATTCTACCTCCGAGCTACACTCCCAGCCCTATTTTTTATTCTTTATTTTGAACAGGGTCTCACTGAGTTGGAAAGGGCCTCACTAAGTAGCCAAAGCTGTCCTGGAGCTGGGATCCTCCTGTCTCAGCCTTCCGAAAGCTGGGATTACAAGTGTGCGCCATCACACCTAGCTAACATTGGTTCAGTTTTAAAACTCAAATAAAGTAGCCAGGCATGGTAGCATATACTTGTAATCCCAGCACTTGAGAGGCTGAGACAGGAGGATCACACAGGTTCAAAGCCAGCCTCAGCTACTTACTGAGGCTCTCAGCAACTTAGTGAGACTGTTTCCAAATATAGCCCAGAGGTAAAAAAAAAAAGCCCCTGGGTTCTACCCCCAGTACCACAGAAAGAAAATAATAATAATAAAAAGACTAAAAAATCCGGGCGTGATAGCGCAGGCTTGTAATCCCAGCATTCGGGAGGCTGAGACTGGAGGATCGTGGTTCGTGGACAGCCTCAGCTACTTAGTGAGGTCCTCCGCAACTTAGTGAGACCCTGTTTCAAAATAAAGAATAAAACATAGGGCAGAGGGTGTAGCTCAGAGGTCAAATGTCCCTAGGTTTCATCCCCAGGCCCGCAAAAAAAAAAAAAAAAAAAGACTAAAAAATAGGGCTGGGGGTTTAGCTCAGAGGTAGAATGCCCCTGGGTTCCATCCTCAGTACTGAAAATAAAATATAAAATATAAAATAAAAAACCTCAAATAAAGTTGAATATAAGCCGGGAATGGTGGCGCACGCTTGTAATCTCAGCATTCGGGTGGCTGAGACCAGAGGATCACGGTTCAAGGATAGTCTCAGCTAACTAGTGAGGCCCTTTACAACTTAGTGAGACCTTGCTTCAAAAGTAAAGAATAAAAAATAGGACAGGGAGTGTAGCTCAGAGGTAGAATACCCCTGGGTTCCATCCCCAGACCCCCCCCCAAAAAATAAATAAATATAAAAAATAAATAAATAAATATAAATAAATAAATATAAATAAATATAAATATAAA
The DNA here is from genome assembly GCF_963383645.1 of Muscardinus avellanarius. Lineage (NCBI taxonomy): Eukaryota > Metazoa > Chordata > Mammalia > Rodentia > Gliridae > Muscardinus > Muscardinus avellanarius. The sequence goes on along the minus strand of NC_137802.1, from coordinate 53,959,351 downwards.
GTTGGATATAGTGGTGAATGCATGTAATTTCAGTAAGTGGGAGTCTGAGACAGGAAGACCACAGGTTAGAGGACAGCCTCAGGAACAAAACAAGACTCTTGGCAACCTAGAGAGACCCCATTTCAAAACAAAAAATAAAATAGAGCTGGGTGTGTAGCTTGAAGGTAGAATGCCCCTGGTTTCAATCCCTAGCACCACAAAAACAAAACAAAACAAACTCAAAAAAAAAAATTATATATATATATATATATATATATATATATGTGTGTGTGTGTGTGTGTGTACTCAACATCATGAGTTATCAGATAAATGCAAATTAAAAAAATAAATAAAGCCGGCGTGGTGGTACATGCTTGTAATCCCAGCATTCAGGAGGCTGAGACCAGAGGATCACGATTTGTGGACAATCTCAGCTGCTTAGTGAGGCCCTCTGCAACTCAGTGAGACCCAGTTTCAAAATCAAGAATAAAAAATAGGGCAGGGGGTGTAGCTTGGAGGTTGAATGTACCTGGGTTCCATCCCCAGACCTGCAAGAAGAAGAAAAAGAAGGAGAAGCAGCAGCAGCAGCAGCTGAGTATGGCAGCACAGGCCTGTAATCCCAGTACTTAGGAGGCTTAAATAGGAAAATGGAGGTTTGAAACAAGCCTTAGCAATTTAGCAAGACTCTCAGCAATCTGATAAGACCCTGAGGGAAAAAAAATAAAAGAAGATTTGGGGGTCTAGCTTTGAAAGTAGAATGCCCCTGGGCTCAATCCCCAGTATTACAAAACAGAACAAAGTGAGCCTGGCGTCGTAGCACAAGTTTGTAATCCCCACACTTGGGAGGCCGACACAGGAGGATCTCACAGGTTCGAAGCCAGCCTCAGCTACTTAGTGAGGCTCTCAGCAACTTAGTGAGACCCTGTTTCTAAATAAAATACAAAATAGGTCTGGGAGTATAGCCCGGGGGTAGAAGGCCCCTAGGTTCTACCCTCAGTAACACACACACACACACGCACACGCACACGCACACGCACACACACACACACCCCAAAATAAAACCACATTGAAATTCTACTACATCTCAGCCAGAGTGGCTAAAATGATAAAGACTGACAATATCAATGTTGGTGAAGATACAGAGAACCTGGAACTCCCATATACTGGTGTAGGGGGGTGGTAAACTGTATCAATTAGCACTACCTATTTAATTCTATGAGCTAGAAATTCCATAGCTGGAAATATACCCAGGAGAAATAAATACATAGATCTATCAAAGCTATGCACTATTCAGAACTGCTTTGGAGGTAAAAGTTAAAATGATACTATTTAACCATCCATAAACTGTAGAATGGATAAATTATGACATATTTGTACAATGGAATATTACAAAATCAAGCAAAACTGTTCAATGGTAATAGAGCTTAGAATACTGATGATGTTTGGAGGGGAATATTGACTTTGAGCTTGCTAGATGCCGGAAATGTTCACTATTTTGATCTGGGTGGTGGTTACATGGTATATACATATGTAACATGATTACTAAGTATATATATATATATATATATATATATATATATATATATATATATATATATATATATATATATGTAAAAATTCATCAAGCTTTATGCCTAAAGTGTTTGCACTTAACTATCTGTAAGTTATACTGCAATAAAAGAAACACCTAAAGAACAATAGCCCCCCCAAAAAGGAGTCTTTATATCATTAAGTAAAAATTTAAAAGCAAAACACTTCCAATGCATGCTAAAATGTGTAACTTTGAAAATTATATCCATATACCATCTAAAATTCCTACATATATAACAGGAATTCAAGTACCACATTTTGGTTAACGCATTCCAGGCACTCTGGGGGTTTTATAGGAGACAGTGCTAGGAAGCTGAAGCTGGCAACCCAAGGAAGGGCTGCAGCCAAGTGGAGATTGCACCGCTAGGATTCTGCTTTGTCACCAGCCTGGGTGGGGTGATGGAATGCCAAGGCTCCGTTTCAAGGCACATGCCAGCAAGCTGGGAAGGGGACGGAGACAAATTGGGAAAGGGGCAAAGCAAAAGGGCCAAGGGCGGGTTCTCTCACACTCTGGCCCACAGCCCAAGCCTTAGACTCTTGACCTCACCAGAGACACAACAAAATTAAAATAAGCCATGGCTTTCCAAGTGGGAAAGGTGCCAGCCATCATTTTTGCTGCCCAAGGAATCAATAACAATAATTCTTCTGATTCATGTTCATCTTGAATTTTTATTCCAAAGCGCTTTACCAAAAAGTACCTTGGCCCTGCCAAGAAGTTCAGGGCATGTAGAACCCTGGGAACACTGGGAATTCTCTTGGGGTCTAAGTTTCTCTGGCTGTAACTGTGGCCAGTAACAGACATGGAACATTTCACAATTTTTACATATATCATCTCGCTTCACCCTCCAGTCCCTGATAAGGAAACCAGAATAAATAGGTATCATTCTAGCCAGGGGTGGTGACACATCCCAGCATTCGAGAGGCTGAGACAGGAGGATGGTGGTTCCTGGACAGCCTGAGCTACTTAGTGAGACCTTGCTACTTAGTGAGACCTTGCAACTCAGTGAGACCTTGTTTCAAAATAAAGAATAGAAAATAGGGCTGGGGGTATAGCTCGGAGGTAGAATGCCCCTGGGTTCCATCCCCAGTACTGGCGCAAAAAAAAAAAAAAAAAAAAAAAAATTTTTCCCTTTTTGGCGGTACTGAGGATGGAGCCCAGGGAGGGGCATTCTACCTCTGAGCTATACCTCCAGCCCTATTTTTCAGTCCTTATTTTGAAAAAGGGCTTCACTGAGTTGCAGAGGGCCTCACTAAGTAGCCGAGGCTTTGTGAACTGGATCCAGCCTCTCAAATGCTGAGATCACAAGCACGTGCCACTATGCCTGGCTTCTTGTTAAATTTTTAAATATTCTTTTCTTTCTTTCTTTGTTTCTTTCTCTTTCCTTATTTCTTTCTTGGACAGAGAATTGAACCCACTGGCATTCTACCTCCAAGCTACACCCTAACCATTTTTATTTTTTGTTTTGAAACAGGGTCTCACTAGGTTGCTAAGGTTATCCTGGTACCTGCTGACCTATCTCAGCCTCCCAAGTACTGGGATTACAGATATGTGTCACCATACTTAGCTTTTTTATTGTTATTATTTTTAATTTTAAAACAGGGCCCTACTAAATTGCTAAGGTTGGCCTCAAACCTCCTATCTCAGCCTCCCAAATATTGAGATCATAGGCCTGTTTCACTATGTCCAGCTTAAATAGGTGTTATTCTAATTAGACAGGGAAAGTGAGATTAGGATTAGGATTTGCCCCCACACTCACAGGGTTTGCTTTTTTTTTTTTTTTTTTTTTACCTTCATACTACACCCAGCTCTTTGTGTTATTTTTTTCAGACTGGGTCTTGCTAAATTGCTGAGGCTGGCCTGGAACCTGGGATCATCCTGACTCTGCTTCCCAAGTACTGGGATTACAGGTGTGCATCACAATGCCTGGCTTCACATAATATTAAGAAGGTAGGGAGAGCTGGGTATGTGGTGGCCCTCCCTTTAAATCCTAGTACTTAGGAGGCTGTAATAGGAGGATCAAAGATTTGAGGACAGTCTTAGCAAGTAGTGAGCCTTTCATTAACCTAGCAAGACCCTGTTTCAAAGTTAAAAAAATAAAATAAAATAGGATGGAGTATAGCTCAGAGGTAAAATGCCCCTAAGGTTCAATACCCAGTGCAAAACAACAACAGCAAACTTTGTTCTTCCCAGTCAAAAAAAAAAATAAGATCGGTTCCACGTCCTGTTGTTCATAACATGTGAGATGGCTTTATCTTACACAAAATGCCCTAACGTGTCTTCTAAGGGCAGATCCGAATTTGTGAGGCCCAAAATATATACGAGCCGATTAGAACTCTTAAACAAACAAAAAAAGATAAAAACAAATAGTACAAAAGGAAGCACAGAACCTTAACAGGCCCTGCGAGGAAGGGGCCCCGGCGCTCACACTTGATTTGTATCGGGGTCAATCTGCCTCTTCGCGCCAGGCCCTCTAAAAACCCGGCAGCACCAGGTCGTGAGCGCTTCCCTCGCTGTTTGTGCAACGTGGCAGAAGCGAGATGTGCGAGTCCTGGGAAAGGAATGAACCTCCTTTCTCCCCGGAGACGAGAGGAATTACACCGCAGCCGCAGCGGCGGCGGGCGGCGTGAGGGTGGAGGCGGCGGGGTGCCGGGGGACCGTCCCGGGGGCGGCGTGGCCGAGCTGGCCGAGGCGGGGCCGGCGGCCAGCGTCCTCCAGCCTCGCCGGCGTCCCGACTCCCGCGCTGCGGCCGCTCCGCGGAGGCCGAGGCCGAGAGGCCCCGCGCGCCGTCCCCGCCGCCGGCTCCCCGCTCGCGGGGCTGGCCGAGCCTTTTTGACAAGCCGCTGGCGTGGCGGGGATTGGCTGGCTCGGGCGTGACGCCGGTAACAACAAAGGTGGAGTTGGAAGAAATTAGATTAAAGGCGAGGGGGGAAAATAATTAAAGGGGGAGCTGGCAGGGGACGGGAGTCAGAGGCCGAGGGGAGATGCGCGAGGCGCGGGCTCCCCAAAGAAGCTCCTTCGCGCCAGCCCGCCGGGATTTCCTCCTCCTCCCACGGCCGGCCTCCGCCCAGTTACCGAAGCCGGGGTAGGGGCGACGGCTGCCGCTTCTGGAGAAATGCCCCCCGCCCCCGCCCTGACACCCTCACGCCACCCAGGGGGCGACTTGTGCCCGGACGCCTCGGATCCCCAGCCCGGCGGGAGCGGGAGCCACGGCGAGCCGCGCGCGGGAACCCGGAAGGCCTCGCGGCGGCGGGCGGCGAGGCGGGCGGCCCCGGGCTCCGACGAGTCGCCAATCGAAGGGCTTTTTTGTTGTTGCTGTTTTGTTTTCCTTTTTATAACACCCCCTGGGCTCTCCCCCCCGCTCTGGCTTCAGGGTTGCAAAAGCAAATGCAATAAAAAAAAAAAAAAAAGAACCCGCGCACACACAGACACACGCCACTGGCGACGGGGGAGAGTTGGGAAGACGCGAGAGGAGCAGGAGGCAGAGGCGGCGGCGCCGAGCCTGGGCGCGGGCGGCGGGCAGGTTCCCGGCGAGTCCCCCCGCGGCCCGCCGGCCCGGCAGGGGAGCCGGGCGCCGGGCGAGCCGATGGAGGAGTGGAGCTCGCTCTAGGCGGCGGGCTTGGCCGGAGCATGGAGGAGCCGCCAGGCGACCGGCTGATTGGAAGAAAAGCGCAGAGCGATGGAGGCGGGGGTAGGAGGACGATTTCTCTGCGGGGACTGGCGGCGGCGTACACGCCCGGGTCGGGCGCTGCAGAGCTTGGCTGGCTTTCAGCCCGCGCTCGCCGGCTCCAGCCCCGCGCGCCCCCGCCCCCAGCCCCGCGGCGGCTCCGCAGGTGAGTGCGAGCTGGGGGCCGAAAGACCCGAAGCCTCTGCACCCCCGCCTGCAAAAGAGAAAAAAAAAAAAGGAAAAAAAGAAAAGCATTTTCTTTTTCTTTTTTTATTTTCGTGCAGCCCCCAGAGCGGTGGGAGGGAAGGGGCGAGGCCGCCGCCGGAGGAGGCGGAGGGCCAGGCGAGGCCGGCCCGGGAGGCGGCGGCGCCGAGGCGGCTCTGACGGGCGAGCGCTCGGAGCGGCGCTGCGCTGCGCCGAGGCGGGCGGGCGGGCGGGCGGAGCGGGGCGGGCGGAGCGCGGCGCGTGGGGCTCGCCATTAGCCGTCGCTCCGCTTCGCCATCTCGGGCTTTGTCTGGCGACTCGCCGCCCCGGCGTCGGCTGCAGCGGAGCTGCGGCTCGGCTCTTCGGCCCGCCGCGCCCCCGGGAGCCCCGGCCTCGCTGCGGTCCGCACGCGCGGTAGGTGAGCTCGGGGCCGCGGGTTTCGGGGAGAGGGGCGGCCGCCCGCGCCGGAGCAGGCCGGGAGCCATGCCGGCTGGCTGGATCCGGCCCCGGAGCGGCTCCGCCGGCCTCGCCGCGCGCCGCTTCCGGAGCGTTAGGAGCGGAGGGAATTTTTTGTTTGTTTGCCGGGGGCCAGAGGTGATTTTTTTTTAAGTTTTGTGGGTGCCGTTCGGCAGCCGGGGCACCGCGAGGCAGGCGCCCCAGCCCGGCGCCGCGATCGGCGGCGTGCGCCCCGGCCGGCGGCCACGCTCCGGGACCAGCCCCGCGCGGGAGCCCGCGCCGCCCGGCGGGAGCGCGGCGTGCGGGCGGCCGCGGAGGCCGGCCGGGCCGGGAGGGCTGGGGGCGAGCCCCGGAGCCGCGCCGCCCGCGCCGGGGCCTCCGGCACCCGCTCCGCCGCCGCGCCTCGTCCCTCCCTCCCGCCGGCCGCGCCTGCTGGTCCCCCCGCGGGTCTGGCGAGGTCGCTCTCGCCGCCCGCCCGCCCCGGCTCCGAGCCCCGCCGCCATCCGGGCGGCTGCGTGTCTCCCTGCCCCGGCCCCCCCTCCCCGGCAGCAGCAGCCGCCGCCGCCGCCGCCGCCGCCGCCACCCCCCTCCCCTTCTTCCTTCCCTCCGCCTCGGCCGCCCGGGTCCCCAGCTCCCGCCCCTCCTCCCAGCTGCCCCCCGCGGAGCCCGCCCGGGCAGGCTGTGGGAGGGAGCGGAGCCGGCGAGGCGGGCGGGCTGGCGCTCGCTCCCCGGGGGTCGGTGTGCGCTCTGCGGGGAAGGACGCGCTCGCTGCCCCGCTTCTCCCGCCCCCTCCCGCTCCTCCTCCTCCCTTCTCCCTCCTCCTCCCCGCTCCGGCGGCGGAGGCTGCTGCGGCGGCGGGGGGTGTGCGAGCTGAGGCCGGGGCCGGCGGGCGGGCGGCGGGCGGGCTGCCTGCAGGCGGAGGGCGCTGTGCTTTGTGCTTTTCGCCGCGAGGAGCAGCAGGCAGCAGCCACTGCCGCCGCCGCCGCCCCAGCAGCAGCAGCCGCCGCCCCAGCGCCGCCGCCGCCGCCGCCGCGCCCGGAGGAGGAGCCGCTGCCGCCGCGGGAGGGAGCTGCGGCTGAGCCCGGCCGAGCGGGGGAGGGCGCCGGCGCGCAGAGCCGGGGCGGGCGGCGTCGGAGCGGGAAGCGGGAGGCCGCGCTCGCCGGGGACCGCGGCGGCTGGACGCGCCGGGGCCGGGCCGGGCCGCGGCAGGGAGCGAGCCGCGGCGCGGCGGACGCCCGGGAGGACCCGAGGCAAGCTCCGGGCGGGCACGGCCCGGGCGGGCGGGCGGGCGGCGAGAGCCGGGGGAGGGGAGGCCGGGCGCCGGCGAGCAGCCCGCGCCGGTCCCCGCCGGCGGGCGCAGTTCTCGCCGGCCGCCGGAGGGGGCGGCGGGGCCGGGGAGCGCTGCGCCCCCACCGCCCGGCGCTGTCCTCCCGCCCTCTCCTTGGCTCGGCTCCCCGGAGGCCGGGGCGGGGGCGCCGGCGGGGCTGGGCCGCGGGCTCGGGGGAGGAGGCGGCGGCTCCCGCGCGGTCGCGCCTCTGCGCCGGGCTCCTCCGGGCGCGTCCGGGTGGCTGGCGGCGGCGGCGGCGGCGCCTCTGGCTCGAGTGGGTGGCTCGGGGGCGGGCGCGGGCCCGGCCGCTGCTCTCGGCTGCTCGCCCGCCGGGCGGGCCGGCGCGGCGCTGGGAGCTCGGGAGGGGGAGCCGCGGATCCGGATCCGGTCCCCGGGGGCGGTGCGGCCGCTGCGCTCCGGGGCTGGCGGCGGCTGCGCGGCGTCCGGGTCCCCGCCAGGCTGCGGAGGCGGGGGGAACCGGCCGGGGGGAGGCGGGAGGAGGAGACTGGGGCGCGCGCCCGCTCCCGTGGCCGCGCGCGCCCTTTACCCGCCCTTCCTCCTCCCCCGCCCTGCAGCCTGGGGCCTCCCCGGGGCGGGCGCACCAAGGAGGAGGAGATTTTTTTTTGGGGGGGGGGAGAAGGGCGGGCGCCCGCTGCACGCGGGAGCTGAGAGCAGTCTCTCGCGTGGGCAGGGGAGGGCGCACGCCGCGGAGCCGGTGGCTGGGGCTGGGGAAAGAGTCGGAAAAGAAGGGGTGCACGTTCACACCCTCCTACCCATTAAGGCTGAACGCCCCAGCTGAGTCTCGCTGAGATCGGGACCTGCACCCCTTTCCCTTTGGGATGGGGTGGGATAGGCCCTTCCCTCTCAGCTGGTCTGAGTGGGGACTGTATCTCTTCTAAAGGGTGAGGTGGCTTTGACCCCAGGTTGCCCGGCCAGCGCGACCAAGGAGGTGGCTGGACAGCTGGAGGATGAACGGAGAAGCCGACTGCCCCACAGACCTGGAAATGGCCGCCCCCAAAGGCCAAGGTAGGGGCCCCTAGCCCACATGAACTTAAAATCTTTTATCACACGTGGCCATCTGTAGGGCTCACTCCTTCGAAAGGGATCCTCCAGTGTGCATTCTTTGAACTGGGGGGAGAGTTCTTGAGTATTAGTAGAGCCAAGCATTCCTTACACTTGGAGTTTGGATAAATACTAATTATTTGGTCCTGAGCCTATAAATTGTGTTCTCTATACACACACACACACACACACACACACACACACGCACACGTGTTTGAAGGGTAAGGACGGCCTGGGAAAGTCAGCTCTCAGTAAGCTTGAAGTGTGTCCAGTGTCCTGGGGGTGGATCAGGGCTGGGAAGACTTGTCAGGGTGTTTTTTATTGTTACTGAAAAGATAAGCTTTTGACAGAGGTGGGTGGAGAGAATGTGACTTTTGGTAGTTTGCGACCCCAAGCCATAAGAGAGATGGGGTGTGTGCACGCACACATACACACACATATGTATGACTAGACCCCTGTCACTGCAGAGGGATCCAGTATTACAGGGGTCGCAGGTAGCCCGAAGCTGAGCGCCTGGTGGTGCCTGTGGGACACTGAGGGGAGAGGATTGTGGGTCCATGTGACCTGCTCTGCAGAAACTCTGGCCCAGGTTACCAGATGCAAATGAAAGGGAAGAGCCCTTTTAACTCCTGGTCCTCAGTCATCAAGGATGCTATTCCCTGAGCTCCCTTTCCAGGGCAGCCACCCTCCAGAGAAGCTCAGCTCCGGGCTGCATTTCAGTGACTGAAAATAGCTGGTGCCAGAGCCCCTTTTTGCCTCCCTGGGGAGTTGGTCTGAGAGGACAACTGGAACTTCTGGGGCTTCTCTCTGGAGCAGGGTCCTGAGAGCCTTGACTCTCCTGCGTCTCAGAGCTGCTTCTTCCATCTCCATCCCACTTTTCTTATTTGGTAGAAGTTTTCTTTTGATGTGCGTTGGGGCGTGGGAGGGAGAGTGACGGATCCACGGCTCTAATGCAGGTCCCAGCTGTGTTGGTGCGATATCTACATGGAATCTCCTTACTGCCCGTCCTTGCACGATTAGGGTACCCACCTAGAACTTGGAGGTAGCAACACGTTTAGATGTATGACGATCGAGGGGTGGTGGTCCATGCCTGTAATCCCAGTACTTGGGAGGAGGCTGAGACAGGAGGATCGCAGGTTCAAGGCTAACCTCAGCAACCTAGCAAGAACCTGTTCCAAAATAAAAGAAAAAAAGGGCTGGGTGTAGCTGGGAGGTGGGATGCCCCTGGGTTCAGCCTCTGGTAACACACATACAAGATATGCTGCCAACCTGCTTCCCTCCCTCTGTGATAAGCTAGCTGCTTTCCCTGCCCCCACCCCCTACAGTTAAAGAGGAGTCCATGGCAGCCTCGCATGTCAGAAGTGATAGCATCTCTGAAGTAAGCCAGACCTGGGTTCAAGCCTGGTTTTTCTAGGCATGACACTGTCTGGACTGGAGTCTGTGCATTAATCCACTGTGACCACAGTTTTTTGAGGGTGGAGCCATGCCTAAGGAAAGACGTCCTAGTTCAGCAACCAGGGGCTCTGGGGATGGACATTCTAGAATGGGGGAACAGGTCAGGGTGATTGCAGGAGCCAGGCCTGATGGCCTCTTACCCTTTCACCAGACCGCTGGTCCCAGGAAGACATGCTAACTTTGCTGGAATGCATGAAGAACAACCTTCCGTCCAATGACAGCTCCAAGTTCAAAACCACCGAGTCACATATGGACTGGGAAAAAGTGGCATTTAAGGATTTTTCTGGAGACATGTGCAAGCTCAAGTGGGTGGAGATTTCTAATGAGGTAATTGATCCCCCCTCCCTTTTCTGACACACTTAATACACATCGACACATACCCCCTACCTCAGCCTTCCTGGCAGGGAAAATCACACAAAAGTCTAAACAAAAAGAAAGAGGCCGAGCAAGGTACTCATGTGGCCGCCAGCGAGCTCTCTGCCTGACCTGGTGCCCGTGGGAGATGCTGGCATTGACGGCACCTGCCGAGAGGTCTCAGCTGTGCCGTGGGCTTCAGCCTTCCGCACCTACTGTCTTGGCTTCAGTTGCTTACATGGACTGAATGAATTGCTGGCACAGGAGCCATACTGAGGGCAGGTGGGCGCGGGCCAGTGCTGGGTGTCGGAGGTTGCCTGTGTTGTAAGGCTCTTGACCTCTACAGTCTGTGGAAAGTAGTGGGGACCCATTGGAAAAGTGGGTTGCGCTCTGCGGGGCACACCCAACTTCCCCTTCACCCACCTCCCTTCCTCCTCCAGGTGAGGAAGTTCCGTACATTGACAGAATTGATTCTCGATGCTCAGGAACATGTTAAAAATCCTTACAAAGGCAAAAAACTCAAGGTGAGTTATGAGGAGGAGCAGCTCAGGGGGTAGGGAGGAGCGGTACAGAGAATGGATGGTATCTGACCTCCATTATTTCCTTGTCCCACCTTCTAGAAACACCCAGACTTCCCAAAGAAGCCCCTGACCCCTTATTTCCGCTTCTTCATGGAGAAGCGGGCCAAGTATGCGAAACTCCATCCTGAGATGAGCAACCTGGATTTGACCAAGATTTTATCCAAGAAATACAAGGAGCTTCCAGAGAAGAAGAAGGTGGGGGGAGGGGGCTGCGCTCGAGGGAGGCGGAAGGACAGGATGGGCACAGCCCACATGTTAGGTCCACGGTGTGGGGGTGGGGCCTGGAGGCCTTTGAGGGACGGGGGTGAGTCAGCACAGCAGAGTAGCGTCCTGGGCAGCCACGCCCGATTGCCCCGTCCCGGGCCTGGGCAGGTACGCAGAGCAACTTTGGGTTCCCCTTGGACCATCCTCAGCACTCTGTTCCCTACAGTACCCCCCACACACACACACACACACACACCTGCTCAGTCAGTCTGCACAGCAGCTTCGTGCCCCCTACAACATTTCTCCTCTTGGTCTCAGTTAATATTTGTAACCTCCTCATGCAAGCAGCCCCAGGAAAAGGGATTATCCTGATATTTGTGGGCAAGGAATTGAAGTACAGGGTCCTTGAGTAACTAGGGTCAACCAACTAATGATGCTAGAGCGGGACTTGGACTTTGGACTTGGTGTCCCAGACTCCCTGTTCGGTGCCCCTCACCACCACGTCCACGTGTTCCAAGGGCTTTCTTCCCTGTGCACAAGGACACACACTGCTTTCCCTGCACAAGGGAAGCACCGTCCCAGGCCCTTGGAGGCAACTTTGGGTAGAGGTGGACGTTAGTCAAGGATGGAGCTCAGGGGTTCCCTAGCAGAGACAGGAAAAAACACACTGAAGGAGCCTTAAGGTGGAAGTGAGATGGGAGGAGAGAGGCAGACACAAAGAAGAGATGGTGAGTGGTAAGGTGGAGCCGGGGAAAGAAGTTGGTAGAGGCCAGTGGTCCGGTTCAAATGGCACCTTGGTTGGGTGAGGAAACAAAGTTGTACGCAGCCAGCCCTCAAAAAGTGGCACCAGCTGCCACCTCCAGTAGCCCTTTTTCCTGGTCACAATCGTGGGCTGCAGAATCACATGTCCTTGGTGCCGGACCCCAAAACGAAACCAGCTTGGATGGGGAAAAGCAGCCCTTTGCAGCCGCTGCCCATGCTGAGCAGGAGCACAATTGCCGGAGCTGTGATTGGCCCCACGGATGGGGCAGGGACTATACACCCGCCACCGAACACACAGGACGGGAGGGAGGGCCTAACAGGCAAAGGGTTAGATCCAGGGAGGGACAAGAACTGGTAGTTGCTGGCCTGGGGGACGCAGACTTCAGCCTGTCCTCTTGATTCTGCCACCAAATCGCTGTGTAGTGGGGCCTTTGGTAAGTCACCACACTTCTCTGGGCCTGGTCTTCTGTCTGTGGAGGGTGAACCATATTTTTGAGGCACCTTCTGGTTCCAAAAATCAGTTTTGTCTGAGGAAGACCACGATGAGGTGGGGGGCTGGGTTCTGCTCCTTTTTCTCTGCGGGAATCACAGTGGGAAGTGAGCTGCAGGCTGCCCTGCATCTGTGAGGCAGGGGCTGGGCTGGTCACCATGAGCCCCCATCCTTTCCACTGCTACTCTTGACCTTGGGGAAAAGAGGAAGAAAAGAGCTGGTGGGTTTTGCATAGGAAAGAAGATTGGAGATGGGGCGGGGGGCAAGGGATGGAGGGCCTGAGGGTCCAGCAAATCCTGGAGGAAGGAATCGGCCAGACAATATGGTGATGGCTGAGGCAGGAGGGGACGGTGACAGAATTGAGGAATGTGAGAGGCAGCTGAAGCCCCAGAAATAGTGGATGGGGAAGAAAACCCCAGTCAGGAGTCAGTCTTAGGATATGACTTGTATCGCAAAGATTTTTTCTGATTCCCCTCAACACGGTCTCCCCTAATCCTTTGGAAGCAGGACAAAACTTGCCCCGTGTCCCAAGGGGACAGTCCGACACCAGCTGCCATAGGCAATGGGTAGAGGGGTGAGGGGTCCCCCAGATGCCCCATGGGAGTTCCCTGGTTTTGTAGGAAGGGGGGGGGGTCCCAGCACTGCCACCTAGTGACTGGGAAATGCCAAGTTCCCTTTTCTGGGGCTTAAAATAGTGTGTAGGATTCTGTATCTGGAAGATGGCTGTATCTTCCATTCTAGTCCTCAGCCGCCAGGTCTGGTGTGTGGTGAGCCCAACCCACTGGAAGGCACAGGCCACCATTCATCCGTATCACAGGGAGGCAGGAGTGAGGAGGAAGGCTCCTGGTGGCTTTTGTAGCTCCAGGTGAGATAGGCTTTGGGTCCTGAGTGACCCGATCCCCTCCTCCCCCCAGATGAAATATATTCAGGACTTCCAGAGGGAGAAACAGGAGTTCGAGCGAAACCTGGCCCGATTCAGGTAAGGCAGTGGAGCCCCAGAGGAGGGCCGTGGGGCACTGGGTGTGGCAGGATAGACTAGCGCCGGCCTGAGCCTGGTGCTGGCCGTCCCTAAGACATGCAAGAAGGACAAATCACATATAGACCATAGTGTATTTTGCTCTGGGACAGGCAGGCAGCCACTGTCCCACTAAGCCCTAGGAGGCTCTGTGGGTGGGGCAGCTAGCGTGGGACCGCCCTGGCAGTGGCCCCTACTCACCCTTACTCCCTGCACCCTGGCTAGGGAGGATCACCCTGACCTTATCCAGAATGCAAAGAAGTCGGACATTCCCGAGAAGCCCAAAACTCCCCAGCAGCTGTGGTACACCCATGAGAAGAAAGTGTATCTCAAAGTACGGCCAGATGTGAGTGTCTGGCCAAGGGGTAGGGGTGGAGGGCGCACGGTGGTGGCAAGGGGGGAGCCGCGCCAGGTCGGCTGGGCACGGTGCAGGGGAGCAGGAGAGGAGGCCCCCTCCCCAGGGGTGGGCTGCATGGACAGGGCCTGGGCCAGCTGGCGTGCAAGCGTGTGTGTGAGTGTGAGCCTGTCTCCTTGCACCCAGGCGGGATCTCCGCCTTACCCTCCTGGCCTGTGGGGGACACTGCCGTGACCTCCTGTGGCCTGAGGGGGCGGGGGCCTTGGCGCCCCCCACCCCCCTCCCCCTGCCCCTGGCTGCCTGTGTGTGTCTGACGGCTTTTGGTTTGCAGGCCACTACGAAGGAGGTGAAGGAATCCCTGGGGAAGCAGTGGTCTCAGCTCTCGGACAAAAAGAGGCTGAAATGGATTCATAAGGCCCTGGAGCAGCGGAAGGAGTACGAGGTTAGGCTTCCGCTGCGCTCCTCCCCGTCCGGCTCTTCACGAGCCAATGCCCTCTGACTCGGTGCCACCGCACGCTGCGGGAGGCAGTCACTCCCCAGCCCTCCATTGAGGGAGGGGCCTTTTGGGCCCCTTGCCTCTGCCCCGATCTTCCCCAAACCCCCGACCACCCCCATAAGATCTCAGGCTAGGGCAGGGCAGGGCTCCGTGTCGCGTGTGACACAGCAGACACATGGCCACCCCCAGCTTTGCTCCCTGCCTCCCCTCCCCAGCGGCTCTCCCCCTGCCCCTGCCCCCGCTAACCCCACACCCCCTTCCCCTCCGCCCCCACCTCGCTCTGCAGGAGATCATGCGGGACTATATCCAGAAGCACCCCGAGCTGAACATCAGCGAGGAGGGCATCACCAAGTCCACCCTCACCAAGGCTGAGCGCCAGCTCAAGGACAAGTTTGACGGGCGACCCACCAAGCCGCCTCCGTGAGTGCAGTCCCAGGGTGGGTGGGCAAGTGGGCAGCCAGGGAGCTGGCCCAGTGAAGGGCATCGGCCCGGGCTCTGCGGCGAGGAGGCTGGCGGTCCACTTGTTCACGGGGTGTGCCTCTCTTCCTGCTGGTTCTAATAGGAACAGCTACTCGCTGTACTGCGCAGAGCTCATGGCCAACATGAAGGACGTGCCCAGCACGGAGCGCATGGTGCTCTGCAGCCAGCAGTGGAAGCTGCTGTCCCAGAAGGAGAAGGATGCCTACCACAAGAAATGCGACCAGGTGCTCAGGGCAGGGACTCCCTTCGGAAAGCTCTGGGCCCCACCTGCGGGTTTTAAGTCATGAAGTCTGACCCTGCTAGACTCGGCCACTGGTCACATTTGTCCAGATGCCTGCTTCCCACATGCTGTGCTAGGGTTAGCACCCGGGCCTATGCGAGCAGCGGGCCTTCCCGCTTATCATCTGTGGGGGAGAGCAGGCCAGGCCCCGGGGGGCATGCTGAGGGCTACTGTCCTTGAGTACTGGAGAACCCGTTTCCAACTGATCCAGATTCCCCTCATTTTCCCAGAAAAAGAAAGATTACGAAGTGGAACTCCTCCGATTTCTTGAGGTGAGTGTTGCTTCAGGCAGGGAGAGGGCAGAGACGGTGAAGCTGGGAAGACCTTAAGGAGCCCTGGAGGGCAGGCCGGATGCAGCCCTGTGCCTCTTCCTGAGCAGAGCCTGCCGGAGGAGGAGCAGCAGCGGGTCCTGGGAGAGGAGAAAATGTTGAACATCAACAAGAAGCAGGCCACCAGCCCAGCCTCCAAGAAGCCCGCGCAGGAGGGCGGCAAGGTGGGCAGGGCCCGCGGCCAGGTGGGGTGGAGATCGGCCCTCGGCACCCACTGACCCAGAGCCTTTGCACCTCCCCAGGGCGGCTCCGAGAAGCCTAAGCGGCCTGTGTCAGCCATGTTCATTTTCTCCGAGGAGAAGCGGCGGCAGCTGCAGGAGGAGCGGCCGGAGCTCTCAGAGAGCGAGCTGACCCGCCAGCTGGCCCGCATGTGGAACGACTTGTCCGAGAAGAAGAAGGTCAGGCTTGCCTCAGAGAGCCCCTGGCGCCGTTGTCCCCAAAGGGGCTGCCAGGGCCACTTCCTCCCGCCGGCACTGCGCAGCCTCACCCTGCCCCGGGTGCCCGGCCCACACATGTGCCCGGCTCCCACTGGGCTGGGATGCCAGCCGGAAGGCGGGAAGGAAGGCGGGAAGCCGGGTGCGAGGCCGGAGGCTCCCGCGGGAGCGGCTGGGTGGGGCGGAGCTGGCTGGGACATCTGCGCCGCCCACGCCGGAGCCGCCGCTGGCCTGGCTTAGCGCGCCCCCTGGGGGCGGCCCGCGGGCTGACGCCTGCGCCTCCCTCACAGGCCAAGTACAAGGCCCGAGAGGCGGCGCTCAAGGCGCAGTCGGAGAGGAAGCCGGGCGCCGAGCGCGAGGAGCGGGGCAAGCTGCCCGAGTCGCCCAAGAGAGCCGAGGAGATCTGGCAGCAGAGTGTCATCGGCGACTACCTGGCCCGTTTCAAGGTGGCAGGGCGTGGGAGAGGGATGTTCTGCCCCCTCCCGCCTGAGAGGATCCTGCCCAAAGCTGACGGATATCCCCCTACCTTCCCCAGAACGATCGGATGAAGGCCTTGAAAGCCATGGAGATGACGTGGAAAAGCATGGAGAAAAAGGAGAAACTGATGTGGATTAAAAAGGCAGCCGAAGACCAAAAGCGATACGAGGTGGGAAGAAAGCCATGGCCTGCGCGCGCGCACACACACACACACACACACACACACACACACACAGAGCACTGGGAGCCGAAGCCAGCCGCGCTGGCGTAAGAGACCCTGTTTCAAAAATATAAAATAGGTCTGGGAGTGTAGCCCGGAGGTAGAAGGGCTTCCAGGAACCCCAGTACCACAAAAAAAAAAAAAAAGAGTGATTCTTAAGAGACATGAGTTCAGTGCCTGAAGCACTTGGGAACCGTAATTGCTCCCTGGTTGTGCCTCAGTCTCTCCTGATGACCTAGGGCAGGTATTTCCAGGAGCGGGAAGGGTGGGGGATGGTATGACTTTCCAGATTTCCCCACAGAGAGAACTGAGCGAGATGAGGGCACCCCCGGCTGCTACGAACTCTTCCAAGAAGATGAAGTTCCAGGGTGAACCCAAGAAGCCCCCCATGTGAGTCAGGGGCTGGAGCCTGCCCTGCTGGGGGCAGGGGACGGAGCTGGAGGGCATGGTTGAGGTCCTGACCCTCCTGCATCACCCCTGTCCTCCAGGAACGGTTACCAGAAGTTCTCCCAGGAGCTGCTGTCCAACGGGGAGCTGAACCACTTGCCCCTGAAGGAGCGCATGGTGGAGATAGGCAGCCGCTGGCAGCGCATCTCCCAAAGCCAGAAGGAGCACTACAAAAAGCTGGCCGAGGAGCAGCAGAAACAGTACAAGGTGCACCTGGATCTCTGGGTCAAGGTGAGAGGGCAGAAGACCCTTGGAAGGGAGAAGGTTTGGGAAGGCCCAGTGGCTAAAGGGCTTAGAGACCGAGTGGGTGATGGAGCTGCAGGGGAGGTCTGAGTTCAGGAAGGCCCTGACTGTAGAGCCTCCACCCAGGCCAAACAACTGGAGGGAACGTAGTTTTAGTGCAGCGTGGCTTACAGAAGGACAACTAGCCAGAGCGGTGACATGCTACTAATCCTATAATCCCAGCCACTTGGGAGGAGGCTGAGATGGAAGGATCCCAAGTTGGAGGCCAGCCTAGGCAACTTGGTGAGACCCTGTCTCAAAGTTGAAAAGGGCTAGCCGGGCGTGGTAGCAAACGCTTGTAATTTGGGAGGCTGAGACAAGGATCACAGTTCATAGACAGCCTCAGCTACTACTTAGGCCCCTCCACAACTCAGTGAGACCCTGTTTCAAAATAAAGAATAAAAAATAGGGCTGGGGTGTAGCTTGGAGATGGAATGCCCCTGGGTTCCATCCCCAGTACTGCAAAAAAAGAAAAAGAAAAGGGCTGGAGGTACAGCTCAGTGATAGAGCATCCCTAGGTTTAATCCCAGGTATTATTTAAAAAAAAAAAAAAAAAGTTGGGCATGGTGGTGCACATCTGTAATGCCAGTAATTGGAAGACTTGAAATAGGAGGATTACAGGTTCCAGGCCAGTTTCAGCAACTTAGTGAGACCCTATTAAAAAAAAAAAAAAAGCTGGGCATGTTGACACATGCTCATAATCCCAGTACTTGGAAGGCTGAGACAGGAGGATCGCAGGTTCATAGCCAGCCTTAGCAACTTTGTGAGGCTTTCAACAACCTAGAGAGACCCTGTTTCCAAATAAGAAATAAATCAGGCTAGGGTGTAAATTGGAGGTAGAATGCCTCTGAGTTCAATCCCTGGTACCTCCAAAAAAAGAAAAAAAATAGGACTGGAAGTATAATTCAGGTATAGAACACCTGGGGTCCTGTCTCCAGTACCACACACACATAAAAGAAGTCTGGCAAGCCGGGCATGGTGGCTCACGCTTGTAATCCCACCATTTGTGAGGCTGGGACTGAAGGATCACGGTTCGCCGATAGCCTCAACTAATTAGGCCCTTTGCAACTCAGTGAGACCCTGTTTCAAAATAAAGAATAAAGCAATTTGTGGTGGCGCACACTTGTAATCCTCGTGCTTGGGAGGCTGAGACAGGAGGATTGCACAGGTTTGGAGCCAGCCTCAGCTACTGAGTGAGGCCCTCTGCAACTTAATGAGACCCTGTTTCCAAATAAAATATAAAAATAGGTCTGGGAGTATAGCCCAGAGGTAGAAAGCCTATGGGTTCCACCACCAAAAAAAATAATAAAGAATAAAAATAGGGCTGTGAATGTAGCTCCATGATAGAATGCCCAGGTTCCATCCCCAGTACCGCCAAAAAAAAAAAAAAAAAAAGAGTCTGGCCACATCGAAAGCAGAAACTCAAACCGGGGACTCTGCAGATACTCAAAGATTGGGAGTTCTGTGGGGAAGGGTAACAAATGCTCTGCCTACTTCCTGGCAGAGGTCAGCATGTTCAGCCAATAGCCTGAGCAGTAGTTTTGGAGTGTTCCAACCCCCGGTTCCCCTCTTGTCTCCCCAGAGTCTGTCTCCCCAGGTCCGTGCAGCATATAAAGAATACATCTCCAATGTAAGTATGTGAGCAGGTCTGTGGCTGGGGATGGGTGGTACCCCGGGGCCTGGAATTCACAACTGCCCCCTTTGCGTCTCCAATCCTCTCCCTCAGAAACGCAAAAACATGACCAAGTTACGAGGTCCAAACCCCAAGTCCAGCAGGACCGCCCTGCAGTCCAAGTCGGTAAGGAGCCCCTCCAAAAGGGAGTGGGTGTCTGTACAGCAGGTAGGCGGAGCAGGGCACCTGGAATGGGCCAAGGCCATTGAGGTGCCTCCTGTGCCCCTCCTAGGAATCTGAAGAGGACGACGACGAGGATGAGGAGGACGAGGACGACGACGATGAAGAGGAGGAAGATGATGAGAACGGGGACTCCTCCGAGGATGGCGGCGACTCCTCCGAGTCCAGCAGCGAGGACGAGAGCGAAGACGGCGATGAGGTGGGGTGGCCGGGGCGTGGTGGCCGGGGACAGTTGGGTCCCACGGGTGACGCGGGCCACCTGGTGACTCCACATCCTTTCTTCCCCCCAGAACGAGGAGGATGACGAGGACGACGACGACGACGAGGACGACGACGAGGATGAAGACAACGAGTCCGAGGGCAGCAGCTCCAGCTCCTCCTCCTCAGGGGACTCCTCAGACTCTGACTCCAACTGAGGCTCAGCCCCCCGGGGCGGCCAGGGAGAGCCCCACGCTCCCCTCCCCAGCTGACCACCTGTGTCTCTCCCCATGTTCTGTCCCCTGCCCTCTGGCCTCCCCCACTTTCTTTCTTTCTTTCTTTCTTTCTCTTTCTTTTTTTAAAATCAAAATATTGTGGGGGTAGGGCTGGAGGAGCCCAGGCCAGGACTCTGCAGCCTCGGAGCCGTCAGCCCTGGGAGTCCTCCAGGGAGAGCAGCCATCAGACTGAGCCAGCACTGGACAGACCGGACCGCTCCACGCTCCACCCCTCTTCTGCACTTGTGGGTCCGGCATGGACAATGGACCGGGGAGTAGGGGTGGGGGGGCTCCCAAAGAGTTCAGTGAGGCCCTCCATACCTGCAGCCCAAACCAAGGTGGGGTGGAAGCCTGGGGAGGACCCCTTCCCAGAGGGGCTCTCCACCTGGACCCCTGCATCGGAACTGGAGGCGGGGGACATGTGGGGAGAGGAGGGCGGGTGCCTTTGTGAGAAAACAGGCACTCCCCTGCTGGCCCTCTCCCCTGCCCCTGCAGGAAGGAGCTGCCTGGACCCACTTATGGGGGAGGGGGCAGAAGTGTTTTTTATATATGTGTACATATTTTTTTTTTAAGCTCTGAGCTGTCAACGAGACGTTTCCTACCGATCTCGGCTGCCGTCTCTATTGTCATTTCTGGGAGAGGGAGGGTTTAGGGGGGTAGATTTGGGGCTTTTTTTAAGTGGTCTTGATGTGTGTGAAAGAGTGAGAGAGAGAGAGAGTGTGTGTGTGTGTGTGTGTGTGTGTGTGTGTGTGTCCTGTACATAGCACGGGTGTACCTGTGGATGTGTGCAAGTGTGTGTGGAAGAGAGAAGGGTCTGTCCTGGAGCCCACTGCGGTTTTTGTGATTCTGGGAAAGGGCTGGTGAGGGCCAGGAGATGGTGACCCAGGTGTGAACAGGCCCAGGTTCCCCCTTTCTGCACGGCCTCTGCTTTGCCTGGTCTCTGGGTCAGGGAAGGGTGGTGAGGTCACTCTGGATGGTTCTGTACCACTTCCCCTCTGCCAGGGTCACGTGCATCTGAGCTGCTGCTCCTAAGGTCCAGCAGGAAGGTGGGAAGGGCAGGTGATGGTGTGAACCTGAAAGCTTGTCTTTGGAAAAGGCCGCCCTGGCTCCCGTGAGGGGCCAGCCCGGCCACCCTGGGCTCGGAACCTGGGCGCCGGGAAGTGTGTTGGGAGCTCTTATGTATACGTCCCTATTGCCTTCCCCCTGTCGTCTGGCCGCCCCATTTCCTTTGATTTCTCAGGTCTGCTTCCCCTCTGCCCTGCCCTCAGCTCCTTGGTTGGGAAAGGGCTGCAGAAGCTGCTTCCTGCAGCTGGCCCTCTAATCCTTGCCAGCCATCCTCAGCTTTTTGGTACCCTGATTCCTTGACTCTTAATAAGCCAAGCCACCTTATCTCTGTGGATTGAATTTTTTGTTGTTTTTTACTAAATTGGTCAAACAATTTTTTTTTTTTTTACAATCATGTCAGTGACCTATTTAATTGGGGCTTTATGCTCTACCGTCCCTCTCTGAATGGAAGCCAGGAATAGGGGAAGTGGGCTCTGCCCGACGGGGTAGAGCAGGAAACGAAGGCCCCGCCTCAGATAGGCTGTATGTCCCTCTCAAGTGACAGCCGATGGCTTCACCTGGACCCTGGTGCTTGGGTGGGGAGGTTTAGGGAGGGAACTCCCCACTCCCAACTCCCTTCTGACCCTGGAATTAGGTACAGGGGTTTACAGGCTCAATTTCTTCCCTGGAGCCCTTGCAAAGAACCTTATTTCTTTTATTTTGATGCCCCTGAACTATTATGTTTTAGTGGAATGTGTTTTCATTTAAAAACAACTTTGAACAGGACGCTTTTTCTTCCTGTTTTAAAAAAACTGAAAAATTCTTACAGTACAGACAGGGCCGTGGGGGTGGGGTGCTGGCGCTGTAAGAGGCTGCTCTGAGTGCATTTTGGCACTGGGACGGGATGGCTGGGGTGGGAGGACCCCCAGTCCCTCACCTTTTTTTTCTAATATTTAAGGAGTGTTTTGTAGGTTTCAACAACAACCACACTTGAATTTGTATCACGGGAAGTGGGAGGGGGTGGCTTAGAGGTGTCTGCCTAAGCTTAAGGCCAACTGTGGAAGTTTTGTTTTCCTTTTTTTGTATAATAAAATGAAAAACAAAGGTTTGACTGCTGTCTGGTCACTGGAATAAATAAAAGTGGGTGGCAGAGGTGACCCGATAGATTTGGTATAGAAAACCCTTGAAGCCAGCTTGTTTGCTTTTTTTTTTTTTTTTTTTTTTTTTCCCCTAGTACTGGGAATGGAACCCAGGAGCACTCTACCTCTGAGCTATAACCCCAGCCCTATTTTTTAGTCTTTTTGTCTTATTTTTGTGGTACTAGAGATGGAACCCCAGGGGTTTTCTACCCCCACTCTACACTCCCAGACCTACTTTTTTATTTTATTTTATTTTATTTTATTTTATTTGGAAATGGTCTCACTACATTGCTGAGAGCCTTACTAAGTAGCTGAGGCTGGCTTCAAACCTGAGCAATCCTCCTGTCTCAGCCTCCCAAGTGCTGGAATTACAAGTATGTGCCACCATGCCCGGCTTGTCTTTTTATTTTTGAAACCGGCTCTCACTGAGTCGCGAAGGGCCTCGCTAAGTAGCTGAGGCTGTTCATGAACCTGGGTCTTCTTGTCTCAGCCTCCCAAATACTGGGATTACAAGTGTGTGCCACCACGCCTCACATCATTGGCTTTTCTAAAACCACCTTCCTCTTTCTAAAGATTCCATGGACAGCCTGCCTTCGCAACCTTCACAATGTTCTGTGCTCTGGTGTGTGTGTGTGTGTGTGTGTGTGTGTGTGTGTGTTACTAAGGATGGAACCCAGGGGTCTTCTACGTCCAGGCTACACCCTCAGACCTACCATATATATGTATATTGTGTGTGTGTGTGTGTGTGTGTGTGTGTGTGTGTGTGTGTGTGTGGTACTGGAGTTCCTGGAAACCCTTCTACCTCCAGGCTACACTCCCAGACACCTATTTTTTTTTATATATATCTTTATTTGGAAACGGTCTCTTAAGCCAGCAAGGCTGGCTTCGAACCTGTGCGATCCTCCTGTCTCTGCCTCCTACTTTATATTTTTATTTGGAGGCAGGGTCTCACTAAGTCGCAGAGGGCCTCACTAACTGAGACTGACCACAAACCTGCAATCCTTCTGTCTCAGCCACCCAAGTACTGGGATCACAAGCTCGTGCCACCATGCCTGGCTGTGCTTCTGTTCTTGTACTTTCTCAGTTCTCTTTGTTCACTTGGGGTTCTCAGCCACTAAGGACTCTGAGAAATTGGAGAGCATATTTTCTCCCACCCAGAGGGCACTACCTTAGGAAACGATGAACCCCTGAGGTCAAGGGTTCACTCTGGGAGGCAAGCCCTTGCAGTCTGTGAAGGCTTATCAGGGGTTCTGGGGGTCGTCCTACTTGTAGCCTTCCGCTCCACCAGAGTTAGACGTGATTTCCTAACTCCCCCCAGCTCTCTGGTGGGAAGCGGCTGGAACAGGATGACCGTGGATAAGGAGGCCCGTCTTCACTGCACAGGCCTCAGCTGGGTTCCTGGAGTCTAGAAGGGGTGAAGGTCCTGGCTCTGTCCATGAGTTTCCCCTCCACCCTGACCCCTCTCCCATTCCTGGCCAAACTCAGGGGCATTCTACCCCTGAGCTACATCCCCAGTCCTTGTTTATTTTGAAACAGGGCCTAAGTTGAGAGTCTTGCTAAGTTGCTATGACTGCCCTCCAACCTGTGATCCTCCTGTCTCAGCCTCCCAAGTACAGGGATTGCAAACCAAGCGTGGTGGCGCACACTTGTAATCCCAGTACTTGGGAGGCTGAGATATGAGGGTCTCACAGGTTCGAAGCCAGCCTCAGCTTCTTAGTGAGGCTCTCAGCAACTTAGTGAGACCCTGTTTCCAAATAAAATATAAGTCTGGGAGTGTACCCTGGAGGTAGAAAAGTCCCTGGGTCCCATCCCTAGTACCAAAAAAAAAAAAAAAAAAGAAAGAAAGAAAGAAAAGTGGGGCGTGGTGGCACACACTTGTAATCCCAGCATTCAGGAGGCAGAAACCAGAGGGATCATAGTTCGCGGACAGCCTCAGCTACTTACTGAGGCCCTTTGCAACTCAGTTAGACCCTGCTTCAAAAATTAAGAATAGAGCCGAGCGTGGTGGCGCAGGCTTGTAATCCCAGCATTTGGGAGGGTGAGACCGGAGGATCGCTGTTCGCGGACAGCCTCAGCTACTTAGTGAGGCCCTTTGCAACTCAGTGAGACCAAAATAAAGAATAAAAAATAGGGCGGGGGGGTGTAGCTCGGAGGTCAAATGCCTCTGGGTTCCATCCCTAAACCCACACACAAAAAAAACCAAAAACAAATTAAGAATAAAAAAGTAGGGTTGGAGCCGGTCATGGTAGCGCATGCTTGTAATTCCAGCATTCAGGCCAGCATTCAGGAGGCAGAGACCAGAGGATCGCAGCTCGTGGACAGCCTCAGCTACTTAGTGAGGCCCTCCGCAACTCAGTGAGACCCTGTTTCAAAATAAAGAATAAAAAACAGGGCAGAGGGTATATAGCTCAGAGATTGAATGCCCCTGGGTTCCATTCCCAGACCCACACACACACACACACACAAAAAAAAAAAAAAAAAAAAAAAATTAGGGCTGGGAGTGTCACTCAGAGGTAGAATGCCCCTGGGTTCCAGCCCCATTATCCCCCCCAAAAAAATACTGGGATTACAGAAGTATGAAACCATGCCTGACTCTGGCCAAACCTTCACCATTCCCCTGGGGCTCCTCTCTGGTCACTAACATGTCCATCATGGTATCCAGGGAGTGCCTGTCTGTGTCCTGCCTGCTGGGCTACTCTGCAGGTGTCAGCCCTCCCCCACATCCTATCCCAGGTGTCCTGTCTCCCCGAACCTCCTGATAAAAAGGCCTCCTGATAAAAAGGGCGAGTTCAGTCAGACTTCCTCCCTGCCTTCTCACAACGGCACGGCACAGCACGGAGGCCCTCGCCACATGTTCGCACCAAGACTCCTAGGCTTCTCAGCCTCCAGACCTGTTGGCCAAATAAACTTGATTTTTGTTTTTGTTTGTTTGTTTTGTGGTACTGAGGATTGAGCCCAGAGGCACTCTACCTCTGAGCTACCCCTAGCCTTATTTTTATTCTTTATTTTTGAAACAGGGTTTCACTAAGTTGCAGAGAACCTCACTAAGTAGTTGAAGCTAGCTTTGAAACTGATCCTTAGCGGTGGGGGCAAGTGGTGACATGTGTTTGTAATCCCAGCACTTGGGAGGCTGAGACAGGAAGATCACAGGTTTTCAGCCAGCTTCAGCTACTTAGTGAGGTCCTCTGCAACTTAGTGAGACCCTGCTTCAAAAATAAAAAATAAGCTGGGCATGGTGGCAGACGCTTGTAATCCCTGAGCTTGGGAGGCGGAGACAGGAGGATGGCGCAGGTTTTAAGCCAGCCTCACTGGCTTAAGAGACCCTGTTTCCAAATAAAAATATAAAAATAGGTCTCGTGAGGTAGAAGGGCTTCCAGGAACCCCAGTACCACCAAAAAACAAACAAACAAACAAACAAACAAATAAAAAAATAATAAAAAAAATATAGGGCTAAGTGCATAGCCTGGAGGTAGAATGCCCCTGAGTTCAATCCCCAGTCCTGGAATTACAACCCTGCATCACCTCGCCCCACCAGCCAAATAAACTTCTATTGTTTGTAATTTACCCAGTCTGTGATATTTTATGGTTGTAGCAGAAAATGGCATAAGACCCTGACTGCTCTTCTGTGCACCTGTGCATCCTCTGGGATACCTCAAGAATGTCTTGTAGTTTAAGACCTAAAGCGATCAACTATTTAGTTCCTATTCGACCTAGAAATCAGGGCATCAACTCCTCTCTCACTTCCATCACCTAGACTTGTCTATTCTATTTCCTACACCCCTCTCAGAGCTCTCTCCCCTTCTCCACAGCTGCCGTTCCCAGACTAGTGAAGGCAACCTCCACTGTTCAGCTTTGTAAAGACCTCCTAAAATCGGCCTTCTTGCGGCACTTTTGCCCCTATAGTTTGCTCCACACACAGCAGTCAAGTGGTTTTTTTTTTTTGTTTGTTTTTGTTTTTTCGGTACTGGGGATGGAACCCATGAGCATTCTACCTCCGAGCTATACCCCCAGCCCTATTTTTTACTATTTTTAATTTTTTATATTTGAAACAGGGTCTCACTGAGTTGCAAAAAGGGCCTCACTAAGTAGCTGAGATTGTCCGTGAACTGCAATCCTTCTGTCTCAGCCTCCTAAATGCTGAGATTACAAGCGTGTGCCACCACGCCCAGCAGCAGTCAAGCCTTAAAAAAACAAATCTAGAAGCTGGGCATGGTAGAATGCCCCTAGGTTCCATCCCCAGTACCGAAAAAAAAAAAAAGAAAGAAAAAAAAGAAAGAAAGAAAGAAAGAAAGAAAGAAAGAAAGAAAGAAAGAAAGAAAGATCTGGCCAGGTACAGTAGCCCATGCCTATCACCCCAGCCTCTCTGGGAGGCTGAAGCAGGAACATTGAAAGTTCTAGGCCAGCTTGGGAAAATTAGCAAGACCTTGTCTTAAAATGAAAAATAAGAGCCGAATGTGGTGGTGCATGCTTGTAATCCCAGCATTTGGGAGGCTGAGACCTGAGGATTGTGGTTTGCAGACAGCCTCAGCTACTTAGTGACGCCCTCCGCAACTCAGTGAGACCCGGTTTCAAAATAAAGAATAAAAAATAGGGCAGGGGGGTGTAGCTTGGAGGTAGAATGTCCCTGGGTTCCATCTCCAGACCCACACACACACAAAAAAAAAAAAAAAAAAAAAGAAGAAAGAAAGAAAGGTTGGGATGTAGCTCAGTGGTAGTATATTCTCATGACTACAAAAAAGAAAAGGAAAAACAGCTGAAGCCAGGCATGGTGGTGTACAACCACAGTCCGAAGTGATCAGGAAGCTGAGCTGGAGGCACCTAAGCACAGGAGTTTGAGGCCAGCCTAAGCAATATAGCAAGTCCCCATCTCAAAAACAAACCAAAAAAGCAAATCAGATGACTTCTTTACTTAAAAAATTTACCACATGTAATTCTAGTACTTGAGTGGCTAAGACAGGTTCAAAATCAGTACATGGTAACTTTAACTTTGAAGCTCTATTTAAAAAATTAGAGAAGGCCTGGATGTAAACTGGGCATGGTGGCACACGCTTGTAATCCCAATACTTGGGAGGCTGAGACAGGAGGATCATAGGTTTGCAGCCAGCCTCAGCTACTTAGTTAGGACCTCAGAACTCAGAGAGACACTGTTTCAAAATAAAGGATAAAAATAGGGTTGGGGGTATAGCTCAGAGGTAGAATGACCTTCAGTTTCCAGTGTCAAAAAAAAAAAAGGGATGGGTGTAGCTTAGAGGTAGACAATGGATTCAATTCCCAGTACCCCCCCACCCACACAAGAAAAATTTTGTCTTACCTGGCCTGTACATTCTTTCTATTTTCACCCTACTCTTTCCAAGTGCTCACAATGATCCAACCAAGGGATTTCTTTTTTTTCTTTTCTTTTTGCAAGTCTGGGGATGAAACCCAGGGGCATCCTACCTCCAAGCTACACCCCCAGTCCTATCTTTTTAGTCTTCATTTCGAAACAGGGTCTCACTGAGTTGCAAGGGGCCTCACTAAGTAGCTGAGGCTGGCCACACACCGCGATCCCCGTCTCAGCCTCTTGAATGCTGGGATTACCAGCGTGCGCCACCACACCTGGGTTCTCTTCTATTTCTTGAACGTGCCTACCACAGGGCCTTTGCACTCTTCTTTCTGTCCAGAATAGCTATTCCTCTACACATGGCTGGTTTTCTCATTCCTCAGGCCTTAGCTAAAATATCACCTCACACACAGGCCTTTCCCAACTACCCTCTCCAGAGAGGCCTCCTCCCCCATTTCCTAATACATGCATTGTTTATATATTATGTATTTGTTTACTTGTTCATTTCTTATCTCCCCAAGGGAAAGATGCTTAACTTGCTTGTTCATTACAATAATTCCAGAACCCCAAACTGCCTGGCGTATACATGACACCCAAGAAACGTGCATTGACTAAGTACAGCCCTGAGGCCCCAGGAGGTAAGTCAGCTGCCCCTGCTAGCCTCTCTGCCCCCAATCCAGCCACATTATCCCTCCATGCCTCAAACATACCACCCTCTCTTGCAGGGTTTGTACATATGGTGTTCTCCATGGCTAGTCAATCAGGGCTCCACTGAGGAGCCTGCTTCCTCCAGAGGGGTCTTCCCTGAACTTCTGACAAAAAGGTCTCCATGCCCTGTGTTTCTTCAGCAGCCTGGACACCTCCGCACACAGACTTGTTTCTTCTATATCAGGCTTTGCCGGGCTTTTTTTTTTTTTTTTTTTTTTTAATAATTGCTGTAACCCCAGGGCCTCCCCCACAGCCAGGACCAGCTCAGTCCTTAGTTAGCTGGTGCTAACTATGGACACTGGGTGCATGCCCAAAGAGGTCCCCACACAGAACAGTCCAGTCCAGCTGTAAAGAAGTTTGGTATGAGGACAGCCATGGGTAAGGATACCAGGAGGCATTCAGGAAAGCAGGAACAGCCAGGAGAAGTTCCTGAGCATGTGCAAATCCCTTAGGGCAGGATGTTGTGGGCATATTTAAGTAGAGACAGATCAATACCAGTGGAGTGGAGAATTCCTGAAAGGTAGGTGGGAGATCAGAAGAGGAAAGCAAGGCTGAAGCCATGCTGTAGAAGTTCCGGAAAACCTGGCTAACTTCTCTGCTCTTGACTAAGTTCAACCACCTGTGTATCAACCAGCTGATCCCACAGTAACCCCAATGTGTCCCTACGTGAACTTGCCACCCCCCATGGCGTTCTCCATCCCCATTAAAGATGTTTTCAGGGCCCCGGTCTCCTTTATTCTATACAACTCAGTCAATGACAACCTACTGCTCCTACTGCTTTTTTTTTTTTTTTTTTGGTGGTACTGGGGTGGAACCCAGAGGCTTTCTACCTCCAGGCTATACTCCCAGATCTATTTATACTTTATTTGTAAACAGGGTCTCACTAAGTTGCTGAGAGCCTCACTAAGTAGCTGAGGCTGGCAATCCTCCTGTCTCAGCCTCCCAAGCGCGGGGATTACAGGCGTGTGCCACCACGCCCGGCGTCCTCCAGCCCTTTTGTAACTTTAATTTTTGTGCTACTGGGGATTTAACACAAGGGGCATTCTACCTCCAGCCTTTTTTTTTTTTTTTTAATACTGGGGATGGAATCCAGGGGCTTTCTACCTCCGGGCTACACTTTTAGACCTTTTTTTTTTTTTTTTTTTTTCCCTGCAGTACTAGGGATGGAACCCAGGAGTACTCTTTTTTTTTTTTTTTTTTTTTTTTTGTAGTACTAGAGGTGGAATCCAGAGGCTTGCTACCTCTAGGCTATATTCCCAGACCTATTTTTTATATTTTATTTGGAAACAGGGTCTCACTAAGTTTCTGAGAGCCTCACTAAGTACCTGAAGCTGGCTTTGAACCTGCGCGATCCTCCTGTCTCAGCCTCCCAAGCACTGGGATTACAAGCGTGCGTCAACACGCCTGACTAGTCTCAGCCTTTTTAATTGTTGTGGGTTTTTTTTTTTTGTTGTTTTTTTTTTTTAGCACTGGGGATGGAACCCAGGGGCATTCTACCTCTAAGCTAAATCCTCAGACTTTTTTATATCTTAATTTTGAAACAGGATCTCACTAAGTTGCCAAGGGTCTCACTAAGTTCCTGAGGTCCTGTCTCAGCTTCCTGAATACTGGGATTACAGGTGTGTACCACCACGCCAGGCTATTTTTCTGTTTTGAAATAGGGTCTTGCTAGGTGGCTGAAGGTCTTGCTAAATTGCTGAGGCTGTTTGCAGACCTGGGATCCTCCTAAGTCTCCCAAATACTGGGATTACAGGTGTACACCATCACATCCAGTCCAGCGTGATTAATTAAACCCACAAGTCAGACCAAAGGATTTCCCTGGAAGACTCTTCACTGTTCATAGGGTTAAAGCCCACAAGCTCCTTGACACATGCTTAGTCCTGTATGATCTGGTCTGCTCACTTTCTGCATCTTCCCTTCCCCAGCCTGGTTCATATTCTGAATATTACCACCTCAATAAATGTTTGGTGGAAGGAAGAGACAATGATGGTCTCACAGTACGTGATTTCAGACTTCTATCTCCTGAGGAAGAGGGCTGCCACACAACCGTTCTAGGACACCAGACATTCAGTAACTGAGATAAAGGGTCTGGTTCAGGCATCTCCGGTGGCTGAGACAAGGACCTTTCTTCCAAAGGCAAAGGAGGGACTGACAGCATGTCTTGGCCTTCTGGTTCATCTCCAGCCTTTTCTGACCAATTCTCTTAACATCTTACAGTTTGGTGCCTCCTCCTGGCCGCCTCTGAACTCTGTGTATGTCTCCCTTGTTTTTATCACACTATTCGGCAACTTTTTTCGTACAGGTCTTCCTGCCCCACCAGATTACCCTGAGCTTCTTGAGGAAGCACAACTGTCCTATTTCATCTTCATATCCCAGCACCTGGAGCATGGCAAGGGTAACAGCTAAAATTTACCAAACACTTACACTGAGCTATGAGTCTCACCCGTGCTGGCTTGTTAATCCTCACAACCTAATGACAGGTAGTATCGCCATCTCCACTGACAACGGGGAAAAAAGGAGACACGGGAAGTTCATGTGCCAAATCCATGGAGTTAAATTCAGATCTGCCTCCCGGTTGTAGCTACTTAGGAATATCACCTTAATAAATGTTTGGAGAAGGCGAAAGAGCCAATGATGGTCTCAAAGTGTGTGCATGAAGACTTCAACCCTAGCTCCTGAGGGAGGAAGGCTATCACACAACCGTTCTGGGGCACCAGACACAGACAGTAACCGAGACGAGAGCGCTTGTCTAGGCATCTACTGTGGCTGAGAAAGGGACCTTTCTTCCCGAAGGCAAAGAGGGGACTGAGAGCGTGAGGACAGCGGATGTGGGAGCCCTCAGGGGAGCAGCGCTGGTGAGGGGAGTGTCTGGCCAGTGCCAAGCACGCTGTCTGAGAGGTGGGGGTCCAGCTTGAGTTCCGGAAGCAGGAAGGCGAGCAGGTGTGGGATCTAAATTAGGATGAGGGCCGGGAAGGCGCTGGGCTCGGAGGAGCACAGCTCGGCCCCTGCACTCAGCCGCGGACCCTCATCTCGGGCGTTTCTCGGTTCGCAGGCCTGGGGTGGGCTGAGACCCGCCCAGAAACCGGGAGAACGAGCGCGGACGAGCCGCTTCGGCTCCAAAGGTTTTCCGCCCCGAGGTCCTAAGTGCGCCCCACTTCAAGTTGGTCTTCTTCACAAGAAGTGGCTGCACGCCGCGGGGTAAAAGTGGGAGCGGAGGGGAAGGAAAGAGCCGGGAGCCCCGAGGAAGGGCGGGGGAGCCTGGGCCGGAAGGCGTCCCAGGCCGGGCCGGGAGCCGGCGCTCTCTTTCGACGCCACCCGTTGCCCCCGCCCCCGAGCCGGCCGGGACGGCAAGACGACTCCGCCCCCAGCGCACCGCGCACCTCACCTTGAACGCTGCCCCACCCACCGCAGTCTGATTGGGCCTCTCGGGCCGAGGCGGCACGGCGATTGGCCGGGCTGCCTCGCCGAGGCCACGCCCCCGCCCCGCCCCCGCCCCCGTCCGCCGGTACTTTGGACGGCGGCGTGGCGCCCCTCCTCCCCTCCCGGTCCCCGCCCCCTGGAGCAAATGCTGCCGAGCTGCGGCCGCGGGGCAGATGCACGCGCTCGGGCCCTCCTAGCAGGCGCGAGCCGTCGCTGGGCGCGCGAAAGCGAAAGAAGGAAGAGGAAGGGAGGGCGAGGGCGGGGTGTTGAGGAGGGGCGGGAGGAGGAAGAGGAGGAGGTTGGAGCGCGCTCGCGCCTGGCCTCGCGCCCGCGCGGAGGGAGGGGGAGAGGGGCGCGCGCGCGCACGCTCGCGTTCTCGCTCGCTCCATCCATCCATCCTCCGGTCGCGGCACGCGCGCGCGCTCCGGGATCGCGCCGCACCCCCCGCCCGGGAGAGGCGGGCTGGAGTGGGGGGCGGGGGGAGGGGCGCGCGGACGGCGCGCGGACTGCGCGCGGGCGGGGTGAGGTGAGGAGGAGGAGGCGGCGACGGGACGAGGAGGGAGGGGAAGGGGCCATGGCCGCCCGGTGAGGCGGCGAGGCGGGGGGGCAGCCCGACCCCCCGGCCCCGGGCCCTGGGCCCCGGGGAGAGGCGAGGACGGACCGACGGACATGGGGCTCCGGAGCAGCCGCCGTCGCCGCCGCCGCCGGAGGACGCGGCCCTGAGAGGCCGCCGGGCCCCGGCGCGGCCCCCCGGGCGGGGTGAGTACGGGACGGAGACGGGGACGGGGGAGGGGCCTGTGGGGGGCGGGGGGCGGGGCCCAAGGCGGGGCTTGGGCCCCCTCCCCCCAGGTCTGGGTCAGCGCCCCTTCCCCTCCCCCCGGGCCGACGCGGAAACGCCCGGCTTCCCCGGCTGCCCGGCCCGGCCCGGGCCCCCCGTTCTCCCCCTGGCCGGGTCCCCCTTGGGCGGGGCAGGGCCGGCCGGGGAGGGGGCGCGGGGCCTTTGTTAGGGAGCCAGGCCCCAGCCCCCGGGACAATAGAGACACCCTCCCGGACTCTTCTCCCCGTCCGGCCGGGGCTGTGGGCAGGCGGGCACTGAGAGGGGCCGGACGCGTCCCGCTCTGCCCACTCTCTGGGGGTCGGTCTGTCCCGGCCTGGCGCCGGCCTCGGGCGGCTCGGCTCTCCTCCCCCAGTCGGTATGATGCAGCAGCAGTGCCGCAGGGACAGGGGAAGAGCCGCGGCCCGGCCTCCTACCCTTCCCAGTGCCCCTGGCTCATTTGTCAGTCCCCACCCCACTCTAGGCCGGCAGCTCCTTAAACTCGTACCCACTGTTCACAGGGGCCCCGGACTGTGGGCGCTGTTTCTGAATCCTTTGGTGGGGGTTTCTGGACTTTGGGGCTCTTGGAGAGACTTCCGAGCAGGTCCTGAGGGAGGGAGGGAGGGAGGGAGGGAGGGTGTTATCTAAATCAAGAACAGGTAAGGGGAGTGCCCACTCCTCCGGTGCCATCCCACAGGGCTCTGTCCCTCTCCTGCTGGTGGGAATGCCCCTTTGGCTCTGGGCTTCGGTCGGTTCTGCTCCTCTTGCGGAGTGGCAGGCTTACATCAAGGGAAGACAGAGTGGGGTGAAGGTTGTAGGGTCCTAGGGCCGTCCCTACTTCTGGTACCATTACCCCCCCAAGTGGACATCCTGGCTGAAAGCAGAGGTGACTCTGAGGAGAGCCTTTAGGGAAGGGGGTTGTCTTTAGGAGTCTGTGCAGTTCTTTGCCACACCCTGTGGGTTTGCTTTGAGGCCTTAGAGTTCCTTCTCCTCCCCCTGCTGCATTGCACCATGGGTATCAAAGAGGGGTTTGAGTTTTGGGGACCTGGGGTGAGCTGCTGCCTCCTATAGATCTAGGTTTTGATTGGCAGTAGAGTCTGGGGCCTGATCTCGAGCCTGGGAAGGACCAGGCTACCCTTGGATTTCAGGCCCTGAAGGCCCACCCAGACTCTGATCCTGGGCCTTGGGGAAGGAGATGCCCTGATGCCGGCATTAATCCCTGGGCAGTGAGGTGGGGAGGGGAAGTGGCAGTCTCCAGAGCTGACTTGGACTCACACCAACACCCCCATCCCCATGTGTACAGCCGTGTTGCCGCCCGCTGTGCTATGAGCAGTCAGAGCACCGTCTCCACAAGAGTTTACAAATGAAAATGGAGGAAATGTCTTTGTCTGGCCTGGATAACAGCAAATTAGAGGTGAGGGCTCCCCCATGTGTGCCTCTAGTTCTTTCTCTTGATGTCTCTCCGTCGCTATATCTGGCATCTACACCAAAGAGGAATTTAGGGAGTCAGCCTTGTTCCTTAAAGGACATAGCCAGCTGAAAAGGCCCAGTGATTGGGGAAGAAGAAAGAACTCAGAAGCCAAGATGGGAAAATGGAAAAAGAAATCATGGTGTTTGGCTGGGGCCAGAGTTGCTTGGTGAGAGTTGCTGTCAGTCCAGAGGACTGCGACTCTTGTGACTGTGGATGTTCTCCCCTGGGGCCCAGGCCATCGCTCAGGAGATATACGCGGACCTGGTCGAGGATTCTTGTTTGGGATTCTGCTTTGAGGTACACCGGGCTGTCAAGTGTGGCTACTTCTTCCTGGACGACACAGACCCCGATAGCATGAAGGATTTTGGTGAGCTTCAGGGTGGAAGGCGAGCAGTCTAGCCATGCCTGGGGAGTGCATAGAGAGAGAGTCCTTCTCTGGAAAGAGCACTAGACCGGGAGCCTGAAGCGCCTACGAGCTTAGGCAGGGGGATTGAAGAGGCCATGGGACCATGGGTGGGAAGAAGAGGCAAGGGTGCTCTACCCACCCTGATCGCCACGCCTCTCCTGTCCCCAGAGATCGTGGACCAGCCCGGGTTGGACATCTTTGGACAGGTTTTCAACCAGTGGAAGAGCAAGGAGTGTGTTTGCCCCAATTGCAGCCGCAGCATTGCTGCCTCCCGCTTTGCTCCTCATTTGGAGAAGTGCCTGGGAATGGGTCGGAACAGCAGCCGTATCGCCAACCGCCGGTGAGGCTGGAGCTGGTAACTGCTCTGGGGTTGGTAACTGCTCTGGAGCTGGTAACTGCTCAGTGGACTAGCATGTATTGGGTCCTGGGTTTCATCCCAGCCCCACAGAAAAATTTAAAAAAAAATTTAAAAAGTAGCACAGGGTGAGACAGGAGGATCGAGGTTCGCAGCCAGCCTCAGCTACTTAGGCCCTTTGCAACTCAGCAAGACCCTGTTTCAAAATAAAGAATAAAAAAACAGGGCTGGGGGTGTAGCTTGGAGGTAGATGCCCCTAGGTTCCATTACCCAGTACCACCAAAAAAAAAAAAAAAGTTGCCTGGGGCCAGGCATGGTAGTGTACACCTATACTCCCAGTACTTGGAAAGTTGAGACAGGAGGATCCCAGGTTCGAGGCCAGCTTCAGGAACTTAAGTGAGACACTGTTTCAACAACAACAAAAAAGCCTGGCATGGTGAGGCACACCTGTAATGTCTGTAATCCAAGTACTAAGGAAATTGAGACGGGAGGATCACAGGTTCAAGGCCATCCTCAGCAACATAACAAGACCCTCAGCAATTTAGTGACATTCTCTTTCAAAATAAAACTTGAGTGAGCAGTTCAGAGGTAGAATGCCCCTGGTTTCAATCCCCAATACCGAAAAATAAAAAGTGGGTAGAACTAGAGCTGTTGGGTTTTTTGTGGCCTGCCGTGGTGTAGCCCTGGGAGCATTTGTAGTGTACAGAGGGTGGGTTGTACTCGGCCCAGGTGATCCGCTATATGGAAAGTTGTAGACAGAGAGCAGTGGTGGCTTTAACTCTTTCTCTTCCCTACCCTTGGCAGGATTGCCAATAGCAACAACATGAACAAGTCTGAGAGCGACCAAGAGGATAACGATGACATCAATGACAACGACTGGTCCTACGGCTCAGAGAAGAAAGGTGTTTGGGGTTCTGTGGCGTCTTTGGGGGAGTACTAGGATGAGGTGGGCAAGCAGAAATTGGGTAATACATTTGTCCAAAATTATTGTCACAGATGAGGAGGGGAGGATATAGTTTTTTTCTTTAAATGCTCTTAGATGGATGACTGTAACCCCTGCTCTTTATCCTTTTGTCTCCCACAGCCAAGAAGAGAAAATCAGACAAGGTGAGAGCTGGGGCAGGCATGGGAGAAGTTTGGGTGAAGGACAGGTACCCTCCCCTTTGGGCAGGGAGTCCTCACGTGTCTTGACTCACGTCTGAGGTCACTGGGGGCCTCTTTGGGTTTGGGGGTGAGGGTGTCTGTGGTGGGCAGGGGGATAACAGAGGCCTCGGGGGCGTGGGGAGGGTGTGTAGGTAGACAGGCCTCTTAGTGGGAAGGAAGAGCAGGAATTTGAGGATGTTCCTTTGTCAAATCTTTTTTCCTTCCCTGGGTTCTCGGCTCCCCCTTATCGTTGCCCTTTCCCCAAAGCTATGGTATCTCCCATTCCAGAACCCCAATTCCCCTCGAAGATCCAAGTCTTTAAAACACAAAAATGGTAAGTGGGGCTGGAGCAACGGGGTGCCGCTAGCTGTGTGTTTTGGGACTTGGGGTGGTGGGAGAAGTTGGGAGTCAGGGTGTTGAGGGAGGGCCTGTGATCCTTCTGTCACCCCCACTTCCTCTCTGGTTATTTTCAGGGTTCTCTGTCTGTACCTCTGCATCAAACACCCTTCCCCTTCTTTTTTCTTCTTCAGGGGAACTTAGCAATTCGGATCCTTTTAAGGTGAGTAGAGGCTCCCTCTTCCGCTCCTCCTGTTGTCCTTGGGAGGTAGCTGGGATTCGATGGGCAGGGGCGGTCAGAATGCTGACAGCCAGAGCCCCAGCTGGGCTTTTGGGTCTCATCTGTTTGTGTTCTTTCTGGGTCTCGCCTCATCCCTGTGCAGATGGGATGGACCGACGCAGAAAACTGCTCTCTCGCAGGAGCAGGAGGGGAGGGAGAGGGGCTGCTTGTCCACTTCTGCCCTCATACCCTCTTTAGCTTGCCTCCGCTCTACCTCTGACCAGTATCTCTGGTTCTTTCACAGTATAGCAACTCAACTGGGATCAGCTATGAGACCCTGGGGCCAGAGGAGCTGCGGAGCCTGCTCACCACGGTGAGGGACCTGGGACAGGGGAGGCCCTTGGGAGTGGGCTGGAGCCAGAGGCAGAGGTCATGGGCCTGAAAGAGGCTGGCGACAGAGCAGTTGGGGCCATAGAGCGCTCTCCGAAAGTAGGTTTCCTGGCCCACAGTGTTCTGGACCCCAGGCCGTTTCTGCTTGCGCAGTGTAGCGCTGGTGCAGAGGGAACATCTAGTATCTAGAGTAGGTTTCCCTCATCCCTCCTTTCAGCTTATATTCCTCTTCCAGCAATGTGGGGTGATTTCTGAACACACCAAGAAGATGTGCACAAGGTGAGCACAGAACCTAGAAAGGGGACTGGGGACCCTCCTGCACACGTGGGTTTGGAGTACCCCTGGACATGGACAGTGGGGCTTCTGCCGTTCCCCTCCCCTCCTCCAGTGATCAGACCTTAGGCCACTGTCTGGGGGTTTTCTGAATATCACCCCCACCCCCGCCCCTCCGGCCTCTGCTGAGGGGCGGGGCTCTACCTGAGTTCCTCAGGCCTCCTTTCCTTGTCAGGGTCTGATGATTCTGTCCCCACCAGGTCCCTGCGCTGCCCTCAGCACACAGATGAGCAGAGGCGAACCGTGCGGATTTATTTCCTTGGGCCCTCAGCGTAAGTGACCCTACTGAGGGGTGAGCTGTAACCGGTCAGGACGGCCATGCATCCCTAACGCCCCCTTCGGCCCTCCCCTTTCCAGCGTTCTTCCGGAGGTTGAGAGCTCCCTGGATAATGACAGCTTTGACATGACTGACAGCCAGGCCCTGATCAGCCGGCTTCAGTGGGACGGCTCCTCTGATCTCTCACCCTCTGATTCAGGCTCCTCCAAGACGAGTGAAAATCAGGGATGGGGTCTAGGTATGTGATGCAGTTGGGTCAAAGGGCTTTCTGCTGAAGGCATGGGGTATCACCTGTCATAACCCTGTTCTCATCCCTTGGGCCTCTATTTTTTTTTTTTTTTTTTTTCCTTTTATAGGTACCAACAGTTCTGAGTCAAGGAAAACCAAGAAAAAGAAATCCCATCTGAGCCTGGTAGGGACTGCTTCCAGCCTAGGCTCCAACAAGAAGAAAAAGCCAAAGCCACCGGCACCCCCGACGCCCAGCATTTACGATGACATCAACTGACTCGGGTGCAAGGGATAGCCTTTGGCTAAGCAGAGCCCTCTCCCGACCCCCACCCAGGTGGCATAGCCTGGCAAATGGACGGCTGCTGGGGGTTTGGGCTTGGGAAGCTTGGTGGGCCAGGCGGGCAGAGGATCCACTTATGTACCCCTGGGGGGTGTCAGGGTCCTCTGCAATGGAGCACGAACCCTCGGCGTGCAGGACTCAGACCTGGACATATTATGCCTTGGACATAAGTTTGGTGGGGAGGCGGTTTTCCTATTTATTCTGTGAGTTACTGGATGTCCAGCTAGGCCAGGGGCCTGGCCTGGGCACTGTGCCAGAGCACTGCC
This sequence comes from Muscardinus avellanarius, assembly GCF_963383645.1. Classification (NCBI taxonomy): domain Eukaryota; kingdom Metazoa; phylum Chordata; class Mammalia; order Rodentia; family Gliridae; genus Muscardinus; species Muscardinus avellanarius. The sequence continues at coordinate 53,921,872 of NC_137802.1, read as the reverse complement.
TGCCCCCCACCCCAGGAACTGGACTAAGCCCTGCCGAGGGGCATTGTGGCCACCCGGGAGGCTGGGTTGGAAGCTGAGCCTGGAGGGGGTCTCCCCCGCTGCCCTCAGCAATGTGAATGGGTCCGGTGCTTGGAGCTGAGGGGCAGGGCTGGGCATGTCCTGTCTGTATGCAGAGTCCTATCAAATGCCCCCAGTCCCAGGGGTAGGCAGGCACATCATGCTGTCTGCTGAGGTAGGCGTCCAGAACTGCCGCCGCCTTCCCTGCCCTCACAGGGCAGCCCTTTCCCCTCAGTCCCCATGGGCCTCCTTGGCAGCAGGAGCTGTCCGTTTGTTGATGGGTGCCAGGAAAGGCCTCCAGCCTCTACAGCTTCAAGGAATGGGAAGGGGAGGTAGGAAGAGGGAGCTGTGTATCAAAGTGACTCCCCTGCCATCCCTCCCTGACCCAGGGCTGGTGAGGAGTGGGGCCCCACGGTGAGAGGGAACGGTGCTGCTTTATTTGAAATGTTTTCTTACCTCATTCCCTGCCCCAGGAAGGGGCCCAGCCTCACCCTCCTGGGGTGGCCCATGTTCCCCTGCCCCCGCCCCCGCCTGCTGGGGCAGCCCAGGTTCCCAGCTGCTGCTTGCCACCCTTCACTTTGACCAGCTTCGGTTCCTCTCAGTGCTCCTGCCTCCAAAGCCTGCCCTGTTTCCCCTTCCTTCGCGCTTTTAAGTTATTTATTCTGTACTTGTGGTTTGGGGCTCTGAGGAAAATCCTAGTCTTGTGCCTCTCCCCCTTTGCCAGGAGTAGGGTGGGAAGAGGGATCTCCATGCCTGGGTTTTCTGTGGAGGGGGAGGGCTGTCATTGCCTCTCTGGGACTGTCATGCCAGTGTGCCCACCTGCCTGGTCTACATCCTCAAACGATGTACCATCCCACCCCTGTGAGGGCACCACCACCCTCAGGAGCCAAGCTGGAGGGCTGGCTGGGAGCAGAGCTGACTGACAGGGATGGAGCTGACCCTGAGCCACTACTCTGGCACTTGCTGGACATGTCCCCTGCCCTCCTCCCAGGAGGAGCCACTCCCTCATTTGGGTAGCTAGTACCCAGGACTGGTTGGACTGATTTGGGTTAGGGACCCTAGAGGGTAAAGGGAACAACAGAGATGGGGCTGCAATACCCTGTCTGAAGCCCCAGTCTCTCCCTGGGGTGGTTCTGATTGTGGCTGATGCCTGGTTACAAATTTGGTTTTTAACCCAAGCATTGTGATTATTTTTTAAAAAGCCAAACCAATTTTGGCAGGAGTTAGAATAAATCCTGGGGCCTAGGTCCTCTGTTCTTGGCCCTCCAAACCCTCCTCCCTCTAAGGGAAAGCCTGAGGGAGAGGAGCTCGGCAACCTCCAACCTGCTTCCAAATGGAAGTCTTGGAGCTGGCTGTAGGTGGAGTGAGGAAGGCTGAGGGCCACTCTCCCTTCTGAGAGGCAGCTGCAGCTCAAGCCCCAACACACCCTTTCCCCTCTGGCCTTTCACTCTCCCCTCTGGTTGGAGGAGGGAGAAGTGGGGAGTAGTTTGGGAACTGGTTTGTCCACATAACCTTCCTATTGTTCTTTGGCCCACCCTCAGGGCAGAGCCCCCTGCCCCAGAGGGGTAGAGATGGGCTTGGTCCAGCAGGGACCCTGAGGGAACAAGCCCCTTTCCTTCTGGGGAGAGTTCCCCCCTACCATGTAGCTGAGCAGGGGCTAGGAGCTCCCCACCCCTCCCTCTTAACAGCAGGCTGTGTGGGTTTCAACTCCCATTCTTCCCGCCCGCCCCGGCTAGGTGTCGTCCACCCTGTATCCTATCATGTGTCTGAGTGTGTGTGGGGGGGTTCTGTACTAATTTCCATGGCCGGTGGCTTTTCCTTCCATGCATCACTCCCCCCCGCATGCCCAGGGGCCACCCGCCTGGCATTACCGCATGCTGGGGTCATTGGGGGAGGGGGGTGGGGCTCACGCTGTCCTGTGGTCTTGAGATTTTTATTTTTGCATATGTAATCCATCCTGTACAGGTAGCTAACTTTGTAAACGCTGTGTATTCCTTCTGCCCCCATGGCTGCTGGTGTAAATAAACTGCATCTCCCGTTGGTAGCCCAGCCTACCCACCCTCATTGCCATGTTGCTGGGGGCAGAGCAAAGCCATTCTCAATGCCACAGGAGGAGGGTCCACTGCCACAAAATGGAACTTTATTTAGTCACAGACACTGACCCCCACCAACTAGGAGTGCCAGGGGCAAGGGCCTAGGGCCCAGTGATCCATACCCAGAGCTTGTCCTTGGAGTCCGGCAGGGTAGGACACTGGCTGAGGGCCAGCACTGTCTTGCTTACAGCCGTAGGCCTAGGGTAGCAGCAGCTGTGGCCTGGCCTCTCCCAACACTAGGGGTTGGCCTTGTGCCCCAATCCCCTTCTGACTGAGCTCTGTAAAGGATTATTAAAAAAAGGAAAAAACACAAGCAAAGTGCTTTGAAAGAAGGGAGAACACCCTATTCCTGCTACTGGGCAGAGGGGGAGGTGGCAGCTGAGTGCCTGTAGGGGAAACTAGCACAGCCTTCATCCCTGTCTGTATGACTTCAGTCTCAAAAGACTAGACCGAGAAGCAGGATGCTCCGGGCTCCTGCAGAAGGATGCTGGGGCCATGCTGAGCTATCCTGACAGGAAGCTCTGGTGCTAGGGGCAGACATGCAGGGCACGGAGAAGGGCCAGGGCCATCACTGGGAGGGATCCTCAGAGCCCAGGCTTTGCTTGGCCATCAGCTCTAAACTCCTTCCAGACTCTAGAAGTGAAGGAAGGGGACACCTTTGTTTCTACCTGAGTTGTGCTTGCACAAAGGGGATGTCTATACCCCTGTGGACGAGAAGGGAGGCCCCACACCTGCCTCCGTGTCCTATGGATGGGGTACCCACCACATCCTTTCCACCCCTTCCCTCCCAGGCCCTCGGGTCCAGCTCTGGCCAGGAAAGGAGGGGGGAGGCTGTAAAGGAGGAAGACCATGCCTTTCATTTTCTCCCTATGTCATTATCGTCCATACATCCCAAATACTAGGAAGCTGAAGAAGACTGTGACTCCCACCAGGGAAACAGTGGCAGGTGCTGTGAAGAACTGGCGGTAATTGATGCGGAAGTACCAGACCACACCCAAAAGCACCACAAACACGGGCACCATGAGACCGCCCACACTGACACCCAGGCTGGACGGCTCCGTGGCTGAGGGGGCCAGGGAGGCTGACGGGCCTGGAAGAGCTGCCCCTGGGGGTGAGCGGTGGCAGTGAATCACACAGTTGTCGGTAATATTCAGGGAACGCAGCGTGCGCGCTGGGTCCTGCAGCAAGCGGCCCTGGTAGATCAATTTCATCTGGCTTTCCTGTCCGGGGAAGTATTTGCTGCAAGGACAAAAATGAGATGGGAAGAAAGAATTAAGGAATACGGGCCAAACAAGCCTGGACCTGTAAAGCAGGGCAGAAGGAAAGACTGATGGGTGGGTTTCTAAGGAAGTCGCCTACCTATCCTTGGTAAGAACCAGACCATACATCCCCCTGTTGCTCTCAACTCTGCACCAGCCTCGGAGGAGGAGCCGAGGGCCAAGGGAATGGGGATGAGCGGCCTCCCGCTTTCCAACCCACTCACCTCTTCAGGGCACCCACAGTGTCCTCTGGCCTGGCTACAGCCAGCTCTTCAGTGTCATTGAGGAATTTGAGCCGCACGTTGATGAGGCTGGGGCTGGGAGAAAGGCAGGTGCCGTCCTCGGGTCTCCGCAGGACTTCTGGGCTGCTGCTCTCTGCACCCGCTGGTCTCTTGGCCACGCCTTGGATGTCCAGCAGATGCTCCAGGCTGGACTCCACACCGCCCCCAGCAACAGGTTCCCCTGAAGAGTCTCCCCCACCTTCGCCAGCCTCTTCAGCCTTCTCATCACTACCCTCTGAGGGATGGGGAAGTTCAGTGGGCTCTGGGCCGCCTTGGCCTGCCACCAGCTGGTCCACATGCCCCAGGTGGAGGACAGACGTGTCGCCTGCTGACACAATAGTGCCCAGGAGCTGGTTGCCACCGCTGTCTGCTACATAGGTAGAAAGCCAGGCTAGGATCAAGGCTAGAATCAGCACCACCACACCTGCTACCACCATCACCTCATTACCCACACCCTCAATGAGGGCGACATCAGGGAGCTCCATGGCCTGGCTGCTGACGGGGTCCACACTGCGGGAACAAAGCGGGATAACATCAGCAGAGCCAGAGGGCTTGCAACCAGGCTTCTAGTTTGTTTAGGTTCTAACAGAGCCAGCCTTGGGGGAAAAAAAATGGAGTTCAATGTTTTGTGGGAGGGAGGCAAACATCTCTAAGTCTAGACCCCCAGCCTCAGTACTAACCCTCGGCCTCTATCATAAAACGCTTTCAGGTTCCATGCTCACAGTGAGCACATCAACAGGAAAGCCTCACAGCCTGCTGCTGCATTTACTGCTGCTGCTTACTGCTTTCGGGGTTGCTTGGGAAAAAACATTGCTTCTTTGAACCTACTGTTTCTCTACAATTTCTTTTCTTTTTTTTTTGCGGTACTGGGGATGGAACTCAGGGGCATTCTACCTCTGAGCTACACCCTCAGCCCTATTTTTTATTCTTTATTTTGAAACAGAGTCTCACTGAGTTGCAGAGGGCCTCACTAAGTAGCTGAGGCTGTCCGTGAACTGTAATCCTCCTGTCTCAACCTCCTGAATACTGGGATTACAAGCATATACGTCACCATGCCCGGCTATAATTTCTTTCTTTCTTTCTTTTTTTTTTTTTTTTTTTTGTGGTACTGGGGATGAACCCAGGAGCATTATACCTCCAAGCTACACCCCCGGCTCTATCTTTTTTTTATTTTTGAATTTTGAAACGGTCTCACTGAGTTGCAAAGAGCCTAAGTAGCTGAGGCTTGCACAAACCATGATCCTCCTGTCTCAGCCTCCCAAATGCTTGGATCACAAGCATGTGCCACCACGCCTGGCTCCAGCTACAATTTCTTTTTTCTTTTTTCTTTTTTTGTGGGCTTGGGGATGGAACACAGGGGCATTTTATCTCCGAGCTACACCTCCTGCCCTGTTTTTTATTTTTATTTTGAAACAGGGTCTCACTAAGTTGCAGAGGGCCTCACTAAGTAGCTGAGGCTGTGTGCGAACGGTGATCCTCCAGTCTCAGCCTCCCGAATGCTGGGATTACAAGTGTGCGCCACCACGCCCAGCTCTCTGGCTCCAATTTCTAACAAATATGTCCCATAAGCAGCCTCCAACTGGCTTGAGAGAGACCAAAGAGCCTGCAATACTTTATTTTGGGGGTCTTGTGGAGGCACTATACAGCGACCTTTGCCAGACTTTCTCATTTGATCCCCATCTAGTCTGTGGTCACAGACACATGACTAGATGAGAAGAGCCAAAGAAAACTGACCTATTATCAAAAGCAAAGCCCAATCATCCTAAAGGGGCAACTCTGTAGGGCCATCAGCACGCATTATGTCTGCCTCCTCTGAAACCCTCCTGCAAAGCCCTGGATAGCCACACACGACAGACATCAGAAACACCACCATCCTGGATCACCATGAGCTCACAGCTGCAAAATCCCTGTGTAAGTGGAACTAATTTGGAAAGGACTCCACCACAGCTCTTATGATCCCCATCTCAGTCTCTCCTACTGTGAAAGTTCTCCCTCTGCAGTTTCTGAGAAGGCAGGAAGGATTCCTTATTGCTTCTTGGAGTACCTACTTTTTTCCTTGGAGAATCTGCTGCTTTCCCAGCTGTCCCTGGGCAAATCCATCTGATGATTATCATTTTCAGACTATTCTCATAGCACCTATAAAACTTCATTATACTTATCTACCTGTCCTTTCTACTGGACTCCTAGAGGACAAGGATCCCATGTCTTTCTCTCTGTACAGAACAACCCAGCATAATGCCATAGCAGTTGCTTAAAGAATATTTGTGAGCTGGGTGTTGTGGTGCACACTTGTAATCCCAGTACTTGGGAAGCTGAGACAGGTGGATCATGCAGGTTTGAAGCCAGCCTCAACTAATTAGGCTCTCAGCAACTTAGTGAGGCTCTGTTTCCAAGTAAAATAAAATAGGTCTAGGAGTGTAACCCGGAGGTAGAAAGTCCCCTTGGTTCCAACCCCAGTACCACACACACACACAAAAAAGAATATTTGTGGAACATATGAACACCTGAAGTTTCCACATCCTTATTTAATAGACTGGCCCTGGAGTCAGAAAAAAAAAAAAAGCTAATTATAATCCCATTCTTGCTTCTTACTAGCTATGTAACCTCAAACAACTTTCTCAGGGCCTCACCCTTCTCATCAGTAAAATGGGGTTAAAACCAGTACCTACCTCATAAGATTGTTTTGAAGATGACGTAAAATCATCGAAACAAAATAATTTAGCACAGTGCCTGGCACATTGGAATTGTTCACTAAACAAATAGCAGTAATTATGTAACACACCCTTGCCCCTGATTTTAAGAAGGTTAACGTCATTAACTGTGATTTACAGAAAAGAAAACTGCGGCGGAGACCAAAACGACTGGCACAGACACAGGGCAACTGCCCTGCGGAGGGCCAGGCAGGAGGCAGGACCCAGGTTATCTCGCCACAGAGGCCTTTACTTTCACTTCAACCTTTGAGCGACTCTGATCGCGCGTGAGGAGGGGTCCGCGACCCTGCTTTCTCTAAGACAAAGTCTCCGGGTCAGGGAAGTCCTATTCCCGCGGCAATGGAGCGGAGTCCATGAGCTCCTCAAGACGAAGGACTACCAGGTCGCTGCGGCCGTGCCAAGCCTAGCTCCCCTGGCCGGTGATGGGGAGGGTCAGGTGAGGGGGTCACAAACCATCCACACCCCTCAAACTTCGGGGCGGGGCTGGGTGGGGGCGGGGCTTGAGGACGCGGAGAGTCATGGGAAATTAAAGGGGGTTTGGACTGGTCCTGCGCTTGGATGGGGAAGGAGGTCCTCACCTGAAAAGGCCAGGCTAAATGTTTTCACTTCGCCAAGACGACCCCTGGACTCGTCTTTCCGTAGGGGCCGGGGGAGGGGAGGGCGATCCCTGATTTTGCCCAGGGTCGGTCTCTTCCGGCTTCTCCCGGAAGCTGTTAGAACCCGGGACAGGAAGTCCCGCCTGCGCGCATTGCACTGATGACGCAAAACTACGTAAGGCGGGCTGACGTAAGTGTATTCTTTAAATAAAAGGGCCAGGTTTCTCTGCGGAAGGAGGGGCGGAGTCATTGTTGGCGGGATCTGGCCCTCCCGGCGCAGGGCCACGCCTGGTGGGCGGGGCCTCAGGCCGTCGGGGGCGAGGCCGGGAGGAGAGGAGCGGCTTGGGGGAGGAGCCTGGGCGGGGGCGTGGTCTCGCTTCTGGACTGTGCACAGGTTGGAGCTGCTGGGCAAAACCTGCGTGGGTTTTCCCTGTTTTTATCCTGGTTCTTCCAGCCTTGCTTCCTACTTCCCGGGCTGATGGGATTCGTTATTGCTCTGCTCCGCGCATCAAGCTCCAGGTTAGTAGAATCAGTTAGGTCTGGTCAATCTGACCTCCAAAAACTCAGCCGTGAGCCGGGTATGGTGACGGGAGCCCGTAACCCTCGCTACAGGAGAGACGGAGGCAGGAGAATCCCAAATTCCAGGCAGCCTGGGCAACTTAGCGATGCCCTGTCTCAAAAAATAAGGCCCTCAACAACTCATTGAGACCCTGTTTCAAAATAAAAAATAAAACAGGAGCCAGGCATGGTGGCGCACGTTCGGAGGTAGAATGACCCTGGGTTCCATCCCCAGTACCATAAATAAATAGTGATGGGACTGTAGCTCAGTGCCCCCCCCCCAAAGAAAAGAACAATTCACTACCTTCTGAGAGCACAGGAAAACAAAAAAAGAGAAACCTAGAGAGAAATTTTAATTTCCCAAATTTTTTTTGTTTGTGTAGTACTGTGGATTGAACCTAAAGGCATCTGCCCCTGAGCTGCACCCCAGCCATATCTTATTGTATTTTATTTGTGGTACTGGGGGTTAAACCTGGGGGCATTCTACCTCCAAACTACACCCCCAGCCCTATTTTTTATTCCTCTGTGTGTGTGTGTGTGTGTGTGTGTGTGTGTGTGTGTGTGTTACTGGGATTGAACCCAGGGGCATTCTACCTCTGAGCTACACTCCCAGTCTTATTTTATTTTATTTTTTATTTTTTATTTTTTATTTTTTATTTTTTTGGTGGTACTGGGGTTCCTGGAAGCCGCTCTTCTTCCTCCGGGCTACACTCCCAGACCTATTTTATATTTTTGAAACAGGGTCTCTTACGCCAGCACGGCTGGCTTTGAACCTGCGTGATCCTCCTGTCTCCGCCTCCCAAGCGCGGGGATTACAAGCGTGCGCCACCACGCCCGGCGCTTATTTTATTTGTGGTGCTGGCGATGGAACCTAGGGACAGGCATTCTACCTCTGAGCCACACCTACAGCCCTATTTTTTATTCTTTATTTTGAAACAGAGTCTCACTGAGTTGCAAAGGGCCTCACTAAGTAGCTGAGGCTGTCTGTGAACCTGGATCCTCTTGTCTCAGCCTCCTAAATGCTGGGATTACACGCATACACCATCATGCCTGGCTCTATTTTATTATTTTATTTTGAAACAGGGTCTTACTAAGTTGCGGAGGGCCTCAGTAAGTTGCTGAGACTGGCTTCAAGTTCTTCAATCCTCCTGTCTCAGCCTCCCAAGAACTAGTGTTACAAGTGTGCGCCACCACACACACCTGGCTTTTTTTCTTTTTCTTTTTTTTAGTACTGGGAATTGAACCCAGGACGTTCTACCTCCAAGCTACACCCCAGCCCTACTTTTTTATTCTTTATTTTTGAAACAGGATCTCACTAAGTTGCGGAGGGTCTTGTTAAGTAGCTGAGGCTTGCCACAAATGTGCGATTACTCCTATTTCAGCCTCCCAAATACAGGAATTACAAGCATGTGCCATCATGCCTGGCTTTTTTTTTTTCTTTTTTTTTTTTTTTGCAGTACTAGGGATAGAACCCAGGGGCATTCTACCTCCGAGCTACACCTCAAAGCCTATTTTTTATTTTTATTTTTTTGTTGTTGTTGTTTGGTGGTACTGGGGTTCCTGGAAACCCTTCTACCTCTGGGCTACACTCCCACACCTATTTTATATTTTTATTTAGAAACAAGGTCTCTTAATCCAGAGAAGCTGGCTTTGAACCTGTGCGATCCTCCTGTCTCCGCCTCCCAAGCACGGGGATTACAAGCGTGCACCACCACGCCTGGCTATTCTTTATTTTGAAACAGGGTCTCACTAATTTGCGGAGGGCCTTACTAAGTAGCTGAGGCTGTCCGGGAACTGTGATCCTCCAGTCTCAGCCTCCTGGAAGCTGAGATTACACCATGCCTGGCGTAGCTTTTTTTTTTTTTTTTTTTGGTGGTATTAGGGCCTATTTTATTTATTTATTTATTTATTTTTGTTGGTACTGGGGATGGAACCCAGAGGCTTTCTACCTCCGGGCTATACTCCCAGACCTTTTTTATATTTTATTTGGAGACAGGGTCTCACTAAAGTTGCTGAAAGCCTCACTAAGTAGCTGAGCCTGCCTTCGAACCTGTTGATCCTCTTGTCTCAGCCTCCCAGGCACGGGGATTACAAGCATGCGCCACCACGCCTGGCTGCAGACCTATTTTATAATTTATTTGGAAACAGGGTCTCACTAAGTTGCTGAGAGCCTCACTAAGTAGCTGAGGCTGGCTTCAAACCTGTGCAATCCTCCTGTCTAAGCCTCCCAAGTGTGGGGATTACAAGCGTGTGCCACCACGCCCGGCTTTTTTTTTTTTTTAACTGAGGATTGAACCCAGGGGTGTTCTACCTCTGATTTATACCAGATCCATTTTTTTTTTTTTACGGAAGTGGGGATTGAACCTAAGGCCATTTTACCTCCAAGCTACACCCCAGCCCTATTTATTTGAAACAGGGCCTCAATAAGTAGCTGAGGCTGGCCATGAACCTGGGATCCTCCAGTCTTAGCCTCCCAAGTACTGGGATTATAGGTGTGTGCCACCACACCCGGCCAGCCCCATTTTTTTTAAGAGTCTTGCAAGCCGGGCATGGTGGCGCACGCTTGTAATCCCCGCGCTTGGGAGGTGGAGACAGGAGGATTTTGCAGGTTTGAAGCCAGCCTCGCTGGCTTAGAGACCCTGTTTTCAAATAAAAAATATAAAAAATAGTGTTGGGGTGTAGCTCGGAGGTAGAATGCCCCTGGGTTCCATCTCCAGTACCGCAAAAAAAAAAAAAAGAAAAAGTCTTGCAAGCCCCCCTCGCTGGCTTAGAGACCCTATTTCAAAATAAAGAATAAAAATAGGGCTGGGGGTGTAGCTTGGAGGTAGAATGCTCCTGAGTTCCATCCCTAGTATTACAAAAAAAGAGTCTTGCACTAGCCAGGCATGGTGGCACATGCTTGTAGTTTCAGTACTTGGGAGGCTGAGACAGGAGGGTCGCAAGGTTTGATGACAATTCCAGTAAGTAGTGAGACTTTCATGAACCTAAGGAAGACCCTGTTTCCAAGTAAAAATAAATAGGGCTGGGGAGGGTAGCTGGAAGGTGCAATGCCTCTGGGTTCAATCCTCAGTGCCACAAAACAAAACAAACAGTCTAGAAAGGAACAAAGACTAGGTGGAGGACATATTAAGAGATGAGAGGCCGGGCGTGGTGGTGCACGCTTGTAATCCCCGCACTTGGGAGGTGGAGACAGGAGGATTGCACAGGTTCGAGGCCAGCCTCGCTGGCTTAGGAGATCCTGTTTCCAAATAAAAATAATATAAAAAAATAGGTCTGGGAGTGTAGCCCAGAGGTAGAATGTCTTCCAGGAACCCCAGTACCACAAAAGAGAGAGAGAGAGAGAGAAAAGAGAGAGGGAGGAGAGAATCCTAAAGATGGTTATTTGCTTAGAGAAGGGGAGAAATGAAGAAAAAGGCAACTTGAGAAGGAATCATTGATTGCTCTCCTTGGAGGTGGGACACCTGGCTTCCTTACTCCTCTGGGCTCGTAATCTATTCCTTTGGGTTAGGTAGATATACATACTTTCTGACTGCCCTGCATACATGGACTGACATCTGCCGTAAGACATTGGTTTTGTTTGTTTTGTGTATTTGTCTGTGTGTGTGTCTGCATGGTACTAGGGATTAAACCCAATAACTTCAGGCCTTTTTGTTTATTTGAAACAGGGTCTTACCCAGTTGCTGAGGATGGCCTTGAACCTGTGATCCTCCTGTCTTAGCCGCCTAAGTACTGGGATTACAGGCATGTGCCACATGCCTTTATAGTTGGAAACAACAGAAAATGATGCACCGACTGGAGTCTGCCTACCCTACCAAGGTGAATAAATGTTCAGCACAGTTCCCTGGAGTGACTCCTAGCCGGGTCCCAGGGAGAGGGAGGGTTTCCTTTTCTTTTCTCAGACCTTTTGGCTCTCTGAAACTAGCACAAAACTTCCGTCCAGAAAAGGGAGGTTGCTGCTCTACTTAATCAGGTCAAAGACTGTCTTGTGCCAGTGAGAGGGAATCTCATGGACACAAGTCCCTGCAGGAGGGAGAGCTGGGCAGAGGCTGCAGCAGCAGGCCCAGGCAGGGCTGTGTCTCTGCTGTGACTCCAACTGGTAACGAGGCTGCTGGGCACCGCTCTTCCCTCCTGCAGTGGCTTCCAAGGCGCTGGGCTGCGAGGGGCCTTGTGTTCTCTAACCTTTTTCCTATTGCTGGTAGCAGCTGCTCAGGGCAGAAAACTTGGAAGCCACAGAAGACACATAGGGGAGAAATAAACACGGATTGCTGGGAACCTGTCACACTTAAATCTAACGACATCCACACTTTTGTGCACAGATCATTTGTTTGCATTCCTGAAAACTGGCTTGCCTTGAAAAGCTTCCTCCTGAAAGTGAATTTGGTACTTTTGACGGGACAGATGGAGGAGGGCAGGGCGGCTAGTGGCTGGTCCTCCTGTCAAGGGCCTTCAGATACTGTTTTGTAGTGACCACTATTTAACTTTTCTCTATCTTTTTTTTTTTTTTTGCAGTACTGGTGATGGAACCCAGAGGCATTCCACTTCTGAGCTATGGTCCCAGCCCTATTTTTTATTCTTTATTTTGAAACAGGGTCTCACTGAGTTGCACAGGGCCTAAGTAGTAGCTGAGGGGCTGTCTGCAAACCGTGATCCTCCTGTCTCAGCCTCCCAAGAGCTAGGATTACAAGCGTGTGCCACCACACCCGGTTCCTTTTCTCTTTTTTAAAATTTTTTTTTATTGTAGTAACCATACATCACTTCGGGGTGAGGGGATCACATCATCAATAGCCCAGGCTTCATGCATTTATGAAACACCTAATCAAGGAATACAGTCCTTGTGAGAGCCTAGTGGGAGCACACGTACACCAATACAGTGCTGAGGAAGGCTCCAGCCGGGTGGCCAAAAGAAGGTTCTGCAGAGATCCCGCTGGTTTCAACTGTGTCTTGAGGGTCAGGTCAGCCTTGAGCAGGCCAAAAACAGTGGAAAGGCCTACCAAGTGTTGGCAACACAAGCAAACACACGTGGAAGGAAGATCTCAGACTCTAGGAACTTGGGAAGGGAGAAAGGGAGTCAGGAAGCCAGAGAACAGGTGGAGGCCAAGGTGTAGAGACTTGGTTTTGTTGACATCTTTTTGTTTTTGTGGTGCTGAGGATTGAACCCAAGGCCTCACACATGCTGAGCAAGAGCTCTAGCACTGAGCTACATCCCTAGCCCATCTTGTTTTGATTTTGCCTGAAGGTAGAAAGGAACCACTGCAGGAAATGATCAGATTTGAGACCCAAAGGTCATCCCAGCATCCATTCCAAACCCGGGTTCCAAGACCTCCCTTGCTCTGACAGGCAGGTTGGGCAGAAGAGTGCAGGCAGAGGCAGCGTCTTGTCACTGAGAGGCAGGACAGGTAATGTGAGGACAGGTGAGAGGCGGCAAGGATGCCCAGCTTCTAGCTTGGGGCCTGGGTGGATAGCAGGGTCCCGGTGGGGGCAGGGCACGATGCTCACGCCTGCTGGAGGTCAGCAGGATGAACCGTCCTAGGAGAGCATGCAAGAAGAGGGCCAGGGACAGGGGGAGGGAGCGGACGGGCTCACTGAATGCACCCTTCCACCCTCAGTAGGAGGTAGTCCCTGAGGAGCGAGGGCAGAGGGAGCTGGGCGGCAGCCTGCCTGCAGCGGCTCCCCAACTGCGCCCGCACGGCCATTCGGGCTAGGTGCTGCAGCCGCCTGGGCTGGTTCACCATGCGCAGGGCCGAGCTGTAGAAGGCCTCGTGTTCCTGGGCCAGGAGGGAACAAAGAAAAGAGGGTCAGATGGTCCAATACCCTCGACTCACCTTCCATCTGGGGGCAACCCAGTGTTGGGGGGGGGGCACTGGGCCTTTTGGGTCCCTGCCGTGTGGAAAGGCTGGACCTGTGCCTGGGCACAGGGGCTCCGCCATGACTGCACCCACTCCTACCCAAGAGGCTGGCACAGTGCTCACCAAGTCGGAGTTGCCTAACATGTCGGCGCCACTGGGAGGAGGGAGGCTGGGCAGGTGTGTGGACTCAGAGGTCAGCCTGTGCCCAGGGTTCCTGCAGCTGCCCCCATGCAGCTGGTCCTTCAGGACAGGTTTGTGGAACACCCTTCCTCTCTCCATCCACTCAGGAGGGAGCCCTGTCCCTGGGGCAGACATACCTGCCACAGCTCCGGGAGCACTGCCTCTACCCAGGCATCACAGGATGGGACACAAGGATAGGCATTAAGCAGGACTTCCAGAGCGCGCGGGAAGTTGGCACAGTGTTTCAGCTTCTAGGAATCAAGATAGTCTACAGGGCACCACGCCTCCCCAAACAAGGGCAGACCCAGTCACCTAATCCAGATCCCTGCTCATACTCTCCTTTGGGGAGCTAAGGTCTGGGTCTCTCATCCCTTTCCATGCCTCAGTTTACCTCAGCCTCAAGTATGCTCCCAACCCTTGGCTCCTGACAGCTGCCTTGGGGACTCTGTCCTCCCACGGATGCCCTCTCCTGCCACCCTCTTCACTCTCTAGATGGAGATGGACGCCTGGCCACTGAGGGTGGACTTCCAATCTCCTGGACCCTTCCGTTCCCCAGAGGCAGAGCAATGGCAGCCCCAGGCTCCCGGCCCAAGCAGAGCCTCCTTCCTCAGGCCCTCCCTGCTCACCTCAGGGGACACAGGCTGGGCCCCGTAGTCCAGCAGCGCGGCGAAGAGGCCCTCGGGCTCCCAGTTGGGGGCGTCCCGGACAGCCTGCAGCGCGCAGTCCAGGGGCGTGAGGCCCGCCCCGTTGGGGGCCCGGGCGCAGGCCCCGTGGCGCAGCAGCAGCTCGGCCAGGGCCCCGCAGCCGCTGGCACAGGCGTTGTGCAGCGGCGAGTGGCGCTTGCGGCCCGCGGCCCGGGGGTCAGCCCCGGCCTCCAGGAGCCGGCGCGCCACGGCCTGGTGCTGCCAGCTGCTGCCCGGGCCCTCGGCCCCCGCGCACGCTGCGTTCAAGGCCGTCTCGCCCTGGCTGGTGCGCAGGCCGACGCGGGCGCCATGCTGCAGGTAGAGAGCCACGTGCGCCTCCAGGCCTCGCGCCGCCGCCACGTGCAGGGCCGTCACCTCGCCCTCCGCCGCCAGGTTCACCGCGGCTCCGGCCTCCAGCAGCAGCTGGGCGCACCTGGGGACAGGCCAGCCCTGAGGGTCCAGCCCAGGCCGAGAGCACCCCTTTCTTCCCATCCCTCAGCTTCAAGGTGCCGGCCCATGTTATGATCACCGAAGTCCTGTGCAGACATTGGAGCTGGAAGGCCCCATCAGAGCTGCCAGAAGCACCTTCAGTTTTCAGAAGAGAACTGTCAACCCAGCAGGGTCTCCTGCAGCACCCAAGGACACGCAGCAATTAGTGGCTGCCAAAACTAGTGTGGGTTTGGGGATGGAACCCAGGGACATTCGACCTCCGAGCTACACCTCCTGCCCTATATTTTATTCTTTATTTTGAAACAGGGTTTCACTAAGTTGTGGAGGGCCTCACTAAGTAGCTGAGGCTGTCCATGAACCATGATCCTCCAGTCTCAGCCTCCCAAATGCAGGGATTACAAGCATGCACCACCACAACCAGCTTATTCTTTATTTTTAAAACTTTTAAAACAAGGTCTCACTAAGTTACAGAGGACCTTACTAAGTAGCTGAAGCTGGCAATGAACCTGCAATCCTCCTGTCTCAGTTTCCCAAGTACAGGGATTACAAGTGCGTGCCACCATGCCCAGCTCCTGAAACCACTTTTGATATTAATAGTACAAGATTTTGAAAACCCAATCCTGTGTACACTATGAAGTACAGAAAATAAAGCACATAAACTGGGTGTGGTGGCCCATGCTTGTAATCCTAGTACTTAGGAGGTTGAAACAGGAGGATTATAGGTTTGAGGACAGCCTCAGCAAGTAGTGAGACTCATCAACCTAGTGAGACCCTGTTTCCAAATAAATAAAATCAGTCTGGGGGTGTAACTCATTGGTTGAATGCCTCTGGGTTCAATTCTTAGTAACACACACACACACACAAAGAAATTAAGGCACATGAGCCAAAAAAGACAAGAAGTTCTAATATATATATATATATATATATATATTTTTTTTTTTTTTCAGGTCTGTGGATGGAACCCAGAGGCATTCGACCTCTGAGCTACACCTCCTGCCCTACTTTTTATCTTTATTTTGAAACAAGGTCTCACTAAGTTGCTGAGGGCCTAAGTAGCTGAGGCTGTCCACAAACTACGATCCTCCACTCTCAGCCTCCCGAATGCTGGGATTACAAGCGTGCACCACCACGCCTGGCCCTAATATATTTTTCAAGCTGTCCCCACACTCTACCACTCTTCTAGGTTGAGCCATCTTCATCAAAGCAGAGGAGTACATCTGGGGACGTCCCTACACCATTCTCCTAGCAAAAACAAACAGACATTAAGAGAGCACATGTCTCACAGTCTCTGAGTTCCCAGGGAAAATTCAGGCCAGAACGCCACTGAGGCAAATATGCGGAAAACCATACATGCAGCCAACCAAATTAATAGTGATGAAACTAAACTAAAAGTAATTTATACTTAAAAAGCCAGAATGGAGCCGGGCGTGGTGGCACACGCTTGTAATCCCCGCACTTGGAAGGCAGAGACAGGAGGATCGCGCAGGTTCAAAGCCAGCCTCACTGGCTTAAGAGACCTTGTTTCCAAATAAAAAGTATAAAATAGGTCTGGGAGTGTAGCCCAGAAGTAGAAGGGCTTCCAGGAACCCCAGTGCCACTAAAAAAAAAAAAAAAACAAAAACAAAAAGCCAGAATGGCAGCTGCTGGAAAGTCAGAACCCCAGTGAAACCCTGATAACCAGACATCCTCTCCCCAAATGGCCAGAATTCCAGCTCCCCGGGCTGGAAGGTCCTTGGCTCAGTGGCCAAGAATTGGATAGCAGCCAACCATCTGCAAGCCACTGAATTTATGTTCTCAGGAAATTGTGTGTGTGTGTGGGGGGTACTGGGGTTGGAACCCAGGGCCATTCCACATCTGAGCTAAACCCCCAGCCCTATTTTGTTCTGAAGCAGGGTCTCACTAAGTTGCCGAGCCTGGCTGTAAAACTGTGACCTTTCTGTCTCAGCCTCCCAAACACTGAGATTACAAGTGTGGGCCACCACACGTGGCTTAGGATCTGACTGAATTGCTGAGGTTTTCCTCAAACCTGTGATCCTCCTGTCTCAGCCTCCCAAGTATTAGGATTACAGGCATGCGCCTGCCCATTCTCACCTAACTTAAAAGAATGAGGGCTGTTGAAAGGCACTTGTGAAGCCAGGTGTGGTGGTGCACACTTGTAATCCCAGTATTTGGGAGGCTGAGACAGGAGGATCCGGATTCACTGCTAGCCTCAGGTACTTAGTGAGAACTTTCAAACTAAAGAATAAAAAAAAAAAAAAAAAAAAATAGGAGGCCCGGCGTGGTGGCGCACGCTTGTAATCCCCGCGCTTGGGAGGCTGAGATAGGAGGATTGCCAGGTTCAAAGCTAGCCTCAGCTACTTAGTGAGGCTCTCAACAACTTAGCAAGACCCTGTTTCCAAATAAAAAATATAAAATGGCTCTGGGAGTATAGCCCGGAGGTAGAAAGCCCCTGGGTTCCACCCCCAGTACCACCAAAAAAATAAAAATAAAAAAAAATAGGGCTGGGAGTGTAGCTCAGAGGTTAAATACCCGAGTTCAATCCCACTTCTGCCAAAAAAAAAAAAAAAAAAGGCACTTGTGTCCAGCCACCCTGGACACGCGCTCATAAGAACCTAAAATGGGGCTACAAAATCTGGATCATTTCAAGGTTTCAAGGTCCCTCACTGATCTAGATCTAGCAGGAAGAGATCCCACATGTGAGTTGTACAGAGGCATGAATCGTTACCTGCCAGCCTGATCTATTGAATTAATTTGTAAAACTGCAAATATCATCATGCAGGGGCCCAAGGAACTTTTTTGTGTGTGTGTTTGGAACCCGGGGCTTTTCTACCTCCGGGCTACACTCCCAGACCTAGTTTTATACTTTATTTGGAAACAGGGTCTCACTAAATTTTTGAGAGCCTCACTAAGTAGCTGAGGCTGGCTTTGAACCTGCACGATCCTTCTGTCTCAGCCTCCCAAGTGCGGGGATTACAAGCATCTGCCACTATGCCCAGCTCCAAGGAACTTTTGACCTTAAAGTGGGGAGGAAAGCTGGTGGTGGTGGTGCACGCTTGTAATCCCTGCACTTGGGAGGCGGAGACAGGAGGATCGCGCAGGTTCAAAGCCAGCCTCACTGGCTTAAGAGACCCTGTTTCCAAATAAAAAATATAAAAATAGGTCTGGGAGTATAGCCCGGAGGTAGAAGGGTTTCCAGGAACCCCAGTACCACACACACACACACACAAAAAAAAAAAAAAAAGTGTGGAGGAGCTGGGCATGGTAGCCCAAGTTTGTAGTCCCAGTACTTCAGAGGCTAAGACAGGAAGATTGTAGGTTCACGGCCAGCCTCAGCAACTTAGGCTGTCAGCAACTTAGCAAGACCCTGTTTCAAAATAAAAGAATAAAATAAAGCTGGGGAAGCCAGGTGTGGTGGCGCACGCTAGTAATCCCAGCATTTGGGAGGCTGAGACAGGAGGATCGCACAAGTTCTAAGTCAGCCTCAGCTACTTAGTGAGGCTCTCAGCAACTTAGTGAGACCCTGTTTCCAAATAAAATATTTAAAAAATGGGTCTGAGCTGGGCGTGGTAGCGCACGCTTGTAATCCCCGCGCTTGGGAGGCTGAGACAGGAGGATCGCACAGGTTCGAAGCCAGCCTCAGCTACTTAGTGAGGCTCTCAGCAACTTAGTGAGCCCCTGTTTCCAAATAAAATATAAAAAATAGGTCTGGGAGTATAGCCCGGAGGTAGAAAGCCTCTGGGTTCCACTCCCAGTACTACCAAAAAAAAAAAAAAAAAGGGTCTGAGAGTGTAGCCTGGGGGTAGAAAGCCCCTGGGTTCCATCCCCATTACCACACCAAAAAAAATTTTTTTTAAATAGGCTGGGGGTGTAGCTTAGAGGTAGAATGTCCCTGAGTTCCGTCCCCAGAACCACCAAAAAACAAAGCGGGGAGAGGATGGGGGAAGCTCAGCACATGCTGAGGTTAGGTAAACACATGGCTACATCTTCAATGATGTTCATCTCAAAACTAGGAACTTGGGTCAGGTATGGTGCTTCTGACTGTAGTCCCAGCATTTGGGAGGCTGATTCAGGAGGATTACAGGTTTGAGGCCAGTCTCAGCAATTTACTGAGACTCTGTTTCAAAAAAGAAAAGGAGCCGGGCGTGGTGGTGGCCGGCGCACGCTTGTAATCCCTGCGCTTGGGAGGCGGAGACAGGAGGATCGCACAGTTTCAGAGCCAGTCGGGCTGGCTTGCGAGACCCTGTTTCCAAATAAAAATATAAAAATAGGTCTGGGAGTGTAGCCCAGAGGTATAAGGGCTTCCAGGAACCCCAGTCCCACCAAAAAAAAAAAAAAAAAAAAAAAAAAATCAAAAAAGAAAAGGACAGGAGATTTAGCTTGGAGATAGAAGGCCTCTGGGTTCAATCCCTAGTACCCAATAAAACAAAATAAAACAAACAAACAAACAAAAAAACTAGGAATTTGGTTCTAGAAGATTTCCAGGGAAGCAGAGACTACGGTTGCAGCAAGGTTTGGGGCCCCCGCCTCCTCAGCTTCTTAGCACATGCGACCTTGGACAAGTCACTAAACCTTTCTGAGCTGTTGCGAAGACATGTATGTAAGGGTCTTCGGAAATCACAAAGCTATATATAGATGTCAAGTTCTCCCCTCTCCTGGCATGCAAGTTAGAGATACACACACACACTCCTCCCAAACCATCCCAGCCCATGGCCACTTACTGCAAGGACTCCGGGGCTGTGCAGAGGTGCAAGGGAGTGGCACCCTCGTCAGACAGCACATTCGCCTTGGCACCAAAGGTCAACAAGAGCCGCACACAGTCGGGCTGGGCTTGGGCGCAGGCCTCGTGCAAGGCAGCCCAGCCCCCGACCCGGGCATCCAGCTCAGCCCCCTGCAGGATCAGGTGGCGGGCGCAGTCGGTGTAGCCTCTGGCTGCAGTGATGGTGAGGGGTGCCGTCTGCTTGGTCTTGGGGGCCAGCACCCAGAACCCTGAGAACAGGCGGCATTGGGGAACCATGTATTGAGGCCATGGGGCAGGGAAGGGATGGGGATGCTGGTCTAGAGCTGACAGCTAACACCGGCCTGCCTTCTGCATGGCTTGCCAGGGCACAGATCCCGTGCCAGGCCGGGCGTGATGGCACACACTTGTAATCCCAGCATTTGGGAGGCTGAGACCGGAGGATCATGATTCGAGGACAGCCTCAGCCACTTAGTGAGGCCCTTTGCAACTCAGTGAGACCCAGTTTCAAAATAAAGAATAAAAAAATAGGGCTGGGGATGCAGCTCGGAGGTCGAATGCCCCTGGGTTCCATCCCCAGTACCGCAAAAAAAAAAATAAATAAATAAATAAATAAATAAATAAAAATAAAAATAAAAAAAGCCAGGCTCTGCTTGTGGAAAGGGACTCACTCAAGCCCTGAATTGGAGGTGTAAATTAGAAGAGCCTTTTAGAAGTTTGTCTGTTGTGACAAAACGTGGTATGTATCACAGAAAAAATAATTGCTGTAAAACCACAAGACCCAACTAAGGGTGAATCTAATTATGGAAACCTCAAGCTCTTTGTGTGGAGGGGTGATGGGAGCTGAAACCAAGGACCTTAACCCAGCCCTTCTTTTTTTGTGTGTGGAACTGGGGATAGAATACAAGGGCATTCTAACTCCAAGCTACATCACAGACCTATTTTTTAGTCTTGGTTTTTGTTTTTGTTTTTGTTTTTGCAGTACTAGAGATGGAACCCAGGGGCATTCTAGCTCCGAGCTGTACCCTCAGCCCTACTTTTTATTCTTTATTTTGAAATAGGGTCTCACTAAGTTGCAGACTAAGTAGCTGAGGCTGGCTGTAAACTTGCGGTCCTCCTGTCTTAGCCTCCCAAGTACTGGGATTACAAGCATGTGCCAACACGCCCAGCTATTCTTTATTTTTTGAAACAGGGTCTCATTAAGTTGCAGAGGGCCTCGCTAAGTACCTGAGGCTGTTTGTGAATCGCAATCCTCCTGTCTCAGCCTTCCAGATTCTGGGGTTATAAGTGTGCACCACCACGCCAGGCTTTATTTTTTATTTTGAAACAGGGCCTAAGATGTTGAAGGCCTTGCTAAAAAAAAAAAAGGCTGGGAATATAAGCATGCACCATCATGAACCTGTTCTTGAAAGTGCAATCCTCCTGTCTCAGCCTTCCAGATAGTAGCATTACAGGTGTATACCGCTATGTCCAGCCTACTTCAGGGTCTTTGAATTATTATTTATTTATTTATTTATTTATTAGTGGTACTGGGAGTGGAACCCAGGGGCTTTCTACCTCCGGGCTATACTCCCAGACCTATTTTATATTTTATTTGGAAACAGGGTCTCACTATGTTGCTGAGAGCCTCACTAAGTAGCTGAGGCTGGCTTTGAACCTGTGTGATCCTCCTGTCTCAGTCTCCCAAGCGCGGGGATCACAAGCGTGGGGCACCACGCCCGGCTAGGGTCTTTGAATTATAATACCTTTTTTTAAAATGGTACTGGAAATTGAACCCAGGAGCATTCTACCTTGGAAATGAAAAATAAATAAATGTCAGCTTTTTTTTTTCCCCCTAGAGTATTGGGGATGGAATTCAGGGACATTCTAGCTCCGAGCTACACCCCCAGCCCTACTTTTTATTCTTTATTTTGAAATAGGTTCTCACTAAGTTGCAGAGGGCCTCACTAAGCAGCTGAGGCTCTCCGTGAACTGTGATCCTCCTGTCTCAGCCTCCCAAGTACTGGGATTACAAGCGTGCACCATCACGCCTGGCTCTTAAGAGATTTTTAAGCTGCGCATGGTGACACATGGTTTGGAAGGCTAAAACAGGAGGATTGCAGGTTTGTGACCAGCCTCAGCAACACAAGGCCCTCTGCAACTTAGTGAGACCCTATTTCAAAATAAAGATAAAAAAGGACTGGGAGCCAGGTGTGGTGGCACACGCTTGTAATCCCAGCATTCAGGAGGCTGAGACAGGAGGATCCAGGTTTGTGGCCATCCTCAGCTAATTAGTGAGGCCCTCTGCAACTCAATGAAACCCTGTTTCAAAATAAAGAATAAAAAATAGGGCCGGGGATGTGGCTCAGAGATAGAATGTCCCTGTATTCCATGCCCAGTATCATACACACACACACACACACACACACACACACACACACACACACACAAATCAGGTTAGCTGGGTGTGGCAATGCATGCTTGTAATACTAGTACTTGGGAGGCTAAGACAGGAGGATCACATGTTCCCAGCCAGCATGAGTTAATTAGGTAGGTCCTCCACAACTAACTGAGACCCTGTTCCAAAATAAAGAATAAAAAAGAGGGCTGGGGCCAGGGTGGTGGTGGCGCACGCTTGTAATCCCCACGCTTGGGAGGCCGAGACAGGAGGATCACACAGGATCAAAGCCAGCCTCAGCTACTTAGTGAGGCTCTCAGCAACTTAGTGAGATCCTGTTTTCAAATAAAATATAAAATAGGTCTGGGAGTATAGCCCGGAGGTAGAAAGCCTCTGGGTTCCACCCCCAGTACCACCAAAGAAAAAAAAAGGGGGGTGCTGGGGCCAGGCGTGGTGACACATGCCAGTAATCACAGTACTTGGGAGACAGGAGGGTTGAATGCCCCTGGGTTCCATCCCTAGTACCTTAAAAAAAAAAAAAAAAAAAGAACTGGGTGGGGGTAACTTGGAGGTAGAATGCCCCTGGGTTCAATCCTTAGTACTAATATGTATATGTATTAGATTGTACAGTTGCATATGGGCTGGGGGCCCATATATAGAGTTCATGCTTAGCATGTAAGAGGCCCTGGGGTCAATCCCCAGCCCCCAAAATATAAACAAAATAAAGTTGCATGTGAATGTAGTTTCTTTATTTAAAGAAAGACATCCAGGCAAGGCATGGTGGCACATACTTGTAATCCTCAGGAGGATTGCAGGTTCAAAGCCAGCCTCAGCAACTTAGCAAGACCCTATTTCCAAATTAAAAAAATAAATAGGTTTGGAGGCATGGCCTGGAGGTAGAAGGCCCCTGGGTTCCATTTCCAGTACCACAAAAGAAAAAAAAAATTCATATGTATGGAGATAGATATATATATATATACACAGAAAGAAAAAACTATGTTAGAATGACATTGTTTTTTTGGTACTGGAGATTCAGCTCAGGGGTGTTCTATCTCTGAGCTACACTCCCAGCCCCATTTGTTTTTTAATTTGAAACAGGGTCTTACCAGGTTGATGGAGTCTCACCACTTGCTGAGGCTGACCTCCAACCTGCAGTCCTCCTGTCTCAGCCTCCAAGTACTGGAATTACAAGTCTGTGCACTACCACACCCATAATATTGTCATTTTATGATTAATGTCAACTGTAGAGCGATTTGCCAACTAAAAATTAAATTTACAAAATATGTATGTAATATACCAAAAAAAAATACCACTTTCCATTCTCAAAGACATGCCAGCTAGGTATGGTGGCACACATTTGTAATTCCAGCATTCTGGAGGCTGAGACAGGATGATCACAGTTCCCGGACAGTCTCAGCTACTTAATGAGGTCCTCTGCAGCTTAGTGAGACCTTGTTTTAAAATAAAAATACAAAATAGGGCAGGGGCTGTAGCTGGGAGGTCGAATGCCCCTGGGTTGCATCCCCAGACCCACACACACTAACTGCCCCATCTCTGCTTTGGTGGGAGCTGGGCTGGCTCCGGGTGGCCTCCCCTCCCCCTCTGCTCCCTGCTGCCCTCCTCACTCGGGCTCCCTACCCTGTTCCGCTGACCAGGCCAGCTGGTTGCTCACAGTCTCCACAATCATGTTGGCCGCTTCTTCATCTTGGAACAGGGCTTGGACCTGCTGCAGGTCGCCAGAGAAGAGGGCATTGTAGACAGCCGGGTCTCGGCAGCAGCGGCGAGGCCTGGTGAGTCGGGCCTGGAGACTCGAGGGCCACCTAAGGCTGCGACAGCGCTGGGCCGCGGCCCGCCGGTCCTCCCATTCCAGCCATTCTCGCTGCAGGCGGAGCGCGCGTTGTGAAGAGGAGGTGAAGGGGAAGGTCTGTCCCGCCATGGGCGGCGGTTCCTTCACCCAACTACCACCCTGGCTTGGAGAGCCACCCTGTCCCCTCCCCCATGAGCCAGAAGAAGAGCAGCTGAGGCTATAAATAGGTCCTTTGCACTCTGGTAAACAGTTTGCCCAGGCATGATCCTGGTGCAGAGGTGCTGGGCCAGCTCCTGCCCCGGCTGGTACCCTTTGATGGCCCGCAGGCCCTCAGCTGAGGCCAGCCCTAGACGCCGGGTCTGCGTACTCCCACTTCTCTGGAGTGGTCCTCCTGGCTTGGCAAGGTCCAGGTCAAGTGAAGCAGCCAGCCATGGGATGGGCGGGAGGAAGACGAGGTCCTCCCGCCTCTGTGCCCAGGGGGACGGGAGCCCAGCTAAGGGAGGCTGGAACAGATAGAGAAGATGAACAGTCTTCATTTAGGTGACAATAGAGTAATATAAAACAGGCTGGACAGTGAATGATATGGTCCTGCTCATTATCCACTATCACACTTGAACACCTGAGTTGGCTGACTTGTCTTTGTTTTACAGATGAGGAACTTGAGGCTTACCGAGGTAAAATCACTGGCTCGGGCGGCCTGGGAGTTGGAGCCAGGGCTCCAGCAGGCCTGATTGCACAGATCGTGCATTTTGGTTTCAGCTCCTGTGGCCAGGTGGCACAGGGACAGTTTTGTGAGCCTCCCCCATCCCAAGCAGGACTCCATGGCCTCCGCAAACTGCCTCAGTTGCTGATTTCTCCCTCTGGCTCCCAAAGGAACTTGTGTCTGCTTGAAGAGGTTCTGAGTGTTGACATTGAAACTCTGGGAGCCCAGAGAGGTGGTGCGTGCCTGTAATCCCAGTATTTGGAAGGCTGAGATTTAGAATTACAGGTTCAAAGCCAGCTTCAGGATTTATTGAGGCCCTGAGCAACGTAGCAGCAAGATTCTGTTTTAAAATAAAAAATAGGCCGGGCATGGTGGTGCATGCTTGTAATCCCAGCGCTTTAGGAGGCTGAGATAGGAGGATCGCACAGGTTCAAAGCCAGCCTTAGCTACTTAGTGAGGTCTCAGCAACTTAGTGAGACATTGTTTCTAAATAAGTATAAAATAGGTCTGAGAGTGTAGCTCAGAGGTAGAATACCCCCAGGTTCAATCCCTAGTACCAGAGAGAGAGAGAGAAGAGAGAAAGAAGAGAAGAAAGGAAAAGAAAAGGAAAGGAAAAATGAAAGGAAAGGAAATGAAAGGAAAAGGAAAAAAATCAAACAAAAAAAACCTCTGGGCTTGAACCAAAGAGATCTTCAAGCTACAAAGCCATTCACCCTGAGGAGGCAGCTGCTTTGCTCTCAGCAGCCTGTAGGGGGAGGAATTAGGCCGTGAAACCACCCAGAGCTGTGCCTGCCACGCTGGGGAAGGAGAAGGTAGAGGACAAGGCCAGAAGCTCTCTAGCTCCAGGTGGCTGGATGGCTGTTGCACCTGCCCCGGGCCCACACACTGCCCCGTGGGCTCCTCTGTACCTTCTCTCTCCCCTGGTCCCTGCACCTAGACAAGTTCTACCTCCGGGTTGCACATTCTCAAGCCTCATGCCTTAAACCTGGATCAGCCCAGCCTCAGACCCAGTATTCCTTCCTCTGACCGCAGAACCCTCTGCTCCCCGGGCAGAATGATGTTTATGGTGCTTAATTCCCTTTTTAAAAATTCTGCTAGCCAGGGTTGCATGCCTGTAATCCCAGTATTTATGGCCAGTCTCAGCAATTTAGTGAGTCTCAGCGTAGCTTAGTGAGACCCTGTTTCAAAAAAAAAAATTAAAAAGGGCTAGAGTGTAGCTCATAGAATGCCCCTGGGTTCAGTTCATACACACACACACACACACACATACACACACACACACACACACACACACTAAACCGGGCATGGTGGTGCATGCTTGTAATCCCAGTACATGGGAGGCTGAGATAGGAGGATCACAGGTTCACGGCCAGCCTCAGCTACTTAGTGAGGCCCTCTGCAAATTAGTGAGACCCTGTTTCAAGATAAAGAATGAAAAATAGTGTGGAGGTGTAGCTTGGAGGTAGAATGCCCTTGAGTTCAATCCCTAGTACTGCAAAAAATAAATAAATAAGTAAAAAATAAATAAATAAATAAATAAATAAATAAATAAATTATTACTGTTGGCATGCCTATAATTTCAGTAGTTGGAAGGCTAAAACAGATTTTCAGATTCAAGGCCAGCATCAGCAACTTATATTTATATTTCAAAATAAAAAATAAAAAGGGCTAGGGTGTAGCTTGGAGGAAGAATGCCCCTGAGTTCAATCCCCTGTACCAAAAACAAAACAAAAAATTTCTGCTCCAGGCATGGTGGCACATGCTTGTAATCCCAGTACTTGAGAGGCTGAGATAGGAAGATCTCAGGTTCAAGGATAGCCTCAATAATACAGCAAAACTCTCAGCAACTTAGTGAGCTCCTGTTTCAAACTAAAAAATAAAATAGGCCTGGGGACATGGCTCAGAGGTAGAACTCCCCTTGGGTTCAAAACCCAAAATGTCTACTTACTTACAGCACCTGCCCCTCCCCAAGTTCCTTGGTCTGTCCCCAGAGCAGGTAGCATTACCTTTGAGACTCCTCACCCCCCACAGTCGCCCCACGCACACCATTCCCTCCCATGGTGTTCCAATGGCTTGGAATTCCCCACGCCTCCAAGTCCACTTCAAAGGTCGCCTGCTCTGGGAAGCCTGCTCTATAGGACACCTGGTGCCCACCCTGCAGCTCCAGCTGCTCCTAAAGGGCTCCAGGCTGGCTTTGCAAGCACCTGTCCTGCGCTATAGCTGTCACCCCGCCATGCTGCATGGCGCTCCAGGGCAGGCCTTGGCAGAGCTGGGCTGACACGGTGTTCACGTGGACTGCATTCAACGAAGGTCCCTATTCTCTGCCAGTGCAAACACTCCTCCACCTGCCCGAGTGGGAGGCGGCGGCCCGGGCTTTCCTGGCACTGCCTTTACCCTCTGTTCACTCTGCCTGGCCCCAGCTTCTTGGTGGCCTTCCAGGGTGGGGGATCCCAGAGGAGGAATGAGGTCATGCACAGCCAGGGCTTGGAGATCCTCAGAGAAAGACTCCTCTATAGCTGCAGCTGTGATTAACCCGACTGGAACCCATTCCGTGTTTTAATTGCCCCGCCAACGGCCTGGCTGAGCACCCACAGCTGGGTTCCCAGGGTTGGGAGTCTGGCAAGGCCGGGTGGGGCCAAGAGGGGCCAAGGTTGTGGGCGTCCCCTTACCCCAAGGCACACAGAGTCACAGCCCAGTCTCTCCCCTGCCTTCTTGCCACACAGCCTGAAGGTGCGGACTACAGCTCTGTCCTCCCAGATACACCAGTGTGAGATTTCCTCGTCCTTAGTATCAGCCTCCTGGAGGTAGAGAGTGGAGGCCTTTACTTTGGCCTACCCAGGAGCCCACAGGAGCCTTGACGTGTACTGGAGGGATCAATGTCAGGAGATTCGGTGGCCAGCCTGACTTCTGGGAGCTCAGGGCCTATGGCAACCAGGCTCCTGAGGAAGCAGGAGTGAAAAGCAGGTGTGGTGGTGCATGCTTGTAATCCCAGTACCTGCGAGGCTGAGACAGGAGGATCGCAGGTTCACGGCCAGCCTCAGCTACTTAGGGAGGCCTCTTTAACTTAATGAGACTGTTTCAAAATAAAGAATAAAAAATAGGGCCGGAGTGACCGGGCGTGGTGGCGCACACTTGTAATCCCAGTACTTGGGAGGCTGATGTAGGTGGATCGCAGGTTCACAGCCAGCTTCAGCTACTTAGTGAGGCCCTCCGCAACTGGGTGGAACCGTTTCAAAAGTAAAGAATTAGGGGACGGTGGGCGGGCGCGCGCAGGGCACCCTAAGGCGACCCCCCCCACCTGGAAGACCTAGAGGTCCGGGCCGCTTGGCCCCGACCCCAGGATGGTTGGCGGGCGCACGCGGGGCACCCTTAGGCGACACCCCCTTCAGAAGGCCCCTGAGGTCTGGGCCGCATGGCCCTGACACTGGGAGGGTGGGCAGGCGCGTGTTGGGCACCCTTAGGCAACCCTCCCCACCCGGAAGGCCCCAGAGGTCCAGGGCCGCATGGCTCTGACCCTGGGAGGGTGGGCGGGCGCAGGTGGGTGGGGCTCCCTTAGGTGACCCCCTTCCACCTGGAAGGCCCCAGAGGTACGGGCCACATGGCCCCAACACGGGAGGGTAGGCAGGCACGGGCGGGGCACCCTTAGGCGACCCCCCCCCACCCGGAAAGAAAAAAAATTTTTCATCGCTACCGAGTGCCTGATCCCACATCCTCCCCAAACCATGCATACTCTCTTATTTAAAAAAAAAAGAAAAAAAAAAGGGAAACTAAAAAAGAAAAATATTCGAGAGGGGTTAAGATGGCTTCGGTGGCAGCTAGAATATTGGAGATGCAGACAAAACATATCCATCTGAACTGGAACTTTTGGAAATATTCCCAGTGAAGGAGGACTGCTGCTTCTCTACATTGTTAAGAATCCGGGACATCACCTGTAAGGAGAGAGTCTAGCGGAGACCTAGGAGGAAGGCGGTTGCAGCAGCAGTGGCCGCAATGGCGGTGGAGACTTGGATTTGGGAGAGGTAGACATCTGATCCAACCCACCCTGATCCTCTGAAGAAATTACCCCAAAGGTCGAATGCTACTGTCGCACATGCTTAGGAACACTGGACATTATGCTGTATGGGAAAAGAGCTTGGGAAAGATTTGAAATGGTGGAGGCAGTCGCATTGGCGGCGGCAAGTACTCGGGGGAGGCAGAGATCTGACATAATACACCTAGAACTTTTGAAGAAATTACCTCAGAGGCAGAATACTACCACCACGCACCCTTGGGAATGTGGGACAACCTGCTGGGTAAAGAGGGTGCTCGGATTGGAGCCTGCCGAGGGGTGAGGCCAGTGCCAGGACCAGCAAGGCTGGGATTGAAGCCTGCCATGAGGCAAGGCAGGTGATGGGGCCTCTGAGGCCAGGATCAGAGCCTGTCAAGGGGTTAGGCCGGTGCTGGGGCTGGGGCCAGCGAGGCCGGCAGCGGAGCCTGCTGTGAGGCAAGGCCACTACTGAGGCCACTGAGACTGGGATCAGAGCCTGCCGAAGGGTTAGGTTGATTGGGTCAGCGAGGCTGGGATCGGAGCCTGCTGAGAGGCAAGGCTGGTGTTGGGGCCTCCGAGGCTGAGATTGGAGCCTGCCAAGGGTTTAGGCTGGTGCCAGGGCCAGCGAGGCCGGGATCAGAGTCTGCCAAGGGGTTAGGCCAGCGCCGGGGCCATGGAGGCCAGGATCGGAGCCTGCTGTGAGGCAAGGGCGGTGCTGGGGCCTCCGAGGCCTAGATAGGAGCCTGCCGAGGGGTTAGGCTGGTGCTGGGGCCAGCGAGGCCAGGATCAGAGCCTGCCTTGAGGTATGGCTGGTACTGGGGCCTCTGAGGCTGGAATTGGAGTCTGCCGAGGGGTGAGGTCAGTGCTGGAGCCAATGAGGCCAGGACCGGAGCCTGCCATGAGGCAAGGCCACTACTGAGGCCTCCGAGGCAGGGATCGGCACCAGCTGAGGGGTTAGGCCGGTGTCGGGGCCATCAAGGTTGGGATCGGAGCCTGCCGTGAGGCAAGACCGGTGCTGGGACCTATGAGGCCGGGATTGGACTCTGCTGAGAGGTAAGGCCGGTGCCGGGCCAGCGAGGCCAGGATCAGAAACTGCTGTGAGGCAAGGATGAAGCTGGAACTTACGATACCAGGATAGGAGACTGCCGAGGGGTTAGGCAGGTGCCAGGGTCAGCGAGGTCGGGATCGGAGCCTGTTGTGAGGCTGGGCCGGTACTGGGGCCTCTGAGGCCGGGAGAGGAGCCAGCCGAAGGGTTAGTTCGGTGCGGGGGCCAGCAAGGCCAGGATCAGGGCCTCCCATGAGGCAAGGCCGGTGCTGGAGCCAGCGAGGTCGAGATCAGAATCCTCCGGGTGGCTAGGCCACTACTGGGGCCGTCAAGAGTGGGATTGGAACTTGCAATGCGGCGTGCACAGAGAAAAAGCACAGAAAATAAAATCCAGATGCTTCCCCTAATTAGCAAGAACTAGGAGGAAAGGGGTAACAGGAGGAGGTTGAGTAGTAGAAAGGGCCCTATTGAAAAGCAATTAAGGTGACCAATCAGAGGGGAGGGGTTGGGGGAGGATGGAATCTCTTTAAAACTCATGAGGTACTTAAACAATTATATCAAAGATAATCACCAATTAAGCATGGGATCGAGGGAGGGGGAAGGAATGGGATGGGGATTGGATGAGGGCTTATTGGATGATATGTGCTTGTATATCCTCTCAAGCCTTGTATTCCAAAGTGATGTATGATTACAAAAAAAAAAAAAAAAGTACTGGGGGTATAGTTCAGAGGTAGAATGCCCCTGAGTTCAATCTACAGTACTGCAAAATAAATAAATAAATAAATAAATAAATTAATTAATTAATTAAAAAGGCTGGAGTGTAGCTTGGAAGTAGAATACCCCTGAATCAATCCCTGGTACTGCAAAAAAAAAAAAAAAAAAAAAAAAGTAAAAAGTAAAAAAATGAAATAAAAAATAAAAAAATTAGAAAGCAGGACATGAGTCAGTTGGAATAAGTCAAGACTGAGCAGTGGGGACCAGGATGAATCCCCATTCGTTGCAGGTGAGGGCACAGGTGGTCCAGCTGCAGGACCACCATGGCATAGATGGGCCCTGGCCCAGATCTCAGCTCCGAGGCAAGCCGAGCCTTAGCAGCAGGTGGAGGAAGTGCGTGGTCTGCTCAGGGAGGGCCCACATGGGAATGCGAAGGCATAAGCGTGCCAGGGAATTAGCCTTTCGTGCCCCGGCCTAGGGGTGCAAAGGCCTTCTGGAACGGGGCCACTCCACCTGACAGCTAAGGTGGGGCTCCCAAGGCATTTGATCACTTCAGCCTTACGCTGGGACCCCGGGAGGCGGGGCGGGGGTGGAGGCCGGACTCTAACCTGCCTTTCCGCTGTGTTGGCAGTTTCCTTGTTGCCTTCCCCTCTGGAAAGGAGAATGAGGTTGGCGATGTGAATCGACTGCTCACACCCCCCAAGCCATTGTCTACAAGGGAGAACAGAGAAGCTACCTGGCAAAATAAAGTAGCACTTGATTAAAACCCGGAGTATAAAATAAGTAGCTAAGTCTAAAACAATATAAAGGCCGGGCGTGGTGGCGCACGCTTGTAATCCCCGCGCTTCTTGCAGTCCCCGCGCTTGGGAGGCTGAGACAGGAGGATCGCGCAGGTTCGAAGCCAGCCTCAGCTACTTAGTGAGGCTCTCAGCAACTTAGTGAGACCCTGTTTCCAAATAAAGTATAAAATAGGTCTGGGAGTATAGCCCGGAGGTAGAAAGCCTCTGGGTTCCACCCCCAGTACCACAAAACAATATAAAGGATTGAATAAATTAGGAATACACAGATCTCCCAGGAATAAGCATTTGAAATGACTTATGTAGGTCTTCTGCCCTTAAGGAAGTGGCACAGAACTCCCCACTGCTGACCATGGGCTGCACGGGGACTTCCTTCCAAGAGTACAGTACAGAAAGGGAGAAGAAAACAAAGTAATCTTATGGTGGAGAAGTGTCACAAATCTTCCCTCAACCAGAGATCCAGGTCACCAAGAACCCTGGCAAGATGTGAGAACAGTATCTCACCTCAGGTTTTCCTCCCCAGACCCTAGCCCATCTAATTATGAGGAAAACATCAGACTAGTCCTAGTAGAGGGACATCCTACAATATGCCTGACCAGTACTTCTCAGAACTGTTGAGTTCCTCTAAAATGAGGAGGGGCAGCCAGGTATGGTGGCGTAAGCCTGTAATCCCAGTAGTTGGGAAGCTGAAACAGGAGGATCACGGAGGTAGAATGCCCTGGGTTTCACCCCCAGTACCACAAAAACAAACAAACAAACAAACAAACAAACAAACAAACAAATAAATGCCAGGTATGGTGGCACATGCTTGTAATCCCAATACTTGGAAGGCTGAGACAGGAGAATTACATGTTCGAGGATAGCTTCAGCAAGTAGTGAGTGAGGCTCTCATCAATGGAGACCCTGTTCCAAAATAAAAATAAAATAGGGCTGGGGATATATCTTGGAGGTAGAATGCTCCTGGGCTCAATCCCCAGTACTGCTAAATAAATAAATATTTAAATAGGACTGAGAATATAGATCAGAGGTAGAACATCTCTGGGTTCAAGCTCCAATACCAGAAAAAAAAGTTAATAATAATACTAAGGGAACTCTAAGAAATTGCTACAGATAGCTGGGCATGGTAGCAATCCCAGTACTGAGGAGGCTAAGACAGGAGGATTACAGGTTTCTAGCCAACCTCAGCTACTTAGGCCCTCTACAACTCAGTGAGACCCTGTTTCAAAAATAAAATAAAGCCGGGCGTAGTGGTGCACACTTGTAATCCCTGTACTTGGGAGGCTGAGACAGGAGGATCATGCAGGTTCGAAGCCAGCCTAAGCTGGCTTGTAATTCCAGCATTTGGGAGGCTGAGACAGGAGGATTGTGGTTCACGGACAGCCTCAGCTACTTAGTAAGGTCCTTGCAACTCAGTGAGACCTTGTTTCACAATGAAGAATAAAAAAAAGTGCTTGGGCCAAGCATGGTGCACATGCTTGTAATCCCCACGCTTGGGAGGCTGGAGGATCGCACAGTTCGAAGCCAGCCTCAGCTACTTAGTGAAGCTCTCAGCAACTTAGTGAGACCCTGTTTCCAAATAAAATATAAAAATAGGGCTGGGAGTATAGCCCGGAGGTAGAAAGCCCCTGGGTTCCACCCCCAGTAACACACACATACATACACACACACAAATAGGGCTAGGTAGAATGCCCCTGGGTTCCATCCCCAGTACTGCAAAAAAGAAAGAAAGAAAGAAAGAAAGAAAGAAAGAAAGAAAGAAAGAAAGAGAGAGAGAGAGAGAGAAAGAAAGAAAGAAAGAAAGAA
This sequence comes from Muscardinus avellanarius, assembly GCF_963383645.1. Classification (NCBI taxonomy): domain Eukaryota; kingdom Metazoa; phylum Chordata; class Mammalia; order Rodentia; family Gliridae; genus Muscardinus; species Muscardinus avellanarius. Next base: position 53,889,150 of record NC_137802.1, on the reverse strand, counting down.
AGAAAGAAAGAAAGAAGGAAAGAGAGAAATTGCTACAGATAAGAGCCTACAGAGACAGCAAATGAACAAATGTAACATGAGTTCCTGGAAAGGATGCTTTCTTGTGTATGTGGTTCTGAGGATTGAACCCAGGGCCATTCTACATCTGAATTACACCCCCAGCCCAATTTTATTTTATTTATATTATTATTATTTTTTTTATTATTTTTTATTTTTTGTGGTGGTGGTACTGGGGATAGAACCCAGGGGCCCTCTACCTCTAGGCTACACTCCCAGAGCTATTTTATATTTTATTTGGAGACAGGGTCTCTTAAGGCAGCTTAGGCTGGCTTCGAACCTGCATGATCCTCCTGTCTCAGCCTCCCAAGCACAGGGATAACAAGTGTGCAACACTATGCCCGGCTTTATTTTATTTTTGAAACAGGGTCTCACTGAGTTGTAGAGGGCCTAAGTAGCTGAGGTTGGCTAGAAACCTGTAATCCTCCTGTCTTAGCCTCCTCAGTACTGGGATTGCAAGTGTGCACCACGGTGCCCGGCCAGGATGGATTCTGAAACAAAGGAAGAGAAACAGTAAATCTAAGTTCAGTTCCTGTATCAATACCGTGTATCAATACTGGTTCATTAATCATGATAAATGTAAGACGCTAACAGTAAGGAGAACTGGGTGGAGAGGATGTGAGAACTTGATACTATTTTTACAAAATTATTCTGTGTGTGTGGTAATGAGGATTGAACTCAGGGGTGCTCTACCTCTGAGCTACACCCCCAGCCCTTTTAATTTTTTATTGAAACAGGGTCTCGTTAAGTTACTGAGTGCTGGCCTCAAATCTGCAATCCTTCTATCTTGGCATCCCAAATACAGGGATCACAGGGGTGTGCCACCGCACCTAGCAAAATAATTCTGTAAATCTAAAAGTATCCAATAGAAGTCGGGCGTGATGGCACACGCTTGTAATCCCAGTACTTGAGAGGCTGAGATAGGAGGATCACAGGTTCCAGGCCAGCCTCAGCAACTTGGTAAGGCCATTTCCAAATAAAAAACAAGGATGGGGTGTAGCACAGAGGTAAAATGCCCCTAGGTTCAAGCCCCAGTATCCCCCAACACTTCCCCCCAAAAAAGGCAGTAAAATTGTCCAACAGAAAAGGTATATGAGCTGGGTGTGGTGGTACATTCTTATAATCCCAGCATTTGGGAAGCTGAGACAGGAGGATCACGTTTTGTGGACAGCCTTAGCTACTTAGTGAGGCCCTTTACAACTCAGTGAGACCCTGTTTCAGAATAAAAAATAGGGATGGGGTATATCTCAAAGGTAGAGTGCCCCTGAGTTCCATCCCCAGTGACTCACACACACACACACACACACACACACACACACACACACACACACACACACAGGCAAAAAGAAAGAAAGAGGTATATAAAGCCAGGCACGTGGAACTGCAAACTTGTAATCCCAGTATTTGGGAGGCTGAGACTTGAGGATCATGATTCACAGCCAGCCTCAGCTACTTAGTGAGGCCCTCCACAACTCAGTGAGAGCTTGTTTCAAAATAAAAAATAAAAAATAGGGCTGGAGGTGTAGCCTGGAGGTAGAATGTCCCTGTACCAAATATCCAGTACCAAAAACAAAGAAAAGAGAAAGGTATATGAAAAAGAAAGAAAGAGGAAAAGAGAAGCGAGGTGCTGGCTCTGCCCTGGCCTGGCGCACCCCCATGTACCCTGCAGGGCCGGCAGAACATAAGTGGCGAATGGGAAGGAGGGAGGCGGGTCGAGCAGGACTGCTTTATTTCAGAGCCAGGGGTGACAGCCCACACCCTGCCCCTGGTCCACTGGAGCTGGACACAGGTGAGCGAGGCAGCAAGAGGCCTCAGGGCTCTTCTTGGCGCCTCAGCTGTCCCGGGACTGGGAAGTAGAGGGACTAGCGAACCAGGCCCACCGTCCTTTAAGTTCAGCTGAGGTGAGAAAGTGACACACGTTCCCATTTACAGGAGGAAGGGGAATGACAGGCCAGGGCTCGGAGGACAGGAGGGCTGCCAGTAGTCCTGGGCTGGGTCCCGGGATGCCAACGTCAAAGCAGTCCCGTGCCATGGCAGTGCAGGATCTGAGACGAGGGAGTCCTCGGGAAGGTGTCCAGGGTGGGCACCGCAGGCCCCGGCCTCCTCGAGTCTCCAGCTGCAAGCCTTCTCTCCCTTGGACGTGAGCATGAGATGTGCCCAGAATCTTGCCTGTGAGCGGAGAGGCTGCCTATTCATGGGGGGTGCCCTGCCTTGGGGCCATTCCAGCTGCCGGCATCACAAAAGAAGTCCTCAGGGAGCTCACTGAGGAGCCCGTCCAGGTCATCTGCAGAGGGAGAAGAGGGGCAGTCTCAGTGACTGCACTAGGGTTCCAGGTGATGGATCCAAAGCTCCTGCCTTCAGGCAGCTTGCCCAGGCGGTATTGCGGTGAAACCCAGGGCCTGGGGAATGCTAGGTAAACACTTTATCACTGAGTTACAGCCGCAGGACTTTGTAAGATTTTTTTTTTTTTTGCAGTACTGGAGATTGAACCCAGAGGTATTTTCCAAGCTACACCCTTCAGTAGCCCTATTTTTTATTTTTTGGATTTTTAAAATTTTTTTGCAGGTCTGGGAGTGGAACCCAGGGGCATTTGACCTCCGAGCTACACTCCATGCCCTATTTTTTATTCTTTATTTTGAAACCAGGTCTCAATGAGTTGCAGAGGGCCTCACTGAGTAGCTGAGGCTGTCCGCAAACTGTGATCCTCTGGTTTCAGCCTCCCGAATGCTGGGATTACAAGCGTGCGCCACCACGCCCGGCTTTTTATTCTTTTTTTTTTTTTTTTTTTTTAATTTTTTTTTTGCGGGTCTGGGGACGGAACCCAGGGGCACTTGACCTCCGAGCTACACCCCCTGCCCTATTTTTTTTTATTCTTTATTTTGAAACCGGGTCTCACTGAGTTGCAGAGGGCCTCACTAAGTAGCTGAGGCTGTCCGCGAACCGCGATCCTCCAGTCTCAGCCTCCCGAATGCTGGGATTACAAGCGTGCGCCACCACGCCCGGCTTTTTTATTCTTTATTTTGACACAGGGTTTCACTAAGTCACAGAGGGCCTAAGTAGCTGAGGCTGGCCACCAACCTGTGATCCTCCTGTCTCAGTGTCCCCGGTACTGGGATTACAAGCATGCGCCACCATGCCCAGCTCGCTTTGTAAGATTTTTGAGACAGGTCCTCAATACATTCCCCAGGCTGGCTTTGAACATGGATCCTCTGGCCTCAGCTTCCTAAGTAGCTGAAATTACAGGCATGTGCCGTTGTGCCTATCACCAGCAACTTTTTTTTTTCTTTTGCAGTACTAGGGATGGAACCCAGAGGCATTCTACCTCCGAGCTACACTCTCAACCCTATTTTAAAATTTTTGTTTTTTATTTTTTTTGCAGGTCTGGTGATAGAACCCAGGGGCATTCGACCTCCAAGCCACACCTCCTGCCCTATTTTTTATTCTTTATTTGGAAACAGGGACTCACTAAGTTGTTAAGGGCCTAAGTAGCTAAAGCTGTCCGCAAACCACGATCCTCCTGTCTCAGCCTCCTGAATGCTGGGATTACAAGTGTGCGCCACCACGCCCGGCTTTCTATTTTTTTTTTTTTTAATTCTTTATTTTGAAACAGGGTCTCACTGAGATGCAAAGGGACTAAGTAGCTGAGGCTGTCCGCGAACCGTGATCCTCCTATCTCAGCCTCCCAAATGCTGGTATTACAAGTGTGCGCCACCAGCAGCCTTCTGGTGATGATTTTGTCAAGTTTACTTACAAGGAAAGAGTACAGAATTCCCAAAACGCAAGATTCTAGAATAGAGGTAGTAGGCTGGGCGTGGTGGCGCACGCTTGTCATCCCAGCATTCGGGAGGCTGAGACGGGAGGATCGTGGTTTGCAGACAGCCTCAGCTACTTAGTGATGCCCTCTGCAACTTAGTGAGACCCAGTTTCAAAATAAAGAATATAAAATAAGGCTTGGGGGTGTAGCTTGTTGGTCGAATGCCTTGGGTTCCATCCCCAGACACCCCCAACACACACACACACAAGAATAGAGACTCTTTTTTTTTTTTTTTTGCGGGTCTGGGGATGGAGCCCAGGGGCATTTGACCTCCGAGCTACACCCCCTGCCCTACTTTTTATTCTTTATTTTGAAACTGGGTCTCACTGAGCTGCAGAGGGCATCACTAAGTAGCTGAGGCTGTCCGCGAACCGCGATGCCCCAGGTCTCAGCCTCCCGAATGCTGGGATGACAAGCGTACGCCACCACGCCCGGCTTAGAGGTACTCTTTCATAGGACATAAATAAATGGGCTTTCTGATCTATCCATTGGTATACTATGAATCTGGTTTGTATACGCCACACCTACCACTTCCATGACCTTTGGACTAGACAGAACTGAATTTCTTTTTCTTTTCTTTTCTTTTTTTTGGTGGTACTGGGGGTAGAACCCAGGGGCTTTCTACCTCCGGGCTATACTCCCAGACCTATTTGAGCTACATGCCCAGCCCCATTTTGTTTATTATTATTATTATTATTATTATTATTATTTTTTTTTTATTTATTTATTTTTTTTTTTGGTGGTACTGGGATGGAACCCAGGGGCTTTCTACCTCTGGAATACACTCCCAGACCTATTTTATATTTTATTTGGAAACAGAGTCTCAGTTGCTGAGAGCCTAAGTAGCTGAGGCTAGCTTCAAACCTGCATAATCCTCCTGTCTCCGCCTCCCAAGTACTGGGATTACAAACGTGCGCCACCACACTGGGCTTGTTTATTATTTTGAAACAGGGTGGCTGAGAATGGTGGCACACACCTACAATCCCAGTACTTGGGAGGCTGAGACAAGAGGATCGCAGGCTTGTGGCCAGCCTCAGTAACTTAATGAGGTTTTTTTTTTGAGGTTTTTTATTTTTTTATTTTTTATTTTTATTTTTTTGCAGGTCTGGGGATGGAACCCAGGGGCATTCGACCTCTGAGCTACATCTCATGCCCTATTTTTTATTCTTTATTTTGAAACTGGGTCTCACTGAGTTGCAGAGGGCCTCACTAAGTAGCTGAGGCTGTCCACGAACTGCGATCCTCCAGGTCTCAGCCTCCCAAATGCTGGGATTACAAGCGTGCGCCACCACACCCGGCTTTAATGAGGCTTTTAGCAACTTAGTGAGATCCTGTTTCCAAAAAATAAAATGGGACTCAGGGTGTAGCTTAGAAGTAGAATGTCACTGAGTTCAATCCTCAGCACCAGAGAAACAATCAAAAAAGCAGGTATTACTAAATTACTGAGGCTGATCTTGAACCTGGGATCTTCCTGTCTTAGTCTCCTAAATACTGAGATTACAGGCATGCATCACCCTGCCCCATAGGAATGAACTTCTGAAATCAAAAAGCTAAACCAGGCATAGTGGCGCACGCTTGTAATCCCAGTACTTGGAAGGCTGAGACAGGAGGCTGGTGGGTTCATGGCCTGACTCAGCTACTTAGTGACGCCCGCTGCCAACTAGTGAGACCCTGTTTCAAAATAAAGAATAAAAAATAAAACTGCAGGTGTATCTTGGAAGTAGGATGCCCCTGAGTTCAATTCCCAGTACTGAAAAAAAAAAAAAAAAAAAAAAAGAAAGAAAGAAAAGAAAAAGCTAAGGAAGCGACCCTCTCCTGGGGCCTACCTACAAGAGGTCTACATGTGGGCCTCCCAGATTTGTGTCCTGGTCTTCCTGATCACATGGACATTTGACCCCCTAGCACTCCCTGGAGGGCCTGAGCTCAAGCAGGCTGAAGAATTCTGACTTTGTAGTCCGCTCATCAGCCCACAGAGGGCTCAAAGCATGGCACAATGTAGCCCCTGTCCATCTGGACAAGAATGGTGACGTTTCCTCCTGTGGCTACAGCACAGGCCTGAAGATGGGGGAGCCATGCACATCTTACTGTGGCTCCTAACACACTGTTACCTGGTTTGTGGACTGCAGCCTTGCCACATGAGGCAGTCCATCTGATTTCTATACCATTTTGTAAGGTCCAAAGACTCACAGGAGGAGGAACAAGAGGTAGCCAAGAAGATTCTGGCTGAGCTAGGCCAGAGGAAATAGTCTCCAATCCAGTTGGCTGACTGCCTTACCTGCTTCTGGGAGTTCTTCCTCGGGGGCGTCCCCCGCCCCTGGGGTCTGTGCTGTTTCAAAGCCTTCCGCAGGTTTTATGGCCACATCCTGCTGGAGGCCTCCATGGAAGCTTCCAGGATCCTGGGGACAGAGGATCTGGTTACTACTGCCCTGCCTCTGCAGTCCTTTGGATGGTAGAGTACCTTGAAGGGATGAAGAGGGGCTCAGGAAAGAAACATGAAGGTGGGAAGCCGGGCGTGGTGGCGCACGCTTGTAATCCTAGCATTTGGGAGGCTGAGACCAGAGGATCGTGGTTTGCAGACAGCCTCAGCTACTTAGTGAGGTCCTCTGCAACTCAGTGAGACCTGGTTTCAAAAAAGAAAATAGGGCAGGGGGTGTAGCTCGGAGGTTGAATGCCTCTGGGTTCCATCCCCAGACCCGCAAAAAATAATAATAAATGAATAAAACATAAAAATAAATTAAAAAATAGAAACATGAAGGCGGAGCGTGGCAGGGCCGGGGTCATCAAGGCCAGACTGAGAGGGAGCAGATGCACCAAACACTCAGAACTGCAGACAATTATAAACAAAACAGCGCTCTTCTCCACTCTGAAATCTCACCAATGAAGAGCCTTTCTCTAACCTTAAACAGTATCCCCACTTCCCTAAATAAACCTCTTATATTTCCCTAAAAAGAAAAACTTTTGGGGGTGATTTTCTAATTCTGTTGGTATCTAATGTTTTAGGAGAACTATATAACTAGAACAGAGTAAAGAGGTCACTGAAAATATGTTAAGGAATTAGCCTGGGATCAAAAATAAACTTAACGGCCGGGCGTGGTGGTGCACACTTTTAATCCCCGCGCTTGGGAGGCTGAGAGAGGAGGATGCACGGGTTTGAAGCAAGTCTCAGCTGCTTAGTGAGGCTCTCAGCAACTTAGTGAGACCCTGTTTCCAAATAAAATATAAAATAGGTCTGGGAGTATAGGCCAGAGGTAGAAAGTCTCTGGGTTCCACCCCCAGTACCATAAAAAAATAAAATAAAATAAAATAAAAAAATGATAAATTTAACAATCTCCTAAATAGCTAATATATTGACGGGTAACTAAAACTGGCAATTAAACTGGGTTTTTTTTTTTTTCACTAGGGGTGGAACCCAGGGGCTTTTCTACCTCTGGGTTATACTCCCAGACTTATTTTATACTTTATTTGGAAAGAGGGTCTCATTAAGTTGCTGAGGGCCTCACTAAGTAGCTGAGGTTGGCTTTGAACTTGTGCAATCCTCCTGTCTCAGCCTCTCAGCAATTAAGTTCTATTTCCTATGGTTATCCCTAGGAAATAGAAGTGCAGAAAGATGAGTTTCATTTTCTGCTAGTTCTATGCTGTTTCAATTTATATCGATGAGTACAGATGGTTAAAAATTTAAAAGAGAGCCGGGCGTGGTGGCGCACACTTGTAATCCCAGCATTCGAGAGGCTGAGACTGGAGGATCATGGTTTGCAGACAGCCTCAGCTACTCAGTGAGGCTTTCTGCAACTTAGTGAGACCCTGTTTCAAAATAAAGATTAAAAAATAGGGCAGGGGGTGTAGCTCGGAGGTCAAATGCCCCTGGGTTCCATCCCCAGACCCACACACACACACACAAAAAAAAAAAATTAAAAGAGAGCTGGGTATGGTGGTGCATACTTATAATCCCAGCACTTGGGAGGCTGAGACAAGAAGACTGCAGTTCGCAGGCAGCCTCAGCTAGTTAGTGAGGCCCTTTGCCTCACTAACTAACTCAATGAGACCCTGTTTCGAAATAAAGAATAAAAATTCAGGTTGGGGGGTGTATCTCAGAGATAGAGTGCCCCTGGGTTTCATCTCCAGTACCGCAAAAATAAATAAATAAGAAAATAAAGGAAAGAAAAAGTATTTTTAGAAATGGGGTGACTTTAGTTGGGTATAATGGTGCATGCTTTTAATCCTCATACTTGGGAAGCTAAGACAGGAGGATTGCAGGTTCATAGCCAGCCTCAGCAAGTTAGTGAGACCTTGTTTCAAAATAAAGAATAAAAAAATAGGGCTAGGGGTGCAGCTTGGAGGTAGAATGCCACTGGGTTCCACCCACAGTTCCACAAAAAAAATAAAATAAAAGAACTGGGGTGATTTTCAGAGAACGTGAAGGAGTTAAAAGGAAAGATGGAGCCGGGCGTGGTGGCGCACACTTGTAATCCCCGCGCTTGGGAGGCTGAGGCAGGAGGATCGCACAGGTTCAAAGCCAGCCTCAGCTACTTAGTGAGGCTCTCAGCAACTTAGTGAGACCCTGTTTCCAAATAAAATATAAAAAAAGGTTTGGGAGTAAAGCCTCTGGGTGCCACCCCCAGTACCACCACAAAAAAAAAAAAAAAAAAAAAAAAAAGGAAAGATGAAGGAAATAAAAGTAGAGAATTTGAGACAGGCACGGTGGCACACACCTGTAATTCCAATACTTGATAGCTTGACAGGAGAGACAGGAGGACTGCAGGTTCGAGGACAGCCTCAGCAAGTAGTGAGACTCATCAATCTAGACAGACCCTGTTTCAAAATCAAAATAAAAGCTGGGCATGGTAGCACATGCCTGAAATCCCAGTATTTGGGAGGCTGAGGCTGAGACAGATCACAGGTTTGCGGCCAGCCTCAGCTACTTAGTGAGGCCCTCTGCAACTTAGTGAATAAAGAATAAGAAATAGGGCTGGGGATATAGCTCAGAGGTAGAATGCCCCTGGGCTCAATCCCTAGTACCAGAAAAATAAATAAAAATAAAAATTAGGGCTGGGGATGTAGCCAGAATGTAGAATGTCTCTAAGGTTCAATCCCCAGGATCCCCCCCCCCCACACACACACCCCAAAAAATTAGAAAATTAGAGCTAAAGGTCTCAGCTGACTAGAGGTCATCAAGTCCAACACCCTGCACTACAGGTGAAGCAATGGCAGGGGAGGGGACAAGGCTTGCCCACAGTCACCGCAGAGATTATCAGCAAGTCTGGGACAAGCCCAGGTCTCCTGCCCTCAGAGCCAGGATCCCAGGAGGCGGGGACAGCCAAGTCAAGCCTGGGCTCTGCACTCTCACCCTGGAGTTGTTCGTGGTTTCCCAGAGATAGCAAATGCTTGCCTTGTCCCTAACAGGGCATCCCCAGTGCTGTGTGCAATTTCTGCTCCGCCTAGCAAAGGCAGAGGCCAGGCAGGAAGATGCCATACAAAAACTGGCTCACCTGACAGCCGCCTTTGGCTCACCGCCCTCTGCACTGCCACCCGCAGATCTGACCTTGGTCCTTTCCCACCATTACCCCTGGTGGGCCCTCACCAGTTTGGTTCTCAGGTGACTCCTACCCTCTCAGGTATTCCAGCTGCCGTCACATACCCACGGATCACCAGGACACCATCTGCTCCTCCAGGCTCTGACACTGAGCCACCCAACAGGTGGCTGCAGCGGGGACAGGATGGTTCTGTGCCCCAAGGCACCCCTTCACCTCAGAGCCACAGTCCCTGCGCCTCTGCTCCTCAGCATGGAGGAGAGAAAGAAATAAGACCCGGGCAGAAGGCTCCACTGGGCCCACCTACCCTGTTCCTCTTACCTTGGGGAAGGGCTGAGGTGGCTTGAGAAAGTTCCCGTCCTCAGAGTCAGGGCTGTAAACATGGACCAGGTTGTTGGGTGTCACGTTAAGGTAGTGATTTCGCAGTGAAGGAGAAAACACTCCGATCTGGAGTTGAAGAAGGGGAAGGTCAGCGTCAGGAGGGTGCACTGGGTGCTGCCACGTGGCCACCTGGGGCCTGCCTGCCTCTCCCTCAGTGTCCTCTGCAGCAGGGCCACACCAACTGCTCCTGTCCCCCCTGTGTCTCCTTCCCCTCCACACAACTCTCCTGCTTCAGCACAACCCTACCTGCTTCAGCAGCAGCACTGAGCCAGGCTTCAGCTCACTCTGGCGTGTCTCCAGCAGAACCCTGTGCACAGTCCCCTGCATCTCTCCTGCAAATACCACATCAGTCTCAGGGTCAGGGCAGTGACTGGTCTGCACCCTGGCTGGCGAGTGGGCTTCTCACTGCCTCGATTTTCCCATCTGTAAGTGGAGAAGGTGATTTCTCCTCATCAGAGGCCACTCAGGAGACTCCCCGCACCTAATTCCTCACCGGTGGGGTCTTTAAAAACCACGCTGGCATCCACTGTGCTCCGAGTCAGGGACTTGATCATCACCGCCATGTTGGGGACCTTGTTTCTGGGGAGCTGCTTCAGGGCTGCCTGCTTATGAGGAGAAACGTTCACCGCGCCAGCCATGGCCCCTGTAACTTCCCACACCCCAAGGGCCAGGGCACCAGGGATGTGGGGGCAGAGGGGCAGCTAGGCAGGGACTCTCATGCCCGCCCCGGGCAGGCCGTTGCTCTCTGGTGCTTCCTTTCTTCTGTGTACATGTATTTATGTAGCGGTGCATCAAGGCAGAGCATGGGCAGGAATGTGTGGGCTGTGACAGCATGTACACTTGACCCGTGACCACCGGGGGCTCTGAGGGCAGCAGGGAGCTTAACCGCCTCCATCCAGAGCCCGGGAGCGGGGGCCCGCCCAGAACCCTCTCTCCTAGACCTGCCCGATCCTGTGGACCATGGGAGACGGGAAAGGTAGGCGAGTGGAAGGGAAAACCAAAGCAACTCCAGGCTGCTCCTCAGAGAGGGCCTGGGCTAAGAGGGAGCAGACGGCCCCTTCCTGAGGAGGAGCAGGCTTGGGAAAGGGAGAAAACAGTCTCCCTGGGTCCTGCCCTCAGAAGCCTTACCTTCCGCAGCACCATGACGATGCTGTATTTACAGAGAAAGCAGGTGGGGTCTGTCTCATCCAGGCCCAGAGCAGACTTCATGGTCAGCCAGGGCCCTCGCTCGAAATCCTCCTCCACGGATGCTTGGGAACTCGCAGCAATCTGGCACCACAGAGCAGAGGGGAAGACTGCATGAACAGGTCCACCTGCCTACGGACCCTTGACTGGGACAGGACGGAGGGGTGAAGACAAGGGTGAATCCCCGGAGAACACCGCAGCATGGTGGCCACAGTCTCGCGCGTATCTCCAATACCAGAAAATAGTTGAAATCTTGCTACCTACCACAGCTATACCAAAGATGACGGTGTGTGTGACTGAACCCAGGGCATTCTACCTCTCAGCTATATCCACAGCCCTTATTTTTCTTTTGAAACAGGGTCTGAGTTGCTGGAGGCCTTGCTAAATTGTTGAGGCTGGCCTCAAACCTGTAATCCTCCTGTCTAAGCCTCTGAAATATTGGGATTACAGGTGCGTGTAGCCATGCTTAGCTTCAGCAGATACTGACTTTAGTTACACTGAAGCAAAAGGCCATCCACACTTGTTTCTTGTAATAGACTCAAAAAGTCTACTTCGGCATGGTGGCCCATGCCTGTAATCTGAGTGCTTGGGAGGCTAAAAAAAAAAGATCACAGGTTCCAGGCCAGCCTCAGCAAATTAGTGAGGCTGTCAGCAACTTAGTGAGACCCTGTTTGTAAATAAAAAATAAAACAGAATTGGGGTATAGCTCAGAGGTAGAGTTCCCCTGGGCTCATCTCCCCCCACCAAAAAGAGAGAGAAGGCTGGGAATTTCTTGCATACATCATAGGCTTCAGGCTTCTAGAGTGTCTTTAGCTATGTGTGGTACTGGGGATTGGGCCAAGAGGCATTCTACCTCCGAGCTATACTCCTAGCCCTATTTTTTTTTTTTTTGGTGGTACTAGGAGTGGAGCCCAGGGGCTTTCTACCTCTGGGATATCCTTCCAGACCTATTTTATAAGTTGCTGAGAGCCTCACTAAGTAGCTGAGGCTGGCTTCGAACCTGTGTGATCCTCCTGTCTCAGCCTCCCAAGCATGGGGATTATAAGCGTGCACCACCATGCCCAGCTCTAGCCCTATTTTAATTAATTAATTAATTAATTTATTTATTTAGCGGGTCTGGGGATGGAACCCAAGGGCATTCAACCTTGGAGCTACACCCCCTACCCTATATTTTATTCTTTTTGTGTGTGTGTGTGGTACTGGGGTTCCTGGAAACCCTTCTACCTCCAGACTACACTCCCAGGCCTATTTTATATTTTTATTTGGAAACAGGGTCTCTTAAGCCAGCGAGGCTGACTTCGAACCACTGCGATCCTCCTGTCGCTGCCTCCCAAGCACGGGGATTACAAGAGTGCGCCACCATGCCTGGCCTTTTTTATTCTTTTGAAACAGGGTCTCACTGATTTGCAAAGAGCCTCACTAAGTAGCTGAGGCTGTCTGTGAACCACTATCCTTCAGTCTCAGCCTCCCGAATGCTGGGATTACAAGGGTGTACCACCATGCCTGGCTTATTTTTTTATTTTTTATTTTTTTTGTGGGTCTGGGGATGGAACCCAAGGGCATTCGACCTCCAAACTATACCCCTTGCCCTAATTTTTATTCTTTTATTTTTTGTTGTTGTTATTGTTGTTTTCTGCGGGTCTGGTGATGGAACCCAGGGGCATTTGACCTCCAAGCTACATCCCCTGCCTTATTATTTATTTATTTATTTATTTATTTATTTATTTATTTATTTATTTATTTGTGGTACTGGGGTTCCTGGAAGCCCTTCTACCTCTGGTCTACATTCTGAGATCTTTTTTTTTTTTAATATTTTTTATTTGGAAACAGGGTCTTTTAAGCCAGCGTGGCTGGCTTAGAACCTGTGCGATCCTCTTGTCTCAGCCTCCCAAGCGCGGGGATTACAAGTGTGTCTGGCTTATTCTTTTTTTTTTTTTTTTTTTCCCCAGGTCTGGGGATGGAACCCAGAGGCATTTGACCCCCAAGCTACACCCTCTGCCCCATTTTTTATTCTTTATTTTGAAACAGGGTCTCACTAAGTTGCCGAGGGCCTCACTAAGTAGCTGAGGCTATTCCACGAACCGTGTGATCCTCCAGTCTTATCCTCCCAAATGCTGGGATTACAAGCGTGCACCACCATATCCGGCTTTATTTTTGTTTTTGAAACAGTGTCTCACTGGGTTGATGAGAGTCTCACTACTTGCTGAAGCTGTCACTCAACCTGTGATCCTCCTATCTCAGCCTCCCAAGTACTGAGATTACAAGCATGTGCCACTATACCAGCTTTACTTTTTATTTTGAAACAGGGTCTCACTAAATTGCTACGGCTGGCTTCAAACTTGCAATTCTCTTGTCTCAGCCTCCCAAGTAGTAGGATTACAAGTGTGTACCACTGTACCCAACATCATTAATCTTTTTATATTCATAGCTACTTTGAAGTCAGGCGTGGTGGTGCACACTTATAATCCCAGTACTTGGGAGGCTGAGACAGGAGGATCACAGGTTAGTGAAACCTGAGCTGGGGGTATAGCTCAGAGAGAATGCCCCTGGGTTCAATCCCCAGTACAAAAAAAAAAAGCTGCTTTGAAGCCAGGCTGGTGGTACCTGCTTATAATCCCAGTAAGTGGGAGGCTGAGACAGGAGGATCACAGATTCATGGTCCTCTGCAACTTAGTGGGCCCTCTGCAACTTAGTGAAACCTTATTTCAAAATAAAAAATAAAAAAAAGCTGGAGGTAGCTGGGCATGGTGGCACTCGCTTGTAATCCTAGCATCTGGGAGGCTGAGATAGGAGGATCACAGGTTGAGTGACAGCTTCAGCAAGTAGTGAGACTCTCATCAACCTAGTGAGACACTGTTTCAAAATAAAGAATAAAAAATAAAGCTTAAAGCTGGGGATGTAGCTCAGAGGTAGAATGGCCCTGGGTCCCATCCCCAGTACTGCAAAAAAAAAAAAAAAAAAAAAAAAAAAAAGCCGGGCGTGGTGGCGCACACTTGTAATTCCTGCGCTTGGGAGGCGGAGACAGGAGGATCGCACAGGTTCGAAACTAGCCACGCTGGCTTAAGAGACCCTGTTTCAAAAATATAAAAAATAGATCTGGGAGTGTAGCCTGGAGGTAGAAGGGTTTCCAGGAACCCCAGTACCAAAAAAAAAAAAAAAAAAAAAAAAAGGTGATTTGAATTCAGATGACTAGCAGCTGGCTTGGATCTGAAATAGATTGGCAGAACAGGGGAGCTACAGCAAAGAGAAGACATTCTCAGGAGAATTAAAAGCAAATGAAATGTGGGTCTGAGGACATAGGTCAACCAGAACCCCAGGGGAGGGAAGCTGGTGTCACCCACCAAAGGGAACCCCTGGAGACAAGATGAAGGCAGATCCTTCCCAGCTCAGTTCCCAGAAACCTGAGAGGAAGGGCTCCTGAGATACAATCTCAAAATATTTATTACACTCTCTTCCCCTGGGAGAAGACAGCAGACTGGGCCTTTAATTCTTAGATGGGAAAGAAGGCTAGACCCGTGGCATCAGATAATGCATGGCTGGCATCAAGAACAGCCTCACCTTACACCAGTAAAGTCACCACCTCCCCCAACTGCTTCTCCAGGTTCCTTGAGGTACAGGCCTAGCAGATCAACTCTGGTTCTCAACTCCTGAAACAGGCAAGGTCACCCCTCACTCTCAAACGATGGCCAGGAAGTTAACAAGTGCACGGGATAAGTTACCTCTGTCCGGAATTTAGCCAGAGCACCATGGGTAGGAGTCTGGGGCGTGGAAACCATGATTTCCTCCAGATTCTTCCCACTGTGCTAAGAGGGGAGGGAGAAGAAGGCGAGAGCAAGCTCAGCAGCTGTTATTTACAAGTACAGCGTCTTGTCTGAGTTACATAATGAGTTCAGGAAACTATCAGGGACAATTAACACATATTACATCTCTCCTAACGCAGTCTCAGGAGCCTCACTAGCAGCTCAAAAAAGACACTTTGGGGATGGTTTTGAGAATGTGAAGAGGCCGGAGTGGGCTCAGGAACAAAACCCAGGGCTGCCTGAAGGGGGCAGTAACCCAAATAAGGGGCCTGTGATGAGGAGAGAGGCAGCTTCCCCAGGGCCCCTCTTAGGGACCTAACCTTTCCCTTCAGGGAGAACCAGAAGGAGTACAGACAGCCTCCATGGACTCTCCTCAAGTGGGGAAGGGCAAGTAACAGGCAGAAATTGTTTCAAACGCCCTTAAGATGAAAGGGTACACCTATTAACAACAAGAACACATGCCCAGAGCCCAGGCAGTCACTTGGGACCTGATCTAAAACTAGTTGGACAGATCCTGTCCCTCTACCATGGCTTAAATCCAAACTCCCGCCGTCTCTGCAGCTCTACTTCCTTCCACACCACCCGGGGACTGTCCTGTGGCTCTGAGAGCACCTGCTCTTGGGCCTGTGCTTTGCGCATGCTCCGTCTTCCCACTGCAGGACACCCTCAGAGCACAGCCCCTCCACACCTGTTCACCTCCGCCGCAGCCATCCAGTCGCGCCAGCGCCAGCAGAGCCAGCGCCGCCCCAGCAGCCTGCGAGTGACCTTTACACTACGCTCTTTGTGCGCATTTGTCCACACCCCTCTCCTATGCTGTGAGCTCCTTAGTACAGAAATTATCTCTTATTCTCTATATTTCTAGTTCAAAGCATACTGTCCATTATCTACTTACTCATTAGCAAGTATGAAAGAATGAATTTCCTGCCTTAGCGCTATCAAACAGTTGGCACTCTACCAACATAGGAAAACTAGGAAGCTCTCAGAGTCTAGGCACCTCTTTCAAGGGCAGATTTTCTTTCCTTTTTTTTTTTTTTTGTGGGGCTGGGAATTGAACCCAGGGGTCTTCTACCTCTAAGCTACACGCCAGTCCTATTTTACTTCTTATTTGGAAACAGGGTCTCGCTAAGTTGCTGGCAGCCTAAGTTGCTGGGGCTGGCTCTGAACCTGCGATCATCCTGTCTCAGCCTCCCAAGTTCTGGAATTACAGACGTGAGCCATCATGCTTGGCAAGGGAAGATTTTCAAGTATTCTTCCTTCCTGCCAGTTTTTCTTTGCCGTGTTGGGAAAGGAACCCAGGGTCTCACCCCTGCTAGGCCAGCGCTCTCCTGAGCCACCCGCCAGCCCCTCCCCACCACTTTCTACTCCTTCTGCAGCTTCGCAGACTGTCCTTATCTTTGCTTCCTTCCTCCTTGTCCTCTAAGAGAACACTGTTCTAGACTGTGGCCAGACACGATGGCCTGCTGCTTCCCTCCCTTGTCCCCAGTGTGCTGGAGAACCAGGTCACTCACCTGGTGAGGCAGGAGCCCCGCTGGGCCAGGGAAGCGGCGCACTTTGGCTCGAGTGGAGGGGTGGGTAGGCTGCTGCGGGGTCCGGCTGGCAGCAGTGACCAGCTGTACCAGGTGGTTAGTGACTAAGGGGGTCTGCAGAGCTGCCTGGGGAACCAGAGAGGAATGGGGACCTTTTGGGGTAACAGCAGGAGACACAACAGAAGACACTGGGGCACGGGACTGCAAGGCTCCCGAAGGAAATACTGCAGAGCTGGTCCTTGAGGGAGTAGAACAGCTGGAGTTAGCAGTGCGAGGTCCAGGAAAACGAGGTTTGCCACCTAAACAGGAACGGGGAGCCTGATATGGCTGACCAGGTGAATGATTCTGAGGGCTGCTCTGAATAGGCCCTCCAGCAGCTTGGGGAGTATGGGGTGCTAGAACAGGGGGGCCTTTGGAGCAGGCTTCCCAGGGCGGTTGCTGAAGTGGAACCAAGGCAGCTGAAATAGGAAGGCTGCCTGTAGCACCAGGTCTCGCGCGGGGCCACGGAGTCCTACAGTGGACAGCAGGTGCTAGAGGCTCAACCTGGACTGACGTGACACCTGTTACGCGGCTGGCAGCCATGGGCCCCTTTGGGCAAGATCCACCCAGTTCAGCTCCCCACACCTTCTCTGTCAATTCTGGGTCCTCCTGCTGCTGGGCAGGCAAGATCCGAGTGTCCTCACTGCGGATGCCAAGTCTCAGCTCCACGCCAGCTTCTTCCAGCTCCATGCTTGCCAAGATGTCATCAAATTCGTCTTGTTGAGGCCCCTCAAAATCACTGGTGCCCTGCCACTGGTGAGTCTTAAAGGTGAGCAGGGGGCATGGGCCTGGGGACTGCAGTCTTGCTGGCTCACGGGGCACTTCTGTCCCTGTCACTCTCCTCTGGTTGCCGGCCCAGCTGCTGGAAGTCAACATCGGCCTTGATGAGACTGTTTCTGTAACAGGTGGGTCCCCAATGGCTCTGGGCACGCTGGAGGTAGGGAGGCAGAGGCCCAAGGCTGGCTGGCCCAGAGTCTCTGAAGGAGCAGTGGGGTGTGATGGCAGCCGCCTCCAGCACTGGGCCTGCACAGTCTCCTGTGGCCTGGAAGAGACAGGTCTCAGGCACCCGGCATCCACAGGTAGAGAGCCAGCAAACTGATTCTCTGCATCCTCCACGGCAGACAAGAAATCCTGCAAGAAGCAGAGACAGTGCACCTTTGCATCCAGAATTATTAAAAAAAAAAAAAACTTCCCTTTTAATGTTCAGGCATGTGGAATGTTTGTGTGCAGATACATGCAAGCAAGAAGCCAAGCCATGAAAGGCAACGGTGGTCCGGAATCCTAGTCTTGGAAGGCTGTAATCCCAGTACTTGGGAGGCTGAGACGGAAGGATCGCAGGTTGGAGACCAGCTCCAACAACTTAGGAAGATTCTCTAGTGAGACTCTGTTTCAAGAAAAAAATAAAAGGGCTGGAGGTGTAATAAAGGGGTAGAATGCCCCTGGGTTCAATTCCCGAACCACACCCCCCCCCAAAAAAAGGCAACGGTGATGTCTCTCAAAATCACTATTTGACCTTGCACATGGCCCTACCACCAGCCTTCTATCAGAAACATTCTGAGGCTGTCTTCAAGCAGCACCTCTCACTTCCTTCAATCTCCAGGTTAGGGAGTTAAGGATGGGGGGCAGCGAAAGCTAACACCCCAGGGAACAAACAATCAAAGAAATCACACTTGTAATCCCAGTACTTAGGAGGCTTAGACAGGAAGATTGCAGGTTCATGGCCAGCCTCAGCTACTTAGTGAGGCCCTCTGCAACTTAATGAGAGCTTGTTTTGAAGTAAAGAATAAAATTTCAGAGCTGGGCGTGGTGGCACACACTTTTAATCCCCAGCTTGGGAGGCTTAGACAGAAGGATCGCACAGGTTCAAAGCCAGCCTCAGCTACTTAGTGAGGCTCTCAGCAACTTAGTGAGACCCTGTTTCCAAATAAAATAGAAAATAGGTCTGGGAGTATAGCCCAGAGGTAGAAATCTCCGGGGTTCTACCCCCAGTATCACCAAAAAATAAGTAAAAAAATAAATATAAAATTCCAGTACTTGGGAGGTTGAGACAGGAGGATCACAGATTCAAGTCCAGCCTCAGCTACTTAGTGAGGCCCTCCGCAACTTAGTGAGACCGTTTCAAAAAAGAATAAAGACTAGGGCTGGGGGTGTAATTCAGAGGTAGAATGCCCTTTGGTTCAATCCCCAGTACCACAAAAAATAAATAAATAAAAAATAAATAAGTAAAGAAAGAAAGAATAAAAAAAAAAAATCAAACTGGGAGTGTAGCTCACAGGTAGAATGCCCCCTGGGTTAAATCTCTAGTACCACAAAAAAAAAAAAAAAAAAAAAAAAAAAAAAAAAAAAGGAATCACCCAAGGTCAAACTCACCCATCTCAGCCTGGCACACACTGGTAATCCTAATACTTTGGAGGCTGAGACAAGAGGATCACAGGTTCTCGGCCAACCTCATAAGGCTCTCCACAACTTAGTGAGATCTTCTTTCAAAATAAAAAATAAAATAGGGCTGGGGGTAGAATGCCTCTGTGTTCAATCCCTACTACTAAAAAAGAAAAAAAGAAAAAGAAATACCCATCTCAAGGAAAACTAGCATTCTGGTGTCCAGTCTGTGCCAATAGGGATCCAGCTGGTCATGCTGCATGTCCTTAGCCCACTCCCCATCCCCCAACACACACACACACACACACACACACACACACACACACACACACACACACATTCAGTATGCCAGAGAGCCCAGCCCTTGGATCCAGCAAAATAGGAGGAAGTTAAATATAGCTCTTCAGGCAAGTTAAATTAAGTATGGATTCCAGTTGGGAAGCAAGGTGAGATTGACACCTTCAAGAGCAACAGACCTGTTCTGAGGGTGTTTTTGAGTCAGAACTGCTGATTTAACTGGCAGAAAGGCCCCCACCCGGCCCCCACTGCTGCACCGGCTTGTCTGGACTAGAGAAAGCTTTTTTCCTTGCTTTGTGTATTATCAAGAGAGTCCCACACTCCACAGGCCCACCTTAGGATTTAGCAATAACAACAATCAGAATTCAGAAGGAACAAATCCCCAGTGAGCCTGGAGGATGATGGATCCCTATTCTCCCAAAGAGCTCACTCTCACACATGATGTCATGTGCCTTGGGAAAGGGGGAAAGGGACTAGTCTGCCATTTTCAGGGAACAGAAACTTGAACAACCAGAGTCCTTTTCTCTAATTCCATTACCAGCCTAGGAATCCTATCATCCATCACCTGGTCATTTTATTTTATTTTATTTATTTGGTGGTACTGGGGTTCCTGGAAACCCTTCTACCTCCAGGCCTACACTCCCAGACCTATTTTATACTTTTTTTATTTTTGGAAACAGGGTCTCTTAAGCCAGCGTGGCTGGCTTCGAACCTGCGCGATCCTCCTGTCTCTTCCTCCCAAGTGCGGGGATTACAAGCATTTGCCACCAGGCCCGGCATCACCTGGTCATTTTAACAGTCACTTTTCAGCCTGTAATCACACATCTCCAAAGCTGAAAGACAAGAACACATCTCCTTGACAAAGCTGGCAGTTCTGGATTATTTATTTGTAAAAACCAAATCCACATGTAAGAGCCAGGCAAGGTGGTGGACCCTGTAATCCCAGTACTTGGGAGGCTGAGACAGAAGGATCACAGGTTCTTGGCCAGCCTCAGCTACCTGTGAGGCCCTCTGCAACTTAGTGAGACCCTGTTTCAAAATAAAGAATAAACCAGGCGTTGTGGCACATGCTTGTAATCCTAGTACTTGGGAGGCTGAAACAGGAGGATCGCAGGTTCTCAGCCAGCCTCAGCAACTTAGTGAGGCCCTCTGCAGTTTAGCAAGACCCTGTTTCCAAATACAAAATAAAATAGGGTTGAGGATGTATCCTGGAGGCTTAAGGCCCCTGGGTTCCATCCCCAGTGTCACACACACACAAAAAAACAACAACTCTGCCAGCTCTAGAAATTCTGATATTGATTTAATTGGCAACTGGCCAGGCCTAAACAAGGTGAATTTAACTCATTGGCATTAGATCTAGTCTAATCCCTTAACTTCTGAGGAAAAAAAGGGAGGAATCCAGAAGCAGAAGAATGCCCTGTATTGTAGAAGAGAAAGTGGAAGGCCAGAGAATAAAGTAATTTGCTGCCAGGCAAGGTGGGGCATGCCTGTAATCCCACTACTTGGGAGGGTGAGATGAGAGGATCATTGGTTCAAAGCCAGCCTTCAGCAAGTTAGACTCTTTTTTTTTTTTTTTTTTGGTGGTACTGAGGATGGAACCCTTCTACCTCTGGGATACACTCCCAGACCTATTTTTATTTATTTATTTATTTTTTGAGGGTTTGGAGATGGATTCCAGGGGCATTCAACCTCCACACTATACCCCCTGCCCTATTTTTTTTATTTTTATTCTTTATTCTGAAACAGGGTCTCACTGAGTTGCAGAGGGCCTCACTAAGTAGCTGAGGCTGTCTGCGAACTGTGATCCTCCAGTCTCAGCCCCCCGAATGCTGGGATTACAAGCGTGCACCACCAAGCCCGGCTTCCCAGACCTACCTATTTTTTTATATTTTATTTGGAAACAGGGTCTCTTAAGCCAGCGAGGCTGGCTTCAAACCTGCGTGATCCTCCTGTCTCATCCCCCTAAAAAAGGAGATTACAAGGGCGCGCCACCATGCCCAGCTCTATTTCAAAATAATAAATAAAAAGGACTGGAGATATGGCTCAGAGGTAGAACGCCCTTAGGTTCAATTCCCAGTAACAATAAATAGATAAATAAATAAATAGAGCTGGAGATATAGTTGGGAGGTAGAATTCCCCTGAGTTCTATACTCCCAGACCTATTTTATACTTTATTTGGAAACAGGGTCTCACTAAGTTGCTGAGAGCCTCACTAAGTAGCTGAGGCTGGCTTCGAACCTGTGCGATCCTCCTGTCTCAGCCTCCCAAGCATGGGGATTACATGCATGTGCCACCACGCCCGGCTGCCCTGGTTCTTAAGACCAATTGGTGACCACAGCCCTCAAGCCATTCAGTAACTTTTCTGTCTCCTCACTATTCTATTTTATTTTTTTGGTACTGGGGATTGAACCCAGGGCATTCTACCTCCAAGCTACATCCCTAGCCCTATTTAATTTTGGAAACAGGGTCTCATTAGGTTGATGAGTCTCCTTACTTGCTGAGACTGTCCTTGGATCTGTGATCCTCCTGCCTCAGCCCAAGTACTGGGATTACAGGCGTGTACCACAACACCCGGCTCCTCCTACACTAGTCTGACTCTTCACAAACTTTCTTTCCATCTCAAATATGTTATCGTGAAGGTGAATTAAATCATCTACATGACACAGCTTCCAGAAATGGGTCCTTAAAATTTAAAGGTATGACAATTAGGCAGCTCATCTCTGGTTTTCTGTTTGTTTCTAAGACAGTTAAGTAGGTTGTTTATATTTCTTCTCATTTCTCAGCCTCTCACAGATAAAAAAAAAGATGAACATGTCAACTCAAAGAAGGCTGGCACAGGCTGCTGGAAAATGTTCTGGACTTGGAATGTTTACATCCTTTGCCATCTCTGATCACCAACCTGTCCTTACCTCATCTTCAAACTCTTCTTCCACAGCAAACAGCTTCTGCAAACTGCATGCCTGAAAGGAAAACAAAGCAATTGAGACTAGAGGAGAAATCGTGCTTGCAAGTACATTTTGTCCTTACTGTGTTGCTTCCCAACTCCAACAAGACCATCAGGTGTACTGCTTTTTTTTTTTTTTTTGTGCTAGTACTGGGGGAGGAATAGGTATGAGAAGAAATAGGATCTAGTTAAACATTTAAATGACTTTAAAAAGCTGGGCGTGGTGGCCCAGCACTTGGGAGGCTGAGACCGGAGGATTGAGTGGGTTCAAAGCCAGCCTCAGCTACTTAGTGAGGCTCTCAGCAACTTAGTGAGACCCTATTTCCAAATAAAATATAAACTAGGTCTGGCAGTATAGCCCAAGGGGGGGGGGTGTAGAAAAGCCCCTGGGTTCCACCCCCAGTACCACAAAAATAAATAAATGACTTAAAATACTTTCTTGTAATAGAATCCACTTAGATCCATCAGCATTAGTCCTGGAAGAGAAAGGGGGAGGGGGACAAAGAGAAGGCTGCCGAGAGGAGCAAGGGCAAGTCTTCAGAATCAGCACGGGGCTGGTACAGAGCGTGCCTAGCAGGGCTGAGGCAAGGATTCCACCCCCAGCTTGGGGGTCGGGAATCAGCGCTGTGCGTACAGGCCCGGCGACTGCGATCTCCCCAAAGTTGCTCAAACACAAGGAAACTACCATCCATCTAAGCCGGGCGAGCGCGGTAGCCTTGTTCTAAGAATGATGCAGAGTTCTCCTTTTACCCAATCCAAACGCTAGGGTGTGTGGGGAGAGGACGTCCCTCCTTCTAGCCCGCAGGCGGTGGCGACCGGCTTCGCGGAGAGCCGCGGCGGGGCCGCCTTAGAGCCCCCGGGGCCGGCGGGGCGGCCGGGCGGGCTCGCCCTGGAGGCCAGGCCGGGTGCGCGCACGGAGCACGGCCCGCGGGTCTGCGAGGGCAGAGGCCGGCAGCAGAAGGGAAACTGAGGCCGGGGCGGCGGGCGCCCTCGCCCAGCTCCGCGGCCTGCCGTCCCCGTGGCGCGGCGCGGCATTACCATGGCGACGGGCTCGCGCCGGCGGGGTCCCGGTCGACCAGGGGGCGGTGTGGGACTCCGGGCGGCGGCACTCAGGGACGGTCCGAGGGCAGGGGGCGGGCGGCCCGGGGAGGCGGGGGGCGCGTCGCCCGGAGGCCGCGGCGCGACTCCAGGCCGTGTTCGAAGCCGCCGCCACACTAGTCCCCGCCCTCTTAAAGGGGCGGGCCTGCTTCTATCCCGCCGACAGGAAGGCCGTCTTTCCGCCTCAGCCTTAAAGGGGAAGTGGCGAACTCTCGGTCGCCCCCCAGCGGCCCCTCGGGCCCAGTGGAATGGTTTGGGTGAAGGCGGGGTTGGGGAATCCTGCTCCCCCTTCCCTGCTGTGTAAAGGACACGGACTGGCTAGTGGAGCCTGGTTGTTCCTGACCAGGTAACGGGACCCACCCGGTTGTTTTGTTCCTCCTCTACTCATCTATGCACCCGTCTATTCTTTTTTTTCCTTTTTTGGTACTGGGAATTTTAACTCAGGAGCATTCTACCTCTAAGCTATACCCCCAGACTTTTTTTTTTTTTTTTTTTTTTTTTTTTTTTTTTTTTTACAGAGCAGGGCTGAGCCGGGCATGGTGGAGCACCCTTGTAATTCCAGCATTCGGGAGGCTGAGACAGGAGGATCGCAGTTTGAGGACAGCCTCAGCTACATAGTGAGGTCCTTTGCAACTCAGTAAGACCCTGTTTCAAAATAAAGAATAAAAAATAGGGCAAGGGGTGTAGCTCGGAGGTGGAATGCCCCTGGGTTCCATCCCCAGACCCCCCCCCCCAAAAAAAAAAAAAACCCACAGGGCAGGGCCTCACTAAATTGCTGAATAGACAATAGACAGATTGTCTAAGAATAGACTGGGCGGGTGCATAGATGAGTAGAGGAGGAACAACCAACTGGGTGGGTTCCGTTGCCTGGTCAGGACAACCCTGCTCCACCAGCCACGCTGGTAATCCCAGTACCTGGGAGGATGAGACAGGAGGAGTGCAGGTCAAAGCCTGCCGCCAGAGACTCTCGGAAACTTAGGGAGACCTTGTTTCCAAATCACAAGTCAGGTGTGGTGGCCCATGGCTGTAGTCCCAGTACTGGGAGGCTGAACTAGGAAGATCGCAGGTTCAAGGACAGTCTCAGTAAGTAGTAGTGAGACTCGCATCAGAAGACCCTGTTTAAAAATAAAAATAAAGCCGGGCGTGGTGGCGCACGCTTGTAATCCCCGCGCTTGGGAGGCGGAGACAGGATCGCGCAGGTTCAAAGCCAGCCTCGCTGGTTTAAGAGACCCTGTTTCAAAACATAAAATAGGTCTGGGAGTGTAGCCCGGAGGTAGAAGGGTTTCCAGGAACCCCAGTACCACCAAAAATTAATTAATTAATTAATTAAAAATAATAAAAATAAAATAGGGCTAGGGGTGCGGCTTGGAGGTGGAATGCCCCTGGGTTCAATCTCCAGTGACACACACACACACACACACACACACACACACACACACACAAACACTAATAATAATAATAATAATAATAATAATAACAACAGACATGGTGGCATATGCTGTAATCCCAGTACGAGGGAGGCTAAGACAGGAGGACAACAGATTTGCAGCTAGCCTCAGCTACTAAGTGAGGCTCTCTGCAACTTAGTAAAATCCTGTTTCAAAATAAAGAATAAAGCCGGGGTGGTGGTGGCGCAGGCTTGTAATCCCCACACTTGGGAGGCAGAGACAGGAGGATCACGCAGGTTGGAAGCCAGCCTCGTTGGCTTAAGAGACCCTGTTTCCAAATAAAATATAAAATAGGTCTGAGAGTGTAGCCCGGGGGTAGAAGGGTTCCATACCCAGTGCCACAAAAAAATAAATAAATAAATAAAATAATAAATAAAAAATAGGGCTGGGATTGTAGCTTGGAGGTAGAATAGACCTGGGTTCAATCCCCAATACTATAAAAAATTAAAAATAAAACAAAGAGCTGAGTGGTGGTACACACTTGTAATCCTAGTACTTGAGAGGCTGACACAAGAGGATTGCAGGTTCGTGGCCAGCCTCAGCTACTTAGTGAGGCCCCCGCAACTTAGTAAGACCTTATTTCAAATAGGGCTGAGGGTACAGCTTGGCGGTAGAATGCCCCTGGGTTCAATCACCAGTACCGCAAAAAATTAATTAATTAGTTAAAATATAAAGACTCGGGCATGGTGGCACATGCCTATAATCCCAGTACTTGGGAGGCAGAGACAGGAGGATTGCAGGTTCAAGGACAGCCTCAGCAAGTAGTGAGATTCTCATCAACCTAGAGAGACCCTATTTCCAAATAATAAAATATTGGGCTGGGGGCTGGGGCTGTAGCTCAAAAGTAAAATGTCTCTGAGTTTAATCCCCAGTACCACAAAAAATAAAATAAAATAAAATAGGCTAGGAGTATAGCTTGGAGATACAATGGCCCTGGGTTCAACCCTCAGCACCACAAAAAAAAAAAAAAGAAAAGAAAAGAAAGAAAGAAAGAAAGAAAGAAAGAAGAGAAAAGGAAAGAAAATAAGAAAGTCAAAAGGTTCAAAAAGAAGTGTGGTGGAGCACACTTGTAATCCAAGTACTTGGGAGGCTAAGACAGTAGGATCTAGATCCGGGTTCGCGGCCAGCCTCGGCTACTTAGTAAGGCCCTCCTCAACTCAGTGAGACCCTGTTTCCAAATGAAGAATGAAAAACTCGGGCTAGGGTGTAGCTTGGAGGAAGAGTGTCTCTGGGTTCCATACACAGCACCACACACACACACACACAAAAGTTGCAAAGAATGGGAAAAGTGGGTGCAGGGGGTTGGGCAGGAAGATCCATGGTAGAAATACCACTCGCCCGGCTTGCAGCGGGGGGCACAGGAGAGGGTGTGTATGGGAAGGGGGGTTCCCAGAAGCTCTCTGGTTTAACCCCAGCCAATAGCAGCCGGTTCTTCCCGAGCACTCTGTGTGCCAGGTACTGTTCCAGGGTCAAGGTCCTGCCCAAGCTCCCATCGGCAATTGGTGGTAGAGCTGAGATTATGACTTCAGGATCCACAAACTTAACCGCTATGTCATTTTGCTTCTTAGAATTCCAAGGAACTGAGTTCTTAACCTGAGGCTGCAGGGAATATAAGTCCTCTATAATTACGTGCAAAACATCATGTGCTGATGCACATGTGCTTTCTTCTGGGGGAAAATCCATAGCTTTCATCATATTTTTATGGGTCAAAGGCTATTTCTTTGCTCTATCTCAGGAACAGGATACGCCCCACCCCTCCCCACCCACTATTCCTCATCTTCTCCAGACACCTTCCACTCCCATGTCAGACCTTAGTAGCTCTAGCTTGGACTACTGCAGTACCTCCTGTGTGGTCCCCACCTAGCCTGAGCTCTCCTTCCTTCTGGTCATCCCATCTAACATGTAAATGGCATCCTTTTATTTCCACTATAAAAGTTCCTCAGGAATCAGGTGTGGTGGCCCAGGCTTGTAATCTCAGTATTTGGGAGGCTGAGAAAAGAGGATCTCAGATTGAAGACCAGCCTCAAAAACTCAATGAGACCCTCAGCAACTTAGTGAGACCCTGTTTGGAAATTAAAAAATAAGCTGAGTGTGGTGTACACTTGTAATCCCAGTACTTGAGAGGCTGAGAAAGGAAGATTGCAGGCTCAAGGCCAGCTTCAGCAACTTAGTGAGGCTGTTTAAAAAAAAAAAAAAAAAAAAAGAATAAAGCCTGGCATGGTGTCACAATGCTTGTAATCCCAGTACTTGGGAGGCTGAGACTGGAGGACCACAGACTTGCAGCCAGCCTCTTCTTCATAGTGAGGCCCTCTGCAACTTAGTGAGACACTGTTTCTAAGTAAAAAATAAAAGGTGGGACTGGGCATGTAGCTCAGAGGTAGAATGTCCCTGGGTTCAATCCCCAGAACTGCATAAATAAATAAATAAATAAATAAATAAATAAATAAATAAGGTTAGAGGTGTCATTCAGAAGTAGAATGCCTCAGGGTTCAATCCCCAGTACTACAAAAAAATTCATTAAAAATAAATAATAAGGGCTGGAAGTCTAGATTAGAGGTTCAATGTTCCTGAGTTCAATCCCTACTACAAAAAAAAAAAAAAAATCCTCAGGGCTGGCGGTGTCAGCTCAGTGACAGACAGCCTGCCCAGAGCGCACAAAGCTCCAAATCTTTCGTCCTTCCTCAGTCATCAGACAATGACAGGCGTAAAATCCCAGGGCCAGAACAGTTACGGCGTCTCCCAAGCAATCTCCCAGTGATCCCTCCCCACCACAGGGCATGCTCTCAGCCCAGCTCAGTTACCTCCTCTAAGAGCCCTCCTCAACCCCTAAGCAGACGCAGCTCCCCTGCTTCCAGAGCCCTGAGTTTGGGGGTTACTTCCACTGTGCTTCACTTCTATTGCGCTTCCTGGGTTGTCTTTTATTTTTGGTGGTACTTTCTAAAGAAAGAAAGGAAGGAAGAAAGGAAGAAGAAAGAAAGAAAGAAAGAAAGAAAGAAAGAAAGAAAGAAAGAAAGAAAGAAAGAAAGAGCCGGGCGTGGTGGCGCACATTTATAATCCCCGCGCTTGGGAGGTTGAGACAGGAGGATCGCACAGGTTCGAAGCTACTTAGTGAGACCCTGTTTCCAAATAAAGTATAAAAAAAGGTCTGGGAGTATAGCCCGGAGGTAGAAAGCCTCTGGGTTCCATCCCAGTACCACCAAAAAAAAAAAAAAGTAGAAAGAAAGAAAGAGAGAAGAAAGAAAGAAAGAAAGAAAGAAAGAAGGAAAGGAAGAGGCTTCCTACCTCCAGGCTATACTCCCAGACCTATTTTATATTTTATTTGGAAACAAGGTCTCACTGAGTTGCTGGGAGCCTCACTAAGTAGCTGAGGCTGGCTTCGAACCCGTGCGATCCTCCTGTCTCAGCCTCCCTAGCATGGGGATTATAAGCGTGCGCCACCACGCCCGGCTCCCCAGCTCTATTTTTTATTCTTTAGTTTGAGACAGGGTCTCACTGAGTTATGGATGGCCTTACTAAGTAGCTGCGGCTGTCTCTCGAACCACTATCCTCCTGTCTCAGCCTCCTGAATGCTGGGATTGCTAGCATGCACCACCATGTCCAGTGGCTTATAATTTTTTTTTTTGTATATAAGGTACTGGGAATGGAACTCAGACCTATTTTATTTATTTGGAAACAAGGTCTCTAAGTTGCTGAGAGCCTCACTAAGTGGCTGAGGCTGGCTTTGAACCTGCAATCCTCTGTCTCAGCCTCCCAAGTACTGGGATTACAAGCATGTGCTGCCATGCTTGTGTGTATATATATATATAATTTTTTTGGTGCTGTTGATTGAACCCAGGGACTTTCTACCTCTGAGTTATGCCCCAATCCTTTTTATTTTTATTATTTATTTATTTATTATTTATTTGTGGTGCTGAGGGTGGAACCCAGGGGCTTTTCTACCTCCAGGCTATACTCCCAGACCTATTTTATACTTTATTTGGAAACAGGGTCTCACTAATTGCTGAGAGCCTCACTAAGTAGCTGAGGCTGGCTTCGAACCTGTGCGATCCTCCTGTCTCAGCCTCCCGAGCGCGGGGATGACAAGCGTGTGCTGCCACACTTGGCTATATCCCAGGGACTTTCTACCTCTGAGTTACACCCCTATCCTTTTTATTTTTATTTTTTTAAATTTTGAAACAGGGTCTGGCTAAGTAGTTGAGGGTCTCACTGAGTTGCTGAGGTTGCCCTCAAACCTTCAATCTTATCTCAGTTTCCTCGATATTTGGATTTACAGGCCTGCGCCACCACGTCTGGTGGCTGGGTTTATACATTTAAATTACTTTCTCTCTCTCTCTGAACCTTAGTTGCTTCATCTATGAAAATAGAATGCTACGTCTTCTCTACTGGGTTGCTGTGAAATTAAATGAATTAATGTATTGAAATGGCTAGCTCCACGCCTGGCATGTTGGCAGGGCCTCAACAACTGTGGGTTCCCTTCCCCCCTACTTGAGTTTGCAAACATGTGCTGGGAATTGTTATGGGAACCACATGGCTTGGGTTTGTATCTATTTCAGCATATTTGCAAATGCATTTCACCCTGATTTGTTTTTATTGTATGAACAGTTGTATTGGAATCGCCGTGATGATGCGCGTGTTTGTTTTCCTTGGTATGGACACTGGTATATTTGGACAGGAAATGCGTACACATACTGAGAGTTTCGTGTGGCTGTGTTGGTGGGTGGGTGGGTGTTGCATGTTGAGTGAGTGTGTGGAATTAAATGTGTGTTGTGTGCTGCCTATGGGGGTGGGGAATGGCTGATCTGTGTGTATAAAGGCTGTGAAATCCAAGCTTCCAAGCTGCACCCTTAGCACTTTTTTTTTTTTTTGGCCAGGCGTGGTGGTGCATACTTGCAATCCCAGTACTTGGGAGGCTGACACAGGAGGATCGCGGTTGGTGGCCAGCCTCAGCTACTTAGTGAGGCCCTCTGCAACTTAGAGAGACCCTGTTTCAAAGTAAAGAATAAAAAATAGAGCTAGGGGTGTAGCTTGGAGATAGAAAGCCTCTGGGTACAATCCCCAGTACTGCAAAAAAAAAAAAAAGTTTTTTTTTTTGTTTTTTTTTTTGCGGATCTGGGGGTGAAACCCAGAGGCATTTGATCTCTGAGCTACATCCCCTGCTGTATTTTTTATTCTTTATTTTGAAACAGGGTCTCACTAAGTAGCTGCGGCTGTCCTGGTCTCAGCCTCCAGAAGGAATGCTGGGATTACAAGCATGCGCCACCACGCCCGGCTCAAAACTTTTTTTTTTTTTGGTGGTACTGGGGATGGAACCCTTCTACCTCCGGGCTACACTCCCACACCTATTTTATATTATATTTGGAAACAAGGTCTCTTAAGCCATCGAGGCTGGCTTCAAACCTACGCGATCCTCCTGTCTCTGCCTCCCAAGGCGGGAATTATAAGCGTGGGCCACCACGCCCGGCTCAAAACTTTTTTTAAACAGGATTTTGCTAAATTGCTGAGAATCTTCCTAAATGGCCAAGACTGGCCTCAAATCTCTTCCTGTCTCAGCCTCTCAACTAGTGGGATTACAGGTGTGTGCCCCTACACTCCCAGAAAGTTGTGTATTCTGAGTGTGTAGCCAGTGCATGTAAACTAGCTGTTCAAAGCCAGGCATGGTGGCACATGTTTGTAATCCCAGTAGTTAAGAAGCTGAGACAGGAGCAGGAGTATGCAGGTTCTAGGTCAGCTTCCCCAGCAGGCGGCCCTCCACAATTTGATGAGATCCCATTTCAAAATAAACAATAAAAGCCAGGCTTGGTGGCTCACGCTTGTAATCCCAGAATGTGGGAGGCTGAGACCAGAGGATCACGGTTTGCGGCCAGCCTCAGCTACTTAGTGAGGCCCTCTAAAACTCAGTGAGACCCGGTTTCAAAATAAAGAATAAAAAATAGAACAGGGTTTTAGCACGGAGGTTGAATGCCCCTGGGTTCCAACCCCCTACACACACAAAACACAAAAAAACAATAAAGTAAGACTAGGCGTGTACCTCAAAGGTAGAAGCCCTTGGATTCAATCCCCAGTATCACAGGCGCGCGCGCACACGCACACACACACACAAGCTGGGCATGGTGGTGAACACTTGCAGTCCCAGTACTTGGGAGGCTGAGACAGGATGATTGCAGGTTCACAGCCAGCTTTAGTTAATCAGTGAGGCCCTCTGCAACTTAGTGAGACCCTGTTTCAAAATACAAAATAAAATAAAAAATAGGGCTGGAGGTATAGCTCAGAGGTAGAATGCCGCTGGGTTCAATTCCCACTGCCACAAAAAAAATAAAGAAATAAAAATAAGGAGGGATAAAGCCGGGCTTGGTGGCGCATGCTTGTAATCCCTGCGCTTGGGAGGCTGAGACAGGAGGATCGCACAGGTTCGAAGCCAGCCTCAGCTACTGGGTGAGGCTCTTGGCAACTTAGTGAGACCCTGTTTCCAAATAAAATATAAAATAAGTCTGGGAGTGTAGCCCGGAGGTAGAAGGCCCCTGGGTTCTACCTTCAGTAACACACACACACACACACACACACACACACACACACACACACACGGGATAGGGGTCTTGCTTGGAGGCTCACTGCCCCTGGGTTCCATCCCTAGTACCAAAAAAAAAAAAAAAAAAAAAAAAAAAACCGTGAATAGCCACGCAGAGGCTTCAGCCTTGTCTTCCATCACCAGGTGAGCCAGGGGACGCGCATCCCCCCTCTAGCCACCCAGAGCCGCCCGGGCACCCGAGCCCGGCTCGCGCGTCGGTGCGCGTGTCTGCGCGCGTGTGCTCCGCAGAGAGGGGCTGCCTCCCCTCCGCGCGTCCCCAGCGGGGCGGTGAATCAGCCTGGAGCGGGTGAGTCATCCAGACCCGCTGGCCGCGGCCCCCGCGCTGGAAGCCGAGCCGCGACGGGCCAATCCCGGCCGCGCCCGAGCCCGCGCCGCCATCCATTCATCCCGAGCCCCTCGCGCCTCTCGTGGCTTCTGAGTCATCTGCCATCTCCCCGAGGACGGAGACATCCAGTTCCTCTGTCCTCTGCGCCCGCATCCAACACCCACCTCCCCAGTCCTCGCCACGCTGCGGGGGGGGGGGGCGAGACCCCTGGAGGGACCAAGGCCTGGAACTGCAAGAGGAGCGGACAGCTCGGGGCGTTAGGGCGAGGCACAGATTGCGGCGGTTGCAGCTCGCCGTCAGCTTGCTTGGGAGCAGCACCGAGCCAGCATGGGGGCCACAGCGAAGGAGCTGCGGGAGGGAGCACCCGCGGCTGCTGGGGAGGAGGGGCAGAGGGGCAAGACAGCAAGAGTGCTCCTCTGGTTTCCAGGGAAGCCCCACATAGTGTCTCCCCAGTGCCTGACCAGCTTCAGTCTGGCAGCCTGACCCCTCTACCTACCTCTGAGCTATACCCCCAGCCCTATTTTATTTTTAAATTAAATTAATTAATTTAGCCCGGGCCTGCGCTTGGGAGGCGGAGACAGGAGGATCGCGCTGGTTCGAAGCTAGCCTCGCTGGCTTAAGAGATCCTGTTTCCAAATTAAAAAAAAATATAAAAAATAGGTCTGGGAGTGTAACCCAGAGATAGAAGGGTTTCCAGGAACCCCAGTACCACCAATATATATATATATATATATATATATATATATATATATATATATATATATAATTTTTTTTTTTTTTGCAGTACTGGGGATGGAACCCAAGGGCATTCTACCTCCGTCCTATTTTTTATTCTTTATTTTGAAACAGGGTCTCAGTGAGTTGCAAAGGGCCTAAGTAGCTGAGGCCATCTGCGAATTGTGATCCTCCAGTCTCAGCTTCCCAAATGCTGGGATTACAAGCATGCAACACCACACCCCCGGCTTTTTTTTTTTTTTTTTTAAGAGGGTTTTACTAAGTTGTAGAGGGCCTCACTGAGTTGCGGAGGCTGCCACCAACTTGCCAGCTTCCTGTTTCAGCCTCCCAAGTACAGGTGTGCACCAGCATGCCCGCCCCACAATTGATCGGCCTTCTCCTCTGATCTGAATAATACCCGAGGCTTCTGTCTTGGCCAACTAGGCTCCGTGCTGAAGTCCCTCACTGGGCCAGAAGCCTTAAGAAAGCCTGAGGAAGCAGCTCAATGGTGGAGTGCCCGCCCAGCACACAGCCCTGGGATTCTATCCCAGCATCAACCAGCTAACAAATGAAAGCATCAATCGGGGGTCAAGTAAACTGTAAGACAACACAGTCAGACTCCTAACCACCACTGGAAATGGTAAGGACGAAGATTCGATGCCATGAGATTATTTTCATGGTGTGTTACATTTATGTTTGGCAACACTGGGGATTGGACCCAGGGCCTTGCACATGTTAGGCAAGTGTTCTACCATTGAGCTACATCCGTGTGTGTGTGTGTGTGTGTGTGTGTGTGTTACTGGGTATTAAACCCAGAGGGGCTCTACCTCTGAGTTATACCTCTAGCCCCCCCTTTTTTTGCGGTACAGGGGATGGGACCCAAGGGCATTCTACCTCCGTCCTATTTTTTATTCTTTATTTTGAAACAGGGTCTCAGTGAGTTGCAAAGGGCCTAAGTAGCTGAGGCCATCTGCGAATTGTGATCCTCCAGTCTCAGCTTCCCAAATGCTGGGATTACAAGCATGCAACACCACACCCCCGGCTTTTTTTTTTTTTTTTTTAAGAGGGTTTTACTAAGTTGTAGAGGGCCTCACTGAGTTGCGGAGGCTGCCACCAACTTGCCAGCTTCCTGTTTCAGCCTCCCAAGTACAGGTGTGCACCAGCATGCCCGCCCCACAATTGATCGGCCTTCTCCTCTGATCTGAATAATACCCGAGGCTTCTGTCTTGGCCAACTAGGCTCCGTGCTGAAGTCCCTCACTGGGCCAGAAGCCTTAAGAAAGCCTGAGGAAGCAGCTCAATGGTGGAGTGCCCGCCCAGCACACAGCCCTGGGATTCTATCCCAGCATCAACCAGCTAACAAATGAAAGCATCAATCGGGGGTCAAGTAAACTGTAAGACAACACAGTCAGACTCCTAACCACCACTGGAAATGGTAAGGACGAAGATTCGATGCCATGAGATTATTTTCATGGTGTGTTACATTTATGTTTGGCAACACTGGGGATTGGACCCAGGGCCTTGCACATGTTAGGCAAGTGTTCTACCATTGAGCTACATCCGTGTGTGTGTGTGTGTGTGTGTGTGTGTGTGTGTGTTACTGGGTATTAAACCCAGAGGGGCTCTACCTCTGAGTTATACCTCT
Source organism: Muscardinus avellanarius (assembly GCF_963383645.1). Taxonomy (NCBI): domain Eukaryota; kingdom Metazoa; phylum Chordata; class Mammalia; order Rodentia; family Gliridae; genus Muscardinus; species Muscardinus avellanarius. The sequence continues at coordinate 53,855,385 of NC_137802.1, read as the reverse complement.
AGCCCCCCCTTTTTTTGCGGTACAGGGGATGGGACCCAAGGGCATTCTACCTCCGAGCTACACTCCCAGCCCTACTTTTTATTCTTTATTTTGAGCCAGGGTCTCACTAAATTGTGGAGGGCCTCACTAAGTAGCTGAGGCTGGCCACCAACCGCAATCCTCCTGTGCTGGAATTATAAGCGTGTGCCACCATGCCTGGCTCCCCCAGTCCTTTTTATTGTTTTTATTGTACAATATTTCATTATATTTGTTTGATTTTGAAACAGCATCTCACTAAGTTGCTGAGGCTGGCCTTGAACCTCCAATTTTCCTGTCTTGGCCTCCCAAATACTGGAATTACAGGAGTGGCCACCACACCTGGCATGAGCCCTTCTCATTTATTGATTGATTTTTTTTTTTTTTTCTTTTTGTGGGTCTGGGGATGGAACCCAGAGGCATTTGACCTCTGAGGGGATGGAACCCAGAGGCATTTGACCTCTGAGCTACACACCCTGCCCAATTTTTTATTCTTTATTTTGAAACAGGGTCTCACTGAGTTGCGGAGGGCCTCACTAAGTAGCTGAGGCTGTCTGCGAACCGCGATCCTCAGGTCTCAGCCTCCCGAATGCTGGGATTACAAGAGTGCGCCACCACGCCCGGCTGATTGGTTGATATTTTTTAAGGTACTGGAGATTGAACCCAGAGATATTCTACCTCTAAACTATACTCTCAGCCATTTTATATCTTATTTGGAAACAGGGTTTCACTAGGTTTCTGAGAGCCTCACTAAATGGCCAAGGCTGGCTTTGAACCTATGATTCTCCTGTCTCAGCTTCCCAAGTACTGGGATTACAAACATGGACCACCAAGCCTAACTTATCTTTATTTTTTGAAACAGGGTCTTGCTAGGTTGATGAGAGTCTCACTGTTTGCTGAAGCTGTTCTTGAACCTGTGATCCTCTTGTCAAGTACTGGTATTACAGATGGACCACTATTCCAGGCTTTTAAATTTATTTTCAGATAGGGTCTTGCTAAGTTGCCCAGATGGCTTCAAACTTGTGATCCTCTATCCTGCCTCCCAAATACTGTGATTACAGCATGTGTCAACATACCTAGCACATCTTCTTAATGATCAACAATTGTTTCTATTGATTTATGGATTTAGGAGTGATTTTCTTTTCCTCTTTGTACTTTTCTGATCTCACCTGCAATTCTAGGGATTCAAGAATTCTGCAATTCTTGGAGTTTCTAGAGATTGAACGCAGGGCCTTGCATACTAAGGAAGCACTTACCCCACTAAGCTGCTTTCCCACCCCACCCCCAGAACTTTTTACAGTAAGAGTTCGTGACTTTTTATAGCAGAAAAAACAATTAACATAGTAAGCATTTTAAAAAGCCATTTGTGGGGGTGGTAGTGGGAATTGACTGTAATGAACATTTTATTGTGGTGATGAAATGTTCTAAAATTGTATTATAGTAAATTTACTAAAAACTATTTAATTGTATTTTGTGTGTGTGTGTGTGTGTGTGTGTGTGTGTGTGTGTGGTACCTGGGGTTGAACCTAGGGGCATTCTACCTCTGAGCTACTCCAACAGCCCTATTTTTTATATTACTGTGAATGGAACCCAGGGGCATTCTACTTCCAAGCTATACCCCCAGCCCTATTTTTTTTTTTTTTTTGGTGGTACTGAGGGTGGAACCCAGTACCACCTTTCTACCTCCGGGCTATACTCCCAGAACTGTTTTATATTTTATTTGGAAACAGGGTCTCACTAAGTTGCTGAGAGCCTCACTCAGTAGCTGAGGCTGGCTTCGAACCTGTGTGATCCTCCTGTCTCAGCTTCCCAGGCACAGGGATTACAAGCGTACGCCACCACGCCCGGCTCCCAGCCCTATTTTTTATTCTTTATTTTGAAAAAAAGTCTCACTAGCCGGGCGTGGTGGCGCACGCTTGTAATCCCCGCACTTGGGAGGCAGAGACAGGAAGATCACACAGGTTTGAAGCCAGCCGCGCTGGCTTAAGAGACCCTGTTTCCATATTAAAAAAAAGTATTAAAAAATAGGTATGGGAGTGTAGCCCGGAGGTAGAAGGGCTTCCAGGAACCCCAGGACCACCCCCAAAAAAAAAAAAAAAGTCTCACTAAGTTGCAGTGGGCCTCACTAAGTAGCTAGGACTGGCCGCGAACCTGCGATCCCCCTGTCTCAGCCTCCCAAGTACTGGGATTACAAGTGTGCACCACTATGCACAGCTCTGAGGTGTTTTTCTTTGTTTGTTTGTGGTACTGGAGACTGAACCCAGGGACATTCTATCTCTGAGCTATCTCTGAGTTATACCCCCAGCACTGTTTTATTTATTTACTTACTTACTTACTTATTTATTTATTTGCGATACTGGGGATGGAACCCAGGGCCATTCTACCTGGAATCCAGAGGCATTCTACCTCCAAGCTATACCCTCAGCTCTATTTTTTTTTCTTCTTCTTTTTTTTTGCCGTACTGGGGATGGAACCAGGGGCATTCCATCTGAGCTACACCCCCCCACCCAACCCTATTTCTTTTTTATTCTTTATTTTGAAACAGGATCTCACTGAATTGCAAAGGGTTTCACTAAGTAGCTGAGGTTGTCTTTGAACTACAATCTTCCTGTCTCAGCCTCCCAGATGCTGGGATTACAAGTGTGCACCACCATGCCTTGTTTTGTTTTATTTTTATTGTTTTGTTTGTTTATTTATTTATTTACTTGTTTATTTATTTTTTGCGGGTCTGGGGATGGAACCCAGGGGCATTCTACCTCTGAGCTATATCCTCAGCCCTATTTTTTATTCTTTATTTTGAAACAGGGTCTCACTAAATTGTGGAGGCCTCACTAAGTAGCTGAGGCTGTCCATGAACCGTGATCCTCCAGTCTCTTCCTCCCAAATGTTGGGATTACAAGAGTGCACTACCATGCCTGGCTTTTGTTTTGTTTTGTTTCATTTTTTATTTGAAGACAGGGTCTTGCCTAAATTGTTCATGGCCTTGCTAAATTGCTGAGGCTGACCTTGGACCGGTGATGATTCTCCTGTCTGAGTCTCCCAAGTACTGAGATTACAGGTGTGCACCACTACACCTGGCTCAGGCTGAGGTTTTTACCCTCTTGTTGATTTTTTTTTCTTTAATGTTACAGGGAATTGAACCCAGGGGTGTTTTACCTCCGAGCTACCTCCCCAGGCCTATTTTTTATTCTTCATTTTGAAATAAGATCTCACTCAGTTGCAGAGGGCCTCACTAAGTAGCTGAGGGTGGCCGCAAACGTGTGATCCTCCCGTCTGTCTCCCAAGTACTGGGATGACAAGCGTGCGCTGCCACGCCCGGCTTGTTGATGCACTTTTCGTAAGGCAACAGAGTCCACTGACTAGTCCCAAAAGCGAGGATGGGGGTGGGGGTGTGGCTCCGCGGTAGAGCTCTTACTTAGCTTGTGGGATGACACAACACCCTGCTTTCAACCCTAGCAATGCACATGAGAAAACAAAAAGACAAACAGGGATGAGAGTAACAATGGCATGCACCTATAATTCCAGGACATGAGAGGCTGAGACAGGAGGATCACAGATTCAAGACCAGCCTCAGCCACTTAGTGAGATCCTGTTTCAAAAAAAAAAAAAAAAGTGGGGGTGTAACTCAGAGATAGAATGACCCCGGGTTCAATCCCCAGTACCTCAAAAAAAAAAAAAAAAGAGAGAGATAGAAGGTTTTCGGGTTCCAACCTCAGAATAATAATAATAATAATAATAATAATAATAATAATAATGCCCAACCTGTGCAGACATTGGGAAGATGAAATGAAATGGTAAAGTGTGCTGGCTGCTGCTCGTCTGCTGGGCAGGTGTGCATCCTCATGGCTGTGTCAGGACTTGATTGCTTGTCATGAAACATGCCTAACAGACCATGACTTGAGGATTTCCTGTTGGGGTATTCTAGGCCCTTAGTGAGTTTGCAGGAGAAATGGATATGGAGGTCTCTGCCTGTTTGTGGGAGGCCACTCAAAGCAGGAACACCTTGTGTAGTGCTGGTTTCTGCCCTGACCTGACCACTTATTGTTCAACTTCCTTGAGCCTCTGGCTGCTTATCTATAAGATGGGTATATAATGGCTGCTTTGTAGAGTTGTCATGAGAATCATATGTTATGTGATAGAGCCTTTCAAAAGAAAAGTCCTCTTATTAACTTCATGAAAAAGGGGTTTAGCCGGGCGTGATGGCACACGCTTATTTTTGTTTTGTTTTGTTTTGTTTTTTTTGGTGGTACTGGGGTTCCTGGAAGCCCTTCTACCTCCGGGCTACACTCCCAGACCAATTTTATGTATTTTTTTTATTTGGAAACAGGGTCTCTTAAGGCAGCGCGGCTGGCTTGGAACCTGCGCGATCCTCCTGTCTCTGCCTCCCAAGTGCGGGGATTACAAGCGTGCGCCACCACGCCCGGCGGCACACGCTTATAATTCCAGCATTTGGGAGGCTGAGACAGAGGGATCGCAGTTCTCGCCAGCCTTAGCTACTTAGTGAGGTCCTTTGCAACTCAGTGAAACCCTGTTTCATTTTTTGTTTTTTGGGGTTTTTTTTGGTGGTACTAGGTGTGGAACCCAGAGGCTTTCTACCTCCGGGCTATACTCCCAGACCTATTTTATATTTTATTTGGAAACAGGGTCTCACTAAGTAGCCGAGGCTGGCTTCAAACCTGTGCGATCCTCCTGTCTCAGCCTCCCAAGCACGAGGATTACAAGCGTGTGCCACCACGGCCAGCTAGAGACCCTGTTTCAAAATAAAGAATAAAAAATAAGGCTGGGAAAGCGGGGTGTGGTGGCACACGTTTGTAATCCCAGCATTTGAGAGGCTGAGATTGGAGGATCTTGGTTCACAGACAGCCTCGGCTATTAGTGAGGCCCTCCGCAACTTAGTGACCCTCCACAACTTAGTGAGACCCTGTTTCAAAATAAAGAATAAAAAAATAGGGCAAGGAGTGTAGCTTGGAGGTCGAATACTCCTGGGTTCCATCCCCAGACCTGCAAAAAAAAGAAAAAGGAAAGAAACCTAATGAGATCTTTTCCAAATAAAGAAATAAAATTGAGCTGGGGACGTAGCTTGGAGGTAGAATGCCCCTAGGTTCAATCTCCAGTACCAAAACAAAACAGAACAAAAAACAAGGGTATATAACCATCCAGGCATGGTAGCACATACTTATAATCCCGGTACTTGAGAGGCTAAGACAGGAAGATCGCAGGTTCACAGCCAGCCTCAGCTACTTAGCGAGGCCCTCCTCAATTTAGTGAAACCCTGTTTCAAAATAAAGAATAAACCGGCACACGCTTGTAATCCCCACACTTGGAAGGCGGGGACAGAAGGATTGCGAAGTTTCGAAGCCAGCCTCGCTGGTTTAAGAGACCCTATTTCTAAATAAAAATAAAAGCTGGGCATGTTGGCGAACACTTGTAATCCCATCCTCAAGGTTGGGGTACTGGCATCTTTTCTCTACATATGTACATAATAGGTAAAATCTTTAAGCTGGGTGTGTGGTACATGTTTGTGATCTAGTACTTGGAGGCTGAGACAGGAAGATTGCAGGTTTGCAGCTAACCTCAGCTACTTGGTGAGGTACTCTGTAACTTAGTAAGACTCTTTCAAAATTAAAAAAATAAAAATATAGGGCTGGGGATATAGCTCGGAGGTAGAATGCCCTTGGGTTTAATCTCCAGTACCAAGAGAAAAAAAAAAAAAAGCTAAAAGGGAAGTGGGGCATGGTGCTTTCCTCTAATCCCGGTACTTGGGGAGCTGAGACAGGAGGATCACAGGTTAAAGGCCAGCCTCAGCAATTTAAGGAGGCTTAGCAACCTAGTGAGCCCTTGTTTCTAAATAAAAACAAATAAAAAGGGCTGGGGGTGTAGGTTGGAGATAGAATGCCCCTGGGTTCAATCCCCAGTACCACACACACCAAAAAAAAAAAATCTTAAAAGGACCTCAGAGAGTAGAAGACCAAGTCCAAGCCCAAGTCCAAGTCCAGTTTCCCAGATAAGGAGACCAAGACCCTGAGGGGCAATGGCTTACCCAGTAGCGCACCAGGATGGAATTGTCCCAGGGACCTAGGTTTTCTCACCTCCTGACCTGTCATAGTCTCTGAAGTCTCTACAATACCCGCCATTCTTCTGGCCTTGTAACTTTTCAATATGCTCAATAAATTCTTGCAGGATGGAATACAAGATGCCTATGTGCACAAGACACTTTCCATAATTGACACACGCCTTAGAGTGCATATTGTCTGTGATGAATATCTCACAAATGATTATTGCTCAGGTTTATCATCTCAGTTCTTCCTTGTTCTGTATAAATTTCTGCCCAAGGCTGTATTTAGACAGGACTGGACTATTTCCACTGCATGTCACTCTTTGGAGGGAAGGAGGCCACATAAATACGGCCCCACCTATGACCAGAACTGCGAGCAGACCACTCTGGACAGAGCTTCCCAGACCCTCTGGAATTCTGCCCAAGGATCTGAAGGTTTCCACCCCAGAGAAATGCTAGGTGAGAGTTCAGAGGTGAGGGCACATTAGAACTGGGTCCCCTGTCTGCTTCCCAGACACTGCTAGCCCTAGAGGGCACAGACCCTGGGCGAGGAGCTTGGGAGGAGGCAGGCGCTGTTAGGGAGGAAGATGGCTTGACCTCTTGCCTCAAGCCTGGCCAGGACAGTCTCATGATTCCAGGCAGGTGTAGCAACTCCCAGAAGCCCTCGCTCCCTAGCCACTCCCCACTCCCTCCCAGCCCCTTTTCAAAGTCCAACTGCACTGCTACCTGCCAGGCTAGAGCTTAAATGCTCCATGCCTGGCTCTTCTCTGAAATTTATTTTCTTCTACCAAGAGGCCACGTCCACCACTAGTTCCCAGGTCAGAAGCTCCCAGTGAACGACTAGGTCTCATCTGCAGGCTCACTCTACGTGGGGAAATGGAGGCAGTGGTCAAGGAGACAGCCCCTCAACTCGTGTCCATGGTGAATGGTCCTGGGGAGGGACTCTGCCTGCTTTAGCTCTATTCTCTGTAGGGAACATGAAGCTCCTTAGAGCTAGAAGCGCATCTCTATTCCCAGGACCTATTACAAGTATTAGAAGTGCCTCTCTATTCCCAGGACCTATTACAAGTACTCAAGAAACATTGGTAGAATGAATACTGAGTTATTTAGCCCCCGTTTACCTGAGAAGGGGAAGCCTGAAGGCTGATTAAGCCCCACATGGTAAATTATTTCCTTCCCTTTCCCTCTCCCCTTGTCTCCTCTCCTCCCTTCCCTTTTCTTTTCCTTCCTGTTTGGAGCTAGGGCTTGAACCCAGGGTATCTGTTTACCAAGCGCACACCACCACTGAGCTTCACCACAACCTCCCTTATAGCAAATTCTTTTTTTTTTTTTTTTGGTGGCACTGGGGGTGGAACCCAGGGGTTTTTCTATGTCCAGGCTATACTCCCAGACCTATTTTATACTTTATTTTGAAACAGGGTCTCACTAAGTTGCTGAGAGCCTCACTCAGTAGCTGAGGCTAGCTTTGAACCTGTGTGATCCTCCTGTCTCAGCCACCCAAGCGCGGGGATTACAAGGGTGCGCCACCACGACCGGCTCCTTACAGCAAATTCTTATGACTTCTGGGGCAGTTGGTTGCTGGGAGACTGGGGTGATAACCTCAGAGACCTTCAATGAAGACTGGAGAGCGCTGGGTGTGGTGGTGCACACTTGTATTCTCAGCATTCGGGAGGCAGAGAGTGGAGGATCGCAGTTCACTGACAGCCTCAGCTACTTAGCAACGCCCCCTCACAACTCAGTGAGACCCTGTTTCAAAAATAAAAAAGACTAAAAACTAGGGCTGGGGGTGTAGCTCAGAGGTACAATGCCCCTAGGTTCCATCCCCGGCACCAAAAAAAAAAAAAAAAAAAAAAAAAAGAGGGCTGGAGTTCTGGGCTTGGGAGCTCTACCTTCCAGCCCCTGTGCTCTGCATTTGGGCAACAGAGAAACCTGAGTTGGAATCCCAGTTCTTGCTTGCATGTAGGCAATTATTTGACTACCGTGAGGCTTAGTTCTCACATCTATGGAATGGGACATGCATAACCCAAGTGCTCTACAAGACAGTTATTAGCCATTATCTGTCACGACAGCTGGGGAGAGCCCCAGAGGGGAGACTCTGGAACCTTCCAGGATTGCCAAACCGTGATTGAGCACCTACTATGAGAGGTGATGTGCTAGGTGCTGGAAAGGCATAAAGACCTATGATCTTGTCTCTTTTCTCCTAGTCAATTCGGGGAGGCAAAACATGAGTAGTAAGAAAGCAAAGTCCCAAGCCAAGCCACCTCAACTGCCACCCAACTGCCAGGAGACATCACGAAGCTGGGCAAGAGTAGTAAGGAAGGCTGGGCGTGGTGGCGCGCACTTGTGATCCCAGCATTCGGGAGGCTGAGACTGGAGGATGGCGGTTTGCGGACAGCCTCAGCTACTTAGGCCCTCCGCAACTCAGTGAGACCCAGTTTCAAAATAAGAAAGAATTAAAAATAGGGCAGGGGGTGTAGCTTGGAGGTCGAACGCCCCTGGGTTCCATCCCCAGACCCGCAAAAAAAAAAAAAAGAGAGAGAGAAGTAAGGAATGGGTGGTACCATCATTATAGGCAGAAAGTCAGAGGACCCCCATCTTGGAATGACGAGGATGATTCCATGACTCCATGGGCGTGACCTTTGCACTCAGATTCCATTGACAAATCCCAAAACTGCTCACCTCGATTCACTCACTCAGCCACGCCAGTCAACAAATTTTCACCAACTTCCTTCCTTCCTTCCTTCCTTCTTTTTTTTTCTGTGGTACTGGGGATGGAACCCAGGGGTATTCTACCTCTGAGCTATATACCCCGAGTCCTATTTTATTCTTTATTTTGAAACAGGGTCTCACTAAGTTGCAGAAGGCCTCGTGCATAGCTGAGGCTGGCACGAACCCACGATCCTCCTGTCTCAGCCTCCCAAGTATGTATTGGAATTACAAGTATGTGCCACCATGTCTGTCTGCGCCTCTCTCTCTCTCTCTCTCTCTCTCTCTCTCTCTCTCTCTCTCTCTCTCTCTCTCTCTGTCTCTCCCCTCTGTCTTTCTTCATTTGGCACTAGGGGCTGAACCCAGAAATATTCTACCTCTCAGCTGCACCCCCAGCCCTATTTTATTTTGATGTTGAAACAGGGGTCTTGCGAGATTGCTGAAGGTCTCACTACTTGCTCAGGCATCCCTCCAACCTGTAACCCTCCTGTCTCAGTGTCCCAAGTACTGGGATTACAGGTATGTGCCACCACACTGGGCTGAGCTATGTGCTTTCTGTGCTCAAGAAACTTAGAGTAGTGGGGCACACACCTATAGTCCCAGCTTCTGGGGAGGCTGAGGCAGGAAGATCAAAAGTTTGAGGGCACTCTGGGCAAATACAAAACCCTGTCTCAAAACAAGAAATAGAAAGGGCTGGGGACATAGCCCAGGGGTAGAGCATCTGCCTATTATGTGCAGGGTTCTGGGTCCATCCTCAGCGTGCATGGATTTGACCACCACCACCACCAACAACAACAACAACAACATCAACAACAACAACAACAACAACAACAACAACAACAACAACAACAACTTACAGTTTAGGGAAGGAGAGAGACACTGAACCAATAAGGCCATAAATAGATGCATATTTATGATTATTATCAGGGTCAATGAAAGCATATGTAACAAGGGCATCTCTTTTAATTAAAGGGGCCAGGAAGGCCTCTTTCAGGAAGTGCTATTTAGCTGAGCTCTGACAGATGAGTAAGAGTAGTGAGGCAATGAGGAGGGTGGAGGGAATTCCAGAACAAAACAAAACAAAAACCAGCTCAGGCAACGGCCCTGAGAGCAAGAAGCAGTTTAAGGACATGTGCAAAATCACAAGGCTTGGGTACAGGGAGGAAAGGGAGGAGAGGTTGGGTAGGCAGAGACCAGGTTTTTTGTTTGTAGGAGGTTTTTTGTTTGTTTGTTTGTTTGTTTGTTTCTTCAGAACCAAGGATTGAACTCAGAGGCGGTCTACCTTTGAGCCACACCCCAGCCCTGTTTTGTTTTGTTTTATTTTATTTTATTTTTGCAGGTGTGGGGATGGAACCCAGGGGCATTTGACCTCCGAGCTACATCCCCTGCCCAATTTTTTATTCTTTATTTTGAAACAGGGTCTCACTGAGTTGTGGAGGGCCTCACAAAGTAGCTGAGGCTGTCCACGAACCACTATTTATTTATTATTTTGTGCAGTACTAGGATCATACTCAGGGGCATTCTGCCTCTGAGCTATACCCCCAGCCCTATTTTTTATTCTTTATTTTGAAACAGGGTCTTACTAAGTTGCAGAGGGCCTCACTAAATAGCTGAGGCTGGCTTGGAACCTGTGATCCTCCTGTCTCAGGTTCCCCAATGCTGGATTACAGGCACTGATCAACTTGCATAGCTCCAGGTTGTATATTAAAAGGAAGATTTCTGGACCTCCTTCCCACTGAAAAGACAAGCTCTGGGGATGGGGTCCAAGAATTGGCATTTCCAACAAGTTCCTCTGGTGATTTCTTAGTACCGTGAAGTTTAAAACCCACTTTGTGCCGGGCGTGGTGGCGCACGCTTGTAATCCCCGCGCTTGGGAGGCTGAGACAGGAGGATCGCGCAGATTTGAAGCCAGCCTCTGCTGGCTTAAGAGACCCTGTTTCCAAATAAAATATAAAATAGGCCTGGGAGTGTAGCCTGGAGGTAGAAGGCCCCTGGATTCCATCCCCAGTACCATAAAAAAAAAAAAAAAAAAGAATAAAAAATAGGGCAGGAGGTGTAGCTCAGAGGTCAAATGCCCCTGGGTTCCATCCGCAGAGCCGAAAAAAAAAAAAAGAATGTAAAGGTATTTTACCCCAATATGATGTATGAATATAATGCACCAATAAAAAAAGAAAAAAAAAAGAATGTAAAGGTAAACATTTTGGTATATAGCAGTCTAGCCTTTTATGTACACGTGTACTCAGACATATAAATCTAGTTGTTTGTTGCTCACACGGTTGAAAAGTTCAAGCCGGGCGTGGTGGCGCACACTTGTAATCCCAGCATTTGGGAGGCTGAGACCGGAGGATCGCGGTTCGCGGACAGCCTCAGCTACTAAGTGAGGCCCTCTGCAACTCAGTGAGACCCGGTTTCAAAATAAAAAAAAATAAATAAAAAAATAGGGCAGGGGGTGTAGCTCGGAGGTCGAATGCCCCTGGGTTCCATCTCCAGACCTGCAAAAAAAAAAAGAAAGAAAGAAAGAAAAGAAAAGTTCAGAAGCCGGGCGTGATGGTGCATACCTGTAATCTCAGTACTTGGGAGGCTGAGGCAGGTGGATCACAGGTTTGAGGACAGCCTGAGCAAGTAGTGAGACTCTCATCAACCTAGCAAGAACTTGTTTCAAAATAAAAAGAAAAGCCAGGCATGATGGCACATGTTTGTAATCCCAGTACTTGGGAGGTTGAGACAGGATGATTGCAGTTTTGCAGCCGGCCTCAGCTATGCTTAGTGAGTCCTTCTGCATCTTAGTGAGACCCTGTTTTAAAATAAAGAATAAGCCAGGTGTGGTGGCGCATGGTAGAAGAACCCCTGGGTTCCACCCCAGTACCACACACACACACACACACACACACACACACACACACACACACACACAAATAAAGAATAAAAATAGGGCTGGGGTTGGGCGTGGTGGCACATGCTTGTAATCCCCGCGATTGGGAGGCTGAGACAGGAGGATTACACAGGTTCAAAGCCAGCCTCAGCTACTTAGTGAGGCTCTCAGCAACCTAGTGAGACCCTGTTTCCAAATAAAATAGAAAATAGGTCTGGGAGTATAGCTTGGAGGTAGAAAGCCTCTGGGTTCCACCCCAGTACCACCAAAAAAATAAAATAAAATAGGGCTGGGGGTGGAGCTTGGTGGTAGAATGCCCCTGGGTTCTATCCCCAGATCCTCAAAAAGAAAAAAAAAGTGGGGCTGGAGGTGTAGCTCAGAGGTAGAATGTTCCTGGGTTCAATCCTTAGTACCAAAAGAAAAAAGTTTAGAAGCTGGGCATAGTGGGGCATGCTTGTAATCCTAGTACTTGGGAGGCTGAGACAGGAGGATTGCAGGTTTGTGGCCAGCCTCAGCTACTTAGTGAGGCTCTGCGACATAGTGAGGATTTATTTCAAAATAAATAATAAAAAATAGGGCTGGGGATATAGTTTCGAGGCAGAGTGCTTCTGAGTTCAATCCCCCATATTGCAAAAAAAAAAAAAAATTTAGATTCCAGAGTTTCAAGACAATAACAAGTTGGGCATGGTGGCACACCATTGTAATCCCAGCATTTGGGAGTCTGAGCAGGAGGATCATTGTTCGTGGACAGCCTCAGCTACTTAGTGAGGCCCTCTGCAACTTAATGAGACCCTGTTTCAAAATAAAGAATTAAAAATAGGACTAGGAGTATAGCTTGGAGGTAGAATGCTCCTGGGTTTTGCAAATGAACCCAGTACTGCAACACAAAACAAAACAAAACAAAAGAACAGTAACATATCATGATATCTTGTCAGGTCAATATAGACTTTTTTGGGGGGCACTGGGTATTAAACCCAGGGCCTTTCACATGCTCTGTTACTGAGATATACCATCAGCCCTAGATCTATATAATGTTTTTTTGTGTTGGGACTGAACTCAGGGGCATTCTACCACTTAACTATACCCCAGCCCTATTTTATTTTTTATTGTGAAACAGGTGTTGCTAAGTTACCATGCTACTGACCTCCAACCTATGATCCTCCGGTCTCAGCCTCCCAAGTGGTGGGTCTCCAGGCGTGCTGTCATGGCCTGCCGGGCCAGACCTGTGCCATTATCAGCATCTGGATGCCATCCCAATGCATGCATGTCCTTAGTTGGTTTGCAAATCCTCTATGGATGGATATATAGGTTGTTGTCCACATTTCACGTCATTATAAATAACGTTTTTCCTTTTATATTTGTTTTGGAAGACAATAGTATTTGTTTCCTTAGAATAATTTCCTTGTTTTCCTTAGTATAATATTTTTGTGTGTGGTACTGGGGATGAAACCCAGGGGCATTCTACCTCCGAGCTACATCCCCCAGCCCTATTTTTTAGTCTTAAAAAATTTGTGTGTGTGTGGGTGGGTCTGGGGATGGGACCCAGGGGCATTTGATCTCCAAGCTACACCCCCAGCCCTACTTTTTATTCTTTATTTTGAAACGGGGTCTCATTGAATTGTAAACGGCCTGGCTAAGTAGCTGTGGCTGACCACGAACCTCGATCCTCCTGTCTCAGGCTCCAGAATGCTGGGATGACAAGCCTGTGCCACAACGCCCGGCCCTTAGAGTAAATTTTTGTTAGTGGAATTGCTGGGTCATTGACAAACTGTGTCCAGGTTGTTTTGTATGGGGTGTGTGTGTGTGTGTGTGTGTGTGTGTGTGTGTGTGTTGGTGTGTGTTTGGTGTGTGTGAGGGGTATTGGGGATTGAACCTAGGGGCATTCTACTTCAAGCTACCCTTCTTAGTTTTTTATTTGAAACAGGATCTTGCTAGGTTGTTAAGAGTCCTCACTACTTGCTAAGGCTGTCCTTAAACTTTCGATCCTCCTGTCTTAACCTCGAGTACTAGAATTACAGGCGTCGGCCACCGCGCCCGTCTCAAACTGTCCAGGTTTAATGACACACGCTCCTACTGCAGCCCAAGGGGCGTTGTAGTGACGATGGCACCCGAGTCAGGAACCAGCCGTCTCACAGGATCCTGATTTGCCCTTTTGAAGGCCGCGGACTGTTAACAACCACATCCCGGCCTTGCCCGGGCTTTTCTTCCCGCGACACCGGCGCAGCGTGTGTGGTTAGAGCTGGCGGGTCCGGGACCTGCCCCAGCCCTGCTCCGCAGCGGCTCGGGCCCTCCCAGCTCCCAGGAATCTATCCCACGAGCCCTCCCCCACCGCGGGAGGGCGTGTTAGGGAGCCGCTTAGGCAGGCAAAGATTACACCATCCACGGTTTGAAAAGGAAGTCGAGGAAGCGCAGGGAACGGAGTCGCACGCTCCAAGGGCTGAGCCCCAGCAGCCGCTCCCCGCCCTCGCCGCGCTCGGTCCACCCGGCTCGCGGGGCGCAGCGCCCTTAACACTCCCTCCGGCCCGAGCTGGGGCTGCGCGGGCCCTTTAAGAAGCTGTCACGGTGGCGCCGCTCGCCCCGCCCCACGGGGAGGGCCGCGAGGGTTGGCTGTGGCTGAACTGGGGGGGGGGGGTCTGGATCTATTTTTAGCTCCGGGTCGGGTCACGTGACGGGAGTGACGTCTCCGAATGTTGTTGTTGGTGGCGGCGGCGAGCGGAGCCGGAGGAGCCGCCGCAAAGATGGAGGAGCCGTCGAGGAGGCGCTGCCGCTGCTGCCGCCGCCGCTGCTGCCGCCGCCGCCCGCGGAGCCGGAGCTCGAGCCGCAGCGGGTGAGCTCGCCGCGCCCCAGACCCGCTCCCCGGCCGCGGCCGCCGGCGGCGCCCCTCCTCCTGCCGCCGCTGCCCGCGGCGCCCGCGCCCCCCGCCTCCCTCCCCGCGCCCCGAGCGCCGCCAGCCCGGGCCGGGCCCGGCTCCGCGCCTCCCCGCCCCTCCCGTGCCGGAGCGCCTTCTCTGCAGGTAAGGGAGGGGCCGCCGTCCGTGCCCGGAGACCGGCCGGGGATGCCCGATTTGTCCCCTCCTCGGCGGCGCGAGGTCGCGGTGCAGAGCGATTTGAGCCCTGCACCCGGATCTGTGCAGATCCCTCTTCGCTGGACACCCGTTCTCGGTACTCTTGAGGTGAGGGGCGCTGCCCACCCACAGCGCTTCTCCCGGCCGCTGAGAACCTCCTTGATTGTCCGTCCTTGACTTCCGTGCATGAGGAGGGGGACTGTGGGGCCCACCTTACTTCTCTCTCCCATTATTCTCACCCCCTCCCTGCGAGGCGTTACTGCGTTTGTTCCCACCCTCTTCTGTCTGACACCCCGGAGCTAGGGTGTGAGCTAGGAGATGAATTGGAGCTCCCCCCTTCTTGTCTGGGATGAATGCCCCCCATTTTTCATCCTGGGTCTGTATCTCCTGGAGGCAGGGGCTCTGCCAGCTCCTTGTTAACTTGGGGGAGCTCGCTTCCCTACCCCACCCTTCCATCCGGGAAGAGGAGAACTAGCCGGGTGAGAAGTAATTAGTCTGCGAATCTGGGGGATGATGGTGGTGAAGACGGGAGGTGACCACCTGCCTCTGGCCTCCCAGATGAGTCGTGTCCCTAAAGAGGAAGGGTAGCCACCGCAGTTGCTTTTGAGGGATCTTGAAGGAGAGCCATCACTTTGACAGTGACCGCTGTGTTTGGGGACCTGGAATTAGCTTGGGGGTGGTGGCGATGGTGACTGGGTTCGGTGTCCCACTGGGAGGGGAGGATGGAGCCAGATCATAGGAACAAAAGGAGGCAGAGGATTGGGAGGTCTTGGCCAGAAGGACCGGTGGCTGGATTGCCCTGCGGGATTAGATCCTGGGGCTGGGTCCTGCCCTGGGTCTCCTCAGGTTCTGAAGGTATAGGCAGATAGGCTCCTGAGTGCCCTAAGTCCCAGGCACAGGGAACCCTGAGGCTATGCTGGCACAGAGATGCTGGGCTGGGGATGGAGGTAGCCATATAGGGGCGGCTTGCTTCTTCATTCCAGTCTTCCCTCCTTTTCTCTCCCTAAATACAAAGCTCAGGGAGATCTTGTTTTGCCTCCTTTTGCATCTCTTGAATACTCTCTGCCCTGTTTGCACTTGAAGTTGGATCTGGGCTAAGTCTTGATGAAGCAGGTTGGGGTCTCTCTGAGTTAGAGGAGTGGGCTCCCAACATCTCCTATCTGTCCTGGGATTGTGCACACACCAGGGGCCAGAGAGACGGGTCCCAGGTGCAGGTTACCTGTGGGCAAGGATAGAAGAAACGCTCTGTGTGTGCCAGCCTGCCCTTCTTCCTCAGGATGTCCCCCTATTTTGGCTGGATCCGGTAATCTGGAGGGGGCAACAGTGTCACATGCCCCACCCACCCCGAGTAGCTGCAGAAACAAAGCTTTGCTTTCCTTTTTTAAGGGGTGGCATCTTAGTTGTGTGATGCCTGGGAAGGGGGGGTCATTTGTGTTCCTGCGTGGCGGGGGGAGGGGGATCAGCCACAGGAGCTGGGGGTAGCGCAGTCGAAGCTGAAGTACCAGCTGCTCTTTAATAATTAATTCTTCCTACTCACATCCCTTTGAAGAGGGCTGTCTGGAACACGCATCAGGCTCAGCCAGCCTGCTAGAGGACTCACTCCTGTTGGGGGGGAGAGGCAGCAAGGGGGGGCGGTTCTTAGCATTTTTGGAGCACTGTCGCTTTCTCATGAATGAAAACCTGATGCCGCCGCGTGAGGGGGACTATTGTAGCCGACTTTGGCTAATTAAACTTTCTCCGCCTTTCTTCTCTTCCACCTCACCCCAGCCCCAGCTCCGGCCCTTTCTTGAATGGGAACCCTGTCTGGTAGTGCTGGGGAGGGGGTGTCATTCCTTTGAGGTTTTAGGGCAAACAGACCCTGTCTTCTGCCCTATGCCTCCGCCTCCTCTCTTCCTCCCCTCCCCCCTTTTTTTCTAGAAATAGCAGCCTCCTCCATCTGGCTTGTGCAGATGCCTGGAGCTGCGTCTGAGCAGACAAACAGAAATGGGCCGATTGCAAAAATGAATTTGTCAGCCTGGTGCCTTTTTTCCTCCCCTGTTGCCCTCTGCCTTCCCCCGTTTTGGGGCCTGGACATCCAACCCAGTCACCCTGCAAGGCTCTGTTCCTCCTGGATTCTGTTGGCTCAGCTTGGGGAAGGCACTGGCAGTGAAGGGCTTGGAAGCTGGGGACAGGGGCCTGCCGTGGCCACAGTTAGGAGGGGTGCAGATAAGAAGTCCTTAGTGCCTGAGCCTGGGTTTGCAGCTTTTTGATGCAGTTGTGGGGCCAGTGAAGCCCATCTCACACTGCTCGGGTGACTTTTTAACCTGTGACCTGGGAGGTGGCCCTGGTTTGGGAGCTCAGGCCTTGGGCTTGCCTCTGTCAAGGTCAGAGCTGGTGTGTGGGGAGGGGGTGGTGGAGTGGTGCTGGGGAGGCCCTCTAAGGCAGCCTGATGCCCCAGGAATTCAGAGGGAGTTGTTCAAGGGACAAGATCCCTGCAGGGCAACCTTGTGAACTTGTGGCCTTTGGGGCATTGCGTTGCTTCATGGCTCTCTCATCATCTGCCCTCCTCCTCCCACCTTCAGCCAGTTTTTATTGCTCATAGATAAGGTGCCTGTGTGTGGGGTATCCCCTAGGGTTTGTGTACTCCTTCAGTTTATCTATGAGCCTATAGGATGAGCTGCAGCTGGTCCCCAGCATTCTTTCTTACTCTGCTGTCCTGTCAGTCCTGGGCTGTCCACATGGCTCCCGGGCCCCAGCTGCCCACCGAGACCCGCAGATAACACTCGTCAGCGAGTCGTCTGTAGATGCAGAAATGGACAGCTCGGGTTTTTGAACATCAGGCTGCCCTCCTTCCCTTTGTGCCCCGCCCCAGACAAAAATCTCTACCTGTCCTGATCAGTCCTGATCAGGCCCTGGCAGTGAACACTGCTGTGTTTCCCAGGGAGCCTCTTTGCAAGTGGACCGGGGACCAGGGTGCTGCTAAATCCCAAGTGATGGGGAAAAAGCGGAGCCTACCCGGGTCCTGGGCCCACTGTGAGTTGGAAGAGCTGCTCCTTTCCTATTTTACCGTGGGCAAGGATCGGCACCTTTAAGATCCCGGAGAGGCTGGATAGGTGAGGATGTTGGGGGCTGGGGGCTGAGCTCAGCTGAGTGTTGCCCTTCCAGAGTGCTCTGCTGTGTGAGTGCCTCTCACTAAGGAGATGGGCTGGGCTACTCAGGCTGCTGGCAGTCGTGGGAATTTCTGAACCTGTGTTCTCCAGCCCACGGGAAAGGGTGTGAGCGGGACTGGGCGCCAGCCCTGGTGTGGGCATGGGCTGAGCTGCCTGCCCACACGGGCCCTGCCAGGACACCAGCAGCCCCACCTGCGGCATTCCTGAGCGTGGCCCCAGCCCTGCACAGCCTCCTTTGTTGGTACCCCCACATCAGGGCCTGTTGAGAGACATCTAGCCCCTCTGATCCTGGCTCTGAATCAGAATGTAACTTTCTACAAGGACAGAGTCCAAGCCCTGTGGGTGAGAGCAGGGGCAGCAGGCCCTGGGCCTTTGGGTCTTCTGTGTGTGTGGGCATGCGTAGATACGTCTGTCATCTGGTGTGCCTGCCACGGGTGACGGTGACGTTTGGCTCCAAAGAGACCCCACCCCTGGGAGCCCTTGATGAGTATGCAAGGCTTACTGAGGACTAATCTCCCTAGGAGGTGGGGCTATGCAGGAGGCCCAGCTGATTGCCTGTTTGAGGCTTGGGGGGAAGAGTTAGGGCTTAAAGATCTAGCAGTGCTCAGCCTCCTGCCATGCTTCCTGCTACTCCTTTTCATTGGGTAGCAGAGGCCCTGCCTTCATTTGGAAGCAAATGAATGAGATCATGTCTGGGTGGATCTTGGGCCTAGGTGCCTATGTGCCTAATGTCTGAGGCTTGAGGGCTAACTATGGGGCTGGGGCAGCGGGGAGAGCCGGAGGGGTGGGGATAGCTTGGCAAACCCACGGTCCTGTAGTACGTCCTCTATTACTATGTTGGCCTCGGCTACTGCTGGGCCTTTAGGAACCTTTGTACAAACTGGAAATAATAGGTGTCCCTGAGTCCAGTGGACTCAGCATGTGTCCGGCCATGGTTTGGCAGGCAGGACGTTGGCAGGGTTTCATCCACACAGCACCACCTGTGCACCACATGCAAAGGCCTGGGCTTGGGCCCTGGGCCCCTCCCCAGACCTGGGCTACTGGATCTTGGATAGATGTTTCTGACTTTCCAAATCCTAGAAACATATTCTCTTGTCCTGATCCATCGTTGTGTGACGGGGGAGACCACGGCAGAAGCGCATCTACATTCCTGGAATTGGGTAGTGCGAGGCTCAGAAAGTAGAGAGTGAGTGAGTCTCCTCTGGGGCTCCTGGCTGAGACTGCTGGGCTTGCACACCAGTCTCTCCCTTTGCTTCCACCGGCAACGCCGGGCAGCCCTGCCTCTCCCCACTGCCACGGTAGTGGCCAGAAGCTCCTGCACTTCTCTTCTGGTGCACACCAAGTCCCAGATCAGGCACCTTTGTGAGTCTATAAGTTCTCCCCTCCTGGCAGTGGACACTACACCTGAAAAAAAAATTTTTTTTTTTTTTTTTTTTTTGCTATGGCCACTGTAGCCATTTCCTCCCCTTGAGCACCAGGAGCCCCACCAATTAGAGAAGAAACCAGGGTCTTAGTCCAGTTCTGCTCATTTCCTCCTCCCCAGGCAGGTGTCCTTCCCTCTCTTCCCCCAGGTGTAAACTGATGGCTCCAGGGTCTCCTTTGACTCTCAGATTCCGCCCGGCCTCTAACCCTGCTCCGTCTTTCCCCAGGGATGCTGTTCTGAGTGCCTGACTGTCTCACCCTGAAGGATGGCCTTGGATGGGCATTAGAGGCACGGTGGCCCCGGGCTCCTGTCCCGTCCATCTGTCTGTTATCGTCTGTCTCTCTTGACATCACCGCAGCTCCATCCCCTCCTGTCCCAGCCCCCAGCGCCAGCTTCCCGCAGGCCCAGAGCCGGCATGAACTCTCCCAACGAGTCTGGTAAGAGCTGGGAGGTTGGAGAAGAGCCCCCTGGGGCAGATTTGGATGCAGTGGGCTGTGTGGGTTTCCAGTCCAGGCCACCTGACTGGTGGTGTCTGAGCTGACAGGAAATGAGGGGTCAGGAGTGGAGACACATTTTAAGAAAAGGACAGAGGCACTGGGTGTGGTGGTGTGTGCCTATAATCCCAGTACTTGTACTTGGGAGACTGAGGCAGGAGGATCGCAGGTCCGTAGCCAGCCTCAGGAACTTAGGGAGGCCCTCTGCAACTTAGTGAAACCCTGTTTAAAAATAAAAAAATAAAATAGGGCTGGGGGTGTATTTCAGAGGTAGAATGTCCTTAGGTTCCATCCCCAGTACCACCAAAAAAGAAAAAAGAAAAAGACAAAGGCCGACTGTGAGGCAGACCTGGGAGCCAGTGGCCTGGGGGAGGGGGGGTGAGTCCACCTCTGCCCTCCCTGCTCTCAGCTGGGGCTTTTGGTTCCTACTCTGCCTGTTCTGTTGGCCAGTCCAGGCAGGGGTCTGATTTGGGGTGTGTGCCCTAGGGTCTCTAGGCAGTCTGAGGTGGTACGGGATGTGTTTCCCCAGAGGTGTGTACCCCAGAGTCTCTGGGTGATCCAAAATGGCCTTGGATAGCCGGGCGTGGTGGCGCATGCTTGTAACCCCTGCGCTTGGGAGGCTGAGACAGGAGGATCGTACAGGTTCGAAGCCAGCCTCAGCTACTTAGTGAGGCTCTCAGCAACTTAGTGAGACCCTGTTTCCAAATTTAAAAAAAAAAAAAAAAAAAAAAATATATATATATATATATATATATATATATTATTTTTTAAAGGTCTGGGAGTATAGCCTGGAGGTAGAAAGCCTCTGGGTTCCACCCCCAGTACCACCAAAGTGGCCTTGGGTGTAATTCCCCACTGTAGCTTAGTGCCCAGCTTTCTTTTTGTGGTGGCCGCTTCTTTCCTTGTTGGCTGTTTCTTTCTGTTCCATATTTTTTTTTCTTGGTGGAGGTTTGCCAGGCCCTCGGCCTTAACCTCTGTGCTTAGGTGTGTGGTATTGGGGTTGGAATCAGGTGACATGTTTGTAGGAGAGTCTTGGCTCTCTGCTAAGTCCAGGTAGACTAGTCCTCATCTTCTTGGACCTTGGACGTGGTGGATTTCTAATCTGGGGCCTTCTACTCTGAGATTTCACATTCCCCTCTGCTCCTGAGACCCTGCCCAGTGCTGCTGGAAATAGACTCTGGGTGGGACTGCAGGCAGTTTTATGTACGGGTGGGTCTGGATCTGTGCCCATGAGGATGTGCCCTGAGCTGGACCCTCAGGAGTTTCCCAGGAGGGTCATGGGTCATTGTGGTTGAAGTAATAACTGCCTTCTCTCTCTGGCTGTCTCCTGCACAATCTCAGGCTCAGAGTCCATCTTGCTCAACTTTAACCCTCCATGGCCCATCTCACTCATCCCCACAGCTTTTCCTGCAAAAGTAGATGGATATTTTCCCTTCTTTTAGAGATAGGGCAATTGGAACCTAGGATGAAACCCCATCTGCAGGATGGTCCAGACCGGTAGCTGGGAGGAATCCAGGTCACCCCCCACTTAGATCCCCAGGATGTCTTCTGTAGGATTTTTGGTTCCCCTTCAGGTTCTCCTATCTCTGCCCTTGCCCATCCTTATCCAGCCCCCCTATTCTGTGCCCTCAGGAAAGGGTAAGGGTGAGACAGGAGAGGCCTGGTGGTTCATCCATCCTCCGCTGGTCAGCTGTGTGTGGCAGTAGCACCTGTGGTTCCTTTCCTCTGAGCCACAGCACTCAGCCTTCCGGGAACTGTCTCCAGTCCTCAGTTCACATGGGGGCTGGGGGCTAACCCTTGACCAAGTGCCAGAGGCTGCTCAGAGGCAAGTGTTGGTGGCTTGTTAAGGATGTTTCCCAACTGTGAGGTTTTATTCCCTTGCAGTGAAAGTTTATTGTAATCCACCCAGGATAGCCAAAGTTATTGGGTTGCCTTTTCAGACGCCGGTGGTCTGGTTCCCCTTGCAGCCACTTCTGCCAGAGCTGACAGGAGCCTGGGGTAGCTGAAGGTGTTTTCCAGTTTGGGAGTGGCTGTCTAACCCTGGCTAGGATTGGCTTCTTGAGTGAGCCCAGGCTTTGGCCAAGCCTGGGTGGCTTTCCATCTCCCCCCAGCAGGGGGAGATGCTGTCTTCTGTGTGTCAGGGAAGGAGGGAGATAAGTAGGGGGCCACAGACTGGGAACCTCTTTTTAGTACTATCGAGAGGCTTCAAAACTGGGATTGAAGCCATTCTCACAGAATCCCTGGGGTCCTGGGGTCAGCTTCTCCAGTTGTGGGGTTCCAGCTCCCCTGACCTGGGGAGACAGCCAGCGTCCATGCAGCTCTCCCTCTAGGAGGGGCTCAGCTATTCCCGGCCTGGAGCCCTGGCTAGCATCTGGGCCGGGGCTGCAGGTGCCCTATGCCCGGAGGGAGCCTGGAAACCACGTGCCTTGGGACTCCACAGAAGTCAAATGAAACCACGAGTTATAGCCAGAGCATGCGAGTGTCCACTTCCCTGTGGACACCCAGCAGAGAGTCCAAGGAAGGAAAGGTATGGGGCAGCAGGGCAGAGGATAGAGGCTGGAGTGATGAAAACAGTTAGTACCTGGGGCTTGGGGGCCTCAGCCCCGGAGCACCTCCCGCCTTCTTCCCCATCCCCATCCCTGCCCCCCACCCCACCCCCCTTTTCTGAGGGCACAGAACAGCCGGGCTGGGTAAAGGTGGGAGTTTTCTGCTAGTCCTCTACTTTCAGCATGAGAGCTTTCTGGTCCAGCCAATTCTTGCTGAAAATCCCCAACAAAGCCGGGCATGGTGGCGCACGCTTGTAATCCCCGCGCTTGGGAGGTGGAGACAGGAGGATCGCGCAGGTTCGAAGCCAGCCGCGCTGGCGTAAGAGACCCTGTTTCAAAAATATAAAATAGGTCTGGGAGTGTAGCCCGGAGGAAGAAGGGCTTCCAGGAACCCCAGTACCACCGGAAAAAAAAAAAAATCCCCAACAAGCTCAGCCTGTGGGGGAACAAGAAGGTACAAGATGGCCCATCCTTGCCCTCACGGCAAGCAAGTTAGTGAGTGAGTCCCTGGCGAAGGGCGGACGAGGCGACTGCGTGATCTACTTCCGGGGCCCCGCGGTCCTGCAGTGGGAGCTGCCTCTGGGCTGGGCTGCCTGCCAGCTTGTGACCTTATCTACCTACCTCTCTGGCAGTCCTGGGAGTCTGGGCAGGGGCCACCAGTGGGACTGCCTGCTTCCCTGAGAAGGCCATTTCCGGGCTTCTGTCTTCTCTTTAGGTAACAGGGGCTCTAGGAGCGGCTTTCTTTATTTTGCTAGCATGGATCCTATCTGCATAGTCTCCTGGGGGTGGGGGGGTTTGAAGGATTGACAGAATGTTCTGCAGCCTGGATTTGGCCCAGCCGGGTCAAAGGAGCTGCTTCAGGTCCTCAGACCTGGACTGCTCTGGTGGAACTCCATCCTGTGGACCATTGCCCAGAGGAGAGGGCAGAGCATGGCCTGCCATTCAAGCCAGTCTGGGTGGTTGCAGGCCCCAGAGGAGACAGCCAGGTTCCTTATCCCCAGCGTGGGAGGGAGGCAAGCTACATGGCGACACCTGTCTGCTCAGCACCTCCCAGAATCCTCCACACTTTCTCTCCTTCCTTTTCCCAGGAGGGGGGGCAGCTGCCCCCTCCTTTTTGTGTGACCAAAGAAACTGGGGCATGGGTATGGGGTGAGGCCAGGACCTCGAGTCTTGTCTCTTGGCCTCAGACTCTGCCCCAGAGCCCCTGGAAGGCAGGCAGGCAGCCAGCCAGCCAGCCAGCCAGCCCGCCCCAAGGAGAGAGAAGGTCAGTGTGCTGTGGGGCAGGGGTCTGGGCAGTGGATCCCTGCCTCCCTCGTCCCTTAAGTGCCCTCAGCACACGCCGCTAACTCTGGATTGAGATCCGCACCTTCTTCCTCTGCCGGCACCATCATTCCACCGGGATTGGGATGGAATGGCAGAGGAGGCAGGGTCAGCCATGAGAGGAATTGGGAGATGCCAAAGTAGACGTTCACATCTTTTCTGAAGTTGGCTTCGCATGAGAGGGCTCAGCCAGAACCTAGCATGGATCTGGCAGTGGGAGCTCCCAGGCCATGTTGACGAGTTCCAGCATGATGGGACTCTGAGGGCAGGAAAGACTGGAGGGCAGGCAGGCCTGATGTCTCCATGGGCCAGGGCCACTGGCATCTACAATCCAGGATGCTCTTGGGCCAGCCCTGGGCTTTTGACTGTGTACCAAGCAGGACTTCCTCTCTTTCTTTCAGACAGGGCCCCACGCCAGCCTCCTGGGCCCAGGAACTGGGGGCCTGAAAGCATTGGGCTCTTCCCCTCCTGCAGCTTCAGAGGATCAGGAGGCCAGAGTACAGCTCAGAGGGAGGGCATGGAGAATGCTAGCTGGGCTAAGTCGTGCTGGCTCAGAGTGGGACTCATGGACCCCACTTAGTGGGTACTCATAGGGTTTGTGGAATGGTATCTGGGAGCACTGGATGGGTAGGGACTAGAAGAAAAACAAACTACAAGTAGCGGGGTTATAGCTGGAAGGATTGAGGTTAAACATTAGGAAGACCTTGCCATACTATCTGAATCTTAGAAGAAAAGAGACGCTGTCCCCCCTCCTACCCAAGCCACCCCTCTTAGTCCCCTGGAGACTTCTGGGAATTGCACTGATGGTTGTTGGGCTGGGTCTGACACTGTGTTTCCTACTTCAGGGAAGCTGTGAGGATGCTAGGCGCTGACCCCTGGCTGCGGCCACCCTGGGTGCCTGTGTCCTGGCCGACCCGGATCTTCTCTGAGCCTGGAGTCTTTACTTCTTTAGGCATCTGGCTGCCCTGAGTTCTGGGAGCCCTGCTTTTGAGTTGGCCTAGCTGATGATTTCCTCTTCTCCAGAGCAGGGCTCTCCTGCCACACTCCCCTGTTCCCCCAGGCAGGCAGGAGAGCCAGGACAGGGCTAGCCAGCCCTTCCGGTTGCTCCCAGCGTGGGTGGGTGGAGTCCTGGGCTGGGTGGAGCTTCTGCCCCCTCCCTTGGCTTTCTGGGCTCCCTTGTGTCTGCTGCCCATCGCCCTGCCGGTGGGGATGGTGGTCTTCTCCTCAGTCCCTCTCAACATGGTCTGGTTGGCCAGGGTGGGTTTGGGCCAGGAGTGGTGGGTGACCTGCCCATGAGCACTAAGACCCTGGGAGAGACTTGCCCCCTGGCCTTTTTACCCTATAATTTGCCCTGGCTGAGAAGCTGTGGCTCTAGACCCTGTGTGGTTCCTGGTCCACCGCTGGGCAAGGTCTTCATCTCACCAGTCTAGGGGTGGGAGAACCTGCCCCTGCCAACTGCACTGTGGGGGTGCTCCCTCAACTTGAGGGCAGGGCCCCTGCCATCCCTGGCTGGGAAGCTGGGCTCCAGGAACCATAGCCACCAACGTGTCCTTGGTTGGCCAGCTTCTCCCAGGCTCCCAAAAGGAGGGTGAGGTCATTCCGTCCAGAGAGAGGACAGGTGTCCCTGGATCCATGCCCAGAGTGGGGGGGCAGGAGGGGCCAGGAGAGGGCTCCAAAATAGCAACTGTGACATCAGGAAGGGGGAGGGGGATGCAGACCCAGGAATAACCAGGCTATTAAAAGGCTCCAGTGAGGTCAGGGGGCCAAGTGGGATCTCTGCATCCGTGGGAGGCACAACCTGGGGGGGAGGGGTGGGCCCAGCGGTGGGGAGGGCAGGCAGGTGGCACTTATCCTCATGGTGCACCGGCCCCGAGTCCCTGCAGGGCCCAAGGAGGGAGGCCTACTCTGCCAAGCCTGGATGCTGACAGCCTCATGACTCCTCCTGGAGGGACTCCAACCTCAAGTCTACTCCAACTTGGGCACTGGGAGTCATTGCACTTAATAATGGAAGCGCTGTGGTGGTTAGGGTGCAGACCTCCCGGCCCTGTCCTGTAAGCAGCTGTCTGACCCAGGGCAAGTGACTTTAATTGCCCTATGCCTCAGTTCCCCCATCTGTACCCTGTTCCTGAGGTCACTGCAGAACAAACGCAGTGATGCGTGTGATGCTCTTAGCAGAGCACCTGGCACCCTGCCAGGAAGAGCTGCCCGTGCTGAGAATGGCAGGTGCTGCCCTGTCCCCTGCCCGGCGAGGTGAGGCCTGCCCAGGAACAGCCTCCCTGCCCCCGGAAAGAAGCTGAGCAGCCTCTGGAGGTGACACTCGGGAGTGGGTGGGAGGGAGCTGCCACTAAATTGCTGCTTAGGGGCCTTCCTGTTGGTAAAGGGGTGGGGAGGGAGGGCAGAAGTTAGATTCCTGTTCGCTGTCAGGATTGCAGGGAAGGAGCAAGGTTAGGCCAGGTGGCGCGTCTGCCACCCTCTCCCCAACCCTTCTCGGTTCTTTACCTGCTCTAGATAGCAAGGGGGAAGAGAGAGGATGGGACTTGGCTTCTTGGTCTCCAGTTCCTGACTTGCCAACAGCAGTAGCCGGAGCCACACCCAGCCGCACGCACGGGGTACCCTGTGCTGTCCTTCCCCAGCTTAGCCTCTGGCCACCCGGCTTGGTGGCCTTGGCCCTGAGTGCAGGCCCTCCCCATCCCCTCCCCCTCGGCTAGCGCTTCCTCCTGGGGTGGAACGCGCCTCCCCCCATGGGGCTTCCGCCAGGCCCGGGCTCCTGGCAGCCAGCCGGCGGCTCCCTGAGCATGCTCCACCTATTTATAGACAGGGCCCTCCCCCAACTGCTATTTCAGTCTCTTGCCAGCTGCCGGCGGCTCATTCGGGAAGGAGGAACAGGGAGCCGGGCCCAGAGCTGTCACCCGGGGCTGGGAGGGAACATAGAGAGCCCGCCCGCCTGCCTGCCGAGCTACCCTTCCTGTCCCCTGAGCGCTCGGGAACCCCAGCTCCTGGGAACTGAGGAGAGGCCAGTGGTTGATGCTCCCATAGAGGCTTCTGGACCAGCAGCTCTGGGGCCTCCGGCCTGGCCCTACCACTGCCAGGAGCGCTCAGGCCGGATGAGGCGCTTCCCCGCCTTGTGGGTCCCCGTGGCAGTGGCCCAAGGGAGTCCCTGAGCGGCCAGCCCAGTCCGCCCACCACCCCCTGGTTGGCTCCCGCCTCAGGCGGCCCCTCCTGGGCATGCTGCTGGTGCCCAAGGCGCAGGGGCTGGTGGAGATGCTGCAGACCATCTATGAGACAGAGTCCTGTTTCTCAGCAGATGGCATGTCGGGCCGAGAACCAGCCTTGGAAATCCTGCCTCGGACTCTGCACAGCATCCCTGTGGCAGGTAAGTGCCCCTGTGTCCCCACCTGCCCTCTGCTGTTGGCATCCTTGTGCCTTGGCTAAGTATCTTGAGCCTTGTCCGGATGGCTTCTTGCTTTGGTCCTTCTTGAGAGCTTTGTTAGGCACCCTTGGGAGTGGGGGAGCCGTGCTCCCAGAGGTGGCCTCCCTGCTAACGCCCCTGTCCTCCTTGCCCAGAGCTGTCCCTCCCCTGAGCTTTCCAGCTGTGCACTGCTGCATCCTCCAGTTGCTTTGGCCCCTGGCAGGGTCTGTCCAGCTGTTGGAGCCTGGGGCTCACTAGAGGATCCTGGCCTGGTTGGCACCATGGTCAGAGGGGAGGGAGTGGGTCAGTGACCTGTCCCCTAGCTTCCTGCTCCCCAGCTTTGGACAGGGAAAGCGGCCATATCTGGGGTATCCACAAGCACAAAAGGTACCAACTCCTCTGGTTGGGTTTTGGGAGTAGAGGTTTAGGCACAGTGACTTTGGCAGGTCCCTGATCAAGGAGTCTCCTGAGAATTAGATACTCGGGGAGGATGTAGTGTGGTAGGTTAGGCAGAGACTGAGGGCAGGGATGTTGTGGGGATGGCTGTCTTAGCACCCAGCTCCCCCGTATCTCTCTTCTCCCCAGGCACTGGTTTATTCCTGCCTCCCAAGGGAGGAGAGCTGTTATGTTGGCTCAGATGGGCTTGAGACCCCCCTAACTGGGGCACGAGAACCCTTAACGCTGCCACCTTCTTGGCAGGAGCTTTTCTGGCCCTTGGTTGGGGGTGGGGTTCCCCAGAGCTGGGCCACTCCTTTCTTCACCCAGGAACCTGTTGGCAGCATCAGGCCCTTCTGGCACAGTCTTCCCACCAGGCCGGCACCACAAGATGCTTCCTCCAGGGAGGGGCCTGCTGGACCCGGGCCTACTTGGCCCCTCCTGGCAGTGGCTTGGCGCTCGCGCTTGTGAGTGTGTGTGTGTGTGTGTGTGTGTGTGTGTGTGTGTGTGTGTGAGGGGGGAGGGGAAGAGGGGGAGAGGGAGAGGGAGGCCTTGTTGCTGGTGTAGATCTTATGGTTTGAATTAGAAGGTGGAGCTGTGTGTCTCTTTGGGTACCTGCGATTTGTCTCTGAGCTGCCCAGGGATAAGGTTGCAGTGAGATTGGGTTGTATCAGAGGATGAATGTTTTGGGAAGGTTTGAGAAATCCTTGAAACATGGTTTGCCATCTTTCTGGACAGGGATGCCCATGTAGTATCATAGCATGGGGCATAGACCCAGAGACCAGCCCTACAGAGTCCATACAGGCCCCCTGAAGGAGGCATGGTCCTGGAGCCAGCCCTGCAGGGTACCCACTAGGGCCCCTGGACTGGGGTAATAACATAGAGGGCTGGCTTTTACCCTAGTCTAATTGAGCATACAGCTCTAGCTAAAGACCCTGCCTGATTCCCAGCCTCTGGACAGCCCACCTGTTTGCACATCGGTCCACCCCTCCCTTGCAGGCCCTGCCGCCCTCCTCCCACCAGCAGTCAGCAGTTTGCCGGCTGCAGTTTCCTCTTCATCTTACTCACTCACCTCCTTTCAAGTTAGAACCCTGAAGCTTGCAAGCTGGGAGCCCACCGTCCATCCCATCTGAGGCCTGTCCCTGGGCAGACCCCCACAGCCCTTCTCCCCAGGTCCCTGTCTCCCCCACCCTCCACACTGCAGGGCCTGAGCTGCAGCGGTCCGTACTGGCAGGAGGGAGGTGTGAGTCACCCCAGCGGCTCGGGAGAGGGCTAAGAATGTTCCCCCTGAGCACGCTGATGCTGTGTCTGTGACGCTGCTGGGGACAGATATAGGCCTGGAGCTTGGCTGCCTTTTTTTTTTTTTTTTTTTTTTTTGGACTCTGGAATGTAAATAGAAGTTTCAAATAGAAACACTTTAACCTTTGGGTTAGAAAAAAAATCCACCCCAGATAAACACAGCCATGAGGGCCCAGGCCGCCTGGTGTTTCCCTCCTGTCCCTCCCCCTCCCCCATCTCTTGATCAGTCTCCAGACAGGATGTAAAAGCCTGGGGCTAAAAGGGCAGGTGTCCAGGAATGCCCTCTAGGGTGGTGTGTGTCCTACAGGCCTCCCCAGCCCAAGAAGCTGGAAAAAGGGGCTTCCCGGGTAGTGCACCACCTCCAGCAGTGCACCCTGGGAGACCCCGTTGAGGGGCCCCGGTCTTCTTGTTTAGCAGTACTGCCCAGCACCTAGTGTGGTGCCTGCCACCTCGGTGAATGGATATTGCATGAGGGGCTAGAGTCCTGCTGGCAGGATTCTTGTGCTCTGTTCTGGGGCTTGGCCCTCTGCGTGGACTGAGCCACCAGTGGGTGAGCCATGAGGGCTGGACACTCCTGCCGTTCCTGCTTGAGGAGAGAGGCAAGTCTCAGCTTCTACGAGTGGCAATTGGCGATCTCTCTTACAGATGGGGTCTCTGCCTGGCTAGCCCGCCATAGCCCAGTGTCCTGTGAACACCATCAGCACCTGAGACTGGTCCTGGCTTGGGGAGCCTAGAAATTTGAACTCTGCTATGGGATTCCCAAAGACACAGGGTTAGGGAATTCTCTGCCTCCCTTCCATGGGCCCGGATTTCCCTCTGTCCAGTACTGGATAGAGCCGAGGCCTGGGCGGTGTGTGGAACATTGCGAGACGGCCCGGAGGTGGGGCTGAATCCTATCCTGCCAGGAAGGGGTGCTCTGCATGCCGGGAAGTGTCATGGGGTTCGGGTTTGGCACTGGGGCTTTCCCTGGATTCTTACTCATGCTCTTCAGACTGTTCCAAGTGTGACTGTGGCGGGGGGTGTAGGTGTAGGGATGCTAGGAAGGTAGGCAGGGCAAGACTCAGGTAGGAAAGGAACTGGTATAATGGACCAGGTGATAAGGGTGTCAGAAACTTGCCTATCTATTTTAGGAATGGTATTAATAACTATATTTTATAATTGGACAAGAGAGGTTAAGGAGCTTGCCAAAGGTCACAGATTAAGTGAGAACTTAATCACTTAATTAAGTGACAATCTATTTTTCTTTTTTGGTAGTACTGGGGTTGGAACCCAGGGACAGTCTACCTCCAAGCTACGCCCCAGCCTCACTCAGTTGCAAAAGGCCTCACTAAGTAGTAGCTGATGCTGTCCACGGACTGCGATCCTCCTGTCTCAGCTTTCCAAATGCTGGGTTTACAAGCGTGCACCACCACACCCGGCTTAAGTGAGAATCTTAACTAGGATTTTGTTTTTATTTTTGTTTTTTTCTTTGTGGTACTGGGGATCAAACCCAGGGGCAGTCTGCTTCTGAGCAACATCCCTAGCCCTATTTATTTTATTTTTATTTTGAAACAGGGTGTCACTAGGTTGATGAGAGTCTCACTACTTGCTGAGGCTGTCCTTGAACCTGCAATCCTCTTGTCTGAGTCTCCCAAGTACTGGGATTACAGGCATATGCCTTCATGCCCGGTGAGAACTGAGATTTGAACTCAAGGCTCTGTGTGGGGCCATTGTTGATCCACACAATAGCTCCTTTTGTGCAGATTTTAAAAAGGTAGCCCTTCTTCTGGGTGGATGCATCGTTGCGCCAGTATTTAAGGCTTAGCAAGTGGAGTGTGGGCTAGATTTCAGCTCCAACTTGCCCTTTCTGTTGGGCGCCATGTGCATACTGGTATACATAACTGATACAGTCTTAAGTAGTGGGCCTGTCTCCGCCTCCAAAGTTTGTGGCCATTCTGGCCTTGGGGAGCTCCGAGGATGTCTGAAAGGAGGTTTTGTGGTCTATAAATTCTTGGGACCACTTGGTTGATTATCTCCCTCCCTGCATAGATTTTTACCCAAATGGAGAAAAGGGATCAGGAACAGAGTTGAAGCCCCCCAGTCACCCATATAAAACAGACAATCTCCCCTGCCCACGTCCCCTCCTACCTCATCCCCTCTTGTTTTTGAGACCCTCAGCTGTCCCGTCCCCACCGCACAGCTGCCAGACAGGAAATCAGATTAACTGTGTCCACACACAGCTGTAACAGCTGTCAGATGGGCAGCAGCACTGAGTGCAGGCAGTCCAGGGACATGGTGAGACAGTGGTTCTCAAACTTTTAGTTGCATTAGAATTACCAAGGGAATGTATTCAAAGATATGTTTTCAGGTTCAGAACTGACATTTCAAACTCTTATAGGTGTGCTGATGTGTGTAGGCTCAGACCATTCTTGGAGTGAGGGTAGTGAGGACGGTTCCTGGAGCCCAGCAGCCTGCCAGTGGGTGTCACCAGCATCCATGGGAGGTCTTGCTGGGCCTTACGACTCCTGGGGGAAGGGCCTATGCAGAGAGGGCGGCTGTTGCCCCGGTCAGAGGCGAATCCAATTCCCAGCAGCCTGGCAGTCTGGAGAGAGGATGTTTTGAGATTCCGAGAGCAGGTGTCTAAACCCCAGTGGAGCGGGCATGATGGCAAGTGGCCAGGTGGGCAGAGTGCCTTGCTGGATGCTCAGGACTGGGGTGCACGTGGAGAGTGGAGACAGGCCTCCTGCACCAGGGCCCCCGCCGCCCCACCCCAGGTAAGGGGCGAACTGCCCCAGCAATAGCTGCAGACTGCATGGTTAGTAATCTCCTTGTTTTATGCACAAGTATTTCCTGGAAATGGCTGGGAGAAGGAAATCTACTTCTTTTCCAGATGGCATCCAAGATCAACCACTAACCCTGTTTTCACTGACGAGAGACACCTGTGCCTTCTTCCAATGCTCTGTCTCCCCTAAGCTTGAGGTCATCAGAGTCCCAGACATATCTCCAGGCCTTCCCCCTGCTCTCTCCCCTTCTCCTGCACCCTTGAGCTCTGGCGTCCTGGGAACCAATCAGGTACTCTTGCCTAAATTCTTGGATCCTAACTGCAGAGCGTGGCCCCTCATTCCATCTCTCGTTAAATTGGGAAGCAACCTTTACGTTCTCTCCTTCTGCTTTTTAGTGTTGGGGGAGATGCAGAGAGAGCGCTGGCTCCTCCGCCTCCTAGGACAAGTATCCCGTCTGACCTCACCTTCCTCTGCTCTTGGCTGGGGCATGGAGTTGCTGACCGCCCGACTTTTTTTTTTTTTTTTTTTTTTTTGCGGGTCTGGGGATGGAACCCAGTGGTATTTGACCTCCGAGCTACACCCCCTGCCCTATTTTTTTTTTAATTCTTTATTTTGAAACAGGGTGTCACTAAGTTGCAGAGGGCCTCACTATGTAGTAGCTGAGGCTGTCCCTGAACCACAGTCCTCCAGTCTCAGCCTCCCGAATGCTGGGATTACAAGCGTGTGCCATCACGGACGGCTTAGCTCCCGACCTATCTGACACTGACATTCTAAGGGTCACTCAACGGGCTTAGGGTCACCCAGGTCCCCTGCCCAGGAGGATGGGGAACAATCTGGCAGTGGGGTGTCTCCTGCAGTGGGGCCATATTGCCAGGTAATGTTGTTTTTGAGGCTCGGGGTGGGGGGATCCCACTGCCGTGGGCTGAGCCACTGAAGGGAGTGGCCCTTCTTGGAGGTCGCAGAGCAGGTGAGGCAGCCAGGAGGCTATTCCCAGAGACTCCTGCCTGGCCTTGGTGCTCAGCTGCTGGCTGCTCTGGCCGTGTGGGGCCCACAAGAAGGCCTTCAATGGGCACAACCACAACCTCTGGGTAGTCTCAAGTGCGAGCTAAGGCCTCACTTTGGGAGGAGTCTGAGTCTTAGAACAAAGGTTGTTGATGAAGTTGGCACAACGTAATTTTAAACTTTATTATATAGACTTTATCTTTAATTTGAATTTTGTGGTGCTGAGGATTGACAATACCAGTGGCCCCCCCATTTTTCCCCATTTTTTTTTTTTTGGTACTGGGGATTAAATCCAGGAACATTTTACCTCCAAGCTACACCTCTAGCCCAATTTTTTTTTTTAATGGTCTCACTAAGTTGATGAGAGTTTCATTACTTGCTGAGGCTGTCCTTGAACCTGCAATCCTCCTCTCTCAGCCTCCCAAGTACTGGGATTACAGGTGCACGCCACCACACCTGGCTCTCTCAGCTAGCGCGAGGTCTCTTTCTCTCTGTCTCTCTCTCTGTGTCTGTCTGTCTGTCTGTCTGTCTGCCTGTCTCCCTCTCTCTCTCTCTCTCTCTCTCTATATATATATATATATATATATATATATATTTTTTTTTTTTTTTTTTGGTGGTTCTGGGGATTGAACCCAGAAGCATTCTGTATCTGAGCTACACCCCCCAGTCCTATTTTTTTTTTTCAGTACTGTGGATGGAATCCAGGGGCATTCTATCTCCCAAGCTACACCCTCAGTCCTATTTTTATTTTTATTTTGAAACAGGGGCTTACTGAGTTGCAAAGGGCCTCACTAAGTAGCTGAGGCTGTCCGCAAACCCGGATCCTCCTGTCTCAGCCTCCCAAATGCTAAGATTACAAGCGTGCGCCACCACGCCCAGCTTCCTATTTTTTATTCTTTACTTTGAAACAGGGTCTCACTAAGTTGCGAAGGGCCTCACTAAGGAGCTGAGGCTGGCCATGAATCTGTGATCCTCCTGTCTCAGACTCCTAAGTATTGGAAATACTGGATGCCAGGCATCCAGTCCTATTTTTTAATTTTTCATTTTGAAACAGGGTCTCACTAAGTTACAGAGGTTGGCCACAAACATACGATGTCTCCTGGGATTGCAGGCATATACCACCATGCCCAGCTTGTGTGTACCTAATGAAAATTTGTTTTCTTCTATCTTTTCTTTTCTCTCTTTCCCACCTCCCCTTCTCCTCCTCCACTGGGGATGGAACCCAGAGCCTCACGTATGCTAGGCAAGTACTCTCCCACCGCCCTGTATCATTTTGAAAAGTAGTTCACAGGCTTTGCTAGTTTGCCGAAGGGGTCCAAGATACACACAAGAAGTCAGGAGTCATTAATAATAGCCTTGATAGCACCTCGGGAGATCTTCCCAGGCCCGTGCCAGGTTCCTTGGCATAAATCCTCCTAGGCCTGGCAACTCTGGGAGGTAGGTACTCTGCTGCCATTTCACAGATAGCTACATGGAGCGCGGGGAGGTGCCCAGCACCTTGTCTTAGTAAGGAGTGCTACTGTGAACAGTCTCACTCTCAGATCCCAGAAAGCCCTCGCTCTTAGCCATGACACGATATTTGTTCACTCGTGTTGCTTGACAAGTTGTGCAAATTGCTAGGTGAGAGTCATCCCCAGCCCGCACATGTGGAAATACTGTCTGAATTGCGGTAGAACCTGTTGAGCCTAAATGGGCCTCAGTAGTCACGTAAGAGCGCGGAAATAGATCATGGGAAATGTCCTTGGTGGGGAGGGGTCATGGGCGTCATGGGCTGTAGAGTGTGAGATGCTGCTCCCTGCCTCCTACCGAACTCCCTCCAGGCCAGACCAGGGACGAGAGCCTCTCTTCCCCTCTCTGCGGGACAGAACAAGGTAATTAGACATTTAAAGGTGCTGCTTACTGCTGAGCCTGAGCATGGTGGCACATGCCTGTAAGCCCAGGGCTTAGGAGGTTCATGGGTTCATAGCCAACTTCAATAACTTCATGAGGCCATCTACAATTTAGTGAGATTGTTTCAAAATTAAAAAAAAAAATAGGGCTGGGAGTGTATTTTCCACAAAGGTGGAAAGCCCCTGGGTTGCATCGCCAGTTTAAAAAAATAAAAATAAAAAAGCCGGGTGTGGTGGCACACGCTTGTAATCCCAGCATTTGGGAAGCTGAGACAGGAGGAGCTGGGTTAGTGGACAGCCTCAGCTACTTGGTGAGGCCCTCTGCAACTCAGTGAGACTATGTTTCAAAATAAAGAATAAAAAATAGGGCAGGGGCCATTTGCAACTTAGTGAGACCCTGTTTCAAAATAAATAATAAAAAATAGTGCAGGGGGTGTAGCTCAAAGGTAGAATGCCCCTGGGTTCCATCCCCACTACGTATGTACATACGTACATACATACATACATACATACATACAAACATACATAAATCAGGCTAGGGGTGTAGCTCAGAGGTACCCCTGGGCTCAATCTCCAGTAACTTTTTTTTGTGTGTGTGGGTCTGTCCTGGGGATGGAATCCAGGGGCATTCAACCTTCGAGCTACACCCCCTGCCCGATTTTTTATTCTTTATTTTGAAACTGGGTCTCACTGAGTTGAAAAGGGGCGCACTAAGTAGCTGAGGCTGCCCGCAAGCTGTGATCCTCCGGTCTCAGCCTCCCAAATGCTGGGATTACAAGTGTGCACCACCACGTCTGGCTTCCCCAGCAACATTTTAAAAATTGAACAAACAAACAAAAGCTGGGCATGGTGGTGCATGTTTATAATCCCAGTACTTGGGAGGCTGAGACAGGAGGATCACAGGCTTGTGGCCAGCCTCAGCTACTTAGGTCCTGAGCAACTTGGTGAGACCCTGTTTCAAATAATGAATAAAAAATAGGGCTGGGGGTAGAGCAGGGAGGTAGAATGCCTCTGGGTTCAATCCCTAGCACCACAAATAAATAAGTAAACTAGGGCTAGTATATAGTTCAGAGGTAGAATCCCCCTGGGTTCAATCTCCAGCACTAAAATAAATAAATAAAAGATAAAAATAAATAAATCAATAAAGGTGCTGTTTACTGCCCAGCCTGGCAAGTGTGGGCCTGAGGGCCGGGATGCAGGTAGAGATGCTGCCCTCTAGGGCGGGCTGCCATCCTGCATGCAGCCCAATCTGTTTTGCTGTTGATTGGCCCGTGGGATCTTTTACACAGCAGCATCTCTAAGAAGCTTGCTTTCCTTGCCTGTGTCAGGAAGGGTTGGAAACAGATGATCTCAAAGGTCCTTTTGGCCCTGGCCCCTCCCAGGAAGGCACCTCCTCAGATCCAGGGTTTGTCTGCACAGGTTTGTTTCTGTCCTGTGTGACTGGGCAAGCAGCTCAGTGTTCCCCCTCCCTTGGGTCCACACCTCCCTTGGTCTTCTGTGGCTGGTGGTTCCTAGAGCAGGCTCTTTTTAGGTGCCCAGAAAGGTATACTTCCTGTGCCACCCCAGGGTTTTTCTGGGAGGAACTAAAGGCATTCTTCCCTCCTGGATAGGACTGCTTTCACAGGGATTCTGAGTTGGTGATGTTGTCTCCAAGAGAGCGTGTGGTGGGCCGCAGCTTGTGTGTTCAGAGCCAGAGCAGCTAGATCTGTCTTATTTTTTAACCTTGTGTTCCAAAGGCATTGCCAAAACCTGCTCAGAGGCACTACCCCTGCCTGCACGCACGGTGTTTAGACTGAGGCTGTGCTGACGGCAGTCCTGGGGTCACTCCACCGCCACCTGCACCATCTCCCCTGGAGCAGCCAGGATACCCCTTGTGCTGCCTGAAGCATCTGCCACGGGAACCCTGTGGGCTGAGAGGGTTCATGGAAAGGGAGGAGGCCCAGCTAGATGGGGAGCAAGTATCACTAAGGGGTCACCATGGTCCAGCTGTGTCTGGGAGCCAGGTGGGACAGCCCCTCCTGAGCCAGAGCTTGGCATATACTGGGCTGCTCTGAGGCTGGGGACTCCTGGTCACCCCACTGCTCGGGCTGGAGCTTCTGCGGGGAGACAGTGCGAGTCGGCTCTGCAGAAGGCCAGAGAACAGGATGGTGTCGCTGCTTGACTGCTTGTTCCTGAGGCCTTGACTCCCAGGAAGAGTGAGGGTCTGGGTCTCCTGGGAAGAGTAGAGGATGAGCCAGTTGGGTGGCCAGGGCCTGTCCCCAGGGCCCTGCCACTTCTTTCTTCAGGAGGTCAGGTGTTGGTTGTCTGATACCCTCTGTCAGTGAGGCCTGGGGATGAGAGAAGGACCCTTGTCCTCCCGTGTCACCCTTTCCTGGCATTTTGGGGCAGCTTTTTGCTAGCCAGAGCTCCCAACTGGTTCCCCTGGGGAAGTGTCCCTCTGCCTAACCTTTTCTCTCTTCTGAGGTTCTCAAACCATCCTTGGTCTGCCAGGAGGCAGCCAAGAACCTCTTCCTAGTCCAGCTCACCTACTTCCCCTTCCAGGTGGAAGGTTTGGTGGCAGCTGCTGCCACCTGCTCTGCTCATGCCCGGCTGGCAGAGGGCACAGAGTCAAGCCAGCCAGGCTCTAGGTTCTGTGCCCAGCAGCCTATATTTCAGGGACTCCACAACCCCCATCCCCTTCCCCTGACTCCATTGAAATAGCACGGTCCCTTACACTTTGGATGGAGCCAGGTTGCTACCCGTCAGACCCCTGGGGTGCCACAGGCTGCGCACATGAACATTCTGCAGCCGCCTGTGCTTCCTGCTTGCATGGGAGCAAGGCTGTGTGGCGGCGCCCTCTGGCTGCCCGCCACCTGCACACCAGTGGGGCTGCGCCTGCTACTGCAGTGCATGGTTGTAAATGTCTGGGTGGTGGTGGTGGTGGTTGTGGTGGTGGGAGAATCCCCTTATCTGAGCCCCATGTGCTCTCAGCAAGGCTCCTAAAGGGAAGCCAGCCCCGCTGGCCACAGATCTAGCCTGAGGCCAGGTTATCTGCAGGGAGTCAGGAATGCTTGGACCCCTGCCCTTCCTTGGGCGGGCTGGTATCCGGCTCCCGTGGCCCCCGCTCTGTTGGGAGCAGCAGGTTGAAGCCCGTTTACCTTGGCTGAGTGATCAGAGTGCCATGGGCCAAGCCAGCCTTGCCTTGGAATAGATAACCCTCCAGCCAGCTCAGGGGGCCTTGCTGAACACCTCAGGGGCTGGGCAGGCCCGAGGCTGGCCACCAGCTCCTTGCTGACACCCTGCCTTCCACTCTGGACAAAGGCTGGTCACTTCCAGGAAGGACCCATGGTATTTTCAAGGGCCTCTCCTCCTGGTGCTGGGGCAGGACATGGGTGGGGAGAGAGAGTGAGATGTGTGTGTATAGCCCCACCCTCTTGGCCACATCTGGCCACTCCTGCAGATGTGGCTCTGGCTTGGTGGCCGCAGAGTCGTCAGTGCGGCTGGCGGGAAAGCCACAGAGGAATGTACCCTGCCATGCTGTGGGAAGAAGGGGTAGTGGGCTGGAGGAGGACATCCTGCTCGGGCTTACCTTCTCCCACCCACCCCGACCTCCAGTGGGCCTCAGAGACATATTTAGGCACAAGGGTGGCGCAGCCGTGGCTGTCTCTGGCCTTGACCCTGCCTTGGTGACAGCCCTTTGTCACTGGGTTCTCTGGAGAAGTCCAAGTCATGGGCAAGGTGTGGGGGCCTCTTTTAGCCTACTCCCAAGACCCTTCCCCCTCTTGGTGTGGATGGCAGTGGTGGCTAGGGGAGAGGCCTGTTCAGCGGCCAGTATCAGGACATTGCCAGGGCCACAGTGGGCCACTTTTCTGCAGGCATGTCTTCCTAGCTGCTGTGGCTCTCCTGGGCTGCAGTGAGGAAAGTGGGGGCTTTCTTTGGAGAAAAAAAAGTAGAAAAGAAAGCCAGGCGTGGTGGCACATGCTTGGAATCCCAGTACTTGAGAGGCTTAAATAGGAGGATCTCAGGTTCATGGCCAGCCTCAGGTACTTAGGGAGGTCCTCTACAACTTAGTGAGACCCTGTTTCAGAATAAAGAATAAAAAATAGGGCTGAGGGTGTAGCTCAGAGGTAGAATGCCCCTGGGTTCAATTCCCAGTACCACAAAAATAAATAAATAGGCTAGGGTATAGCTCAGTGGTAGAATGCCCCAGGGTTCAATCCTCAGTAAAATACACACACACACACACACACACACACACACACACACACCAAAAAAAAAAAAAAAAATAGAAAAGAAACCAGCTGGGTTGGCCCTGCCCTTCCCGCTTCCTCCTTCCCAGGCAGCAGTATCCTGCCTTCCCCTCCTGCTGGCGCCTGGAGGCTTTGTGGGGTGTGGGCTGGGCTTGGGTCTCCCTGCTGGTGCGGTGTTTGCCTGGTTGCCCTGGCAACCGTAGGCAGCGATGGGGAGTGACATTTCAGGACCAGAGGACAGTGCTGGGGATCAGAAGGTGGAGACTCAGCCTTCCCATAAGCCCATCGGAACCTTTTGCGTGCGCTAGGGCTTCAGCTCATTGCCCTGCGGGGGCCTGGACCCAGGGCCTTAGGGCACCCAGTAGACCCCTACCTGGTCTCCCCTTCCCAGCAGGTCCTCCCAGGGGCTGGAGCGTGAGGTCCCTGCCGCAGCCCCAGCCCTCCCCCTGCCATCACCCTTCTTCCTGTCTGATTCCCTTTCCTTTCCTGTCTCCTCCTCCCGCCTCCTCCCTGCCCGCCCATTCTCTCATCCCCCTCCCCCCAGGCACAGCTGCTGTTCGGCTCACGCTATATATAGCGGCATTTTCAGGGTAATTACAATAAAACTGTTGAAAGGAGATAATCCAGCAAAGGAAGCCAGGCCGACTCCCATCCCCCTCCTGTCCCCGACTGGGTGCAGCCTTGCGCCCCCTTCTCCTAAAGCCTCCCTTCCCATTCCTGTACCTCTCCCTCTTGCCCCATCTACCTCAGCTGGAATAGGCCGAGAGGAGGACAGGGATGGCTACCTTTCCACAGGCTGGGGTTTACCGAGCACCCTGGCTGCCAGCCTAGCAATTCTACCTCCAACCCCTCTGCCTCAGTTTCCCTTTTAGTTTATGCTTTGGTGGAGAAATTGGCACTGAGTGATGGAGAGAAGGCCACAGCAGTCCCTAAAAGTGCAGGATCCAGGTTCACATCTTGGTCCTTCAGTCACCTAGCTGTGTCTCCTCAAACTTTTCTGAGCCGCAGTTTCCTTATTTGTAAAACGGGATAGTAATAGCACCTAAGTCACCATGCAGGTTGAAGGAGTCCTTCGTGTAGAGTGCCCAGTGCTCAGCCAGGCATGGTGGTGCTCACCTGTGACCCTAGGACTTGGGAGGCTGAGACAGAAGGATTGCAGGTTCAAGGACAGTCTCAGCAAGCAGTGCAACTCTCATCGATGTGGACCCTATTTCAAAATAAAAATAAAATAGGGCTGGGCCTGGTGACACACACTTGTAATTCCAGCATTTGGGAGGCAAAGACTCCAGAGGATCGCAATTCGCGGACAGTCTCAGGTACTTAGGCCCTTCACAACTCAGCGAGACCCTGTTTCAAAAATAGGGCTGGGGTGTAGCTTGGAGGTAGAATGCCCCCCCCACGCACACACACCCGTGGTGTTAACATTGACAGATTTTTTTATTTTTTGTTTTGGAAATTGAACCCCCAGGGGTGTTCTAACCCTAAGCTACATCCTCAACCATTTTTATTTTGAAATAGGGTCTCACTAAGTTGCTAAGCCTGGCCTTTGGCTTGCAATCCTCCTATCTTAGCCTCCCAAGTACTGGGATTACAGGCTTGCCACTGGACTCAGATTCAGTGATAGTATTATGTGTCAAATACTCATAATCTGCCAGCTACTATGTTTTATGTGCATGCCTTTTCTTTATTTATATTCTTTCTTTTTTTTTTTTTTTTTGCGGTATTGGGGATGGAACCCAGGGACATTATACTTTTGAGCTACACGCCCAGCCTATTTTATTAGTCCTTTTTAATTTTTTAAATTTTTTTGGGGGTACTGGGGTTCCTGGAAACCCTCCAAACACCTATTTTTTATATTTTTATTTGGAAACAGGGTCTCTTAAGCCAGCATGGCTGGCTTCTAAACTGCGCGATCCTCCTGTCTCCACTTCCCAAGCGTGGGGATTACAAGTGTGTGCCACCATGCCCTACCTTTTTAAAATTTTATATTTATTTATTTATTTATTTATTTATTTATTTATTTATTTATTTATTTTTGGTGGTACTGGGGTCCCTAGAAACCCTACTACCTCCGGGCTACACTCCCAGACCTATTTTATATTTTTATTTGGAAACAGGGTCTCTTAAGCCAGCACGGCTGGCTTCGAACCTGTGTGATCCTCCTGTCTCCGCCTCCCAAGTGTGGGGATTACAAGTGTACGCCACCACGCCTGGCCCTTTTTATATTTTTTATTTATTTATTTATTTATTTATTTATTTATTTATTTGCGGTTGTGGGGATGGAACCCAGGGTCATTCTACCTCCGAGCTACACCCCCTGCCTTATTTTTTTATTCTTTATTTTGAAACCGGGTCTCACTGAGTTGCAGAGGGCCTCACTAAGTAGCTGAGGCTGTCCGTGAACCGCGATCCTCCGGTCTCAGCCTCCTTAATGCTGGGATTACAAGCGTGCGCCACCATGCCTGGGATGCCTTTTCTTTTTTTTCCTTCCTTCTTTCCTTCCTTCTTTCCTTTCTTTCTTCCTTCCTTTTTGTAGTACTGGGTATGAAACCCAGGGACTCTACCTCCGGGCTACACTCCTAGACCTATTTGTTTATATATTTTATTTGGAAACAGGATCTCACTGAGTTGCTGAGAGCCTCATTACGTAGCTGAGGCTGGCTTTGAAACTGCCTGATCCTCCCGTCTCAGCCTCCCAAGTACTGGGATTACAAGCGTGCACCACCACGCCTGGCTTTTCTTCTTTTCTTTTTTCTTTTGGTACTGGAGATTGAACCCAGGGGCATTCTACCCCTACACTACACCCCTATCCCTATTTGTATATTTTTGGCGCTGGGGATTTAATGCAGGGGCAATTCTACTTTCAAGCAACAAACTCAGCCTGGTGTGTGTGTGTGTGTGTGTGTGTGTGTGTGTGTGTGTGTGTGTAGGGGGGGTGTGCTGTGTACTGGGGATTGAACCCAGAGACATTCGACCTCAGAACTACACCCCCAGCCCTATTTATTTGTTTCAAAACAGTCTCGCTTGGTTGCTGAGAGTCTGAGTCTCACTCATTTTCTGAGGCTGTTCTCAAACCTGTGACCCTCCTGTCTCAGCCTCCCGAGTACTAGGATTACATGTTGTGTGCCACCATATCTGGCTCCATTCTATTTTTTATTTTGAAACAGGCTTGCTGAGTTGCTGAGGCTGGCCTCAAACCTGGGATCGTTCTGTCTTAGCCTCCCAAGTACTGAGATTACAGGCATGTGCCTCCATGCCTGATGGAGTTTTTTAGCCTTTTTTTTTTTTTTAATTGGAATTGAACCCAGGGATTTTCAACCTCTGAGCCTTATTTTATTTTTTATTTTAAAACAGGGTTTTACTAAATTGCTGAGGCTGGCCTTGAACCTGTAATCCTGCTATTTCATTTACTCAGGTAGTGGGGTTACAAGAGTGTACCACCATGCCTTGCTGAATTTTTTATTTTTCTTTGTGGTACTGGGAATCAAACCCAGAGCCTCATGCATGCTAGGGAAGTGTTCTACTGCTGAGCCATACCCTCCTCCCTGATATATATTTCTTTTTTATTTATTTAGTTTTTTTATTGGTGCACTGTATTCATACATCATAATAGGATAAAAAAAAAAACTTTTGTAGACATACATGCACACATCACCCAGTTAGCCCCTACCCGATCCCCACCCCGTTCCCTCCCCATCCCTCCATCCCATGCTTGGCTTAGTGGCTGACATCTAGTATTATAGCAATTTATCCAAAATTAACAATGATAATCTCACAGAACACTTTCATTTGTCTGATACCAAGCTTTTGATGACTTAA
Organism: Muscardinus avellanarius; assembly: GCF_963383645.1. Taxonomy (NCBI): domain Eukaryota; kingdom Metazoa; phylum Chordata; class Mammalia; order Rodentia; family Gliridae; genus Muscardinus; species Muscardinus avellanarius. The sequence goes on along the minus strand of NC_137802.1, from coordinate 53,812,897 downwards.
AGATAACATTTCAATATTTCTTTTTGCTTTCTTTCTTACCAGAGAATATTTTTTCTTTTTCTTTTTTTTTTTAGGTGAAACTATCATACATTTATTTACTTATTTTTCAGAAAAAAAAATATCCTAATGTGGAATATGGACTCTAGATACCCAAAACGATCTCGAAAAAGAACAAAGCTAGAAGATGTATGTTTTCTGATTTCAAACCATATAAAGCTACAATAATTGAAACAGTGTAGTACAGTTATAAAGGCAGATATATAAACCATTGGAGTTAAATAAAAGCCTAGGGATACATTCTTCCATATATTGTCAAGTTATTTTTGACAAGGTTTCCACGAACATTTGGTGGAGGAAGTAATAATCTTAACTAAATATTGTTGAAAAATAATAATTACATGAAAAAGAATAAAATTGGATCCTTACCTAATGACCATATACAAATATTAACTCAAAATAGATAAAAGACTTAAATATAAATCTTAAGACTATAAACTTTTAGAAGAAAATCTGGGTCATTAAACCTCACAACATTGAAATCGGCAGTGATTTCTTGGATATGATTTCAATGGCACAGGCAACAGAAGGGTAAACAAACTCCCTAAAAATTAAAAAAATATCGTATATCTAAAGACAGTGTAAACAGAGTTAAAAGTTACTGATAAGCCAGGCGTGGTGGCGCACGCTTGTAATCCCAGCATTTGGGAGGCTGAGACCGCTTGTAATCCCAGCATTTGGGAGGCTGAGACCGGAGGATCGCAGTTCGCAGACAGCCTCAGCTACCTAATGAGGCCCTCTGCAACTCAGTGAGACCCGGTTTTAAAATAAAGAATAAAAAATAGGGCAGGGGGTGTCGCTCGTAGGTCGAATGCCCCTGGGTTCCATCCCCAGACCTGCAAAAAAAAAAAAAAAAAGTTACTGATAGAATGGGATAAAATATTTCCAAATGCTATATCTGAAGGTATATTAATATTCCAACTAGAAATCCTAAAAATTAGCAACAATAAAAGCAAACAATACAATTTAGAAATAGGTAAAAGACTAAAATAAATAATGAATCTCCAAAGATAACCAGTTGTCTGTTGGATGGAAAATCTTGTTTCTCTGGTTCTGGTGTGTGTTACCTATTTCTTCTTTGTAGTTAATCTCTTTGAGTATTTTCTCTAGCGCTGGTTTTGAAGACATAAATTCCTTCAGTTTCTGTTTGTCATGGGAGCTTCTTATTTCCCCATCTAATTTGATAGAAAGTTTTGCTGGGTAGGAAATTTTTGGCTGGAAGTTGTTTTCTTTCAGAGTTTGGAATATGTTACTCCAAGCCCTTCTGGCTCTCATGACTTGGTGTGGGAAGTCTGGAGTTCTAATTGGTTTGCCTCTGAAAGTCACTTGGCCCTTTGTTTTTGTTGCCTTTAAGATTCTCTGCTTGGCTTCCACATTGGTCATTTTGACAATTATGTGGCGTGGGGATCCTCTTCTCCAATCCTGTCTAAAGGGGGTTCTATAAGTTTCCTGGACCTGTGTATCGACCTCTTGCTCTATGTTTGGAAAATTTTCTGCTATTACTTCCTTGAAGAGATTGTTGATCCCTTTGCTTTCACCTTCTTTTCCCTCTTCTATTCCAATTATTCTTAGGTTAGCTCTCTTAAAATGGGCCCATATTTCTTCAATGTCAGATTCCTGCTGTTGGATTTTTTTTTCTAATTTAGAAACTATGCATTCATTTTTGAAATGATCATCTTCGAAGAGCAAGATTCTATTCTTCATGTGGTCTAATCAGTTGTTTGTACTTTGAATTGAGGACTTTACTTCATTAATTGCATCCTTTATCTCTTTTTGGCTCTCTCTGAATTCTTTTTGAAACACCTCTATTATTTCTACAGTTATTTTCCTGATTTGATCTTCTAGAAATCTCTGCATTTCTGTTTTATCGGGTTCTGAAGTTGTGTGGTTGTGGGCATTCATTGCTCCATTGTTATTCCTCTTTCCCATGATTTCGGAAGTTTGTGCCTTCTCTGGGTTCTTCCCTTGGGTCACTAAGACTTCACTTAAGGTGCTCTGGATCTCGAGTCTGTGGTATCTCAGTCCCCACTACTCCTTTACTAGGTTGTATCGCAGAGTCTCAGACCCAGGGAGCCAATCGAGGCTGCTTTAGACTATTGGGGGGGGGCCAGGTTGGGCATTCTCCTATGGTGTGATATCTTTGCCACCGCCCCTCCCCCACTGGGTAAAGTCCCTGGGAGTGCAGTACTGGGATTTCTCCTCTGGGGCCACAATTTGACTCACTGTTGTTGAGTGCGCCGATAGAGCTGTAGTGGACTCGGTGAATTCGCTGCTGCTGCTGCTGCCGGTGGCAATATGGTGCCGCTGCCACACCCTCGGCCATGAGGCTGGCGTATTTCTTCTCTGGTTTTGCGCACCGCTCTGAGTCTCTGCAGGGTGTGCTGAGCCCAGCCACTGGGAGCTTTACATGCTCCCTGCGCCGAAAAATCTGCCGAATCCCGCCTGGCTGTTCCACAGCGGCTCACCTCGGCTCGCTGTCTGCCGCTCCTCTCTGGAGCCTGGTGGGCTGTTGAGTGCGTTCGTCTGGAGCCATCTGGTGAACTCGCCGCCGCTGGCAGTAAGGCGCTGCTGCCGCGTCCTTGGGCGTGAGGCCGGCGTATCTCCTCTGTGGCTCTGAGCTCCGTTCTGAGTCCCCCTCTTCTTTGGGGCCTGGTGCTGCAAGGAAAGATGGCGCCCGCCGCTCCACGCCACCGATATATATATTTCTTATTGAAGTTCATGGCTTCTGTTTCATTTAATGAAGCTGGAAGGTTGCATCCATGAGCAGAGGCATTTGACATCTCTCTCTGTTCTTTTGGGTCTAGTAGTCCTGCCTAGTAGTCTCCTGGGCCCCAGGCTTCGCCGCCAGGGCCAAGTGGGGTTCGGGAGGAGACCCACTGACTCTTCCTGTTTTTTGCGCCCACAGTGGAGGTGAAGCCGGTGCTGCCAGGAGCCATGCCCAGCTCCCTGGGGGGTGGCGGCGGAGGCAGCCCCAGCCCTGTGGAGCTGCGGGCGGCTCTGGCCGGGCCTGTGGACCCGGCCTTGCGGGAGCAGCAACTGCAGCAGGAGCTCCTGGCGCTCAAGCAGCAGCAGCAGCTGCAGAAGCAGCTCCTGTTCGCCGAGTTCCAGAAACAGCATGACCACCTGACACGGCAGCATGAGGTCCAGCTGCAGAAGCACCTCAAGGTGAGCGAGGGGGACCTGGGTGCCCAGAGCTGTGACGGTACTGCCGGGAGGGGGGGGGCTCACAGCGCCACCACCACCCCCTGCACCCCTGCAGCAGCAGCAGGAGATGCTGGCAGCCAAGAGGCAGCAGGAGCTGGAGCGGCAGCGGCAGCGGGAGCGGGAGCAGCAAGAGGAGCTGGAGAAGCAGCGGCTGGAGCAGCAGCTGCTCATCCTGCGCAACAAGGAGAAGAGCAAAGAGAGTAAGTCCCTGCCGGGTGGGCAGCAGCCCTCAGCTCCCCGGATTCCTGTCCTGCTTGGCCCCACCCTGGTCCCCACATCCAGGTCAGCCTTGCCCTATCCTGCAGGCGCTATCGCCAGCACCGAGGTGAAGCTGAGGCTCCAGGAATTCCTCTTGTCGAAGTCAAAGGAGCCTACGCCAGGCGGCCTCAACCATTCCCTCCCACAGCATCCCAAATGCTGGTGAGCCTGGGAGGGGGGCGCACAGGGGCCCTGCTCGGGGCTGCCTGGCCTCAGGCTAGCAGGAGCTTCTGCCTTGTGACCACCTTCCACCCCTGGCTCCACTCCTCACTCCCCTCCCAGCAGCCAGTACCTGTCCCTGCGCATGTGCAATGAAATGTTGTGACCCTAGATTCCTGGGCGGCGGGTCCAGTGGCTGGGCTCTAACCTACATCTGCTTCCACCCCCATCCTCAGGGGAGCCCATCATGCTTCTTTGGACCAGAGTTCCCCTCCCCAGAGCGGCCCCCCTGGGACACCTCCTTCCTATAAACTGCCTCTGCTTGGGCCCTATGACAGCCGTGATGACTTTCCCCTCCGAAAAACAGGTGTGTGAGGACCCCGGCCCAGCCTCCAGGGATGTGGCTTCCTGGATAGAATGGAATGAGCAGGGGGTGGAGCTGCAGCTGGGAGTCAGGCCTGACCATGGTCGGTCGGGTGGTGGGTGGATGGACTGGCAGGTGTGTACAGATAAATCTGAGCCTGGCCACCTTCTCTCCAGCTTCTGAGCCCAACTTGAAAGTGCGATCGAGACTAAAACAGAAGGTGGCGGAGAGGAGAAGCAGTCCCCTCCTGCGTCGCAAGGATGGGACAGTTATTAGCACCTTTAAGAAGCGAGCGGTTGAGATCACAGGCGCTGGGCCTGGGGGTAAGGGCTCCTCTCACATGCCTGTGCCGAGGTCTGGGAGTGGGGGTGGCTTGGAGCAGGCCCAGGTGACAGCCGCTTCTCCTGTAGTGTCGTCTGTGTGTAACAGTGCGCCCGGCTCCGGCCCCAGCTCTCCCAACAGCTCCCACGGCACCATCGCTGAGAACGGCTTTACTGGCTCAGTCCCCAACATCCCCACTGAGGTACAAGCCTGGCGGGCCCGGGGTAGGGGGTTAAGGGGAAGACTCTGCTGCTTTCTTTCCCTTGGAAGGAAGAGTTTTGCTCCTGCTGGTCTGACTGAGAGTGCCCTGCAGGGACCTCTCTGCCTGGATGGAGGGTCCTTGCCTGGATGTGGGATTTAACCTACGGGCCCATGAAGGGTTCTGATCTCCCAGTCACCCCAGCTGGAGCTCAGGGTGGGGAGAGCGGGGCACTATTCAGAGTCCTTGGCTCCACCCCAGGCTCTATTTTTGCTGTCCCCCTCACCTGCTCTTATGCCCGTCTCTCTGCCTGCTCCCCAGATGCTTCCCCAGCACCGGGCCCTCCCTCTGGACAGCTCCCCCAACCAGTTCAACCTCTACCCGTCTCCCTCTCTGCCCAACATCTCCCTAGGGCTGCAGGCCACCGTCACCGTCACCAACTCGCACCTCACCGTAAGTGCAGGGCGCACACCCCGTCCTCCCTCCTGTGTTGAGGTTATTGTCCCTGCGTGTTCCAGCTGGCGCTTTCGCCTTCCCAAGGCCCCGAGGGAGAGCAGATGCTCCTGCCCAGAGCAAGGGGGTGGGCGGAGGGTGGATGAGGGACTCTGCCCCGAGTCCCTGCCTTATCTCCTGTCTGCCTCCCGCCCCTTGCCAGGCCTCTCCGAAGCTGTCAACGCAGCAGGAGGCCGAGAGGCAGGCCCTCCAGTCCCTGCGGCAGGGTAGCACGCTGACTGGCAAGTTCATGAGCACATCCTCTATCCCTGGCTGCCTACTGGGTGTGGCGCTGGAGGGCGACACCAGCCCGCACGGGCACGCCTCCCTGCTGCAGCATGTGCTGCTGCTGGAGCAGGCCCGGCAGCAGAGCACCCTTATTGCTGGTGAGTGGGCAGGCGGCTGTGCCAGGGAGAGGGCACGCAGCCCCGCTGGGGGATCAAGGCAGAACCAGTCATCAGGGAGAAGCAGCCAGGGGATACTCTCCATCCCTGCTGCAGCCCTTATCAGATCGCTGGTTTCTTCCACATTCTGGAAACATCAAGTACCTGAAGAATCTGCTGCTATTGTGAAGTTCATGTTCCAGAGCAGCACTGTCCAGTGGCAACATCAAAATAAAAATAAGCCACGCATGGTGGTACACACCTATAATTTCAGTACTTGGGAGGCTGAGACAGGAGGATTGCAGGTTTGAGGACAGCCTCAGCAAGTAGTGAGACTTATCAACCTAGTGAGACCCTGTTTCAAAATAAATAAAATAGGGCTTGGCGTAGCTCGAAGGTAGAATGCCTCTGAGTTCAATCCCCAGTACCACACACAGACACAACTAAGTAAATAAAACAAAAATAAGCTGGGTGTGGTGGCACACACTTGTAATCCCAGTATTTGGGAGGCTGAGACAGGAGGATCACAGATTGAAGCCAGCCTCTCCAATGTAGCAAGGCCCCTTCACAACTTCGTGAGACTCTGTTTCCAAATAAGAAATAAAGTTGGTTATTTTTGAAACAGGGTTTCTCTAAATTGCTGCAGGGGGGGGGGGCTCACTTACTAGCTGAGGCTAGCCACAAACCTGTGACTTCCTGTCTCAGACTCCTGAGTCCTGGGATTACAAATGTGTGCTACTAGGCCTGGCTTTTTTTTTTTTTTTAATTGTACTACAGATTGAATTTAGGGATATTCTACCTCTGAGCAATACCCCCAGTCCTTTTTATTTTATTTTGAAATAAATATTTATTTTGAAATAAAAAGGGCTAGAGATGTAGCTCAAAGGTAGAATGCCTCTGGGTTCAGTCCCCACTGTCACACACAAAAATGAAGGAAAGAAACAGGGACTACATAGGTTGCTGAGTCTTACTCCATTGCTGAGGCTGTCCTCAAACCTGCAAACCTCCTGTCTCAGTTTTCCAAATACTAGAATTAAGCATAGAATTAATTTCATAATGTATATTTAATATATCTATAATATTACTTTTTTTGGTGGTGCTGGGGATTGAACCCAGGGGCATTCTACCTTTGAACTATACCCACAGCCTGACTTTTTATTCTTTTTGTGTGTGTACGTGTGGTACTGAGGTTCCTGGAAACCCTTCTACCTCCGGGCTACACTCCCAGACCTACTTTTTTAATATTTTTATTTGGAAACAGGGTCTCAAGCCAGCAAGGCTGGCTTCAAACCAGCGCGATCCTCCTGTCTCCACCTCCCAAGCACGAGGATTACAAGCGTGTGCCACCACGCCCGGCCTTATTCTTTATTTTTTAAACAGGATCTGATTGAGTTGTAGAGAGGTTCACTAAGTAGCTGAGGCCGTCCAGAACTGTGATCCTCTTGTCTCAGCCTCACAAATTCTGGGATTACAAGCGAGTGCCACCATGCCTAGTTATCCCTGGGCATTCTAACTCAGAGCTATACCCCAAACTCTATTTTTCATTTTGATTGTAAAATAGGACCTAAGTTGATAAGTCTCACTACTTGCTGAGACTGTCCTCGAACCTGTGATCCTCTTGTCTCAGCCTCCTAAGTATTCAGATTATAGGCGTGTGCTACCACGCCTGGCATATTACCATTTTAACATTTAGTAAAAGCCAGGCGTGTTGGCACACGCTTGTAATCCCAGCATTCAGGAGGCTAAGACAGGTGGATCATGGTTCGTGGACAGCCTCAGGTACTTAAGTGAGGCCCTCTGCAACTCAATCAGATCCTGTTTAAAAAATAAAGAATAAAAAATAGGGCAGGGAGTATAGCTCAGAGGTTGAATGCATCCCCAGATCCGGAAAAAAAAATATCACTTAGTAAAGATTGAGTTATCACTGAAGAATTTTACTTCTTGTCTCATACTAAGTCTTTGGAATCCAGTGTATATTTCACACTTATGGCATGTGTCAATCTAGACCATGTTTCAGGGGCGCATATGGCTATGGCCAGCGAGCCCTTAAGTACCTACCAGTAGCGGTCTGCTGGGAAGATCCATGATCCTGGCCACAGGGCTTTGCAGCCTACTTATATCCATGGAGGGTGGTGTTCAGAGAGGCTTATTGCAACTGGAGAGGACTAGTCACTGTTCGTGCACATAGAGGGCTTAGTGCACACATAGATGACATGTGCACTAAGTTAAGCAAATGGAAGGGAGAGAATGTTGAATTCAGGAAGGCTTGCTGGAAGCTGTGAGACTGTTCATTTGTGGGGAGGAAGAAGAATGGGGCTCAGGTTTGGGGACAGGATGCCTCAGGCCCATCAGAGGTTTTTCTGAGTACGTAGGAGGTTTTTCTGAGTACGTAGGAGGTGGTGTCCTAGAAGGGGAACACTGGATGGGATGAATGTGGGCCTCATGCCCTGCCAATGGCACATCCTCCCCTCCCTGTCTCCGTAGTGCCGCTCCATGGTCAGTCCCCATTGGTGACGGGTGAACGCGTGGCCACTAGCATGCGGACAGTGGGCAAGCTCCCACGCCACCGGCCCCTGAGCCGCACACAGTCCTCGCCGCTGCCACAGAGTCCCCAGGCCCTGCAGCAGCTGGTCATGCAACAGCAGCACCAGCAGTTCCTGGAGAAGCAGAAGCAGCAGCAGCTGCAGCTGGGCAAGGTGTGTCCGGAGAGCAGATGTCCTGGGGCGGTGCCCAGGAGAAATCCAGACCAACAGGGAGGGACGGGGACCGAGCCCGGGGCTGCGGCTGGGCCTGGGAAGGGTGTCTGCTCAGAGGAGCCACCTTGCGTTTTCCTAATTCACGCAGAAACTCTGGGAGCTGCCTGGGAGAAGGGAGGGAAGGATGGACCATTCTGGGGTACAGGCTGCACAGCTGCCACCCCACTGACGTGCCCCTGCTTTCCACTCCCAGATCCTCACCAAGACAGGGGAGCTGCCAAGGCAGCCCACCACCCACCCTGAGGAGACAGAGGAGGAGCTGACGGAGCAGCAGGAGGCCTTGTTGGGGGAGGGAGCCCTGTCCATGCCCCGGGAAGGCTCCACGGAGAGTGAGAGCACACAGGAGGACCTAGAGGAGGAGGGAGAGGAGGAGGAGGCCGAGGAAGAAGAGGAGGATTGTATCCAAGTCAAGGACGAGGAGGGGGACAGTGGCCCCGAGGAGGGCCCCGACTTGGAGGAGTCCAGTGCTGGTTATAAAAAGGTGCCTCCCCCGGGCCTGGCCCCAGCCCTTGGTCCCACCCCTCTGCCCACCCTCCCTGGCCCTCTCCCCACCGTGCGCTGCTGGGCTGGCTGTGCAGGAGCAGCCTTGGAAGAGAGCGGAGGGGAGGAGAGAGGCCGGGAGTGAGTGGAAGGGAGGGGCCGCTCGTGTGGTCCCCAAGCTGTGCCTCTGCTCGTCTGCCAGCCCCCCCATCTGTGCCTGCCCCCGCCTCTCTGCTTGTGTGTGTGCGCGCGCGCACGCACGTGGCCTGTGTGTATCTGCGTTAGTGCCTGCGTCGGCCGCCTGTGCGTCGGTCTCTGCGTGCATGTGCGAGTGTGTACACACACGCCCCCGCTGTTACTACAGTCTCTGCAAGCGCCTTGCGCTCTGCTCACTCCATTCATTTCCTTGCGGACACAGCTGAGCCCTCCGGGCCTGACTCATCCCGCCCGCGCCGCCCCCGTCCTCTTACCTCAATGCTACTCTCTGGTGTGACTCATCTCATCCCCCCATCCCTCCCATCTCCTCAGAGATGGCGAGGCTGAAGTGTCTCCTGTCCCTGGAGGGAGCAGTGGGAGGAGGTGGAGGAGCTGGGCAGGAGGAGGGCTGGACTAGGGCCCCGGAGGTTGCTTGCCCTCACTCCTACCCGGACTGAGCCTCACCGGGCTCTTTTCTACTCCTCCCCAGCTCTTCCCGGATGCCCAGCAGCTGCAGCCACTACAGGTGTACCAGGCACCCCTCAGCCTGGCCACTGTGCCCCACCAGGCCCTGGGCCGCACCCAGTCCTCCCCAGCCGCCCCTGGGGGCATGAAGAGCCCCCCAGACCAGCCCACCAAGCACCTCTTCACCACAGGTGGGCCAGGGGGCCTGTACGTGGTATCTTGGGCCCCTCAGACATCCTGCAGGAAGGGAAAGTGGCCCTTCATCTCTCCTGTGCCCCACAGCTATTCAGAGCAGTATGAAGAGCCAGTGTCAAGTGACCTACCTGCCGGGCAGCACTGTTTTCTGCCCACCCCCACAGGCACCTGATTTCACACCGTTGCCCCGCCAGCTCTGAAGCCCTGGGTGCCGAGCACCACTGTCTACGGGGCTTTGCCTTCCTAGCTTCCTCTCCTCCCTGGAAGGTGGAGATTGAGGCCTTACGGGGTTCTGAAGCTTCCACATGCCGGGCTGAAGGGGCACAGGCTTGCCCAAGGATGTGCCCAGGGGTGAGGGTAGTGGAAGGGCACCATGAACAAAGACCAGAAATGGTGGCAGGGGGTCAAAACAGGGCAGCCTCCTTGGGCTCCAGGCACTGGAGGCTTCTGGCTGGTGGCACCAAGACAGACACCTCTAGAGGAGAGCAAAGGGGCACACTGGTGCATGCCTGTCAACCTAGTGGCTGGGAGGCTGAGGATTGCAAGTTTGAGGCCAGCCTCAGCAATTTAGGAAGATATTGTTTAAAAAAAAAAAAAGCCAGGTGTGATGGTGCATGTTTGTAATCCCAGCATTTGAGAGGCTGAGACAGGAGGGTCACAGTTTGCAGACAGCCTCAGCTATTTAGTGAGGCAGGCCCTTTGCAACTCAGTGAGACCCTCTTTCAAAGTAAAGAATAAAAAACAGGCTCAGAGGTAGAATCCCCCTGGGTTCCATCCCCAGTACTGCAAAAAATAAATAAGTAAATTAATTAATTAATTTAAAAAAGAGCCAGGTGTGGTGGTGCATGTTTCTGATCCTGTTATTTGGGAGGCTGAGACAGGAGGATCACTGGTTCCAGGAGACTCAAGTAGTGAGACTCTCACCAACTTAATGAAACCCTGTATCTAAATAAAAATAGGGCTGGGGGGGGCTGTAGCTCAGAGGTAGAGTGCCCCAGTCACACATGAGGAGGAGAGAAGAAGCAGGTGTGTAGAAGGGTGGCCAGGATGGCGGGGGGCAGGTGTGTGGGTGGGGAGCTGGGCTGAGGGTCTTGCCCAGAGCGTGCTGGCTGACAGGAGGGTCTGTGCCCAGGCGTGGTCTACGACACGTTCATGCTGAAGCACCAGTGCATGTGTGGAGACACACACGTGCACCCCGAGCACGCCGGCCGCATCCAGAGCATCTGGTCCCGGCTGCAGGAGACCGGCCTGCTTAGCAAGTGTGAGGTGAGGAGCCCCTTCTCCAACTCCAGCTCTAGGCAGCCAGAGCTCTTCTCTCCCCTTCTAGTGAGGTCACTCCTTCGCCCCGGCCCTCAGGCCAGGCTCCCAGCCACCCCCTAGGTCCAGCCCTGTGTCCTGTTCCCCACATGGTCCTGAGCCAAATAGGGGGAGAGCCCTTAAAGTGGGGTTCTCAGGAACCAGGGCCTAATTCCTTAAAACCCTTTGGGTTTCCTAAGGCCAGAAGGTGGCTGTGTGGGTGCCGGGCTGTGGGAGAGGGAGGCCGCGGGCATCGGAGGGCTGCTGACCTCTCACTGGCGCCTGCCCTCCCCTGGCAGCGGATCCGGGGTCGCAAAGCCACGCTGGAGGAGATCCAGACGGTGCACTCCGAATATCACACCCTGCTCTACGGGACCAGCCCCCTCAACCGGCAGAAGCTGGACAGCAAGAAGCTGCTTGGTGAGCCCACAGGGGGCAGCCCGGGGGTCTGCTGTCTCACAGGAATGAGGACTGTCAGGAAGACTACCTGTCCAGGCTAGGCATGGGGTCGTGATGGGCCCAGGCTATCCCCTGGACACAGGGGCACACTTGCCCAGGCACACACCTCCAGAGGGTGCCATTGACACCGCATGCTGGAGGGCCCAGGCAGGGCGGAAGGTGATCTCTGTTGGGGTGGTGGTTGCTTTGCTCTTCTCGGCCGGCAATACCTCTGCCTTCTGTCCCCAACATCCTACCGACATCTTACCAAACAGTTCCCTGAGTTTGGGAAACAGTTTCTAACTGGTGTGGACTGCAGAGGCCTGGCCTCCGCTGGAGTCTGAGCCTTCCTTTTCTGTGGCTGAGCTCACTGCCCTCTGCAGAGCCTGACCGTAGCCCTGGCAGTTGAAGCAACTTGCAGAGTAGCTCTGTCCCTCCTTCCCGCAGGCCCCATCAGCCAGAAGATGTACGCCATGCTGCCTTGTGGGGGCATCGGGGTGAGTAGGGTGCATACCGGCTGATTTTGTGGGCGGTGGTTCTCCTTCAGTCCCTCCCTTCCTGCCCGCCGTGACCAGTGCCCTCTGTCTAGGTGTCCATCCCTTCTTGCCTCCCCTTAGCAGGGGGCATGCTAAAGCCTGCTTCCCTGCCCCTGCAGGTGGACAGTGACACTGTATGGAACGAGATGCACTCCTCCAGTGCTGTGCGCATGGCGGTGGGCTGCCTGTTAGAGCTGGCCTTCAAGGTAGCTGCAGGAGAGCTCAAGGTGAGCTTGTCCTGAATCCCCAGGAGCAAGGGCAGCCTTGGCTAACCCCATAGGGAGGCATTGTCCTTTGCAGCTTGAACTGGAGAGGGTGCCAGGTGGGGAAAGGTGCCAGCTCCTGAGGTGGGGTTAAGGGGCCCGAGGGACTGACAGGCACTAATGCCAGGTGCTCTCATGGGTGTCTCAAAGCAGAAGCTACCTGCCCTTAGTGATTGGCAGTCCTATTGGTGCATTGAATTCATCCGCAATTTTCTGATCTGTGCTCCCTTCCCTGCCTGGCTTACGCTTCTCTTTTTCTGTGTCCATCCTGCCACCTTGCTTTCTTGCCTCTCGTCTCTGTCCCTTTGCTTGCACCTCTTCAGAATGGATTTGCCATCATCCGGCCCCCAGGACACCATGCCGAGGAGTCCACAGCCATGTGAGTGCTGCCCCGTCCCTCCCTGGGCCCGCCCAGCCCTTCCTGTCATTTGCTCTGAAGCAGCCTGGCTTCCCTCCTAAGCTGACCTCCCCACCCCTTTCTCCCCCACCCCCCTCAGGGGCTTCTGCTTCTTCAACTCCGTAGCCATCACAGCTAAACTCCTGCAGCAGAAGTTGAACGTGGGCAAGGTCCTCATCGTGGACTGGGTAGGTGGTGGGCTGCAGCGCTCGGCCAGGGTGGTCAGAGCTGGGCTATGGTGGTCTTCCAGAAGCTCCCCTCCCCCCAGGCAGCCCACTCTGCCTCAGGCTGGCACCGGAGCTGGCTCCCTGGTCTCACATCCCGATGACGGTGACAAACCTTACATCCCCTTTTCTGGATCAGTAGCCCAGTCCTCAGGTTCCACTAGGACTCCCTTCTCTCCGCTTTGGCTTTCCCCAGCAGCCTTGAGCACCTGAGGGATTTCCTACCCCGAACAGGTGTGCCCCCACCACTGCGAGAAGCCACTTTTCTCCCCAGTCGTGATCGGGGGCTGTGTGTCAAGAACCCAACCAGCACTTGACACGCGGTGCTGTTCACATCCACTTCCAGTAGTAAGAACTAGGATGAAGGCACTGTTGGGTGGCCTGGTCGCTTAGCCAGGGATGCCACACTCCTGCTCTGCTGCCATCGGTGTCCTCAGACCTTGCCCCAGCAGCAGAGGGAAAGGTGTATATCACACCCTGAGCCCCAGGAGGTCGCCAGGGCAAAACTTTCAGAACCAAATTTTGGCTTAAAAATTCATTTGAGCAGGGTGTAGTGGCGCATGCCTGTAATCCCAGCATTTGGGAGGATGAGACGGGATCCAGGTTCACGGACAGCCTCAGCTACTTAGTGAAACTTGCCACAATTTAGGGAGACCCTGTTTCAAAATGAAGAATAAAAACATCGGGCTGGGGGTGTAGCTGAGAGGTAGAATGTCCCAGGGTTCAATCCCCAGCACAACACACACACAAAAAAAATTCATTTGAGCAGGATGTAGTGGTACACACTTGTAATCCCAGTATTTGGGAGACTGAGACAAGGCTCTCAGGTTCAAAGAGCCTCAGCAGCTTAGGCTCTTAATAACTTAGTGAGACCCTGTTTGCAAATACAAAAATAAAATAGGCCTGAGGGTATAGCTAGGAGGTAGAAGGCTCTACGTTTCTCCCCTGATACCCTGCCAGAATTTCATTTAAATGCTAAATCCTTCTTCAGAATCGATCTGCTTGTTTTAAATTCCTTAGTGGGAGCCTGGCATGGTGGCGCATGCTTGTAATCCCTGCACTTGGGAGGCTGGCTGAGACAGGAGGATTGCATGGGTTTGAAGCCAGCCTCAGCTACTTAGTGAGGCTCTCAGCAACTTAGTGAGACCCTTTTTCCAAATAAAATATAAAATAGGTCTAGTAGTATGCCTGGAGGTAGAAAGTGCCTGGGTTCTATCCCCAGTACCACCAAAAAAAAAAAAAAAAAAAAAAGAAAAAGAAAAAGAAAAGAAAACATCAGATACTAAATTCCTTAGTGGGCCTGGCATTGGTGGTGCACGCTTGTAATCCCTGCACTTGGGAGGCTGAGACAGGAGGATCATGCAAGTTCGAAGCCAGCCTCAGCTACTTAGTGAAGCTTTTAACAACTTAGTGAGACCCTGTTTCCAAAGAAAATATAAAATAGATATGGGAGTGTATACCGGAGGTAGAAGGCCCCTGGGTTTCACCCCCAGTACCACTAAAAAATAAATAAATAAATTCATTAGTGGACCTAATGTTTCATTCTAACACTGTTCATCGGAACATAGGTCCTGCAGAGAGTTAGACCAGGTTTATCCCATGGCTTTGTACAGCCCCTCTGTGCCACCACATTTTATCTATTTTTTGTGTGTGTGTGTGTGGTACTGGGGGTGGAAAACAGGGGCTTTCTGCCTCCAGGCTATTACTCTCAGACCTATTTTTATATTTTATTTGGAAACAGGGTCTCACTAAGTAGCTTAGAGCCTCACTAAGTAGCTGAGGTTGTCTTCGAACCTGTGTGATCCTCCTGTCTCAGCCTCCCAAGCGTTGGGAAGGCAGGGATTACAAGTATGCGCCACCAAGCCCGGCTATTTACTTATTTATTTTTTTGGTGGTACTGAGGATGGAACCCTTCTATCTCCGGGCTACTCCCAGACCTATTTTATATTTTATTTGGAAACAGGGTCTCTTAAGCCAGCAAGGCTGGCTTCGAACCTGTGCCATCCTCCTGTCTCTGCCTCCTAAGCGTGGGGGTTACAAGCGTGCGCCACCACGCTCAGCATGGCGCCACATTTTAGAGGTGCAGACCTCCATTAGAGAAGCAGGGGTCAGGCCATCCTGTGTGAGCAGAGTGCAGAGGCCCTGGAGCCACATATGGAATTTTGACCTTGGAGGAAAAGCTTGGGCCATTTTCCTGATGTTTCTGCCTCTCCCTGGCAGGACATTCACCACGGCAATGGCACCCAGCAGGCGTTCTACAGTGACCCCTCTGTGCTCTACATCTCCCTACATCGCTATGACAACGGGAACTTCTTTCCGGGCTCCGGGGCTCCTGAAGAGGTACAGCCCCTGGGCCTTCAGGCAGACCCCTCCGGGAGGTGGCAGGCTAGGCCCCAGCAGGAGGCCACAGAAGCCCTCGTTGGTGCTGGTCCCTGGGGCATCTGCGGGGCTCCTAGTGGGAGGACCTCACAGGTCTGACTGCCCCTCGGGTAGAACAGAGGTCAGTGGGGTAAGGCCCTGAGTGCAGTGGGGTGAGGGTGGGGCGATGTCTGGAGTCCCCAGATAGTGAGACTAAGCCCCTCTCCATCCCTGGGTCAGGTTGGTGGAGGGCCAGGCGTGGGGTACAACGTGAACGTGGCATGGACAGGAGGCGTGGACCCCCCAATTGGAGACGTGGAGTACCTGACAGCCTTCAGGTAGGGCCTGAGGAGGGCTAGGAGGGTGTGGGAGCCCCTGGCCCTGCGGGGGGAGGGGCAGCAGGTACTCAGCTCCGTGCAGGTGGAGGGGCATGGTCTCCGAGGGCGAGGCCTGGCCTGGCCATCTGCCAGGGTCAGCTTGGGCCATCCCTTTGCAGGACAGTGGTGATGCCCATTGCCCACGAGTTCTCACCTGACGTGGTCCTAGTCTCCGCTGGGTTTGATGCTGTTGAAGGACATCTGTCTCCACTGGGTGGCTATTCTGTCACCGCCAGATGTGAGCCTACTGGGGTTTCGAGGGGGCTGTAGAACAGTGAGGCTGGAGCCCATGGGGACGTGAGCAGGGACCAGACCGATTTTGCAGGGGAAGAGGAAAGCCAGGTCTGAGTGTCAGAATCGCCCTGCCGGCCCCTCCGCACCTGCCCTGCCCACCCCGGCCTCAGGGCCAGCAGGTGGAGTAGGGCAGCAGTGCTGACATGGAGCCTGCCAACCCCTGACGTTCCAGTGGTGTTCCTCATGCCATAGCATGGACTGGGACTTCTTTGCCTGTCTTGTTTTGCCTCTGAGGGAGCATTTAGTCCACTGCTGTTATATTTTATGTGTGTGGGGTTACATCTGCCATCTTATTTTGTGCTTTGCCCCACTTCTTCCTCTCTCCTTTCTTACTGTGTCTTGACTTGATTCTCTTTACCATTTCCCCCTCTTCCCTCCTCCCATGTCTAAAGGTTTTGGCCACTTGACCAGGCAGCTGATGACGCTGGCCGGGGGCCGGGTGGTGCTGGCCCTCGAGGGAGGCCACGACTTGACCGCCATCTGTGATGCCTCTGAGGCTTGTGTCTCGGCTCTGCTCAGTGTGGAGGTGAGGGGAGGGGGCCAGGGAGGTGGGACAGCGGGCTGGGGCCAAGAGGTCAGCAAGGGTGGCTACTTCTCTGGACCGAGCAGCACCTAGGGCTCCTGGGTAGGTTTCCCTGGGTCCTAAGACTAGTTGGCCAAGCTGAGCAATGGTGGCGCACACCTGTAATCCCAGTACTCAGGGAGGCAGACACAGGAGGATTGCAGGTTCGTGGCCAATCTCAGCAACCTAGCAAGACCTTGTTTAGGAAAAATAGGACTGGGGCTATATAGCTCAGAGGTAGAATACCCCTGGGTCCAATCCCCAGTACCACAAAAAATTAAAAAAAGAAAAAAGAATAGTTTGAGCCAGGCATAGTGACACAATCTTGTAATCCCAGCATTCAGGAGGCTGAGACTGGAGGATCGCGGTTCGCAGACAGCCTCAGCTACTTAGTAAGGCCCTCTGCCACTTAATGAGACCTGTTTCAAAATAAAGAATAAAAAATAGGGCTGGGAGGATAGCTCAGAGGTAGAATGCCCCTGGGTTCCACCCCCAAGTACCACACACATACAAAAAAGAATAGTTTGCCAGGAGGCTGAGTATGCTGGCCCCATCATGAAGGATGTCTGGGGCTGCATGGGGGCAGTTCAGAGGAGCAGGATCGCCACTGTACTGCCCGCCCCAAGCCTTCTCTTCTTTCTCCTGCCAGCTGCCACCCTTGGACGAGGCAGTCTTGCAGCAAAAGCCCAACATCAACGCAGTAACCACACTAGAGAAAGTCATCGAGATCCAGAGTGCGTGGGGAAAGGCAGAGGGGCTCAGACTTGGGCCTGTGTGGGAGGGCTGGGCTTCCGTACATCTGGTGTACCTGGGGGTCGAGCTTGTGGGAGGGCCGGGGCTTCGGTGTACATCAGGGATTGTCTGTCCTCCTTACCCCCTTCTCATCCTTTTTCCGCAGGCAAACACTGGAGCTGTGTGCAGAGGTTTGCTGCTGGTCTAGGCCGTTCCCTGCGGGAGGCCCAGGCAGGTGAGACGGAGGAGGCCGAGACTGTGAGCGCCATGGCCTTGCTGTCCGTGGGGGCCGAGCAGGCCCAGGCTGCTGCCCGGGAGCACAGCCCCAGGTAAGCTCTCTGCCCCTGCCTTCCTGTCCTGGTCCAAGGTGGTATCTCCCACTCAATGCCCTCCCTGTGCTGTCCCTACAGGCTGGCAGAGGAGCCCATGGAGCAAGAGCCTGCCCTGTGACACCCTGGCCCCCATCCCTCTGGGCTTCATCATTGTGATTTTGTTTATTTTTTCTATTAAAAACAAAAAGTCACACATTCAACAACGTGTGCCGTGTGCGTCTCTCAGCTCTGTCCCTCCTTCTCTAAGCCGCCTCAGTCCCCACGGTCAACATCTCAGCTCTAGAAATTTGCCTCCTCTGTAGAGGGTGGGTGCGGTCCCACTGCTCCCCATGTTGCGTCCCACACCACTTCCTTGCATTCTGACCTTTTCTCCCTTGGAGCCTGGGCCACTCAAGATGAGCACAGGGGCTTCTGGTTCTGGGGGCCCCCACCAAGTGAGAGGGAACAGTGAGTTGGTGCCTTGGCTTCAGCTGACTTGGGGGAAAAGCCTTAACTCCACACCTCCTCTCTCCAGCTCAGGAGGATGCAGTGTGGGGGGAGGTGGGCCTCCCCACCTTGTCCCCACCATCTCTGCAGACCTCTCCTCCGTGGCCTCAGCATCCCCACCGCTGGTGCAGCGGGTCAGGCATCTTGCCTCAAGCGCCTCAGGGCCCAGGGGGTGCAGGGGACAGGGCTGGGCTCCAGGGCTCTGAGGCCAGGGCAGCAGAGCCTGCACCTCACTCTTGGCCTTGCGCCCGGGGAGGAGGGAAAGGCGTCCCTGCTTAGGGCTCAAGGCTGAGCCCTTGCTGATTGTTCCCTACCAGATTTCCCCAGCCATGAGTGCTGCAAGTAGAAGGGTCAGAGCTCACCTCCTTCCCACGGGACCTTTGCTTTGAAGCTGGGGAGGGTGAGAGAAAAGGTTCCAGAAGGGGCAGGGCCATGACCCAGGAGCCTGCCCTCAGCTGCAGCTTTTTCTCCTGAGCACCCTTTGTTGACCACTAGCTCTAGGGCGCCAAGGGCAGCAGGGGCTGGG
This sequence comes from Muscardinus avellanarius, assembly GCF_963383645.1. Classification (NCBI taxonomy): domain Eukaryota; kingdom Metazoa; phylum Chordata; class Mammalia; order Rodentia; family Gliridae; genus Muscardinus; species Muscardinus avellanarius. The sequence continues at coordinate 53,794,548 of NC_137802.1, read as the reverse complement.
TGCTGTTCTTCTTTTCAGAAGCCCCACAGGCTTCCAGGGAATACTGTCTAGCCTGTAGGAAACCAAAGATGGAAGTGGCTCCTCGGGGCAAACTCTTCCTTCCTCTTCCACCTATACCAAGTAGGCTTCCCTCCTTCCATCCCCAGGACCCCACCCATCTGCTGTTTACATGTTTTTTATCCTTACCGGGCCTAAGCAGGGTTGGGAGAACCAGGAAGGGGAAGGAGTCCCGCCACCATCAGCTCTCTGCGCACACGCACGCGTGTGGCCTAGACCCTCTGGGGCTGGGCTGGGTGGGGCCGCGTACCAGGCCTCCCTGGCTCTGGCCCCTACCCCCGCCCATGGCCGGTCTGGTTCCCATGTAAACTCATTCCTGCTTGTCTCCCTGGGTATGGATTTCACTTACGTGTTTTGTAACCCATTACACACTGTGTGTTCCTGTGTAAATAAATTTGTTTCTGGCAGTGCCTTCTGGGGCCAGTGTCTCTGTTCTCTGGGTTCCCAAATGGAATAGAGTTTCATTCTCCTTCCTAACCCCAAAACAAGACAAAACACACGCACACACACACACACACACACACACACACACTTGGTGTGGCGTACACTTGTAATCTCAGCATTTGGGAGGCTGAGACAGGAGGATCGCAGTTTGCAGACAGCCTCAGTTACTACTAAGTAAGGCCCTTGGCAACTTAGTGAGACCCTGTTTCAAAATAAAGAATAAAAGCCGGGCGTGGTGGTGGATGCTTGTAATCCCAGCATTTGGGAGGCCGAGACAGGAAGATTGTGGTTTGCAGACAGCCTCAGCTACTTAGGCCCTTTGTGACTCAGTGAGAGCCTGTTTCAAAATAAGGAATAAAAAATAGGGCTGGGGGTATAGCTCAGAGGTAGAATGCCCCTGGGTTCCATCTCCAATAATGAAAAATATAATTATTTAATAAATTTTTAAAAACCCCTGCTTTTTTCTTTTCTCTAGCCCTGGCTAGGTGGGAAACCTCTGTCCTGTAAGTGAAAGAAGGTTTCACTGGATGTAGCCACACAACTGTGAGATCTCTCCTGTGACCTCAGGAGTGACAGGTGTGGGGGGGAGGTAAGGGGTCTCAGCTGAGTGTAAGGCCCCCTTTCCTCAGCCACCCCAGGGCTGGGGTAGGCTAGAACAGGCAGCCTGGTAAGGCTCTGTTCCCGCACGTGCAAAGTCAGTGAAGATGTGTACACAAGCAAGAAAGCAATCCAGAAGTTTCAAGGGCTTTATTGGGGCCCACTGAGCCGCCCCTCACAGTGTCGCAGGAACCCAGGGGGTTGCCTTTACTCTTTGGAGAGTTGGGGTGGGGGAAGACAGGAGGAGGCTCAGCCTCTCTGAGAGACAGAAGGGCCTTCTTTAGGGCTAAGATTAGGTGATAGGAGAAAAGGGAAATTAAGGATGAACAGGGCCCACTCGGGGGCCGAAAGGGGACGGGGCTGTCTCTTGGAGGTCGTGGAGTGTTGGCTTAGGAGAAAGTGGCAGGAGGAGGCACAATAAATTAGGAAGAGCGGATGGGTGGTGCTTCCTGGGCACTGAACATATGCACCACCCAGGGCACGAGGGCCAGGACTAGGCAGGGCCAGAGGGTATACTTGAGGAAGTTGAAGATGTAGAATAGGCTGACCTGAGGAGGGTGGCCCAGCCAGTCCAGGGGACCAAGGAGTACCATGGCCAGCACAAGGCAGACTACCTTCTGGGTGTTGCCAAGGTGTGCCCGCCGTATTTGGGCATAGCAGGGAGAGTGCAAGGCGATGCCCAGACCCAGGGCAGCCCCCGAGTCCCGGCTCAGGGAGGCAAAGGGCCGGCTGTCCAGGTGCACCCACTCAGGCCGCTCACACCACTTGGAGGCGAGGTTGATGGACCTGGTGGCGGGGAGGGGAAGAGACTGTGATACAGAGGGCCACAGGCTCTTAGCTGTCTGCCCAGGGGGACCCACTCCCATGTTCTGTGGTGAGCCCCGGTCTATATCTGGGAACAAGTAATGTGTCCCTTTTTAGCCACAATGAACCAGAGACCCATGAGACTAGATGCAGGTGAGGTAGGCCCCTACCTCACCGGCCCAGGCCCCAAAGCCAGACTTACCAAGAAAGATCGAAGCCCAGCGTAAAGAGGGTCCAATAGATGAGGCTGGCACCCAGCATGAGGGCCAGTGCAGTCAACCCGTAGAAGCTTAGTTCCCGCTCCATGGGTATCCGGGAGGTCATCAGCCAGCCCAGGACAGCACCTAGTGGGGTGGGGAGACAGCAGCTTCAAGAAGTTTGGGGAAATAATCCCCACCCCCACCCCCTAAGCTGCAGTGCCACCTGGCAGAACAGACTAAGATATAGGGGGGCCTTGGGGTTGGCTCCAGAGCAGCTGGGAATGATGGGTCCTCCCACTGCCAAAGGCACCCTCCTGGCCCATTCTTTTGCCCCAATTGCTCACCAGTTATTAGGCCACCCAACACCTGGTGTGGGAAGTGTGCTAAGAGGAAGATCCGTGACAGGCCAACTGCCAACAGGAAGGTGCAATAGGCCAGGCTAGGTATCACCCTTACCCAGCGGCTAGAAAGAAGAGAGGCAAATGGTTCACAGGGTATCTGTCCAAAGCTTGGCTTCCCATAGCACCCAAGCACTCGTGATTTGACCAAACGCCCCAGGGTCCCCAGAGCTTCAGCTCCCAGGCTGCCAGGTCCTTTGGGTCCAGGGTGCCATGGCCACCCCTGCTCCCACTAGAGGGCAGTGCCCAGGGTATACCTGCGGGCCCGAGTGGCCACTTGGGAAGAGAAGGCTGTCATTATGGGCCAGAAAGCTGCTCCTGTGATCATGCAGTGTCCAGAGGGGCTGCCTGCCGGGAGATCCAGAGCTCGGCTGAGGATGGAGGCAGAAGGCAGGTGCCCCAGACCTCCCTCAAGGCGGCTGCTCCCCCTGGCTGAGGAGAGCCTTCCCCAGCACTCGTCCCTCGCTCGCTCTCTCCCTCCTGAGGCCACTTTTGGGCTTCCGACTCTCCCTGGCTCTCAGCTCAGCTCTGCACAAGGCAGGGTTCCCTCCTCCCTGGTCTTTTCTAGGCCAGTGAGAGGCTGTCTCTAGCTGGACCGGCCTGGCTGAAGATTACTCTGAAACTCCCACCCAAAGCACGACCACGCTGGGAAAGGGAGGAGGCGGCTTGGGCTTTCCCACCTGGACCAGTTTCACACGAAGAGGGGAACTGGTGAACCTGGGCTGGAGCCTGGCTGTAGTACCCAGACTCATGGACCCACCAAAAGGGCCTGTCTCCAAATAGAAACCTGGAAAAGACACAAGAGGATGTGACGGTTATGGGCTGTGGGGGAGGGGAAGGAGGCACAGAAGGACAGTGGGAAGACAGCTGGGAGGGTGCTGCAGGGCCTGAAGGATGATCCTCGCCATTGTCCTGCTGTGCTTTCCTACCTTGGAACATGAAAAATCACACTATTTTCTTTCTTTCTTTCTTTCTTTCTTTCTTTCTTTTTGGTACTGGGGATTGAACTCAGGGGCATTCTACCTCCAAGCTATACCCCAGCCCTTTTCATTTTATTTATTTATTTTTATTTATTTATTTACTTATTTATTTATTGCGGCACTGGGGATGGAACCCAAAGGCATTCTACCTCTGAGCTATACCCCCAGCCCTATTTTTTATTTTATTAATTAAGTTTTGCAGACTGGGGATGGAACGTAGGGACAGTCTACCTTCAAGCTACACCCTCAGCCCTATTTTTCATTCTTTATTTTAAAACAGCGTCTCACGAGCCGGGCATGATGGTGCATGCTTGTAATCCTAGAGCTTGGGAGGTTGAGACAGAAGGATCACACAGGTTCAAAGCCAGCCTCAGCTACTTAGTGAGGCTCTCAGCAACTTAGACCCTGTTTCCAAATAAAATATAAAATAGGTCTGGGAGTGTAGCCCAAAGGTAGAAGGCCCCTGGATTTCATCCCCAGCACCATATAGAAAGAAAGGACAAAAGAAAGAAAGAAAAAGAAAGAAAGAAAGAAAGAAAGAAAGAAAGAAAGAAAGAAAGAAAGAAAGACAGGGTTTCACTGAGTTGCAAAGGGCCTCACTAAGTAACTGAGTCTGGCTTCAAATCCCAATTCTCCTGTCTCAGCCTCCCAAATGCTGGAATTACAAGTGTGGGCCACCATGCCCCGGCTATTTTTTATTCTTTATTTTGAAACGGTCTCACTAAGTTGCAGAGGGCCTCACTAAGTAGTTGAGGCTGTCCGCGAACCACGATCCTCATCTCAGTCTCCTGAATGCCGGGATTATAAACGTGTGCCACCATGCCCAGCTCTATTTTATGCTAAGTAGCTGAGGCTGGCTTTGAACGATCCTCCTGTCTCAGCCTCCCAAGTGTGGGGATTGCAAGCCTGCGCCACCATGTCCAGCTAGCCTTTTTTATTTTAAACGGGGTCTTGCTAGGTTGATGACCTGTCGAGGCTGTCCTTGAATCTGTGATCTTCCTATCTCAGCCTCCCAAGTACTAAGATTACAGGCTTGTGTCACTACACCTGGCTAAAAGCACATTCTGTGTGTGTGTATGGGGGGGAGACTAGGGATTGAATCTAGGGGCACTGTTTTTATTTTGAAACAGGGTCTCACTATGTTGATGAAAGTCTCACTATTTGCTGAGGCTGTCCTAGACACTGCAATCCTTCTGTCTCAACCTCCCAAGTACTGTGATTACAAGTGTGTACTACCAGGTCTGGCTTAAAACCACACTATTTTTTAAACCAGGCGAGGTGGCGCATGCTTATAATTCCAGCATTTGGGAGGCTGAGACAGGAAGACAAGGGTTCACAGCCAGCCTTAGCCACTTAGTGAGGCTTTTTTTTGGGGGGGGGAGGGTGGTACTGGGGGGTGGAACCCAGAGGCTTTCTACCTCCGGGCTATACTCCCAGACCTTTTATATATATATTTTTGGAAACAGGGTCTCACTAAGTTGCTGAAAGCCTTACTAAATAGCTGAGGCTGGCTTCGAACCTGTGCAATCCTCCTGTCTCAGCCTCCCAAGCGCGGGGATTACAAGCGTGCGCCACCACGCCCGGCAGCTTAGTGAGGCTTTATAACTCAGTAAGACCTTGTTTCACAATAAAGAAAAAGAAAAAAAAAAATAGGGCTAGGCATCTAGCTCAGAGTGGAATGCTCCTGGGTTCCATCCCCAGTACCATAAAAAAAAAAAAAAAAGGAAATCACACTATTTTTAAAAGTGATATGAAAACCAGGTGTGATTACAGCATGCTTGTAATCTCAGTACTTGAGAGGCTGAGACCGAAAAATCACAGGTTCACGGCCAGTCTCAGGAACTTAGTGAGACTCTGTTTATTTTTTATTTATTTTTTTTTTATGGTACTGGGGTTCCTGGAAGCCCTTCTACCTCTGGGCTACACTCCCAGACCTATTTTTATTTGGAAACAGGGTCTCTTAAGCCAGTGCGGCTGGCTTCTAACCTGCATGATACTCCTGTCTCCGCCTCCCAAGCATGGGGGGATTACAAGTGTGCGCCACCACACCCAGCGGTGTGAGACTGTTTAAAAAATTAAGCCCTGCCAGGCGTGGTGATGCATGCTTGTAATCTCAGCATTTGGCAGGCTGAGACTGGAGGATCGCAGTACGCAGACAGCCTCAGCTACTTAGTGAGGCCCTCTGCAACTAAGTGAGACCCTGTTTCAAAATAAAGAATGAAAAATTGGGCAGGGGGTGTAGCTCGGAGGTCAAATGCCTCTGGGTTCCATCCCCAGACCTGCAAAAAAAAAAAAAAAAAAAAAAATTAGCTGGGTGTCACGGCGCAAGCTTATAATCCAAGCATTTGGGAGGCTGAGACAGGAGAATGTGGTTCACGAACAGCCTCAGCTACTTAGTGAGCCCCTTTGCAATTCAGTGAGACCCTGTTTCAAAATAAAGAATTAAAAATAGGGCTGAGGGTGTAGCTTGGAGGTAGAATGCCCCTGGGTTCCATCCCCAGTACTGTAATAATAATAATAATAATAATAATAATAATAATAATAATATAATAATAATAATAAAATAATAATAATAATAATAATAAAATAAATAAAATAGGTCTGGGAGTATAACCCAGAGTTAGAGTTAGAATGTCCTGAGGTTCATCCCTAGGACCAAAAAAAAAAAAAAGTGATAGGGAGCCAGTCACAGTGACATGGCTGTACTACTAGTTGCTTGTGAAACATGCCCATAAACCCAGTATTTGGGAGGCTGAGCCTCAGCTACTTAGTGAGACCCTTTGCAACTCAGTGAGACCCGGTTTCAAAACAAAAATAGGAGCCAGGCATTGTGGTACATGCTTGTAATCCCAGCATTTGGGAGGGCGAGGCAGGAGGATCACAGGTTCATGGCCAGCCTCAGCTATTTAGTGAGGCCCTCTGCAAGTTAGTGAGACCCTGTTTCAAAATAAAGAATAAGAAATAGGGCTGGATGTAACTTGGAGGTAGAATACCCCTGAGTTCAATCTCTAGTGGTGCAAAAAAAAAAAAAAAAAAAAAAGAATAAAAATAGGACTGGAGGTGTAGCTCGGAGGTAGAATGCCCTGGGTTCCATCCTTAAAAAAAAAAAAAAAAAAAAAAAAGCAAGACTGTTTACAAACAAAAATAAAATAGGGTTAGGGATGTAGCTCGGAGGTAGAATGCCCCTGGGTTTAATCCCCAGCAACACAGAAAAGAATAAAATAAAGGAACCGGGCAAGGTAGCGCACACTTGTATTCCCAGTACTTGGGAGGCTGAGACAGTAGGATTGCAGTTCAAAACCAGCCTCAGCTACTTAGTGTGGCCCTGTTTCAAAAGAAAGACTAAAAAATAGGGATGGAGGCGTAGCTTGGAGGTAGAATGTCCCTGGGTTCTATCCCAGTACCTCCCCCAAAAATAAATAAAATAAAGGAGATGGGGCTGTAGCTCGGAGGTAGAATGCCCTTGGGTTTAATCCCCACTACCAACAAAAATGTATCCACCCAAGCTGGGCATGGTGTACAAGGCCTGTATCCCTAGCCACCTGGGAGGCTAAGGAAGAAGGATAATCACAAGTGAAGGTCAGCCTGGGCAACTTAATGAGACCATATGTCAAAATAATATAAAAAAGAACCCGGGGATGGTGGCACACGCTTGTAATCCCCACGCTTGGGAGGCTGAGACAGGAGGATCATGCAGGTTTGAAGCCAGCCTCAGCTACTTAGTGAGGCTCTCAGCAACTAAGTGAGACCCTGTTTTAAAATAAAAAAGAAGGAGCCGGGTGTAGTGGCGCATGCTCGTAATCCCCGCGCTTGGGAGGCTGAGACAGGAGGATTGCGCAGGTTCAAAGCCAGCCTCAGCTACTTAGTAAGGCTCTCAGCAACTTAGTGAGACCCTGTTTCCAAATAAAATATGAAATAGGTCTGGGAATATAGCCAGAGGGAGAAAAGCCCCTGGGTTCTACCCCCTAGTACCACACACACACACACACACACACACACACACACACACACTATATATATATATATATAAAGGTTGGGGATGTGGCTCAGTGGTAGAGCACTTGCCTTGCATGCGCAAGTCCCTGGATTCAATCCCCACTACCACAAGAAGGAGAATATGGGGGGGGGCACTGAGGAGGTGTCTGACCTTTAGAGGAACAGAACTAGGGAGGAAGTCTTGTACAGACACCAAGGGAGTTGGAAAGGGCAATCAGGCAAGGAGGAACCAATTGAGACAACTGCTTTCCCGTTTACAGTAAGGATGAACCTCTTGTAGAGAAGAATAAAGAGAAAGAATATCCCCCAGCCCTTTTTTATTTATTTTATTGTAGAACTGGGGGTTGAGTCCAGGGGCATTCTACCTCTGAGTTACTCCCTAGCCCTAACTTATTTCTCTCTTTTTCCTTTTTCTTTTTTCTTTTTCTTTTTTGCAGTACTGGGGATAGAACCCAGGGGGCATTCTACCTCTAATCTACACCCCTAGCCCTATTTTTTATTCTTTATTTTATTTGATTTGTGGTACTGGGGGTGGAATCCAGGGGCTTTCTACCTCCAGGCTATACTCCCAGACCTATTTTATATTTTTATTTGGGAACAGGGTCTCACTAAGTTGCTGGGAGCCTCACTAAGTAGCTGAGGCTGGCTTTGAACTATGATCCTCCTGTCTCAGTCTCCCACATGCTGGGGTTAGAAGTGTGGGGCACCATGCCTGGCTTATTCTTTATTTTCAAACAGGGCCGCACTAAGTAGCTGAGGCTGGCAACATGCCTGTGATCCTCCTGTCTCAGCCTTATTTTCATTTTGAAACAGGTTCTTACTAAGTTGCAGAAGGCCTCACTGAGTTTATCTGAGTTTGTTTTTCAGCAAGTCATTGCAGCTCATTTAACTGTCTCCTACGAACCTCCCTTCCTTCCCCCAGGTTGGGGACTTGGCAACAGAGGCTGAAATAAAGGGAGGGGAGTCTGCATGCCCAGCGACTCCCTTCCACACCCCAAAGATAGAGAACAGGCCGCACAGAGCGATAAACCCTGAGCGATAAACCCTGAGGTGCTCTAGGGCCTCCACCCACTAGCCTGGGGTGGGGAAAGAAGAGAGACAGTGTTCCCTAGAAAGCAGCGCTTTCACCCAGTGCTTTTCGCTGTGCTGAGGAACCACCTGAGGACCTTGTTAAAATTCAGTTTCTGATTCAGGAAGTCTGGCCTGGGGCCTGAGGTCCACTTCTAGCAAGCTCTGGAGGGCTGCCTATCCTGTTGGGCATGGACCAGGGACATCTAGTTTGCAAGGCAGGACCTAGCGTGATGCCTGGCACAAAACGTGCTTCTAAAGAGTTATGGCAAGTGAATGAATAAATGAATTGAGACGTAGGGCTCTTTGCTACTTAAATTACTAGATGCTTGTTAGTCTAGGCCAGCCATAACGCCCTCAACACGCCAGATCCTGTCTAGGTTAACTGTTTAAAATCAGAAGTCCACCACTCGAGTGACTAAGTTGGTATAGGTCTGAGGTGAGGATGGTGTATTTGCATTTTAAACAACGCCTTCACTGACCTCTCTAATCCAGCCAGTTTGAGGAACACTGGTTTTACAAGTAGGATAGGTGGGGAGTCAGGTCTGAGTCCAAAATGCACAGAGATGCTCAAAAGGGAAAGTCGGGGAACGGGCAGGGGTGGGGCGGCCTTTGAGACACCTGCAGAGAGAAACCCCGGCCCTAGGGGTGAGGACCCAGGACGCGAGAGGGCATGGCTGTCTCACCACTTGAAGACGAGGTTGAGCCACTCGGTGATGAGGCTGATCCAGAGGACCGCAATGCCCACCCGGCGAGAAGCGTAGTAGGCCGCGGGGAAGTAGAACAGAAAGAGGCTCTTGGGATCACCCAGAAAGGTGACCCAGAGCCACACGTTCTCCAGCCAGGGCAGCTGGTTCTGCATCGCCTCGGCCATCACGATCCCCGCACCCAGCGCGGACTCCATGGCGATCCAGGGGCCGGCGGGGCGGGGGCTCGCTCTACCAAGGAAGCCGAGGAGTTCGGATGAAATGAAATGGCTACCCGCTGCCCTCCAGAGCCCACCCCTCCGAGCCTGGGCCCCGCCCACACCACGCCCCCACCCGGGCGGAGGTAAGCCCCGCCCCGCCCCGCCCCCTCCAGTCCCCGGCAAACTCGAGTCCGGCTTTTTTTTTTTTTTTTTTTTTGCCGGTACTGTTTCCTCCGCGCTCTTCCCAGGCTTCCCACTCTACAGCGCAGCGAAGGGGACAAACCTCTGCGAAGGCGTTTCCTTAGGGCCCCACGTGGCCACTGTTGCCGGCACGTGGGCTGCCCAAGGAGTGGAGGAATCCGCTGCTCTTCCGAGTTAGGGGCAGATTAACCCGCCGGCCAGCGTCGGTCCCCAGGTCCTTGTTCTGCTGATGCAAAGGCAGATATGTAATTCTTTATTTTTTATTTTTTTTTTTAGGGTATGGACCCCAGAGGCATTCTACCTCTGACCTACAGTTTCAGCCCTTCTTATTTTTATTTTATTTTGTTTCATCTTATTTGTGGTACTGGGGATTTAACCCAGGGACGTTCTATCTCTAAGTTTACATTCTCAGCCACGTTCTAGTTTTTATTTTGAAATCCGGTATCACAGTTAGGTGCGGTGGCACACGCCTGTCATTTTAGTATTTGGGACGCTGAGAAGGATCGCAGGTTTGAGGCCAGCCCCAGCAATACTAGCAAACTGAGACCCTCTTTCTTTCCTTTTTTTTTTTTTTTGTGGTACTGGAAATGGAACCCAGGGGCATTCTACCTCTGAGCTATACCCCCAGCACTATTTTTATTCTTTACTTTGAAACAGGGTCTGAGTTGCAAAAGGCCTCACTAAGTAGCTAAGGCTGGCCAAGAACCCTGATCCTCCTGTCTCTGCCTCCGGATGCTAGGATTACGAGCGTGTGCCACCAAGCTCGGCTTAACTTTTTATTTTGAAACGGTTTCACCAAGTTGAAGAGAATCTCACTAAGTTGCTGAAATTGTCCTTGAAACTGTGATCCTCCTGTCTCAGCCTTCCAAGAACTGGGATTACAGGTGTGCACTACTATGCCTGGCTGTGAGACCGTTTCAAAGTAAGAAATAGGGACAACCTCAGAGGAGTTTTGTGTTTCATGTCTTCAGTTGGCTACAGTCAACCTGGTGTGAAACTATGAAAATTCCAGAAGTAATTAACAAGCTTTAAATTGCATGCAGTTCTGAATAATGTCATGGAATCTCCTGCTGCCCTGCTCCATTCAGGCTGGGATGTGAACCATCCCTTTGTCCAGCGGATCCATGCCATATACACTGCTTCCCAACAGTCACTTAGTCAACATCTAGGGTATTAGATCAACTGTCACAGCATCTCAGTGCTTGTGTTTAAGTGTGCCTTATTTTTTTTTATTTTGTGGTACTGGGGATTGAACTCAGAGGCATTTTACCCCTGAGGTATATACTCCTAGCCCCCTATTGTATGTATGTATGTATGTATGTATGTATGTATGTATGTATGTATTTTGGTACTGGGGATTGAACCTAGAGGCATTCTACCTCCAAGCTATGCCCCTGGCCCAATTTTATTTATTTATTTACCGTACTAGGGATGGAACCCAGGGGCATTCTATCCCTGAGCTACATCCCCAGCCCTATTTTTTTTTTTCTTTTTCTTTTGTGGTGGTACTTGGGGTGGAACCCAAAGGGTTTCTACCTCTGGGCTATACTCCCAGACCTCTTTTATATTTTATTTGGAAACAGGATCTCACTAAGTTGCTGAGAGCCTCACTATGTAGCTGAGGCTGGCTTTGAACCTGTGCAATCCGCCTATCTCAGCCTCCCAGCACTGGAATTACAAGCCTGTACCACCATGCCCAGCTGAATTTGTAATCCTTTTGTCTCAGCCTCTCAAGTACTGGGATTGCAAGCCTGTACCACCACGCCCAGCAGTCTTTCTTATTTTACTTCATAATGGTCCCAATTCACAAGGGTAGTGAGGTTCGCAAGCTGGAAATTGTGGTGTATGCCTATAACCCCAAAGACTCAGAAGTCTGAGGCAGGAAGATGGCCTAATTTATAAATTGAACTTTATCATAGGTATATATGCATAGAAAAAAAAAAACCCTGTATATATAGGGGGCAGTACTATCCAGGTTTCAGGCATCCATTGAAGGATAAGGAAAACTACTGTAATCATAATGCCATAAAAAAAGTGGAGTAAAAGCCGGGCGTGGTGGCGCACACTTCTAATCCCAGCATTTGAAAGGCTGAGACAGGAGGATCGCGGTTTGCAGACATCCTCAGCTACTTAGTGAGGTCCTTTGCAACTCAGTGAGACCCTATCTCAAAATAAAGAATAAAAAAGGGGCTGGCCACCGGGCGTGGTGGAGCATGCTTGTAATCCCAGCATTTGGGAGGCTGAGACTGGAGGATTGCGGTTCGGGGACAGCCTCAGCTACTTAGTGAGGCTCTTTGCAACTCAGTGAGACCCTGTTTCAAAATAAAAATAAAAAATAGGGCAGGGGGTGTAGCTAGGAGGTCGAATGCCCCGCCCCTGGTTCCATCCCAGACCCATTAAAAAAAAATAGGGCTGGGGGTATAACTTGAAGGTAGGATGCTCCTGGGTTCCAGCCTCAGTACCACACACAAAAAATGTCCTCAGGTTTAATCCTCAGGACTATAACATAACAAAGAACATGAAAAGCCAGAAGGATAAGACACACGAAATTTCTCTATAAAAACACAAGTATGAGGGACTAGAATTTTTATTCCTATTATAATGATTATGCCAATATTCTCACCACCAGGAAATATTTGCTTCTTACATGGCAAGGAAATCCTTATGAACTTTGTCCAGGCTTAGTAGAGCCAAGATTGGCTCTCTGCCTCCCTCTGGATTAGAGAAAGGTCAACTGTTTCTCATACACAAGGCAGCAATATTTCTTCTTCTTCTTCTTCTTCTTCTTCTTCTTCTTCTTCTTCTTCTTCTTCTTCTTCTTCTTCTCCTTCTCCTTCTCCTTCTCCTTCTCCTTCTTTTTTTTTGCAGTACTGGGGATTGAAGCCATGAACATTTTACCCCCGAGCTACACCCCAGCCCTATTTTTTATTCTTTATTTTGAAACAGGGTCTCACTAAGTTGTGGAGGGCCTCACTAAGTAGTAAGGCTGGCCATGAACCTGCGATCCTCCTGTCTCAGCCTTCCAGGTTCTGGGATTATAAATGTGGGCCACCATGTACCTGCCACCAGCAGGCTCCAATATTTCTATATTGTGGAATGAGTGGGTTAGGGGTGGCAATTGTTGTTAATGGGCTTGGAAATTCATTTGTGTAATACCTATTTAAGATTAAGAAAACAAGACCCAGCATTTTGCCTCACCCTTGTAATCCCAGCATTTGGGAGGCTGAGACAGGAGGATCACGGTTCTCAGACAGTCTCAGCTACCTTAGTGAGGCCCTTTGCAACTCAGTGAGATCCTGTTTCAAAATAAAGAATAAAAATAGGGCTGGGAAGGTGGGCGTGGTGGCACACGCTTGTAATCCCAGCATTTGGGAGGCTGAGACAGGAGGATCATGGTTCATAGACAGCCTGAACTACTTAGTGAGGCCCTTTGCAACTGAGACCCGGTTTCAAAATAAAGAATAAAAAATAGGGCTGAGAGTGTAGCTTGGAGGTAGAATGCCCCTGGGTTCCATCCTCAGACCTATTAAAAAAAAAATTAGGGTTGGGATTGTAGCTTGGAGGTAGAATGCTCCTGGGGTTTAACCCCCAGTACTGCTCAAAAAAAAAAAATTAAGAAAATAATTGTTTTGTATATTTGATGGACATTACTGGGTGGGCACGCCCCTCCTGGAGGACTCTGCTGTCACTATCATTGCTCCTTGTTTCTACTTTCTGCCTGGCTTTCTGGGGGAGAAGGCAAAGAGGGAGATGGGGAAGTGTCTTAGCTCTGAGGGTTAGATGGGGGATCATGGGGGAAATACTATTTCTTTCTTTATGTATTTGTGGTAGTGGGGATCCAACCCAGTGCCTCTGTGTGCTTGGCAAATGCTCTACCACTGTTGCGTCCTCTGCCTTTGTTGTCGTTGTTGTTGCTGGGGATTGAACCCATGGGCATTCTCTCTGGGGCTATCCTCTCGGCAGTTTTTCTTTTTCTTTTTAATTTTTCAAACAGGGTCTGGCTAAGTTGCTGAGGCTGGCCTCAGTGTGATCCTCCTGCCTGTTTCAAAGTACTTGGTTGGCCGGGCGTGGTGGCGCACGCTTGTAATCCTCGCGCTTGGGAGGCAGAGACAGGAGGATCACGCGGGTTCGAAGCCAGCCGCGTGCGCTGGTTTAGGAGACCCTGTTTCCAAATTTTAAAAAATGTAAAAAAATAGGTCTGGGAGTGTAGCCCGGAGTTAGAAGGGCTTCCAGGAACCCCAGTACCACACAAAACAACAACAACAAAAACAAAGTACTTGGTTTACAGGCGTGTGTCACCACAACTGGTTTGAGTTTGAGACAGGATCTTGTCAAATTGTCTTTGAATTTGCAATCCTCCTGCCTCAGCCTTCTGAGAAGCTAGGATCACAGGTGTGTACCACCAGGCCCAGCTGGGAAATACTATTTGTTAAAATTCTACTATATGCATATACTATCTCATTTAAACTCTCCTAAGCACCTTATGGAGCAGGAGTTATTATCTAGTATAGGATAGCATTAAATAGCACCTTCTTTGGAAACAGGCAGATCATGGCCTTGACAGTTTTATGCAACCACACAAAATTTTAGTTTCTTCCTCTATAAAAATAAGGATATTGCCGAGCGTGGTGGCGCACGCTTGTAATTCCAGCACTTGGGAGGCTGAGACAGGAGGATCACATAGGTTCGAAGCCAGCCTCAGCTACTTACTGAGGCTCTCAGCACTTAGTGAGACCCTGTTTCCAAATAAAGTACGAAATGATCTGGGATTAGAAAAAGCTCCTGGGTTCCACCCCCAGTACCACCAAAAAAAAAAAAAAAAAAAAAAGAGGATATTGATTCTTACCACAAAGAGTTGTTGGGTGCTCAATAAGTGGTATTTACATCCAAATGAAGAAACAGGTTCAGGTTTAGTAATTTACATAAGTCACAGAATTTGGTAGATGGCCGACCTGGGATTCAGATTTCGTCTTATCCAACTCAGTAGCCAATGCTCCTTCCACAACCACTTGGTAATTAGTTATAATCATCTTAAGTGAGTCTCCTAAACTCCTCGGGACCTCTGATTTCTCATTTGTAAAATGGGGATCATATATGTTACGTTCTAGCGTTCATTAAACGCTCGCGTGCCGCGTGAGAGTGCAGCTCCCTTCTCTCCTTTCCCTCTTCCATTCCACGGAGGTCATTTACCCTTAACTTCTAACATGGGTCCTACAAACCCTTAACCAAGCGGGCCGCAGCGGCACCGACACCGCCGCGCTCGGATCCCCCTTTTATTTCCTCCTCATTGCTCCCGCACCTCGGCTCCCGCCCCACCCAGCGCAGGCCCCGCCCCGTGACGTCAGCACGCCTCGTGCGTCGCGGCGCGGCGCTGACTGGGGGCCCGGCTTTCGCCCGCTGCTGCCGCCGCCGCCGCCGGCCGCGGCTGCTCTCCCAAGATGGCGGCTCCTCCGGGCGAGTACTTCAGCGTTGGGAGCCAGGTGTCATGCCGGACGTGCCAGGAGCAGCGGCTGCAGGGCGAGGTGGTAGCCTTCGACTACCAGTCCAAAATGCTGGCTTTAAGTATCCTTCCATGCGTGGAGCCCGAGGCCCGGCCGGCGTGTAGGTGCGGCGGTGGGGGTGTGGGGGACGGCGGCGGCGGCGAGGGCCCTCTCCGGGCCTAGGGGCGACCGGCTACCGCGGCGCCCGGGGCGCATGCGCACGGCTCCGAGCTCCCCTCCCCCTCCCGCGGGCCCTTCAGTGCACTTTGGGGTCCCTGCCTCCCATCCCTTGCGGGAGATGGGCCCCAACCCGGGGTCAGTGGGTGGAGGGGGACTTGAAACGCGGGTGGCTTTTCGGGGAGACTGCTATGAGAGGGGGCACAGTGAGGGGGTGGTGGTGGAAGGGGGCTGGTGAATGGGAGCCCGGATGGAGGGGGGCGGGTAAAATCATAGGAGGAGGGGGTGTGTAGGGTAAGGCACTGTTAGGGCAAGGGTATGGAAGTTAGGAGGGGGTGTCTGCTGGTGGGATTTGGTCCAAGAAAGGGCGGTGGAATGGTGACCAAATGGACCTTGCCTGATTTGGGGGGAGAGTTAAGTGCAGGACAGAGTTTGTATCAGAATTAATGGCATGTTTTACTGGGGCATGTGTATGCGTGGTGCCATGGGGCAGATTTTTAGGTTTTTCAGTCATTTGAAAATTGCTGTTTGGGGGATGTTTGCATTGGAGATCTGGTCCTGGAGCTGAGGTATGAATGTGTGTGTGGGGTTACAGGTGATAGAGTAAGGTCTCATTTTTCTCTTGCTCAGTCCAGCACATGGAGTTCTGACTTCCATACTAGTGTTCTTCTTTTTGAAAGTAGCAGTGTTAAACTGGATGGAAAAACTGGCCGGCTCCTTGGGGTGGAAATGATTTCTGAATGACTCCAGCAAACTCAGTCTAGAAAGTAAAACACTTCCTGGTTGGGAAGAATGTGCCATTGCTCCCCTTTTTATTTGAGCTACAGGTGGGTTTCTTGGATTTTTCTTTTTTTCTCTTTTTGAGGCATAATCCTTTATGGCTTCTTTCAAAAGGAAATTTCCTACTGAGTCTGCTGCCTTTGAGTGGCATGCTTTTTAATTTATTTAACTACTAGTTGTAGATTTTTGCTTTAGGAAGATCCTCACAAGAACAGTTGCTTTTTCAAAAAACAAGAGGTGATACCTAGACAAAGATCTTTTACTTTAGTGGTTTAGTTGGACTGGTTTTGGAGAACTTTTCTGCTTTCTTTTATGATATTGGGGATGGAACCCAGGGACATTCTACCTCTAAGTCTCACCCTAGCCCTACTTTTTATTCTTTTTTTTTTTTTTTAACTTTTTTGCGGTACTAGGGATGGAACCCAGGGCATTCTACTTCTGAGCTACACCCCAGCCCTATTTTTTATTCTTTATTTTGAAACGGGCTCACTGAGTTGTGAACAGCCTCACTAAGCAGCTGAGGCTGTCTGAGAACCCCGATCCTCCTGTCTCAGCCTCCCAAATGCTGGGATTACAAGCGGTGCCACCATGCCTGACTTTTATTATTTATTTTTGGTGGTACGGGGGATGGAACCCAGGGGCATTCTACCTCTGAGCTATATCCCCATAGTTTTAAACAGGGGTCTCAGTAAGTTCTAGATGGCCACACTAAGTTGCTGAAGCAGGCCGCAAACCTGCGATTTTCCTGTCTCAGCCTCCCAAGTACTAGGATTACAAGTGTGTGCCACCACTCTCAGCTTATTCCTTATTTTGAATAAGTTGCAGAGGACTTCACTAAGTAGGCTGAGGCTGGCCTTGAACCTGCAATCCTGTCTCAGTCTCCTACATACTGGAATTACAGGCATGTGCCACCATGCCCGGCTTCACCATTTTTAACTGGTGTACAACATGCTCTTAGTATAGTTGAATGAATGAATGAATGAATGAATGAACTGGTGTACAACAGGCTCATAGTATAGTTGAATGGATGGATGGATGGATGGATGGATAAACTATGGATGGATGGATGAATTAGCTAGGTGTGTCACCCTGAGTGAGTTTTTTTTTCAGTGCTGGAGTTTTCTGCAAGTGAGAAATCTCAAATCTGAGAAGAAAAGATTATTGTACAGATATAGGGAGTATTAAATAGAGAACAGACGGTACTGGCTTTTCTGTGTGGTTCTTAGATTCTAGGCAAACAGTATACATAAGATTCTAAAATTATGTCTCACCTAAACTCACATAGCAAAAGTGACAGAAACCCCACTGCGACTTCTAGCTATGGGTTGTGTATGGATTTGAAAAGCTTGAAGTCTTTTGATTATGGGTTTGGGCAGGAGGAAAGTGACAGAGATTTCCTGGAGAGACCTGTGAATCTCATGAGATCCTTTTGCTGATAGTGTGCCTTTTACGCTATTTTCTGTGCCTCTTTTGAATTATGCCCCTGCTTGCTCTGTTTTCCTTAATTTTATTTTCTCACCAGAATGTCCCTCTTCCAGTGGAAAGCCCAACCATGCAGACATCTTGCTCATAAACTTACAGTATGTTTCAGAAGTGGAAATAATTAATGACCGAACAGAAACCCCTCCTCCCCTAGCTTCACTCAATGTTAGTAAGGTAAGGAAGGATTCAATGGCAGATCTGGTTCTTCAAAAGGGTGGGAAAGATGAGTTTCATTGACCCTTGGTAATATACATATTGTGGCCTATTTTTCATTGACTTAGTATTGCTTCTTCCGATTAATTTCTTATTGTTGTTACTGATGATTGAACCCTGAGCATTCTACCTCTGAGCTCCCGGCCTTTTTTATTTTTTGAAACGGGGTCTCACTAGGTTGCTGAGGGTCTCACTATGTTGGTGAGGTTGGCTTTGAGCCTGTGATTCTCCTGTCTCAGCCTCCTAGGTACTGGAATTACAGGTGTGTCCCACCATGCCTGGCTTTTTCTGATATTAAAACAAACAAACAAACAAACACCTCACATAGCACTGAGAGCTTGCCTTCTCCCTTTATGAAAGAGGGCCTAATTTTCCCCCCCAAAAATCTGGAGTTAGTATGTGAACTTGCGGTAGCAGTGGGGTTGGACTGAGGGGCATGTATGGCTGTTAACCTAAACTTGTGGAATGTGGGTATGTGCATATGTGAATGTTTCTTGGGTGAAGATCTATATAGTATTTTTCAGATTCTACAGGATTGTGACCTTCAAAAGTTTGAAAACTGCAGCCTTTGAGTTTCATTTCTCTATGTTTGAGTGTAGGACATTTTTAATTTTAGATGTGCAAATCGGTCTCTGGGAACCCCTTATCACTTTTTTGCCTCCAGTTTATTTAGCCAAAATTTGTGTTGATCAATACTAACAAAGGAGCCGGGTGTGGTGGCGCACGCTTATAAATCCTAGTGCTTAGGAGGTTGAGATGGGAGATTGCAGATTTGTGGCCAGCCTCAGCAACTTGTGAGGCCATCCCCAACTTACTGAGCCCCTGTTTCAAAATAAGGAGTAAAAGTGGGCTGGGGGAGTAGCTCGGAGGTAGAGTGCCCTTGGGTTCAATCCCCAGTATATATCTCTCTCTCTCTCTCTCTCTCTCTCTCTCTCTCTCTCACACACACACACACACACACACACACACACACACACACACACACACACACACAAATACTAATGGCCCAAACACTTTTTTTTTTTTTTTTGGCAGTACTAGGGTTGGAACCCAGGAGCATTCTACTTCCGAGCTACACCCCCAGCCCTATTTTTTATTTTGAAATAGAATCTCACTGAGTTGCAAAGAACTTTACTAAGGAGGATCGTGGATACCCTGAATTCAATCCCCAGCACAACCAAAAAAAAGAACCTCCTTAAGTAGCTGGGGCTGTCCACGAACCTTGATCCTCTGGTCTCAGCTTCCCAAATGCTGGGATTACAAGCTTGCACCACTACGCCCATCCCAAACCCTGTTTTAAACTTACTGTCTCCCATATTGGGAATTCTTTTCCTTCCAGAATGATTGGAGCCTTATCTAACAGAACTCAATGAAATGACACCTCTTCCCAGAAGTCTTCTTTGATCACCCAGGCTAATGTGATTTGCTTCATTATTCTTTCATAAGATCTTGTACTTCATAGCTAAGGATCATAAAGTGACTCGGTGACTCTTTTTTTTGCGGTACTGGGAATGGGACCCAGGGGCATTCTACCTCCAAGCTACACCCCCAGCCCTATTTTTTATTCTTTATTTTGGAACAGTGTCTTACTCAGTTGCAGAGGGCCTCACTAAGTAGATGATCCATGATCCTCCTGTCTCAGCCTCCCAAATGCTGGGATTACAAGCGTGCGCCACCATGCCTGGCTGACTCTTAACATTTATTGTACAACCTAGGACTTTTGTTTTGTTTTGCGGTACTGGGGATTGAACCTAGGGACAGTCTACCTTTGAGTGACACCCCCAGCCCTAGTTTTTATTCTTTATTTTTTATTTATTTATTTTTTTTTGCAGTACTGAGGATGGGACCCAGGAGCATTCTACCTCCAAGTTACACCCCCAGCCCTATTTTTTATTCTTCATTTTTTTAACTTTTTTTTTTTTTAAATTTTTGGTGGTACTCGGCCAGAGGCTTTCTACCTCCAGGCTATACTCCCAGACCTATTTTCTATTTTATTTGGAAACAGGGTCTCACTAGTTGCTGAGAGCCTCACTAAGTAGCTGAGGCTGGCTTTGAACCTGTGCGATCCTCCTGTCTCAGCCTCCCAAGCGCGGGGATTACAAGCGTGCGCCACCACGCCCGGTTTTATTCTTTATTTTGAAACAGGGTCTCACTGAGTGGCAAAGGGCCTCACTCTAAGTATCTGAGGCTGTCCTTGAACCACGATCCTCTTGTCTCAACCTTCCAAATGCTGGGACTACAAATGTGTGCCCCCACGCCTGGCTTGGGACATTTTTTAGAGTGGGGATGCTTTTATTTTTACACTGGGACAACAGGTATAGATTGGTGTGCCCTAGGCAAATTGAGACCTAAGGTTACGGTATACATAGCCTTTTTGTAATGATATATTATTTGTTTGTCTAAGGTCTCTCTCACCAAACTATCCTGCAAGGAGAGGAGCCATACCTGTTTTGTTCACTATTGAATATATAGAACCTTGCCAGAATAGGGGGCTTAATAGATGTGTGTGTTGGGTGAGTAAATTATGCATTCTGTTTTAGTACTAACAGCCCAAGTCTCTTGAATTAGTGTGGTGAAAGTTTTTCTCTCTAGAGGAGTCTAGTAATAATGTATATTCTCTTGCCTCTCTTGGGAATGTGGTGTGTTTGCTACAATTCAGCAAAGCAAGGAAACATTAAGCAACTGAAGGTAACTGAGGCTAATGAGTATATTTATCTCAGATATGGCATTCTCTTGGCAGATTCCAGGGGAATGTCACACAGTTTTTACTGATGGCCCCAGCACAGTTTGGGAAGGTCTTGGGTTTCATATCGAAGACCTTTGTTGCATTTAATATGTACCATTTTTTCAAACCATCCCCCCCCCCCCCCAGTACTGGGGATGAAATCCAGGGGCATTATACCTGCCAGCTCTACTCCCAGCCCTATTTTTCATTCTTTTTTTTTTTTTTGGCTAGTACTGGGGGTGGAACCCAGGGGCTTTTCTACTGTACTTCTGGGCTATACTCCCAGACCTGTTTTATGCTTTATTTGGAAACAGGGTCTCACTAAGTTGCTGAGAGCCTCACTTAGTAGCTGAGGCTGGCTTCAAACCTGTGCAATCCTCCTGTCTCAGCCTCCCAGGACTGGGATTATAAGCATGCACCACCATACCTAGCAATTCATTCTTTATTTTGAAACAGGGTCTCACTGAGTCCCAGAGGACCTTACTAAGTACCTAAGACTGGCCGTGAACCACGATCTTTCTGTCTCAGCCTTCTGAATATTGGGATTACAAGCCTGTGCCACCACACCTGGCTGGAGTCTATAGATTTTTAAAACCCTGGCTTAGCCTCTTATTAGAATGTAGGACCTTTTTGGGTAATTATCTCATGAAATTTTAAAAGATTTGAGTGAAATAATTTATTACTAGTATTTTGGGGGTGGTACTGAGTATTGAACCCAGAGGCATTCTACTTCTGAGCTACTACTCACTAACCTATTTTTGTTTTATATTTCTTTGGTACTAGAGGTTGAACCAAGAGACTGTCTGTGTACACTTCCACTCTGAGCTACGTTTCTACCCTATTTATTTATTTGTTAGTTATGGTACTGAGAATTTAACCCACCCAGGGGCATTCTATCTCCAAACTATATACCAGCCTTTTTTATTTTGGTACTGGGGATAGAACCTAGGGCCATTCACCTCCAAGCTATACCTCCAGCCCTATTTTTTTGTTCTTTATTTTGAAACAAGGTTTCACTGAGCTGCAGAGGGCCTCACCAAGTAACTGAGGCTGTCCTCAAACCATGATCCTCCTGTCTCAGCCTCCCAGATGCTGGGATTATAAGTGTGCACCATCATGCCTAGCTACCCCAGCCTTTTTCGTGTGTGTGTGTGTGTGTGTGTGTGTGTGTTACCAGGGACTGAGCCCAGGGGCATTCTACTTCCAAGCTACATCCCCAGTCCTATTTTTATTCCTTCCTTCCTTTCTTTCTTTTTTTTTTTTGCAGGTCTGGGGATAGAACCTAGGGGCATTCTACCTTTGAGCAACACCCCAGCCCTATTTTTATCCTTTATTTTGAAACAGGGTCTCACTGAATTACAAAGGGTCTCACTAAGTATCTACGGCTGGCGACAAACCGTGATCTTCCTGTCTCCACCTCCCAAGTGCTGGGATTACAAGTGTGTGCCACCATGCCTGGCTTATTTTTAATTCTTTATTTGAAACAGGCTCTCATTAAGTTGTGGAGGGCTTCAGCCTCCCAAGTACTGGGGTTACGAGCATGTACCACCATGGCTGGCTTTTTCTTTTATTATGGTACTGAGGATAGAACTCAGGGGCATTCTACCTCTGAGCTACAACCCCATGTATTATTTTTTGAAACAGTCTTTCTAGGTCCATGACAGTCTTACTACTTGCTGAGGCTGTCCTCTAATCCTCCTTTTAGCCTCCCAAGTATGTGATTTCCAGGATGAGCCTCCACTCCTAGCTCACTCCAGCCCTTTTTTGTTAGTCTCGCTAATTTGTTGAGACTGATACTGAACATGGTAATCCTCCTGTCTCAGCCTCCCAAAGTACTGGAATTACAGATGTGTGGCACCGTGCTCAGCTTACTTTTTATTTTTATTTATTTAGTGATTCTGGAGATTGAGCCCAGGGACATTCTGCCTCCAAGCTACATCCCCGGCCCTATTTTTTATTCTTTATTTTGAAAGAGTCTCACTAGGTTGATGAGAGTCTCACTTCTTGAGGCTGTCCCCTCCTGTCTCAACCTCCTAAGCATTGGGGTTACAATTATGTTCCACCATGCCTGGCTTTATTTTTTATTTTGAAAAGGTTTGGCTAAGTTGCTGAGGCATGTGCCACATGCCTGACTAAATGCTATCTGTTAAATTTTTTTCTTCTTCCATTGGACCTCAAACAGTAATAACTTAAGCCAGGCGTGGTGGCGCACGCTTGCAATCCCAGCAATTCGGAGGCTGAGGTAGGATGACACAGGTTTGAAGCCAGCCTCAGCTACTTAGTGAGGCCCTTTGCAACTCAGTGAGACACTGTCTCAAAATGAAGAATAGCCAGGCGTGGTGTCTCAAAATGAAGAATAGCCAGGCGTGGTGGTACACGCTTGGAATCTCCACGCTTGGGAGGTTGAGACAGGAGGATGGCAGAGATTCGAAGCCAGCCTTAACTGGCTTAAGAGACCCTGTTTCCAAATAAAATATAAAATAGGTCTGGGAGTGTAGCCCACAGGTAGAAGGCCTCTGGGTTCCATTCCCAGTACCACCAAAAAAAAAAAGAAGAAGAAGAAACTGGATGTGGGTGGCACAAGTTTGTAATCCCAGCATTCAGGAGGCTGAGACAGGAGGATTGTGGTTCACGGACAGCCTCAGCTACTTAATGAGGCCCTCTGCAACTTAGTGAGACCCTGTTTCAAAATAAAGAATAAAAATTGAGCCGGGCATGGTGGCGCACGCTTGTAATCCCCGCGCTTGGGAGGCGGAGACAGGAGGATCGCGCAGGTTCGAAGCCAGCCGCGCTGGCGTAAGAGACCCTGTTTCAAAAATATAAAATAGGTCTGGGAGCGTAGCCCGGAGGTAGAAGGGCTTCCAGGAACCCCAGTACCACCAAAAAAAAAAAAAAAAAAAAAAAAGAATAAAAATTGGCCGGGCGTGGTGGCATACGCTTGTAATCCCTGCACACTTGGGGGGCGGAGACAGGAGGATTGCGCAGGTTCGAAGCTAGCCTCGCTGGCTTAGGAGACCCTATTTCCAAATTTAAAAAAATACAAAAATAAATAAATAGGTCTGGGAGTGTAGCCCGGAGGTAGAAGGGTTTCCAGGAACCCCAGTACCACCAAAAAAAAAAAAAAAAAAAAAAAAAAAAAAAAAAAATAATAATAATAATAAGAAGAAGAAGAAGAAGAAGAAGAAGAAGAAATAGGGCTGGGGATGTAGCTTGGAGGTAGAATGCCCCTAGGTTCCATCCCCAGTACTGCAAAAAAAAAAAAAAAAGTAATAGCTCTTTGTTAGTTTGTGTATTATCTTTGCTTTTAGTATTGTTCTTTCTGTTGATTAGTTTTAGTTTTTTGCTAGCATTGTTATAAACTAGTTATCTACCTGCTTTTTTTTTTATTTTTTGAGTATGTGCCATCATGCCTGGATTTCTTTTTTTAATGGAACTGGGGTAGAACTCAGCATTCTGAGCCCCCTTATTTTATTAATGTGCTAACTGGGGATTGAACCTAGGGGCATTCTGCCCTCAAGCTACATCCCCAGCCCTTGCTAAATTATCGAGGATCTTAGTAAGTTGCTGAGGCTGGCTGTAAACCTGCAGTCCTCCTGTTTTAGCCTCTCAGGTGCTGGGATTACAGGTGTGTGTCACCACACCCAGCTTGTTTACCCATTTTTGCCAGAAAGCAACAAGAAGCGATAGTTTGGGGAGACCAGAAATCTTTATTTTTCTTACTGTATGGCACGTTTGCCAAGTCTTGAAAAAGGTTTCCTGGGAAGAGGAGTCAGAAACTAAATTCTAAAATTAGGTTGGAGGTAATCTTTAGATTTGATGTATTTCTTCTTCCTTTTACAGAGATGTTTATGAGTAAGCTCTATCTGCTTTCCCTTAAAACCAACCTTTAAGGGTTCTTTGTGATTCCTCCCTAGGGATTCACTTAGATTTAGAGAGCAAGCTGGGCGTGGTGGCGCTCGCTTGTAATCCCAGCATTCGGGAAGCTGAGACTGGAGGATCACGGTTTGCAGACAGCCTCAGCTACTTAGTGAGGCCCTTTGTATATCAGTGAGACCCAGATTTAAAATAAAGAATAAAAAATGGGGTTGGGGGTGTAGCTTGGAGGAAGAATGCCCCATGCCCCTGGGTTCCATCTCTAGTACCAAAAAAAAAAAAGAGAGAGTGCAGCCAGGCGTGGTGGCACGCGCTTGTAATCTCAACATTTGGGAGGCTGAGACAGGAGGATCATAATTCACAGACAGACTCAGCTACTACTCAGTGAGGCCCTTTTTCAATTCAGTGAGACCCTATTTCAAAATACAGAATAAGAAATGGGGCTGAGGGTGTTGCTCAGAGGAAGAATGTCCCTGGGTTCCATCCTCAGTACTGCAAGAAAAAGAAAATTAGAGAGCATCTGCTGGCAGTTAACAGAAAATAGCTAATCTGTGTAGCTATTTACATGTTGCTAGAGTAGCATGAAAAGTTCATCGTTTTTATTTTTTGTGGTACTGGGGATTATATTCAGTGGCATTCTATCTCTGAGCTAAACCTGCAGCGCATTTTATTTTTTATTTTGAAATGGGGTCTTGCTAAGTTGTCACAGGGTCTCAATAAATTGGAAAGGCTGTCCTTGAACATTTAATCTGTCTCAGCCTCCCAGGTACTGGGATTGTGTGTGCCACTGCTCCTGGCCCACCTCTTTTTTTTTCTTTTTCTTTTCTTTTTTCTTTTCGGTACTGGAGACAGAACCTAGGGGCATTCAACATTCGAGCTATACCCCTAGCCCTATTTTTATTCCTTACTTTGAAAGAGGGTCTCACTGAGATACAAAGGGCCTCACTAAGTAGTAGCTGAGGCTGCCTCTGAACTGCGATCTTCCTGTCTCAGCCTCCCAAATGCTGGGATTACAAGCGTGTGTCACCACATCTGGTTTATTCATTTTTTTTTTTTTTTATGATTTGTTTTGTTTTTGCGGTACTGTGGATGGAACCCAGGGGCATTCTACTTCTGAACTATACCCCCAGCCTTATTTTTATTCTTTATTTTGAAACAGGATCTCACTGAGTTGCAAAGGGCCTCACTAAGTAAGTAGCCGAGGTTGTCCAAGAACGGCGATCCTCTTGTCTCAGCCTCCCAGATACTGGGTTTACAAGCGTGCGCCACCATGCCTGGCCAACCTGCAATCTTTCTGTCTCAGCCTTCCAAGTACTGGGATTATAGGCATGTGCCATTTAACTCAGCTTGAAGTAGAGTACTTTTTTTTTTTTTTTTTGGTACTGGGGATGGACCCAGGGGCATTCTACCTCCGAGCTACACCCCCAACCCAATTTTTTATTTATTTTGAAACAGGGTCTTACTTACCTGCAAAGGGCCTCATTAAAGCTGGGGCTGTCCATGAACCATGATCTTTCTGTCTCAGCCTCCCAAATGCTGGGATTATAAGCATTGGCCACCAGGTCTGGCTTACCTGAGGATGGAACCCAGGGGCATTTTTTCTCTGAGCTATTCCCCCAGCCCTATTTTTAAATTTTTTAGTCTTTTTTTTTTTTTTTTTTTCTTTTTCCTTTTTGCGGTACTGGGATTGAACGCAGGGGCATTCTACCCCTAGCTACACCCTCAGCCCTATTTTTTATTCTTTATTTTGAAACAGGATTTCACTAAATTGATACATATATTTATGTACCTCCTGCTTTTTTTTTTTTTTTTTTTTTTGGTGGTACTGGGGTTCCTGGAAGCCCTTCTATCTCCGGGCTACACTCCCAGACCTATTTTTACATTTTTTTATTTGGAAACAGGGTCTCCTAAGCCAGCACGCGCGGCTGGCTTCGAACCTGCGCGATCCTCCTGTCTCTGCCTCCCAAGCGCGGGGATTACAAGCGTGCGCCACCACGCCCGGCCCTCCTGCTTTTTAAAGAGGCTTCATCCTCCCTAATTCCATACCCTGTGATTGGTCACCTTAATTGCTTCACTATAGGGCCCTTTCTATAGCTCGACCACTTCCTGTTGCCCCTTTCCTCCTAGTTATTGCTGATTAGGGGAAGCATCTGGTTTTAATTTTCTGCGATATTTCTCTGTGCATGCCGCGTTGCAAATACCGATCCCACTCTTGACGGCCCCAGTTGTGGCCTGGCTACCCGGTGGACTGATCCAGACCTTGCTGGCTCAAGCAGCGGCCTTGCCTCGTGGGAGGCTCCGATTCTGGTCTTGCTGGCCCCGACACTGGCCTAACCCCTCAGCTGGCTCCGATCCCGGCCTCGGAGGCCCCAGCACCGGCCTTCCTCACGGCATTTTCCGATGCTAGCCGATGGCCCCGGCATCGGCCTAACCCCTTGGCAGGCTCCGATCCAGGCCTCGGAGGCCTCAGTTGCGGCCTTGCTTCACGGAAGGCTCCGATGCTGGCTGCTGGCCCCGGCACTGGCCTAACCCCTCGGCAGGCTCCGATCCCGGATGAGGCCCTTTTTAAAAATAAAAAAGTAGCCAGACATGGTGATGCATGCCTGTAATTCCAGCATTTGGGAGGCTGAGACAGAAGGATCGCAGTTTGTGGATAGCCTCAGCTACTACTTAGGGAGGCCCTTTGCAACTCAGTGAGACCCTGTTTCAAAATACAGAATTAAAAAATAGGGCTGGGAGTGTAACTTGGAGGTAGAATGCCCCTGGGTTCCATCTCCAGTACCACACACACAAAAAAAGTAATGGGGCGAGGATGTAGCTTTGAGGTAGAATGCCCTGGATTCAGACTCTAAACACCACCAAATAACCCCCCCAAACAAAAAAAACATACACTTAAGGTATACATTATGTTTCTTTTAGCTTATTCAATAAGATATTTATTGAGCACGTATTATGTGCTGGACACTGGGTTTCTTAGGAGATACATTAGTGATCAAAACAGACAAAGGTTCCTCTCCTTGGGGAGCTTATATTCTAGCAGGGTTTTCTCTGTAGGAACAATTTCCCAAAGCTACACCACAAAGTTGGGTCAACAACTGCCCAGGGCCCAAGGCTGGATATTGTGACACATACCTGTAATCCCATCTGCTTGGCAGGCTGAGGATGACTGCAAGTTTGAGGATAGCCTGTGCAAATTAGACTGTCTCAAAATTTAAAAAGGGTTGGAGAGCTGAGTGTGGTGACACACGCCTGTAATCCCAGTACTTGGGAGGCTGAGACAGGAGAATTGCCGTTTGCAGACAGCCTCAGCAACTTAGTGAGGCCCTTTGCAACTCAGTGAGATCCTGTTTCAAAATAAAGAATACGAAATAGGGCTGGAGGTATCACTCGGAGATAAAATGCCCCTGGGTTTCATCCCCAGCACTAAATAAATAAATAAATAAATAAATAAATAAATAAATGGAAATAAAGAATAAAAGATAGGGTTTGGGGTGTAGCATGGAGGTAGAATGCCCCTGGGTTCCATCCCCAGTACTGCAAAAAAGAATAAAGAGCAATGCAGAACCACATGCCCAGAGCTATGCCAGAAAGCTGCTATTATCCGGACTATACCACTAATGCTGTCACTTTTTTTTTTTCCTACGGTACTGGGGATAGAACCCAGGGACATTCTACCTCTGAGCTACACCCTCAGACCTAATTTTTTTTTTTATTCTTTACTTTGAAACAGCATCTCACTGAGTTGCAAAGGGCCTTGCTAAGTACCTGAGGCTGGACATTAACCATGATCCTCCCATCTCAGCCTTCTAAATGCTGGAATTACAAGCATAGGCTGCCATGCCTGGCTTGTCTGTTACATTTTTAATGTGGTATACATTGTGGAGTGGTTAAGTCAAGCTAATCAACATATGCATCACCTCACATACTTAGGTTTTTGTTTTTTGTTTTTTTGGTGGTACTAGGATTCCTGGAAACCCTTCTACCTCCGGGCTACACTCCCAGACCTATTTTATATTTTTTTATTTGGAAATAGGGACTCTTAAGCCAGCGAGGCTGGCTTCGAACCAGCGCGATCCTCCTGGCTCTGCCTCCCAAGCGCGGGGATTACAAGTGTGCACCCCACACCCGGCCATACTTATGTTTTTGGTGGTGAATGGTAGTATTGACATTGGGGGCCTTACACGTGTATCTTACTGAACTCCCAACAATAGCCCTTTAGGATGGGTTTCAGTATACAAATGTTGAGCAGATCATGTGCCAAAACAGATTTTATATCTTGTTTGATTCATGTACCTGATCAATAGTAGGATGTTCAGCTGGAATTTCTGGTTTTTTTCCCAGTAGTTGGATTGGCTGTTGGGTTCTTTATATTTTATTTTATTTTATTTATTTATTTTTGCGGTACTGGGAATGGAATACAGGGGCATTCTACCTCCGAGCTCTGCCCCCAGCCCTGTTTTCTTATTTATTTTGAAATAGGGTCTCACTGAGTTGCAAAGGGCCTCACTAAATAGTTGCTGAGGCTGTCTGAGAATTGCCATCCTCCTGTCTCAACCTCCCAAATGTTGGGATTACAAGTGTGAGCCACCATGCCCGGCTTATCTATATGTTTTTTTGTAACATGTATACCTTTACTGTATGTAATAAAATGTTAAAGAAAAAATAAAAGCCATATGAGTGTTGGATTATATGGATTTTTCTGAGATGACCCACAGGCCATCACTTCTATGCTAATAATAATGTTATGATAGTAATAGCTAGTATTTGTACAGTGCGTATAGCTCACCAGGCGCCATTTTGATCCCATCATAGAACATCCTCAATGGCTTTGCTTTGAAATGACTAATTTGAGCATTTGTTCTCACAAATTGTGGAAGTCAACTTTCAGTTTGCATCCTAGCCTATTTTCTCTCTGGCAGTACCACATGGTAGGTTTGACAGCGGTACTTAATTTCTGGGTATCAGGACTAGGAAATTATTCTGTTGGTTCCTAAGAAGTATAGTTGTCTATTGTGACTATGAAGAGTGTTTAGTGACATAATTATGTTTAAGAAAAATGTTGCCGGGCGTGGTGGCGCACGCTTGTAATCTCCGCGCTTGGGAGGCAGAGACAGGAGGATCACGCAGGTTCGAAGCCAGCCGCGCTGGCTAAAGAGACCCTGTTTCCAAATAAAAAAAAGTATAAAATAGGTCTGGGAGTGTAGCCCAGACCTATTTTATACTTTTATAAGTAGAAGGGCTTCCAGGAATACTAGTACCGCTAAAAAAAAAAAAAGAAAGAAAAATGTTGACTGCTGACATCTAGCTTTTGTTTTAAACTAGGTTGAAGGTAAAACTACCTAAAATGTATATTGACTGTGATTTGAATCTGGTTCTGTAGTATGTATTTTCCAAGTGTCTTGTAGAAACCTGGTGTTTGGGGCAAAAGTGTGGCCTTCTGGATTTGCAGGTTTTTTCCTCATAGCTAAACACTCAACATAATAGACATTTAAGTATAAGAGACTTGCTTTGACTTAACCTTTCTCTAGTCTTGGAACAGCAGGGAATAATGAATCTGGGGAATATATTTACTCTTACTGGCCTGAAATGCTTTCCACACAGAATCTGGTTTTTTTTAAGTGTCCCTGTGACACACACACCCCCACCCCGCCTTGTGTATGGGAACTGAATCCAGAAGCATTCTGCCTCTGAGCTACATCCCAAGCCCGTTTTTATTTTTGAAATAGGCTCTAAGTTGAGGCGGATCTTGCTAAGTTGCTGAGTCTGGCCATGAAGCTGGGCGTGTGTCATGGTGTCTTTTTTTTTTTTGGTACTGGGAATTGAACCTAGGGGTGGTATTCTACCTCTGAACCACACCACCAGCCCTTTTGTAATTTTTTTTTTATTCAGTACTGGGGATTGAGTTGCAAAGGGCCTCACTAAGTAGCTGAGGCTGTCCTAACCTGCGATCCTCCTGTCTCAGCCTCCCAAATGCTGGGATTACAAGTGTGCACTACCACGCCTGGCTTTCTCTTTTTAATTTTTGAAAGGTTTCTCTTAAGTTCCTGAGACTGATCTTGAATCTGTAATCCTTCTTTCTCAGCCTCCCAAGTACTGAGGTTACAATGTGTGAGCCACCATGTCCTACCCAGGGACCTTTTTCTTATTTATTTTTATTTTATATATTTATTTATTATTATTTTTTGCCTTACTGGGGATTGAACCCTGGGGCATTTCCCTCCAAGTTACACCCCAAGCCCTATTTTTAACTCTTTATTTTGAAACAGGGTCTAATTGAGTTGCAAAGAGCCTAAGTAGCTGAGGCTATTCACAAACCACGATCCTCATGTCTCAGCCTTCCAAATGCTAGGTTTACCATGAGTGTACCACCATACCCAGCTCCCAGCCCAATTTTTTATTCTCTATTTTGAAACAGGGTCTCACTAAGTTGCAAAGGGCCTCAATAAGTAGCTGAGGCTGCCCCCCCCCAAGCCGAACCCAGATCCTCCTGTCTCAGCCTCTGAAGTACTGAGAATACAAGTATGTGCCACCACACCTGGCTCCCAGCATTATTTTTTACCATTTATTTATTTATTTATTTATTTTATTATTAGTTTTTGGTGGTACTGGGGGTGGAACCCAGAGGTTTTCTATCTCCGAGCTATACTCCCAGACCCATTTTATATTTTATTGGAAACAGGGTCTCACTAAGTTGCTGAGAGCCTCACTGAGTAGCTGAGGCTGGCTTCAAACCTGCGTGATCCTCCTGTCTCAGCCTCCCAAGCGCGGGGATTACAAGTGTGCGCCACCATGCCCGGCTTACCTTTTATTTTTTAATTTTTTAAAATTTTTCCCTATTTTTTGGTTTTTTATTTTTATTTTTTTCATCTGTATGTTATTTTTTTATTTTTATTTTTAAAATTTTTTTATTAGTACTTTATATTCAAACATCATATTGGGGTAAAAAACTTGTGTGTACAAACATGTACACATCGCTGATTTAACCCCTACCCAGTTCCCACCCCATTCCCTCCCCGTCCCTCCTTCCCTTGCTTGGCTTAGTGATTGAACCTTTTATTTTTGAAATAGAGTCTCACTTAATTGTGGGGGGTTTTACTAAGTAGCTGAGGCTGACTGATAACCTGAGATCCTCCTATTTCAGCCTCCCAAGTACTGGGATTATAAGCGTACACCACCACATCTAGCTCTCATTTTTATTTATCTTATCTTATTTTATTTTATTTTATTTTTATTTCTTTTGTAGTAATGGGGATGGAAGGCAGGAGCATCTACCTTTGAGCTATACCCCCAGCCCTATTTTTAATTTTTTGTATTTAGAAACAGTCTCACTGAGTTTCTCTTTTCTTGTGTGTGTGTGTGTGTGTGTGTGTGTGTGTGTGTGTGTGTGTGTGTGTGTGTGTTTTACTGGGGGTGGAACCCAGGGGCTTTTCTACCTCTGGGCTATACTCCCAGACTTATTTTATACTTTTTTTTGGAAACAGTGTCTCATTAAGTTATGGAGAGCCTTGCTAAGTAGCTGAGGCTGTCCCTAACCAATCTCTCTCTCAGCCTCCCAAATGCTGGGATTACAAGCATGCGTCACCACTCCCAGCTTATTTGTTTTAATTTGAAACTGGGTCTTGCTAGGTTGATGAGAGTCTCATTAGTTGCTGAGGCTATCCTCGAACCTGTGATCCTTCTGTGCCACCATGCTTAACTGATGGGATTTCTTTATTGCCAATCAAAGCTGGTCTCAAAATCCTGGGCTTAAGTGATTCTTTGTGTGTGTATGGTACTAGTGATTGGGCCCGAGGGTGATCTACCAGTAAGCTACACCTTCCAACTCCATTTATTAATTATTTAGTGTGGTACTGGGGATTAAACCCAAGAGCATTCTATCTCCAAGCTACAACCCTGGTCTGATTTTATTCTTTTATTTTGAAATAGGGTCTTACTAAGTTGTTGAGGCTGACCTCAAACTTGTGATTTTTCTGCATTAGCCTTAGCAGCCCCAGCTTCAAGTGATTATCTTGCCTCAGCCTTCTAATTAGGTGGCACTACAGGCATGTGCCACTGTGTCTGGCTATATTTTCCTTCTTAAAAATATTTTCAGAGCCAGGCATGGTGGCGCAAGCATGTAATCCCAGCATTTGGTAGTCTGAGACCTTAGGATCGCAGTTCACCAACAGCCTCGGCTACTTAGGCTCTCTGCAACTTAGTAAGACCCTGTTTTAAAATAAAGAATAAAAAATAGGGCAGGGGGGATGTAGCTCGGAGGTCGGGAGGTCGAATGCCCCTGGGTTCCATCCCCAGACCTAAAAAAAGAAAATTTTTTTAATTGCTTTCAGGCTAGAATGTAGCTCAGTGGCAAAGTGCTTGCATTGCATTGACAATACCATAAGTTTGGTCTCTACGATCAGAAAAGAAAAAATAATTTCTAAATATTTTCAACAATAATTTATACTTTTATAGGTGAAACTGGTAAATGTCGTATAATAATTAAGAAAATACACTTTTAGCTGGCTGTTAAGAATACATGCTTCAGCCAGGTGTAGTGGCGCACACTTGTAATCATAGTACCTCGGACGCTGACACTGGAGGATTGCAGGTTCAAGAATAGCCTCTAATTTAGTGAGACCCTGTTTCCAAATAAGAAAAAAAATGAGTCTAGAGATGTGGCTAAGAGGTAGAATTGTCTCTGGGTTCAATTTCCAGTACGAAAACAAACAAAATAAAAACATGCTCTGAGTCGGGCATAGTGACACATGCCTGTAATCCCAGTATTTGGGAGGCTGAGACAGGAAGATCGCAGATTCAAAGCCATCTTCAGCAAATTAACCAGGCTTTCAGCAAATTAGAAAGACCCTGTTTTCACATAAAAAATAAAATAGGGCCAGGCTTGGTGGCACACGCTTGTAATCCCCGCGCTTGGGAGGCGGAGACAGGAGGACTGTGCAGGTTCGAAGTCAGCTGCGCTGGTTTAAGAGACCCAGTTTCCAAATAAAAAAAAGTATAGAATAGGTCTGGGAGTGTAGCCTGGAAGTAGAAGGGTTTCTAGGAACCCCAGTACCACCACCACCAAAAATAAATAAGTAAATAAAATAGGGCTAGGAATATAGCTTGGAGGTAGAATGCTCATGAGTTTAATCCCTAGAAACAACACACACACAAACACATACAAGCATGCACGTATACACACACAATGCATGTTTTGAAATCAGACTGTCTGGGTTCAAATCTAGATTCTACCACTAGTGACTTGGTAAACTTGGGCAATTTTTTTTTCTTTTGTTTCTAGGGGTTGAACCAGGAGTTTCTACCTGCTACATCCCCAGCATTTTTTTTTTTTTAAACAGGTCTGAGGATGGAACCCTATTTTTTATTCTTTATTTTGAAACCAGGTCTCACTGAATTGCAGAAGGCCTCACTAAGTAGCTGAGGCTGTCGGCGAACTGCAATCCTCTGGTCTCAGCCTCCCGAATGCTGGGATACAAGGGTGTGCCACCACGCTCGGCTCCCTATTTTTTATTCTTTATTTTGAAACAGGGTCTCACTAATTGCAGAGAGCCTCGCTAAGTAGCTGAGGCTGTCCGCGAACCACAATCCTCTGGTCTCAGCCTCCCGAATGCTGGGATTATAAGCGTGTGCACCTCAATGCCCGGCGGCCCCAGCCTTTTTTATTTTTTAATTTTGAAACCTTTCCACAACATTACTAAGACTGGCCTCAAACCTACAATCCTTTGATATTACTCTCCCAAGTACTGAAAGGTGTGCACCACTGCTCCTGGCAACTTGGGTAATTTCTTAACAGCTTTACCTTACTTTCTCCATCTATCAAGTGGGAGTAATTTTAGTCTCTCTTTTATGGGAGTTTTTCGATGATTAAGTGTTTAATATATATAAATTATGTAGTTTGGTATGTAGCATGGTGTGAGTACTCACTGAACCAAGTTGGCTCTTATTAGAAATTTAGTGTTCACTGCCAAACATATTTGACTCTGCCATTTCCCTGTTTGATTCAGTGTTGTTTTTTGTTTGTTTCATTTTTTTTGAGGTGCTGGGGGTTGAATCCAGGGGCATTTGTCCTCTGAGCTACACCCCCTAGCCCTAGGGATCTCACTTAAGTTGCTGAGGCTGGCCATGAACCTGCAATCCTCCTGCCTTAGCTTCCCAAGTAGCAGGATTACAAGTGTGAGCCAGCACACCTGACTTGGAACAATATTTTATTGGAAATTTTTAGGCAAGAACTTTAAACTAGGTAACAGGAAGACTTCAGGTATATATTGATAATTGGAAGAATTATTGTTGCTAGCTAAGAATGAGGGCTTTCAAGAGTCTACCTTCAAACTGAAAGGCTAGGAACAAAATTCTTTTGGATGACAGTTCTTAGCCACCCTTGATTTCTGCTGGTTTGCAGGAAGCACTGGCATTTCAGGGCAACAGCTGCAGGGCTTTCTAACCCCTCTGCGAGGACAGCTGGTTAGAAGACCCAAATACACAAAGAAGATAAGCTGAGAGTGGCTCATTGGAGTCAGTAGGTCACAGCCAGCAGGTTCCTCTCACTACTCTGCTTCCCTTGTTATGTCAGCTGTCACAACCTGTTAAATGCTAGCAGTAGGAATCCCTCTGGATTCCCCACAGCACCTGTGCCTTCCTGATCTGGGTGTGTGGAAAGAAGATGGTCTCAGCTGGTGACTACATAACAAGATGAAGTGTTTATTGCTGGAGTTTGTTGTCCTTTTGGCTCCTTCCTCTTCCCCTCTATATCACCAAGTGTACCAAGAGATGTGTGCCCTTGGTGTTCATTAAGTCACACACTTAAGTGTTACTCAGCAGCAGGCATGAGTAGAAGCCTTTTGCTATTGACATGCTTTGGTATCAAGTTCATGTGCTTTTCTCCTTTGCCCACATCAAGGTGCTATATATAAAATGGCCCTGGAGGAAGCACTGGTTAGTAGACAAGGAGTGACTGTTTTCACATGGAGTCATACAAAATGAAAGGGGAGGCAGGTAAGTGCAGGTTGTCCTGGGCAGTCGTTCAGTTGAGCCACATGCACCTAGCCATATGCACTTGTAGGTTTATGTGTCTTGGTTTGCCTGGACCCAGTCTGTTCTTAAACTCGGTGCCTTTTGTTTTTTGAGGTGCTAATTATTAGTGCTTCAGTTTTGATTGGTAGCAAGGCCACCACCTTGCATGTTTGCTCTGAAAATGAGGATACTATGGGTGAGAGTCATTGAATATAAAAAAGTATAATTCTGCCAGGCGTGGTGGTACACGCTTGTAATCCCCGTGCTGGGGAGGCTGAGACAGGAGGATCGCACAGGTTCAAAGCCAGCCTCAGGTATTTAGTGAGGTTCTCAGCAACTTAGTGAGATCCTGTTTCCAAATAAAATATAAAATAGGTCTGGGAGAATAGCCCAGAGGTAGAAAGCCTCTGGATTCCACCCCAAGTACCACCAAAAAAAATTATTTTAAGTATAATTCTTATATAAGACCCTCTCAAACCTAAAAGATACTTCCTATACTTTACTACCTAGTACCCTTGCTTTTTCTCTCTGGCATTCTGACAGTAACCATATATAGTTACTTACTTATTTTTTGTGGTGATGCGTGGTACTGAACTCAAGAACATTCTACCTCTATGATATACCCCAGTCCGGGTTTTTTTTTTTTTTTTTTGCAGGTCTAGGGATGGAACTCAGGGGCATTTGACTTCTGAGCTGTGCCCCCTGTCCTATTTTTTATTCTTTATTTTGAAACAGGGTCTCACTAAGTAGCTGCGGCTATCATGAACCGTGATCCTCCCGTCTCAGCCTCCCAAATGCTGGGATTATAAGTGTGTGCCACCACACCCAGATTTTTTTTTTTTTTTAATTTAGAAACAGGGTCTTGCTTACTATATGAAGTTGGCTTCAAACCTATGATCCTCCTATCTCAGACTGCCAAGTACTGGGATTCTAGGTATGTACCACCACACCTGGCTAATAATCATAATCTTTTTTTGTTCTTGTTTGTTTTTGTGGTACTGGGGATTGAACCCAGGGGCATTCTACCTCTGAGCAACATCCCCCCAGCCCTATTATTATTATTATTATTATTTTTTTTTTTTTTGAAGGTCTGGGGATGGAACCCAGAGGCATTTGACCTCCGAACCACATCCCCTGCCCTATTTTTATTCTTTATTTTGAAACAGGGTCTAAGTTGCAGAGGGCCTCACTAAGTAGCTGAGGCTGTCCGCGAACCACAATCCTCTGGTTTCAGCCTCCTGAATGCTGGGATTACAAGCGTGCGCCACCACGCCCGGCTTTATTATTTATTTTGAAACAGGGTCTCACTAAGTTGCAGAGGGCCTAAGTAGCTGAGGCTGGCTGTGAACTTTCGATCCTCCTGTCTCAGCTCTCAAGTTACTAGGATTACAAGTGTGTGCCACTAAGCCCGGCCCTAATAACCAAAATCTTAATAATCCTAGAATAAGTGGATCATTTATAGGTATGCAGCTAATACTTATTTTTACGCAGCGATTTATTTTTAAAATGTAGAAAAATTTAGATTTTGTAGTAGCTAGCTAATGTAGAGTAATAATCATTTGCTCTAAAAAAGAAGGCATATCCATGTTCTGGATGAGTTTTTATGTTTGTGTGTGTGTGTGTTTTTTTTTTTTTTTTTTTTTTTTTTTTTTTTTTTTTTTTTTTTTTTTTGCGTGTGTGATACTGGGGATTGAATCCAGAGTTATTCTATCTCCAACCTACACTCCCAGCCCTATTTTATTTTTATTTTTAAACAGGGTCTCATGCTGGGCATGGTGGTACATGCTTGTAATCCCTGCGCTTGGGAGGCTGAGACAGGAGGATTGCGCAGGTTCGGAGCCAGCCTCAACTACTTAGTGAAGCTCTCAGCAACTCAGTGAGACCCTGTTTCCAAACAAAATACAAAATAGGGCTGGGAGTATAGCCCGGAGGTAGAAGGCCTCTGGGTTCCACCCTTAGTACCACCAAAAAAAAAAAAAACAACAGGGTCTCACTGGGTTCATGAGAGTCTCACTACTTGATGAAGGTGTCTTTGGACCTGTGATCCTCCTGTTTCAGTCTCCCAAGTACTGAGATTACAAGTGTGTACCACTACACCTGGCATTTTTTTTTTTTTAAATAGGGTCTTGCTAACTTGCAAAGGGTATTACTAACTTGAAGCTGGCTGCAAACTTGCGATCCTCCTGTCTCAGCCTCCCAAGTACTGGGATTATAAGCATGTACCACCCTGCCAGGCTCTGCATGAATTTTTGTGCCTAAAAAAGAGGGTTAAGATAATCAACTTCCTCTTCTAACTTCCAATTTTCTTTTCTTCCTTTTCTTTTCTTTCTTTCTGTGTGTGTGTGTGTGTGTGTGTGTGTGTGTGTGTGTGTGTGTGTCGCACTGTAGATGAAACCCAGGGGCAGTCTACCTATGAGCTACAGTCCCAGTTGCAGAGGGCCTTGCTAATTAGTACCTGAGGTTTTCAGCAACTGGGTCCCCCAGTCTCAGCCTCCCAAATTGTGGGATTACTAGGGTGCACCATTATGCCCAGTTTAGACAGCTGTATTTTTATTCTTTATTTTGAAACAAGGTTTCACTAAGCTGCAGAGTATCCTCACTGAGTAGCTGAGGCTGGCCATGATCCTTCCATCCTGTTTTAGCCTCCCAAGGACTGGGATTACAAGTGTATGCCACTACATCTGGCTTCTAACTCCCAATTTTGAGGAGAGGAAACATTTCTAAATTTTTTTTGTGGGAACAGTCCCCCAGTTACCAGTGCTAATTGATAGTGTCTTCGTAGGAGAAATTTATCCCATAGCACATGTCTAGACAGGAGGGTTGCAGATTCAAGGCCAGCCTCAGCAACTTAGTGAGACTTTAGCGACTTAGACCAACTTAGACCATGTTTCAAAATAAAAAGGGCTGAGGGTATTGCACAGAGGTAGAATGCTGTTGGATACAATCTCTAGTATGGAAGGAAGGGAAAGGAAAATAAATTTATCCCATTTGTACAACTTCGTAGTAGAAGCTGTAGCTGAATGTCAGGTTGAAGCATCTTTCAGGTTGCCATGAAAATATAACCTATAAAATGAAAGCTGAAGGTTTCAGGTCTAGATTCCTAAAGCTTAATTGCAGGTACAGGTAGAGGTGAGTAGTTGAGGATATTTGGACTATGGAATATAGCCAGGGGCTGCAGTTCAGCGGTAGAATTCTTGCCTACTGAGTGGGAGGTTCTGGATCCAATCCTAAGCTTTGCCTTAAAAAGGGGGGCGGGGGAACTAGAGCCACCTCACATTCATTTCTGCTGACTTCAGGTGCCCTTGCACTGGAGTTCAAATGGAGAATCACCTAGTCCATTTTCCTTTGCTTTCAGGGGAGATTGCGTAACTGGTGTTAGGGGAGAGGGGTGTGTTTTGTTTTTTGGTGGTACTGGGGTTCCTGGAAGCCCTTCTACCTCCGGGCTACACTCACAGACCTATTTTTTATATTTTTTATTTGGAAACAGGGTCTCCTAAGCCAGCGCGCGGCTGGCTTCGAACCTGTCTGATCCTCCTGTCTCTGCCTCCCAAGCGCGGGGATTACAAGCGTGAGCAACCACGCCCGGCAAGGGGTGTGGTTTTATTTTTTTTATTATTATTATTTTTGTGTGTGTGTGTGGTACTAGGGTTCCTGGAAACCCTTCTACCTCTGGGCTACAATCTCAGACCTATTTTTATATTTTTTATTTGGAAACAGGGTCTCTTAAGCCAGCCCGGCTGGCTTCGAACCTGTGCAATCCTCCTGTCTCCACCTCCCAAGAGTGGGGATTACAAGCGTGCACCAACACGCCTGGTTCTTTTTTCTTTTACTTTTTTTTTTTTTCTTTTTTTCTTTTGGTGCTAGGAATAAAACCCATAGATGCTTTAGGCTACACCCCCAGCCCTATTTTTTAATCTTTTTATTTTATTTTTTTATTATTTTGCAGGTCTGGGGATGGAACCCAGGGGCATTTTACCTCCAAGTTATACCCCCTGCCCTATATTTTATTCTTTATTTTGAAACAGGGTCTTGCTAAGTTGCAGAGGGCCTCACTAAGTAGCTCAGGCTGTCCGC
Organism: Muscardinus avellanarius; assembly: GCF_963383645.1. NCBI lineage: Eukaryota > Metazoa > Chordata > Mammalia > Rodentia > Gliridae > Muscardinus > Muscardinus avellanarius. The sequence continues at coordinate 53,755,085 of NC_137802.1, read as the reverse complement.
GAACTGTGATCCTCCGCTCTCGGCCTCCCGAATGCTGGGATTAATACTGTGCGCCACCACACCCCACACCCAGCTAGTCTTTTTATTTTTGAAACAAGGTCTCACTGAATTGTGGAGGGCCCCACTCAGTAGCTGAGGCTGTCTGCAAACTGCGATCCTCCGGTCTCCACCTCTTGAATGCTGGGATTACAAGCGTGTACCACCACACCCAGCCTGTCAGTTTCATTCTTAAAACAATTCTGCATAGATGCTTGGGTTCCTGAGCCATCTCTTCTCTGACTGAATAGAATGATGTTTTTTTTAAGCTACTGTGTTGGGTGGCAAGGAAATTTTACTAGTTACCACAAGCTTTATAGAAGCAGCTCTGTAGCCGGGCGTGGTGGCGCACGCTTGTAATCCCAGCGCTTGGGAGGCTGAGACAGAAGGATCGCACAGGTTCAAAACCAGCCTCGGCAACTTAGTGAGACCCTGTTTCCAAATAAAGTATAAAATAGGTCTGGGAGCATAGCCCGGAGGTAGAGAAGCCCCTGGGTTCCACCCCCAGTACCACCAAAAAAAAAAAAAAAAAAAAAAAGAGAGAAGCCACTCTGTATGACCCAGCACTGGGAGATGGTTTTGTTTTTCTGGGGAAAATCTTTCTTTTTTAAAGGATTGCGACTTTAGCTAGGCATGTCCCACCCACCTGTAGTTCTAGTACTTGGGAGGCTGAGATAGGATCTCAGGTTTGTAGCCAGCCTCTGAAACTTAGCAAGGCCCTTTGTAGCTTAGTGAGACTCTGTTTAAAAATAAGCTATAAAATGGGTCTGAGGGTGTAGCTCAGAGGTAGAATGCCTGCCTTTAGGTTCAGTCCCCAGTAACTGACACCACACACACACACACACACACACACACACACACACACACGAGTTCATGTTCATGAGATGAACACCTGTCTGAGCACTAGCTACTTTCAGGATGCTCTGCTGCCCTCCAACATTTCCTTTTTTCCTTAGAGACTTGAAATTTTCTAAAGCATTGTTAAGAAAGCAAGACTCAAGAAAACTACTCCTGTTACCAGGGTTTTCTTGGTACCAGTAGCAATTTATTATTGTTCGTTAAAAATGTACCATCAAGCCGGGCTTGGTGGCACACACTTGTAACCCCAGCATTTGGGAGGCTGAGACTGGAGGATCGCGGTTCGCGGACAGCCTCAGCTACTTAGTGAGGCCCTTTGCAACTCAGTGAGACCCTGTTTCAAAATAAAGAATAAAAAATCGGGTAGGGGTTGTAGCTCAGAGGTCAAATGCCCCTGGGTTCCATCCCCAGACCCTCAAAAAAGAAAAAAAAGTACTATCAAATTCGGGTGTGGTGGCACACATTTGTAATCCCAACACTTGGGAGGCTGAGACTGGAGCCTCGGCTGCTTAGGCTCTCAGCAACTTAGACCCTGTTTCCAAATAAAATATAAAATAGGTCTGGGAGTATAGGCTGAAGGTAGAAAAGCCCCTGGGGCACCGGGGTGGTGGTGAACACTTGTAATCCCAGCATTCCGGAGGCTAAGGATTGAGGTTTGTGGACAGCCTCAGCTACTTAGTGAGGCCCTCTGTAACTTAGACCCTGTTTCAAAAATAAAGAATAGGGCAGAAGGTGTAGCTTGGAGGTCAAATGTCCCTGGGTTCCATCCCCAGACATGCAATAAAAAGAAAAAAAAAAAAGGAAAAGCCCCTGGGTTCCACCCCCAGTACCACACACACAAAATGTGCCATCAGAGGTGGGGACATAGTTCGATTGAAGAGCACTCTCCTAGCATGTATGAGGCCCTGGGTTCAATCTTTAGCACCACACAAATACAGAACACATTAGCAGCAGTTCTCTTTTCATAGAAACCGAGTGCTTTACATTTGGGATTGCCACTGCTCAGAGTGCTGTCAGGTATAGCTTGATGGAGTCAGAATGGCAGTGAGGCAAGGAAGATGATTCATGTGCTGTCATTGTATCTGCCTGCCCATGTTCTAGAGGCCAGGTGAACTCTGGCTTCAATCACTGCAGTTTTGCCTTGTTTCTCAACCCCCATCCCCAATACTGGCCATGAACCCAGGGACAGTCTACCTCTGAGCTATACTCCTTCCTTCCTTCCTTCCTTCCTTCCTTCCTTCCTTCTTTTTTTTTTTTTTTTTTTGGTGGTGTTACTGGGGATTACTGAACCCAGGGACATTCTACCTACCAGCTATACCCCCAGCCCTATTTTTTATTCTTTATTTTGAACCACGGTCTTACTGAGTTGCAAAGGGCCTCACTAAGTAGCTGAGGCTGGCCACAAACCTGTGGTCCTTCTCTTTCAGCCTCCCAAGTACTGGGATCACAAGTGTGCGCCACTCCTGGGTGTGTGTGTGAATGGGGACTTAATCCAGGAGCTTTTGCCTCCAAGCTACACCCCTTTCCCCCGCTAGAATGTTAGTATGAGCTAGCCCTTCTGCCTCCACATTCCCTTCCTCAGACAGTTTTGAAATTTAGACAGGATGACAAGGATGAGACTACCTAGTTGTGTATAACCCAGGTGAAGTTTTCTTTTCATTTTATAGCAAACCAAAGTGTGTGTGTGTGTGTGTGTGTGTGTTTTGTGTGTTACTGGGGATTGCACTCTGGGGCATTCTACCTCTGGGCTATACCCCCAGCCCTATATTTCATTCTTTATTTTGAAACAGGGTCTGACTAACTTGCAAAGGGCCTCATTAAGTAGCTGAGGCTGGCTGCAAACCTATGATCCTCCTGTCTCATCCTCCCAAGAACTGAGATCACAAGTGTGCACCACCATGCCCAGCTTAAGCCCAAATATTAAAGTACTTCATTTTACTAACAAAGAATTAAAACACTTTGCTTTGTTTATGGGTTATTTTGTTTGTTTCTTTGTTTATGGGTTTTTTGTTTTTTGGTACTGGGGACTGAACCCGGGGGCATTTTACCTTTGAGTTACACCAACAGTCCTTTTTATTTTTTTATTCTTTTTGTGATACTGGGGATGGAACCCAGGGACAGTATGCCTCTGAGCTGTACCCCCAGCTGTATGTATGTATGTATGTATGTATGTATGTATGTATGTATATATATTTTTTGGGGGTGGTGGTACTAGGGATAGAACCCAGGGACTTTCTACTTCCAGGCTATACTCCCAGACCTTTTTTTTTTTTTTTTGCAGGTCTGGGGATAGAACCCAGAGGCATTTGACCTCCAAGCTACACCCCCTGCCCAATTTTTTATTCTTTATTTTGAAACCGGGTCTCACTGAGTTGCAGAGGGCCTCACTAAAGTAGCTGAGGTTGTCCGTGAACCGCGATCCTCCAGTCTCAGCCTCCCAAATGCTGGGATTACAAGTGTATGCCACCACGCCCCCCACCCCCCTCTCCCAGACCTATTTTATATTTTTTTTGGAAACAGGGTCTCACTAAGTTGCTGAGAGCCTCACTAAGTAGCTGAGGCTGGCTTCAAACCCATGCAATCCTCCTGTCTCAGCCTCCCAAGCGCTGGGATTACAAGTGTGTGCCACCACACCCGGCCCCTTTTTTTTATTCTTTATTTTGAAACAAGGTCTCACTGAGTTGCAAAGGGCCTCACTCAGTAGTAGCTGAGGCTGTCAGGGAACTGTGATCCTCCTGTCTCAGCCTCCTTCCGAGCTACACACCAGCCCTATTTTTTATTCTTTATTTTAATTTTATTTATTTATTTATTTAGGTGGTATTGGGGATAGAACCCAGGGGCATTCTACTTCCGGGCAATGCTCCCAGCCCTATTTGGAAACAGGGTCTCACTAATTTTCTGAGAGCCTTACTAAGTAGCTGAGGTTGGCTTCGAACCTGTGCAATCCTTCTGTCCCAGCCTCCCAAGCGTGGGGATTACAATCATGTGCCACCATGTCTGGCTTTATTTTTTATTTTGAAACAGGGTCTCACTGAGTTGCAGAGGCCTCACTATGTAGCTGAGGCGGTCCATGAACCGTGATCCTCCTGTTTCAGCCTCATAAATGCTGTGATTACAAAGTGCGCCACCACACCTGTATTATTTTTTTATTTTGAAACAGGGTTTTGCAAAATTGCTGAAGTTCTAAGTTGCTGAGTCTGTTCTCAAACTTGCATTCTCCTGTCAAAGCCTCCTGAGTACTAGGATTACAGATATGTACCTCTGTACTCAGCTAGTTTATTGTTTGAAGGTTTCCTATAAAAGCAGAAAATAAGTATTTGAGAATTCTAAGCCTCTAGGAACTTTTGTAACGTGCTGGGGGTGTGAACCTTCTTTGTTTTTAAGGACCTGATGCCTGGGGAAGGGTGATTCTTTGTGCCTGTTTGTGCATGTGTGTTTAGTGTGCTATAGTGGTATTATCCTCAACTGTTCATGGGGCTGAAAAAATTTTCCAAGTCACTCCTTTGCCTTTCAGATACATTATCTGCTATTTTTTCTTTTTCTGTGTGTGTGTGGGGGGGGGGTACTAGGGATTGAACCCAGGGGCATTCTACTCTGAGCTATACCCCTATCCCCCCTCCCTTTTTTTTTTTTTTTTTTTTGCTGTACTGGGGATGTAACCCAGGGGTGGTCTACCTCCGTGCTACACCCCCAGCCATACTTTTTATTTTTTTTTATTTTTTTATTTTATTTATTTTTTTATTTTTTTGCGGGTCTCGGGCTGGAACCCAGAGGCATTTGACCTCCGAGCTACACCCCCTGCCCAATTTTTTATTCTTTATTTTGAAACTGGGTCTCACTGAGTTGCAGAGGGCCTCACTAAGTAGCTGAGGCTGTCTGCAAACTGCAATCCTCAGGTCTCAGCCACCCGAATGCTGGGATTACAAAGTGCGCCACCATGCCTGGCCCCCAGCCCTACTTTTTATTCTTTATTTTGTTTTGTTTTGTTTTTGGTGATACTGGGGTTCCTGGAAGCCCTACTATCTCCGGGCTACACTCCCAGACCTATTTTTACGTTTTTATTTTGGAAACAGGGTCTCCTAAGCCAGCACGCGCGGCTGACTTCGAACCTGCGCGATCCTCCTGTCTCTGCCTCCCAAATGCTGGGATTACAAGCATGCATCACCATGCCCAGATCCTTTTTTTTTATCCTTTATTTTGAAACAGGGTCTCACAAAGTTCCAGAGGGTCTCATAATAGCAGAAGCTGGCCACGAACCTGTGATCCTCCTGTCTCTGCCTCCCAAGCACTGAGATTACAAGTGTGTGTCACCATGCCGCCTCTTTCATTTGTTTTAACTGCCTTTACAACACATTTGTTTTGCCTCACACTAAGCTTGTACTTTTGGAGTCTCTGTCAACCAAATTATGTATGGTTGGGTAATATAGATTGGCAGGGTACCCACCCATGTTGGGAAGAATTCTTTAGATGTTTAGTAGACTGATTTTACTAGAATTTATTTTGGTTAGTTTGTGATTGGTCCACCAGAGGGCAGTGGAGAAATAGGCACAATATAGAGTTCAGCCCATTTTTGTGAAGAGGAGAGCAGGATTGCCTCAGCTCAGATGGAAGCAGCTGTATTAAGATGACATTTACTTGAGTTCTGACTCCACTTGTGAGCAGTGGCAGAGCTGACCACCTCAGATTCTGGTCTGTGCAGGTGTGTCGTACACCTTCATTTCTCAGCCTGAGATTTTTAGCATAGTTGATAAAACATTCTTCTTTTTTTCCTTTAAAATGTATGCCTTTTATCTCAGACCATCACTTCCCATCACACAACCTTCAGTCATACTTTGCTTTATTTTCTTCCTAGCCCTAGCGCTGTTTGATGTTTTGATGTTTTTGTTTACTTGTTTATAGTTTATATGGTTATTTATAGTTCCCCCATCACCCTTCAGGCTATATCTCTAACCTAGTGTAGTGCATACATGGGAGGCACTCAGGAAGAATAAGATGGAAGGGATGTCTTCCCAGCACAGCAATCAACTATTTGGGTATTTTATTGTGGAAGTTTTTATTGGTTTTACTTTGGGTCTCTGATAAAATTGAGTCTTTTGACATTTCCTCAGCTCAGGTCCTGATGTTTGGGAAGAATGAAGGTGAATGTTTTTCTGAGTCTCTTTCTTCTCCCCATCCTAGCTTGCAAGCAAAGCACGGACGGAGAAGGAGGAGAAGCTGAGCCAGGCCTATGCAATCAGTGCTGGTGTCTCCCTAGAGGGCCAGCAGCTCTTCCAGACCATTCACAAGACGTGAGTTGGGGGACCATAGGGGTCCCTTGTCCTGGGGGGTGTTGTTACCTGGCTGTGTTGATTAGTAGCAGAATTCTAGGTGGTTGTCTTCTTAAAAGTGTACCAGAGCCAGTCATGGTGGCGCACGCTTGTAATCCCTGCGCTTGGGAGGCAGAGACAGGAGGATCGTGCAGGTTCGAAGCCAGGCGTGCTGGCTTAAGAGACCCTGTTTCCAAATTAATAAAAGTAGGTCTGGGAGTATAGCCCGGAGATAGAAGGGTTTCCAGGAACCCCAGTACTACCAAAAAAAAAAAAAAAAAAAAGACCCAATAAAAAAGTGTACCAGAAACCGGGCGTGATGGCGCACCTTTTAACATTCGGGAGGTGGAGACTGGAGGATCTTGGTTTGCAGACAGCCTCAGCTACTTAGCAAGACCCTTCACAAATCAGTGAGACCCTGATTATTATTTTCAAAAAATAAAAAGAACAAAAAATAGGACCAGTGGTGTAGCTCAGAGGTAGAAAGCCCCTGGGTTCCATCCTCAAAAAACAAGTGTACCAGAGAAGCTAGGGCATGTATTTACAATGCCCCAGCATTTGGGGTACTTGTTTGCTTCTTTCCAAACAGAAGAATAGGGCGTGGTGGCGCAGGCTTGTAATCCCCGCGCTTGGGAGGCTGAGACTGGAGGATCAAAGCCAGCCTCAGCTACTTAGTGAGGCTCTCAGCAACATATTGATACCCTGTTTCCAAATAAAATATAAAATAGGTCTTGGGGTATAGCCGGGAGGTAGAAAGCCTCTAGGTTCAACCCCAAGTACCACCCCCCAAAAAAAAAGTGATTAAAAATAAAAAGATTTTTGCCGGGCGTGGTGGTGCACGCTTGTAATCCCCACGCTTGGGAGGCTGAGACAGGAGGATCACATGGGTTCGAAGCCAGCCTCAGCTACTTAGTGAGGCTCTCAGCAACTTAGTGAGACCCTGTTTCCAAATAAAATATAAAAAAGGTCTGGGAGTATAGCCCGGAGGTAGAAAGCCTCTGGGTTCCACCCCCAGTACGAAAGAAAGAAAGAAAGAAAGGAGATAGTGTGATAACAATAAATCATTTTCTCTGAGCTTCAGTTCTATGTCTAGAAAGTTTAGTTTTGGATTAGATCACTTATAAAGGTGCCTTCCAAACTTGGTGGTCCATACTGAAGAACTTGTGATTTCTTTCTTGTTTATTTTTGTTGTTGTACCTTTCTCTAAAAGCTGTTGCAGGTTTATTAGGGAGAGTTCTGTCTGTATCACTCTTTCCAGCCATACTTTGGGATGAACATAGGGGATTGGGGAGAGCAGAGGGCACCCTTCTTACCACCTCTTAAAAGACATTTTGTCACAGCAAAAGTCATTTGACTCCACCAGCTTCCCTAACTGTTGAAAGCTGAGCATTTGACACCTCTCCCCCCCTGCCTTCTGTTACCTATTTAACCACCCTGGGTCTGGTGCACAGATGGCAGCTGGCACCACAGAGCTGTTTGAGGCCATGGTGTATCTGAACATTTACAGGTATGTGAAGGAACTCTCTTGGTAACATCATCTGCTCTAGGGTTCCCCAAGTGTGATCTAGGATGTGTTTTCCCAGGCTGGCAAATGCCCAGATGTCTGGTAATTGAGAGGGGCCAATTGGAGGAATAGCTCCCATGGTAGGTAGTGGAGGCAGAGTTCAGTTCATTGTAAGATAAATATGATTTTCGGGAGGCGGTAATTTTCCCTAGACCAAGGCTGGGCAGACTACAACCATGGACCAGATCTGCTCCTTTGTGTGTGTCTTGTGTGTCTTCAGTGGATGTTTTTGCACATCACAATGACAGAATTTAGTAGTTGTGACAGAGCCCATCTGCAGAGCCTAAAATAGCTACTATCTGACCCTGGATAGAAATGATTGCAACCTCTGCCCTAGGCTATTAAATAAATTGACTCTAGTGGCCCAAGTCTAGTTGTTTATTTGTAACTGAATTTGGTTTGGACTGTTCAGGCTCCCACCAAATTTTTTATGGTTCTCCAGGGCATTGATGCTTAAAAGAACAGTTCTGAGTTTTCCTCAGGATAAGTGTGTATCTGTTTCCTTGCTTTCCTAGTCACCTGTGCCCAGAGAATGCTTCTTGGCTCCTCTCTCTGGGCTGCTGTCATCTAGTGTTGGCTGAGTGGAAAACTGGGAACTTGGGCTGAGCCTCGGGAGTTAGTTCTTCTTCAGGGAGGAGGTGTGGCTGTCTCCAGGAGCTAACATTTCACCTGCTTTCTTTTTCTAGCATAAAAGACTGTAAATGGCAAGAAAAAAACATCGTAGTCATGGAAGAAGTTGTTATTACACCCCCCTATCAAGTGGAAAACTGTAAAGGCAAGGAGGGGAGTGCACTGAGCCATGTACGCAAAATAGTAAGTAAAGGAGCCATAAAACTTGAGGGAGAGAAAGGGCCCTTGGCCTTCACGTACCAGCAGCAGAGCAGGACATTGTGCTTTTACGACTGTGGCACCTCTCTAGTAGCCCTGCCTGATGTCCCTGCACCCATGGGGTCTGCAGCAGTGACTCGGCCACTCCTGCAGGGTTGGAGTCACTGGGCAGTGTGGATAAATGAGTGGTCACCCCATTTCCTTTGCCACACAGCTTTTTAGAGTTGGCTTGGCCATCCCATTACTTTAGCCCTGAGAAGTTCTCATCCCGAGTTGGCTTTTTCTCAGCTACAGATACTTTCTAGGAACTAGGAAGGGTTGGTTCGTGTAAATCAGTTGTCACTAGATTCTCTGACCCTACATATATTACTTTCTAGATTGCTTTATATAGCGTTTGTAAAAAACACTTCTCTCTCTCACCCCCCCCCCCCTTGGGAGACAGGTAGGGGTGTGTGTGTGTGTGTGTGTGTGTGTGTGTGTGTGTGTGTGTGTTACTAGGGATGGAACTCGGGGGGCATTCTACCTCTGAGACACATCCCTACTCTGTTCCCTCTTTTATTTAGAAACAGGGTCTCACTAAATTGCAGAGGGTTGTTGAGGCCGGCTGTGGACCTGCAATCCTGTCACAGCCTCCCCAAAAAAGTAAAAAGTATTATAAGCTGGGCATTGTGGCACATACCTATAATCCTAATAATACTTGGGAGGCAGAGACAGAAGGATTGCAGGTTCAGGGACAGCCTCAGCATGTAGTGAGACTCTCATCAACTTAGCAAGACCCTGTTTCAGAATAAGAATATAAGACTGGAGGTATAGCTTGGAGGTAGAGTTCCCCGAGGCTGAATCCCCAGTACCATGCACACACAGAAAACAAGTATAGACCGGGAGTGGTGGCGCACGCTTGTAATCCCCGCGCTTGGGAGGCGGAGACAGGAGGATTGCGCAGGTTCGAAGCCAGCCGAGCTGGCGTAAGAGACCCTGTTTCAAAAATATAAAATAAGTCTGGGAGTGTAGCCCGGAGGTAGAAGGGCTTCCAGGAACCCCAGTACCACCAAAAAAAACATAAAAAAAATAAACAAGTATAGTAAGACTAATAATTCTCCTCCTCTCCACTTTTTCATTCTGTACTTCTGTAAAGAAGTAAGAATTTGAGATCCTCTCATTTTATTTTATACTTTATTTTATAGATTGAACTTCTTTTAGTCAATTTGAACTACATGGCTAAAAATGTGCCTGAAACAAGAGGCTCCTGCCCATCTGTGGTTGGGAAGGCCAGTAACCAGCGAGGGCAAAGGCGCCTGCATCATCTGTGCCAGATAGCTGGGTGTGGCGGTTGAAGCCGGGGCTGGGTTGCTTCCTCTCCTCCTCCTTTCTGACTGGACTCTCCTGGTCTCTTTCAGGTTGAAAAACATTTTAGAGATGTGGAAAGCCAAAAGATACTGCAGCGTTCACAAGCCCAACAACCACAGAAGGAGGCTGCTCTGTCATCCTGAGTCCACACACATGGAGGACTCTTCAGCATCCAGCCAAGGAGGCCGCAGTGGAGGCCTCAGCGGAGGCAGGCCGGGGGAGGGAAGGGATCCTATATTTCCTGTTGGCTCTTGTTAACAAAGGGCCAGCGTTTCCAAATCTAGACTTGAACAAACAAAACACCCAACAAAAAAGAACAAGAGAATAATTTACAAGTTGAATCATTACTTGACTAACAGACTTCGGTCCACCATGTCCTTGTCACAGCCCCCTTCTGAACAGTCACCTTGTTAATTTTATTTTTGAAAAGTCCTTTCCTGCTCTACCCTTTCACTTCTGACTTTCCTTTCCTAGTCTGTCCTGCCATTCTGTTTTTATAAGTGGCTACACTTGCCTTCTGAATGATTGAAAGAAACTTTTACATCTTTTCTTCCAAAATAAAAGTAACAAGCTGACTGTGATTCTTAAGTTGAGACCTCAGCAGCAGACAGCAGTCTCACTTTAAATTTTTCTTTTTTTTTTCTGTAACTTTTTTTTTCTTTTTTGCACAGGGCATGGCTTGAATTAGTTTTATTTTTCTTAACTTTAAATATATATATGAAAATATATATTAAAATGTTCTCTAAATATTTTCTGCTTCTTGCAGGTCTCTTTTTACTAGATCATGGCCACCTCATCTTCCCATCTCATTCCTCTGAAAATAAAAATGTGTTGCCCTTTCCACCACCCATAGCCAGACAACTAACTTGACTTAGTTAACAGCAAGAATCTTCTGCAGCACTTTATAAAGCCAGTGTGTGCAGATGGGATTTGGCTTTGAGGGTTCCTGACGGCTTTTCAGTCCTTAACTATATATGTATGTCTCACATTTGGCCCCAACCTCAGGACTCTCCCTCTGCCTTTCTTTACTTCATGGTACTAGAAGAACCTCTTTGCTGCTCTCTATGGGCGAGTCAGCTGCCCTTCCTCCTGTGCCTCTGCAGGCAGACACCCTTGCACAGCACAACTCCGCTCTTCCTCCTCCAGGGATGATGTTCTTTTCTAAGAATAAGAAACCTGGAATCTGTGTACCCTGACCTCTCTTTAATCTATATCGAGAGCCTCTTCTAGCCCAGGAAAAGTTTGGGTGACCTCCAGTTTCTCTTCTCTTACCATCCACCTGCTCTTCTGCCTTGCCCCCACCCCCCAAATCTTACAAGCTAATGATAGTTTGTATTTGCTCTGCCAATGGGCAGAAAACCTGAAAAGAATTTCTGGACTTTAGCCCACCAGTTTGTCTGGTTTGAATAACCTGCTGAGAGCCGAAACTAGCACTTGTTGCCCCTGGGCCTTCAGGGCGGTCTCGTGGGGCAATGTGCTACCATGTAATATCAGACACTGGGTGGGATTGGGTGATGCTCATGTGACTGGCTAGAGCGTTGGGTGGGGTGGGGATTAACTTTTTTTTTTTTTTTTTTTTGGCCATGATCTCTCTCCCCTTCCTTTTTTTTTTTTATTAAATAAATGGATCAAAATTAAGTAATTCAAGCCCTGCCTTCAAAATGAAAAAAAAAATTTTTTTTTTAGTATTGTTTAGCAAAAACAATAAAACCCAAATTTTTTTAACCATCATTTATGTCTGAGGTTTGTGCGTAATTTAAAGGCCCCAGAAGAAGGAATCTGAGGAGGTTATGTTTGTTTGATTTGTCCTTTCCCTTTAGATTCTATGCTTCCTACTCTTTACCCTGTCTTTTCACACCTTGAGAACTCATGCAGAAATAGGTTGTAAAGTGTGTTTTTTTTTTGGGGGGGGGTCTGGGGATGGAACCCAGGAGCAGTTGACCTCTGAGCTATGTCCCCTGTCCTATTTTTTATTCTTTATTTTGAAACAGGGTCTAAGTTATGGAGGGCCTTACTAAGTAACTGAGGCTGTCCGTGAACCACGATCTCCCTGTCTCAGCCTCCCAAATGGTGGGATTACAAGGTTGCGCCACCACGCCCGGCTTCAAAGTGTGTAACTTAAGAAGGACAGCCAGGCGTGGTGGTGTAGGCTTGTGATCCTAGTACTTGGGTGGCAAAGACAAGATTATTGCAGGTTTGCAGGCAGCCCCAGCTACTTAGTGAGGCCCTCTGCAACTTAGCGAGACCCTGTTTCAAAAATATAGAATAAGCCAGGCGTGGTGGCGCACGCTTGTAATCCCCACGCTTGAGAGACTGAGACAGGAGGATTCCACAGGTTCAAATCAGCCTCAGCTACTTAGTGAGGCTCTCAGCAACTTAGTGAGACCCTGTTTCCAAATAAAATATAAAATAGATCTGGGAGTATAGCCCGGAGGTAGAAAAACCCCAGAGTTCCACCCCTATTACCAACCCCCCAAAAATAAATAAAGAATAAAAAATAGGGCTAGGAAGCCGGCATGGTGGTACACACTTGTAATCCCCAGCATTTGGGGGGACTAAGACAGGAGAATCATGGTTCACGGGCAGCCTCAGCTACTTGGTGAGGTCCTTTGCAACTCAGTGAAACCCTGTTTCAAAATAAAGAATAAAAAATGGGGCTGAGGTGTAGCTCAGAGGTAGAATGCCCATGGGTTCTATCTCCAGTACCATATAAATAAATAAAAAATAAATAGCCAGGCGTGGTGGCGCACGCTTGTAATCCCCGCGCTTGGGAGGCAGAGACAGGATCGCGCAAGTTTGAAGCCAGCCCCGCTGGCTTAGGAGACCCTGTTTCCAAATAAAAATGTAAAAATAGGTCTGGGAGTGTAGCCCAGAGGTAGAAGGGCTTCCAGGAACCCCAGTACCAAAAATAAATAAATATAGAGCTGGAGGTGTAGCTCAGAGGTAGAATTCTCTGGGTTCAATCCTCAATACTGAAATAAAGCCAGCCTGAGACAGGAGGGTCACATGTTCAAAGTCAGCCTCAGCAACTTAGCCTCTCAGCAATTTAGTAGTGCCCTGTTTCAAAGAAAATAAAAGAAAGGCTAGAGGTGTAGCTGAGAGATAAAATGACCCTGGATTCAATCACCAGTAACAAACACAGAGTATAGGAGCTTAGCCAGGTGTAGTGGCACATTCCTTTAATCCCAGTCCTTGGGAGGCAAAGATGGGAATGCAGATTCCCAGGTACCCTCTGCTACTTTGGCCTTGTTTCAAAATAAAATAGGTCTGTTCCTGGGTTCAGTCCCCAGTACAATACATACAGACACATTGGTTCTGGGAACTTAAAGCCATCTGTGAAACTGTGTGGTGGTGCACACTTGTAATCCCCGCGCTTGGGAGGCTGAGACAGGAAGATCACACGGGTTTGAAGCCAGCCTCAGCTACTTAGGCTTTCAGCAACTTAGTGAGACCCTGTTTCCAAATAAAATAAAAGGTCTGGGAGTATAGCCTGGAGGTAGAAAGCCTCTGGGTTCCATCCCCAGTACCACCAAAAAAAAAAAAAAAAAAAAAGGTAAAGCCATCCGTGGTGGCACACACCTGTAATCCCAGTACTTGGGAGGCAAGAAACAGGATCCCAGGTTTTGGCCTGCCTCAGTTACTTGGGCCCGCCACAACATAGTGAGACCCTGTTTCAAAAATAAAGAATAGTCGGGCATGGTGGCACAAGCTTGTAATCCCAGCACTTGGGAGGCTGAGACAGGAGGATAGTGCAAGTTTGAAGCCAGCCTCAACTACTTCATGAGGCCCTGTTTCCAAATAAAATATAAAATAGGTCTGGGAGTGTGTGTACCCAGGAGGTAGAAGGCCCCTGGGTTACATCCCCAATACCACAAAAGAAATAAAGAATAAGCCAGGCGTGGTGGCACACGCTTGTAATCCCAGCATTTGGAAGGCTGAGACCACAGGATTGCGGGTTGCATACAGCCTCAGCTACTTATGCCCTGCAATTTAGACCCTGTTTCAAATTAAAGAATAAAAAATAGGGCAAGGGGTGTAGCTCGGAGGTCAAATACCCCTGGGTTCCATCCCCAGACCCACAAAAAATAAATGAAGAAAAAATAGGGCTAGGGTGTAGCTTGGAGGTAGAATACCCCTGGGTTGAATCCACAGTACTCCAAAAATAGGTAAATAAATGTCTCGTGGGCTGTGGATGTGCCTCAGTGAGAGAGCTCCCCTAGTACACTTGAGGCCTTGAGTTCAGTCCCCAGTATGACAAAAATTAAAATATGCTTTAAAAGTATTTTTCACCTGGTGTGGTGGCGCACACTTGAAATCCCTGCGCTTGGGAGGTAGAGACAGGAGGATCGTGCAGGTTCAAAGCCAGCCTCGCTGGCTTAAGAGACCCTGTTTCCAAATAAAAATATAAAATAGGTCTGGGAGTGTAGCCTGGAGGTAGAAGGGTTCCATCCCCAGTACCACCAAAAAAAAAAAAAAAAAAGTATTGGCCCTAGATGAGACTGGATTGGATTATTTCTAGAAATTTAGAAACTCAGAAGCTCCAACTTTGCATTAGAAACTTACATTTAAGTCGGGTGAAGTGACGCACACTTGTAATCCCAGCATTTGGGAGGCTGAGACAGGAGGATCACAGTTTGAAGACAGCCTCAGCTACTTAGGCACTTTTCAACTCAGACACCGTTTCAAAATAATAAAAAATAGGGCTGGGGATGTAGCTCAGACGTAGAATGCCCCTGGTTCTATCCTCAGTACTGAAAAAAAAGTTACATTTATTTAAAGGGCATTTTAGGCCAGTTAGGCACTTCTAATCCCAGTACTTGAGAGGTTAAGACTGAAGAATCACAGGTTCAAATCCAGCCTCAGTAACTAAGCGAGGCTCTCAGCAATCTAATGAGACTCTGTTTCCAAATAAAAAATAAGCTGGGCATAGTGGCACATGCTTGTAATCCCAGTATTTGGGAGGCTGAGACAGGAGGATCACAGGTTCAAAGCTAGCTACAGCAATTTAGCAAAGCTCTTAGCAACCTAGTGAGACTGTTTCCAAATAAAATTGGGCTGGGGGTGTAGCTATGCCTGTGGATTTAATCCCTAGTACCAAAAATAAATTTAAAAAATAGCCAGGTGTGGTGGTGCATGCTTGTAATCCCAGCATTTAGGAGGCTGAGACCAGAGGATTGTGGTTTGAGGACAGCCTCAGTTACTTGAAATTCATTGAGACCTTGTTTCAAAATAAAGGATAAAAATAGGGCTGGGAGTGTAGCTTGGAGGTAGAGTTATCCTGGTTTCTATCCCCAGTACCACGATAAATTAAAAAATAAAATAAGGTAGGGTTGGGAATGTATCTCAGAGCTGGAATACCCTGGGTTCAATTCTCAATGCCACCAAAAAGAAGAAGAAAAAAAAAAAAAAAGACTAGGCGTGGTGATGCTGCACACTTGTAATCGCTGTGGGAGGCTGAGGTAGGAGGATTGCTGGTTTGAGCCCAATTTAGTAATGTCCTTCACAAATTTAGTAAAACTCTGTTTCAAAATAAAAAATAAGCCTGGTGTGGTAGCACACTCTTGTAATCCCAGCATTCCAGAGCCTGAGACTGGAGGATTGCGATGTGTGGGCAGCCTCAATTTAGTGAATCTCTCCTCAACTTAGTGAGACCCTGTTTCAAAATAAGGAATAAAAAAAAAAAAAAAATAGGGCCAGGTGTGGTGGTGCATACTTGTAATCCCCGAGCTTGGGAGACTGAGACAGAAGGATTACACAGGTTCAAAGCCAGCCTCAGCAACTTAGGCTCTCGGCAATTTAGTGAGACCCTGTTTCCAAATAAAATATAAAATAGGTCTAGGAGTGTAGCCTGGAGGTAGAAAGCCCCTGGGTTCCACCCTCAGTACCACAAAAAAAAAAAAAAAAAAAAAAAAAAAAGCAGGGGGTGTAGCTCAGAGGTAGAATGTCCCCGGGTTTCATCCCCAGAACTGCAAAAAAAGAAAGAAAGGGGGGAAAAAAAAGAAAAGAAAAATAGGGCGGGGGCCCAGTGTGGTGGCACACACCTGTAATCCCAAAATTTGAGAGGCTGAGACAGGAGGATCCAGGTTCTCAGCCAGCCTCAGCTACTACCACTTAGGCCCTTTGAGACTCAGTGAGACCATTTCAAAATAAAGAGTTAAAAAAAAAAACAAAACAGGGCTGGGGGTGTAGTTCAGAGGTAGTATGTCCCTAGGCACGGGGAAAAAAGGAAGAAATTGTCAGCCAGGCATGGTGGTGCACACTTGTAATCCCAGTACTTGGATTGCTGAGACAAGGATTGCAGATTCGAGGACAGCCTAGGCAAGGGTAATGAACCTCTCATCAACCTAGGGAAACTTAATAAAATAAAAATAAGAGCTGGTGTGGTGGCGCATGCTTGTAATCCCCGCGCTTGGGAGGCTGAGACCGGAGGACCGCACAGGTTCGAAGCCAGCCTTAGCTACTTAGTGAGGCTCTCAGCAACTTAGTGAGACCCTGTTTCCAAATAAAATATTAGGTCTGGGAGTATAGCCCAGAGATAGAAAGCCTCTGGGTTCCACTCCAAGTACCACCATAAATAAATAAATAAATAAAGCCAGGCATGCTGGTGCACCCTTATAATCCCTGCGCTTGGGAAGCAGAGACAGGGGGATTGTGCAGGTTCGATGCCAACCTCCGTTGGTTTAAGAGACCCTGTTTCCAAATAATATAAAATAAGTCTGGGAGTGTAGCCCGGAGGTAGAAGGGTTTCCAGGAACCCCAGTACCACTAAAAATAATTAAAATAGGGCTGGGGGTATAGCTAGAAGTAAAATGCCCCTGAGTTTAATTCCTAGTATCACATACACACAAAAAGAAAGAAAGAAAGAAAGGAGTCTTGCTAGGTTGCTGAGAGTCTCTTAAGTTGCTGAGGTTCAAACCTGTGATCTTCCTGTCTCAGCCTCCCAAGTACTAGAATTACAGGGCCTAGGTACTCCCAGCCCTTTTTATATTTTATTTTCAAACAGGGTCTTGGTAGGTTGCTGAGTCTCACTACATTGCTGAGGCTGGCTTCAGATCTGCAAACCACCTGTCTTGGCCTCCCAATACTGGGATTACAGGGTGGCACCACCACGCCTGGCTTGCCTAGACTTTTCACAGAGATAGCTATTATGCCAATGTCCAGCTTGGTCATTAAATTTTAAATCCCTAAATACAAAATTTTGCATTTTTCTCTGGTAAGTGTATTTTATTTTGTAGAGGATTGGGGATTGAACCCAGTCCTCGTGCATTGCTTGACATGCGCTTGCAAACCTAACATGCTTTGTTATCATGTCTTCTCTATAAACTGCCAAATCCTACCTTCTAGATGATGATTGAATCAGTCCTTTAATGAGCTGCTTGGGGGCCAGGCGTGGTGGCTCAAGTTTGTAATCTCAGCACTTGGGAGGCTGAGACAGGAGGAGTGCACAGGTTCGAAGCCAGCCTCTGCTACTTAGTGAGGCTCTCAGTAACGTAGACCCTGTTTCCAAATAAAGTATAAATTAGCGTTGGGAGTATAGCCCAGAGGTAGAAAGCTTCTGGGTTCCACCCCCAGTACCCTCCCCCCCCCCTTTGGGTAGGTCCATTTCATCATGTGATCATTACTTTCTAGGGTTTGCTAGACAGGGCTAGTGAGCTCATGAAAGGGGTGTGTGTGTGTGTGTTACTGGGGATGAAACCCAGAGGCATTCTACCTCCTGGCCCTATTTTTTTAATTCTTTATTTTGGTCTCACTAAGTCGTGGAGGTTCCTCACTAAGTAGCCTAGGCTGGCTGTGAACCTGCAATCCTCCTGTCTCAGCCTCCCAAGTAATAAGATTACAAGTGTGTACCACCACACCCAGCTCCTATTTATTTTATTTTATTTTGCTACTGAGGATTTAACCCAGAGGCATTTGACCTCCAAGCTATACCCCCAGCCCAATTTTTTCTTTTCTTTTCTTTTCTTTTCTTTTCTTTTTTTCTTTTTCTTCTTTTTTTCTTTCTTTTTTTTTGCGGTACTTGGGATGGAATTCAAGGACATTCTACCTCCAAGTTACACCCCTAGCCCTATTTTTCAGTCTTTCTTTTCTTTTTTTTCTTTTCTTTTTTTTTTTTTTTCAGTGCCGGGGATGGAACCCAGAGGCATTTGACCTCTGAGCTACCCTTTTTTTTTTTATTCTTTATTTTGAAACAGGGTCTCAACTAAGTTGCAAAGGGCCTGGCTAAGTAGCTGAGGCTGTCCATGAACCGCCATCCTCCGGTCTCAGCCTTCTGAATGCTGGGATTACAAGCATGTGCCACCATGCCCAGCCCAATTTTATTTTATTTTATTTTATTTTATTTTATTTTATTTTGCGGGTCTGAGGGTGGAACCCAAGGGGATTCGACCTCCGAGCTACACCTCTTGCCCTATTTTTTATTCTTTATTTTGAAACCGGGTCTCACTGAGTTGCAGAGGGCCTCACTGCGTAGCTGAGACTGTCTGCGAACCGCGATCCTCCGGTCTCAGCCTCCCAAATGCTGGGATTACAAGCATGCGCCACCATGCCCGGCTCCAATTTTGTTTCTTATTTGGAAACAGAGTTTCACTAGATTGCTGAGAACCTCAGGAAGATGCCAAGGCTGGATTTGAACCTGTGATCCTCCTCTCAACCTCCCAAATACTGAGATTACAAGTATGCATCACTATGCCGGCTTGGAAATCTGTTTTAGACAGGAAGCAACTATTTTGGGCTTCTAGAACCAGGCTTCTAAGGCTGGGTACAATTACTGTGTTTTAGGAGGACCTGAGCACTCCTTGAAGGCCACAGGCCTCACAAGGAAAGTTGTTCCTTTCTTTGTCCTCAGAGAAGACCTTGGTGAATTATAGCTGAGGCAGGTTACTTAGGGTAAAGGGAAATAGAAGACACCTGAATCCTTCCTCACCCAAGGGAGGGTCTTCTGGGACTTTGGCTCTCTTCTTGACCAGAGGGAAGGGTGTGGCCCTCCACTAGGGTTTAAGGAAAGAGGCCACGCCTCCCAGCAAGGCAGGGCTGGGTCCTGTTCTGATACTGATCCCTGAGGATTTCCTCAGCTTGCCTGTGTGTCTCTGTCTTTGGGGCTGAGGTGTTCTCAGAGCTGGGCTCCTACTGCCCTTGCAGGCAGGCCTCTGACAGGAGCCTGGAAACCCACCTGAGCATCTTTGCACTCTCACTGTTGACCTGGGGTTGCACCCAGCGGGAGTTGCCAGGAGCACAGGTTAGTGCCCTGGTGTTCATGGCTGGAGGCTCTGAGCTGCGTGAGAGCAGCTAAGCAAGTTTAGGGGCAGGAGGTGGGAGGGTTTCTCCTGGGCTGTGGGATAGGGGCAAGGGGCGGAGTCCCAAGGATTAAAGGGTTATCTTCCCTGACTTTTACATTTGGGGAGTAAGGAAATGGAGGACAGTTAGAGGTGGAAATCAGGGTGTTAGGATCTCAAGCTTAGATGGCTCTTGTCAGAAACCTAGTAACAGTTAAAATTGTGAGGGACAGAGGAGGTTGACCTTGAGACCATGATAGGAGCCCAGCTGATGAGATCCCTGAATAGTATCTGCCTATGTTTTTCTCTACCATCATCATACTCCTTGAGGGTCCTAGGTGGAAGAGTTGAGGTATGAAAGTCTCAGCATCTTCCCCGCCACTGTACTGGGGATTGAACCCAGGCCTGCTCTACCACCGAGCTACAAACCCCAGCCCCTCCCTCCCTCCCTTCCTTCCTCTTCCCTCCCTTCCTTTCTCTCTCTCTCTCTCTCTCTCTCTCTCTCTCTCTCTCTCTCTCTCTCTCTCTTCTCTCCTTTCTTCTTTCTTCCAGATCTGAGGATGGAACCCAGGGGCATTCTACCTCCAAGCTACACCATATATTATATATATGATATATATATAATTTTTTTGCCCTATTTTTTTCTTTATTTTGAAGCAGGGTCTCACTGAGTTGCAAAGGGCCTCAGTAAGTAGCTGAGGCTGTCAGTGAACCACGATCCTCCTGTCTCAGCCTCCCAAATGCTGGGTTTACAAGCTTGTGCCTGGCTCTGTG
Source organism: Muscardinus avellanarius (assembly GCF_963383645.1). Classification (NCBI taxonomy): domain Eukaryota; kingdom Metazoa; phylum Chordata; class Mammalia; order Rodentia; family Gliridae; genus Muscardinus; species Muscardinus avellanarius. Next base: position 53,735,100 of record NC_137802.1, on the reverse strand, counting down.
TATACTTTTATTGAACATCTACTGTCTTCTAGGACTAATGTGTGTGTGTGTGTGTGTGTGTGTGTGTGTGTGTGTGTGTGCGTGTGTATGGTACTGGGCTTGGAACCTAGGGCATTCTACCTCTGAGCTACACCCCCAGTCATATTCATATATGTGTGTGTGTGTGTGTGTGTGTGTGTGTGTGTGTGTGTGTACTGGGTGGAGCCCAGGGGCTTTTCTACCTCCGGGCTATACTTCCAGACTCCCAGACCTATTTTATACTTTATTTGGAAACAGGGTCTCACCAAGTTGCTGAGAGCCTCGCTAAGTAGCTGAGGGGAACCTGTGCGATCCTCCTGTCTTAGCCTCCCAAGCGCGGGGATTACAAGCGCGCCACCACGCCCGGCTAGTCCTTATATATTTTTTTGAAACAGGGTCTCACTGAGTGAGTTGCAAGGAGCCTCGCTAAGTAGCCGAGGCTGTCCCGAATGCTGAGATTACAAGCGTGCGACACCACGCCCGGCCTTAGGACTGATTTTGTCACGTTTAAACCTCCCAGCAGCATCTTGATCATCCTCCCCATTTCACCGATGCATTTCAGTTTAGGCAATGTGCCCAACATCATAGGATTGGAATTCCATTTAAAGCCCAGGTCTAGCTGCAAAAACTAGTTTGGTCCTATACACCAACCTAAGACCCAGGGCTTCTGATGTTCAGGCTCAGCTAGTCTAGTCCAGTCTTTAATTTTGCAGATAAAAGGGAAAACCCTAAAATCTCCACTGGCAAAGAGGAAGGCTAAATTCTACCTCAAGACTACCTTCACTCCGGAACTAGAGAGCGAGAGTCTTTGCTTCCGGACCAGGGCAGAAAGTAAACGGACCGGAAGTTCCATACTCCATTTCCGTGCCGGTTTCTCCGAGGGGGGTGAGGCCAGAGCGGACTGCCCTTTCCCAAGATGACGTCGAAGATAGGTTCGAGACGCTGGATGCTGCAGCTGATCATGCAGTTGGGCTCGGTGCTGCTCACACGCTGTCCCTTTTGGGGCTGCTTCAGCCAGCTCATGCTGTACGCAGAAAGAGCCGAGGCGCGCCGGTGAGCGCGTCCACGCAGCCGCCAAACGCGGTGGGGGGCGGTACGACCTGCCCCAGGAACTGGGGTGCGGTGAGGTGGGAGAAAAGTTGGGACCCTTGGACTGGGAGGAATTGGTACCTTGGACTTACTGGGTGGTCTCTCAGGTCTTGGCATCTAGCTAGATATGCTGCGGTGGCCCTAACTACGAGAGGGTCTTCAGTTTGGGGGAGCAGTGGAGTTTGTGGGAACTCTCGGGGTTCAGGGCTCTTCTCCCTGCTTCATTCTGTCCTCGTTGCTTCCCCATTCTCGGCTCGCAGGAAACCCGACATCCCAGTGCCCTACCTGTATTTCGACATGGGGGCGGCCGTGCTGTGTGCCAGCTTCATGTCGTTCGGAGTGAAGCGGCGCTGGTTCGCGCTGGGGGCTGCACTCCAGCTGGCCATTAGCACCTACGCCGCCTATATTGGGGGCTACGTCCACTACGGCGACTGGCTGAAGGTGAGTGCGTCGGCCCCAGCAGGGGGTTTTGCTTTGGGAAAGGGGGAGCTGCACATCAATTCCCAGAGCACGTGGTGGGCTGGTAGGGTACTAGTTAGATATGAAACCTCTGAGGGCCGTGGCCCTTGGCTTGTGGAGATGATTACAGAGCTCAAACATGGAATAATCTTAGCGATTACACAAACCACTTCAGTGTATGGAAGCTGGGGTACAGAGATGGGAAACAGGCTTTGCTGAATTCACGCAGGGCATACCTGTGAGACCAGAACCCAAGTCCCCAGAAGCCTTTAAACCATTAGCATATAGGGCAAAGGGGACCTTAGAGTGTATCTGGTCCAACTATCAAATTTTATGAAATGTAATTAATCTTAGTGCAGCATTTAGGCCTGTAAATGGTGGGACTTGTGCCAGGCGCTGTGGGCTTGGAGCTAAGGTTGGACAAAGGCACTGCCCTTAAAGAAGGGACTGTTAGTCCAGTGGGGGAGACAGACGTGTGAACAGCTACTGGATGGTGATATCAGTGTTGTTTTGTTGTTATTGTGTTTTTTAATGGAATAGACTCTATATCATATAGAAAAAACAATACTTGGGCTTAGTTTCCAGACCTGGGAGTAGATAATGTGTGGTGTCTGGGTTCTGCCACTTACTTTCTGTAGGACCATGGACAATTTTCTTAATCCCTCTGGGCCTCAGTTTCTACTTCTGTAAAAAAAAGAATTATCTATCTCTGCTGTACCTGACCACCACACTTGGAAATGGTAAGAGGGTTCATCAGATGGAATGGGATGTGCAGAGGTGGGCACGTCTGTGCTCTGGGCAGCCAGGAGAAATGCGATGCCTGTAGATCCTGACTGGTTTCTCCTTGCTCTGGCCTTAGGTCCGCATGTACTCACGTACAGTCGCCATCATCGGCGGCTTTCTGGTGCTGGCCAGCGGTGCTGGGGAACTATACCGGCAGAAGCCACGCAGCCGCTCTCTGCAGTCCACTGGCCAGGTGTTCTTGGGCATCTACCTCATCTGTGTGGTAGGTTGGGTTTTCTCTTTTTCTTTGCAGTACTGGGGATGGAACGCAGGGTTATTCTATCTCTAAGCTACACCCCCAGCCCTATTTTTTATTCTATATTTTGAAACAGGGTCACACTAAATTGCAGAGGACCTCACTAAGTAGCTGAGGCTGGCCAAGAACCTGTGATTCTCCTGTCTCAGCCTCCCAAGTACTGGGATTACAAGTGTGTGCCACCATGCCCGGCTCTGTAGGTTGGGGTTTTGATGATTGGAGGTGCTGGACTGGAGTGAAATGTGAGCCCAAGCCTGGGAGAGCCCAGGAAGGTGGGCAGAACAAGGCCTTGCGTGCAGTGGCTGATGGCCTGGCTCCTCAAGCCCTGTAGAGGTCTGGCTGAGAGTCCAACATTATTGCCATCAGACAGAGAAGAAGTTTGACTGACCATTCAGTCCCCTCTCTGAGAGGACGGAGAACCTTGTGGGTTGGATCTCTTATTGCTCCAGCCTCCAGAGGACTGGAAGGAGGCACAGAACAGAGGTTGGTGAGATTCAGGCCCCAGCTTGGACTTTTTACCTAGGGCTGACAAAGGGTCCTAGGTAGACGGTCATAATCCTCCCTGGTGCTAGGAGTTGAGGACAAGGATGGATGATGGACAGATCTCAGATACTTGGCCTCATCTTAGTTACCAAGTGTCACATTCCATGTGGGCTTCCATGGGATACTCAGAAGTGGGAGCCCCTGACTGTGGGAATATGCTTTTTTCCTTCAGAAGCTCCAAGGGCCAGACACAGCGGTGCATGTCTGTAGTCCCAGCTACACAGGAACCTGAAGCAGGAGGATTCCATGTTTGAGGCCAGCCTGGGCAACTTAAACCCTCAAAAAGGAAAATAAATAAAAAGGACTAGGAGCCACCTACCTATAATCCCAGGACTTGGGAGGATGAGACAGGGGGATCACAGATTTGAAGCCAGTGTCAGCAATTTAGTGAGGATTTTTAGCACTTTTGTGAGACCTTGTTTCAAAATAAAGTAGGGTTAGGGATATAGCTTCTAGGTAGAATGTCCCTGGGTTCAATCCCTAGCACCACAAGAAGAAAAAGAAGAAAAAAGGCTGAGACATAGATCAGTGGTAGAGTACCCCTGAGTCCAATCCTCAGTACTTCAAAGGGTTGAAGGGGCCCCAGGGGGAGGGAAGATACAGCTCCTGGGACTCTGTAGTTGGATATAGAAATACAAATCCTACTTTCAGAAAGTTTCCATCCTAGTAGAAGACCCATTTTAGCTGGGCTGGTGGCACACACACATAATCTCAGTAATTGAGAGGCTAAGACAGGAGAATTGCAGGTTTGAGGCCAGACAGCAATTTAGCGAGAACCTGTTTCAAAATAAAAAGTTAAAAAGAAAGAAAAAAGAAAAAAAGTCTCTGGGCTCAATCACTAGGACCCCTCCCACACACACACATCCACACACGAAAGGCCATCTTGCAGGTCCACCTCAGGGGTGCGCTTCCCCAGACAGGCTTTGGAGCCTGTTGGAGAGTCTTAGAGGATGGTGTGTCTCCAGGCCTACTCGCTGCAGCACAGCAAGGAGGACCGGCTGGCGTATCTGAACCATCTCCCAGGAGGGGAGCTGACGATCCAGTTGTTCTTCGTGCTCTATGGCGTCCTGGCCCTGGCCTTCCTGTCGGGCTACTACGTGATCCTGGCTGCCCAGATCCTGGCCGTCCTGCTACCCCCGGTCATGCTGCTCATTGATGGCAACATCGCCTACTGGCACAACATGCGGCGCGTTGAGTTCTGGAACCAGATGAAGCTGCTGGGCGAGAGCGTGGGCATCTTCGGGGCGGCCGTCATCCTGGCCACTGATGGCTGAGTTTTGCCGGGAGAGGCTGAGATGGGCACAGGGAGCTACCGAGGGCCACTCTCCCCTCCGCCTTGCTGGCTCTGTTTATTTATGCTACCTGATCTGTTTGATCCTTTGCTTGCTTTCTTCCTCCTCCTCCTCTTTTTTTTAAATTTTCATAGTTAAGAGACAGGTCCTTTCTTAAATTCCTGGCTTGGCCCTTGGAAAGGTAGGAGGCCTGACCCTCATGCCTCACAGGTTTTTTTCCTGTTTGTCGGGAGGAACTGAAGCCAGCTGCTTCCCGGGTCTCCAGGGATGGGAGTTCCCAAGAAGGGAGTACAGCAGGGCCAGGATACAGCTACTAAGAGCGGGGGACAGGAAGGAAGGTGAAGGTCACAATGTGTGAGTATGTGAAAATTTCCTTTGTGAACCTGGCAGATGCAGCTCACGCGTGGCTCTGGCCCTGGAAGAGCAGAGGCGCCGGGTACCTCAGAACTCATGCGGGTTCTTAGGGCAGAAACAGCAGCTCTGCCAACCACCTTGAGAGCCGAGCCGAGCCTGGTCTGCTCTGGATTACACGGTGGAGCGGGCAGTGGCCACTTCGCACCTCCTGCTGTCTCTGTTTCCAGCTCCATGGTTGGCCTGCTGGGGGTGGAGTACCCCCTCAAACACCAGGCGACACAGTCCTCCAAAAATAAACATTTTATATAGGCATTTGGCTTTGTTTTTGTTTTGCCTCCAGCAGACTTTGCCATTGGCAGGATTGCTCTTGGATCCTCCCGTGACTGTCCTTGTTCTGAGAGTTCCAGTCTTTGAGCTCTTTACAGGTCTCAAAACCTGGGCTGGCGATAGAGCTCGGTGGTCAGGCACTTGCCTCGCATGTTTGAGGCCCTGGGCTCTGTCCCGGGCACTGCAGAACAGACCCTCAGAATCCTTCTTGTAGTTTATACTTTTGATTTCTTCCCATGTCCCTCTTGTAACTTGTCTTTTGCTCCCCCACTGAGGCCAGCACTTTTTGTGTGTGTGTGGAGAGAACTGATGTGTCTACCTAGCCAAGTAGTGTGCACTATACACATGAGAAAGCGGAGGCTCAGAAGGCAAGCAGCTTGCCTCTATCTACAGAGCAGATCCAGCCAGAGCCGGGTGTGGGGGCACACCCCTGTAATCCAGTATTTGGGAGGCTTCAATAGGTGGTTTGCAGGTTCAGAGCCAGCCTCAGCAATGTATGAGGCTCTCAGCAACTTAGTGAGGCTCTGTTTCCAAATAAAAATAGGGCTGGAGGTGTAGCTTGGAGGTGGAATGCCCTATGTTCAATCTCCAGCATCACTGAAAAAAAGAAGAAAAAAAATTGCCCCAAAACTGAATTCTGGGTCTGGCACGTCCAGATGTGGACACATGTCCCCTGAGGGAAGATGAGCTTCTCTTCAGGCCTGGGTGTTATCACAGTCCCATCTTCCTATTTGTCCATGCACCTTTTGAAAGAAAGTAGTCCCAAGAGCTGGTAAGGCATCTGGCACATGGTGGGGGTTCAAAAATGTTGGATGATTCAGGCACATACCTGTAATCTCAGTATTTGGGAGTTTGAGATAGGAAGATCACAAGTTCAAGGCCAACCTCAGCAACTTAAGACCCTGTTTGTCTGGATGTGGTGGTACACACCTGTAATCCCAGTACTTAAGAGACTGAGACAGGAGTATTACAGGTTTAAAACTAGGCTCAGGCCAGGCGTGGTGGTGCACACTTGTAATCCCTGCGCTTGGAAGGCGGAGACAGGAGGATCATGCAGGTTCGAAGCCAGCCTCAGCTGGCTTGAGAGACCATTTCCAAATAAAAATAAAAAAATAGGCCTGGGAGTATAGCCCAGAGGTAGAAGGGTTTCCAGGAACCCCAGTACCACAAATAAATAAATAAATACTAGGCTCAGCAATTCAGATATCAACTTATTGAGGCCCTGTTTTCAAAAAAATAAAAGGGCTGAAGGTGTAGCTGGGAGGTAGAATGCCCCTGGGTTCAAACCCCAGTAACACACACACACAACAGACCGTGTTTCAAACTAAAAAAATAAACAGCTCAGAGGTAGACTGCCTCTGGGTTAAATCCCCAGCACCCCGCCTTCCATTTTTTTCTTTTTTATTTACTTTTTTTTTTAGGTACTGGGGATGGAACCCAGGGGCATTCTACCTCCGAGCTACACCCTCTGCCCTATTTTTTTATTCTTTATTTTGAAACAGGGTCTAAGTTTTGGAGGGCCTAAGTAGCTGAGGTTGTCCTCGTACCACTATCCTCCTGTCTCAGCTTCACAAATGCTGGTATTACAAGTGTGCGTCACCACACCCGGCTCTTTTTTTCTTTTTTAAAATGAAACCTCTGGGTTTTGGATGCCTGCCTCTCTGAGGTGTGCTGCTCTTGCAGAGAGGACACACCTCCTGTGGAGCTGTGGAACATATCCAAGTCTGCACCTTTTGTAAGCCAGAGGCATCTTGTGGCTTCTAGGCTCTTGAGGGTAAAAGATGAGCCTCTGCTGGGTGGGCCAGGCTCTGAGCCCAGGCTGAAAAGGGAGCTGTGGGTGGAGGCCTCCGCACGGAGAGGGGAGCTGGGGCTGAGTAGATGTGGACTGGGAAATGGAGGATGCTCCTAGCCTAGGGACCAAGCTCCCTCTGGGGCTGCTGGCACCCAGGTGAGGAGATGGTAGAAAATCTATCTCATTTCCTAGACACCAGGAGTCCCCTGGTTCCCTGGTCCCAGAAGGTCACTTGCTAATTTCAAGTGTGAACTGACTCAGAAGTATTTACATTTTAAGGCCTCCTAAAAAACTGTAAGGGTGATATTCTGGCAGGCAGGGGTGATATTTTGGGCAAAAGAGCCTCAAAAACAGCACAGAGGCCACAAGCATGGGTCAACCCTGAAGGTCAGCCCCCCAGTAGAGCCCTCCAAGGTCCCCCCATCTCTGTCCAGGCCAAAAGTCGAAGGCCATCTCTTGTGGCGCTGGAGCAAGCTGGAGGCTTGGGCGGGGCTGTCCTTGTGTTTATTCCACACGGGCACCCCCTGGGAGAGCTGGGGCCGCTTCTTCTACGGGTCATTCAACCAACAAGCCCTATCCAGCCTATGGCTGCCTGGGGTCGCCCCTGGCAGGCGTGGTTTTCGGTCCACCATGGCCGTCCAGGGCCTGCAGGGGCTATGGCAGGGGTCAGCTGCCCGGGTCAGAAGCTGGCTTGCAGAAGGAGTCTGGCAGCCCCTTGGCATGGTTGACCAGTTCATAGGAGTCCCGGATATCCTGGAGGCCGAACCAGAAGAAGATCCACTGCTTGTTGGAGAAGCTCCCGTCACTGTGCTTGAAGTACCTGGTGGGGGAGGCAAAGCGGATACTCTGAGGACAAGGCCCACCCTCGCTGCCACTGTTTTGTTGTCAATAATGCAAGCTGTCTACTACGTACAGGCCCAGCCAGGGCCGCCCTCGGTCACCTCATCTGTCCTTACAGCAGCAGCCGGCTGCTCATTTCACACCGCGCCAGCGAGGGCCCAGGGAGCACAGCCGCCTTGCCAGAGCCACGGTGCCAGTCAGGTCAGAGTGAGGCCGTCCCTGGCTCTCTACTGCTTCTGCTGGCATTGGTCACTTTTTATTTTATTATTTATTTTACAGAACTAGGGATTGAGTCTAGGGGCATTCTATTTTTGGGCCCTCGTGTCCCCATTTAATTAAGTTAAATTAATTAAATATTTTTTGTGGTATTGGGGATTAAACCCAGGGGCATTTTATCTCTGAGATGTACCCCAACCTTATTTTTTGGGGGGAGGCACTGGGGATGAAACCCAGGGGCATTCTACCTCTGAGCTACACCCCCCAGTCCTATTTTTAATTCTTTATTTTGAAACAGATCTCACTGAGTTGCAAAGGGCCTCACTGAGTAGCTGAAGCTGGCCACGAACCACGATCCTCCATCCTCCAGTCTCCCTCCCAAATGTGTGTGTGCGTGTGTGTGTGTGTGTGTGTGTGTGTGTGTATGTATATATATATATATGTATATCGTGTGTGTGTGTGGTACTGGGGGTTGAACCTAGGGGCTTTTCTACTTTTCTACCTCAGGGCTATATTCCCAGACCTATTTTATACCTTATTTGGAAACAGGGTCTCACTAAGTTGCTGAGAGCCTCACTAAGTAGCCCAGCTTATTCTATATTTTGAAATAGTATAAGTTGTGGAGGGCCTCACCAAGTAGCTGAGGCTGGTTGTGAACCTGTGATCCTCCTATCTCAGCCTCCCAAATACTGGGATTACAAGCATGCACCACCACACCCAGCTTTTATTTTTTATTTTGAAACAAGGTCTCACTGAGTTGCTGAGGCTGGCTTCAAACCTGTGAACCTCCTGTCTCAGCTTCCCAAGTACTGTGATTACAGGTGTGTACCATGACACTCAGCTCACTTTTTATTTATTTTCTGGGGTGGGGGAGTACTGGGGATTGAGCCCAGGGCATTCTACCTCAGGGCTAAATCCCTACCCCTATTTTAATTTTTTTTTTTTTTTTTTTTTTTTGTGGTACTAGGTGTGGAACCCAGAGGCTTTCTACCTCTGGGCTATACTCCCAGACCTTTTCTATATTTTATTTGGAAACAGGGTCTCGCTAAGTTGCTGAAAGCCTCACTAAGTAGCTGAGGCTGGCTTCAAACCTGTGCGATCCTCCTGTCTCAGCCTCCCAAGCATGGGGATTACAAGCGTGAACCACCACGCCTGGCTATTTTAATTATTTTGAAACAGGGTCTCACTACGTTGTGGAGGGCCTCATCAAGTTGCTGAGACTGGCTTCAAATCTGCGATCCTCCTGTCTCAGCCTCTCAAGTATTGGGAGCCACCATTGCCTGGCTTCACTTTTTTTTTTTTTTTTGGTGGTGGTACTGGGGTTCCTGGAAGCCCTTCTACCTCCGGGCTACACTCCCAGACCTATTTTATACTTTTTTATTTTTGTAAACAGGGTCTCTTAACCCAGCAGGGCTGGCTTCAAACCAGCACGATCCTCCTGTCTCTGCCTCCCAAGCGTGGGGATTACAAGCTTGCGCCACCATGCCCGGCCCGGCTTCACTTTTTATTTTTGAGTCAGGGTCTCAAAAAGTTGCCCAGGCTGTCTCTGAACTCAGGGTCCTCCTGCCTCAGCCTGTCAAGTGGCTGGGTCTATAGGTACATGTCACTGTGCCTGGCTTCTTGATTACTTTTTTTTTTTTTTTTAATGGTACTGGGGGTGGAACTGGGCTATACTCCCAGACCTATTTTTATATTTTATTTGGAAACAAGGTCTCACTAAGTTGCTGAGAGCCTCACTAAGTAGCTGAGGCTGGCTTTGAACCTGCGCGATCCTGGCTCTTGGTCACTTCTTAGGGTCCACAGAATAGGGCCGCGGGAGGTAAGGGGAGGAAGGGAAAGGAGTGTTCCATTGAAGGCTTAGAGCCAGGAGCTTGGCAATTGGGGCTGAAAAGAGCCAGAAGGGCCAAGGTTTTGCAGGACCCTAGAAGAGACAGAGTGCGTGAAAGTTAGGGGTGTCACTTGCTTCAAGGCAGACAGTGTGGGCCTGTGGGATGTCACCAGGTGACCCTGAGGGGAAGCCGGTGCTGCCGGGAAGAGGCCTACCAGGGATTGATGGGGTTGGTGACTCGCGAGCGCCAGAACAGCATCTGCAGGTCCCGCCGCAGGCATTCCCACAGCATCTGCCCGGAGCCTTGGCCCTGTCGGCTGGAGTTCACCACAAATTTGTCCAGGTACGGGGTGCCCCCCAGGACGGGCTCCAAGGTCAGAATGGCAGCGGCGTTGTACCTGGTGCGGGGGGAGAAAGCAGGCTGGGACCTGTCTCGGGCGCTCGAGGTGTCCGACCGCGCCCTCGTCCCTGCCCCGGGCCCGCCACTCACCCCTCGGAGAAGTAGATGGAGTGCAGCCGCGGGCGCAGCGAGTCCAGGTAGTCGGCCCGGAGCTTCTTGCCGAAGCTGGCGTTGATCAGGCCGACGAGGCGGCTCTGGTCCAGGCTGTCCAGGCTGCTCACTCGCAGCATGCGCTCGGCGTTCTTGAACAGGGTCCCGGAGCCTGGGGAGAGACGGAGCGGAGGGCTGGGGTTGTGCCGGAGCTCGGCACTCCACCGGCCGCGCGGCCTGCGGGGGCTCCGGGAGGGCAGGGGCTGTTGGGACCATTACTGCCTTCGGGACCTCCACAGCCAAATGATTTCTGTGGCCTGCAGAGGTCTGTCCGCGATCTTCACTAATGGAGATACTCTTCCCGCGCAGTTTGTCCCTCCAAGTTCCGCCCGCGCCTGTGGCCCCGCCCGTTTCCTTTAGCCCTGCCTCTATATGCTGCCCTTTCGGACCCTAATCCCGCCCCTTCCCCGGCGCAGCGCTCGCCGGCCCCGCCCACCCAGAGCCCCGGCCCCGTCGGGCCCCGTCCCGCAGGAAGCCGGCGGCGCTGCGGCTTCCAGGGCACCCTGCCCGGCCCGCCGGCCTGGCTCTCACCCTTGTTGCTGAAGAGCTCTGTGAGCAGCGTGCTGGCCGCGGTGATGACGGCCGAGGAGTGGTGGGGCAGGCGGCTGAGCACCTCCACGATCAGCCGAATCTGCTGCCGCTCTTTGGTGCTCACCCATTCGGCGTTGGTGACCAGGTCCAGGTCGGCCGGCAGGTTCACGTTGCTCAGTACCTGCGTCCGGGCGAGGGGATGAGCCTCCGCCCTCAGCGGCCACCGAGCCCCCGACTGCGCCCTCGCGGAAGGGACCGCTCTTCTCTTACCCCTCTACCCTTGCTTCCTCCCGGGGTCCTCCTTCAGGCTCGGGTGTGGGGCCCAGGGACCAAGCCTCTCCGATTCTCCACCCGAGGCTTTCCACCCATCCCCGGCTTGAGAGTGACTGCGGCCGGCAGGTCGGAGGCCGGGGAGTGCGCAGCCCCGCCTCGAGTCCCGGGGTGGGGTGGGGGCGCACCTTATGACTGGTGTCGCGCAGGCCGCCTGAGTTATTGAGGAAGATGATTTTGGTGGGCTGCAGCGCCTTGGCCAGCGCCGCGGTCACTTCCAGCGAATCGAGAAGCACTGAGCGGCGCGCGGCGGTCTCCCCAATGGGGCACAGGATGGGGATGCTGCTGGACTCCAGGCACCACTGCAGCAGGTCCGTCTCCACGGAGACCACGCCGCCATAGCTGTGGGCCAGACGAGGTGCTCGAGAGCGCCCCCTCCTGCCCGCTGCACTGGGGCCGGGCGGGCGGGCGGGCAGGGCCGCACTAACCTGGCGTGGGGAGCTGGCTCCGCCGCGCTCAGCACCGAGCCGCCACCAAAAAAAGGCACGGCAGTGGCTGCGTTGTGCCGCAGCTCGTCCACCAGCACCTTGCAGCTCTGGGCAAGCTGTGCCTTGGCCTCCCAGAATGAAAGGCAGCCCGAGGGCGCTGTGGGGGCCGGCAGCCCCAAGACGACCAGGGGCTTCATGTCCATGCGCTGCAGGAAGGCCAGGGCGAAGGCCAGGCTGGACACCGCCTGGGCGCACCGGAGCACCTCCTCATCCACCTGCGGAGCAGCGGGCGCTGAGGGGCAGGAGCCCGGCCTGGGCCGGAGGGCCCTCTCGGTGGCCGCACTCGGCTGGGTGGTCAGCGCCGCGGCTGGCCACCAGCGCCCACCGGCTCCGCCCTTTGCCCGGCGGGTCTGCCACTCCCTTATCTCACACTCGCCGGTCCTCCCTCGCGCCTCCCTGCAACCTTGGACTCTGGGGCGCCTTGGGGGAGGGGCGGTGCGGACGGCTCCGCCCTCCGAGCGCCTGGGCGTCCATGGTGGGGCGCCTTCCTCCGGCATCACACCTCTGGCTCTCGGGGGGGGCGTGCGGCCGGGGTCTCGGGTCCGCGGCACGTGCCAGGGCCCCGCCGCGCCCGTTCTGGGCTCCACGTACCTCGACGACGGCGAAGGGCCTGTCCTCCGAGTGGTGGCAGGTCTGGAACTGCGTGAGCCAGTGGCGCGCCTCCCCGGGGCTGGCCCCGCACTGGTTCAGGAAGGCCTGGATGTCCCGCTGCACCAGCGAGCGGCCGGCCGCGGGCGCGGGGCCCTCGGGGGGCGGCGGCGGCGGCGTCCACGCCGGCTTCTCGGCGGCGGGCGGCGGGGCGCGGTCCTCCACGCCGGGGGCCTCCTCCTGCAGGGACTGCGCCCGCGCCCACGCGGTGCTGAGCCTGCGGCCCGGGCTGGCGCCGCCTGCCGCCCGCCGCCGCGCGCTGCCGCTCAGCCTCCGGGCGCCCCCGGGGCCGCGGGGGCCGCGCAGCCTCCCGCCCGTCGTGGCGGTCCTCAGCGCCGCGGCCACCCGCGCCGTCGCCATGACGACAGCCAAGCCCGCTCTCCCCCCACGGTGGCGGTCCGTCTGCAGCGCCCGGCACTGGGGGGCTCCTAACTTGCCGCTGGGCGGGGCTGGATCGGGACTGGGGGCCCGGAGTCACCTCGGGTTTCTTTTGAGGAGGGTCAGTCCAGGGGTCAGGGGGCGGAGCTGCGGGATCCCCCGCCCCAGGGGACGGGACCCACTAGGGAGCGTCAGGAGGCGGAGATAAAGGGAGCCCTTTCATCTGCTGCCAAGACTGGTTCCAGGAAGGGCTCTGCGGATCCAGGGGTGGCTTTGGGCGTCTGCGGGGTCTTGAACCATAAGAGAGAACTGTAACCGGTGAGAAAGGACGGCCGGAGGCCGTGAATGCCGGAAGGACTGGCAGGAGAAGTCAGAGTCGCGGAGGTGCAGGCTGGGTGCCTCTCTGGAGGCATAAGCTGGATGTGGTGCGACTCATGGTGAAGTTAGCAGGGCTCACCAAACTCCAACCGCGGGGAACCACCCTGAGGAATATCGTGATATCCTCAAAGCAGCCCTCACTAGTATCAAAGGTTCTCTTGGCCTTTGGGGTTTGGTTTATTTTCTGGTACTGGAGATTGAACCCAGAGGCGTTCTGTCTCTGAGCTACACCTCCATCCCTTAAAAACAATTTTTTAAAAAAATAATGAAACAGCATCTCAATAATTTGCTAAGGCTGGTCGTGAACCTGAGATCCTCCTGTCTCAGGCTTCTAAGTACTGGGATTACAGACACAGGCCACTGCGTCTGGGTCAAGGTTTCTCTTTAAACTATTTAAAATTCAAATCTATCATATCAGAGCTGTAACTAGAAGGCCGGTGTCACTTGCCAGAAACTAGAGAAAACCTCAAAAAATAAAATGAGAACAAAACATTGTTTTAAAATTTCAGCCAGAAAGTTGGGTGTGGTGGCACACACTTATAATACCAGCACTTGGGAGGCTGAGAAAGAAAGATCTCAGGTTTGCAGCCAGCCTCAGCTACTTAGTGAGGCCTTTTTCAAATTAGTGAGACCTTGTTTCAAAATAAAGAATAATAATTAAAAAAAAGGTGCATACTTGTAATTCCAGCGCTTGGGAGGCTGAGACAGGAGGATCGCACAGGTTCGAAGCCAGCCTCAGCTATGTAGTGAGGCTCACAGCAACTGAGTGAGACCCTGTTTCCAAATAAAATAGAAAATAGGGCCAGGCGTGGTGGCACACGCTTGTAATCCCGGTGCTTGGGAGGCGGAGACAGGAGGATCACACAGGTTCGAAGCCAGCCACGCTGGTTTAAGAGACCCTGTTTCCAAATAAAAATATAAAAAATAGGTCTGGGAGTGTAGCCCGGAGGTAGAAGGGCTTCCAGGAACCCCAGTACCACCAAAAAAAAAAAAAAAAAAAAAAAAAAAAAAAAGAATAAAGCAAAAATAGGGCTGAGAGTGTACTTCAGAGGTAGACTGCCCCTGGCTTCAATCCCCAGTTCCGGAAAAAAGAAAAATTCCAGCCGGACACTGTGGCTTGCTCCTTGGAAACCTGGAAGGATGGCCAGTGCCAGGTGTTAACCATCCCCAGCACCATGTGAGGCCTTCACCTGTCACACACTGCAAAACACTTCCCAAACCACAACTCAGTCTTCAGTGACTCCGGGGCAAGTATTATTAGTACCCCCATTTTATAGATGAGAAAATTGAGGCACAGGAGCAGGCGAGGGCCAAGGTCACTTGGCTCACAAACAGGGTCTTTGACGCAAAGCAGCGCTGTTCCCATCTAGGGTCTTAAGCAAGACCTGGAATGGGCTCCGAGGCTGGAACCCGTCCACAGGATGTGGCTCAATGTGCCCACGTGCTGCCCCTAAGCACCGCCCTGCACTCTCAGCTGTGCGAGTCCTATGCCCAGCCACACCATCCAGCCCAGCCCTCTGTTGTGGAGGAGGAACTGGGCCCTCCGACATGGTTGAGGGAAGGGGACTTGGCCAGGGCCACGCAACTGTCAGAGTCCCGGCCAAACCCCAGGCATCCAAATTCCCACCTCTGCCCTTGTCTTCTACAGTGCGGCTTGTGCTCCTGGGGAGCGGTGGTGGCCGGGCTGCTTCCCTCCTCAGTCAGGATGGGGCTCAATGGTACAGTGAGCGCTTGGCGTTCAGAGACGCTAGATCCCATCCGTAGCACCAGAACAGAGAAATCCAGAGGATGCGGGTGATTACGCTGACCCTTTCCTGGAAACTCCCCATCGACACCACCACACACAACCTTCCAGGCAGGAGACTGCGTGTGTGTGTGTGTGGCGGGGGCTGACCTGGTGACCTCATCATCCACTTTTCCAATTTCCTGCTTAGAAATCTCAGTTTCTGGGCAAGAAGTAAAGCCATGGTTTGGGGGTCTGCATCTCGGTAGACCACCTTCATGGCCTTCTCTCTCTTCCAGCCGCACTGCCAGCCCCTAAGGCCCTCAGTGGAGGTGGGCCTAGCGCCGGGGCATGACAGGCTTCCTCCCCAAACTCCTCTGCTTACTCCGTAGTGGCAGAGCCCCCCCACCCTTCTGGGCTCTCCATCCCAGCTTGCTTTCCACGGCTCCTCTCCCTCTGAGCCTTCCTCTGTCTGTCTGTGTTGTCTCAGACTCCACGTCCCTGCCAGCAGGGCTGCCGTCTCCCTTCTTGAACTGGGGGCTCAGCGAGAGCGCCCACCTACCCATTTCCCCAGAGCCTGTGGGTGGCAGGGGCTTAGAAGCTGCCTCCACTCCTTTGGGCTCCATCCCAGAGGGCTGTGTCCTGAGGCAGCCAATGGGACCCGTGGACACCCCTAGTGAACCATTAACTCCGGGCCCATTGAACCTGGGGCCACTGTGTCCCAGCCAATCACTCAGGGAGGCCGCCTCTGGCTGGGGGACTGGCCTTGCTTTCTGGATGGATGTGTACAGCCCAGAGCTCCAACATGAAGGCCTGTGGGACCATTGCTGCTTTTTTGGTTCCAGCTGGAATCATCATCTTCTTCTTCTCCTCCTCCTCCTCCTCCTCCTCCTCCTCCTCCTCCTCCTCCTCCTCCTCCTCCTCCTCCTCCTTCTTCTTCTTCTTCTTCTTCTTCTTCTTCTTCTTCTTTTTTTGCAGTCCTGGGGATATAACCCAAGGGCATTCTACCTCTGAGCTACACCCCTATTCTTTTCTACACCTATTCTTTTTTAAGAATAAAAACCTATTATTTATTCTTATTTTGAAACAGGGTCTCATTGAGTTGCAAAGGGCCTCACTAAGTAGCTGAGGCTGTCTGTGAACCTGGATCCTCCTGTCTCAGCCTCCTGAATGCTGGGATTACAAGTGTGCGCCACCATGCCTGGCTTATTTTTATTTATTTATTTTTTTTGGTGGGTCTGGGGATGGAACCCAGGGGCATTCGACCTCCGAGCTACACCCCCTGCTCTATTTTTTATTCTTTTATTTTTTATTTTATTTTATTGGTGGTACTGGGGTTCCTGGAAGCCCTTCTACCTTTGGGCTACACTCCCATACCTATTTTATACTTTTTTATTTTTTGGAAACAGGGTCTCTTTAGCCAGCGCAGCTGGCTTCGAACCTGCATGATCCTCCTGTCTCTGCCTCCCAAGCGCGGGGATTACAAGCGTGCGCCACCACGCCCGGCTATTCTTTTATTTTTGAAACAGGGTCTCACTGAGTGGCAAAGGGCCTCACTAAGTAGCTGAGGCTGTCCGTGAACCACGATCCTCCTGTCTCAGCCTCCCGAATGCTGGGATTACAAGCGTGCGCCACCATGCCTGGCTTTTTAATTTAATTTTTTTATTTTTTTGGGTACCAGGGATGGAACTCAGGGGCATTCTACCTCCAAAGTACACTTCCAGCCCTATTTTTTATTCTTTCTTTTTTTCGTGTGTGTGTGTGTGTGTGTGTGTGTGTGTGTGTTTGTGTGTGTGTGTGTGTGTGTGTGGTACTGGGGGTGGAACTCAGAGGCTTTCTACCTCCGGGCTATACTCCCAGACCTATTTTCTATTTTATTTGGAAACAGAGTCTCACTAAGGTGCTGAGAGCCTCACTAAGTAGCTGAGGCTGGCTTTGAACCTGTGCGATCCTCCTGTCTCAGCCTCCCAAGCGCGGGGATTACAAGCATGCGCCACCACGCCCGGCTTTTATTCTTTATTTTGAAACAGGGTCTCACTAAGTTGTGGAGGGCCTCCTTAAGTAGCTGAGGCTGTCCACGAACCTGAGATCCTCCTGTCTCAGCTTCCCAAGTACTGGGATTACAAGTGTGTGCCACCACGCCCAGCTAGAGAGGATTTCTTCTCCTTCATTTTTTTTTTTTTGTGGTACTGGGGATATAACCCTTCTACCTCCGGGCTACACTCCCAGACCTATTTTTATATTTTATTTGGAAACAGGATCTGTTAAGCCAACGAGGCTGGCTTCAAACCTGCGAGGTCCTCCTATCTCCACCTTCCAAGCGTGGGGATTACAAGCGTGCGCCACCACGCCTGGCATCGAGGGGACTTCTTATACTATTTTCCTACTTTTATGTATGCATGAACACTTTCTTATTTTTATGATATCAAGGAATATTCTACCTCTCAACTACTCCTCCATCCCTATTTTATTTTTTATTTTGAAACAAGGTCTTGTAAACCAGGCGTGGTGGCGCACGCTTGTAATCCCCACGCTTGGGAGGCTGAGACAGGAGGATCGCACGGGTTCAAAGCCAGTCTCAGCTACTCACTGAGGCTTCCAGCAACTTAGTGAGACCCTGTTTCCAAATAAAATATAAAAAAAGGTCTGGGAGTATAGCCCGGAGGTAGAAAGCCTCTGGGTTCCACCCCCAGTACCACCAAAAAATTAATTAATTAATTAATTAAAAAAAGAAACAGGGTCTTGCTAAATTGCTAAGGGTCTCATTAAATTGCTGAGTCTGGCATCAAATCTGCAAACCTCCTATCTCAATCTCCCAAGTACTTGGCGTGTGCCATCACATCTGGCTTTAGTGGATTTTTTCAAAACAAAGGATTCAGTGAAAGCTGGGCATGGTGGTGCACGTGTAATCCCAGCATTCCAGAGGCTGAGACAGGAGGATCACGGTTTGTGGACAGCCTCAGCTACTTAGTGAGGCTCTTTGCAACCGAGTGAGACCGTTTCAAAATAAAGAACAAAAATATGGCTGGGGCAGCCGGGCATGGTGGCGCACGCTTGTAATCCCCGCGCTTGGGAGGCGGAGACAGGAGGATCGCGCAGGTTCGAAGCCAGCCGCGCTGGCGTAAGAGACCCTGTTTCAAAAATATAAAATAGGTCTGGGAGTGTAGCCCGGAGGAAGAAGGGCTTCCAGGAACCCCAGTACCACCAAAAAAAAAAAAAAAAAAAAAAGACTGGGGAGCGCCCGGCGTGGTGGTGCATGCTTGTAATCCCCATGCTTGGGAGGTGGAGACAGGAGAATTGTGAAGGTTCGAAGCCAGCCTTGCTGGCTTAAGAGACCCTGTTTCCAAATAAAAAAGTATAAAAATAGGTCTGGGAGTGTAGCCCGGAGGTAGGAGGGTTTCCAGGAACCCCAGTACCACCACCACCAAAAAAAAAAAAATATATATATATATATATGTATAATATATGTGTATATATACATATATTGTATATGTATATGTATATGTATATGTATATGTATATGTATATGTATATGTATATGTATATGGCTGGGGGTGTAGCTCAGAGGTAGAATGCCCCTGGGTTTGATCCCCAGTACTGCAAAAAAAAAAAAAAAAAAAAGATTCATTGAGTTCCCCTAGGTGCAAATTTTCAGTCTAACATTATGTAAACACTCAATAAATATGACTTTGTGTTTTTTAGGTGTAATTTTCCTATAAGATGCACTGTATAAATACTTCAGACAAGGTAGGAGAAGAAACCCCTGTACTTAAGAATTTATGGATTTATGAATTTTCGGTTCTGGGCATGGTGGCACATGCTTATAATCCCAATACTTGGGAGGCTGAGACAGGAGGATCTCTGGTTTGTAGACAGCCTCAGCTACTTATTGAGGCCCCCTGCAACTTAGGGATACCTTATTTCAAAGTAAAGCATAAAAAATACGGCTGGGGTATAGCTTGGAGGTAGAATAACCATCCCCAGTACCACAAAAAAAGACAAAATTAAGCCAGGCCTGGTGGTGCACACTTGTAACACCAGTAGTTGGGAGGCTCAGACAGAAGGATGGCAAGTTCCAGGACAGCGTCAGCAAAGTAGCAGGATCCTGCTTCAGAATAAAAGGGCTCGGGGTTTAGGTCAGAGGTAAAATGCCCTTGAGTTCAATCCCCCATAACAAAAGAAGAAGAAAAGGAAGAGGAGGAGCAGGGGGAGGGGAGGAGGAGAAGCCTCACTGTGCCATGTAATCACAGTGCAGCAATAAAGGTGCATATACGCATTATAAAAAAAAAAAGAATTTTAGTTCCAAGTGGCCCATGAACCCCTTGTCCAGCAGGGGGCTCCCTACTCCGCTTTTTCCTCTGGCCGGCCCTGGGAGTCTGCACCAAGATTCTTAGTTGTATAAGTGATGCTGCAGACAGTAGCACCTGACAGAGACCTTCTGTTGAGATGACTAGGGGAGAGGGCACGGGGCGGAGGAGGAAGAGAGGAGGGTTAAGAGAAAGAAGGGAGACATACGAGATGAGAGAAGAAAGAATTTGCCATAACCATATGGAGGCTGCGGTACTTAGGAAAAGCTGGATGAAAGACAGTAATATTGAACTCACTCTAGGTCTGTTTGTTTTTTTTTTTCCGACCTCCGAGCTACACCTCCTGCCCTATTTTTTATTCTTTATTTTGAAACCGGGTCTCACTGAGTTGCAGAGGGCCTCACTAAGTAGCTGAGGCTGTCCGCGAACCGCGATCCTCCGGTCTCAGCCTCCGGAATGCTGGGATTACAAGCGTGCGCCACCACACCCCGGTTTCTCGGTCTGTTTTAAGCATGTGGCACATATTAAGTTGTTCAGTTCAGCTGGTCATGGTGGCGCACACTTGTAATTCCAGTACTTTGGGAGGCTGAGACAGGAGGATTACGGTTTGTGGCCAGCCTTAGCTACTTAGTGAGGCTGTCTGCAACTCAGTGAGACCCTGTTTCAAAATAAAAAATAGGGCTGGGGGTGTTGCTCAGAGGTAGAATGTCCTGAGTTCCATCCCCAGTACCGCCAAAAAAAAAAAAAAAAGTTCATTTCTCACAATAACTCCAACAATCACGGGGTTCCTAGGACACTGGTTTTAGACACATGGAGCTGAGATATTTTCAGGACACATGTGAAGCTTCCTAGCAGACAAGTAGAAAAGGGATCTTGCGCTCAGGAGAGAGACTATGGATGGGTAGGTCCTGGCAAAGTGATGGACGAAACCTGCAAGTGTACGCTATCAGTGTGCCCTGGGGGTGTACACGGGGGTGTACAGTCCTGGAGGGGCTGTAGAAAGAGGAGCTAATGGTGAAGGAGAGGCTGGAGGGGCTCAGAGGTAGGAGACCCATTGGGAGACACCCAGAATCTATGGGCGGGGACATTTCATGAAGGAAGGCCTGATGCCTCCGAGAATGAGCAGAGGCCATAACTCCGGACTGGAGGTGGAGGCAGGGCTCGGGGAGGGCCCTGGAGGTGGAGGCGAGACTGTGGGGAGGGGCCTGGAGGTAGAGGCGGGGCTGTGGAGGGGCCTGGAGGTGGAGGCGGAGCTGTGGGAGGGTCCTGGAGGTAGAGGTGGGGCTGTGGGAGGGTCCTGGAGGTAGAGGTGGGGCTGTGGAGGGGCCTGGAGGTAGAGGTGGGGCTGTGGAGGGGCCTGTAGGTGGAGGCGGAGCTGTAGGAGGGTTTTGGAGGTAGAGGTGGGGCTGTGGGAGGAGTCTGGAGGTGGAGGCGGGCTGTGGGAGGGGCCTGGGCTTGACACCTGGGGAAGGGCCTGTGGGGTCCTGTGGGGACTGCTTAGGAATTCTTTGGCCTGTGGTGTAGGGAGGGCGAGTTTTCCCCAGGGTGGTGGGTGACCCTCCTGAGTCTCAGGCGGAGGCGGCAGAAAGAGGGAGGAGAAGACTCTGGGGCGCTCTGGGGAGGAGGGTCCCGTGGGGGCTGGGGTGGCGCTTGCAACCCCCGGTGTAGCCGCCAGGTGTTATTTTTCCATGTCTGAAACGCCCCCGCAGGCATCGGCCTCGGTCCCCCAGAGGAGAGAGGAGTGATCGCGTCTCTTGTGAGGGTGTTGGCGCGTGTGAGCTGTGGGCAGAGTGCATGTGTGCCTTTCGTATTTATGTGTGGGTCACAATCGGTCAAACTACTGGAAGTTTCGTAAGGTCCAACCTAATAACATGAGTGTCCCAAGATGAAGTTAATGCGAGGGGAGGAAATTCCGGGGTTTCAGCATTCAGAGAAAAAAGGCCTTGGGATGAACATTGCAGCCTCCTGGACTAGAAGGATCTCGGCGCAGTCCCACACCCTAAAGCCCCTGGGTCCTGGGTACAGAGGACTGAGGGCCCCTTGGCGCCAACAGGTTGTAATTACGAACTCTCACCGCGAGGGGCGTCAGCGGCACAGGCCGAGCGGGGACCCGGCGGGGGGCGGCGGCTCCTGGTCCCCGGGCCTGGGGCCTCCCGGACTGGCCAGCGGCCTCGGGGAGCCACCTGCCTCCGCCGGCCTCCGAGCTCCCGCTCTCTCTGATCCCGGTACCCCAGCTCTGGCCTGAGAGAGACCGCGCCTGGGGGTCCTGGGGAGGTGATGGCCGCACCTCCAAGCGTCCTGTCTGTGACTCGGGTGTCAGCGTGCCGAGGGGGACAGGGGCAAAGGCCTCTGTGAGTGGAGCACAGAGGCGTCCTGGCCCCGAGCCGGGCCGTCGGGGGCCGCAGGCCAGCGCCTCTGCTCGCTATCTGGTGCCTTTCTCAGTGGAGGGAAAGTGCCCTCCAGCCTTACAGGGAGCTGAGGACCCCAGGGCAGGGCCGGCGTTGGCCCACTTTGCTGTTGGCGCCAGGGAAGGCAGCGGGAGGCAAAGGCCCAGGGTGGGTCGAGGCCAGTGGGGGATGGAGGGTAAGGAGACTCGGGGGCCCTCAGAAGTTTGAGGAAGGGAGCGACCTGATTCTGCTGGGTGTTTGGAAGACAAGGACAGATCTTGGGCAGAGAGAACAGGGCCTGGCAGTGGACCAGACAGAGGGGCTAGAGATTACCACACGCTGTACTTACTATTTCTTAATAAAACTATTTTAAAAGTAATATAGGAGCTGGGCGTGGTGGCGCACGCTTGTAATCCAGCATTTGGGAGGCTGAGAGAGGAGGATCCAGGTTCATGGACAGCCTCAGCATGTAGTGAGGTTCTCATCAATCTAGGGAGACTCGGTTTCAAAATAAAAATAAAACAAGGCTGGGTGTATAGCTCAGAGGTAGAATGCCTCTGGATTCAAATCCCCGTTGCCACTAAATAAATAAATACTATTAAATAGGCTGGGAGTGTAGCTCATTGGTACAGCGCACACTTTGTATACTCAATGGCCTGGGTTCAATTTCCAGCATTGAAAAAAATGCATATTATTCTGAAAATAAAGAAGTCTGGTTTTATTTATTTATTTATTTATTGCAATACTGGGGTTGGAACCCAGGGGCATTCTATCTCCAAGTTACACCTCCAGCCCTATTTTTATTCTTTATTTTGAAACAGGGTCTCACTAAGTTGCAGAGGGCCTCACTAAGTAGCTGAGGCTGGCCACGAACCTGTGATCCTCCCATCTCAGCCTCCCAAATGCTGGGTTTACAAGAGTGCACCACCATGCCAGCTATGTGCACACCTTCTTAATGCTTCTATGGACAAGGCTGTTGACCTTTCTCTGCGATTTCTTCCAGGATTTTTTTTTTTTTTTTTTTTTTTGGTGGTACTGGAGGTGGAACCCAGAGGCTTCCTACCTCTGGGCTATACTCCCAGACCTATTTTATATTTTATTTGGAAACAGGGTCTCACTAAGTTGCTGAGAGCCTCACTAAGTAGCTGAGGCTGGCTTCGAACCTGTGCGATCCTCCTGTCTCAGCCTCCCAAGCGCGGGGATTACAAGCGTGCGCCACCACGCCCGGCTTCTTCCAGGAGTTATTACAATCCTAAACATCTCTTCCTGCAAGAGGGCTGGTAATCTGATTTCTTCCTGTTTTACCATGGTTTAACTTATTTTTGCATTTAACTATGTAGATGGATGGGGTGGGGATAAGAGTCCCTGCAGGAGGGTGGAGAGGTGAGAACTGGCTGGTGTTCAGGGCATGCTGTCCCTCTCCCTCCTGCCGCCTACCTTCCTGACACTGCCCTGTAGGGCTCCAAAAAAAAAAAAAAAGTGATGAAGGTGTATCTCAAAGGTAGAATGCACCTGGGTTGAATCTGATCTCCAGCACCATATTTTTTTAAACTGGGGATTGAACCCAGGAGCATTCTACCTCTGAGCTACACTCCACAACCTGATTTTTTATTCTTTTTTTTTTTTTTTTTTTTGCAGTACTGGGGATGGAACCCAGGGGCATTCGATCCTTGAGCTATACCCCCAGCCCTAATTTTTATTATCTTTATTTTGAAACAGGGTCTCACTGAGTTGCAATGGCCTCACTAGGTAGCTGGCTTCGAACCTGTGCGATCCTCTTGTCTCAGCCTCCCAAATGCTGGGATTATAAGCATGCACCACCATGCCTGCCTCCAAAAATATTTCTTTATTTGCTTGGTGGGGCTGCATTCCCTGCGAGGCCATACCCCAGTCTGTCTGGCTCCTGGTGCCTGGAGTGGAGACCTGAAGAGGTGCCCAGTGAATGCTGCCCAGTGAGTAGGGAACAGCCCTTAACTCGAGTCTCATGGGACTGTGATTGTGGGATGCTGGGAGCAGCTGCCATTCAGGGCTACCTGCTCCAAGCCCTGCAGACATATTGCTGAATGGGGGTCTGAGGACCGGCCCCACCCAGTTTGGGCCAACTCCTTATGATGTGGTCTGGGCCCACATTCTTGGTAAGCAGGGAGACTGAGATTGGGAGTCTCCCAGACACAGATACCCTCATCCCTTTGAAGCCTGGGGCTGAGCTGGGGACAGGGACAGGGCCTATGGCCTGACCCCAGAAAGCAGGCTGGAAGAGGCAGGGCCAGAGTCCTGAAGGCAGCTGCTCCTGATGAAGTTCTGGTCTCAGGGGCTCAGAAACATTCATTACAGGCAGGAGGAGAAGTAATTAAGGCCGAGAGCAGTGTGGGGACGGAGGAGGGAGGTGCGCGTTTCTCTGGAGGATCCAGGTGCAATTAATAAGGGCAGGAGGGGAGCACGCTGCCCAGTCTGGGAGCGCTGGTAATAGGGACCGGCTTCAAGGCAGAGGAGGAGTGGGTGCAGGGTCTCCTTAGGCAGCCTCAGGGCAGCCTGGCTTCCTGCGGTCAGGGCGAGCCTGGCCTGAGGCTGGCTCTGGTCCCGCCCTTCACCTATGCTGGGACCTTGGGCAGGTTGCTTAATCTCTGAGCCTGTTCCCTTTCAGTAAAATGAAGGTAATGATTGCTGTGGGCATCAAACCTAAGCTGCTTAGCAGTGTGCCTGGCTTGCAGCAAGCACATACAGAGCTGGGCTGCAGTTTGTGGTCTGTGTGACGGTGCAAGTCTGTAATCTCAGTGCTTGGGAGGCGGAGACAGGAGGATCGCGCAGGTTCGAAGCCAGCCGCACTGGCTTAAGAGACCCTGTTTCCAAATCAAAAAAGTATACAAAATAGGTCTGGGAGTGTAGCCCGGAGGTAGAAGGGTTTCCAGGAACCCCAGTACCACCAAAAAAAAACCCCAAAAAACAAAACAAAACAAAACAAAACAAAACAAAAAAAAATGATAATGCCGGGTGTGGTGGCGCACGCTTGTAATCCCCATGCTTGGGAGGCAGAGACAGGAGGATCGCGCAGGTTCAAAGCCAGCCGCGCACGCTGGCTTAGGAGACCCTGTTTCCAAATTTAAAAAAAAATGTAAAAATAGGTCTGAGAGTGTAGCCCGGAGGTAGAAGGGCTTCCAGGAACCCCAGTACCACAAAATAAATAAATAAATAAATAAATAAATAAAATAATAAATAACAATTTTTTTTTTTTTACAAAAGGGCTAGTATGTTGCTCAGTGATAGAATGCCCCCTGGGTTCAATAAACAAACAATAAACAAACAAATAACAAGCAATAAACAAATAAAAGAAAGATTCCTGTAAGGTTTCCTATCTTTAGACATATATTCCTCCCATTTAGGCATATAGTTTTTATGAAGTTGGAATCATTCTAATATACTGTTCTTTGTACTCTGCCTTTTCCATTGTAAGACTGTAATTAATATTCGTGGTTCTAGGGATTGAACCCAGGGGCGTTTGACCTCTGAGCTACACCCCCAGCCCTATTTTTTATTCTTTATTTTGAAACAGGGTCTCACTGAGTTGCAGAGGGCCTCACTAAGTAGCTGAGGCTGTCCGTGAACCGCGATCCTCCTATCTCAGCCTCCCGAATGCTGGGATTACAAGCGTGCGCCACCTCGCATGGCTTGCCCTATTTTTTTTCTCTTCATTTTGAAACAGGCTCTCACTGAGTTGCAAATGACCTCATAAGTAGCTGAGGCTGTCCTCGAACCTCAGTGTGCGCCACCATGCCCGGCTCTATTCCTGATCTTAGTGCTTTGGTTTTACATAACATGGACATATGTGTGTGTGTGTGTGTGTGTGTGTGTGTGCATGTAGCACTGGGGATTGAACTCAGGGGCATTCCACCTCTGAGCTATACCCCCCAGCACTATTTTATTATTTATTTTGAAACAGGGTCTCATTAAGTTGCAGAGGGCCTAAGTAGCTGAGGCTGGCTGTGACTTGCAATCCTCCTGACTCAGCTTCTCAAGTACTGGGATCATAGGCATGTGCCACCATGCCTGGCTATGTTTCTTTTTTTTTAATTTTGAGGCTGGCTTTTAGATTCATTTTTTCATTATGCAAAAATGTGTTAACTTTTTTTTTTTTTTTTTTTTTGGTGGTACTGGGGTTCCTGGAAGCCCTTCTACCTCCGGGCTACACTCCTAGACCTATTTTATATTTTATTATTTTTTAATTTTTTTTTTTTTTTTTTTTGGTGGTACTAGGGATGGAACCCAGGGTCCTTCTACCTCCGGGCTACACTCCCAGACCTATTTTTTTTTTATATTTTATTTGGAAACAGGGTCTCTTAGGCCAGCTGAGGCTGGCTTCAAACCTGCGTGATCCTCCTGTCTTAGCCTCCCAAGCGCGGGGATTATAAGCATGCGCCACCACGCCTGGCCTTATTTTAAATTTTTGAAACAGGGTCTCTTTTTTTTTTTTTTTTTTTTTTTTTAGTGGTACTGGGGTTCCTGGAAGCCCTTCTACCTCTGGGCTACACTCCCAGACCTATTTTATATTTTTGAAACAGGGTCTCTTAAGCCAGCGAGGCTGGCTTTGAACCTGCGCGATCCTCCTGTCTCCGCCTCCCAAGCGCGGAGATTACAAGCGTGCGCCACCACGCCCGGCAAAAAATGTGTTAACTTTTAATTTCATTAAATTTATAAACATTTCCTGCTGGGTGTGGTGGCACATGGTTGTAATCCCAGTACTTGGGAGGCTGAAACAAGAGGATCTCAGGCTCGCGGCCAGCCTCAGCTACTTAGTGAGGCCCTGTGCAACTTAGTGAGACCCTGTTTCAAAATAAAGAGTAAAAAATAGGGTAGGGGGTGTAGCTTGGAGGTAGAATGCCACTGGGTTCAATCCTCAATGCCATACACACACAAAAAGGGCCTTTTCCTATTTCGTCATAAAAGTCGTAACCATAGATGTATGGCTACATTACACTAATTAAAATATGCAAAAAGAGTTGTAACCATTTTTCTTTAAGTTTGGAAGAGAAACAAACAAAATCACGGCTGCTTCCACCACCTCATGCAACCAGATGGGATTTAATTAAGAGCAAAATTGAGATTTAATGAGCTGCAGGCCCTGTTCTAGACTTAGACAATCAATTTCAGTAACTTGGGAGCCAGCTGCGTGCCTGACGCTCAGATGCAGTGTGTCCTAGGACACAGAAGTGGCAGCTCAGGAGGCAGCCTGGTATCCATCCATCTTGGGGTTGCCCTTCGGTTTCAACATCTGGAAAGGAAGAAGGCTGGGCCAACCAGCTGGCCTCTTGGGGCCAGGCAGCGGGCTCTGGGTTCAGACAGCAGCAGGTTCAGTTCAAATGCCTGCCTCTCTCCCTTCCTTCCTTCCTTCCTTCCTTCCTTCCTTCCTTCCTTCCTTCCTTCCTTTCTTCTCTTCCTCCTCCTCCCCCTCTTCCTTCTTCCTCCTTCTCCTCTGCCACCTTCTTCTTTTCTTCTTCTTCCCCTCCCTCCCCCTCCTCCTCTTCCTTCCTTCCTTCCTTCCTTCCTTCCTCCTCCTCTTCCCCTTCTTCTTCCTCCTCCTCCTCCTCCTCCTCCTCCTCCTCCTCCTCCTCCTCCTCCTCCTTCTTCTTCTTCTTCTTCTTCTTCTTCTTCTTCTTCTTCTTCTTCTTCTTCTTCTCCTTCTCCTTCTCCTTCTCCTTCTCCTTCTCTGGTACTGGGGATTGAACCCAGGGTCATTCTACCTCTGAGCTATACTCCCAGCCCCCTTTTTTTGTGGTAATGGAGATGTAACCCAGGGGCATTCCACCTCCAAGCTAGACCCCTAGCCCTGTTTTTTATTCTTTATTTTGAAACAGGGCCTCACTGTGTTGCAAAGGGCCTCACTAAGTAGCTGAGGCTGTCTGCAAACCATGATCCTCCTGTTTCAGCCTCCCGAATGCTGGTACAACCCCCACCCCTGGCACTCCCAGCCCTTTTTATTTATTCATGTTTTTACATTTTGAAACAGGGTCTTGGTAAGTTACTGAGGGTTTCTCTAAGTTGCTCAAGCTGGCCTGGAACCTGCAATCCTCCCATTTTAGCTTCCCAAGTAGTGAGATCACAGGTATGGGGTTTAAGCAGCTCTCCCTTCTGTGGAGTGGGGACCTTAGTGTCTCCTCACTGAATTATTGGGCAAATGAGAGGGTGGCACTGCTGCTGGGGTGGGCCTGGGCCCAGGTAGGCTCAGCCAAGTCAGGTGCTAGGACTCTTGGGGGTGTTGGGCTGCGGTGGTGGTGTTTGGGAATCCCTGGCGAGCCTCTGGCTCCCATCCCTGGGAACCCAGGTGGGGCCCCACTGTGCTGACAGCCACACTTGTGTCAGCCAGGGCTCAGCTCAGGGCCGGGACAGGAAGGCAAGGGCTGGCAGGAGGGCATTGGGGAAGGTTCTGGGAGGCTCCCGGCTTTCTTAGGGTTGGGGTCCCCAGACAGCAACCCCATCACTTCTAGGGTGAAGGGGTGGCAGAGGTGAGCTGGATGGTGGGGAGTAGCCCCGTGCTGACCCCTGGGTTCTTATCAGTGATGGGCAGATAAGCGGCTGCAGGTGACTCAGGCTGGGGCGCTAATGGGGACCGCAAGGCCAGGACGGGTTCCGGCAGGTCGAATCCCTCTGTTTGCGGGAGATAAGCGGTGGGCGGCGGTGCCCCACTGGGTACACAGAAGCCACTTAGTTGCGCAAACAGCGGCCTGGGAGGGCAGCCTTGGATGCTCTGGCCAGGATGGGCTGGTGAGGGACGCAGGGCCCTGTGCGCTGCGGAGCGGGACCCCTGGGGTGCGGAGCTGAGGTGGGGGTGTAAGTGACAGGTGGTCACCTGCCCCACCCACGCTGATCCCGGGATGGGGGCCATCAGGTGTGAGTGTGTGGTCTGAAGCAGGAGGCAATGTGGCTACTGGAGCCCACAGCTCCTGTCAGGTCTTGCCGTCCTCCCCTGGGGCAGTCACCTAAGGCCCCGGGTTCCCGGATGTGGGAGGCTCAGTCTGCACGTGTCCCCCGCAGGGCTGGGTCTGTGACACCAACATGGCCCAGCAGGGGCCGGCAGGAGAGCCCTGGGAGGCAGCCCACCCTCCTTACTGCCCTGTCTCCTGCTCCAGCTGTCTCCAGGACTCCCAACGTGCAGCTGGAGACTGCTGACTCGGGGCCACCACAGTCTTTTTCTGTTAGGACATCCCTTAGGAAGTTTGAGGTAAGGCCCAGCAGCGGTCTTCAGACTAGGGGAGCCTGTTGAAGGAAGAGGATGCCAGGCTTTGGCTCCCATGCCCAGCTGGGCACAGAATCCGGCTTGCCCAGCAGCAGGCGTAAGCCTTCCTGCCATCTCAGTAGCTTGAAAGACTTTGTCCAGCCTCATCTGGTCCTGTCCGTCATGCCTGCTCCCGCCTCTGACCAAATCTACTTTTTTTCTTCTTCCTCCCTGTGGACCCCTATTTCTGCTTCAGTTGTGGCTAAACTTTCTCTGGCTTTGTGCTGGCTCCTGCTTGAAAAAGTAAATGCCCAGGCTCTTGACAGCACAAGAGCGCCATCTTTGGGGCAGTTTACACTGTGGACACAGCGTAGTGTGCGTAGTGTGCGCTATTCTCCTGGTGACGTGCTGACTGGTAGTTGATTGAGCCCCCTCTTTCAAAGCCTCCAACAGAGCCGGGCCTGGTGGCACAGCAGCTTGTAATCCCAGTGCTTGGGAGATGTGGAACAGAGGATGACAGGTTCCAGGCCAGCCCCAGCTACTTAGTGAGGCCCCTAGCAACTTAAGGAGACACTGTTTCAAGTAAAAAAATAAAATAGGGCTGGGGGTGAAGCTCAGAGGTACAATGCCCCCCGGGTTCAATCCCTAGTGCCATAAGTAAATAAAACGCTTTTGGAAATTGATACATTGGACGGTATTGATTATGCCATTAAGAGAATGGAGCCAGGTGTTGTGGTGCACATCTGGAATTCTAGTACTTAGGAGGCTGAGACAGGAGGATCGCAGGTTCAAGGACAGCCTTAGCAGCAGAGCAAGACTCTCAGAAACCTAGTGAGACCCTGTTTCAAAAACAAATATAAGCCAGGCGTGGTGGCGCACGCTTGTCATCCCAGCATTCGAGAGGCTGAGACCAGGGGATCACGGTTCGCGGGCAGCCTCAGCTACTTAGTGAGGCCCTCTGCAACTCAGTGAGACCCGGTTTCAAAACAAAGAATAAGAAATGGGGCAGGGGGTGTAGTTCGGAGGTCGAATGCCCCTGGGTTCCATCCCCAGTATCACGCGTGCACACACACACAATAAATAAATACATAAGTACGGCTGGGGACGTATCTCAGAAGTAGAATGCCCCTGGGTTCAATCTTCAGACACACACGCACACACACAGATGGTTCAATAAAAACTGAGCTTAAGATCAAGCAATGCACAAGAGGATCTTCAAACAGTCAACGAGGACAAGAAAAAATGCTCCATTTCGTTAATCATAAGGACAATGTAAATTAAAGCCACTACACACCCACCAGAATGGCTAAAATGTAAAAGAAAATAATTTTCAAGTATTGCAAGGATGTGAAGCATCCAGGACTCCAGTGCACCCTTTGAAACACTGGCCATGTCTACTAATGCTGAACATACACATGCCCACCCCACAGCCCAGCAGTCCTGCCCCCAGTGCACACCCAGCGGAAGTGCTTACACAGGAACACCAGGAGACTCCAAGAATATCAGAGGACCGGCATCATAGCACCCCAAACCAGGACAACCCGCGTGCCCATCACCAGGAGAAGAGAAAAGCTGAGATTTATTCACACAACAGAAGATTATATAGAGATAATAAGGAACAAGCCAGGTGTGGTGGGGACACCAGTAATCCCAGGACTTGGGAGGTGGAGGCGTCCCAGGCCAGCCTCAGCAATGTGACAAGACTCTCAGTAACCTACGGGACCCAGTTTCAGAGAATCTTTATTTTTACACACACATAGAGTGAACAATTTTTTTTTTTTTTTTGCCTTACTGGGGATGGAACCCAGGGGCATTCTACCTCTGAGCTGCATCTCCAGCCCTATTTCTTTCTTTCTTTCTTTCTTTCTTTCTTTCTTTCTTTCTTTCTTTCTTTCTTTCTCTCTCTCTCTCTCTCTCTCTCTCTTTCTTTCTTTCTTTCTTTCTTTCTTTCTTTCTTTCTTTCTTTCTTTCTTTCTTTCTTTCTTTCTTTCTTTCTGTGGTGTCTGTGGTACTGGGGTGGAACCCAGAGGCTTTCTACCTCTGGGTTGTACTCCCAGACCTATTTTATACTTTATTTGGAAACAGGGTCTCACTAAGTTGCTGAGAGCCTCACTAAGTAGCTGAGGCTGGCTTCGAACCTGTGTGATCCTCCTGTCTCAGCCTCCAAGATTACAAGCGTAAACCACCACGCCCGGCTTTTATTCTTTATTTTGAAACAGGGTCTCACTGAGTTGCAAAAGGCCTCACTAAGTAGCTGAGGCTGTCCGCGAACCACGATCCTCCGGTCTCAGCCTCCCGAATGCTGGATTACAAGCGTGCTCCACCACGCCCGGCTCAGAATGAACAAATTATAACTAAACAACAATATGGATTTCTTGTGGAAATCTATGGATGAATCTCACAAACATAATGATGAACATAAAAATGAACATAATGAAAAAGATATTGGTCCTAGAATAACCCTATGTAATTCTACGCAGGATAGTAAGGCATGGCAGCGCACGCCTGTAATCCAGCTGCTCACGAGGCTGAGGAAGGAGGATTGCAAGTTCAAGGCCAGCCTGGGCAATTTAGTGAGACCATACCTCAAAATAAAAAATAAAAAGGGCCAGGCGTAGCCGGGCGTGGTGGCGCACGCTTGTAATCCCCACGCTTGGGAGGAGGAGACAGGAGGATCGCGCAGGTTCGAAGCCAGCCGCGCGCGCTGGCTTAGGAGACCCTGTTTCCAAATATAAAATGTAAAAATAGGTCTGGGAGTGTAGCCCGGAGGAAGAAGGGCTTCCAGGAACCCCAGTACCACCAAAAAAAAAAAAAAAAAAAAAAAAAAAGGGCCAGGCGTGGTGGCACTTGCTTGTAGTCTCAGCATTTGAGAGGCTGAGACAGGAGGATTGCGCAGGTTCGAAGCCAGCCTCAGCTACTTAGTGAGGCTCTCAGCAACTTAGTGAGACCCTGTTTCCAAATAAAATATAAAATAGGTCTGGGAGTATAGCCCAGAGGTAGAAAAGCCCCTGGGTTCTACCCCCAGTATCACAAAATAAAATAAAGAATAAAAAATGAGGCTGGGGGTGTAGCTCAGAGGTAGAATGCCCCTGGATTCCATCCCCAGTGCGGAAAAAAAAAAAAGGGATGAGGTGTAGTTCAGTCATAGAGTACTACTGGGTTCAATCCTCAGTAACACACACACACACACACACACACACACACACACACACACACACACACACAGAGAAAGAAAAAAGAAAAAGAAAAAGAAAAAAATCAAAGCAAATGGCCGCGCGGTGGGAGGAGGTGGGGGAGTAATTTGACGTTTCCCAAGCAGAGTGCTGGTTACACTGACGTGTTTGCGAAAATCCACTGAACTGAACATTTCCAATCTGTGCACTTTAATGTATGTGTGCTAGTCTTCAATAAAAAGTTGAAAATGTTTTTTTAACATTTATGGAGCTACCATTTGGATGAATTCAAGCTGTATGCCACTAACTAAGCTCTCTGGGCCCTGGCTCCTCCCTTCCTGTCACTGGGCCTCCCCCAGTTGCCTCAGTTTCCATTTCCCCAGGCTGGCCTGCTTCTGGGTGCTCAGCTTGTGAAATATATATATATATATTGTGTGTGTGTGTGTGTGTGTGTGTGGCACTGAGGATGGAACCCAGGGATATTCTACCTCCAGGCTACACCCCCAGCCCTATTTTTTATTATTTATTTTGAAACAGAGTCTCACTGAGTTGCAAAGGGCCTCACTAAGTAGCTGAGGCTGTTCAGGAACCGGGATCCTCCTGTCTCAGCCTTCCTAAAGCTGGGATTATAAGTGTGCACCACTCTGCCCAGCAGTTGCAAATTATATTCTAACACATCAAAAAATTTTTTAAAGTGTGGTACTGAATTGGACCCAGAGTCATTCTTCCTTTGAGCTGCACCCTCAGCCCTTTTAATTTTTGGCTTTGGAACAGGGTCTCACTAAGCTACTCAGAAGGCTGAGGCAGGAGGCTCACAAGGCCAGCCTGATCAATTTAGAGGTAATCTGTCTCAAAGTAAAAAAGGGACGGGATGCCGGTCGTGGTGGTGCACGCTTGTAATCCCCACGCTTAGGAGGCAGGTACACGCAGGTTCGAAGCCAGCCTCACTGGCTTAAGAGACCCTGTTTCCAAATAAAAAAGTATAAAAAGGGTCTGGGAGTGTAGCTCGGAGGTAGAAGGGCTTCCAGGAACCCCAGTACCACCACCAAAAAAAAGGGACAGGATTTAGTTCAATGGCAGAGAGCTTGCCTAGCAAACCTCAGTCCCTGGGTTCCATCCCTAGTACCACAAAAGAAAGAGAAACAAGGAAGGAAAGAAAGAAAGATAGATAAATAGATAGATTCTATGTCAAATTAGGTGTGGTGGTGCACACCTATAATCCCAGTACCTGGGAGGCTGAGACAGGAGGATCACAGGTTTGTGGCCAGCAGCAATAATTTAGTGAGGCCCTCCACAACTTAGTGGGATCCTGTTTCCAAATAAAAATTAAAATATAATGCTGGTGCTGGGGGTGTAGCTCAGAGGTAGAAGGACCCAGGGTTCAAGCCCCAGTACAAAAAAAGAAAGAAAGAAAGAAAGAAAGAAAAGAAAGAAAGGAAGAAAGAAAGAAAGAATAAAGAGGAGGAAGAAGAGGAAGAAGTTGTGCCCTGCGTGTAGCTCTTGCTGGAAGCCCTGTTTCTTCTGCTGTTTGTCCTTTGGGATTCGGTTGAGCTCTGAATTATGAGAAATGTAGTGTAACAATGGCCCGGGCTCTCAAACTGGAGTATGCATCAGAATCACTCTGAGGGCTTGTGAAACACAGTTGGCAGCCCCGCCCCACCGAAATTCCCATCCAGTGGGTCCAGGATAGGGCCTAGAGCAGCTTTCTACCTAGTTGCCAGGTGATACTACTGATATATAGAAACCACGCTTTGCAAACCACTGTTGTAAACACGCCAGGATTTATTGTCTCACGTAAAGAGCGCAGAGGTGGGCGCCGCAGGGCTGGCGTGCCGGCGAGTTTTCATGGACCCAGGATCTTCCAAGCTTTTCACTCTGACTCCCTGAGGGCTGGTCCGTACCTCAGGGTCCAAAATGGTTGCTTGAGCTTCTGCCTTTAGAAACATATTCCTGCAGACAGGAAGGAGGAAGGGGAAGAAGAAAAGCAGAATTTAAGCTGTTATGCTCAAAGTCCGGGACCCCAGGGGGAGAGAGACCACCACCACACACAATAATGCAAGAAAACAGAAAGGGGTTTACTGGGGAACCAGCTCGAGCCAGGGTCCAAGTCCCTCCAACGCAGGGGAGTCTTGACAAGGACTCCGAGTCTTTGTTCCAAGGCAGTTTTATACATTTCAGTCGCTCAGGCTGTGATTTATAAATGAGTTATCTTTATTTTATTTTTATTTTTTTGCAGGTCTGAGGATGGAACCCAGGGGAATTCGACCTCTGAGCGACAACCCCTACCCTATTTTTTTATTCTTTATTTTGAAACCGGGTCTCCCTAAGTTGCAGAGGGCCTCACTAAGTAGCTGAGGCTGTCCACGAACCGCGATCCTCCGGTCTCAGCCTCCCGAATGCTGGGATTACAAACTTGCGCCACCACGCCCGGCTAAATGAGTTATCTTTAAACCAAAAGGAGTCTTTGCTGTTGTTATCACAAGCAATGGACAGGATACTTGGTGCCTCCCACTTGGTTCATGCCTCCTGGGGTGGGTTGGGAGTTTTTCATCCTGACCCAGGTACCAAAACTGGCACTTAACTGTTAGTTGCAGTCCTGGGAAACTGAAACTCAGGCCTTGTGTGTTTGCTGTATGGATGAAGCCTGTCGTGGCCTTGCTTTGGTCCTACAAAGCCAGGCATGGTAGTACACACTTGTACTTGGGAGGCTGTGCAGGTTCAAGGCCAGCTTCAGCAACTTAGACTCTGTTTTGAAATAAAAATCAAAAGAGGCTAGAGATATTGCTTGGAAGTAGAATGCCCTGGGTTCCATCTCTAGTACAAAAACCCCCACAATATATATATATATATATATATATATATATATATATATATATATATATATGCTGGTGATGGAACCCAGGGGCATTCTACCTCCGAGCTATACCCCCAGCCCTATTTTTTATTCCTTATTTTGAAACAGAGTCTCGCTGAGTTGTTCAGCGCCTCACCAGTGAACCATGATTCTCTGGTCTCAGCCTCCCAAATGCTGGGATTATAAGCGTGCATCACCAGGCCCGGCTCCTATTTTACTTTTTATTTTGAAACAAGGTCTCACTAAGTTGTGGAGAGAGCCTCATGTAGTTGGTCAGGCTTTCCTTGAACATGGGATTCTCTTGTCTCAGCCTTCCAAGTACTGGGATTACAAGTGTGCACCATCCCTGGCTTGCTGGTGGATTTTAGGGGCCTCGGGCTCTGGGATAGTAGTTTCCAGAGCAACCCTGACCTGAGCAGCGGCTGGCCAAGGAGGAAGCCCCCTGTGCGATAGCAGAGATGGCTCTGACAGGGCTGTGGCCTCAAGGGACCCAGACCTGCCTCAAGGAGCCAGGGGCTGCGAGGGAGGTGGGAGGGGTGGGCAGAAGGCCGAGCAGGGGTCGCAGGGCGTGGTGCCGCGGGTCAGCAGGGCAGTGGTGGGGAGGACAAGCACGGAGCTGCCCGCACCAGCGTCGCCCAGCAGGCGGCACCCTGCATCCTGTGGAGAGGCTCTGGGCCAACCCACCCAGCTTGGTTCTTGGGAGGAGGACTGGGGGTCGCCGGGGTTTTTCTTGTTTTCTCCTCTTGCTGACGGATGGCATAGACCGAACCGCAACTAATGGCTTCCCACGGAGGCCCTGGGACTAATGAGGCTGCTAATGAGCCATGAGTCCATGAGTAATGAGTGGAAGCCGCTGCCCATGGCCCTTCAGCTTCCCCCGCCAAGCAGCTCATGGGCGCTGGGGACCCAGAGCGGGGCAGGGCCCGGCACCCAGGCTGGTTCTGGGTGAAGGAGAGAAGGTTAGAGAGGGAGTCGGGGAGAATTGTGGAGAGAGGCGGGGAGAGGAGGAGGCACGTGTGGGGTAGGTGGAGGGAGGGTCCCTTGGGTGCCAGGCACTGGGGCACCAAGGTAGGAGGCTCTGGCCTTGTCCTCCAGGGGCCGCCGTTGGCAGGGAGGAAGGCCACGTTCTTGACTGCTCCTCTCTGCGGTCGCCTTCCCCCCACCTGGTATGGACGGATCTACTGCTTATGCTGTGTAGAGGAGCCTGTGACCTGGGCTCTATTACTCCCTTCATACAGTGAGGCTCAGAGAGGCAACTTTTCCAAAGTCACTCAACCAAAATGCACGTGGGATTCAAATATAGAAGCATCTGACCCCAGGATCCACACCCTCTCCATTACCCTTGGGTTTGTACGTGGGAAGGGAAGACGGTCGGAAACACCCAAGAGTTTGCTCTGGGTTGATCTGATTTTGTGCACTGATGGAATTATTCTGTGAGAGCTGGGGGGGTGGGTGGCGGCACGCTCCTCGTGTCTGGACTTCAGCAAAGCGCTTGGCAAAATCTCTTCTGACATCCTCTTAACACAGGTGATGTGTGGCAGAGCGGCTGGGGGCTGGAGGAATTAATTTCTAATTAGATGAGGCTCCAAAGCCAGCCAGCGTCTGAGCATGTGGGAGGTGGTGGCCTTGCCTGGCTCTGTCCTTGGTCGTGTGTGTGTGTATGTGTGTGTCCTGGTGATCGAACCCAGCAGTATTTGATCTCTGAACTACACACTCAGCCCTATTTATTTATTTATTTATTTTGGCAGTGCTGGGGATGGAACCCAGGGGCATTCTACCTCCGAGCAACACCCCCATCCCTATTTTTTGTTCTTTATTTTGAAACAGGGTCTCACTGAATTGCAAAGGGCCTCACTAAGTAGCTGAGGCTGTCCGCGAACCGTGATCCTCCTGACTCAGCCTCCTGAATGCCAGGATTACAAGCGTGAAACAGGGTCTCACTACGCTGCTGAGGCAGATCTCAAACCCACAATCTTCCTACCTCAGCCTCCCAGTTACTGGGATTACTGGCATGTGTCACGGTGCCCGTGCTTTTCCTTTTATTTTTAATTGTCTAAGTAATACATAGGTGCTGTAGAAAAATGTAAACTATAGATAAGCAAAAAGTAAGAAAAAGCAGCTCACCTAAGTCTCACCTAAGAACTGACTGCACAGTCTTTCCAACTTGCTGTAACTTTGAAAATTTCATAATGAAATGTTAGGACTAAAAGTCTCATGATAAAAAAAAGGTAACTCCCTGCTCCCATTTAGGTACATCCTGCCAACCTCTTAATTACAAACAATAAAATGTAGCGTTATGGGCCTTTACGGTGGGGCTGGCGACAGTGCTGAGCTCCGACGGGCGTTATTCATTGAATCTTCGCTCTGAACCATTTACAGGTACATTTACCATCTACTTTCATAGATGACAAAGCTGAGCTCCGGATGAAATAACTTGCTCGGATCACGGAGACCCGCGGAGCAGCTGAGGCAAGGTTTGGGCCAGTCTTTGGCTGGCTCTGAGCTCTGTCGCGCTACCCAGTCCTCAGGAGCCCACAGTCCACCCACCTGGCCGCCGCCATGTGCCCTTCCCGCCCGCCCTCTGCGCTGGGCAGGGGCGTGGTCCCCCAGGACCAGGCGAATCCCCACCAGGCTTCCGATCTGCTTGCACAGAAACGTCGGGGACCCCCACCTTGAATGTGGCCCCAAGACAGGCTCAAACCACAGTAAATCTAAAGATGACTCTAGAGAATTGGACCCAGGGGCCTTCTACCTCCAAGGTACACACCCAAGTCTTTTACTGATTTATCAGGTGTTTCTTATACAAGCTGGTGCCTTGACTAGGAAGTCAGGAATATTTATTTATTTATTTATTTATTTATTTATTTATTTATTTATTGCGGGTCTGGGGATGGAACCCAGGGGCATTTGACTTCCGAGCTATACCTCCTGCCCTTTTTTTTTTTATTATTATTCTTTATTTTGAAACCGGGTCTCACTGAGTTGCAGAAGACCTCACTAAGTAGCTGAGGCTGTCCACGAACCACCACGATCCTCCGGTCTCAGCCTCCCAAATGCTGAGATTACAAGCCTGCACCACCACGCCTGGTTTAGGAATTTATCTTTAAGTAACAAGCACCCTTTGAAAGATTTCTACTTTCCAGGCACCATTCTAAGTACATTAGAGGTAGTTTTTAAAAAAAACAAAACCAAAAAACTCCACACATTTAAAAATATTTAAGTCAGGTATGGTGGCACAGGTCTGTAATCCCAGTACTTGGGAGGCTAAGACAGGAGGATCACAAGTTTGAGGCCATCCTCAGCAGTTTAGCAGGATTCCTTAGGAACTTAGCGAGACCTTGTTTCAAAATTAAAGAAAAATACGCCAGGTTGGTGGCACACGCTTGCAATCCCAGTATTCGGGAGGCTGAGACAGGAGGATCGCAGGTTTGAGGTCAGTCTCAAACTTTGAGGTCAGTCTTGTAACTTAGCGAGACCCTGTTTTGAAATAAAAAAAGTAAAAGACTTGGGTGTGTAGCTTGGAGGTAGAAGGCCCCTGGGTCCAATTCCCCAGAGTCATCTTTAATTTCCTGTGGTCTGAGCCTGCCCTGGGGTCACATTCAAGATGGGGTCCTTGATGTTTCTTTGCAACTCAGTGAGACCCCGTTTCAAAATAAAGAGTAAGGCCGGGCGTGGTGGCGCACGCTTGTAATCCCTGCACTTGGGAGGTGGAGACAGGAGGATTGCTCAGGTTCGAAGTCAGCTGCTTGCTCTGGCTTAAGAGACCCTGTTTCCAAATAAAAATATAAAAATAGGTCTGGGAGTGTAGCCCGGAGGTAGAGGGATTTCCAGGAACCCCAGTACCACCCAAAATAAATAAATAAATAAATAAGAGTAAAACATAGGGCTAGGAGTGTAGCTCGGAGGTCGAATGCCCCTGGATCCCATTCCCAGTACTGTAAAAATAAATAAATAAATAAATAAATAAATAAATAAATAAATAAATAAACACACCCATTGTGAATTTTAGGGTATCTTGTGTTTAGACTGGGGGAGACCTGAGGAAAAAAGCCACTCACTGAGGGCCCAGTGGTACTTTGAACCCGACTTTCTTCCCTAATTTGCTACTGCTGTTTCCTTCCAACCTCTCAGAGGGCCGCTCCGTGCATTTCTGTTCACGTTTTATAACAGCAATCAGTGGGGGAGATGGGGGTGAAGGATGCTTACCACCTGGGACCTAATAGCTTTTAAAATGGTCTCAACAGTATGCAGTGGGCCCTATTACTATAAACACTCACACATGACAACACAGGACGCACGGAG
This sequence comes from Muscardinus avellanarius, assembly GCF_963383645.1. NCBI lineage: Eukaryota > Metazoa > Chordata > Mammalia > Rodentia > Gliridae > Muscardinus > Muscardinus avellanarius. Next base: position 53,696,047 of record NC_137802.1, on the reverse strand, counting down.
GTTAAAGCCATTAGCCCCAGACCACGCAGTTGCTAAGCAACCAGCCCTGCAATCCGGGCTCCTGAGTGTGTGGTCAAGATTGGCAGCCTCGAAGGGAGCCGCCATGCCCAGCTTGGGAACTGCTTTCTTGCCATAAAGATACGGACCAAGCCAGGCGTGGTGGGGCACGCTTGTAATCCCAGTACTTGGGAAGCTGAGACAGGAGGATCGCAGCTTCTGGGACAGCCTCAGCTACTTAGTGAGGCCCTCTGCAACGTATTGAGACCCTTTCTCAAAATAAAGAATAAAAAATAGGGCTGGGGGGGGTGCGTGGCTTGGAAGTAGAATGCCCATGGGTGCATCCACAATGCCACATACGCACAAAACCAAACCAAACCAGTGAAAAGGGCTGAGGGTGTAACTCAGTGGTAAAATGCCCCTGGGTTTAATCTCCAATAAAACACACATGCACACACACACACACACACACACACACACATACACACACACACACACACAAAACTGATGTCCTGGCAGAGCCACGTTCTAGGAGACAATCAATACAAATGCAGATAAGTGAATTAGGTAGTGCCAGAGAAAACAAGTCACGAGGGCCCGAGGAAAAGCAGGGCAGGTGGGGGCTGGGGGCGCTGGGCGCCGCCCTAACAGGGCCATGGAGGGGCCCAGAGGACAGAGGCTGGTACACTGGAGGCCGGTGGGAGGGGGATGGAGTGAAACTGGAGGCAGAGGCGGGGTGGGGGGTCCCGTTTGTGAAGAGAGGGACAAAAGCGAGCATCAGGAGTCATTACTCTGCTGATCAGGTTGTGTAGAATTTCAGGTGACTGGAAGTGTCAGCAGACCGTCTAGAGCCGGCCGAGCCTGGGGTTCAGGAACGCAGCAGAGGAGCAGGCGACCCAGCACAGCAAGGAGAGGCCGCTGGGCGCCAAGGCCGGAGCAAGGGCCGCTCTCGCTCGGAGCCGCCAGGGCTGGCCTGGGCGAGGTGGTGAAGGCAAGTTTCCAGTGCTGTGTGCCTGAATTCATGGGGGTCTTGTTTTTTTTTTTGTGTGTGTGGCCCTGGGGATGGAACCACAATCCTCCAGACTCTGCCTCCCGAATGCTGGGATTACAGGTGTGCGCCACCACTCCTGGCCTCCTTTTTATTTATTTATTTATTTATTTATTTATTTATTTTTATTTTTTATCTTTTTGGTGGTACTGGGGATGGAACCCTTCCACCTCTGGGCCACACTCCCAGACCTATTTTTATATTTTTTATTTGAAAACAGGGTCCCTTGCTGGGTGTGGTGGCACACGCTTGTAATCCCCGCGCTTGGGAGGCAGAGACAGGAGGATTGCGCAGGTTCGAAGTCAGCCTTGCTGGCTTAAGAGACCCCGTTTCCAAATAAAAAGTATAAAATAGGTTTGGGAGTGTAGCCCTGAGGTAGAAGGGCTTCCAGGAACCCCAGTACCACCAAAAAGAAAGAAAGAAAGAAAGAATGGAAACAGGGTCCCTTAAACCAGTGAGGCTGGTTTCAAACCTGCACGATCCTCCTGTGTCCGCCTCCCAAGCAAGGGGATTACAAGTGTGAGCCACCACGCCCAGCTTATTTTTTACTTTGAAACTGGGTCTTACTAGGTTGCTGAGTCTCACTGAACTGCAGAGGCTGTCCTGGAACCTGTGATTCTCCTGTCTCAGCCTTCTAAGTACTGGGACTACAGGCGTGTGCTACCATGCTGGATTGGTTCCTGGGTTTAACAGGTGCAAGACATTAGCACCTGTGAGGCACTGGGTTTTTACAGGCTTCTCATTGGCATAGGCAGAGAACTTCTAGAACATAGGTCATTCCTCACTCGAAGCTCTCATCTCATTCTGAGCAAAAGCCAAAGCTCTTCCAGAGGCCCCCAAGGCCCCCTACCTGATCTGACTCCCTTCTGTCTCTCTGAACATCTCCTCCTAACTCTCCCAGTTGCTCCCTCCACTCCAGCCGGGTGGATTGCTTGCTGTCCCCCCGCTTTTTGAAGTACCGGGGACCAAACCCAGGGTGATTCTACCTCCAAGCTACACCCCAAGCACTAGGGATGGAATCCAGGGCCTCACGTTAGAGGCAAGGGCTCTGTCTACCACAGCCACACCTCCAGCCCCCGAAGCCTTCTCGAAATGAGAACAGATCACGCTTGCTGCATGGTAGCCTGCTGGCCCAGGACCCTGGCCCGAGGCCTTGCCTGAGGTTGAATGTGTTGGGCCAGCCCTGCTCGGTACACGGTGGATGCTGAATACAGGATACAGGGTGCTAAGCCTCTTGAGATGACCGGCATGGGCCACCGTAGCCTGATGGGCTGCACTTGGGCCTATTGGGCAGGGCGAACAGTTGCCTGAGGCTCAGGTCCACAGCCTCCTGGCCTGGGTGGCTTTGCTAGGTGGTCTGAGTGACCAAGCGGATTTCAGTGTTTCTGCCCCTTCTATCCTTCAAGGACATGTTCAAGGACACGGCAGGTTCTGGTCTCAAGTCTACAGCAACTTTTGTTTCTGAAGTTTCTGCCCTCGCAGACAGCAGCCCCTCCACCCCAGACACATCGCAACTACAGCGGTTGAGTCATGTGTCCGTGATGGCGGTGGGTGTGTGGGTGGGGGCAGCTGAGCCCATCGATCCAGGGCTGAGACATCCTTCCCAGTAATCAACAAATTAATAAGTTCCTTGATGAGGAGGTGGTGATTAATAAACCAATCAGCTCGCCCTGTAATTGGGGAGCTGGAGGGAGGGCATGATGGATAGGGAGGCTCGTGAGGGGGTGGGAGGCTGGTTCCTGGTCCACACCACACCCCACCTTGGGTCAGATTTACTTTTGCTCTGAAGGTAAGTGGAGAAGTGACTCCTTCAGAGGCTGGACACTGAACCCTGGCCTTTCCCAAGCCCTCTAGCTTTTCTATTCATTCTTTCCTCCTCCCATCTTCGCTCGGACTCTGTGCTCCCCAAGGCTTGTGTGAGGCGGGTTCCAGGGATGTCAGGTTTCCTGTGTACATTCACAGACTCCTTTGCCTCTCTCTGCCTGAGGTCAGCACATGAGAATTGTCCACCTCCACCCGAGCTAGAGCCACAGTGTCAAAAGAGCAACCTAGGCCGGGCGTGGTGGCGCATGCTTGTAATCCCAGCATCCGGGAGGCAGAGACCGGAGGAGGATCACGGTTCACGAACAGCTTCAGCTACTTAGCGAGACCCTTTGCAACTCAGTGAGACCCTGTTTCAAAAAATAAAAATACTAAGCCGAGCGTGGTGGTACACGCTTGTAATCCCAGCACTTGGGAGGCTGAGACAGGAGGATTGCGCAGGTTCGAAGCCAGCCTCAGATGGTTTAAGAGACCCTGTTTCCAAATAAAATATAAAATAGATAAAATAGGTCTGGGAGTGTAGCCCGGAGGTAGAAAGCCCCTGGGTTCCATTCCCAGTACCACCAAAAAAACAAACAAACAAACAAACCCAAAAAATAGGACTCGGGGTGTAGCTCAGAGGTACCATGCCCCTGGGTTCCATTCCTGGTACCCCCCCCCAAAAAAAAAAAGAGCAACGCACCCCAGCCCTGTCTGTATCCTTGCCCCTTTTAGCAGGCAGGAGCCTTGTCTTGGTTCCAACCGCTGACAGCTCTGTGTGTGTGTGTGTGTGTGTGTGTGTGTGTGTGTGTGCGCGCGTGCGTGCGCGTGCGCGCTGCTGGGGTGGAGCTTGGGACTACAGGCATCTCAGCTGTCTTAAGCAGCCCCTGCCCTCTGCACCCCAAGTGCAACTGTCTTCCTACAGCCTCGGTCATTTCATGGGGGATGGAATTCTTTTTTTCTTTTTCTTTTTTCCTGTTGTCTCCTCTCCAATCCAGACACAGGCTTATCTCTGTATCTGTGTTCTGGAACTCTTCGGACTTGGGGTTTCCAAGGATACTGCCCCCTAAGGCTGCGTCCCCCAGGGGCACTGCTGCATCCTTCCCCAAGACTGGGGATCCCCAAGGATTCTGCCATGACTCTTCTCTGAGACCACAGTCCCTGGAGGACGGGGCTGTGTCTTGTCTTCAGATGTGGGCTCTCTAAGAAGAACAAGTTTCTTTTCCCTCCAGGGGTAGAGTCCACGTCCCCTGTCCCGGTGTCCTCTTCTATCTCGGTGCTCAGCAAGGTCTCCTGGTGTTTCTTGGGTTGTACGGGCCCATGGGGCCCGAATGGTTGGTAAGGAGCCGTTTCCTGTAAGTACAGGTGATTGAACTCATAAAAAGGCGATTGAGGGATCTCTGGACTCTTCATCTCAAGAGAGCTCTAAAAATAGCACCCACAGCCATCTGGACAGATCTCCTCCTGCCTTCATGGGCTATGGGATGTCTAGCAAGAGGTTTATGGGCAGACCCCTCCACAGCGCTTAGTCTTCCTGGGCGGTTCTGGTGGGTGTGGCAGCCGGAGGCCCTCTCAGCTCCCGGGGCCTGACTCAGGCGTGCTGAGCCCGCGTGCTCCCGGGACTGGGGGCTTCTTCTGGGGGTCCAGCTCACCCTCTTTTCCTGTTGGAATCATGGGTGGCCCTGGCTGCTCCATCGCCTCTCAGAGTCCCAGTTTCCTCCCCTGTAAAATGAGGATGAATTCATGTCATTGTATCGGAAACGACGTACTCTACCACGCGCAGTAGGTGCTTAGGAAACATCAGTTCTTTCCTGTTTCCTTCAAGGGCTCTATCAGCGGCTTGTGCTCGGGCAGCTTGGCAGCACTCAGCCACAGAAGGCACCAGTGCCCTGAATGCCACCCAGATGGGGTGGGGCTCTGCCTTGGGAGGGGGCTCCAGGCCACTCCCAGCTGGGTCAGGGTCTGCACGTGTCAAGCTGGATGTACCGCAGCCGGCTCAGCTGCTTCTGCCTCCTCCTGCCGGTCTCCCCAACTTTTTTTTTTTTTTTTTTTTTGTACTGGGGATTGGCCTAGGGGCATCCTACCTAAAACCTGCATCCTCAGGCCTTTTATTTTAAAATATTGTCTTGCTAACTTGCTGAGGGTCTTGATAAGTTGCCGAGACTGTCCTGGAACCTGCAATCCTCCAGTCTCAGCCTCCCAAGTACTGAGATTGTGGATGTGCACCACCATGCCTGGGTCCCCTGCTCTTAGTGAGGAAAGGACTTAATGAAAGGTTCAATAAGGTCGCTTCCAGGGACATCATAAACGGCAAGACAGGAGCCAAGGGCATGTGCTCCTGCCCTGCCGCCAGTAGAAAGCCTTTCCCCCACAGCTCCTGGCTCTCCCAGGCCCTTCTCCAGGGATCAGCGAGCAGAGGATGAAGAGGGATCCCTGTTGGAAGGAGAGGACACAAGTCCCACAGGCTAGGGGAGACCGAATCCCTTAGCCGGTTCTAGGGGCTGCCCTTCTCTGGAGGCTAGACCTCGTACTGGGGGGGGTTTGGAGTGAACTCAGGGTTCACCCAAGACACCCTGTGTCTGAACATAGTAGCTGCCCCCTCAGCTCCTGCGAGGTGGAGACATCACGTCCTGGCTGGCTGTAAAGTTTCGATTGGGAGGGAGGGAGGAGAGGAAGGGCCTCTCCTACTGGCTCCCCCTCCCCTTTGGACTCCCCCCTCCCTTTCCAGGCCAGGATATAAGCCCCGCAGGGAAAGCTCGGAGCGGAGGAGGCCAGAGCCCGACCTGCAGCGGTCTACCCCTCAGACTGCCTGGTCTTCCACCTCCCGCCCACCTCGCTTTGGGAGCTGTCGCTGTGAGTGACTGGGAGCCCAGGAATGGTTGGTACCAAGTTATCTCGTGGGGAGACTGAGGCCGGGATGGAGGAAGCTGGGGCGGAGTAGCAGGAGCTGGACTGGGGAGAGCACAGAGGTGGGAAGGCGAAGCCCGGGAGCCCGCTTGCCAGCATAACTCTCCTCCTCCATCCTCCTCTTTGGGCAGCAGCGGGAGTGGGGAGGCAGACAGGGCTTAAAGTCCTCGGACAGACGAGGAAACTGAGGCCAGAGAGATGGGCGCGATGCCCGAGAGCACACAGCGGGCGGGTGACAGCGCCTGGGGCGGGCAGCAGCTCCAGACAGGCCACCGGAGCGTGGGCCGCAGGGTCGAGGCTCAGGACCACCCGCGTTCCGATGCCCCCTCCCAGATGGAGACGGTGCGCAGGCCGTGGCCCGCCCTGCTGCTGACCCTGCTCGCCTGCCTGGGCGCGCTGGTCGACGCCTACCCCGCCAAGCCCGAGGCGCCGGGAGAGGACGCCTCCCCGGAGGAGCTGAGCCGCTACTACGCCTCCCTGCGCCACTACCTCAACCTGGTCACCCGGCAGCGGTGAGCGCCCGGCCCCGGGCCTCGAACCCTCCACCCGCCCGGCCCGCGCCCCGGGCCTCGAACCCTCCACCCGCCCGGCCCGCGGGGTCCTGACCGCGCCCCGTGCCCGCCCGCAGGTATGGGAAACGCCACAGCCCAGAGGCGCTCGTCCCCAAGCTGCTGGTCGCCGACGACCAGGACCATCCCGTCGGGTCTCGGTAAAGGCGCCCGCCCTCGCCGCACACACGGGTCCCTGGAGGGCGGCGGCCCAAGGGACCCCGGCCCGGGCCGGGTCTTACGACTTCCCCACCTGCCTCCCCTCCCGCAGGCCAGGAGGCGCCTACGACTGGTGAAGACCCCAAGGCCTCCTGGGAGATATGCTAACGACGCCGACTTCATTTGCATACAAGATTCGGGGTGGGGCCCTCCGCCCACTTCCCGGCGCCCCCCGCCACCAGCTGCACTGGGGGACTGAGTGTGGTCCCCCCTGGTCCCCAAATAAAGAGCAAATGTCACAGAAACGGAACGTGTGCGTTTGTATTTTCTGTCCCTTCTTCGTGGCAGCCGCATCGAATGGGAGCCGAGCGGGTGGAAGAGCTAAGAAGTCGAGGGGGGAGAGAAGACCTCAGAGAGGAAGGCCTCCAGGGCCGGGCTGGCGGGGTGGGGCCCCTGTGCCCGGAGCCGAGCTGGACAGCGCGCAGAGGAGGGGCCTCTGGAAGGAGGTCCAGGGGCCTGCGGGGTGGACGGGAGCTCCTGAAGATGGGGTGGGAAGAAGAGTCTCTGGGGATGGAGGGGCAGAGGAGCTAGGAGGGGAGCTGGGGGCAGAAGCGCCCTGCTCAGCAGAAATGAAGACGGTCGGGGGTGCGGGCTAGGCACCCACACCCCAGCGTGGTTCCCAGGGCTGGGGAGGGGCTGAGTTTCCAGTGGGATCCAGGATGGGCCATCTGGGGGTGAAGTGGGCACACTGGCTGAAGAGGCAGGTGCATTCTGACCTAGGAGTAGGGATGGGAGTGTGGCGGCCATCCTTTACCTGGGAAACCGCCCCTCCCACCTTGGTCCAATGCACACTCTGTGCGTAAATCACACGTTGTGCCCCCTGGTGACAAGGCCACAGGGACTCCCTCCAACCCTCCCCCACCTCAGACACCACCAAAGCTGACTCCCAGACACCCTTCCTTGTCTTGGAGAAGACCTGCGGGGTGGCCCTGGTCTGTGCTTTCTTCCCTCTCTGACCACCTGGCTCTCATGGCTGCTGCTCCAGTCACTAGCGGACCTATCTGTGCCTCATGTCTTGTCTCCCTTCTAGGTCCCCCCCCCAGGAAGGGCTTGTGTCTCCCCCTCCTGCCTGTGGCCTCTCTCCTGGGCCTCTACTTCAGCAGGGCCAGCCTGACTCCGAGGCGGGAGGCTGGGGGTAAAGGGGAGAATCAGTCAAGGCCAACCTGTAGGTCAGAGAGGGTAAGAAGGCAGGAGGCGGGCCAGCGCAGCTTGAGGGTGGGTAGGGGGCTGCAGGACTGTCTGGTTAGGTCACCCCGTGAGGGGGCAGGAGACTCTAGAGCTGGCTCTGCCATAGGCGCAGGGGAGGCCTTGCTCTGACAGCCTGTGCAGGGAAGCCCAGCTGGCCTCCATCGTCTCCGGGGAGGGTGGGCTGAGGAGGCCAGTCTAGGCAGGGCCTGTGTGGGTCACAGGCGGCGTGGACGCGATGCTGGGGCCTTGCGCAGCCCCTCGCCTGTCCCGCACGGCTCTTTCATGCTCTTCAGCCTGTGGAGAGTGGTCACCTCCGAAGCACTCCTGCTTTTGGGGATGGAGTTAGCCTCTCTGGCTTCTCCACGGTATCACCATTATCTCACACCCATTTCCCATTCTGTTTACTACTTGTCTTCTCTCCTCTGAACCAGGATGTGGTGGTGGGCCAGGGTGTGTCTGTCTGTGTGTCCATGATCCTGTCTGTTGGTCTGCCTGGGAGAGCCAAGTTTGAAGCTCTTCTATTAGCCAAGTTAATAGAAGAAAGACCTGGTATGAATTATATCCATGGCCATAAACAGTTTCTGCCCAGGCAGCATGTCTGGTTGACATTAGTGACATGGGTTCGCCTCTTGTTCATTTTGAGAGGTGTTAAGCAGGCGATCTCCACTGCAGAGCAGACTCAACCAGCATTGGAGCCAGAAGGAATCTTAGATGTAATTTTACAGTATAATAATAACAACAACAGCAGCATTAGCCACTTTTATTTTTGGTGTTGGGGATTGAACCCAGGGGCCTTCTACTGTGAGCTGTATCTCCAGCCCTATTTTATTTTTTAATTAGGAACAGGGTCCTGTTAAGTAGCTGAGAGTCTTGCTAAATAGCTGAGGATGGCCTCAAACGAGATTCTCCTGTCTCAGCCTCCTAAGTACTAGGTTTATAGGCATGTGCCACGTTGCTGGGCTTAATGGCCATTTGTGTGTGTGTGTGTGTGTGTGTGTGTGTGTGTGTGTGTGTGTATGTGTGTGTGTGTGTTGTACTGGGGATGGAACCCAGGGTTATTCTACCTCCGAGGTATACCTCCAGCCCTATTTTGTGTGTGTGTGTGTGTGTGTGTGTGTGTGTGTGTGTGGTACTGGGTCTCCTGGAAACCCTTCTACTTCCGGGCTACACTCTCAGACCTATTTTATATTTTTATTTGGAAACAGGGTCTTTTAAGCCAGCTGAGGCTGGCTTTGAACCAGGGCGATCCTCCTGTCTCCGCCTTCCAAGCATGGGGATTACAAGCGTGCGCCACTATGCACGGCTTCCAGCCCTATTTTTTTTTTTTTTTTTTTTTGGTGGTGGTGGTACTGGGATTACTGGAAGCCCTTCTACCTCCGGGCTACACTCCCAGACCTATTTTTACATTTTTATTTGGAAATAGGGTCTCCTAAACCAGCGCGCGGGGCTGGCTTTGAACCTGCGCGAATCTCCTGTCTCTGCCTCCCAAGCGCAGGGATTACAAGCATGCTCTACCACGCCAGGCCCCAGACCTATTTTTTAATCTTAATTTTGAAACAAGGTCTCACTGAGTTGCAAAGGGCCTGCCTCACTAAGTAGCTGAGGCTGTGGATCCTCTGGTTTCAGCCTCCCAATTGCTGCAATTACAAGCGTGAGCCACCATGCCCGGCTTAATGGCCATCTTTTAAACAAAAGCACTGGACTGGCGTGGTGGCACATGCGTGTAATCCTAGCATTCCAGAGACTGAAACTGGAGGATTCGGGTTTGCAGACAGCCTCAGCTACTTAGTGAGGCCCTTTGCAACTCAGTGAGACCCTGTTTCAAATAAAGATTAAAAAATAGGGCTGGGGGTATAGCTCGGAGAAAGAAGCCCCTGGGTTCCATCCTTCAGTACCACAAAAAGAAAAGCACTTATAGCTGGGCAGGGTGGTACACTCCTGTAGTTCCAGATACTTGTGAGGCTGAGGTAGGAGGGTCATGAGTTTGAGGCCAGCCTGAGCAACATAAAACTCCTTAAAAAAAAATCACTTAAGCCGGGTGTGGTGGTGCACACTTGTAATCCCAGCATTTGGGAGGCTGAGACTGGAGGACAGCGGTTCGCTGACAGCCTCAGCTACTTAGTGAGGCCCTCTGCAACTTAGTGAGACCCTGTTTCAAAATAAAAAGAATAAAGAAATAGGGCAGGGGGTGTAGCTCGGAGGTTGAATGCCCCTGGGTTCCATCCCCACACCCGCAAAAAAAAAAAAAAAAAAAATCACTTACATTCTAGATACTGAGCTGTTTTATACACATCTTATTACTTAGATATTGATTTGACTTTTCGTGGTACTATGAATTGAACCCAGGGATTCAATCCCCAGCCCTATTTTTATAATTTATCTGTTTATTTTGCAGTACTGTGGTTTAAAGCCAGGGACATTCTACCTCTGAGCTGTACCCCCAGCCCTATTTTTAATTCTTTATTTTAAAATAGGGTCTCACTCAGTTGTGGAGGGACTAAGTCGCCAAGGCTGGCTGCGAACCTGGGATCCTCCTGTCTCAGCCTCCCAAGCGCTTTACTTGCCAGACCTGGCTTCACTAACGATTCTGAGAGTCAGAGTGGGGAAGGGCTTGTGGAAGCAGTTCTAGCTAGGCGGCTCCTGAGTGGTTACAGTCTCAGCTCTGAAGGTGCCCCTAGGCTGAGCTCAGGATGCTCACTCACGAGCTGGCGAGCTGGCGGCTGTTAGTTGATGGGACTGTTGGCAGGGCCCGTGGAGGCCTCAGCTTGCATTTCTCGGGGGTAGCTGAGCTCCTGTGGAAGCTGGCTCTCCCCAGTGAGTATTGCGTTAGTGGGCTTCTTTTCAGCAGCCCCCACTTATCTGTGAGGGACATGTTCTGAGACTCCCACTGGATACTTGAAGCCAGAGAGAGTACTGAGCCCTATGATGTATATACTATGTTTTCCCCAGTGTATACATACCTATGATATGTTTAATTTATGAATTAGGCACGCAGCAGTTTAGAAACAAAGGGGCGGAGCCTGGGGCAGTGGCCCGAGCCTGTAATTGAGCCTGTAATCCCAGTACACGGGAGGCAGAGACAGGAGGATCACACATTCAAGGCCAACTTCAGAAATTTTTTTTTTTTTTTGCGGTATTAAGGATGGAATACAGGGGCATTCTACCTCTGAGCTACACCCCCAGCCCTAATTTTTATTCTTTGTTTTGAAACAGGGTCTCACTGAGTTGCAGAGGGCCTCACTATGTAGCTGAGACTGTCTGTGAACCGCGATCCTTCTGACTCAGCCTCCCGAATGCTGGGATTACAAGTGTGGGCCACAACCCCTGGCTTTAACTTCAGAAATTTAGTGAGACCCTCAACAACTTAGTGAGAGACACTGTTTCAGAATAAAAAGTAATTTGGACTTGGTGGCACACACGCTTGTAATCCCAGTACTTGAGAGGCTGAGACAGGAGGATCAAATGTTCGCAGCCAGCCTCAGCTACTTAGCGAGGTCCTCTGCAACTTACTAAGACCCTATTTCAAAATAAAGAATAAAAGATAGGGCTGGAGGTGCAGCTTAGAGGTAGAATACCTCTGGATTCAATTCCCAGGACCACACACAAAAAAAAGAAACAAATGGGAGGTATGGGGAAGGAAGCAGACCATATAATATATGTGCAGTATGGCTGTATCCCTATCAATCTCTCTATCATGTATGGTTACAATGTATCAATAAAAGTCTTTAAAAAGTTTAGGAACAATAACTACTACTAATAAAATAGAAGAATTATAACAAGAACTTTAATATTAATTTAATATTTAACAATATTTCATATTAATTCTGTGATCAAATTAATGTGAATGTGGGCACTCTCTTTTTTGGTCCTAGGGATTGAACACAGGGGCACTCTGTGTCTGAGCTACCTTCCGTCCTATTTTATTCTTTATTCTGAAACAGGGCCTCACCAAGCTCCAGAGGGCCTCACTAAGTAGCTGAGGCTGGCCATGAACCTGTGATCCTCTTGTCTCAGCCTCCCAAGTGCTGGGACTGCAGGTGCGTGGCCCATGCCTGGCTTGAACGTGGTCTCTCAAATAGCTTGCTGTGCTGTGTTTATCCTTCTGTGATGATGTGGGATGACTCGATGCCCCTGGGATAACATGAGTGGGTGGATGACGTGGGCATCGTGACGCACCTTTTGGGCTGCTACGGAAGGGTTACGGAACGCACGCACTGTGATGCCTCCGAGGAAAACCAAGGTGGCTACCACGTGACGGATGCATGGACAGGCACGCAGCCCTGGCCCTCCCTGACGGCTCTCATCGGGCTCCTTGCAGAAGCTCCAGACCTGTCTCTGGCTCTGGCCTCAAGAACAGGTGCACTGTAAATGACAGCTACTTGGCAGCTCCCTGACAGCAGCAGGGATCGAGGTTAGACAGCCAGGGGAGAGGTGGTGGGGACACAGTGCTGGCTGAACTCACGCCTGGCGGCCACGTACATGGGGCCCCTCCCTTGGCTCCTTCCCCTGCCTTCATTCACTCCGCCACCCCAGGTGTTTCTCAGGTGTTCTCCTACTGTAATTTTCACAGCGCTCACCATCCCCAGTGCCGCCCAGGGGTTGTCCTCCCTGTGCAGAGGGCGTGAGGGAGGGCCAAGAGAGGGGCTTAGCATCCTCATTCGGTCTGTCTGCAGAGGAGTGTAGGGTAACTTCCCTAACAGGCTCTATGCAAGCTGGGTGTGGTGGTGCATGCCCGTAATCCTAGTACTTGAGAGGAGGAGTGCGGGTTCGAGGCCAGCCTCAACAACTAGCAAGACCCTCAACAACTTAGCAAGACTGTTTCAAAAAATTAAAAACAAGCCGGGCGTGGTGGCGCACGCTGGTAATCCCAGCATCTGGGAGGCTGAGACAGGAGGATCTGGGTTCGCCGACAGCCTGATCTATTTAGTGAGGCCCTTTGCACCTCAGTGAGACCCTGTTTCAGAATAAAGAATAAAAAATAGAGCTGGAGGTATAGCATGGAGGTAGGATGCCCCTGGGTTCCATCCCCAGTACGGCAAAAACAAAACACAACAAAACAAAAAACAATGGAAAAGGGTGTGTGTGGGGGTGACACTATCACTCTGTTCTGAACATGGCCAACCCTTTGGAATGCACACTATCTCCTCCTCTTGGATTGTCCCTGAGAGGACCTTGGAGTCTTTTTGCAAAAGAAAACAATAAAATCTGGGAGCTTGGTTGACATTGTGGAGGAACTGTCACTTTTTGGGCACTGACAAAGCTGGCTTACCTCTGCCACAGGACAGAACTATAAATGGGTGGCTCACCAGCCCCAGTTGCTCTGTCTGTCTGGTGCGGCTGGGTCCTCACTGGAGAGGCATTAGGAACCGGTCCCACCCGGCTCCGGGCCTGCGGGATCCCAGATCCTTCCAGCACGGGCTGGAGGCCGGGCGCCCCCTGGTGGCGCACTGCAACTAACACGGGCCACAGCCTGGGTCTCGCCACCAGTTGCCCATCCCTGTTTTTGGCTAGAGAAGTGTCCAGGCTTGTGGACATGGGGCCACCTCCATATCTGCCTCTCAGAGTGTGAGTTGTCTGGTAGGACATTATTGTTCTTGTTTTCAGACATCAGATTGGAGAGAAACAGGCAGAACCTTCAGTTATAGGGCTTCCTGTGTCCTCCCTGTCCTGATTTGATGGGTGTGACGAGCCCCATTTTACAGAAAGAAAAATAAAGCCTCAGAGAGGGAAAGAAATTCCCCTGCCTGGGCGGGGGGGGGGGGAGGGACACTGAGCAGGGACAGACTTCTTTGAGGGGGCGGGTCAGTGGTGGTGGGATCCTAAGGCAGAATTTGAGATCTAGAAGCCGGGCGTGGTGGCCCACACTTGTAATCCCAGCATTTGGGAGGCTGAGACAGGAGGATCCGGGCTCACGGCCAGCCTCAGCTACTTAGTGAGGCCCTTTGCAACTCAGTGAGACCCTGTTTCAAAAGAAAGAATAAAAAATAGGGCTGGGGTGGAGCTTGGAGGTAGAATGCCCCTGGGTTCCATCCATAGTACTGGAAAAGAAAAAAATGAGATCTAGAGCAAGTGTCTTCATCCCTGTGCCCCCGCCCCTGTTTCTTGGCCAAAGCAGGGAATGATAATCCCGCTTATAAGAGAGTTCAGTTTTGGAGTTAGACTTCATTACGAACCTTAGATCTCCCATGGACTCGCTGTGTGCTACGCGGGGCCAGGTGCTGAATGACCCTGAGTCTGTAAAGTGGGGGTCCTAAGGACTCAGTGAGGTAGCTGGGTTGGTGGCACTTGGGAACATTTGAGGCTTTGCAGGTGATGCTGGCATTCAGCACTTCCCCTGGGTGGAGCTCTGGGATGGGGGAGGAAACGGCTCCTGAATCGCCCCTCTTTTTCCCCTGAGCCCAAGCACATTAGTTCTTCATTGTGCACCCACGCTGGGTTCCCCTCCTTCCGTGTGGCCTGAGGCCCCTTCCTCCTCTGTTTCCTCCTTGTTCTACTTGCAGGCTGGAAAGGAAGACCTGAGTTTCTATCCCTGGAATCCTGGAGCTGCAGCCCAACTTTGTACCCTGAAGGAATCCGTTTGATGACTTGGGTTGACCTTCAGGAGGCCAGAAGGCCGTTCCAAGGCCTGAGACCAGAATCTTCTGGTAGCCTTGAAGTGTCCAGAACCACGTCCTACATGAGCCAAGGCTGCTCGGCGCCCAGAGGGAAGGGGTGTGAGAGACGGGCCACAGGAGACTCCCTGTGGTCCAGTTGCATCTGCTACGCTGCTAGTTGGCGCCAGAATCCTGTCTCCAACCCTGGTACTGGCGCTGCCGGTACCAGGGAGATGGTGTGTGTGCGTGCGTGCGTGCGTGCGTGTGTGTGTGTGTGTGTGTGTGTGTGTGTGTATTGGAGAGTGAGAGAGGTGGACAGGAGGCGGGGACTCTGGGGGGCGCTGAGGACTATAAAGGGGCGCGGCCGAGTGCAGGGGCACCCATCTGGCCTGAGGCAGGCGCTCGCCAGGTCCAGCATCTACTCGCTCAGGCCCCGGGGTAAGTGGACACTGAACTGAGGGGCTCCTTGGGGCGCCGGCCTGGGATGGAGGTTGGTGCTTTGCAGGGCTGGGGGCCTTGAGAGGTGGGTGCTCATGGCCCCATGCTCTGTCCCTTGTCCCCAGGCTTGGCTTTGAGAAGCGGGTCTGCAGACGGGGCTCTGTTCTAGCTCCATCTCCCTGCCCTGGCTTTTCAGATGGCTGCCACACACCGCTGCCTCGCCCTGCTGCTCCTGACCACCTGTGTGGCTCTGCTGCTGCAGCCGCTGCTGGGAGCCTGGGGAGCCCCAGTAGAGCCCATGTACCCGGGGGACAACGCTACGCCAGAGCAGATGGCCCAGTACGCGGCCGAGCTCCGCAGATACATCAACATGCTGACCAGGCCCAGGTGAGAGAGAGGGGGGGGGAGATAGAGAGATAGAGAGAGAGGGGGAAGAGAGAGAGAGGCACCAGCCCTCAACACCCTGGGCTCACTCCCCATTCCTGGCCGTCTCCAGCCCCGCCCCTCCCACACCTGCGCTTGGGAATCCGGAGCATCTCTGCCGGTGCACCTCGGCAGGGTGGTGTGGGGGGATTGGCGGCAGGTGAGCTGGCACCTGGCACTGTGGGGCTCCAGCTGCCGTTTCCCTCCCAGGTATGGGAAAAGAGACAAGCAGGACACGCTGGACTTCTTAAAATGGGACTCCCCCCACGCAGCTGACACCAGGTGGGTCTGATTCTTGCCCGTCTGCCAAGCTCCCTGGGACTGAAATGGGGGAGTGTGAGAGAAGGGGTGTGTGGGAGGTGGGGGAGAAAGAACAGGCCCCGACAGTCTTCCTGAGGGCGTGAGGTTGCCCCCACCCCCAGGTTCTACCCTCTCTCCACAGGGAGCTGAGCCCAGTGGATCTGTAAGGCCACCTCCTGCCTCCCATGACGGCATAGGCCGCGCCGGCTCCCCCAGCCCTGCATCTTCAGCTCTGGCTGACGCATGCTCCCTGCTCCCGCATCAGCTCAATAAAGCACATCAAAGTCACTGCCTCTCTCTGTGTCTCTGTGGACCTGATGGGGTAGACCAGGCCAAATGCACAGGAGGGGAGAAGAGGCAAGGGACAGTTAGAAGGATCCAGGACGTCTGTGGAGGCAGTGAGGCGCTCAGCCCGCCTCCTCACAGGGAGAGGCTGAGGTGCAGAGGAGGCAGGGACCCCGCAAGTGTAGAGGTCAACGCAGCGCCATGTTGGACTTAAGTTTTCCGTTGCACCCTCTAGACCTTCCTGCTGCCGACCTGGCTCCCTGGTGCCCACAGCAACCTTCCCCTACAGCTGGCCAGTGGGTGGAGGGCTCTTACTAAAGTGTCCTTGGGCTGGGCATGGTGGTACACACTTGTAATCCCAGTACTTGGGGAGCCGAGGCTGGAGGATCGCAGATTTGTGGCCAGACTCAGCTGCTTAGTGAGGCCCTCTGCGACTTAGTGAGACCCTGTTTCAAAATAAATAATAAAAGCCGGGCGTGGTGGGGCACGCTTGTAATCCCAGCATTTGGGAGGCTGAGACCTGGAGGATCGCGGTTCGCGGACAGCCTCAGCTACTTAGTGAGGCCCTCTGCAACTCAATGAGACCCGGTTTCAAAATAAAGAATAAAAAATAGGACAGGGGGTGTGGCTCGGAGGTCGAATGCCCCTGGGTTTCATCCCCATACTCACACACACACACAAAAAAGAAATAAAATCAGGCTGGGGGTGTGGGTGGGAGGTAGAATGCCCCTGGGTTCCATACCAGTAACACACACACACACACACACACACACACACACACACACACACACAAATAGAATTAAAGTGTTCTTGGTGTGGGGGCAGCAGCTCAGGGCTGAGGTGGTCTCTGGCTGTGTTGGGTGGCTGTCCTGAGGGGTAGTGAACTCCTGGGCACAGGGATGTATTTGAGCTGCTGCAGGAGAAGGATAGCAGGGAGAAGGCTAGCTTTGCCAAGGGTGCCAGCCACCTCAGGAGCCCCATCTGTGGATGGGTGTCCAGCTCTAGGCTGGGTGGGTGGTGGTGAGGACTAGACTCTTGCCCCAGAAGGAACCCCAGTGGTGTGTGCGCTGCCCTTCTCAGACATCTTTAATAGATGGGGATGGGGTGGGTGGTGTGTGTGTGTGTGTGTGTGTGTGTGTGTGTGTGTGTGTTGGTGTGGTGGGAGTGAGCTCCTCTCTTCCCAGGGCCAGGAGCTCTGTGGACCAAGAACCTTTCTGGTTCCGGAACGGCGTCTCCTGCTTCCCCCATGTGCTCGCTCTGCGGGGCTGGGGGCTGCCGGACGAGGGGTCCACGTCCCCAAGTGCAGCACCTCGCACTGATCCCACAGAACTGCTGCCATAGTCGTGTCCTGTCTGGTGCGCCCACATGACCTGGCAGTGGAAGCAGGCCCTAAAGGCGTCGGTAGGCTGCAGCCGCCGGGTGCAGGCGTGGCCCACGTTGCTTCTTACAGCCAAGGAGGGTTTGGATGGGGGTTGCTTTCAGCAGGAGAAGAGTTTGAGTTTGGGTGACAGAGCGTGACAGTGATGGGCTCTGAGTGGGGAGAGGTGCAGACACTTCCTAGAGGCAGGAACCGGACCCTGCTTGAACCGTACCTGACATTCAGTGACGGCTGAGTGCTGGGAGCGCCCCTGGCCCTGCCCAGGCCTCTGATGGACACAGCCATGCATCCCCCAGAAGAGTATGCCATTCTCACACCTGGGAGGGGGGCACAGGCCCTGGCGAGGCTCCTGCTCCTCCCCTGCTCACTTTGGGGCTGTGGGTGGAGGGGGCACGCTATGCTCTGCTCCGCAGGGCCAAAGCCAACTCTTCTTATTCTTGTGCCAACATCCACATCCCAGGCTGCCTTTTGAAGCTATTGGGTTCTGTGCAGAAAGGTGCCAGTGTGGGTCTGTAGCCTCAAGGCCCAGTTTCTCTCAGGCTGCCCCCTCGTGTGTGTGTGTGTGTTTGTGTGTGTGTGTGTGTGTGTGTGTGTGTGTGTGTTACTGGGGATTGAATCCAGGACATTCTATCTTTGAGCTACAGCCCCAGCCCTATTTTTTATCCTTTATTTGAAACAGGGTCTCACTAAGTTGCAGAGGGCCTCACTAAGTAGCTGAGGCTGGCTGCAAATCTGTGATCCTTCCTGTCTCAGACTCCCAAGTACTGGGATTCCAAGCATCCGCCACCACACTAGGCTCTCAGAGTCTCCCTTGGCGCCAGAGCCCTTCACCGGAGCAGGGGTGTATGTGAGCAAGACCGGGGAGGGTAGATGGGCACCAAGGTCCTCTCCCCCCAGGAACTACAGGGCTCCTCTCCGGTTGAAAGACAGCTCCTCCCTGCCCACAGAAGTCACGGAAGCCATTGAGGGTTCTCTTTATTGTTCCCGTTGGGGAGTGGAGGCACCTCTCCTAAAGGGGTGGACAGGCAGCGAGGGGAAGGTCAAGCGCTGGCTGGAGAAGGAAGTCCCTGGGCCGTGGCCTCTCCCTCCGCAGGAGCTCCCTCCGGCTTCCGCCGAGCTCCCCGCGGTTCCCAGGCTCCTAGATCGGTGCCAGCGGGGTCCAGGCTCCCCTACCTGGAGGCCCCGCTGGAAGCCGGTGGGAGGAGTTCCACGGGGCTCAGTACTGGGGCTTTCGTGGCCACGTTCGGTAGGGAGACTCTCATGGCTGTCGGCAGGGGGTGTTTCGTGGTGGTCGATGGAAGGAATTTCGTGGTGTCCAACGGAGGGGATTTCGTGGCGTTCGCGGGCTTATTTTGGGTTTGGGATTTCTTGAAGCTAGGAAACAAATCTTTGCAGAGATCACGGAGCCGCGAAGTGCGTGCGCCGGGTGCCAATCGCCTCCCCTCCACGACCCGCCCCTCCTCTGCCTGCCTACCTGCCAAATAACTTCAGAAACCAGTTGGGGACCCTGGGCTCCTGCGGGTGCAGCTCCGCGCCCAGGGCGCCCTCGGGCGGCAGCAGCAGGGACAGCAGGCACACGAGGGCCAGTGCGCACGCGCAGCGCAGAGCCGCGGTCTGGAGCGGGCGGGGCAGAGACCTGCGGTCAGCGCGGGCGGGGCCTCGGTGTGGCAGGAGCGAGCTCTGCTGGTGGGGAAGTCGGGATCCCGGGACACCCGGACCAAGACACACGCACAGGTGCCTAAGCGCCGCAAGGGACATCCTGGCGCCCTGGGTAAATGGTGCACACCCGGACACGCACAGTGATGCGTGCGAAGTACCGAGATAAGAACGCTTGTAAGCCGGGCGTGGTGGCGCACGCTTGTAATCCCAGCATTCGGGAGGCTGAGACCGGAGGATCAGGGGAGGCTGAGACCGGAGGATCGCAGTTCGTGGACAGCCTCAGCTACTTAGTGAGGCCCTCTGCAACTCAGCGAGACCCGGTTTCAAAATAAAGAATAAAAAACAAGGCAGGGGGTGTGGCTCGGAGGTCGAATGCCCTTGGGTTCCATCCCCAGACCCGCAAAAAACAAAACAAAACAACAACAAAAAAACACAACCCCCCCCCAAAAAAAAAAACCCGCTTGTAATCCCAGCATTTGGGAGGCAGAGACAGGAGAATTGTGGCTCGCGAACAACCTCAGCTAATTAGGCTCTCTGCAATGCAGTAAGACCCTGGTTCAAAATAAATAATAAAAGAAATAGGGCTGGGGGTGTAGCTCGGAAGTCGAATGCCCCTGGGCTCGATCCCCAGTACAAAACAAAACAAAACAAAACAAAACAAAAAAAGAACAAAAAACCCCCCACTTCCAGAGACTGCCACGGCACAGAGCCATCCCATACGCCCCCAAACTCCGAGCGTCCCCCTAGTCCAGTCTCCTCGCTGTCCCTAGCTGTTTTCTGCCTAAAACTGCTCCCCTCAGACATCAGCATGGCCAGCTCAGGTCTGCTCCTCCCGACATCAGCTCGAAACTCCCCCTTTAAATGACACCCCCATTGAAAAGCGCACCCCAAACCCTAACCTTGCTCTGATCTCCCCAATGTACTTTTCTCACTATTTTCTGCCCCTGCCATAGTTGTCCGAGTCCTTGCCCAGTCACGTCTCCTCCCTCAACGTAAGTGCCACTAACGCCGGGTCCTTGCCTGTTTTCTCTTTCCTAGAACAGTGCCTGGCATTTAACAGGTGCCCAGTGATATGCGCTAAATAAATGACCGTCCCACACCGGCCGTGGTGGCGCACGCTTGTAATCCCAGCCTTTGGGAGGCTGAGACAGGAGGATCACCGTTAGTTCCTGGACAGCCTCAGCTGAGGCCCTTTGCAACTCAGTGAGACTCTGTTTCAAAATAAAGAATAAAGCTGGGCGTGGTGGGAAGCTGAGATAGGATGATTGGAAGTCAGCCTCGGCTACTTAGTGAGGTTCTCAGGAACTTATTGAGACCCTGTTTCCAAATTAAATATAAAATAGGTCTGGGAGTATATCCTACAGGTAGAAAGCCTCTAGGTTCCATCCCCAGTACCACCAAATAATAACAACATGATAACAATATAATAAAAGAAAGAAAGAAAGAATAAAAATAGGGCTGGAGCTGGGCGTGGTGGCCCACGCTTGTAATCCCCGCGCTTGGGAGGCGGAGACAGGAGGATCGCGCAGGTTCGAAGCCAGCCGTGCTGGCGTAAGAGACCCTGTTTCAAAAATATAAAATAGGTCTGGGAGTGTAGCCCGGAGGAAGAAGGGCTTCCAGGAACCCCAGTACCACAAAAAAAAAAAAATAGGGCTGGAGTTGTAGCTCAGAGGTACAATGCCCCTGGGTTCCATCCCCAGTACCGAAAAAAAAAAAAATGTCCCATGCAGAAATGCCAGCCTGGGAATCTACCCCTCTCCCCACCCATGAACAGAGAATTTTGTGCCTGTGACACATACAATAATTCACAGAATATGATGACCATAAATATGGCACACCCCCAGAGCTCCTGAGCCCCTCAACCAGTCAGGAATTTCCTCATCCCACCATCCCAGCAGGGACAGGAAGTCCTGGCAGCTGTCCTGATTATCATAATGGCAGAGAAGACTGCCCAGCTGGGTTTGGGCAGGGGCTCTTGGTGCCAGCCTCCACCCGAAGCTCCTGGAGGACACGGCTGACAGGGACCCAGGACTCGTCAGCAGACATTACCATGGTGCTGGGCAGGTGCAGAGTAACGTGGCAAAGGGTCTCTGGCCAGGACGTCGGAGGCCCTTTATAGTCCTTGGGATCCAGCCTCCTTGTCCCTCGAGGGCTCCTCCTTCGCCTTGGCCTTCTGCTCTGGTGTGATGCATGACCTGGGAGTTGGGAACAGAGCGCGGGTGGGGGTGGAGGCACATGGGCTGCTAGCTGTCCTGACCAGGGCACAGTCCCTGCCAGGGGCACAAAGGGGTGGGTGGCAGAGGCGGGAGGCACATGGGAATAAGGTAATTTTTTTGCTCCACGTTCACATATTCTAGGGAGGAGCTGTCTCTGGGGTCCTGGGGGGCTATGTTTTTCCCAGAGGCTACTCTTGGAGTTTGGAGGAGGATGCTCTTCTCATGCAGCTATATCTGAGATGCTTACTTTCCCTGCAGGGCTTGAGGGGACCCAGAATCCCCTCCCTCTGGACTCTAGGGCTGCTGGCAGGAGTGTCTGTGGTCTTCACTTTGAGATCCGCTGCTCCCGGCTCAGCCTGGGGATTCCCTCAGCCTGCCCAGCATGCCGAAGCCTCTGCCCTGGCGGAGCTTTCTGGGGTGGTGTGTGTCTTGGTTGCTTGAATGATGAACTCAGGCCTTGGGCTACCTCGTGCCACAGAGTCCCAGCTGTGGCCCGTCATGGTCCCTCTTACCTGCTCAACATGTTTTTCTGGGGCAAGGTTGTGAAATGTGGGCCGATTGTTCATACCCACCCCACTTCCAGGAGGGGCACAGTAGAAAGATGAGGGTCTTCTGGTGGAAATTCTAACTTCACTATTTCCTGGCTGTGTGACCTTGATCAAGGAATCATACTTCCCCCTAGCCGCCCAGTCCTCATCTGCGGAATGGAGCTGATTACACCTTGACTGACATGAAGATGGGGTCTGACTACGTAGTTCAGCCCCTGGACAGCTCCCAGTACAAAGGAGGTGACTAACATGTGTGAAACCTCTGGGTTCATCATAGACACACCCTTTTCTCCCACCCGCACACTTCTCCCTTTTTAAAAATGTTTTCAGTACTGGGGGTTGAAGCTAGGGTCATTCTAGCTCTTTTATCTCCGAGCTACACTCCAGCCCTATTTTATTTTGAAACAGGGTCTCACTAAGTTGCTGAGTCTGGCCTCAAAGCTGTGATCTTCTTGTCTCAGCCTCCCAAGTTCTGGGATCACAGGCATCCTGCACTGCCCAGGAGTGGGAGGCTGAGATAGGAGGATGGAAAGTGTGTAGCCAGCCGTAGCTTGTGATATTGGGGATGGAACCCAGGGCCATTCTACCTCTGAGCTAGACCCCCAGACCAATTTTTATATTTTTATTTGGAAACAGGGTCTCTTAAGCCAGCAAGGCTGGCTTCCAACCTGCCTCCTGTCTCTGCCTCCCAAGTGCAGGACTTACAAGCGTGTGCCACCATGCTTGGCTTTTACTTTTAATTTTGAAACAGGGTCTCACTTAGTTGCTAAGGCTGTCCTCAAACCTGCAATCCTTCTGTCTTAGCCTCCCAAGTACTGGAATTACAAACATGTACCACCATGCCCAGTTTATTTATTTTTATGCTGAACATCGACCCCAGGAAATTCTACCTCTGAGCTATACTCCCAGCCCTATTATTTATTTATTTATTTATTTATCTATTTATTTATTTATTTAGTACTGAGGACAGAAGCCAGGGGGCATTCCACCTCCAAGCTACACCCCCAGCCCTATTTTTTATTCTTTATTTTGAAACAGGGCCTCACTGAGTTGCAAAGGGCCTCACTAAGTAACCGAGGCTGTCTGCAAAACATGATCCTCCTGTCTCAGCTTCCCAAATGCTGGGATTACAAGCGTGCACCACCAAGCCTGACTCCTATTTCATTTTTATTTTGAAACAGGATCTCACTAGGTTGGTGAGAGTCTTAATAGTTGTTGAGGCTGTCCTTGAACCTGTGATTCACCTGTCTCAGGCTCCCAAGTCCCGGATTACAAGCATGGGCCACCAGGCTTAGCTAAACTTTTTTTTTCTTTAAAACAAGGTCTATAGTTTTTAAAAAATAGGGTCTCATTAAGTAGTAAAGAGCCTCAGTAAGTTGCTGAGGCTGGCCACAAACCTGCTGTTTTCCTGTCTTGGCTTCCTAAGAACTGGGGTTACAAGCATGTGCCACCATGCCTGGCAAGATCCAGTTTCAAATTAAAAAATTAAATAGGGCTAGGAGTGTAGCTCAGAGGGAGAATTCCCCTAGGTTTAATCCCTACTACTACTAATAGTAATAATGATAATAATAATAATAATAATAATAATAATAAATTAACTAATGAATGAAAATAAAGAGGGTTGGGTATATAGGTTGGAGATAGAATGTTTCTGTATTAAACCCCCAGTACAAAAGGAAAGTTAAGCCGGGTGTGGTGGTGCACGCTGGTAATCCCTGCGCTTGGGAGGCAGAGACAGGAGGATCGCACAGGTTCGAAGCCAGCCGTGCTGATTTAAGAGACCCTGTTTCCAAATAAAAAAGTATAAAAATAGGTTTGGGAGTGTAGGTTTGGGAAGTAGAAGGGTTTCCAGGAACCCCAGTACCACCAAAAAAAGAAATAAAAAGAAAAAAAGAAAAAAAAAAGAAAGTTAAACAGCCGGGCGTGGTGGCACACGCTTGTAATCCCAGCATTCGGGAGGCTGAGACTGGAGGATCGTGGTTCCCGGACAGCCTCAGCTGCTTAGTGAGGCCCTCCGCAACTCAGTGAGACCCTGTTTCAAAATAAAGAATAAAAAAATAAGGCAGGAGATGTAGCTCAGAGTTCAAATGCCTCTGGGTTCCATCCCCAGACACCCCCCCCAAAAAAAAAGTAAAAAAAAAATAAAATAAAATAAAAGCAATCAGCCATGGAAGAGACAGGTATGGTAGAGTCCAGGAAAGTTCCCAATGTGGATATTCCAGTTGTCTTCATCCCGTGGAGTTCTGGACAGCGTGGCTTCTCCGGGGGTGGGAGGACAGCCCATTGCTGGTCCATTGCGTTAGATCACAGACTAACACTTGGCTGAGGGACTCTCTTCCCAGCCCTCTCTTTCCTTCCAGATCGGTGCCTCAGAAAGGGACATGGGCCTCACACCTGACCCAGTAGAAGTGGGAAAGAATGTCTGATGAAAACATTTTCTTGTGTGTATTAATATTCACATTGAAAACATCCCTTTGTAAGGCTCTCGGGATGGTCTCTCTTGAGTGACTCCTGCTATGGCGTCAGCCCTGCCTTGGCTGGGCATGGTCAGGGGCCAATCATCCAGTTCTCTGAGTTTCCACAACCTTAGCACCAAACAGAAGGCCTCTTTGCAGGGCGACCTCTTGTTTTCCCTCAGATCTGAGGGGCTGGTTCACTCCCCCCTCTCCTCTCAGGCCCTCATACTGTGAGTGCTGCCCCCCGTATCTATAGTTACCTTCTCAGGAAAGGGGCTTGGGGGTCCTCTCTGACTGCAGCTGCCTGGAATCCTCACCTGGTTGCACATTTCAGCAACCTGGCGCATTAGTCAGTTTTGTACTACTATAACAAAACGCCTAAGGCAATCGGCTTCTAAAGAGAAAAGGTTTATTGTAGTTGACACTTCCAGAGGTTCCAGTCTGGGATTGTGCAGTTCCAGTACTTTGTGCCTCTGGCAAGGACAGCACATCAAGGCAGGTGCAGGGGATGGAGCAAACGGCTTACTTCCTGAGCCAGTAAGTAAAGAGGCAAGACCAGGGTCTCTCAAGGGCACGCCTCCAATGACCCAAGGACTTTCTGCTAATCCCCACTTTCCAAAGGTTTCATCATGCCGGGCGGGCGTGGTGGCACACGCTTGTAATCCCAGCTTGTAATCACTTAGTGAGGCCCTTTGCAACACAGCGAGACCCTGTTTCAAAATACAGAATAAAAAATAGGGCTGGGTGTGTAGCTCAAAGATAGAATGCCCCTGGGTCCCATTCCAGTATCTAAAGAAAAAGAAAAAAAGAGTTCCACCATTTCCCAGTAGTGCCAGCCTGGGGAATAACACACGAGCCTTTGGGGGAATACTCAATCAAACCATAGCTCCTGGAGGGGTGTGTGTGTGTGTGTGTGTGTGTGTGTGTGTGTGATTCTACCTCTGAGCTACACCCCCATCCCTATTATATTTTTATTTCTTTATTTTTGTGGCACTGAGGATTGAACTCAGAGGCATTGTACCTCTGAGCTAAATCCCCAGCCTGATATTTATTTCTTATTTGGAAACAGGGCCTTGCTAAGTTGTCGAGGCTGGCTTTGAACCTGTGATTCCCCCTGTCTCAGCCTCCCAAGTACTGGAATTATAAGCATGTGCCACCACACCCAGCTTTTTTATTCTTTATTTTGAAACAGGGTCTCACTAAGTGAGAGCCTTACTAGGTTGCTGAGGCTGGCCACAAACCCGTGATCCTCCTGTCTCAGCCTCCCAAGTACTGGGATTACAGGTGTGCGCCACTATGCCTGGCTGCACCTGGAGGCCTCTACAAACCACCTTAGCGTGGCGCTGTCCCCAGAGACCCTGCACCAAGCATTATTAATCGAGCACCTATTTGAAGGAGGGAACTGCTCTGGATGCCAGAGTGACGAGTGCTGAATAAGATTTAGCTGCTGTCCTCAAAGAACTTCGCGGCCTAGAGGGAACAGATATTTATTGAATGGAGTAATTAATATTTCAAGAAGTGTTCACCGAGAGGGCCACTCTTGGAAATCCCGGTTGGAAAGGTTTTCATTTTCTTATGAGCAGAGTGGAGAGTTGTCTCCTTAGACACGGAGACTGATGAAATTGGAAGGGAAATTAGCAAACTAGTCCTTCTCCCCAACCTTCCATCTTACAGAGGAGAAAACCAAGGCCAAACAACCATGTTTTCTGTCCGGGAGGAGGCATCTCTGAATGCCAGAAGGCGATGTCGCCTTTGGGCATCCCTACCAGCTGCTGTCAAGAACTGCTAAACTGTGTTTGAGACCAGAATCTGATGCCAAATTAATAATTTAGGGAGAATTAGTAAATTTATCTTAATTAAATATAGGTAAATTCAAGATTAATGTGATGGATATCAACTAAGCACAAGCAAGAAAGCTTACAAATTGTTTCTAGGGGCTTATTTATTGAAATGCTGATGAATTTAATCTTAAATTAAGTCAAATTCAATTGTTTTGGGTGAATTAAAGAATAATTATTGGAAAATTAATCAAATCTGTTTTTTTTTCCTTTCCTTTTTTTTTATATATGGTATTGGGGATTAAACCCAGGGGCATTCTACCTCCAGGCTACACCCCCAGCCTTTCTAATTTTTATTATTTTATTTTGAAGCAGAGTCTCCCTGGGAGACGTGCTGATGCTGGCCTGAAACCTGTGGTCTTTCTGTCTCAGCCTCTTCAGTACTGGGATTACAGATGTGTGCCACCACGCTGGGCGTGAAATCTCTTTACTAATTAAATACTTACTAAGCCCAGCCTTGCCACCTGCCCGCTGTGTGAGCCTGGGCAAGTCACTCAACCCCTCTGCCCTTCAGCTTCCTGCTGAGTACACCATTCACAGTGGAGCCCGAGGCCAGTGTCACCCAGCCCCACCCTGAGCTGTCTGATGCATGATGCTTTCAGACTTGTGACGTGACTTCTCCATGCTTAGGCCTCATGTGCTGGGGCCTGTTGCCCAGGGCCCGCACACTGCCGGTCAGCCCCAGGCGGTAGCCATTGCTTGGTACTGTCCCACACCTCCACTAGTGGCTCTGGCCTGGCCGTCTTCCAGCGGCTTCCCACACAGGGCCACGCCGCAGGGCAGGCAGCTGGCAGTGGAGAAGCCAAGAGGGTTTTAGCCTCTGTGGCAGGTCAGAGAGGAGAGGTGCCTGGGTGGGCCCCAGGTGGTTAACCCCCAAACAGGAGGGTGGCAGAAGGGCCTCAGGGGCTGGGGGTGGCTGGAGCTGAGCAGTTGGTGCCAAGCAGGTCTGGGGCAAAGAGATGCAGGCGGGAGACAGAGAATGGCTTTGGGACTGGGGCTTCCTTGGGTCCTGGGAAGGGGGATGGCTAGGACGCAGCTTGGGGAACCCAGGTTCCTCCATCATGGCTCGCAGACTCTGCAGCCTCGCAGAGCCAGAGGTGATATGACCCCACCCACTGGACAGCAGGGAGAGCCCAGGTCAGGGGCAAGTGGGCGCGAGGGGCTGGCTCACCCAGTGCTCTCCTCTGTCCCTGGCCCTCTGGAAGTGCTGCCAGGGCAGAAAGG
This sequence comes from Muscardinus avellanarius, assembly GCF_963383645.1. NCBI lineage: Eukaryota > Metazoa > Chordata > Mammalia > Rodentia > Gliridae > Muscardinus > Muscardinus avellanarius. The sequence continues at coordinate 53,668,982 of NC_137802.1, read as the reverse complement.
AAAGCAGCCTGTGCTGATGGTGGTGGTGCTGTGTGTGTGCGTGCACACGCGTGTGCAACCCTTTCCAGTTCAAGCGGGGACGCTCCTCTGTCCTTTTTTTCTTCTTTTTTTCTGTCTCCTAATAGCAACTCAAGTGTCTCACACTGTCGCCAAGGTGTCTAACCTAGTCAGCTTGCTACTTTGGTCTCTGCTCCTACTGTCCACAGCTCACCGCCCCCCGTTCCTGCTCTGCCAGGATCCACAGGGGCACCCTGAGGCAGGGCTTGGCTCGGCGGGGGTCTCTAGCTGTGAACTCTGCGTTATTGGGGTGGGTAGCAGGGTTCCCCTGTAGTCCCAGGGTTTGCACTGAATTACTTTTTTGGTACTAGAAATTGAATCTGAGTTACACCCCCAGTTCCTTTTTTTTTTATATTTTTTTAATGTTTTTTGTGGTGCCAGGGATTGGACCCAGGGGCATCCTACCTCTGAGCTACACCCCCAGCCTTATTTTTTTATTCTTTATTTTGAAACAGGGTCTCACTAAGTAGCTGAGGCTATCCACAAACCCGGATTCTCCTGTCTTAGCCTCCCAAGTTCTGTGATTACAAGCTTGCTCCACCATGCCCAGCTTATTTCTTACTTTTGAAACAGGGTCTTAGTAAACTTCTGAGAGTTCTGCTAAGTTTCTTTTCTTTTCTTTTTTTTCTTTTTTTGGTGGTACTGGGGTTCCTGGAAGCACTTCTACCTCCAGGCTACCCTCCCAGACCTATTTTACATTTTTTTATTTGGAAACAGGGTCTCTTAAGCCAGCCAGGCTGGCTCTGAACCAGCGCGATCCTCCTGTCTCCGCCTCCCAAGCACGGTGATTACAAGCGTGCACCACCACGCCCTGCGAGTTCTGCTAAGTTTCTGAGGCTAGCCTCGAACCTGTGATCCTCTGTCTCAGCTTCCTAAGCACTGGGATGACAGGCGTGCGCCACCGCGCCTGGCTTGCACTGACTTTTGTAAGTTTTTCCCCACTTTGGCAGGGGCCTACCTGCTTCTGTCCCCCTTCCACATGGCATGAACATCAAAGCCCTTGGCCCCTCAGGGGACACTGGAGGGAGAAGCTAGCGGCACCGATGCGGCTAGGCAAGGTGCCTTTAATGGGTGTGTGGGCAGTGGGAAGGGGACATGCTATCCGTATAGATACCTGGGTTCCACAAGCCCTGGGGTGGACCTCTGCCTTCCCCGGAGCACTAAGGTCAGTCAGAACACATCAGATGCCAGAGACAGGGACTGAACCCCTAGTACCCAGCAGGCATCTAGCCAGAGCCCGCCTGGACCTACTCCCAGAAGGGAACTGTATTTATGGAGAACCTTCTGTATGCCTGGCACCATGGTGGCTACTCTGACTGTGTTTTTCTCCAAAGTGGAGGCTTAGCCCTATTGTGTGGATGCAGAAGCTGAGGCGTGGCCAGGTTATATAACTGGCCCAGGACATACACTGGCTGGGCCTGCATTTCAGTACAGGATTGTCTGGTTCTAGAACTTCCCATCCTGATGGGGTGGTGGGCAGAGTAAAACCAGAAGGCAGGGCAAAATGTGAGTCCTGGGCCAGGGCCAGGACCCAAGGAGGGCAAGGAGGCTGCTTCTGAAAGAGGGTGGGGGTCTCTGCCCCCCAGCTAGGCCATCTGATGTGGGTACAGGGCAGGGTGGCGCATGTGGCTGGGGCTGGCGGTGGAGGAGGCTGCAGGCTCTCACTGGTGGTGGTGAGGTCCTCCAGGGAGGCCATGGTTTGGTCTTGGGGGAGGCAAAGCCACCACCTGGATGCCACATGGACACTGATATTAGGGAGGAGGACACAGTGTTTCCTTTAGAACAGACATTTCCAAGCCTGGCATGATGGTGCACACTTGTAATTCCAGTTCTTGAGAGGCTGATACAGGAGAATCTCGGGTTCACAGCCCTCGGCAACTTGAGGAGGCCCTCTGCAACTTTGTGAGACCCTGTTTCAAAATTAAAAATAAGCCGGGTGTGGTGGCGCATGCTTGTAATCTCCGCGCTTGGGAGGCTGAGACAGGAGGATTGCACAGGTTCGAAGCCAGCCTCAGCTACTTAGTGAGGCTCTCAGCAACTTAGTGAGACCCTGTTTCCAAATAAAATATAAAATAGGTCTGGGAGTATAGCCCGGAGGTAGAAAGCCCCTGGGTTCCACCCCTAGTACCACCAAAATTAAAAAAAATAAAATAAAATAGGGCTAGGAGTGTAGCTCAGAGGTAGAATGCCTCTGGGTTCAATCCCCAATACCACAAAAAACACAACAAAACCAAACACCAGTGGTTTCCAAGGTGGGCCGGTTGATGGATGGAAAAGGTGTCCAGAGCCAGGCTCTGGTGCGCTTCAGGAGTGAGGAGGGAGGAAGCTCCCAGGGAAGGTGTAGACAGACCACTGGGAATGGTTGTTGGCGGCCCCTGCTGGCCAAAAAAACGCAGCATCAGTCATCCCAAGGTTGCATTTGGTAGAAATTTAAACCAACGCTGGGCGTGGTGGCGCACGCTTGTAATCCCCGCGCTTGGGAGGCGGAGACAGGAGGATCGCGCAGGTTCCAAGCCAGCCGCGCTGGTGTAAGAGACCCTGTTTCAAAAATATAAAATAGGTCTGGGAGCGTAGCCCGGAGGTAGAAGGGCTTCCAGGAACCCCAGTACCACCAAAAAAAAAAAAAAAAAAAAAAAAAAAAAAAGAAATTTAAACCACCACTCCGTTTTTGTTTTGTTTTGTTTTGTTGGTGGTACTGGGGGTGGAATCCAGGGGCTTTCTACCTCCGGGCTATACTCCCAGACCTATTTTATACTTTTTAAATTTGGAAACAGGGTGTCACTAAGTTGCTGAGAGCCTCACTCAGTAGCCGAGTCTGGCTTCGAACCTGCGCGATCCTCTTGTCTCCGCCTCCCAAGCGCGGGGATTACAAGCGTGCGCCACCACGCCCGCCATCACTCGTTTTTGTTTTGTTTTGCTTTAGGCCTTCTGAGTGGGGTGCACCGATCCTGGAGGTACTGGGATATCAGGCGGATGCGTGGAGTGGGCGGAGCAAGCTCCTATTCCATCTCCCAGCCCTCCAAATACACTTAATATATTGTCCTCAGATAGAGGACACATCAGATATTAATCTGAGAATAACAGATATTGAACCAGGTGTACACGCTTGTAATCCCAGTAGTTAGGAGGCTGAGACAGGAGGAGCGCGGTTTGCGGACAGCTTCAGCTACTGAGTGAGGCCTTTTGCAAATTGGTGAGACCCTGTTTCAAAATAAAGAATAAAAAAATAGAGCTGGGGGTGTAGCTTGGAGGTAGAATGTCCCTGGGTGCCATCCCCAGCACTGCAAAAATAAATAAATAAATAAAATCGGGGTGGAGGTGTAGCTTGGAGTTAGAATGCCTCTGTGTTCAATCCCCGGTACCAAAATAAACAAAAACAAAAGAAAACAAAACAAACAATAGATACTACACTTGATATTAGCCAAAAGACCAAGAACCAATACTCGGTTTTATTTGGTCCTGTGCCCTAACTCCCAAAGCTCTGTGCTGAACACCCACCAAAGGAAAATGACTCTTAATTTTAGGGGAGCCGGAGACTCTATCTGCACCCTTGAGACCTCTGGGGCTGAGACAGAGAGGAAGGCAGAGCTAACAGGGACCCTGGAGATGAAGGGCTCTTGTCTTCCTGGGGTGGGCCAACCTCTCCCTGCTGCGGGTTGCAGTGTAGGCCCCTCACTCTACTTCCCTTCCCAGGCACCTCATTCCCCACCAGCGCAGCCTCAGAGCTTTGGGCCCTGCTTAGAACACTGGGCATATGGCGCTTTTGTTATGTTGTTTACGCCACTAGACGGTGTTGCTGCACGTAGGTGACACCCCCACACACCCCAGGAGGACAGGACCTTTATCTCCAGATCACAGAAACTGGCACCTCGTCTGGAACAAACAGGAGCACCCTATTCTGCTCAAAACGTTTCTACCCACTCTGTAAAAAGTGAAGCTACTGTAAGAATCAAACAATTGGTCAATTGTGAGGTCCTGAAGACATGGGCAGGACCGGCGTTCTCTGAGGCCCCAGTTAGAGAGAGACTGGTGAGCCGATTAATGTGGGAGGAGCCTGTAAGAATAATGAGAGGCTCCCACCTTCCCAGGTGGGCTAGAATCTGGGCTCCCACCTTTCCTGGGGATCCTGAATGGAGTAAGAGGTTTGTGGTGGATTGCTATTGGGTAATAGTTGCCTGATTGAAAAATGATTAATATTTTGGAGAAGCCGGGCGTGGTGGCGCATGCTTGTAATCCCAGCATTTGGGAGGCTGAGACCTGGAGGATCGCGGTTCGCGGACAGCCTCAGCTACTTAGTGAGGCCCTCTGCAACTCAGTGAGACCCGGTTTCAAAATAAAGAATAAAAAATAGGGCAGGGGGTGTAGCCCGGAGGTCAAATGCCCCTGGGTTCCATCCCCAGACCCACAAAAATAAATAAATAAATAAATAAATAAATAAATAAATATTTTGGAGAGATCCAAGGTTCTTCCCAACCAAATGTAAATAGATAAGTAATTACCTGACCAGAGATGGACAGGTGAGAGTGGAGGATAGCCTTTATAACAGGAAGTGGGCATCTTTTCCTGAGTTCAATTAGGATTCTCTGCCTTAAGTGCAGAGAAGCAATACAAGAAACCTCTTTGGGCAGACAGAAGTCTGCAATTCCAGCCACTGCCATGTGGGGTCGCTAACTAAATTTCTTCTCTCAGTAAATGCCAAAAAGCTAAACAATGCAGCTCTCAGAGGTTTAATCTGCTGCTGTGTCTTTTACCAATCCCGGTACCCAAGCCTTTATCCTTGAGGCTGAGGGGTAATTTAAATCTCCTGGAACTCCAGGACCAGTTCCCTGCTTCCAGGATGGATTCCCAAATTAAACCCACTTCTGAGATTTCCAAGGTGCAGCCCATTACTGATCACTTAGCTTAGGAAGGAAGACGGATGACCCACTGCATATTGCGAATTGCTGTTGGAGGGAGTAGTAGAAGGAACCGAGGTCCAGAAAGTATCACAGTTGGCCCCAAAAGCTGGGAGCTCAAAACAAAGGCTGGTCTTTAGGCGGGAGGCCTCCAGTATTCTGAGGCTGTTTATTATCTTTAACTAGCAGATCTGGGTGGAGCTGGGATTTGACAGGGGTGAAGGCGGGCTAGTGGGTTTAGCCTTCTATTTTCTTCTCCTTTTTGTTGCTGGAAATTGAAGCCAGGCATACTAAGCACGCTCTACCACTGGCCTGTAGACTCAGCCCCCCCCCCCTTCATTTACTTCTTGATTTTTCTCCCTTTATTTTGTAGACAGGACATGGACAAACTCCCCCATCCAGGAATAAAATTGAGTCTCCAACCTCTTTACAAAGACATTTTCAGCCACGCGTAGGGGCGCACACTTGTAATTCCAGTGCCTGGGAGGCTGAGACAGGAGGATCAGAGGTTTGCAGCCAGTGTCCGCTACTTAGTGAGGCTCTCTGCAACTTAGTGAGATCGTGTTTCAAAATAAAAAATAAAAAATCGGGCTGAGGGTGTAGCTCAGAGGTAGAATGGCCCTGGGTTCAATCTCCAGTATTGCAAAAAAAAAAAAAAAAAAAAAAAGAGATTTTCAATTCTCTCTCTCTCCCTCCCTCCCTCCCTCCCTCTCTCTCTCCAGTGTCTCGATAGGTTGCTGAGATTCTCGCTAAATTGCTGAGGCTGGTCTCAAACCCACGACACTCCTGTCTGTCTCCCAAGTACTGGGATCACAGGCATGTGCCACCATGCCCGGCTAGGCATGTCCATTCATTCTCTCTAAAAATTTCTTTGTGGTCCAGATCCCGTTATACATCGTCTGAGTCCTTAAAAGCTACTCCCGGACCCGAAGGTCTTCTGTTTTGCAAATTGTGAAGCAGATTCACCGGGGAAAGGCGAAGCGCCCCGGGAACTGGAACCCGGCCCCTTGGGGCTGTTTTTCACCATCGCTTTTTTAAGGGGTTCCAAGGGACGGGAGTAGGTACGGGTCCTCGGACTGGGAGTTGTGGGCTGTGTGGCGGCTCTTAACCACCACCTCCCTGCACCCCCCCCCCCCGGGCTGCTGGGAGACTCTCCCCCGAGTCCTCCGAGGCATCTGCACCCCCTCCGCCTCCCTCCTTCCCCTTTTTGTCTCCGCCCCCTCGCGCCGCGGAGGACTCGCCGCTTTAAGAGCCCGGCCAGCGATTGACAGGCAATAAGCGCGGAGCTCTGGGCTGCGCCGGAGCCGCCCGGAGCAAGGGGCTCCCCGGGGCGCAGGTAGGTGACCCCGGCCCTCAGACCGGCGCCCACCCTCGGACCTCTGCCTCGTTTTCGTTCTAGCAAGGCACTTGGGGCCCTCTGTTCGGGGTCCAAACTCCCGGGCCCCTTCCCGGGCCGGCGCCCTCCCTCTCCAGCCCCTGCCCCAGGCCCTCGGGCCGGCTTGCGGGAGCGAGAGCGACCCCCGCGGCCCCTAGACGCCGCCCCTTGCCCTTGCGGGGGGGGGTCCCGAGTGACGGCCGGCGCAGAGGCGGGTCGCCGTGCGCAGCCCAGGTGTCCGCGCTGCTCGGGGGTGCGCGGGTTGGGGGGACTTCGAATCCCCGCATTACGTAAGAACCGCGCTGTTAGCGCTTCCGGCAGGGGGGAGCTAGCCTGAGCTGGCGTGGGGTCCCCTGGGCACCCCGCTCCCCCAGGAGGCCAGCACCTCAGTCTTCCCTGGGAGGGGGTCCCGGGAAGGGGGTGCACCGCTTCTCCCGCCTCCCAGGCTGTGGGGGGCGTTTAGGGATCCGGGGCCAGGGTTAAGGCCTGGGGACTTGGGGGACGATCCGTCCCAGAAGCGGGGAGCCAGGACCAGAAAGTTAGGTCTGTTAAGGGGTGGCGAGGATGGGGGCTTGGGGGGGCAGTCATTCAGTGACCTCATCCCCTGGTCCCCCGCGGGCGCGCGAGCAAAGAGCTTTCTTTGATGGCTTGAAACACGCCCCCTCCTCCCAGGTCCTAGCGCCCAGCGGGTTAGGATTGGGCTCCCGGGGCGGGGGCGATCTGATCGTCCGTGCGGGCGCGCCGGCCCCATCTCTAGACCCCACCCTCTGTCCTCAGCTCTGTCCAGCTCTCCCTGCGACCTGTCGGTCTCCAAAGCGCCTTTGTCACACCTCCGCACGTCTTTGTAAGCGCGCTGACCGAGGCTGAAGGAACCCGCCCCCTTTCACAGCCGCCCACCTCACCTGCGGACCCTCGGGGGGCTGTGGGTAGCTCGGCGCAGGGGCGCGGGCATCTGGGGCCAGGCTCTTGGAAGCCCAAGTGCGGGTTCCCAGATGCCTGGGCCCGGGCCTTGGCACCGAACCAGGCCGGCTTGCCTGGCACTGCCCTTCTCCTGCGGGCACAGCCGGCCCCGCCCTCTCAGAGGCCGGCTGGGGTGGGGGCGGGGCAGGGCCCGCCGGCACCGTGGGAACCGACTCCCCAGGGAGAAATCCCAGGCAGGCTGGGCACGGCTCAGGCGCCGCCGGGCTCCCATGCAGGCTCCTCCCTGTGCCTTCCCACCTCCAGACCCTGCCAGAGAGGACTCCTGGAGTCCCGGCTCTGACCCTGCAGGTACTCTTATCAGGCAGAGCAGCACCAATCAGAAGGCTCCCCTGCTCTCTAGGGACAGGGACAGTAGGGTGGACACAGGGCGCTGCTGGTACGGTGGACCCTGGACATTTCCCCCAGCCTGGGTGCTGGCCTGAGAGGGTGACCTCTCCCTGAGAGCTTCATTCTCCCCTGTTCTCCGGGGTGGCTTCAGGAGGGAGGGGGGCCGGCCCCTTACCTGAGCTCAGGTGATCAGCTCAGCCAGGGAGAGGACTGGGGCAGAGAGGGTTTTCTTGAAAATCAGGTGGGAGTTCCTTTGAGAAGAATCCTTGTTGGGGAGGAGGTGAAGTTGCTGTGGCCCCCCCTACCCCCGCATTCAGTCCTAAAGTGGGCACTGCCAGCTGCTCCCCCCCCACTCCCCACCCCTGCTGTGAGCCACTGCCTTCTGTTGTCATGGCAACTGGGGAATTAGGGTTTTATCCAGCAGCACGCGGCCAGGAAGGCAAAGCAAGGGGAGCCAGCCTAGCTTGGGGGCCCTGGGATGGGCACTAGGGCTGTAGGGGCCTTGCCTGCCTCTGCCCTGAACCCCAGTTCTTCTGTCCCCGGCTCTGTGCTAAGAAGGGGTACGGGGAGAGAGGAGGCCGGAGAGGCCTTGGGGACTGGGGCATCCTTTCTGTCACCTATACCACGCAAAGCCTGGCTCCTAGAAGTGAACAGAATGAATGTGGTTCTTGCTTTCATGGAGTCTACGGTACGGGACACTCACCTTTCCTTTCCTGCTTTTGACTCAGATTCTGGGCTTTTACCCTTCACCCCCCAGCATACACACACTTCAAAAGAGACAGATGGTGCTCAGAAACATGACTTTTTAAAAAATGATACTGTAGCCGGGCGTGGCTGCACACGCCTGTCATCCCCATGCTTGGGAGGCTGAGACAGGAGGATCGCACAGGTTCAAAGCTGGCCTCAGCTACTTAGTGAGGCTCTCAGCAACTTAGTGAGACCCTGTTTCCAAATAAAGTATAAAAAAGGTCTGGGAGTATAGCCCGGAGGTAGAAGCCCCTGGGTTTCACCCCTAGTACCACCAAAAAAAAAAAAAAAATTGTAGATTGAACCCAGCCAGGGGCATTCTACCTTTGAGCTACACCCCCATCTCTATTTTATTTTATTTTTTTATTTTGAAACAGGGTCTAGCTATAAGGCTGGCCTCAAACTCGCAATTCTCCTGTCTCAGCCTCTAAAGTGCCAGGATTATGGGTGTGCACAACCACATCTGGCTAGAAACATGATTAAAAAAAGCTGGGTGTGGTGGCGCTGGCTTGTAATCCCAGCATTTGGGAGGCTGAAACAGGAGGATCACGGTTCAAGGACAGCCTTAGCTACTTAGTGAGACCCTTTGCAACTCAGTGAGACCCTGTTTCCAAATAAAGAATAAAAATATAGGGCTGGGGGTGTAGCTCGGAGGGCGAATGCCCCTGGGTTCCATCTCCAGACCTGGAAAAAAAAAAAAAAGGCCTGGGTTTTCAGTGTCACTTGGGTTGTGTTTGGTGTTGTGGTTCTGAGGCCAAACCCAGGGACTTGCACATATGAGGCAGGTGCTCTGCAAGGAAGCTACGTCCCTAGGAGCTACATCCCGAGCTCAGCTTTGTGACCTTGGGCAAGTCATCAGCGGCTCCGACCCTCCCCAGTTTCCTCCTCTGGAACGGGCAGGTGATCTGCTCTTCCTGCCTCTCTGTGCGCTTGGGATCACTGTCGGTATAACCCCTCGTTCCTGAGCAGTGCCCTCCCCTACATCACGGCTGCTCCTGCCGGGGACGCCCCTCCCTCCCCCTTGGGTCCTCGAGCCTTCTCATCCTCCTCTCTCCCTTCCAGGAGACACATTTCAGAGCCTCGCTGACCTCACCATGCCGGTCGCTGCCACCAACTCTGAGTCTGGTAAGAAGCGGGGAGGTGGTCAGCTTACTTCAGCCCTGGGGGCCCGGTGAGGACTTGGGAGTGGGGCAGCAGTCAGTCCCACAGCTGCCCCCAACTGGTGCTCCACCCCAGCCCCAGCCGTCCATTCAGCCCATCCCTGCTCTGAGGTCTCTGTGCTGGGCCAGGGGAAGAGGAATGAGACCTCCACCTGGCCTGGACGGGAGGCAGCGGCCTACCTGACCCACACTTGCAGGAGTCCCTGGAGGGTTGCCTGGGGGTAGAGGGGCTATGGCAGCACAAGGGGCCCAGGCAGCAGAGAGGCCTGTGGTGCGGCCCCCCAGGTCAGCAGGTGCTGAAGGGGGGTGGGGGCATTGGGGTGTGGAAGCTGTGAATGGAGAGTCAAGGACGGGCTCAGGATGTCTGGATGGGACGCTGTAGGGAGTTTTAGGGGAAAGAAGTGGGCCACTCAAAAAAGCGGGAAAGCCCGGATCCTTATGGAGCAGGCTCCTCCTTCCTCTCCTCCTCCTCCTCCTCCTCCTCCTCTTTCTTCTTCTCCTTCTCCTTCTTCTTTTCTTCTTCCGGTACTGGAGACCCAGGGGCATTCAACCTCTGAGCTACATCCCCAGCCCTACTTTTTATTCTTTCTTTTTTTTTTTTTTGTGGCACTGGGGATGGAACCCAGGGGCCTTCTACCCCTGGTCTACACTCCCAGACCTATTTTATATTTTATTTGGAAACAGGGTCTCACTAAGTTGCTGAGAGCCTCACTAAGTAGCTGAGGCTGGCTTCAAACCCACACGATCCTCCTGTCTCAGCCTCCCAAGTACTGGGATGATAAACGTGCACCACCATGACCAGCTTATTCTTTATTTTTGAAACAGGATCTCACTGAGTTGCAGAGGGCCTCACTAAGTAGCTGAGGCTGTCCTTGTGCCCCGATCCTCCTGTCTCAGCCTCCCAAATGCTGGGATGACAAGCATGCGCCACCACGCCCAGCGCCTTTCCTCTTCTGTAAAGGGCAATGTGAGTAGGTTCCTGTGAGTGACATCCACAGTTATGCCGCCACTGCGGCTGCTGAATTGTTTGCTATGGCATTTGCCTTGTGACTGCGTCAGCCACCTGCCTTGGGGGACCTGTTTTCCCTAAGATGAGGTAGAAGACAAGATCAGTGTTCTTAGTATTTATTGGTCCCTGATCTCTGAGGATCTCATGACCACAGTTCGGCCCTCATCATAGACAAGTGCTTTATACCCCACATTTACATTCTACTCCAGGGGCTCATGGATCCCTTTGAGTGCATTCTGGGACCAACCAGGTTTGGTTTCCTGTGCTGGAGGCTTCCTATGATCTGGCAGCTGCTGCCAACTGCTTTGGTTTGACTGACTTCCCGCTGCTTGGATGCCTCCAGTGCAACTCCTTCCTTGCCCTGTGTCCTGCTGCTCCCTCTGCGAGGCTCTGGTTAGGGCTCCATCCCTACCCTCTGATATGGAAGGCAGCAAGCAAGAACCTGCTCTGTGACGCCCTGTCCCCTAGCAAAGTCCCTTCTCCACGCAGGGGAGGGACTGTGCAATGCCCCAGCTCTCGTGGCCTTGGAGGGCTCAGCTCCTCTCCAGCCTGCTGGGCCCCCAGGGCCCCACTGTAAGCGGCTTAGGGGTTAATTAAACCCATCCCTGAGCCTGTGATTAATGGCCTCTCAATCTGAGGCTGCCCAGTAAGCCCATTAATAGTGCCCAACAGGGGTGTAGAGGAAGGAGGGAGCCCGGTGATTTGCTGGGCCACTTGATAGGGGTGTATGGGGTGGGGGGCAGGGGTAGAGCCCAGGGTCATGGCGCCTGCTTTCTCAAAGGACTCCTGAGCCCTCTGCTTCCCTGGGTGTGGTGCCACGGGCTGCTTCTGGCTTCCCATATCTAAAGAAAGAAGCACGAAGTGCTATTCTTCCTGGAGCCAAGTGTGATGGTGCACACCTGTAACCCCAGTACTTGGGAGGCTGAGACAGGAGGATTACAGGTTCTAGGGCAACCTCATTAACCTAGAAAGACTCTGTTTCAAACAAAACAAAACAAAACACAACCACAACAACCAAAAAAAGGCCAGGGGTATAGGTTGGAGGTAGAAAGCCCTTGGGTTCAATCCCTGGTAACACACACACACACACACACGATTCTGTTTCTTATCATCTAGTGGCCTTTGCACTTTCCAGGAGACTGAGAGCCAGCTGGCCCCACCTCTGAGGTCAGGGTCCTCCTCCTTGGCCAGCACCTTCCCGCCTTGGGCTCTGCAGAGCGGGGCTAGCAAGGTCCTTTTCCCAGCCTTTCCCATGGGTCGAATAGTCCTTGTCATTTCATTGTGAGGGAGAGAGTGTGAGTGGATTCCTCTTGCAGAGAGACTCCGTCTCTCCTTTGAATAAGGTGAAGACCCCCTTTCTTGAAGGCTGAGGAGCATCATGGGCAATGATGCCTGCTGAGAGTTTAGAGATCTAACCCCGACCTGCCCTGCCGCCTGCCCTCCCTTCCCCTTCCCCAGCCTCCCTCCTTTCTTTGAATGAAGGCAGTAATGTAGAGCTGCTCTCAGGTGGAACTGTCCCTTTAAATTTCTCTCACCCTGGGTTACGGTCCTGTGTGTAATCCTGCCTGCTGCCATGGCAACCAGGGGTGCAAAGCAACCTGGTGCCACTCCTCAGAGAATGGCTGACTTATGGCTACAGCAGTGCCCTGGTGGTGACCTCGTGGGTACAGGGTCTCAGAGGAAGGGGGCACTGGGCTCCAGGAACTGCCAAGCCCCTCTCTCCTGCCCACCCTTACTTCTGTTTCATGAATGTACCCTCACTACGCCCTCGCCCAATTCCAAGAGGCCTGACTGGCCTCTGGGTATCACCCCTCACCCAGGGGCAGAGCTAGCAGGAGATGGGGGAGAGGGTGCTGCTGAGGCGGGCTCAGAGGGATGAGCCTTCTCTGCCACCCGGGATGGATGGATGGATGGCCCCCCAGAGGCCCGAGGACAGCACTTGGGGTTGAGGTATTTATCTCAAGCCACAGTAGTGTCATCACTACCCTAGGGTTGTTGGAGAAGAAGGTCATTTTAAAGGAAACAGGACTTGGAGAGGGAACAGAGAGCAGAAGTCAGCGGGCCTCGGGGAGGAGGGGGCGCAGGACGAGTTACAGGGGGGACTTCCAGAAAAGAAGAGTGTAGAAATAAGATGGGGCCAAGACCCCGCTGCCCTTGGGTTTCCTGGCGCTGGCTGTGAGGGGAAGGTCTCTGCGCACCACAGCAGTCCGAAGGGGCATCGCACTTACCCCACCGTCTCCCCAAACCTTCTGCTAGCTCCGCCTCCCCACGTCCACTGGTACTTAAGGATGGGGATCAGGCCACGGGTAGGATGACTCCGCCACCACCACCGCCTCCTCCCATCAGTTACCGCCCCTTCCCCACCCGCAGTGCCCCGAGCTTTAGCCAATCAGCAAGACGGTAGGGACGGCGGAGCCTTGCTATTGGCTGATTCTGCAGCGCTCCCGAGTCCCGCCTTCACCAGCGCAGCTGGGGTCTGGCTGGGAAAGAGGCAGCCGGGGAAGGTAGGGAACCTCCGCCCACGTTGGCCGACCCGGGAAGCCTGGGCCGGGGGTCGCCATGGCCGGCAGCCCAGGCAGCGGGGCCTCCTTGGAGGGGATATCCCTGGGCTCCTCTGAGGAAGCGGAGCTCCGGAGGGAAGGTAGGGAGAGATGGAGCAGGGAGGCTGGGGATGAGGGGGAAGGTGGCCGCCAACCCATCCTCCCCTGGCAGGTATTGGGGCATCAAGAGGGGTGCCCTATGAGCGGGTACCCGGGAGCCTGAAGGGTCTGGGGTTCTGGCTCCCCGGGAGAGCTGGCCTGGGCAAGAGGGCACCACCTCCCCTGGCTTAGTCGCCACCCATAACTAGCAGGCGGGGGGAGTCTGAGCTTCGTTGAGGAGAGTGGATCCCTGGCCGAGTGGGACGCTTCCCTGCCTGGCTAATTTCACAGTCCACGGAGGGCCTTACCCGGCTCTGACTCAAACCACGCTCAGGCCTGGCAGGAGGGGTCTGGAGGGCAGGTTGGGGTGTCCCAGAAGACCCTGAACCATCTCTGCCAGCTCCGGTTTCAGTGCCCCCTCCGGGCACCCCCAGCCCTTCCTGGAGGAGGGGAGCATCGAGACAGCGTTGAGAGGTGCCAGGGACAGTCTCCCCCTCTCCTCCGGGACTTGGGGGCTGTGTTGCAGATGTAGGCGTGGGTGGCAGGGTGACAGCGTAATGATACCCTGTGCCCATCTCTGCCCCCAGTTGGGCACACTCTGCTTCTGCCTCCCTTCTCCTGGCACCTGCCACAGCCTGGAGCTCCCACCTCTGCCAATGGGTGAAGGAAGCCCCCACCTCAGACCTGGGTGGCCGTTGTGTGGCCCAGCCCCAGGTGTTCTCATGATCCTGGCTATGTCCCACCCAGGCTGGAGTTAGCTCATCACTGTGATGACTGGGTCTGACCTCTGCCCTTGGGTGTCCACAGCCATCCCAGGTCCCAGGGTACCTGTTGCCCCAGCTCCTGCCGATGTTCCAGGCCTCAGCATCCACACTGACTTTTCAGTGATCGCGGGTTGTCATCTGTCAGGGAAAGACTGAGGCCGTGGGGGACGGTGATGTGGGACCTGATTAGTGGTGTGGTGTGGACTGCATGCCACGTTGGCCTGGCTTCCTGGGGGGTTGCCTGCTTGTCACTGGGCCTGCACTCAGGGACAGGCTCCAGGCACTGTCTCGCTTATCTCCGAGCCTACCAGGTGCAGGTGGCTGAGTCCTGAGGCTTCAGCCCAGAGGTTGACTGAGGCAGGCACCTGTGGGCCCTCTGGGACCTGACACCAGCTTCCCTTTCTCTGTCTCACCTGAGTCTACTTCCTGCTTCCTGGAGCCTCCCACTGCCCAGGCTGGCTTTACCTCCTGGTGGAGAGAGCTGGCCGGGGAACTGCCCCCACCCCTAGGATCTCTGCCGCAGAAGGGAAGGGAGTGCTGGCCAGGGGCTCATTCCTGAGGGACGGGGTGGAGGGGGAGGTGTATGTGTGGATCTTCTGTGCCCAGCTTTGTGCAGTGAGTTCTGTAGCCAGTGAGGTTTATCCGAGGCGTGATTACTGTGCCCAGCTGGTACTTGAGTGTCTCACTGCCTGTCCCCTCCCCCAGCCATGCAGCAAGTCCTGGACAACCTGGGATCCCTCCCCAATGCCACGGGGGCTGCGGAGCTGGACCTGATCTTCCTTCGAGGCATTATGGAAAGTCCCATAGTCAGATCTCTGGCCAAGGTATAGTGCTTCCGAGAGGCGGGCACAAGAGGCCCCCCAGGGGGTTTGTGGAGGAGCATCATGCCCTGTGCTGACCCCGAGGCTGCAGGTGGGGGCTGCCCCCACCCTTGACTGGTGCGTATGTGACGGATGCTTGCTGACTGCCTGCCTGTGAAGCCCCTGTTGGGGTTTCAAGGTGGTTCAGATTGGGGATGTTGAGAGCCACCTGGGGCTGAGATGACAGGGTTCCAGGTAAACCAGTGGAACTTGGTTTTTGGTGTCAGGGTGGGGGAGGGGAGGAGGGAATTCTCCCTGTCCTGAGGAGGAAGAGGGGAGGGGAAGACAGTGCCAGTTGCTTGGGTGGAGGCAAGGCTTGGTGTTATGGGAAATCAGACCCAAGCTTTCTGGTTTCTCATTTGAGGTGTGAGTTATACGGATCTCTATTCCTCTCCTGGGAATTCGAGATCAGGGGCTGAGCAGGGGGTCCAGAAGGAAGTTTGACTTGTCATTGAAAGAGAGAGAAAATCCAATGGACAGGGACCTGGGCTGTCCATGGCAGATGCCCTTTTCCCAAGCTGGGGGTGACTCAGGCTGGAGACAGAGAGGAAGCAGAGAGTGGTTTGAGCCCAGGGTGTGTGCAGGGAGAGGCGAGAGGGGAGCTGGCAAGAATGGGTCCCAGCAACCCTGCTGGGGCCTGGGCTGGGAGGAGGCAGGAGGCTGGGAGAGAAGGAGGCTGAAGGGAAGAGGGCTGAGGTCAGAGAGAGGGCGATGGGAGGGAAGCGCTTCTTAGAAGGGTGGTGCTGGGGATGATAAAACAGTTGGGTGTGGCTGCAGGGGGCTGGGTGTTAAAGAGGTGTAGGAATGGCAGACTTGGGGGGATGGGCGTGTCTGCCTGATGTTGGGGTCTGAGGAGATGCAGGTGTTGGGGTGGGGAGAAGGCTGCAGGCTCCAGGGTTTTCGGTGAGTGGTGGCAAGGTGGTGGGAGGTCCACAGTGACAGTGGTGGTCGGGAGGAGGCAGATGGGGTGAGGCCGGCCTGGTGTGGGGTGAGGAGGAGGACCAGGTCCTACTGGGGGGAGGGAGCAGCTGCAGGGGTCGCTGTCTCCCTGGACATGGTGTGGTTGCATTGTTGTCTGTGGAATGGTTGAAATTCTGGGAGGTTGTTAAGAGCAGGTGATGGAAAGTCTGAGAAGAGCCAGGTGTGTCCCACCTGCCTGTAATCCCAGTTCTTGAGAGGCTGAGACAGGAGGATCGCAGGTTCGAAGCCAGCCTCAGAAACTTAGTGGGGCCCTCTGTAACTTAGTGAGATTCTGTTTCCAAATAAGAAGTAAAATCAGGCTGGGGATGTAGCTCAGAGGTAGAATGGCCCTGGATTCAATCCCCAGCGTCCCAAAAAGAAAAAAAAAGTCTGAGAATGTTAGTAGAAATTTAGGGAGCCAGGCATGGTGGCGCACGCTTGTAATTCTAGTACCTGGGAGGATGAGGCAGAAGGATCACAGATTTGAGGCCAGCCTCAGCAACTTAGTGAGGCTCTCAGCAATTTAGTGAGACTTTGTTTCCAAATAAAAAAAAAATAAAATAAAATAGGGCTGAGAGTGTACCCCGCCCATACACACAGAAATTTAGGGGAAGGCCTGGGGCGTGGTGGCTTGTAACCCCGTGCTTGGGAGGCGGAGACAGGAGGATCGCGCAGGTTCGAAGCCAGCCGCTCTGGCTTAAGAGACCCTGTTTCCAAATAAAAATATAAAAAACAGGTGTCTGGGAGTGTAGCCCAGCGGTAGAAGGGTTTTCAGGAACCCCAGTACCACCAAAATAAATAAATAAATAAATAAATAAAATAAAAAAAAAGAAATTTAGGGGAAGAAATAACTGGGCCATCCAGAGGAGACAGGAGAAGCAGAAGGGCAGGTTGTTTTCACTTAGTGATCCAATATTATACGCTTTTAGCAAAAATGAAAGCAAGATGTTACGCACATTTCAGACAGGAAAGCTGTAGGCTCTGTGAGGACAGAAATGTTTGTTTGGTCCACTACCGTGTCCCCAGAGCCTAAAAGAGCACCCAGAACTAGTGGGTGCTTAGTAAACATTTATTCAATGAATAAATACAAAAGAGTTAAGAAAATAACAGCCGGGCGTGGTGGCGCACGCCTGTAATCCCAGCATTCGGGAGGCTGAGACCGGAGGATCGCGGTTCGCGGACAGCCTCAGCCACTTAGTGAGGCCCTCTGCAACTCAGTGAGACCCGGTTTCAAAATAAAGAATAAAAATAGGGCAGGGGGTGTAGCTTGGAGGTCAGATGCCCCTGGGTTCCATCTCTAGACCTGCAAACAAACAAACAACCCCCCCCCCAAACATAGCAATCCCTTGAATACCTGTATTCAAACCCAGAGTTGCTTCAGGTCTTGCTATGAGGTGGTGGTGGTGGTGGTGGTGGTGGTGGTGATGGTGGTGGTGGTGGTGGTGATGGTGGTGGTGGGGTGATGGTGGTGGTGGTGGTGATGGTGGTGGTGGTGGTGGTGGTGGTGGTGGTGGTGGTGGTGTGTGTGTGTGTGTGTGTTAAATTATTTATTTTTGGTACTGAGGATTGGACCCAGGGGCATTCCACCTCAGCTATACCCTCAGCCCTTTTTTATTTTTTAATTTTAATTATTTATTTATTTTTTGGTGGTACTGGGGTTCCTGGAAGCCCCTCTTCTACCTCCGGGCTACACGCCCAGACCTATTTTTTATATTTTTAAAATTTGAAAACAGGGTCTTGTAAGCCAGCGCGGCTGGCTTCGAACCTGCGCGATCCTCCTGTCTCTGCCTCCCAAGTGCAGGGATTACAAGTGTGCGCCACCATGCCCGGCACCCTTTTTTAAATTTTAAAACAGGATCTTGCTAAATTGCGGAGGGTCTCATTAAGTTGCTGAGGCTAGCTAGCCTCGAACCTTCAATCCTCCTGTCTCAGCCTCCCAAGAACTGGAATTATAGGCATGTGCCACCATGCTCAGCTTGCTTATTTACTTATATTTTTGTGGTACTGGGAATGGAACCCAGGGGCATTTGACCTCCAAGCTACACCCCCTGCCCTATTTTTATTCTTCATTTTGAAACAGGGTCTTACTAAGTTGTGGAGAGCTTTACTAAGTAGCTGGGAGGTAGAATGCCCCTGGGTTCCATTCCCAGTACTGAAAAAAAAGGGGAAAAAAAGTAACCAATGTTACTCCTACTGTAAGCTCCCTTCTCTAGAAATGTTTTTGGGGCTTAAGCCCATCAGAATTTCCCAGGACATTCCTGGGATGGTTCCAGGTGCATAGAGCTCAATAGAAAGATGACATCATTCAACTCTGAGACCACAGTAAAGTCTAATAGGCGATGAGAATCCAGTGCCTTTTCCCCTTTATCTGGCTGGAAAATAAACAGGAAATGAGTCTCCATAAAGGCCTGAGCTCATTAAAAAAAAAAAGACAAAGACAAAGAGAAAGCAGCTGGCGTGGTGATGCACACCTGTCATCCCAGTATTGGGAGGCCGAGACAGAGATTGCAGGTTTGAGGACAGCCTCAGTAACTTAGCGAGGCCCTCGGCAATTTAGTGAGACCCTGTTTTTTTTTTTGTTTTTTTTTTTTTTTTGGTGGTACTGGGGGTGGAACCCAGAGGCTTTCTACCTCTGGGCTATACTCCCAGACCTTTTTTTATATTTTATTTGGAAACAGGGTCTCACTAAGTTGCTGAGAGCCTCACTAAGTAGCTGAGGCTGGCTTCGAACCTGTGTGATCCTGTCTCAGCCTCCCAAGCACTTTCTTACTAAATTGAACGATAATGTCACCATAGATAAATTTCTAGTCTAATAGAAAAAAAATATATACTTTGTTAGTAAAGATGAAAGGTCTAGCTGTAAAACCTTGGTTCTTCTGAAGAAATGGCCCAGAAGCCCTCAGGCCTGGAGTCAGGCTGGAGCTGTCTCTGGGCTCAGCTCTGGTCTCAGATCTGGCAGCCAGTGTAGGAGGGGCTGGGCTGGGGAGTTCTGCGGCCAGGGAAGGGCAGGGCCTGAGAGCACACCGCAGAGTCAGAGTGTTGGGGGGAAGTCAAGTCTGGGGTATCAGCTCAAGCCCAGGGCGTGGACTGCAGACAGCAGGCAGAAGTCCTGGCTGTGGCTGGCATCCGGGAACGCAGACATGGACGAGCAGCAGGTCTTCCAATAGCAGGCCACGGTCAGGAACCCAAGGCAGGTGACATTCAGAAATCCAAGACAATTGTTATCGGCAGAAAGACGCCTCCGGGCTCGCTGGAAGGCAGTGTATGGATAAATCCACTCGAGATAACACAAAAAAGAGCTCGGGGTTTGGAGTCAGACGGCTCCTGACCGGCTGTGTGACGTTAGTCTGTCTGTCAACCTCTCTGAGCTCCGGTTATTTCTTCTGAGAAGAGGGAAAAAGGACGCCTGTCTCTGGAGTCAGGATGGAGCTGGTGGAGATGGGGATGCGGAAGTGCTTCCTACCCCACTAGCGCTGATAGACTGTGGTCTTGGCCACTCAGGTTTCTCGGAGGGCTCCTGTTCTGTGGTGAGGCTGGGGCAGGAGCGCTGGGGAAGTGAGCCAGGGTCCTAAGAGAATAAGGGTCCCAGAGGCCACTAAGATGGAGACTCCGGCGAGGGGGCGGGTGAGCTGAGGCTGCAGCATCGGGGACCCCGCGTATCAGCTGTCGGTGCATCACAAAACACCCCACTGTGTAGCGGCCTAAAAGGACCATGATGTAGTTCCCATGGTTTCGGAGGCTGGCAGGGGGGTTTTTCTGGGCTGGGCTTGCTCCCTGGGGCTGGGTGCTCCAGGATGACCTCGCCCACATGCCTGGTGACCGGAAGGGGCAATGTCTGGGCGGCAGCCCCGGCCCCTTCCCATGATGGTTTCCCCAGTCTGCTGAAGTATTGCTTTTATTTGAGTGATCTCATGTTTAAAGTTTTCTCTGGGCTATACAATTTGGATGGCTGCATTCCTGTGTGTGTGGGTAAGACACCAGGGGCGGCCACAGGAAGAGGAGCGGACCCACCTTGGGAGGGCCATTGATCGCAGCTGGACAGTGAGCTGTTCGGGAGGCCCCGGTTTCCTGCAGGAAACCTCCCCCTCCTTCCATGGAACAGAAGCTGCTAAGGCCAAAATGAGCAGCCTCTCTGATGCTGAAGTCAGGACGCCTGGTTCCTGTTAACCAAGAGCTCTGCCCGGGACTGACACGGTGAGGTCCATGGTACCCGAGTGCCGCTGTTCTTCTGAAACTCAGTTTCTGGGGCTCCAAAACTGAGGCCCCAGATTCCAGCATGGTCCTGGGCACAGCGGTGGCAAAGCCCGGAAGCCTCCATCTCTCACTCTGGGACGCAGCGGCCTGCGCTGAACTCAGCGGCTGTGGATCTGTTTCTCCTGAGCAAGAGCACTCTGGCCAGCCACAGGTTGGTGTAGGTGACTCTTGGGCCACGTGGAGCCCTGTTCCCCTGGATTATTTAGAGAAGAGAAGGCAGAAAGAGACTAACCTTTATTAAGCACCTGTTGTATACAAAGTACAGTGTCCATGTCACTGAAACCTCACAGTATTCCTATGAGGTGTTATTAAAATGTGTCTTTCAGCTGGGCGCCGTGGCGCACATTTGTTATTCCAGTACTTGGGAGGCAGAGACAGGAGGATCGCAGGTTCAAGGACAGCTTCAGGAAGTAGTCAGCGACTCTCATCAACCTAGTGAGACCCTGTTTCAAAATAAAAATAAAATAGGGCTAGGAGTATAGCTCAGAGGTAGAATGCCCCTGGGTTCCATCCCCAGTACCACATAGGCACACACACAAAATGTCTCTTTCTTAGACAGTGGTGCACACTTGTAATCCCAGTAGTTGGGAGGCTGAGACGGGAGAATCTCAGGTTCAAGACCAGCCTCAGCAACTTAATGAGGCCCTTCGCAACTCAGCAAGACCCTATTTCAGAAAAAAAAGAATAAAGTTGAGTTGGGCATGGTGGGTTGTAATCCCAGCATTCGGGAGGCTGAGACAGGAGGATCGCGGTTCGCGGACAGCCTCAGCTACTTAGTGAGGCCCTCTGCAACTCAGTGAGACCCTGTTTCAAAATAAAGAATAAAAAATAGGGCAGGGGGTGTAGCTCAAAGGTAGAATGCCCCTGGGTTCCATCCCCAGTACCGCAAAAAAAAATATTATGGAAAATTTCAAAACGGTGTCCTGAATCCCATCATCCATCGCTCCACCTCAACAGCTGACAGCTCCTCAACTGCCCTGTTTCATCCACACCTCCACCCACTTCCCTCGCTCCGGAAGGATTTTGAAGCAAATCTAGACATAATATAATCTATAAGTATTTTGGTATCTATATAAAAATAAGGGTTCTTAAACCGGGCGTGGTGGTGCAAGCCTGTAATCCCAGTACTTGGGAGGCCAAGACAGGAGGATCAAGGTCAGCCTCAGCAAGTTGGTGAGCCCTCTGCAACGTAGGGAGACCCTGTTTCAAAGTAAAATATACAGGCTGGATGTGGTGGCGCACGCTTGTAATCCCAGCATTCGGGAGGCTGAGACAGGAGGATCGCAGTTCGCGGCCAGCCTCAGCTACTTAGTGAGGCCCTCCGCAACTCAGTGAGACCCTGTTTCAAAATAAAGAAAAGCCGGGCGTGGTGGCGCACGCTTGTAATCCCTCCGCTTGGGAGGTGGAGGCAGGAGGACTGCGCTGGTTCGAAGCCAGCCTTGCTGGCTTAAGAGACCCTGTTTCCCAATAAAATATAAAATAGGTCTGGGAGTGTAGCCCAGAGGTAAAAGAGTTCCATCCCCAGTAAACCAATAAATAAATAAATAAATAAATAAATAAATAAATAAAAAATAGGGAAGGGGATGTAGCTCAGAGGTCGAATGCCCCTGGGTTCCAGACCCAGACCCGCAAAAAAACAAAAACAAAAACAAATACAAAACCAATAGGGCTGGGGGTGTAGCTCAAAGATAGAATGCCCCTAGTTTCAATCCCTAGTAACACACACACACGCACACACACACATGTGCACACACATATACACACACAGAATTCTTTGAAAAATAATCATACTATCATTATCATACTTAAAATATTAAACAACAATTTTCTTATGGATTTTTTTGTGATACTAGGGATTGAACCCAGAGGGATTCCACCTCCAAGCTACACCCCCTGCCCTATTTTTCTTATTCTTTATTTTGAAACAGGGTCTCACTAAGTTACGGAGGGCCTCACTAAGTAGCTGAAGCTGGCTGCAAACCTGTGATCCTCTTGTCTCAGCCTCCCAAGTACTGGAATTATAAGCACATGCCACGGTGCCCGGCTTCTTATAGATTTTTAACAGATGGCAATGGGACATGTACACAGTTATTTTGAAAGTACTGCAGTGGATCCATATCTCATGCCGTATATCATAATCAGTTCCAAATGGATCTGAGGTCTCAGTGTGAAAACACATGTTCTAGGAGAAAACATAGATGGCGTGCGGGTAAAGCCCCATCCTTAATACTATGCCTCGAGATGCAGGTGCATGAAGCCAGGTGTGTGGCGCACACCTGCAATCCCAGTACTTGGGAGGGAGGCTGAGACAGGAGGATCACAGGTTCATGGCCAGCCTCTGCTACTTAGTGAGGCCTTTTTTCCAAATAAAAAACTAAAATAGGGCTAGGGGCGGTGCTTGGAGGTAGAATGCCTCTGGGTTAAATCTCCGGCACCAAGGAAAAAAAATTCAGATGCGTGAAAGATTAATAAATTCAACCATATGAAAAAATATTTTTTTTGGCATGGCAGAAACACTGTAAGCAGAGTCACAAGACAGATGACAAACTGAGTAGAAATAATTTGCTGGAACTATCACCAATAAAGGGCTAATCTCATTAGAGAGAGAACATTTAAAAGTGGGGGGAATAAACCAAATAGCAAAATTGGCAAAAGATGTGAACAGACAGTTCATAGAAAAAGATATCCAGATGGTCCCCAAACATACGAAGAGGTGCCTGGCTTCACTCAGAACCAGCAAAATGCAAATTAAGCCTCATGGATCATGGATCCAGGAGACTTGGATCATGTCTGATCCATGTGATTGGCAGGCATTCAAAGGATTGATTGACATCGCTGGTGAGCTCAGGGAACTCTCCCGAACAATGCCGGTGCCAGGGAAAATCGGCCCCAGCCCCATGGAGGGAGATTTGTCAATATCTAAGAAAACTGCGCTTGTATTTACAGTGCGACCCAGCAAGGCTTACAGGAATCCCGTGAAAGATCTCTGCAGATACAGAGCACCGTGCCATGGCGATGAAACGGGATTCTCCTCTTGTCGGGTTCTTGTCCAGTGGGTTTCAAGGATTAGTAAAGAGCTTAGAAATCGGAAAGTTTATTTTAAGTCAGGGAATAAAAGAAGACAAAGAGGGAAAGTGTCCCGGGAAAAGAGTAACTTCCTAAGCTATTGGGAGGTGGGCTTTTAAACCTTCCTGAGGCTTCCCATCTACTCTTTTATGATTGGTCAGAATTGGTTTGGAGGAACCAATGACTTTTGCACAATTTTTTTGTTTTTTGGCGGTACTGGGAGTGGTACCCAGGGGCATGCTACCTCCGAGCTATACCCTCAGGCCTATTTTTTATTTTTTTTATTTTGAAACAGGGTCTCTGAGTTGTAAAGGGCCTCAGTAGCTGAGGCTGCCCTCAAACTGCAATCCTCCTGTCTCAGCCTCCTGAATGCGGGGATTACAAGTGTGCGCCACCACGCCCAGCTTGACTTTTGCACAATTTTGATCCTTAATTTGAATTGCTATCTTTTTAATTTTTTTGCGGGTCTGGGGATGGAACCCAGGGGCATTCGACCTCCGAGATACACCCCTGCCCTATTTTTTATTCTTTATTTTGAGACAGGGTCTCATTAAGTTGCGGAGGGCCTCACGAGGAGCTGAGGTTGGCCGCGAACCGCGATCCTCTAGTCTCAGTCTCCCAAATGCTGGGATTACAAGCGTGCGCCACCACGCCCAGCTTGAATTGCTATCTTGTAGGCTGGCGGGCCCTGATTTCCTGGTGCCCACCAATCTCTCACACTCCTGCTCACCTCCCCCCCTCGCAGAAGGCCATGCAGATGGCCCTCTTTAATCCCTCCTGTTGCCAGGTCTGCTGCCTGCTTCAGTTATTCACTACAGCATTATTTGTAACAGCAAAATATCAGGAGCAACAAAAATACCCGTGGAGACTGGTTGAATAAATTTTGAAACTTAAGTCATAACCAAGTGTGCACACCTATAATCCCAGTACTTGGGAGGCTGAGACAGGAGGATCGCAGGTTTGTGGCCAGCCTCAGCAACTTGTGAGGCCCTCCACAACTTAGTGAAACCCTGTTTTAAAATAGAGAATAAAGTCGGGCATGGTAGCGCACGCGTGTAATCCCCGCGCTTGGGAGGCGGAGACAGGATCGTGCAGGTTCGAAGCCAGCTGCGCTGGTTTAAGAGACCCTGTTTCCAAATAAAAAAGTATAAAAATATGTCTGGGAGTGTAGCCTGGAGGTAGAAGGGTTTCCAGGAACCCCAGTACCACCAAAAAAAAAAAAAAAAAAAAAAAAAAAAAGAGAGAGAGAGAGAGAGAGAGAGAGAGAGAGAGAGAATAAAAATTAGGGCTGAGGATGTAGCTTAGAGGTAGAATGCCCCTAGGTTCAATTCCCAGTACTGCAAAAGAAAAACCTAAAACAAAGTAAAAAGGCTGGAGTTGTAGCTTTGAAGATAGAATACCCCTGGGTTCCATCTCCAATAATAATAATAATAATAATAATAATAATAATAATAATAGACAAATATCTCCAGGGAGTGGCATAGATTTCCAACTAGTAGTTAAGTTAAAAAAAAAAAGCCAGGCATGGTGTCACATGCCTATAATCCCAGTACTTGAGAGGCCAAGACAGGAGGATCACAAGATTGAGGTTAGCCTCAGCAAATTTAAGCAAGACTCTGTTTCAAAATAATAATAATAATAATAATAATAATAATAATAATAATAATGCCTGGGATTGTGGTTTGGAGGTAGAACATCCCTGGGCCCAATCCCTACCTCCACAAATATTTAAAATTAACAAAAATTTAGGCCAGGCATGCTGATGCACGCCTATAATCCTCATAGCTGGGAGGCTGAGACAGGAGAATTACAGGTTCAAGGACAGCTGTAGCAAGTAGTGAGATGCTTAAGAACCTAGCAAGACCCTGTTTCCAAATAAGAAATAAAATCGGGCTAGGGATGTAGCTCAAAGGTAGAATGCCTCTGGCTTCAAGCCCCAGTACCGCAGAAAATAAAAAATAAAATTAAAAAAACTTACTCTTGCTTGCATGTTTGTGTCCCCTCCAGAATTCCTGTTGAAATTTAATTCTCAATGCAGTAGTGTTAAGATGTAGGTATTAAGGGAATGGTTAAGTCATGAAGATGGAGCCTTCATGAACAGGATCAGCAGGCTTCAAAAAGGGTTGCAGAGAATTGACTAGACTCTTTGTCCTTCTGCCTTTTGAGGCAGCAAGATGGCCTTCACTAGAAACCAAGTGCCAGCAGCCTGGTCTTGGGCCTCCCAGCCTTTAGAAGTATAAGGAATAACTTTCTATTATTTGCCATGTGCGGTTGTGCACAACTATTATCCCAATACTTGAGAGGCTGAGACAGGAGGATTGCAGGTTTCTAGCCAGCCTTAGCAACTTAGCAAGACTCTGTTTTGAATTAAAAAATCAAAAGGGCTAGGGGTGAAATTTGGAGGTAGAATACACCTGGTTTTGATCCCCAATACCAAAACTTTTTTTTTCTATCACTTATAAATTACTCCATCTCATGTATTTTTTTGTTACAACGGCACATATGAACTGATACACTACTTAAGCTAACGTGTAAGCAAGGTAGAAACTGTAGTGCCTCAGTTATAGCAGTCACATTTCAGATGTTCTGCTACTCTTGGATTTTGGCTACTTGTTGGACAGCAGAGATATAGAACATCTCTATTAACTTAAGTTCTTTCAGATATTGATATTCTGAGGACAAAGAGCTGGAGATAAATCTTGATTTTTTTTTTTTTTTTTTTGGTGGTACTGGGGTGGAACCCAGGGGCTTTCTATCTTCGGGCTATACTCCCAGACCTATTTTATACTTTATTTGGAAACAGGGTCTCACCAAGTTGCTGAGAGCCTCACTAAGTAGCTGAGGCTGGCTTAGAACCTGTGTGATCCTCCTGTCTCAGCCTCCCAAGTGTTGGGATTACAAGCGTGTGCCACCACGCCTGGCTAAATCTTGATTTTTGACTTAGATTTTTTTTTTTTTTTTTTGCAGAACTGGGGATGGAACCCAGGGGCATTCTACCTCCAAGCTACACCCCCAGCCCTATTGTTTATTTATTTTGAAACAGGGTCTCACTAAGTTGCCAAGAGCCTTGCTAAGTAGCTGAGGCTGTCCATGAACCTGAATCCTCCTGTTTCAGCCTCCTCAGCTTCCCAAGTACTGGGATTACAAGCATGCACGGCTGAATTTATGACTTAGCAGATTTATGACAGGCAATTCTGAAACTTAATTTTGAAGGCTGGAACAAGGAAGTAAATAGATCGACATTATTGGGAAATAAGTTCTCACTGAAGGAGAAGGGAGATGTAGATACAGAATGGAAGGAAATGAGGAATGTCCTGTGGAGTTTGGTATTAATTAGAACTATCGGTACCAACTAATGTTTGTCAAGGAAATGACACCCTAGAAGCAGCAAGTGCTGGGTTCTAAATTCAGATCCCCTCCATAAGGGATCAGGGCTCCTGGAGGAACTGTTTCCAGGTCCATGTGGGTAAAGCGTAAGGAGAGCCTGTGCCAGAAGGGAAGAAGGTGCTCAGGAACTGATGGGGACAGTCAGTAGTGCACAGCCCAGCCTGGGTGGCCTGGGTGGGACAAGTCTGGGGTAAATTGAGCCAAGGAAGATGTGATGGTAATGGACCAGAGCACCCTGAGTGAAAGATAATGGACCAGAGCACCCTGAGTGAAAGAATGTGTAGTAGCCCGGTGTGGCGGCTCAGGCCTGTAATCCCAGCACTTGAAAGGCCGAGACAGGAGGATCTCTGGCTTGACCAGCCTCAGCAATTTAGCAAGAATAAAAAATAAAATAGGGCTGGGATGTGGCTTGGAGGTCGAATGCCCCTGAGTTCAACACACACACACACACACACACACACACACACACACACACACAGAGGGTGAGATTCTTGTTTAGAGCCTAGATTAGAAAACTAAAACGAGTTTGGTGGCGCACGCTTGTAATCCCCGCGCTTGGGAGGCAGAGATAGGAGGATCGCGCAGGTTTGAAGCCAGCCTTGCTGGCTTAAGAGACCCTGTTTCCAAATAAAATATAAAAAATAGGTCTGGCAGTGTAGACCAAACCTATTTTTTATATTTTATTTGGAAACAGGTTCCATCCCCAGTACCACCAAAAAACAACAAAACAACAACAACAAACAACAACTAAAACTAAAGGATATTTCTGGGACAATGATGAAGATTTGAATATGGACTCTATATTAGATAATATATCAGTGTATCAGTGTTCAGTTTCTTGTGTATGATAATGGTATTGTGGTTTATGGAGCAGAATGTTTTGCTCCAGGTCACACATGCTGAAGTCTTTGAAGTGATTCAGAGGAGGAGAAGAGTCCCTACATGTATCCCAGAAACGAGATCGCCTTCTTCCTAATCTCACACAGTGTTGCTGGCTGGTCTCGGGGGAAGCTTCCTTTGACCTCTTCAGAGCCCCTTGGTCGTGGAGCCAGAGTCAGCAGAGTCCTAAGCAGGTGCAAGGGCCTCTCCGGGCACCGCACACTGCCTTCTTGACCTTCCCTTTATGGGAGCAGGGGCTGAAGAGATCCAAGTTCAAGTCCTGGTGACCTTGGGAATCTTACTCCAACCCAGCCATCATGCTGCATGGAAGAAGTTGTTCTTGAACTCAAAGATCTGTAGGATTTGGGGGGGCTGGGGACAATTTGATGTCTTTTTATTTGGTTTGGTTCTAGGAATTGAACCCAGTGGCCTTCTACCTCTGAGCTCTGTCTCCAGTCCCCCTCCTTTTTAAATTTGAAACAAGATCTCCTTAAGTTGCTGAAGGTTTCGTTAAATGGCTGAGGCTAGCCCTGGAACCTGCAATCCTCTTTGTCTCCGTTGTGATCCTCCTGTCTCAGCCTCAGAAGTACTGGGATTACAGGTGTATGCCACCACACTGGGCCAATTTGATGATTTTTTTTCTGTATGGGGGTGGAACCCAGAGGCTTTCTACCTCCGGGCTATACTTCTGTACATATACATACATACATACATACATACATACATACATATGTGTGTGTGTGTGTGTGTATATATATAAAATTTGGAAACAGGGTCTCACTAAATTGCTGAAAGCCTAAGTAGCTGAGGCTGGCTTCGAACCTGTGCGATCCTTCTGTCTCAGCCTCCTAAGCACTGGGATTACAAGCATTCGCCATCACGCCATCCTATTTTTATTCTTTCTTTTGAAACAAGGTTTCAGTGAGTTGCAAAGGGCCTCACTAAGTAGCTGAAGCTGGCCATCTCAGCCTCCCAAATGCTGAGATTACAAGCATGCGTCACCATGCCAGGCCCGTTTGATGATTTTTGATGCCCTTCTTTGGCTGGGCTGGAATGCAAGTTTGTTCCTTGGGTGTTCCCTTCCTTTTGGAGAAGATAGGAGAAAGCGTGGTATGCGTGTGCACTGGTGTGCTTGTGTGTGAGTGAGGGGCTAAAGCTGAAACCTGGAGCAAAGAGTGGGTGGGGTCTAAAGTCAAGGATTTGGGGCTGGGAGCCCCGGAGAGGCCTGGGAGCTGGGGAAGGGGTGCTGCTTGGTACCCCAGGGCTCAGGAGACACAGCCAGCCTCTTCCGCCTTGTCCCCACCCCCAGGCCCACGAAAGGCTGGAGGAGACCAAGCTGGAGGCGGTGCGCGACAACAACCTGGAGCTGGTGCAGGAGATCCTGCGGGACCTGGCGCAGTTGGCGGAGCAGAGCAGCACGGCGGCAGAGCTGGCCCGCATCCTCCAGGAGCCCCACTTCCAGGTGCCTGGCCGCGTGGGGATACCAAGGCCTTCAACTGGGGCCCGCCCTGATGGGAGGGGGGCAGGGAATTGGAACCCGGGTGGGAAGGGTTCCCAGGGCACTGCCCCATCTCTCTCCTCTTCCCTCCGTCTGTCTAGTCCCTCCTGGAGACGCATGACTCAGTAGCTTCCAAGACCTATGAGACGCCACCCCCCAGCCCTGGTCTGGACCCCACGTTCAGCAACCAGCCTGTGCCACCGGATGCGGTGCGCATGGTGGGCATCCGCAAGACCGCAGGGGAGCATCTGGTGAGCGCGCGCGGCGGGGCGTGAGTCTGCGGGGGGGGGGGGGCATTGAGAGTAACCAGTGGAAGAGCCTGGTGCTGCGGCGCAGCCAGGAATCCCAGTACCGAGAGGCTGAGTCAGGAGGATCGCTGCTTCGGGGCCAGCCTCAGCAATTTAGCGAGACTCTTGGCAACTCTCTGTTTCAAAATTTAAAAGGGCTAGGGATAGCTTGGAGGTAGAATGCCTCTGGGTCTCATCTCCATTGCCCCCCCCCTCAAAAAAAGAAAAAAAAACAGAAAAAAGAAAAGAAAAAAAAAGAAAAAAGAAAAAAAAAGAAAGAAAAGAAAAAAGAAAGAAAAAAGGTCTTGGGGTATAGTGCAATGGAGAGTGCCCCTGGGTCCGATCCCCAGTATAGAAAGCGAAGGAGAGAATTGGGGCAGATAGAGGAGGGGTTTGCGAGGCGGGAGGTGGGGTAGAGACAGGAATGGTGGGCCCTTTGGGAGATTCTTAGAGGAGGTGGAATCACGTCACTTGAGCCCTCGGGCCCGCAGGGCGTGACGTTCCGCGTGGAGGGCGGCGAGCTGGTGATCGCACGCATTCTGCACGGGGGCATGGTGGCCCAGCAAGGCCTGCTGCATGTGGGCGACATCATCAAGGAGGTGAACGGGCAGCCGGTGGGCAGCGACCCCCGGGCACTGCAGGAGCTCCTGCGCAGCGCCAGCGGCAGCGTCATCCTGAAGATCCTGCCCAGCTACCAGGAGCCGCATCTGCCCCGCCAGGTGGGCCCTTCTGCCTAACCCCAACCCAGCAGAGCCCAAGGGGTGGCGGAGCCTCCCAGCCGTCGGGTTGTAGGCCTCTTGGACATCTTCCTCTCCAGCGGGTTTGCTTGAGGCAAAATAGGCAGTGGGCCTAGGGGCGGCCATTCACAGCCAATCCACGAATAATGCGTTTGCCTGCCTTACACGTGGGCACGCATGTGTGCATGTGCAGGGGACCTGCGCGTACCCACGACCTGTGACGCCTGAATATACAAGAAGGTGCCTGCGTCCTGCCCAGTGGTCTTTGCACGCATGTGTAGAGTGGGGTTGTTGAGTGTCTTGGACAGCCGTCTCTTGGTTGGTGGGTGGTGGAAGCCTGGCTGCTCTGCCCACCTTTCATATTAGCTCCTTACCTCTCTCTGCCAAGGGGAAGGGGTGGGATACTGGGTTAGGTGCCAGGTTAGGCCTCTACCCTGGTGATCCTGTGTCCCATACCTACTCCCAACAGAGACTTCCCCTGCCCTTTTTCTTGACTCTCTGCCAATTCTGGGGCCCAGGTATTTGTGAAATGCCATTTTGACTATGACCCCGCCCGAGACAGCCTCATCCCCTGCAAGGAAGCAGGCCTGCGCTTCAACGCTGGGGATTTGCTTCAGATTGTAAACCAGGACGATGCCAACTGGTGGCAGGTGAGCCCCCCGCGCTCCTGCGGTATCTCCAGGTATGGTGTGGCGGGGAGGTGAGGGCGCAGGGAGGGGTCCTCTCACTCAGGCAGATTTGCGGCTCACGTCCATTTCAGGCATGCCACGTAGAAGGGGGCAGTGCTGGGCTCATCCCTAGCCAGCTGCTGGAGGAGAAGAGGAAAGCCTTTGTCAAGCGGGACCTGGAGCTGACACCCACTTCTGGTAGGAGCCCCTCCCCCCACCCATGAGCCCATTCTGGGACCTGGCATGGCCTTGCCTGCCTTACTCACCGGTCTCCCTGTGGCCAGGGACCCTATGCGGCAGCCTTTCAGGAAAGAAAAAGAAGAGAATGATGTATCTGACCACCAAGAATGCAGGTGGGTATTAGCATCCCTCCTGGGCCTCCTCTAACCCAGCATTTCCACCCCGTCCCCACCAGTGACCTGTGGCTATGCCCTTCTGGCTTCAACGCTGCCCCCTTTGTCCCGAGGGTCTGCCCAGTTCCTCGTGGTCCCCTGGTCCCGAGCCCGTCCATCCTTGCCCTCCCTGAGAGCTCTGCCCGCCCTCACAGTGCAGTCTGATGACCGGTGCCTTCTCTCTCTGTCCAGAGTTTGACCGCCACGAGCTGCTCATTTACGAGGAGGTGGCGCGCATGCCCCCTTTCCGCCGGAAAACCTTGGTGCTGATTGGGGCTCAGGGTGTGGGCCGGCGCAGCCTGAAGAACAAGCTTATCATGTGGGATCCGGATCGCTATGGCACCACGGTGCCCTGTGAGTGGGGGCTCGGGGCTGCCCGGGTACCTGCTGGCTCCACTGAAGCTTCAGGGGCCTCGGTCCCGGGTGTGAGCTGTGGGGCGTGCGCCCTCTGTGGGTGGAAATGGGGAACTGCAGCCTGGGAGGACTGAGGAAGGAGTCTTGCCAACTAGTAGCCAGATCTGCAGGACTGGACTTCCCTTCTCTCCTGTTTCACTTGTTAAAAGCTTTTTTTTTTTTTTTTTTTTTTTTAAAGTGAGTCTCCAGCCCAGTGAAATACAGGGCATCTTAGTTCAGAACCAGTTGGCGTGTTGGTGGGAGGTGTTGACAGCTTCTGGCTCCTAGAGGCAGGAACTAGGGTGCTGACCACAGGTCGGCTCGGCCCGTGTGGTGGGCTTTGGGCTGCACGTTGCCCTTGCTGAGCCTGAGCCATCCATTCTTGAGCATTGGGCTGGACCAGGTCCTCCGCGAAGGTCCCCCCAGCGTGTCCGCCTCACGCCTGTGTGAGCGTGTGCGTGTGCCAGCGCTGAGGGTAGAGCAGGTGTGTGCCACGGCGCAGGGCTGGAGTGCAGCCTGAGAACCCAGGCCACATGCAGAGCGGGCACGTGTGTGTCTGAGGTGTGTGGCCTGCCTGTCACCCTTCAACCTTTCTCCTCCCAGACACATCCCGGAGGCCGAAGGACTCGGAGCGCGAAGGCCAGGGCTACAGCTTTGTGTCCCGTGGCGAGATGGAGGCCGACATCCGTGCTGGCCGCTACCTGGAGCACGGCGAGTACGAGGGCAACCTGTACGGGACGCGAATCGACTCCATCCAGGGCGTGGTGGCCGCCGGCAAGGTGTGCGTGCTGGACGTCAACCCCCAGGTACCGCCCAGCTGCTCCCCCCCACACGGCAGGCTCCCGAGCAGCCCCAAGTACCCCTCAACTACCGCTAGGGGCCCAGCCCACCCAGAACCCCTTCCTCTGCCTCTTAGACCCCCTCCCGACCCTCCCCCAGCTTCCCAAGCCCAGGCAGCTGCCAGCTCCCCGTTTATCATCCACCCCCGGGACTCAGGGCGCAGAACCCAAACCTCCCTTTCTTACCTAATCTCGAGCGCCCACTTCCAGGCACCCCAGCTGTCCTCCCTGTTGCTGGGACGTATGTGGGGACACGCGCCCCGCCCTCCTCCCCTCCCTCTGCAGGCCGTGAAGGTGCTGAGGACAGCCGAGTTCGTGCCCTACGTGGTGTTCATTGAGGCCCCCGACTACGAGACCCTGCGGGCCATGAACAGGGCCGCACTGGAGAGCGGGGTGTCCACCAAGCAGCTCACGGTGAGGGGCTCTGCGGTGCGATGGGAGGGCGCTGAGGCTGTGGGGTGGTGGGCGTCGGGCTTGAGCTGATGGAGAGGAGGTGGCGGGTCCTGGGGAAGGCGCCCACCTCCGTTGTCAGCGAGGGAGGGCTTTCGCCGCCTGCTCTGCGATGTGGAGAGGGACACGGCCTGGGGTGGAGGAGCTTCTGACTCCAGGCCCATAGCCTGGTCTACTCTGCAGAGTGAGGGCCAAAGGAGGTCCAGCGGGCCAGGGGGGATCTGTGGGGCAGAGGTGGGCCAGGTGGGCTCGGGGTTGGCAGAGGGAGGGAGAAAGCCAGAGGCGGAAGGCCGGCTGGAGGGATGAGCTATTATCTAGAGATGCTTCGCCCTCTCTGGAGTTGCAGGACTCTGGGTCACCTCCTCCCTGTGCCCTGGTTCAGCCTGGGTTGTGGGGCACTGAGCTTAGGGGTCCCTCTGCTGGCCATATCTGCTACTGTAGCTCTCAGGCCGCCTCTGAGTCACGTAGGGGGGAGGCTGCCCGGGCGGGGCTCTCTAGGGATGGTTCCTGACTCTGGGTAACAAATTGGGTTGAGCGGAGTCTCTGGGTCGCGGCTGGCCTCCACGTATTTAAGTCAGTTGTGGAGCTCCCTTCCCTAACCTTACCTAACCAGCTTCCTTGGGGTATGGCACGGGGCCTCCTTGCACACTTGTGGAGTACCCTAGTACTACCTCTCAAGCTGCATTGGTGGGGGGGCCTGGTCAGACTGGAGGGAGCACTGGCCTGGGGGTCGGGCAGACCTTATTCAGCCACAGACTAAATAGGGACCTCACTTTCCTCTGTTGTGAACAGTAGATGATTGATTCCACCCTGCAAAGGTGTAGCAAGATCACATGGGTCCCAGAGTGGTCAGCGCTGTGCTTGGCATCAACTAAAGCTTATTTCCAGCTCATCGTGGTGGTGTATGCCTGTAATCCCAGTTTGTGGGAGGCTGAGACAGGAGCATCACAGTTTTTTTGGTTTTTGCAGCACTGGGGATTGAACCCAGGGGTATTCTACCTCTGAGATCCACTCCCAGTCCCATTTTATTATTTTTAATTTTGAAATAGGGTCTCACTGAGTTGTAGAGGACCTCACTAACTAACTAGCTGAGGCTGGCTGTGAACCTGTGATCCTCCAGTCTCAGCCTCCCAAGTACTGGGATTACAATCGTGTGCCACCACACCCGGCTCAGGATCATAGGTTTGAGGCCCGTCTCAGCAACTTAGAGAGACCTTGTTTCAAAATAAAAATAAAGCCAAGTGTGGGGGTGCACGCTTGTAATCCCAGTATTTGGAAGGCCGAGACAGGAGGATCCAGGTTTGTGGCCAGCCTCAGCTACTTAATGAAATCCTCCACAACTTAGTGAGACCCTGTTTTCAAATAAAGAATTAAAACTAGGGCTGAGGATGTACCTTGGAGGCAGAATGCCCTTAGGTTCAATCCCTAGTACCAAAAAACAGAATAAAACAAAGCCCTGCCTGCCTGCCTGCCTTCCTCACACCCGCCTGCCCATCATGGTTGCAGGCGAGCCCCTTGGGGGGAACAGGCGGGGAGGGCTCCCACCCCCTGGCCATGGAGTCCACACCAGTGAGGTCGGGCTTTGGAGGGGCGGGCGGTGGACCCCGCCGCGATGGAGGGGAGGTGCGGGCTGCGGCAGCGCTGACCAGCAGGGGCGCCCTTGTGCCGGCAGGAGGCCGACCTCAGGCGCACGGTGGAGGAGAGCAGCCGCATCCAGCGAGGCTACGGGCACTACTTCGACCTCAGCCTGGTCAACAGTAACCTGGAGAGGACCTTCCGCGAGCTCCAGGCTGCCATGGAGAAGCTGCGGACGGAGCCCCAGTGGGTGCCTGTCAGCTGGGTGTACTGAGCCTCTTCCTCTGGACCTCATTCCCTGCCGGATTGTGACCCAGAACCCGAAACTACCCTCCCACCCCCATGACCCCCAGCCTCAACCCTGAGCCCCCAGCCCTCGGGCTTTTCCTAGATAACAGCTCCCATGGCCCTTGTCTAGTGTCAGCACAGAGACTTGCACTGCCAGGGAGGTGGGCTCGTGGGGTACCTCTGTGCCCAGGTGCTGCCCGCTCCCAATGTCCATGGCGACTATCCCACTCTAAGGGCCAAGCAGTGCCCGAGTGTGTCTGAGTCACCTCCATAGTGCTCACTCTGGAGAAGAGAAAAGCTGCCATGGGGCCAGTGACCGGCACACTGCCCCATCACCTCCCTCCAGCCAGCTCTTCTCTGTACAGACCACACTTGCCCGTTCCTGGGCTCCTCCCACTTCTCACCCCTACTCTTGGGAGCGGGTCTTGGGCAGTTCCCAGGTGGCCAGGAGAGTGCATGGACCACTGGCAGCCAGGCAGGCCTGGGCAGTGGTGCCAGTCTGGGCCACCCTGGAGGCTGGAGGAGCGAAAGCGTTAGCCCCTTGCCACAGCCGGGAGTCGCGCTCGGCTCCTCGGGGCAGGGCAGGGCTCCGGGAGTGGACGTCCCCGCCTCTCTATCATCC
This sequence comes from Muscardinus avellanarius, assembly GCF_963383645.1. Lineage (NCBI taxonomy): Eukaryota > Metazoa > Chordata > Mammalia > Rodentia > Gliridae > Muscardinus > Muscardinus avellanarius. The sequence goes on along the minus strand of NC_137802.1, from coordinate 53,633,873 downwards.
GCAGCTTCTCACTGCCGGAGTCTCTCCACAGACTTCTCCAACGTGCCCCTGGCGGGTCAGCCCTGCGCTCCAAAGGGCAAGGCTGGCAAGGGGCCAGCGAGGTCAGCTGGGCAAGTGGGGATAGGGACTGAGCCCTGCCATGTGGGGCCTTGCTCTCGGAACCAGAGGGCTGGAGCGCATCTTGGCCTGTGATGGGAACACCTGTGCTCCCGGTCCAAGGCCTTTTCCCATTTAGATATGCTCTCTGGCTGGGCCCAGGTGGCCTATTTGCATCAGGGCTGCGTGGATTGTGGAGCTGAGGAGGGGTGCAGAGGGGACCTGTGAGCCTGGGCTTGGGAAAGAACAGGTGCTCTAGCAGCTCCTGGCTCCACCTCCAGGGGGCGCCACTCTCCCGTCAAGCAGCCCGCGGTTCCGCATGCTGCTGTGTCCGGTATGTTTCCGGGTGTGTGTGTGTGTGTGTGTGTGTGTGTGTGTGTGTGTGTGTGTGTGTGTGTGTGTTGGTTTGGAGGGAGGGAAGACAAAGGGTGGTTTTTCTCTTGGAGGTTCTTCTTTGGGATCTCCTTGTTGGGGGTCCTCCATCAGCCCTCATTTCCTTTAAGATCCTTTTCCCAGACTCTGGAGATGTTTTTCTCCGCTCTCTTATTGTCCCAGTATCTTAAATACCACCCTCCAGTCCTTGGGGAGGGCGATTTGTGAAATAGGAGACTCCCTTTTATGAAAAGAATCCTGCCCTAGACATCTCCAGCGACTCATCCTGCATTCTCTCCTTTGTCCCCTCCTGTGAGGGCCCCCCAGGGCCCCCAGTTCTTCTCAATGTCTGATCGGTCTTCGCTGCAGTGCCAGCCAATGCTGGCCCCTCAACCACTGTGTGCCCATTTCCTAGGGAAGGGGAGGGAGAATAAACAGAATATTTATTACAAATGTTAGAAATATATTTATTATATTAGAAATCTCATTTGCATAGGCTACACAAGTGAGATGCCAAGTCAGGCCCGCTCCGGCCTCATCTGCATGGCTCTGCACACACTGTGCAGAGCCCTCGCTCTTTTCCCCTTTCCTCCTATCCTTTTCATCCTCAGTTTAGCGCTCTCAGCCTAAGGGGACCCGCAGTAGGAGGGAAACAGACCATTTTCCTGCAGACTTAAGGCTGCCAGCCCCCGCCTCCCGGGGGGGGGCTGGGAGGGGCGCCGTGGGGGAGGGCGTGCTGTGGGAGCTGCTGCTCCCCCTTGCCTAGGGAGCAGGTGGAGCCCAGACTCTGCCCTCCCTCTTCCTGAGGAGAAGGGCCCTGCTACCCCCATGGTCCCCACTCAATCTCAGCCCCGTTGCCCTTCCTGCCTCCCTCCCTTCCTCAACCATCTGGTTCTTGAGTTTTCCTCCCTGGTTTTTATTTCCTTTGATTAAATGTGAAAGCAAATGCTTCTGGGCTCTGTCTTTGTTTGGGGTTGGGTTGCTGGTTTGGGCGAAGCTGAGGGCGGGGAGTGCAGCCAGATGATCCAGGAGGAAGATGAGAGAATGTGTCCAGTGTTCTACGATGTCGTCCATTCCCCATCGCGCCCCTCCCCATTCCCCTTCCAAATGCTTGTGCCTAGGAATCTGTGACCGTTCGGCCAGCCAGAGGCATGTCCACGTGGCTCTGTACAGAACTCCAAGACCTTCAGCGGCTCCCCCTACCTCTCGGGTTCTCCTCCGTAAAGACGCCATGGACTCCCAGTATAATGCTAGGATCCGTCCCGGTGTTCAGGGGCCAGTGCCGGCTTGTCACTCAGATGCCACCAGTTAGGTGTGTGTGTGTCAAATCCAGCAGGCTTCGAGGGGTCAACATCTTCTTCCACCTGGAGTTTTTCAGGGGCCCCTTGGGCGTGCAAAGTGTAGAGCCAGCCCTCTGTGGGTTTCCCAAAGTGCTACGCACAGGGACATGTAGGGGTGACTCGGGGGCCACCTTAGAGCACCCACCTCACAGCACTGGTGAAGATTTAGCATTGTTTATTGAACACCCCTATTTGGAAGTGTTCCCTGACCCCTCACAGCGCAAAGAATGTCTTCCTGGTCCACTTCCCTTTGGTCCCTGTCCCCCGCCATGTTGCCGGGCCCTCTCCCTCCTCTCATTCATGGAACAAGACACTCGGTGCGTCCCTCTCGTACCTCGTAACTCTGCGCTTGTGTTTCTGTCCTTGGCTATACCTTAGACTCTTCTGAGCGGTTAAAATACAAACAATTGCCTGGGCCCCACTCCAGAACAATCAGATCAGAAATTCAGGAATGGCTATCATTGTAACAACCGCATCTCAGCAGCTTCACACCTTTATTATTTATTTCATTGTTTCCTTTATTATTTTATTTTATTCTGGTACTAGGGATACAATATAGAGGCATTCTTTTTCTTTTTCTTTTTTGTGGGTCTCCCCAGTCCTACTTTTTTTTTTTTTTGAAACAGGGTCTCACTAAATTGCAGAGGCCCTCACCTCACTTAAGTAGCTGAGGCTGGCTGTGAACCTGTGACCCTCCTGTCTCAGCCTCCCAAGTACTGGGATTACAGATGTGTGCCATCATGCCCAGCTTATTATTTATTTTTTGCTCACATCATGTCTCGTGAAGGTTAGATGGTGCTCCTAGCAATGATTCATTCAACCTTGTCTGTCTTGCAACATTCATCTTTAACAAGTGACTCCACAGGTGTCATCGAAGAAGATGAGAATGTAGAAGACTTCATGGATTTAATGGGCCAATTGTATCTGTCCACACCCATTGGCCATCACGCGGGCCCAGGTTGCTGCAAGGGATGCTGGGAAATGTAGTCTTTTGTGCTCAGGTAAAGGACACAGCTTTCAAAAGCTCCCTAAGTGGTTCAAATGTGTGACAAGTTTGTTGGACACTGTTAGTCCATTTGTGCCATACCCTTGCAGCGAAAGAAACTAGTTTTTAGCCTCTGGTGGTGTTCTGCTCCCAGGTGTCTTTGTTTTGTAAAAAGCATTTTCCCCTCTTGGTACAGTAGCAGGTGGTCAGTATGACAGAATGGATTCTCACCATATTATGGATGGGAATCTGCAGAGAGGTGGGGTTACTTTGTTCCTTGTCACACAGAAGGTTATTTTCAGAGCTCAAAGCAGACCTGAAGCCTCTTGACTCCCAGGAGGGCTGCCCCCCCCCCATTCCGCCTCCCCAAGATGGAGGGGGAGTGATTAGCGTCAGGGAGAGGGTGCCTGGTGAAGAAGGCACTTTGGGGGCAAGAACATGGCACAAGAAGGAGAGCCATAAGGGAGGGTGTGGGGTATGCTGTGCCCAGATTTAGCTCTTCCAGAGACCCACACTCTCTGGGAGGTTGAGGGCACTTGTGGTCCACAGCACCCTGGAGTCCCAGACACGCCCCCTCCACAAGGGCTGGGTTCAATGGTGACCACAAACCCCTGGGAGAGGCAGGTGCAGGCTGTGCGGGGGGCATGACCCTGCTTATTTCAATGATCTGTATATCTGCTCTAATTGCTGTTATCATCGTTTTAATTACTTATAGATATCTATGCTTATTTATTTATTTATTTATTTATTTATTTATTTATTGGGTCTGGGGATGGAACCCAGGGGCATTCGACCTCCGAGCTACACCCCCTGCCCTATTTTTTATTCTTTATTTTGAAGCAGGGTCTCACTGAGTTGCGGAGGGCCTCACTAAGTAGCTGAGGTTGCCTGTAAACCTCAGTCCTCTGGTCTCAGCCTCCCGAACGCTGGGATGACAAGCGTGCCCACCACGCCCGGCTTAGATATCTATGCTGTATGCTACCTGATTTCAGGACATATAAAGCTATAGTGACCAAGACAGTAGAGTGTTGGAATAAAGACACCTTTCAACAAATGGGGCTTGAACAGTTGGGTATCTGTTTACAAGAGAAAAGAAAGATCCAGGCACGGTGGCAAATGTCTGTAATCCCAACACGTGGAAGCTGAGATAGGAGGATCTCAGGTTCGAGGCCAGCCTCAGAAACTTAGTAAGACCCTGTTTCAAAATAAAAAAATAAGCTGGGCATGGTGGTGCAGGCTTGTAATCTCAGTACTTGGGAGGCTGAGACAGAAGGATCACAGGTTCACGGCCAGCCTTGACAATTTAGTGAGGCTCTCAGCAATTTAATGAGCCCCTGTTTCCAAATAAAAAATGAAATAGGACTGGGGGTGTAGCTCAAAAGTAAAATTTTCCTGAGTTCCATCCCCAGCACCACAATAAAATAAAATATATATAAAAAAACCCAAGCCAGGCGTGGTGGTATACACACCTGTAATCCTGGTAGTTAGGAGGCTGAGACAGGAGGATTGATCAGTTTTGAAGCCTACTTAGTAAGGCTCTCAGCAATGTAGTGAGACCCTGTTTCCAAATAAAATATAAAATACATCTGGGAGTATAGTTAGGAGTTAGCCCCTGGGTTCCATTTCTAGTACTACAAAGACAAACAAGTCAGGGTGGTGGCACACGTTTGTAATCCCGGTACTTGGGAGGCTGAGACAGGAGGATCGTGGTTCGCAGACAGCCTCAGCTACTTAGTGAGGCCCTCTGCAACTTAGTGAGACCCTTTTTCAGAAGAAAAAGGAAAAAATAGGACGAGGAGTGTATCTCAGAGGTAGAATGATCCTGGGTCCCATCCTTAGTACTGAAAAAAAAGAAGGAATAGAGGGTATAGACTTTATATTATAGAAGCAGAAAGAATGGTGGGTGGAAATGAATAATAATCCAAACAAAACTTATTTTATTTATTCACTTTTTGTGGTACTAGGGATCGAACCCAGGGGTTTTCTACGTCTGAGACACACCCCCAGCCCTCTTTCTTTCTTTCTTTCTTTCTTTCTTTCTTTCTTTCTTTCTTTTTTTTTGTGGTACTGGGATTCCTGGTAGCCCTTCTACCTCCGGGCTACACTCCCAGACCTATTTTATATATATATATATATATATATATATATATATATATATATATATATATATTTATTTATTTGGAGACAGGGTCTCTTAAGCCAGCGGGACTGGCTCCGAACCAGCACAATCCTCCTGTCTCCTCCTCCCAAGCGCGGGGATTACAAGCGTGCGCCACCACACCCGGCTTTATTTTTTATTTTGAAAAAAAGCGTTGCTTAAGTTGCTGAGGCTGGCTGTGAACCTGTGATCCTCCTTTCTTAGCCTCCCAAGTACTGGAATTACAGATGTGTGCCACCATGCCCAGTTTAAATAAAAAGTTTTAAAAGCCAGGAATGGCCAGGTGTGGTGGCACATGCTTGTAATCCCAGATCTTGGGAGGCTGAGACAGGAGAATCACACAGGTTTGAAGCCAGTCTCTGCTACTTAGTGAGACCCTGTTTCCAAATAAAATATAAAATAGGTCTGGGAGTGTAGCCTGGAGGTAGAAAACCTCTGAGTTCCACCCCCAGTACCCCCCCCCACAAAAGCCAGGAATGAAAATGAGAAAAGGGTCACTCATTTTCAGTCCACATAGTCCTGGCCCTCGTGGTCTATTCCAGATGTGTAGAGATGTTGCCTTCACACCAGGCTTGGGGCCCAGTACCACTCCCAGGTGCCAGCGCTGACCCCTGGTCACAACCTCAAAGTGCTGCAGGCAGCAGCAACTCCCTTCCCGCTGGGGAGATGCCTTCATTTCTCATCCCATCCCATATACATCTTAGCGGCTTTCTGCCTTCTCTGTTTCTTTTCTCCCTACTAGCCTGGTTTTTAACCACTTCCTCAATGAGTTTACAAAATCTCTTCTCCTCCTCCTCCTCCTCCTCCTCCTCCTCCTCCTCCTCCTCCTCCTCCTCCTCCTCCTCCTGTGGTACTGGGGATGGAACCCAGGGGCATTCTACCTCCAAGCTACACACCCAGCTCTATTTTTCATTCTTTATTTTGAAACAGGGGTTCACTAAGTTACAGAGGGCCTCACTAAATAGCTGAGGCTGGCCAGGAAACTGCGATCATCCTGTCTTAGCCTCCTAAGTAAGGGGATTGCAAGCATGTGCCACCATGCCTAGCTACAAATTTCTTATTCTTATTTTATTCTCCTCCTCCTCCTTCTCCTCCTCTTCCTCCCCTCTACCCCTCCTCCTCCCCATCCTCCCTCCTCCTCCTCCTCCTTCTTCTTCTTTTCTTCTGTACTAGCTGGTAGAACCCAGTAGCTTTTCTACTTCCAGACTATACTCCCAGACCTATTTTATACTTTATTTGGAAACAGGGCCTCACTAAGTTGCTGAGAGCCTCACTAAGTAGCTGAGGCTGGCTTCGAACCTGTGCGAACCTCCTGTCTCAGCCTCCCAAGCGCGGGGATTACAAGCGTGCGCCACCACGCCCGGCTACAAATCTCTTCTTAATGGACCTCAGTGGATTAGAATATCCAGTTCTTTGTCAAGTGTCAGGGAGGGAGGCTTCAAATCACCCATTTTTTCTATCAATACTCAATTAGGGTGTTATCACATTTCTTTTAAAGAAACAAATAAAAGGATAACATTCTTGTTATCATTGTTATACTCGATATCCCAGTGTAGCAAAACTAAACACATTATTTTTCTGGAGTTCACTTTTCAGCAAGTCTCCAAACTGGAATCTCTGTTCTCAGATGGGCTGGCAGTGACCTGTATTCTTTTGTGTAAGCAGATTGAGTAGAAGCTTGTGGTGTACAAAAGATAGCAGCTCCCCATCTTCTGGTGTGCAGATATAAAACAGAAGAGTGTCAGGAGTTACAGGAGGTGCAGGGCGGCAGCTGGCCCAGGAGGAGTCTCCTCCCCGCCTGCCTGTGAGGCCATGCTGCTGAGGCCCTGGGCACTGGGGCAGCATCTTTGTACTTGAGGTCTGATAAATCCACGTGGAATTCCATGGAGATGTTAATCCCAGGGTGCCTGGGAGAGAGCTCTGCCTCACTAAAAATGACAATTTACTTGGTTGGGACGTGGTCAAAGGGTGGGACAGGAATGGCTAAATGGCGTCTTCCTGGTCCCCAGGAAGCTCTGGCCACAGTAGGCCACAGGTCATGTTCTTTCCAGGGCAGCCCCAGCTGGGGCGCTTTCCAGGAGGGAGGGCTGCTTCGGATGAACTTTTGAGGTCTCTTTGAGGCCACCTGACACTTGCTGTTCCCAGCCTCCCCTATATCTGGGTGCACATAGTGGCTAGATCCCAGCAGGCCTCCCTCGGGGGACATCAGTGATGCACGGCTCTCCTTTTGGGGGGCTGAGCACCTGCTAGGGTGCCCTCAGGTAGGTCTCCTGCCTCACCTCCAGGGACAGGTGCAGGGGCCGCCAGGTCTTCCAGAAACGCTGATGGAAAGGACCTAGTGGGCATGGATGGTATTGCCACTTAGAAAGCTGGTTAGCAAAGGGTATCCACACCTGTAATCCCAGCTACTCAGGAGGCTGAGACAGGGGATCGGACGTTCGAGTCCAGTCTGAGCAATTTAGCAGGAGCCTGTCTGTGGACACCGTGAGGTCAGACTATGAGGTCTGGCGAGACTGAGAACAAAGAACTTCTGGAAAGGTGGAAAAATGCCTCTAACCATCCCCCTGCCCCTGGCCCCATAAATTTACCTGCCCTAGCCTGCTGTTAAGCCCACCAATCAGAGAAATATGCGACTGCTTCAGCCCCCCTCCCTCCTAATGCCCTATAAAAAGCCCTTGGTCTTTCAGGAAGGAGCTCCTGATTCATAGACTCTCTCTCAGTCAGTCCTTCCCAGGCATCACTCCGATTAAAGAGCCTGTTACTGTATGTAGAGCTGTGTCCTTTATCCCCGTATTTCCTAACATTGTCTCAAAACAACAACAAAAATTTCTTCTGTAGTGGTGATTGAATTCAGAGGCATTCTCTCTGAGCCTCACCCAGCCCTATTTTTTTTTTTTTAATAACAGGGTCTCACTAAGCTAAAGATAGTCTCACTGCTTGCTGAGTAATGACACTATCTTTAGCTTAGTCCTCAAACCTGCGATCCTTCTGTCTCAGCCTCCCAAGTACTGATATTAGAGGCATGTGCCACCACGCCCAGCTCCAAATTTTAAAAAGGTCTGGGAAAGCCGAGTGTGACGGCGCATGCCTGTAATCCCAGAATTTAAGAGACTAAGATAGGAGGATTATAGGTTTGAGGACAGCCTTACCAAGTAGTGAGACTAGACTCTTGTTAACCTAGTGAGACCCTGTTTCAAAAATAAAAAGCTGAAGCTGGAGCTGGGCATGGGGGTGCACTCTTATAATCCCAGCATTTGGGGGGCTGAGACAGGAGATTCGTGGACAGCCTCAGCTAGTGAGGCCCTTTGTAACTCAGACCCTGTCTCAAAATAAAGAATAAAAAATAGGTCTGGGGGTGTAGTTTGAAGGTAGAATGCCACTGGGGATTCCATCCCCAGTAAGAAAACAAACAACAACAACAACAAAAAGGAGCTGGGCATGGTGGCACAGTCTTGTAACCCAAGTACTTGGGAGGCTGAGACAGGAGCATTGCAGGTTTGTGGCCAGCCTCCGCTACTTAGTGAGGCCCCCCAAAACTTAGTGAGACCATGTTTAAAATTAAAAAGAATAAAAAATAGGGCTGGGGGTGTAGCTTGCAAGTAGAATGTCCCAGGTTCCATCCCCAGTACTGCAAAAATTAAATAAATAAATAAATAAACAAACAAACAAATAATATTATAAAAAGGCTGGGCATGGTGATATACACTTGTAATCCCAGTACTTGGGAGGGGGCTGGGAATATAGTTTGGAAGTTGAATGCCCCTGGGTTCAACCCCCAGTATCATAAATAAATAAATAAATAAATAAATAAATACATACATACATACATAGGGCTGGGGGTGTTGCACAGAGGTAGAATAACCCTGGGTTCAATCCCCAGTACCATAAATAAATAAATATATATTTTTTTGTTTTTTTAATTTTTGGTTTTTTGTTTGTTTGTTTTTGTGGTGGTACTGGGGTTCCTGGAAACCCTTCTACCTCTGGGCTACACTCCCAGACCTATTTTTTATATTTTTATTTGGAAACAGGGTCTCTTAAGCCAGCGAGGCTGGCTTCGAACCTGCGCGATCCTCCTGTCTCTGCCTCCCAAGCGCAGGGATTACAAGCGTGCGCCACCACGCCCAACTAAATAAATATATTTAAAAAATATATAATCCCAGTACTTGGGAGGCTGAGACAGGAGGATCGCACAGGTTCGAAGCCAGCCTCAGCTACTTAGTGAGGCTCTCAGCAACTTAGTGAGACCCTGTTTGCAAACAAAATATAAAACAGGTCTGGTAGTGTATCCTGGAGGTAGAAGGCCCTTGGGTTCCATCTCTAGTACCAAACACAAATAAAGAAATAAATAAATAAGCAAATAAACAAATAAATAAATATAAATAAATAAGAAGGTCTGGGAATATAGCTCAGTTATAGGAATGTTTGCCTGGCATGTAGAAGGCGCTGGGTTTGATCCCCAGCACCACACACAAAAAATTTTTAAAAATGAAAAGTAAGCCAGGTGTGGTGGTGCACGCTTGTAATCCCAGCATTCGGGAGGCTGAGACTGGAGGATCGCGGTTCGCGGACAGCCTCAGCTACTTAGTGAGGCCCTCTGCAACTCATTGAGACCTGGTTTCAAAATAAAGAATAAAAAATAGGCCTGGGGCTGTAGGTCGGAGATCAAATGCCCCTGGATTCCATCCCCAGTACCACAAAAAAACAACAACAAGAAAAACATTTTATCCTTCTGACTTGGCACTTTCACACATGCACATTTTTAAAGAGACCTTCAAATGCGGATAAAGCCCTGTGCTGACACTCGCCAGGTTGTTATTTGTCATAGTCAGAAGAGAAGCAAGCCAGTGTCTAGTGGTAATCTGTTCAGGAAATTGAGGCAGACTGATAGGTTAAAATGTTATCAGCTGACACTTTATTTACAAAATGTTTCTAAAACACAGAGAAGTGCTTATGGTGTAATAATTACATGGAAAGCAGGATGCAAAGTTGTATATACAAGACAATCTAAAAAAAACAGCAAATTATGTGGAGGGGAAAAAAAAAAGACTGTCCGGGAAATGGCAAGATTGTGGGTGTCTTTTTTTCTTTTTTTCTTTTTTATATTTCTCCCCCATCTTTCTAAGTTCTGTATACTAAGATGTATACTAAGCATCCCCATCTCGTTTTTTAAAAGAATATTCACCCTGTTGTACCCTCCCCGTCCCAGTGGCTTCTCCAGCAGCAGCAGGTCTCAGGATCAATCTTCAAATTTCTGCCCTGTTCTCTCCCTCCTGCCCCCTTTTTTTAAACAATGAAACAATGAATGACGTTATTATTTTTTGTGGTACTAGGAATTGAACCCAGAGGCATCTGACCTCTGAGTACATCCCCAGACCATTTTTTTAAAATTCGGAAACAAATTCTCACTAGGTTGCTGAGAGCCTCACTAAATTGCTGAGTCTGTCCTTGAACCTGTGATCCTCCTGTCTCAGCCTTCCAAGTACTACCATTACAAGTGTATGCCACCATGCCCGGCTCCCTCCTCCCTTTTGCATGCCCACCTGCACTCTGGTTTCCTGCTCCTCTCCCCAGCCACCAGAACCCATGAAATATTAACCCATTCTAGACAAGGAAGGTGGGAAGCTTTTCTTTCTTTCCTCCTCCTCCTCCTCCTCCTCCTCCTCCTCCTCCTCCTCCTCCTCCTCCTCCTCCTCCTTCTTTTGTGGTACTGGGGGTGGAACCCAGGGGCTTTTCTACCTCTGGGCTATACTCCCAGACATACATACATACATATATATATATATTTTTTTTTTTAATATACTTTATTTGGAAACAGGGCCTCACTAAGTTGCTGAGAGCCTCACTAAGCAGCTGAGACGATCCTCCTGTCTCAGCCACCCAAGCCCTGGGATCACAAGCGTGCGCCATCACACCCGGCTTGGTGTGAAACTTTTCTTGCATCCTTCCGGGGCAGGGATGCAGGGCTGGTGGGAGGGGAAGGGAAGGTGGACTTCCCTGCCAGCCCTGGGCTGACCGATTGATTCCAGTGGATACCTGACCTGGGTCTGGACTCATGAGGACCCCAGGAAAGCCCTCGCTGGGTCATGGCGCCAGCGGCCCCTCTAGGGAGCACGTAGAAGACCTCACACACCGGATGTAGACCCTCTAAGGCTGGAAGGAAGGGCCTGGAGGTCTGGCAGGCTCGCTGGTCCTCAGACTTAAGTATACGATTCACGGAGGGACTTGTTAGAAAGGCAGCATCCTGGGCCCACCCTGGGATGGTTTTGGTGGCTCTTGACAGGGCCCAGGACTCACATTTTAGCTGGTTCTCTAAAGGGCTGGGATGCAGGTGGGTCACAGCTATGAATTGAGAAACTCAGTTTCAGGCTTAACCCCAGCACACCCGAAGGAGAAGCTGAGGAGAAGTTGGGGTGTGGGGTGCGGGGTCCAGGGGATTTCTCGGAGCAGATGCAAACTCCAACCAGACCTGCTGTGCCTGTCTGGCTCTGCTGAACACTCATAGCTGTGCGCCCTGCCCAGGGATGAGAGTGTGCTAGGCAGGCCCCAGCCTTGCCCAGGGCTGATGGACCCTTCAGGGTCATGCTGGGGCAGGAGGAAGGGGCCTGGGGAGGACGGGCGGAGCTCTGGAAGTGGGGCAGATGAACTTTGAGGCTGGGGAGAGAGCTCAAGAGAGTTAGTGCAAATCCATCCATCCATACAGCACCATGGCTGATCTGGCCAGGGCTCTGCAGTCACACAGGAATGAACTCTGAGAAGCGCAGCTCCTCCTCAGATTCTGGGAGCGAAGGCCGGGGGATCACATCCTCCTCTGGGTCCTGGGAAGGGGCTTGAGGCTCCTCTGTAGTCTGTAAGACAGCAACGGAGGAGAAAGCCAGGGCGTGGGGAGCTGGCTGGGGCATGCGGGTGGCTCTGCGTGTACCTCGGCATTTCCTACAGTGCTGGCCTCTGTCCACGTGTAGGGGAGCAGGAACCAACAGTTCCCCACAGAGCCCCCAGGCCTTGATTCACCCCCCCCCCAGCATCCTCGTGGCCTCAGGCCAGGTTCCTCCAAGTGGGGAGAACCTGCCAGCCCAGCTCCCAACAAGTCATTCAGAAATTTTCTGAACAGAAAAAAAGAGAAAAAAAGTGAGGGCACCCTTGTAATCTCAGCATTTGGGAGGCTGAGACAGGAGGATGGGGAGGTTAGAGGACAGCCTGAGAGAGAGGGAGGGAGAGAGAGACAGAGAGACAGAGACAGGGGAAGAGAAACAAGAGCCCTGGCTTCCTGGTGAAATGGCTTGGGGTGACGGCAGGCATATGGAGCTGGGGAGAGGATGCCAAGCCCCTCCCTTCCCCCACCGCAGTGGAGTCAGGCCACAGCCCCGCTGCAGAACCTGGCGCAGGCACTGGATCTCCGTGTAGGGGCCGGCAGGGGGCGGCGGGCTGGCGAGAGGCCCGGTGGGCTCTGCGAGGTTCGTCACCGCTTCCGCAGGGACACCGTCGTTCCCTAGGGGCTGCGAGAGACTGCTCTGAACGGCCCGTTTTTGGCAGGCAGCGGGTCTTAGGAAGAAGAGGGGACAAAAGTGGGAAGGGGCGACGGAGGAGGGCGGAGCTCGAGGGAGGAGGGCGGAGCTCCAGGGAGGCCCTGCCTTGTCCTGCACCTCTGGGTGACCCTGGGTCAGCTAACTCTGGGAAGCGCAGTTTCCTTAACTGTAACGTAGAGGTAAGAATTTTTTTGCCTAGCTGGGACCAGTGATGCACTCCTGTAATCCTAGCAACTCAGGAGGCGGAACAAGATAATGGAAAGTTAGATACCAGTCTGGGCATTTTTTTTTTTTTTTTTTTTTTTTGGTATCCCTAGCCCCAATTTTATTTTTAATTTGGAAAAGGGGTCTCACTAAGTTGCTGAGAGCCTTGCTAAATTTCTGAGGCTGGCTTTGAACTTGCGATCTCCCTATCGCAGCCTCCCAAGTGCTGGGATTACAAGTGTGTGCCACTACGCCCAGCTCACCTGGGCAATTTTTAGAAAAATTATTTATTTTGCAGGCTGCCTTGAAACTTGTAATCTTCCTGTCTCAGCCTCTCAAGCACTGGGATTACAGGTGTGTGCCGCTGTGCCTGGCTCACTCTGAGCAATTAACAAGACCCTATTTCAAAATTAAAAAAATAAAATAGAAAAAATAGAAAGGGCTGGGGATGTAGCTGGGTGGTAGAGTGCCCTGGGTTCAATCTCCAGTACCAAGGTCGGGGGATTTTTTCCCTCAGAATGATAATAAATACGCGGATAGCATTTTACCACCCAACAAATGAGACCTTTGGCATGACTGGCTGCGTTCATTATGCAGTTCTTATTCTTTAAACCCCAGAACAGACAGGCTCAGTGGTCTTTATAAATGGTCCAGAGGAAGCAAAGCTGGACAAAGATCCAGGTAACAAATTCCCCAGGAAACTTTCCGTCTGCTGCCTCCCTCGTCCCTGGACCAAGGCTGGGTCTTTCTCTGGAGTTTCAGGACTGAGACTAGGGACCGGCCTCCATCCGTCCCACCACTTGAACTTCAGTGCTGAGGGGTGTGAAGCCTCCTTGCAGATCCCTGGTAGCTTTCCCAGTTCTGCCTCCTTTGGGCAAATAATTACTCTTTCTAAACCTCTATGTGGAGCTGGGTGTGGTGGCACACACTTGTAACCTCAGTACTCGGGAGGATGAGACAGGAGGATCTCAGGTTCAAACCCAGCCTCAGCAAATTAGCAAGGCTCTCAGCAACCTAGTTTCCAAATAAAGAATAAAACTGGGCTAGGGGTGTGGCTTGGAGGTAGAATGCCACTGGGTTCAATCTCCAGCACCAAACAACAACAACCAAACCTCTAATTTGTAAAATGGGGGAAGTCGGCCAGGCGCCACGGCACACACCTGTAATCCCAGTATTTGGGAGGCTGAGACAGGAGGATCGCAGGTTCATGGTCAGCCTCAGCAACCTAGTGAGGCCCTCTACAACTTAATGAGTTTCAAAATAAAAAAATAAATAGGGCTGAGGGTGTAGCTCAGAGGTAAAATGCCTCTGAGTTTAATCTGCAATAACACCCACCCCAAAAAAAGGTGGGGATCAAAACACCTGCCTCCTGTTGGAATTCACAGACATATATAAAGCCCCTGACACACAGTTCAACAAAAGATTAAATGGGTGGAAAGAGGGAGGCCAATCCCTCTAGCAATGTATCTTTGTGGGGGAAGATGCTGGTGTGACCTGATACTGCCCTCTGAATTTTTACACCCCATTAGGCTCCTTGCAGGACAAGTGTTCCCTTCCCTCTTTAGCCTGAATGTGGGCAGAGACCCCCATCTCTCTTTGTTTGTGTGTGTGGTACTGGGGATGGAACCCAGGAGCATTTTTCCTCTGAGATACACCCCCAGCTCTATTTTTTTATTCTTTATTTTTGAAACAGGGTCTCACTAAGTTGCAGAGGGCCTCACTAAGTAACTGAGGTTGGCCTTGAACCTGCGATCTCCCTGTCTCAGCTCCCAAATGCTGGGATTACAAGTATGCACCACCACGCCTGGTTACCCCCCATGTCTTTAATCCCACATCCAGTCTCTGCTGAAAATTACAAAGAAGCTAAAAGGAAAATAAAGCCTGCCGCCGGTCATGTTCACAGTCCTCGTGACCCCTCAGACCCTCTTGCATCCCTCTTAGACCAGGGGCCGCCTTCACAGCCCCTCTGCCCACCAGCCCTGGGCTCTTCCCTGGCCCACATCAGCCGAGGCCAGACAGGTGCCCCAGCCAGGAAGAAGTGCCAGGCAGCCCTGCCTGGTGGGAAGGGGTGGCTCCTGGGGCACAGAGGACAGCCCCTCTTGTCCTGGCCCCTCTGGACGTGCAGGCGGGAGGTGGAGCTCTGAGGTGGCCCTGGTGGCCTCCTCTGGCTCCATGACTTTTCCCTCACTCCCCTTGGCCACCTTTGGCCTCATCAAACTTCCTGAGATAAAGGCAGCTGCTTCCTCAGCCACGGAAGAGCCCGTTCCCACCCGCCCCGCCTGGGGAGCAGGCCTGAGTCTTTTGTCCTCTTTGGCGCCAGGAAAGAAGGGGACGGTATCCCCCCCCCCCTTTCCTGCCCCTGAGTGTCAGGGACTCACAGTAGAGGCACCTCAGTAAACAGCTGGAAGGGGGCCAGGGCCGAGGGCCACGCAGGTGGGACTTCTGTTTCCTAAAGCAGATTCTGCAGCCCCCCTCCCCCAGCAGTGCTGGCTTGGGAGACATAGTCCCTTCCTGCAGAGGCCGGGGAAGGGTCCTGAGCAGGGGCCTTAGGGCAGACCCCCTCTCCAGGAAGCTGAGTGCAGGACCCTCATTTCTTCTTCCCCTGCTCCCCAGAGCATCATCCTCAGCCGGGGGCCTGGGGTAGCCCTGCCACTCTGGTCTGGAAGAAACACCAGGATGTTCCACAGAGAGGAGAGACCGGAGCTGAGACACCTGGGTCCTGCCCTCCCTCCATTAGGGCCACCGCCTGCGCCCCGCCATTGCGCTCTCAGTCTGGGGCCTCACACTCTGGTGTGTTCTCAGCGTCCCTGGGCCCCAGCCTGGCAGATCCTTCGGGATGGGGCTGGGAGAGCGCATCTCTGACCCCTACCTGCTGCCAGGTGAGGGTGGTTTGCAGCGAACTTAGAGAAAGGGCGGACCAGGTGATATCAGAGGTTCCCTCTGGACCTGGCTCTGCTATCCTCTGATTCTAAAAGGGTGTGGGAAGAGGGCGCCAGGCCTGGGAGGTGCCCACGTGTGTCCTTGAGCCCCTGCCTGGCGCCTGGTGGGAAGTCAGGGTGGCAGTGGGCACTCTGCCTGAAGGATTCCTCCATGGTGGGGAGCAAGCCCTGCCCGTGGCTCAGTCACAGAGGTCCAGAGAGAAGACAGAGGCGGGTGGCAACTGGGCCTCCTGACCGGCAGCCCCCGGGAATCCCAGCCCGGGCTCGGGCCTGCTGCAGTCCTTACCAGGGTTGGGAGGTAGACTTTCTCATTCTTCTGTGTCTCCATGGCCAGCTGCACTGAAAGAGACCCGAGAACAGGACCTTGAAGCCGTGAGTATCCAGGAATAGCCCGCAGCCACCCCCAGAGTGACTGGCCCCTCGCCCCTGGGGTAGGGGCTTTCCTGAGGAAGCCAGCAGGCGGGTGGGGACAGGACGCCCCTTCCCACTCAGCACCTGGAGAATGAGCTGGACTCTAGATATAAGTAGGTGGAGATCATCTTGTGTGGCCAGAAAATGGCTGGGGAAATTAATCTGTGTGCCAAGACTATTGCTTCTCAAAGCTTAATGAGCGTGTAGAGCTGCTGCAGCTTGGATCTCGCAAAAAATCATATGTTGGAGGACTGGTTCCCAGGCTTGACGCTATGGGACGGGATGGGCACCTTTAAGAGGTGGGGCCTAAGCCAGTGCGGTGGCGCTCACCTGTAATCTCAGCGAGTCTGGAGGTTGAGACAGGAGGATGGCGAGTTTGAGGCCAGCGTTAGCAACTTAAGTGAGATTCTGTCTCAAAATAAAAAATAATAAGGGCTGGGGGTTGTAGCTCAATGGAAGAGTGCTGGCCTAGTGTGTCCAAGGGCCAGGATTTGATCACTAATTCCTTACCAAAAGGAAAAAGAGAGAGAGAGAAAGAGGCAGAGCCGCGTGGGAGGACCGACGTCACTCAGGGTGCCCTCGAAGGGGACTATGGGACCCTGACCTTTTCCTCACTTTGACTTCCTGGCCATAAGGTGCGTGGTTTTGCTCCTGTCATGATGCCTTCCCACACCTTTAAATGAACAGGGTTGACTGATTATGAACTGCAACCTCCCAAACCTCAAGCCCAAATAACCCTTTTCTCTTCATAACTTGATTATCTCAGCAGGTGTGGTAGCTCTCAGTACTTGGGAGGCGGAGACAGGAGGATCGCAACTTAGTGAGGCTCTCAGCAACTTAGTAAGACCCGGTTTCCAAATTAAAAAGAAAATAGGGCTGGGGGCAAAGCTCAGAAGCCAAGCTTGCAGCCCCCGCCGGCCAGTCCCCACAGAGCTTGGATGAGGACTTGTTGAGTCAGCTGGGAGGGAAGTGATTGATGAGCCTGGCCAGGCATCATCCTCCCAGACTCTGAACTGCTTCTTCCTAATGCCTTGTGGTCCTGGGAAGGGAGCGGCTGGGCTCCGGATGCCCATATCTCAGCGGACACACTCCGGCCCATGGGTTCCCCAGGGCACGTCTCAGGGAAGCCCCGGCTCTGTCAGTCCCCTGCCCTCTGCCCAGCAGCCCCAGCTTACCTTTCTTTCTCCACTGGAGCATGTGACTCCCAAAGGCGATCAGGCCCGTGGCCAGCAGAAGGGCCAAGAGCACCAGAACCGGGGCCAGTTGGCGGATCATCGGGATGGACATCCTGGGGGGAGATGGGAGGAGCCTGGTGGCTGTCCTGGTGGCTGGACACCATTGGTGTCCTCAAGGCACAGGCATGGGTGAAGAAAACCAAGCCCCAGCGTGGATTCCAGGTCACTGTGGCAAAGACTGGGACAGCACTGACTGCCATTGGCGTGCGGCAGACATTGAATTAGCTCAGACCCTACAGCCGGGCTGCCTGGGTTCGAACCCTGGCTCCACCAACTTTAGACGGGTGATCTTGGACAAGTGACTCAGCCTCCCAGGCGTCAGTTTCTTCCTCTATAAAATGACTGTCATGAGAATCAAACAGGTTGTAATGTGTAAAGTGCTCA
This sequence comes from Muscardinus avellanarius, assembly GCF_963383645.1. Taxonomy (NCBI): domain Eukaryota; kingdom Metazoa; phylum Chordata; class Mammalia; order Rodentia; family Gliridae; genus Muscardinus; species Muscardinus avellanarius. Next base: position 53,616,223 of record NC_137802.1, on the reverse strand, counting down.
GCACAGTGCCCGACACTTCGGGCAGAATGGCAGCTGGTGAATACCACCACCTCGTGCCACTAAGTAGAAGTGGCCTGATTTCACACTGGAGAAATTTATTATTATTTATTATTATTATTATTATTATTATTATTAATTATTATTTTGGTACTAGGAATTGAGCTCAGGGGTGTTCTGCCTCTGAGCTGCACCTCAGCCCTATTTTTTATTTATTTATTTTATTTTTGGTGGTGCTGGGATTCCTGGAAGCCCTTCTGCCTCCAGGTTACACTCCCAGACCTATTTTTTAAATATTTTTTTATTTGGAAACAGGGTCTCTTAAGCCAGAGTGGCTGGCTTCGAACCTGCGCGATCCTCCTGTCTCTGCCTCCCAACTATTTTATTTTTTATTTTGAAACTGTTGCCGAGGCTGGCCTCGAACCTGCAGATCTGCCTGTCTCAGCCTCCCAAGTAGTGGGATTACAGGCGTGGGCCGCCATGGCCTGCTGATGAAGGAGTGAAGCCACTTGCCAGGTCACGCAGCGGGGTGTGGGGACTCCTTGTTGGCCTGTGTCTGGGCTGGTAGCGCTGGCATTGGGCACGCTGCGTAACATGGCGTTTTCACTCTGAGTCCAGTGTGGTCCCTTGTCACCCAAGGAGGCTGGAGGGCACCAGGGATCACGGCGCCTCGTCATCCCATTAGTGTGCCCTGTCTGGGGCAGAAAGGCACCCCAGTCCTTGCTGCCAACCCCAGAAGGTACTTTTGGCCGAGTCTGAACCTGCTAGGTCAGGAACCATGCACAGTTACAATCCCAGAACCTATCCTGGAGGCTGGGATTCCGGCTGGGTAATGAAAAGGGGGGGTGCATGTGTTCATAGCACAGGGCTCAGTGTAAATGCAGACACAAAGGCTATTAAACTGGGGTGGCTGTCCCTGAGGCTGGGGTAGGGAGAGAGGAGGTGTCTGGGGTTGGGGGGACCCTTTGTCTCAGGCAGAGCCCCATGAAGGGGTGAGAGAGGGTTGAAATCTGCTATGCTGTGAAGGAGGAAGGAGTGTTAGGGTCATGGCTTAAAGGTGCCATTAGCTTTAGTGATGGCCTGGAGAACTTGGTCACCTGGACTTACCTGGGCTTGGAGCTGCGGCTGCTGGGATCAGGACTGGTGTCCTCTGCCAAGGTGGGGTCCAGCTGTATGGCTGGCCGGGAGCTCCCTGCATGAGGAGAGGTCGTTGTGTGAGGAGAGCTCCCTGCATTCGGAGAGGTTCCTGGGTGTGGGGTGGCTCCTGCATTCGGAGAGGTTCCTGGGTGTGGGGTGGCTCCTGCATTCGGAGAGGTTCCTGGGTGTGGGGTGGCTCCTGCACTTGGAGAGGCTCCTGGGTGTGGGGTGGTTCCTGTATTCGGAGAGGCTCCTGGGTGTGGGGTGGTTCCTGCACTTGGAGAGGCTCCTGGGTGTGGGGTGGTTCCTGTGGGCAGGTACAGGGCCATCTCTGGGAATGGAGAGGCCTCGGCCCCTGTCTTCCCCTGCTTGGCTGTGATGACTGTCAGACAGAGACCTCTCAAGAGAAGCAACAAGTCCAAAAGCAACACCTCAGCACCTTCCCTGACCCTTGAGTCCCAGTCTCCCTGGACTGACCCTTGACCCCTGAATTCTAACCTTCTCAGGCAAATTTATCAGAATATCTCAGCCAAGACACTCCAGCAAGCACACACAGGCCTAGAGGAGGCCGTCAGAGCAGGCAGAACAGACAGCAGGTATGTCTGTGCAGTTATCAGATTTCTACCTGTCGGCCAGGTGTGGTGGCGCACGCTTGTAATCCCAGCATTTGGGAGGCTAAGACAGGAAGATTGAGGTTTGCGGACAGCCTCAGCTACTTAGTGAGGCCCTTTGCAACTCAGTGAGACCCTATTTCAAAATAAAGAGTTAAAAACAGGGCTGGAGGTGTAGCTCGGAGGTAGAATGCCCTTCAGCACCAGCTTAAAAGTCAGTTCCTGCATTAGGAGGACCAAATCCCTTTTGCTTTGTGCACCTGAGCACCCAGCACAGGCCCCCACGGGGTTAATACTCGATTACACTGCTATTACTTCTTTACTGAGTCTCCCTATTAGGCGGGGTGGGGGGCAGGGAGCTTATGGCAAAATGCCTAGAAACGCCATGTGGAAGACCCCCTAGAGCTACCGCCCCCATGTCCATTAGCAGCTGCCCCAGGCCTTTCTGATTATGATCAGCCTGGCTTTTGGTTACAGTATGCTTGGATTTTTCTAAGTAGATGATAAAATCTTCTGTAAATGTGGAGTATTGGTCTTTTGCTTTACATATTTATAATTCTCTATCTTGTCACATTTTATTGCCTTGGTCCTCCTAGCAAGGATAAATGAAAGAACTGCTAGTGGGTACACTTGTCTTGATCGGACCTTTTTAGGAGTTCTTCTAAGTATTCTGTCATATGCCCTGGTGTGCCGGAGTGTCTCAGGAGAGCCGCCTGTGAACTTTCCAGGAATTTGGTGACCTGGCTGTTAAACCACTGGTAGCTAAAAACTGGCTTTTGAGTATTTCCACCACAGAAGTTGGCAAACATTGCAGATCAGTGTCCACAGCCTGCTTTTAAACATCTACCGGCACAGCACTGCCCTCTGTCTCTTTGTTTTCTTTCCTTCTTTCTTTCTTTCTTTCTTTCTTTCTTTCTTTCTTTCTTTCTTTCTTTTTTTTTTTTTTTGGTGGTATTGGGGATGGAACACAGGGGCCTTCTACCTCCGAGCTACACTCCCACACCTATTTTATATTTTATTTGGAAACAGGGTCTCTTAAGCCAGCTGAGGCTGGCTTCGAACCTGCGCGATCCTCCTGTCTCAGCCTCCCGAGCACGGGGATTACAAGCGTGCGCCACCATGCCCGGCTGTCTCTTTGTTTTCAATACTCCAATCACCAGAGAGACCAACGAGGTACGGCATTGGAGGATAACATAGTAATGCATATGTTGTACGCAGATAAGAAAATAGAAATGAGAACAAACATCAAACACAGGAGAGTCTCAAAAATAGGTAAAATTGATCACAACGAGGTAAAAATGAGGTCTGAATACTGATAAGAATTAGGAAAAATCAGAGATTTTTTTTTTATGGTATTGGAATCAACTCCGGGGGCATTCTATCTCCAAACTATACCCCTAGCCCTTTAAAAAAAAATTTTTTTTTTTTTTTTTTTTTTTTTTTTTGTGTGTGTGTGTGGTACTGAGGATGGAACCCAGAGGCTTTCTACCTCCAGGCTATACTCCCAGACCTATATTTTTTAAAATACTTTATTTGGAAATAGGGTCTCACTAAGTTGCTGAGAGCCTCACTAAGTAGCTGAGGCTGGCTTCCAACCTGTGTGATCCTCCTGTCTCCGCCTCCCAAGCGCGGGGATTACAAGCGTGCGCCACCACGCCCAGCTGCCCTTTTTAAATTTTTGAAACAGGCTTTCACTAAGTTGCTGAGGGTCTTGCTAAATTTCCGAGGCTGGTCTTGAATCTGTGATTCTACTGTTTCATCCTCCTAGGTACTGGGATTACAGGCGTGCACCACCATGCCTGGCTCCAGGTACTTCTCGCACTTGCCCCTGGACTTGCAGATCTAGGGAGGAGGAGGCTGGGGCAGGGAGATGAAGCCGCAAGCTGGTTTAGGAGACACCGTGGGCTGGATCTGGGGTGCAGCAATAGTGGCCCCTCTTCAGGAGACCCCAGGAATATGGGGGTCTTCCTTATTGCCTGGACGTCTACCTTGTTCCCAGTACATGGCATTCTTCTCCAGTGTATCTGGGCAGAGAGGAGAGGCTCCAAGCACAGAGCTCGACAGATCAGGGGACCCTCCTGCTGTGCCATCTACCAGTGGTGCCACTGTGGTCAGCAAGAGCGAAAGAAGAGCCAAGACTCACTTGGCATGGTCTATGCCCCAGACACAGCTCAGCACTGGACCCACGATCTCACTGAGTCCTGCAGATGCCTGGTGAGGTTGGTTCCAGGATCACCCCCTTCTGTTATGGGGAAACTGGATCCATTCCCGAGGAGCTCCAGGCCTCCCTCTTCCCCTGTGCGTCTCCTGTCCCCGAGGCAGGAAAGGAGAGGAGGCTGTTACCTGGAAAGACGATCAGAGACACCAGGAAAGACTCATCAGGGCCCAGCTTGTTGACCCCACACCAGTACTTCCCGGTGTCCTCCAGGGCGAGGGCCCTCAGGGTCACAGTGAACGACAGCTTCTGCGGGTTGTCACGGATGGACACTCTCTCCCTGGTGGCCTCCTGGCCGGCTCCTCCCGAAAAGAGGGTGCCCGAGCAGCGGGAGACCATGATCCCCGACTCCCGGCACCAGTATTTCCTGTGATTCCTCAGTTCTTCCCCATAGGTGCACTTCAGGGTCAGAGTGTCACCTTCAAAGCCGCTGACCTCCTTCGGGCCCTTTAGGGCTTCTGAACCTGAAAGCGCAGCAGGACGAAGGTGGGGATTCCCAGCTGTGAGTATCAGGGTCAAGATCAGAAATTTCTCTTTTACTAGGAGAAAGGCAGCTTTCCTCAGTCAGCCCTTTTGGGGTAGCCAAAAGTAACATCCAGTCCTCTCCCCACTCAGGGGAATCTTGGGGTAGGGCTATTTCTCTAAACCTGGCCTATTAGGGTACTGCAGAGGGCAACGTGCACTAGATTGAGACAGCGGGGAGTCTGAATCCCAGCCCTGCCACCTAGCAGCTGTGTGGCCTTGGAGAAGATGCCGGGCCTCTCTGGGTCTCTGAGTTTGCTCATCTTTAGATAATGATTATGTTCTGTTTCATTATATTTAAGAGGCTATTGTATGTAAGATATACCACAATTTTATGTACCACTAAGAGAAAACATTTCCAAGTGAAGCCAGGTGTGGTTGCCCGTGCCTGTAATCCCAGCTACTTGGGAGGTTGAGGCAGGAGGATCACAAATTCCAGAGACTCCATCTCAAAATAATAAAAAGGGCTGGGAGCTGGGCGTGGTGGTGCACGTTTGTAATCCCAGCATTTGGGAGGCTGAGACAGAAGGGTCGCAATTTGCAAACAGCCTCAGCTACTTAGGCCCTTTGCAACTCAGTGAGACCCAGTTTCAAAATAAAGAATAAAAAATAGGGCTGAGGGTGTTGCCCAGAGGTAGAATGCCCCTGGGTTCCATCCCCACTACTGCACAATAAGGGGGCCTGGGGATATAGCTCAGTGGTAGAACCTCCTTGGGTTCAATCTCCAGAACTGAAGAAGAAGAAGAAGAAGAAGAAGAAGAAGAAGAGGAGGAGGAGGAGGAGGAGGAGGAGGAGGAGGAGGAGGAGGAGGAAGAAGACAGCCAATGGAATAACTGATACCAGTTATAAAATACATCCTGACCGGGCGTGGTGGCGCACACTGTCATCCCAGTACTTGGGAGGCTGAGACAGGAGGATCTCGGGTTCAAAGCCAGTCTCAGCAATTTAGTGAGACCCTGTTTCTAAGTAAAAAAATAAAATAGGGCTGGGGGTATAGCTCATAGGTAGAATGCCCTGGGTTCAATCCCCAGCACTAACACACACACACACACACACACACACACACACACACACACACACAGATGCATCCTGACTTTAGGTTTTTTTTTTTTTTTGGTGGTACTGGGGTTCCTGGAAGCCCTTCTACATCCGGGCTACACTCCCAGACCTATTTTTTATACTTTTTTTTTGGAAACAGGGTCTCCTAAGCCAGCGGGCACGGCTGGCTTCGAACCTGCGCGATCCTCCTGTCTCTGCCTCCCAAGCGCGGGGATTACAAGCGTGCGCCACCACGCCTGGCCTGACTTTAGGTTTTAAAGGGTAACATGGCAATCCTTTATCTTTCAGAGTTGTTTGTTGGCAGCCATGCCACATGCCAGGGTGGAGATTCCACAAATGTTTTTCTGAGTTTAACAGGGCCACCAGCCAGGGGTGTCTTGTCTGTCCCCAGGCTGTGCACCGAGTGAGAAAATGGGGTTAGAGAAGCAAAGCTCCTCTCAGGCCGCTCAGCGTGCAGGGGCTAGGACCCATAGGTCAGCTGGGCGTGGTGGCGCACACTTGTAATCCTAGTACTTGGGAATCTGAGACAGGAGGATCACGGGTTCCAGGACAGTCTCAGCAAGTAGTGCAACTCATCAACCTAGCAAGAACCTGTTTCAAAATAAAAATAAAATAGGAGCCGGGTGTGGTGGTGCACACTTGTAATCCCAGCATTCGGGAGGCTGAGTCTGCAGGATCGCAGGATCGCAGTTCGTGGACTACCTCAGCTACTTAGTGAGGCCTTTCTGCAACTTAGTGAGACCCTGTGTCAAAATAAAGAATAATAAAAGCCAGGTGTGGTGGCCCACGCTTGTAATCCCCACACTTGGGAGGTGGAGACAGGAGGATTGCACAGATTCGAAACCAGCCGCGCTGGCTTAAGAGACCCTGTTTCCAAATAAAAATATAAAAAAAATGGGTGTCTGGGAGTGTAACTCAGAGGTAGAAGGGTTTCCAGGAACCCCAGTGCCACCAAAAAAAAAAAAAAAAAAAAAAAAAAAAAATAGGGCAGGGGGTGTAGCTCTGAGGTCAAATGCTCCTGAGTTCCATTCCCAGACCCACAAAAATAAAAAATAAAAAATAAAATAGGGCTAAGGATGTAGCTCAGAGGTAGAATGCCTTGCGTTCAATTCCAAGTCTCTCTCTCTCTCTCTCTCTCTCTCTCTCTCTCTCTCACACACACACACACACATCACACATCACACATCACACATCACACATCACACACAACACATGGGGGGGCACCTGATCCTGAGTTTTATTTTTATTTTTTTATTTTTTGGTGGTACTGGGGATGGAACCCAGGGGCTTTCTACCTCCGGGCTACACTCCCAGACCTATTTTATATTTTATTTGGAAACAGGGTCTCTTAAGCCAGATGAGGCTGGCTTTGAACCTGCGTGATCCTCCTGTCTCAGCCTCCCAAGTGCGGCGATTACAAGCTTGCACCACCTTGCCCAGCTTGATCCTGAGTTTTAGAAACAGCAAGCCCAGCTCCCCTCTGAGGGCTGAGGGGGCTAAGGTGAATTTTAGAACCATAAGGTGCCCAGGGGCATGGACAAAGTTTCCCTTCTCCATGCCCCTGGCATGGTTCTGGAGGTCCTCTCTCTGCAGACCCCAAGAGCAGGAAGCGGTGCCCTCTCCTCCGGCCCTTCCACCTCACCTGGGAGCAGCAGGCAGCCCCACAGCAGGACCAGAAGGCGCATGGTGGGCGCTGGACACCGCAGGAGCGGCTGCCGGCCACTGTGAGCTCCTCGGTTCGCTGGGCTTTAGCTTCCTGCAGTAGCGCCACACCAGGGCGAGGGAAGGAGGGCGGGGCAAGCGGTAGACCTAGGCCAACCCGCGGTTCACGCCCCCAGCCTGCAAACCGGGATCCCCGCTCCTTCCAGGGGCCTTAACCTGTGGTGGGGCGCCCCGCGGGGTGTGTGGGGAGAATTTCAGGGACTAACCACAGAATCCATGCATACAAAGGGATGTGGGCAGACCCAGCTTCCTGTCATTTACTGGGTGGGAAAAAATTATATATTGAGCCAGGCGTGATGGCACACGCTTGTAATTCCTGCGCTTGGGAGGCTGAGACAGGAGGATCACACAGGTTCAAAGCCAGCCTCAGCTACTTAGTGAGGCTCTCAGCAACTTAGTGAGACCCTGTTTCCAAATAAAATATAAAAAAGGTCTGGGAGTATAGCCCGGAGGTAGAAAGAAAGCCACTGGGTTCCACCCCCAGTACCACAAAAAAAAAAAAAAAATTATATATTGAAGATCACAAGCCTCTGACATTTTAGCTTTTCCTTCTCTTAGGATTGTAGCGTTAGCAGTATCTGTAACCATAATGTATGTAAATATCAGCCAGGCATGCTGATGCATACCTGTAATCCTAGTACTTGGGAGACTGAAACAGGAGGATCTGGGATCACAGCTTTGAGGTCAGCCTCAGAAATTTAGCAATAGTTAAAACTCAAACTTAGTGGGAAGACCCCTGGAGAAACCGGACCCAGTAAGACGCTGGTATCTGGGCGGGGGTCGCGCGCAGGGCACGCCAGATGGGGCCCGGGTCGCGGGACTCTGGGCCCCGGGCAGAACTGCGCATAGCACGCCAGACCCCTGGAGAAACCGGGCCCAGTAAGACGCTGGGATCTGGGCGGGGGTCGCGCGCGGCGCACACCAGGCGGGGCCCGGGTCGCGGGACTCTGGGCCCCGGGCAGAACTGCGCGTAGCACGCCAGACCCCTGGAGAAACCGGACCCAGTAAGACGCTGGGATCTGGGCAGGGGTCGCGCGCGGGGCACGCCAGATGGGGCCCGGGTCGCGGGACTCTGGGCCCCAGGCCGAACTGCGCATAGCACGCCAGACCCCTGGAGAAACCGGGCCCAGTAAGACGCTGGGATCTAGGCGGGGGTCGCGCGCGGCGCACACCAGGCGGGGCCCGGGTCGCGGGACTCTGGGCCCCGGGCAGAACTGCACGTAGCACGCCAGACCCCTGGAGAAACCGGACCCAGAACAGAAAAAGATAAAGAAAAATATCGGAGAGGAGGTAAGAAAGCCGTTATGGATGCCAGGACACTGGAGATGCAGACAAAACTTATCTAAATGCACTGGAACTTATGGAAAAATTCACCGTGAAAGAGGACTGCTATTTCTCTATATTGTTAAGAATCTCAGACATCACCTGTAAGGAGAGAGTTTAGCGGAGACCAAGGAGAAATGCGGAGTTGAAAGAGTTCTCCGCGATGGTGGTGGAGACTTATATTCAGGAGAAGCAGAAACCGGATCTTACCAACTTTTTTTTTTTGGAGAAATTGCACCAAATGTCGAATGCTACCATCACGCATGCTTAGGAACACTGGACAACATTCAGAGTGGAAAAAGAGCCTGGGAAGGATTTGAAACGGTGGAGGCAGTGGCAATGCCAGTGGCCAATACTCAGGGGAGGCAGAGATCTGATACATTACACCTGGAACCTTTGAAATAATAACCACAGAGACAGTGATCGGAACCTGCTGAGGGGTTAGGCGGGCGCAGGGGCCAGTGGCCGACATCGGAGCTTGCTGTGAGGCAAGGCCACTACTGAGGCCTCCGTGGTCGGGATTGGAACCTGCCGAGGGGTTAGACCGGTGCTGGGGCCTCGAGGCCAGGATAAGAGCCTGCCGAGGGGTTAGGCCGGTGCTGGGGCCAGCGAGGCCGGCATCGGAGCCTGCCGTGAGGCAAGGCCGGTACTGGGGCCTCCGAGGCCAAGACAAGAGCCTGCCGAGGGGTTAGGCCGGTACTGGGGCCAGCGAGGCCGGCATCGGAGCCTGCCATGAGGCATGACCAGTGCTGGGGCCTCCGAGGCCGGGATCGGAGCCTGCTGAGGGGTTAGGCCGGTGCTGGGGCCAGTGAGGCCGGCATCGGAGCCTTCCTTGAGGCAAGGCCGGTACTGGGGCCTCTGAGGCCAAGATAAGAGCCTGCCGAGGGGTTAGGCCGGTGCTGGGGCCAGCGAGGCCGGCATCAGAGCCTGCAATGAGGCATGACCAGTGCTAGGGCCTCCGAGGCCGGGATCGGAGCCTGCCGAGGGGTTAGGCCGGTGCTGGGGCCAGCGAGGCCGGCATCGGAGCCTGCCTTGAGGCAAGGCCGGTACTGGGGCCTCCGAGGCCAAGACAAGAGCCTGCCGAGGGGTTAGGCCGGTGCTGGGGCCAGCGAGGCCGGCATTGGAGCCTGCCATGAGGCATGACCAGTGCTGGGGCCTCCGAGGCCGGGATCGGAGCCTGCCGAGGGGTTAGGCCGGTGCTGGGGCCAGCGAGGCCGGCATCGGAGCCTGCCGTGAGGCAAGGCCGGTACTGGGGCCTCCGAGGCCAAGATAAGAGCCTGCCGAGGGGTTAGGCCGGTGCTGGGGCCAGCGAGGCCGGCATCGGAGCCTGCCATGAGGCATGACCAGTGCTAGGGCCTCCGAGGCCGGGATCGGAGCCTGCCGAGGGGTTAGGCCGGTGCTGGGGCCAGCGAGACCGGCATCGGAGCCTGCCATGAGGCATGACCAGTGCTGGGGCCGCCGAGGCCAGGATTGGAGCCTGCCGAGGGTTTAGGCCGGTACTGGGGCCAGCGAGGCCAGCATCGGAGCCTGCCATGAGGCATGACCAGTGCTGGGGCCGCCGAGGCCAGGATTGGAGCCTGCCGAGGGGTTAGGCTGGTGCTGGGGCCAGTGAGGCCGGCATCGGAGCCTGCCTTGAGGCAAGGCCGGTACTGGGTCCTCGAGGCCAAGATAAGAGCCTGCCGAGGGGTTAGGCCGGTGCTGGGGCCAGTGAGGCCGGCATCGGAGCCTTCCTTGAGGCAAGGCCGGTACTGGGGCCTCTGAGGCCAAGATAAGAGCCTGCCGAGGGGTTAGGCCGGTGCTGGGGCCAGCGAGGCCGGCATCAGAGCCTGCAATGAGGCATGACCAGTGCTAGGGCCTCCGAGGCCGGGATCGGAGCCTGCCGAGGGGTTAGGCCGGTGCTGGGGCCAGCGAGGCCGGCATCGGAGCCTGCCTTGAGGCAAGGCCGGTACTGGGGCCTCCGAGGCCAAGACAAGAGCCTGCCGAGGGGTTAGGCCGGTGCTGGGGCCAGCGAGGCCGGCATTGGAGCCTGCCATGAGGCATGACCAGTGCTGGGGCCTCCGAGGCCGGGATCGGAGCCTGCCGAGGGGTTAGGCCGGTGCTGGGGCCAGCGAGGCCGGCATCGGAGCCTGCCGTGAGGCAAGGCCGGTACTGGGGCCTCCGAGGCCAAGATAAGAGCCTGCCGAGGGGTTAGGCCGGTGCTGGGGCCAGCGAGGCCGGCATCGGAGCCTGCCATGAGGCATGACCAGTGCTAGGGCCTCCGAGGCCGGGATCGGAGCCTGCCGAGGGGTTAGGCCGGTGCTGGGGCCAGCGAGACCGGCATCGGAGCCTGCCATGAGGCATGACCAGTGCTGGGGCCGCCGAGGCCAGGATTGGAGCCTGCCGAGGGTTTAGGCCGGTACTGGGGCCAGCGAGGCCAGCATCGGAGCCTGCCATGAGGCATGACCAGTGCTGGGGCCGCCGAGGCCAGGATTGGAGCCTGCCGAGGGGTTAGGCTGGTGCTGGGGCCAGTGAGGCCGGCATCGGAGCCTGCCTTGAGGCAAGGCCGGTACTGGGTCCTCGAGGCCAAGATAAGAGCCTGCCGAGGGGTTAGGCCGGTGCTGGGGCCAGTGAGGCCGGCATCGGAGCCTGCCTTGAGGCAAGGCCGGTACTGGGGCCTCGAGGCCAGGATAAGAGCCTGCCGAGGGGTTAGGCCGGTGCTGGGGCCAGCGAGGCCGGCATCGGAGCCTGCAATGAGGCATGACCAGTGCTAGGGCCTCCGAGGCCGGGATCGGAGCCTGCCGAGGGGTTAGGCCGGTGCTGGGGCCAGCGAGGCCGGCATCGGAGCCTGCCTTGAGGCAAGGCCGGTACTGGGGCCTCCGAGGCCAAGACAAGAGCCTGCCGAGGGGTTAGGCCGGTGCTGGGGCCAGCGAGGCCGGCATCGGAGCCTGCCATGAGGCATGACCAGTGATGGGGCCTCTGAGGCCAGGATCGGAGCCTGCCGAGGGGTTAGGCCGGTGCTGGGGCCAGCGAGGCCGGCATCGGAGCCTGCCATGAGGCATGACCAGTGATGGGGCCTCCGAGGCCGGGATCGGAGCCTGCCGAGGGGTTAGGCCGGTGCTGGGGCCAGTGAGGCCGGCATCGGAGCCTGCTGTGAGGCAAGGCCGGTACTGGGGCCTTCAAGGCCAAGATAAGAGCCTGCCGAGGGGTTAGGCTGGTGCTGGGGCCAGCGAGGCTGGCATCGGAGCCTGCCGTGAGGCATGACCAGTGCTGGGGCTTCCAAGGCTGGGATCGGAGCCTGCCGAGGGGTTAGGCCGGTGCTGGGGCCAGCGAGGCCGGCACCAGAGCCTGCCATGAGGCAAGGCCGGTACTGGGGCCTCCGAGGCCAGGATTGGAGCCTGCCGAGGGGTGAGGCCGATGCTGGGGCCAGCGAGGCCGGCATTAGAGCCTGCCGTGAGGCAAGGCCGGTGCTGAGGCCTCCAAGACCGGGATTGGAGCCTGCCTTGAGGCAAGGCCGGTACTGGGGCCTCCGAGGCCAGGATAAGAGCCTGCCGAGGGTTTAGGCCGGTGCTGGGGCCAGTGAGGCCGGCATCGGAGCCTGCTGTGAGGCAAGGCCGTTACTGGGGCCTCCGAGGCCAGGATAACAACCTGACGAAGGTCTAGACCGGTGCTGGGGCCAGCAAGGCCGGCATCGGACCCTGTCGTGAGGAGAGGCCAGCATCAGAGCCTGCCGTGAGACATGGCCAGTGCTGGGGCCTCCTAACCCGGGAACGGAACCTGCCTAGGGGTTAGGCCGGTGCTGGGGCCAACGAGGCTGGCATTGGAGCCTGCCGTGAGGCTAGGCTGGTGCTGGGGCCTCCAAGGACGGGATTGGAATCCTGCCAAGGGGTTAGGCCGGTGCAGGGGCCAATGGCCAGCATCGGAGCCTGGCGTGAGGCAAGTTCATTCCTGCAGCCTCCTAGGCCGGGACCAAAGGCAGCTTAGGGGTTAGACCGGTGCAGGGGCCAGCGAGACCAGAACTGGGGCCTCCCATGAGGCAAGGCCGCAGCTTGAGCCAGCGAGGTATGGATCAGTCCACTGAGTAGCCAGGCCGCTACTGGGACCATCAAGAGTGGGATCGGTACTTGCAACACAGCATGCACAGAGAAATACCGCAGAAAATATAAATCAGACGCTTCTCTTAATCAGCAATAACTAGGAGGAAAAGGGCAACAGGAAGAGGTTGAGCTATAGAAAGGGCCCCATAGTGAAGCAACTAACGTGACCAATCAGAGGGGATGCAATACTGGAGGATGGAGCCTCTTTAAAACGCAGGAGGTACATAAACAAATGTATCAAAGTATATCACCAAAGAAGCATGGGATGGAGGGAGGGGGAGGGAATGGGATGGGGGCTGGAGGAGGGCTAATCGGATGATGTGTGCTTGTATATCCTCTCAAGTCTTGTACTCCAATGTTATTGATATATGACTACAATGCACCAATTTAAAAAATAAATTAAAAAAAAATAAAAAAAAATAAAATATATGAAAAAAAAAAACTTAGTGGGAACCTGTTTCAAAATAAAATATAAAGCCGGGTGTGGTGGTACACTCCTGTAATCCAAGTACTTGGGAGGCTGATACAGGAGGATCACAGGTTTGAGGACAGCCTCAGCAATTAACGAGATTCTAATCAACCTAGCATGACCCTGTTTAAAGAAAAATAGGGCTGGGGGTATAGCTCAGAGGCAGAATGCCCCTGGGTTCTACCCCCAATACCCCGCCACACACACACACACACACACACACACACACACACAGTCCGGCATGCTGGCACACCTGTAATCCCAGGCTGACAAGAGGATTCAGTTCTCAAAACCCGCTTGTGTTAAGAAGCTGTTTCAAAATAAAAATAATAAATAAGCCGGGCGTGGTGGCGCACGCCTCTAATCCCCGCGCTTGGGAGGCAGAGACAGGAGGATCGAGAAGGTTCGAAGCCAGCCGTGTAGGAGTCCCTGTTTCCAAATAAAAATGTAAAAATAGGTCTGGGAGTGTAGCCCGGAGGTAGAAGGGCTTCCAGGAACCCCAGTACCACCAAAAATAATAAATAAATAAATAAAAATAAAAATAATAAATAAATAAAATAGGGCTGAGAATGTAGCACAGAGGTAGAGTGACCCTGAGTTCAATCCCTAGTACCAAAAGGAATAATAAAAAAAAAGCATTCTTTTTTTTTTTTGGTGTGTGTGTGTGTGTGTGTGTGTGTGTGTGTGTGTGTGTGACTGGAGATTGAACCCAGGGCATTCTACCTTTGAGCTAAACCCCAAGCCCTTTTTTATTTATTATTTGGAAACAGGGTCTCGCCGGGTGTGGTGGCGCACGCTTGTAATCCCTGCGCTTGGGAGGCGGAGACAGGAGGATCGTGCTGGTTCGGAGCCAGCCTCGCTGGTTTAAGAGACCCTGTTTCCAAATTTAAAAAATATATAAAATAGGTCTGGGAGTGTAGCCCGGAGTTAGAAGGGCTTCCAGGAACCCCAGCACCACAACACCACCAAAAAAAAAAAAAAAAAAAAAAAAAAAAAAGAAGAAGAAGAAGAAAAGAAAGAAAGAAAGAAACAGGGTCTCACTAGGTTGATGAGTCTCACTACTTGCTGAGGCTATCTTCGAACCTGTGATCTTCCTGTCTCCACCTCCCAAGTACTGGGATTACAGGTGTGTGTCACCATGTCCAGCTCACACTTATTTTAATTCTTAGAATTATAAGTTTGTTTTTTTGGTGGTACTGGGAGTGGAACCAGGGGCTTTTCTACCTCCGGGCTATACTTCCAGACCTATTTTATATTTATTTGGAAACAGGGTCTCGCTAAGTTGCTGAGGCTAACTTCGATCCTGTGGGATTCTCCTGTCTCAGCCTCCCAAGTGCTGGGATGACAAGTGTGCGCCACCACGCCCAGCTGAATTATAAGTATTTGATAACCATTTCAGTATTTTTATTTTATTTTACGCATATGCATTTTATCTTATATATGTTAGTTCTACTAGTCTGGAGGAGGTCCATAAGTTTCGCCACACTGCCAAGTGGTCAACGGTAGGGGAGTATGGGTTTCCTGCGTCCAGTGCCCCTCCTTTTCCGTCGTCCTCGGCGGTGCAGTACCGTCCGTGTCCACAGGGAGGCAGTGCAGGCAGGGCTGACCGGAGCCAGGGCCCGGAGGTGCCAGGGCTGGTCAGCTCCAGGCGGGTGGCTGGGCTGCTCTGGCACTTGTGAAAGCTTTTAGTGGTTTTCCCACCGCAAATCTCAAACTTCTTGAAAGGAACTAAACAAACACGCACACTAGAGGGAGCCCTGAAACGTTGTTTTGCAAAATTGCTCAGTTCAGGGTTTTTTGTTTTCTTTTCTGATTGTAAAGCTCTATAGGGCATAAGCAAAAATTTACCCAGTAAAAAAATCTGAGAAAAGAAAAAGAGAAACGAAACAATGGAAGCGTTTCTTGTAATTTCCCTTCTGCCTTGGAACACTGTAGAATATGTTGGGGGTTGTGTTTTGATTTTGCAGTGACTGGTGGACACTGCTGCCATTTCATGTCCTGAAAACTGGTGGCACACACTTGTTATCCCAGGACTCGGGAGGCTGCGACAGGAGCACAGGTTTGAGGATGGCCTCAGCCAGTAGAGAGATTCTCATGAACCTAGCCAGACCCTGATTCAAAATAAAAACAAAAAATAGAAAAACAGGGCTGGGGGTGGGGGTGTAGCTTGTAGGTTCAATGCCCAGTACCACAAGAATATAAAAAGAAAAAGAAAACTGTTACATGACTTCAGTCTGGAGCTTGACTCTATTTTATGTGTACAGACTATGGAAGGTAATGGAGTTTTGCAGTAGAAAACAAACAAGTAAACAAAAAAACCCACCCAAATTAAACCAGGCATGGCGGCGCACACCTATATAATCCCGATACTTGGGAGGCAGAGACAGGAGGGTTGCAGGCTCAATGTCGGCCTCAGCAACTTAGTAAGCTCCTTAGTAATTAAGCAAGGCCCTTTTTCAGAATAAAAAATAAAATTAAAAAAGGGCTGGAGATGTAGCATGGAGGTAGAATGGCCCTGGGTTCCATCCCCAGTACCCCAAAATAAAAACAAAAATACCCACAAATTAAAACAACATTTCATTGTATATCTCTGCTCTTTTATTTACTTATTTGTTTAGTCCTTATACAGAATATTTTTTCTTTCTATCTTTCTTCTTTCTTTCTTTCTTTCTTTCTTTCATTCTTTCTTTCTATCTTTCTTTATTTCCAGTACTGGGGATGGAACCCAGGGACATTCTACCTTGAGGTACATCCCCAGTCTTATTTTATTTTTATTCTTTATATTTGAAACAAGGTCTCACTATGTTGCAAAGGGCCTCACTAAGTAGCTGAGGCTGTTTACAAACTGCGATCCTGATCCTCCTGTCACAGCCTCCCAAATGCCTGGATTACAATCATGCGCCACCACGCCCGACTGTACAGAATAATTTTTAATCTGTTTATCTTAAAGCCTATCTTATTTATCATGAGCAGGGCAAGCATCTGGAACTTCATTATGTTTTCTAGTATTATGAGGCCTGAGCATGGATGTTTTGAAATATGTGTTATTGGATAATAAACCTTTTCCCATTTATTTATTTATTTATTTATTTATTTTTGTGGTAGTTGGGGTGGACCCAGGGGCTTTTTTTTTTTTTAACTTCCAGGCTATACTCCCAGACCTACTTAATACTTTATTTGGAAACAGGGTCTCACTAAGTTGCTGAGAGCCTCACTAAGTAGCTGAGGCTGGCTTCGAACCTGTGCCATCCTCCTGTCTCAGCCTCCCAAGCGCTGGGATTATAAGTGTGCGCCACCACACCCGGCTATTTGTTTTTTATTTTTGTGATATTGGGGATTGAATCTAGAGGCATTCTACTTCCGAGCTACACCCCTCAGCCCGATTTTTTATTCTTTGTTTGGAAACAGCATCTCACTAAATTGTGGAGGCCTCCCCAAGTAGCTGAGGCTGGCCGTGAACCTGTGATCTTCCTGTCTCAGCCTCCCAAATACTAGGATTACAAGCATGCACCACCATGCCCGGCTACCCCCAGCCCTTATTTCTCATTTTGAAACAGGGTCTCACTAGGTTTCTGAGGCTGGCCTCCAACCTGCGATCAAGGTCAGCTAGCCTTAGTCATTTGTTACCCAGCGACACTCTGGGCAGAGGGTCCTTGTGCTGGGGCTGCCCCATGCGCTGTAAGACCATTAGCAGCTCCTCTGGTCTCTCCCCACTAGATGCCAGGAGTCCCTCCTTCCCCAGGTGTGACTATCAAAAATGTCTTCAGATTGCTGGGCGTGGTAATCCCAGCATTTGGGAGGTTGAGACTGGAGGATCACGGTTCACAGATAGCCTCAGCTACTTAGTGAGGACCTTCTCAACTCAGTGAGACCCTGTTTCAAACATAAAAAGACTTAAAAAAGGGGCTGGGGGTGTAGCTTGGAGGTAGAATGCCCTTGGGTTCCATCCCCAGTACTGCCAAAAAAAAAAAAAAGTCTTCAGACATTATCCAAAGTCCCCATGGGAGGAGAATTTCCAATGGGTTGAGAATTACTGGCCTGGCCAATGAGCACATCTATGGGACCAATAAGTGAGCTTTTGTATATATCACATTCATACAAGCATAGTAACAAAGTGTGGGTATTGGAGAGTGGGCTTCTTAATACCGAACCCCAGAATCAGGTAGACTTTTTGCAGTCCTAGGCAGTTCAGAAAACTCCAGCCCCAGCGCCCAAGGAGAGCTTGGAGCAGATGCAGATGGCTTGCTCTGTAGGGGGCTGCTGCTGTTGAAGAGGGAAGGGGGGGTAGGTGACACCTGCCTTGATTCTCCTTCATTAATCGGACCAGCTAAGGAGTGGAGAGAGACCAAGGGCCTAACACCAATGGGGCTCTATCCTATGGAAGGAAACACCAGGAGCGTCCTCAAAAAAGATGGGTGGGCCATGAGATGAGAGGTTTGGATTTCTGAGTCACTGCTTGGAAGAAGTCTGCCCCGACAGCTAGGGGTGGCACAGTGGAAGCGGCATGAGCAAGAGCCAGTGCTTCTGTGGCTAGCCCCATCGGCTTCCCAGCTGGCGGCTGCAAGCACGCCTGGACCAGGACATCTGTGGGTTTTGGTGGCGTGCACCACACTCGAGTCTCTCTACAGCCTTCCCAGCCAGGAGCAAGGCCAGGTTTTCAATACCTGAAAGCGATGTGGTATGTTGGACTGGATCTCAGAATAGAGAAAGGGTATTGGTGGTAAAATTAGAGAAATACTAATAAACCCTGGAATGTAGTCAAAAGTAAAACCAGTGGTAACTTCTCAGTTCTGACAAAGCTATCATGGTGTGGAAGATGCTAACAGTAGGGAAAACCATCTCAGAGCCTCAGTACTGTCTTTGCAACTTGTAGATAAATCTATTATTCCAAAAGTAAAGTTTTTTTTTTTTTTGACAAAGCAGCAAAGCTAGGCGTGGTGGCATATACCTGAAATCCCAGTACTTGGGAGGCGGAGACAGGAGGATTCTCAGTCAACTTCCTGTCACGTGGGGGCCTCAGGAAACAGGGAGCTTTGAGCTTGGATTGGAAGCGGTCCTGGCCTGGCAGTGCCCTCCCGTCCTTACCCTCAGGCCCCTGGGAGAGAGCGGCGGGAGATGTTCTCAGGCCTGAGCCTCAAGTTGTCTTCAGGAACAGTTTCTTTACTTCCTCAAATGCTCTTTGGTATACAACCAAAGAAAACCAAATATATGACGAAACCAGAGGCTATAGCAAAGTGCAGAGACGGTGGGCAACGGGGACAGGCGGGCAGGGACTCCAGACACGGAAACAGCAGGAGGATGGGCTGGGAGTATCGTTCAGTGGTAGAGTGCTTGGTTAGCACGTGCAAGGCCCTGGATTCAACCCCCAGCACCACATACACAGGCAGACAGACAGACAGACAGACAGACAGACACACACACACACACACACACACACACACACTAGTAGGAAGAGCCTTAATACAGCTATTCTTACTGGGTTCAAGAAGGCAAAAGTTCAAAGTTCACCATTAAAGCCTCGACAGGGATTTGGAAAGTATAAAAAGTGACAGCAGATTTAAAAAATAAATAAAATTTTATGATAGTTAAAGAACTCAATGGATGAGTTTCAAACAGATTACACACAGCTGAAAAATAATAGCAACTTGAAAACATTTCAGGAGAAATCAGGCTGAGGTCCGCAGGAGACAACAGTGTGGACACAAATGAAACACAGCCCGGGCGCGGTGGCGCACGCTTGTGACCCCAGCACTCGGGAGGCTGAGACTGGAGGGTCGCAGGTTTGAGACCAGCCTCAGCAGCTTAGTGAGACCCTGTTTCAAAATAAAAAATAAAAGAGGCTGGAGTGTAGCTCAGAGGAAAAATGTCCCGAGTTTAATTCTTAGAAACACACACACACACACACACACACACACGCATGCACACACACACACACACACACACACACAAATGAGAATACAGGGAAAAGAGGGCAAGAAAAATGGGAGAATATACTGAGAATGTCCAACATACATTTTATTGGAGATCCAGAGTGAAAGAAGACAGGATATTCAATAATGAAATAAATAGGAGGACTTCCGGGAAGATGGCGACTGAGAAAAGCGGGGCTTAAGAGCCCCGCTAACAACTAATCTCCATTACCACAAAATCAGTGCCTTTCATAGCCAGAAAACACCATCACCAGAGAAACAAAAAAATCACCAGGCTCCAGAGAGAAAGCGGACTGAGAACAGAGCTCAGAGCCACAGAGGAGATACACCGGCCTCACGCCCGAGGCCGCGGCAGCAGCGCCATACTGCCAGCGGCAGTGGCGACTTCACCAGACGGCTACAGCAAGCCGAGGTGAGCCGCTGCAGAACAGCCAGGCGGGATTTCTCACCACAGGTAAAATCTAAAGCTCCCAGTGGCTGAGCTCAGCACACGCTGCAGGGATTCAGAGTGGAAATCAAAACCAAGAAGAAATACGCCAGCCTCACGGCCGAGGGCATAGCAGCGGCGCCATATTGCCACCGGCGGCAGCAGCAGAGAATTTACCGAATCCAGTACAGCTACATCTGCGTACTCAAGAACAGTGAGTCAAATTGCGGGCCACAGAGGAAAAATCCCAGTACTGTACTCCCTGGGACTTGACCCAGTGGGGGAGGGGTGGTGGCAGAGATATCACACCATAGGAGAACTTGCAACCTGGCGCCCCCCACAGTCTAAAGCAGCCTCTATTGACTCTCTGGGTCGGAGACTCTGTGATACAACCCAGTAAAGGAGTAGTGGGGTCTGAGATACTACTGACTCGAGATCCAGAACACCTTAAGTGAAGTCATAGTGACCCAAGGGAAGAAACCAGAGAAGGCACAAACTTCCAAAATCATGGGAAAGAGGAATAACACTGGAGCAATGAATGCCCACAACCCCACAACATCAGAACCCGATAAAACAAAAAATCAGAGATTTCTAGAAGATCAAATCAGGAAAATAACTGTAGAAATAATAGAGGTGCTTCGAAAAGAACTCAGAGAGAGCCAAAAAGAGATGGATGCAATTAATGAAGTAAAGGCCTCAATTCAAAGCACAAACAACCGATTAGACCACATGGAGAACAGAATCTCGCTCTTAGAAGATGATCATTCCAAAAATGAACGCATAGTTTCTAATCTAGGAAAAAATATCCGACAGCAGGAATCTGATATTGAAGAAATATGGGCCCATTTTAAGAGAGCTAACCTAAGAATAATTGGAATAGAGGAAGGAAAAGAAAGTGAAACCAAAGGGATCAACAATCTCTTCAAGGAAGTAATAGCAGAAAATTTTCCAAACATAGAGCAAGAGGTTGATACACAGGTCCAGGAAACTTATAGAACTCCCTTTAGACAGGATCAGAGAAGAGGATCCCCACGCCACATAATTGTCAAAATGACCAATGTGGAAGCCAAGCAGAGAATCTTAAAGGCAACAAAAACAAAGGGCCAAGTGACATTCAGAGGCAAACCAATTAGAATCACTCCAGACTTCCCAAACCAAGTCATGAGAGCCAGAAGGGCTTGGAGTAACATATTCCAAACTCTGAAAGAAAACAACTTCCAGCCAAAAATTTCCTACCCAGCAAAACTTTCTATCAAATTAGATGGAGAAATAAGAAACTTCCATGACAAACAGAAACTGAAGGAATTTATGTCTTCAAAACCAGCACTAGAGAAAATATTCAAAGAGATTAACTACAAAGAAGAAATAGGTAACACACACCAGAACCAGAGAAACAAGATTTTCCATCCAACAGACAACTAAGATTGGTTATCTGTGGAGATTCATTATTTATGTTAGTCTTTTACCTATCTCTAAATTGTATTGTTTGCCTTTATTGTTGTTAATTTTTAGGATTTCTAGTTGGAATATTAATATACCTTCAGATATAGCATTTGGAAATATTTTATCCCATTCTATTAGTAACTGTTAACTCTGTTTACATTGTCTTTGGATATACAATAATTTTTTTATTTTTTAGGGAGTTTGTATACTCTTCTGTTGCCTGTGCCATTGAAATCATATCCAAGAAATCACTGCCAATTTCAATGTTGTGAGGTTTTATGACCCAGATTTTCTCCTAAAAGTTTATAGTCTTAAGATTTATATTTAGGTCTTTTATCTATTTTGAGTTAATATTTGTATATGGGATTAGGTAAGGGTCCAACTTTATTCTTTTCCATGTAATTATTATGTTTCAACAATATTTAGTTAAAAGATTATTATTTCCACCACCAAATGTTTGTGGAAACCTTGTCAAAAATAACTTGACAATATAGGGAAGAATTTAGCTCTAGGCTTTTATTTAACTCCAATGGTTTATATATCTGCCTTTAGAATAGAACTACACTTTTTCAATTATTGTAGCTTTATATGGTTTGAAATCAGAAAATATATATCTTATAGCTTTGTTCTTTTTCAAGATCGTTTTGGGTATCTAGAGTCCATTTTCCATATTAGGATAGATTTTTTTTCTGAAAAATAAATATATAAATATATGATAGTTTCACCTAAAAAAAATAGGAAAAATATTCTCTGGTAAGAAAGTAAAAAGAAATATTGAAATGTTATCTTTAAGTCATCAGAAGGTTGGTATCAGACAAATGAAACTGTTATGTGAGATTATCATCTTTAATTTTGGATAAATTGCTATAATACTAGATGTCAACCACTAAGCCAAGCATGGGAGGGAGGGATGGGGAGGGAATCGGGTGGGGATCGGGTGGGGGCTGACTGGGCGATGCGTGCATGTATGTCTACAAAAGTTTGTATCCCACTATGATGTATGAATACAGTGCACCAATAAAAATTTTTTAAAAAAAGAAAAAAAATAATGAAATAAATAATTTTAGTGTGTGTGTGTGTGTGTGTGTGTGTGTGTGTGTGTGTGTTGGTACTGGGGGTTGGACCCAGGGGTATTCTCCCTCTGAGCTACATCCCAGCCCTATTTTATTTTTTATTTTGAAACAGGGTCTTGATAGGTTGATGAAAGTCTCACTATTTGCTGAGGCTGGCCGCAAACCTCTGATCTCTTATATCAGCCTCCCAAGTGCTGGGATTATAAACGTGCGCCATCACACCTGGCTTTTCATTTATTTTGTGTGTATAATATTTGAGGTGCTCAATCCTGTGACCCCAGGCCCAGGCCCCTCCTGTCCTGGTCTAAGGGAGGTGGTACAGCATAGATGCTTGATATGTGATAAAACAGCCCCGTTGAGGAGCTGGGGAAGGATGGTCTCTAAGTGGTACTGGGACACTTAGCTATCCACAAAACAATATGCAGCGAGATCTGTGCCCCCTCCCGTCTTACACAAAAATAAATTCTAGGTGGATTAGCGAACTGATGTAAAAGATAAAAGTGATAAAACTTTTAGAGTATAGTATAGAATATCCTCATGGCCTTAGGGTAGGGAAAGTATTCTTAAGCCAAGACACAGAAAGCCAAGACCATGAAGAGAAAGACTGATAAAGTAGATTGTTAAAACTGAAATGTTCATCAAAAAATGTCATAAGCTGGGCGTGGTGACGCACACCTGCAATCCCAGTACTTGGGAGACTGAGGCAGGAGGATTGCAGGTTCCAGGACAGACTCAGTAACTTAGCAAAGCCCAGCTCTATTTTTTTTTTTTTTTTTTTGTGGTACTGGGGTTCCTGGAAGCCTTTCTACCTCTGGGCTACATTTCTAGACCTATTTTATATTTTTGAAACAGGGTCTCATGCCAGTGCGGCTGTCTTCGAACCTGCACAATCCTCCTGTCTCTGCCTCCCAAGCGCGGGGATTACAAGCGTGTGCCACCACGCCCAGCCCCAACTCTATTTTTTAATTATTTATTTTGAAACAGGGTCTCACTAAGTTGCAAAGGGCCTCGCTAAGTGCTGAGGCTGTCCTTAAACTGCAATCCTCCTATCTCAGCCTCCCAAATGCTAGGTGGGATTACAAGCGTGTGCCACCAAGCCCGGCTCGAGACCCTGTTTTCAAATAAGAAATAAAGTCAGGCTGGGCGTATAACTTGAAAGTAGAATGCCTCTGAATTAAATCCCTAGTACCACATATGCAATAAATAAATAAATAAATAAATAAATAAATAAATAAATAGGGCTGGGGGTATAGCTCAGAGGCAGATGCCTCTGGGTTCAATCCCCAGTGTCAAAATTAATAATAATAATAATAAATAATAATAATATAAATGAACCTAGCATATGATCCAGCAATACCACTTCTAGGTATCTACCAAAAAGAATGGAAACAAAACTACCTAATGCATGTGTATCTATGTTCATAGCTTCACAATTCACCATGGCCAAACTATGGAACCAGCCAAGATGTCCATCAACAGATGAATGGATTGCAAAGCTATGGGATACGTACACCATGGAATTTTACTCAGCCATGAAGAAGAACAAAATAAATTGTCATTTGCAGGGAAATGGATGGAACTGGAGAACATTATATTGAGATTAGTCAGTTACAAAAAGTAAAAAATCGAATGCTCTCCCTAATATGCAGAAGCTAGAGAGAAAATGGGAGGAACTCTAGATGAAGAAGGAGAAACCATAGATGAAGCCGGGCGTGGTGGCGCACGCTTATAATCCCCGCATTTGGGAGGCTGAGACCGGAGGATCGCGGTTCGTGGGCAGCCTCAGCTACTTAGTGAGGCCCTCTGCAACCCAGTGAGACCCTGTTTCAAAATAAAGAATAAAAAAATGGGTCAGGGGATGTAGCTTGGAGGTAGAATGTCCTTGGGTACTACCAAAAAAAATAAAAAAAGTACCATAGATGAGCAAATCAGCCCACCTAA
This sequence comes from Muscardinus avellanarius, assembly GCF_963383645.1. Lineage (NCBI taxonomy): Eukaryota > Metazoa > Chordata > Mammalia > Rodentia > Gliridae > Muscardinus > Muscardinus avellanarius. The sequence continues at coordinate 53,592,281 of NC_137802.1, read as the reverse complement.
CTGAGGGGGATGGGAGAGGGAAAGAGAAAAATGTCCTAATGTACAAGGCATACATTCACAAACATATCGAAGTCAATCACGAAGTCAAACATGAGAAGGAGGGAGGGGAGAGAGAATGGGGTGGGAATTGAGGAAGAGATGTGTGCATGTCTGCCTCCACCATCCTGTACCCCAGCAAGATGATCAAGATGTATGACTATAATGCACCAAAAAAAAAAAAAAAAGAAATAAAGAAAACCCCCCAAAACCAAACCAACCAACAAACAAAGAATAGAAAGACCCACAGACTGGGAAAAAAAAATCAGCAGCATCACAGACGGCATGGATACATGGTGAACGGAAGCTAAAAGAGAATGAAGGAAGCCAGGAATGCTGTGTGCGTTCACTGATGGGGTCTAACAAAGACCAAACTAAATGGCAGGGTGCTGTGCGGCGCAGACTGGGAGGGTGTGTCGGCTCTTTCGTCACTGAGCCCGAAATCCCTGAGGAGAACAACTTAGAGTTTTAGCTCATGTTTTGGGAGGCTCAGTCCACGGCCGGCTGGCTCCAAGGCAGGTCTATCGTGAAGCAGGGCATGGTGGGGGAAGGCCGCTCAGCGCTTAGAGCTGGAAGCTGAGACAGTGAGGGGGGCAGCCAGGGACTGACCTAGTCCTCAAGGCCTCGGCCCCGCCTCGGAGCCCTGCTGCTCTGGGGGACATGCTTTCAACACCGAGCTCTCTGGGGTGGGGGGGCTTTCCAGATCTAAACCATAACAGGACAGTGAAGCCATAAAGCACAGCCTGGATGGGGATGTGTCACTATACAAGGGTAGAGGGTGCCTTGGTGAGGAGGTGTTGGGGTCTTTTAGGGGCTCCAGCGGGATTCTGGGAGCTGGCTGGCAATGTCTATTGCTTTGCCTGGGTCTTGCTTATATTGGTGTTCAGCTTTTATTAACTGGTGGAGTTGCTTTGTTTGCTTTCCTGTGTGTGCGTTCTATTTCATGTACTAAACTTTTTTTTAAAAAAAGAGAGATGGGATAATAACACTCATGAACCATAAGAAAAGTTGCAAGAAACTAAAAAAAAAAAAAAAAATGCGCAGTGCTTCCCCACCACTTCTCATGGAGATGACGCGGGGCTGAGCCTGCTTCACCCTCGCCTGACTCACCTCTCTGCGCGGCTCTGGGACGGAGCCCAGTTTTCCTCTTGGAAAGATTCCTTGTTCCCTCTGGTGTCTGGGCTCCACGCCAAACCAACCAGGCTGCACCTGTAGCCTGAGGCAGATTCTTTCTGTCACCTCTTCAAGGACAGTTGGCATTTTATCTTTTCCAGATAAAGAGAGCTTCTTAAGCTCTCTTCTTCGGGTCTACACATCCAGGACTCACTCTTCCTCAGGGAGCCAGCTCAGCATCCTGTGACCTCTGCTGCTGCTGCTCCATTTGGAGGGAGCCCGGTGACCCAGAGACTTGGGTCCTGGGCTCCCTGCCATCTAGGCCAATTCTGTTCCTGCAACACTTGCCTGGTGTGGGACTCAGCTCTCTGGCTCAGAGAGCGCTCATTTTCTTTTTCTCTCTCTCTCTCTCTCTCTCTCTCTCTCTCTCTCTCTCTCTCTCTCTCTCTCTCTCATTCTCTCTTGCTCCCACTCCCACTCTCCTCTCTCTGCTTGTATTTTCTACCAACCTGCTTGCTCAAATATCCCCTGGACTGAAAGACATGTATACTTTAAAACTTTAACAAATATTGCCAGTTGTCACTGAAAGTTTGCACCAACTAGCTTTCCTTCCAACCGTGTAAAACGGTTTTTGTTCTCACGTCCTTCACAGCCAACAAATTTAAACATTTTTGTTTTAATAGACAAGGGACATTGCTTTCTATTTCAGTTTAGATTTTTCCCCCCTCTCCATGCTGGAGATTGACCCTGAGGCCTCAGCATGAAGGCAAGGTTTCTACCACTGAGCTGCTTCCACAGTCCTTTTGGTTTTATTTTGAGACAGTGTTGCCCTAAGGTTGGCTCTGATTTTGCCACCTTCCTGCCTCAGCCCCCCAAGAGCTGGGATTAAGGTTTGTACCACTGTGCCTGGCTTAGAATTCTTTGACCTTAAGTGAGTTTGTGCATCTTTTTTGTATGTCTATTTTGTAGCTGACTGCTTTTTTGGCTAGTTTTCTATTTTTTCATCTTTTCTTATTAATTTGCATAAATAATTTTTTGGGGGGGAATATTGAGGACTGAACCCAGGGGGCTTGTTACCTCTGAGTGAAATCCCTCAGTCTTTTGTTTTTTATTTTGAAACAGGGTCTTGCTAAGTTGCTAAGGCTGCCCTCAAACCTGTGATCCTCCTATCTCAGCCTCCCAAGTTCTGGGATTACAGGCATATGCTCGGCTGATTTTTATAAAGTCTTAAGTAAGGAACTTAACTTTATCATACTGCATACAAAATTATGTTATGTTGCTAAAATAACAGTGTTTACATTTTATAATTTGTATTTTAGCCACATATATCCTTTTTATTTACAGATTTGGGTTTGGATTCTGCTTAGAAAGGCTTCCCTCACTGCAAGTTTATAAAACTAAATCCACCAGGGAAGTGTTTTGGTGTGAGGGGTGAGGTAGGGATCTAGCTCTTTTCTTTTTCTGTTTCCAGTCTGTCATAGTGGCACAAGCCTGTAATCCCAGTATTTGGGAGGCTGAGGCAGGAGGAGTGTAGGTTCAAGGACGGCCTCAGCAAGTAGTGAAACTCTCATCAACCTACCAAAACCCTGTTTCAAAATAAAAATTATAAACCAGGCATGGTGGCGCACGCTTGTAATCCCAGCATTCGGGAGGCTGAGACCGTAGGATCGCTGACAGTCTCAGCTACTTAGTGAGGCCCTCTGCAACTCAGTGAGACCCTGTTTCAAAATAAAGAATAAAAAATAGGGCAGGAGGTGTAGCTCTGAGGTTGAATGCCCCTGGATCCCATCCCCCAACCATACACACAAAAGAAGAAAAATTTAAAAAAATAAAAGTTATAAAATAGGGCTGGAGGTGTAGCTCAGAGGTAGAATGCTCCTGGGTTCTATTTCGAGTACCGCAAAAATCAAACAAACAAAAAGTCACCAATAGTAGTTGTCTTAACACTTATTACTATTATTGTTGTTGTTATGATTATTATTATTATTCTCCAGATTTCCATTTCTTCACCTGTTGGGCTTCTGAGTCCAGGGGGCACTGACTAGACTGTGTCTGCACTGAAGGCGATGATCCCATTTCATGGACCCCGAGGCCTGGCGCACTTTGGAGAAGCCAGCTGCTCGAGGCTCTAGGGGGCTGTATATCTTGCTCCCCTCTCTCTGAGGCCGCTGCACCGCAAGGTCAGTTTCAGAGAACAGAGCAGTTTCCCTTGTCGCAGGCTCAGTGTAATATACTGTGACACCCGTGTTGTTGCCTGGTGGGGCTAATCTTTGAAGAGTTGTTTCTTTCCATTGATGAGAAAATATATCATTGTACCTATCTACCACAATTTAGTCATTCACTGGTTAATGGACATTTGAGTAGAATTAAGGCCCTTGTAGAAGAGTTTGAAGAGAACAGCCTGGTCTGCTTGGCTCCTTTGACCATGTGAGGGCACGGTGTCATCATCCCTTCCTGCCTTTCTATCTCTACTGCTATGTGAGGACACCCATACAGCACCATCTTTGCCCTCACCAGACACTGGACCTGCTGCCCCTTGACTTTGAACTTTACAGCCTCAAGAACAGTAAGCAATACATGTCTGTTATTTATAAAATACCCAGGACATGGTATTTTGTTATGGCATCAGAAACCTAGAGAGATTTCACTTTGCATTTCCCTTGATGAAAATGTAGGATGAATACTTTCTCATATGCATATAAGTTGTTTGTATATCTTCTTTTAAGAATTGTATGTTCATACCTTTTGCCCATTTTTTTTGGGGGGGTGTGTTGATTGCCTTTTTATTTTTACTATTAGCAGTTGATCCCAGAAGCATCCTACCTCCGAGCTATACCCCAGCTCTATTTTTTGTTTGAAACAGAGTCTCACTAAGTTGCTAAGGATCTTGATGAGTTGCTGAGGCTGGCCTCGAACCTGTGATTCTTCTGTCTCAGCCTCTCAAGTACCAGGATTACAGATGTGCACCACCATGCATGCCCAGCTAACTGCCTTTTTTATTACTGAGTTGCAGGAGTTCTTTATTCTGAGACAAGCCCTTTGTTAAGATATATATGACTATTTCTTCCCAGCCTGTGGTTTCTTCCTTCCTTCCTTTTAGATTGAACACACAGGCATTCTACCTCCTATCTACTTTATTTTTGTTTGGAAGCAGGGTCTAACTAAGTGGCTGAGAGCCTCACTAAGTGGCTCAGGTGGCTTTGAACCTATGATCCGTCTGTCTCTGCCTCTCAAGCATTGAGATTACAGGTGTGCCATCACACCTGGCTTTCTTTCTATCTGGTAATGGTCATTGAACCCAGGGGTACTCTATCACTGAGCTATACCTCTAGCCCTTTTTATTTGGAAACAGGGTCTTGCCAAATTGCCAAGGCTGGCCTTGAACTTGGAATCCTCCTGCCTTAGCCTCCCAAAATGCTGGGATTACAGGTGTGTGCCACCGTGTTCAGCTACCTATTTCTTGATACTTGTTTTTGGATGAACATAAATTGTGTGTGTGTGTGTGTGTGTGTGTGTGTGTGTGTGTGTGTTACTGGGGATTGAACCCAGAGCCATTCTACCCCTGAGCTAACATGCCTAGCCCTATTTTTAAATATTATTTTGAAACAGGGTCTTGCTAGGTTGCTGAGAATCTCGCTATTTGCTGAGGCTGTCCTTGAACCTGCAATCGTGCTGTCTCAGCTTCCCAAGTACGTATTTTAAAATTTGATGAAGTCTACTTCTCAGGGTTTTTAGAGCCCATGCTTTTTGTAAAAGTGTGGTGTGCAGACCAGAGGGATCTTGTCAGAAATACAAAATCTCACACCACTCTGGCCCCACAAGTCCCAGGCGACTCGTGGACACATTACATTTTGAAGGGCACTGGTGCAAGTCATTTTTGAGGAATGAGGGGTCATGTCCCCGTGACGTTGCTGCCTCTCAGCGGCTCCCCGTCCCCGCAGGGTGTGCAGGCCCGTCGTCCACTCATTTCCTACCCGACTGAGTCGCGGGGGCCACCCCTCTCCTCATGTGCGGCGCTGTTCTTGGCTTTGGGGGTTGAGTGGCGGGGATGCACCCCCAGCCCCCTCTCGAATATCCACAGCCGCCTGCTCACTCGTCCAGCGGTTCCTGCCCTCTTTCCACCCGGAGCCCCGGTCGTAGAACCACAGTAAGAACGGTGTCTATCTCGGGGACCAAACCCAACGCGAAGTGATCTCAAGAGTGCCTGCAAGTGCGACCGAGGTGGCCATTTCACAGCTCATCACCCTGGAGCAGCCCCCACCCCATTGGTCGCAGCCCCAGCCCTACACCCGGCAGCCCGCCCGCTCCCGCCCCCTCCTCCGCGCCCCCGGCGCACCGTGCACCGATAAATCTTTCTCCGCACGTCGCATTGTTACAGCGGGTTGCCCTTGCATCTGGCCGGCCCTCCCCGCCGGGCTGGGGAGTTCTCCAGACGCAGACTCTGCCTCCATCGCCTTTGAAGCCCGAGCCCCGGGCCCCGCGCCGGGCACTTGGAGGGCGCTCCATCAAGGTTTGCAAAATCCGAGTCTCCGCACAGCAGGTGTCTGCCCTCGCGGGGCGGGGGCGGGGAGCGGGGACTCACGCCAGGGCCGCCCCGCCCCCACCCAGGCCCCGCCCCCACCCCGGCCCCGCCCGGCCCCGCCCCCCGCCCGGCCTGGCAGGGAGGGGCCCGGGGGCGGAGCCAGCGGCGGCCGAGGCTCGGGGCTCCCGCGCGGCTCGCGCTCTCGGAGCGGGGATCCCGGCGAGACGAGGTAGGGAGCGGCGCGGGCGCCGTGGCGGGAGGGGCCGAGGCCCGCCCCTCGGTGCCCCACAGCCCCGCGGCCCCCCGGGTCCCCGCTGCGGCGCCGCCCCCGGCCCGCCGGCCCCGCCGCGCTCCTCCCGCGCCCCCGCGCCGCGCGCCCCGCCCCCGGCCCCCCGCCCCCCCCCGGTTGCTCCCCGCGCCGCGTGGGTCCCACAGGTTCCTCCAAAAGAGACCCGGAGTCTGCCCGCGGGCGGGGGGCGGGCGCAGCTGGAAGCCGCAGGGGGTGAGTCCGGCGGGCGGGGCGGGGGCGGGAGGGCCCGGGTACCATTCTTCTGCCGTGTAGTGTCGTGGTGCTCGGCGCTGCGGGCTGGCTCCATGTTTGCGGAATGAATGAATCATGACTCTTCCTTGTCCCCTTCCCGAGGAGGACTTTTTGAGGTCCACGTGCTGCAGAGCACACTGGGGCGGGGGGGGGTGTCCCGAGATAGGGCCCCCCTTCCAGCATAGCCGAAGCATTTCGCCACCTCTCTGCCTTCCATTCTGGAGGTTCTCTCTGGGTTGCGGCTTGAGGTGGAGGGTAAGGGGGCTCGTAGGCCCAGCCTTGGCTTCTTGAAGGGCCCTTGCGCCTGGCACTTGAGCAAGGCCCCTTAGGAGGCAGCAGCGGAGGGGGTGCTGGGGGTAGAGCACCTCCGTCAGGCAGGGCCGCTGGGCCCCTAGGGCACCCTGGAAGAACCCACCCTCTGATTACGAATCCTGAGCACAAGTTACTTACTGAACTCCTCCGAGCCTCTGTTTCCGTCATCAGTTAAATGGGAACATTGGCGTCCGTTCCTTTGTGCGGGTTCTGAAACCGCGTATGAGCTCACCCAGCAGAATGCTTGGTGTTTTGGGGACGCTCAACACGTCTTAGTTTTCTATCCTTCCTCTCTGAAAAAAGTGAGCAGTGTTTTGTTATCCCTCTCCACAGTGGTCCTAGACGTGCCCAGGTGATGTGTATGTAGTCAGTGTTGAGTGACTGTGCTCCCCTCCACCCCCAATCCACAGGGAGAGCTTGAGACCTGACGGGCACAGGCATGCCGGTGCTCTCCGAGGACTCGGGTGAGTGTCCCCTCATGGCCTGGGCTGCCACAGCCCTGGACCGGAGCCTGGCAGCCCAGGGCTGGAAAGAGACCAGGCTGCTGCTGGGCTGCTTCTGGCTGTGGTCCTGCCCACACACTCTGGGGATGTCCCCAGGGCAGGTCTGAAGGGTTGTCCCAGGGTCCACGCAGGGCCCCCAGGGGCAGGACGTTCCCCTGCGTTTACTAGACCTTGTTTTCTTACTCCTCCCTCAGGTTTGCATGAGACTCTGGCACTGCTGACCTCTCAGCTCAGGCCTGACTCCAACCACAAGGAGGAGATGGGCTTCCTGAGAGATGTTTTCAGTGAGAAGAGCCTCAGTTACCTCATGAAGGTGAAGTACCGCGCCACCTGCCCCTCGGGGGAGCGGGTCTTCCCCGCTGCCCGTGGCCCTGGGAGGTCATCCGAGCCAAGCCCCTGCCTCCTGAAGGCCTCCACTAGCCCACCAGGCAGGGCTTTCTTTCTCAGCCCTCTTGTCCTTGCCTGCAGCTGTGGGTGGACACAGATAAGGGTGGGGCGCGTGGTGTCCTGGGTAAACTAGAAATCAGGTGTCTTTACAGATTCATGAGAAGCTTCGCTATTACGAGAGGCAAAGTCCAACCCCAGTCCTGCACAGCGCTGTGGCCCTCGCGGAGGACGTAAGTCCCAGGTTTTTCCTTATGGTGGCCATGTCGTTCCCCACCCTGGAAGGCTCTTTCATCTCGTCTGGTTGCTTAGTCTGGGAGCATTTGGCATCTGGAGCCCAAGTTGAAGAGGCATCTCATCCTTTTCCTCCTCCCGGGGCCTCCTGACAGGAGGGGGAACTCACGAGCCTTGGGCCCAGAGACAGTGCACAGGAGTGCTTCTTACTGTGTGTTCTGGAGCAAGCCTGTTTGCTCCTGTGGATGGAGAGCGTTGGCTGCGTTGGCGGTCCCCAGCTGTCCCGAGGACTGGAGGGATGAGTAGGTCTAAGAAGCACCTTGTGTGTGCTTCAGAAGGTCGGCGTGGAGCCTGGAAGTCAAGGCACTTGCAGTGTGTCCCTGCTTAATGGCTCAGGCTTTTCTTTTTTCTTTTTCTTTTTTTGGTACTGGGGGTTGAACCCAGAAGAATTCTACCTCCTAGCTACGCCCCGGGCCTTTTTTTTAAATTTTGAAACAGGGTCTTGTTGCTGAGGCTGGCTTTGAACCTGCAATCCTCCTGCCTCAGCCTCCCAAGTACTGGGATTTCAGGCATTCTCTGCCGTGCCCGGCTAATGACTCAGGCCTCTTACCTTTTTTTTTTTTTTTTTTTTTGTGCTACTGGAGGTGGAACCCAGGGTCATTCTATCTCTGGGGTATACTCTCAGACCTATTTTATACTTTATCTGGAAACAGGGTCTCACTAAGTTGCTGAGAGCCTCACTAAGTAGCTGAGGGTGGCTTCGAACCTGTGCGATCCTCCTTTCTCAGCCTCCCAAGTGCGGGGATTGCAAGTGTGTGCCACCACGCCCGGCTTGGCCTCTTACTTTTTTTTTTTGCGGGTCTGGGGGTGGAACCCAAGGGGATTTGACCTCCGAGCTACACCTCCTGCCCTATTTTTTATTCTTTATTTTGAAACCGGGTCTCACTGAGTTGCAGAGGGCCTCACTAAGTAGCTGAGGTTGTCCGCGAACCGCGATCCTCCGGTCTCAGGTCTCAGCCTCCCAAATGCTGGGATCACAAGCGTGCGCCACCACGCCCGGCTGGCCTCTTACTTTTGATGGCAAAGCTTCTTGACTTTTTGCAGGCCTAGTCCTTGGGGTCACATGGGGAAGAGCTGTCCTGGCAGATGACCAAGATCAGCTTCCGAATAACTCACTTGACCCAGGAGGTAGCCTGGCGAGGTTGGGGTGCAGCCTGTGGCACAGATCCCCTGAGCCTTCTCCTCTCTGGAGCGTGATGGGGAGCGTGACAGATGACCCAGCACCCGGGCTTGGTGCCGTCTTTAACTAGCTCTGTGACCTTAAGTCACCCAGGTTTTCTGAGCCCCATTTTCTTCATCCACAGAATAGCACAGCATGAGGGTGCAGACAGCACAGACAGGCAAAGCCACGCTGCGCTCCTTGTCATGCTGCTTAGGAGCTTTGCCACCTTGGGCCAGATGTTAAATCTTTCTGGGCCTCAGTATTCTCCCCTGCTTAATGGCAATATCGCAGTGCCCACTGTGCCTCGTCTGTTGTAAGGGTTTGCTGAGAATGTGCACATAGCACACAGTAGGCCTTCATAAGGCAGCCCCTAGTAGGATTACCTTGTAGACCTGCTCGACCCCTGGCAGGATTTCCTTGGAGGCTCAGTCCTGGGCTGGTTGAGGGTCCAACGGGCCCCTGGACGCTGCAGCTGTTCCCGGGAGACTCAGGGAGGAGGGTTTTTTCCCAGGGCCTCCCCAGCCTCCACTGGCATGCCCTCTCATTCCCTCCAGGTGATGGAGGAGCTGCAGGCCGCCTCCGTGCACAGTGACGAGCGGGAGCTGCTGCAGCTGCTGTCCACCCCCCACCTCAGGGTAGTCACGCCACAGTCCCTGCCCACCCACATGCTCGTGTCTCTTGGGATGGGGGCGGGAGGGAGCCTCAGTCCTGAGACTGACAGAGAGGACTCAGTCTGCATGAGGGATCCTAGCGCTGGCATCTGGGGTGCTGGTCTCTGTGGCATGAGATCCAAGACCCCTCGGCCCTGCAAGCCCCGGGGCCAGCCCTTCTTTCCTCTTGCTTTCCCACAGGCTGTGCTCATGGTACACGACACTGTGGCCCAGAAGAATTTTGACCCTGTTCTGCCCCCTCTGCCCGATAATATTGACGAGGATTTTGAGGAGGAATCGGTGAAGATTGTGCGTCTGGTGAAGAACAAGGAACCCCTGGTACTTGGGGCCCGCCTCTTCTCCACCCTTTCCCTGCATCTCACCCCCACCCAGAAAACTGGCAAGGGACCCTCCTGAAGTCTTCAGGGGGGTGGCAGCCTCCTCTCAGGGCTGCTGCTACTGCTGCACAGCTTTGTGTGCTGGGTGCCTCTCTCCCTAGGTGGGTACAGCCCCCCTCATGTGTGGCCAAGCCCCCCTCTGCACAGTAAACACTCTGCACAGCTGAAGGGGGTGGCTGGGATCATCATGCCCTGAACCAGAAGTCGACAAACTCAGCCTAAGTTCCAAGCCAAGCCCACAGCTTATTTTTATACTTTTTTTTTTTTTGAGCACAGCCATGTCTATTCATACTGTGGCAGAGTTGAGTAGCTGCAGCTGAGACCACGTGGCCCCCAAAGCCCAAGATATTTATATTTGGCTGTGTACAGAAAAAGTTCGCTTGTCCCTGCTCTGAATACCAAGGCAGCACAGGGCACCAGCCTTTCTTCTCCCAGCTGGCAGGTTATCATCTGGCTCCTGGTTCAGCGCTGGCTCAGTGGCCCGGTGACAGGGCTGTTTATCAGACTGGGAGGGACATGGCGGTGGTGTAGGGCATCAGCTGCTTGTCCTAGGAATACCAAGCTGCCATTCTCGAGTTTCCGTTTTCACCCGCTGACCTGTGATGAGCCGCGCACGCCTGCAGAGGCGGCTCTCTCCTTTGCCTCTATCTCTGCACCTGCTCAAGGGGCAGCTGGCCGGGGGGTTGGTAACATCCCGGGAGCCCTCCTGTGCAGCCGCTGTGTTGGGGGCCAGCAGTTCAGAGATGAATGAACGATGGAGAGTTTGTAGGTCTGGGGCAAGAAGTAAGTGCTTAGTGGATGGCCTCTCTTACCAGCAGTATTTATCTTCTGTACTTTAGATAGGTGACAGGAACGGTTTACTATTAAGTGTACAAATGTGTGTTTAGGTACTGCCAGTAAGTACATGGTTAATGTTTTTTGAGCACTTACTATACACGAAGCATCTTTTTTTTTTTTTTTTGGTGGTACTGGGGTTCCTGGAAGCCCTTCTACCTCCGGGATACACTCCCAGACCTATTTTTACATTTTTATTTGGAAACAGGGTCTCCTAAGCCAGTGCGCGTGGCTGGCTTCGAACCTGCGCGATCCTCCTGTCTCTGCCTCCCAAGCGCGGGGATTACAAGCGTGCGCCACCACGCCCGGCAACACAAAGCATCTTGTATGCATTCTCTGATGGAATCCCTGCAGCAACCTGAGGACTTAAATGCTCCCCATACACGGGCTTAGAGAGGATGAGGGGCTTCCTAGCTAAGACCGTATGTTTGCTCTAGTCAGTGGCAGAACTAGGTTCACCTCCAGGGCCGTCCAACTCTAGAGCTCAGCTCTCCACCTTACCGCTACCTTCCTGTCTCCCGGGCACAGTCCAGCTCACCTGGGGCAGGAAATCCAGGGCTCATTAGCACCTTCTTACCCTTGACGTCATCTCTGCTCTGCTCCATGGGCCGGCTTGGTCCTGAAGCTCTGGCGGGGGCATAATTGGTTCCTCTCGGCAACAACAGAAGGCTGCGAACACTGCGATTGGCTCCAGGCGGGTTGAGAATGTGCCAGCACATGTTGTCCTCATTATTGAATGTCTTTGCAAGAGGCAAGGGCTGCGATGTGACAGAGAGAGGCCTGGATTCAGTGTCACAGAATGCTTTCCGTCCTTCTCTCCGGGTGACCTTGAGGATACCTAACTTCTCTGAGCCTCCATCACTCATCTAAAATATCACTGGGTTATAGTGCTAAGCAAACTGTACAGCGTGGTGCTAGGCTAATGGGAGATGTGGTTTTATTGAGTCCTGGCATTGGGAAGGTCCCCACTGATGCACCCTCCCGGGCGGCAGATGGAGGGATGGAGGAGGCAGCACTGGGCCCCAGGGTTGGGGCTGCCTCGTAGGAACCTGCCTGTTCTCGCTCCCATGCAGGGTGCCACCATCCGGCGGGATGAGCACTCGGGGGCTGTGGTGGTGGCCAGGATCATGCGAGGGGGCGCAGCAGACCGGAGCGGTGAGTGGTGGCACTGCGCCTCCAGCCTGGCTGAGATGGTGGCCACTGTCCCATGAAGAGCCTCCCCCTTCTGCTCCGGGGCCCCTTCCCCCTCCTGTCAGGTCACCTCTTTGGGATGTGCTTTGTTTTTGAGAGCGGGGATGGAATTTCAAGCCCAGTTGAAATTTTAATTGAAAACACAGCAGGCCTGGAGTCCTTGGGGGTGATCGGGAGGGGTCTGGGGCATTGGCTTGGTCCAAGGACCATGCTTGTTGAGCATATAGCTTGGGCTTGCTAGGGCATTCCTGGCTGGGGACAGGATGACACCTTTCCCTGCCACCTCCAGTCGCCTTGTCAAGCTGCTTGTACCGAGGGGGGTGTTCATGGCCCAGATTTGTTTAGGTGGAAAACAGGTTGAGAATCACTGGTGTGTGGAAGAACTGCCGAGCGAGGCGGCACACCTCCTGGCATAGTAGGATGTTGCCTTTAAACTCTGGGGGGTCTTCTCACCCCTCCCAAGTGCTGCTGCTGGCCCAGTGCCCAGGGGAGTCGCAAACGGCCTGAACATGCAGGGATGCTTGTCATTAAAGCAGAGGCTAGGAGACAGCTGAGTCTAACACCCTGCTGACATCCTGGTTGTGGCCTAGGAGTTTCCTTGTTAAGATTTTTTTTTTTTTTCAGTACTGGGGATGGAATCCAGAGGCATTCTACCTCTGGGCTACACCTCCAGTCCTATTTTTTATTCTGTATTTTGAAACAAGGTCTCACTGAGTTTCAAAGGGCCTCACTAAGTAGCTGAGGCTGCCCGTGAACTGCCGTCCTCCTATCTCTCAGCCTCCCAAATGCTGGGAGTACAAGTGTGTACCACCATGTCCAGCTCGGATTTTTTTTTTTTTTTTTTTTTTTTTTATGGCCCTGGGGATCGAGCTAGGGGGATTCCACCTTGGAACTCTAACCCAGCCCTATTTTATTCTTTATTCACAAACCTGTGATCCTCCTGCCTCAGCCTCCTGAGTACTCCTTTGTTAAGGTTTAGGAAGGTGCATGCCTGTGATCCCAGTTCTTGGAAGGCTGAGATTGTAGGATTGCCAATTCAAGGCCGGCCTCAGCAATGTAGTGAAACTCTTAGCAACCTAGCAAGATCTTGTTTTAAACTAAAAAATAAAAAGGGATGAGGGTCTCCAGTATCACAAAAAAAAGGGCTGATCTTGAAGTATGTCTGTAACCTAGGAAGAGTTAATGATATCCCTAGCGTAGAGGGTGGAGTAGAAGGGAACAGCTTTCTATCCCAAAATGACTGTCTACGTCCTGTCCATCATTTCTTAGCAGGATGGTCTTGGACAAACAGCTTCATCTCGGTGTCAGCGGCCAGCTTGTACTTGGGGGTGGGGGTGGGGGTGGGGTCTCGCCCAGGATGCTGAGGCTTCTGGCAGGCAGCAGGTTCCCTCCCCCACAACCCTATCCATCGTTAACCCTCCAACCTCCCTGCAGTGGCTCCTCACGCACAGGCTGCAGCTCCTTCCCGTGCTGACAGGTGGTGCCTGTGTCTCCTAGGCCTGGTCCACGTTGGAGATGAGCTCCGAGAAGTGAATGGAATCGCCGTCCTGCACAAGAGGCCCGACGAGATCAGTCAGATCCTGGTCCGTGCTGCATCCTGCTGGCATGGGGCGGGTGCTTCTGAGCCAGGCCCACTGTGGCCCAGACTTGCTGCTTACATGAGAAAGTGATAGGCAAGGTGGCCCTCGGGTGGCCCAGGATGTGGGGCCAGGGACAGGCGGACTGGCAGTCCCGGTCCCCTGCTTCTCTCAAGCCCTCTCTTTAGGACGGTCATCCTCCCTACCCGCAGCTCCTTTTCCTCCGGACTCTTCTAGTTCCTGAGCTTGAATCCAGGTTCCGCCAGTTTCTCACTGTGTGGTCTTGGACAAGCTATCTGGATTTCAGTTCCTTTTCTGTAGAAATAGAGATTCTCAACCTCTGAGTCGTTATCATTAGGATGTAAACATCTGGGAAAGGATAAAGCAGCTTCCAGCTCTGAGAGCGCCTGGGGTGAAATCCACTCCCACAGCCTATCCTGGGGGGATTGAGTCACAGCTGAGATCGTGAGAAGCCCCACGGTGGCTCTGCCTCGAGTGTCCTTGGGCCTCCTCTGCCATCCTGGTGCCCTTTGCTGACTTCTGCTGGTTGGAGGCAGAGGCAGGCTGAGAGCTAAGCGAGGCCACCCTGTAAGGCCCAGCGGGGGACCTGGGTGCCGGCTGGCCCTTGCCTGCCTGTGGGCACCAACCTCTGTGTCTTAGAATGACAGCCTGGGCCTCCTGGGTAGTGGCGTGGGCCGGACTGTGTCTTCCCTCTGAGCCGCTGGCTCTGGGGCCCAGGGTCTCTGTTGAGTGGAGGGAAGGGGACCTCCCAGAAATGTGGGAGCAGCCTGAGATCAGAGAGTTGTGGGGGAAGAGGGAAGCGCTACTTGGGGTACAGTCCCCCAAAAAGGCAGAACAGAGGAAATTGAAACCGAAGGTTGTTATTAAAATGGCCCAGACACAAAGCAAGAAGGGCAGCTTCTACGGCCAGAGGTCAGAAGTGCTGGAGAGCTGGGGTTCAAGGCATGTCATGTCCTTGGGTTCTCATTGAAAATCTTTGTCCTTTTGTACCAAGTCTTGATTTAGTTAATTTAACCAGGGTGCTGTCCTAGCAGGGTGGGCTGCTGGGAAGGAGCCCCGGGTCTGACTCTCACTCTGAATTCAGTTCTTAGACCTGAGACGGGAGACAGGCACTCAGGGAGGTTCAGACCTGGAGGGCGATAGGCCTCTGTTTTCTCTCCTTTAGGCCCAGTCCCAGGGATCCATCACTCTCAAAATCATCCCGGCCACCCAGGAGGAGGACCGCTTCAAGGAAAGCAAGGTACGGGGAGGCAGGCTCACTGGAGCGTGCCCTGCTGGGTCCCTGCCAGCCTTGTGCCCCTCGTGCTGATACACTGTGCCCGGCAGGGGCTTGATTCCACAGTGATTCACTCGTTTGTACCCTGCCTCTTCTTAGAAACAGGATTTGACGTAGGTTACTAATAAAAAACAAGGTTACTTCAATCGATAGAGAAAATCAGGGCCAGCCGGGTGTGGTGGCTCACGCTGTAATCCCAGGATTTGTGAGGCTGAGACAGGAGGAGGGCAGGTTAAGACAAGCTTTAGCAACCACACAAGACTCTGTTTCAAAGTAAAAAAAAAAAAAAAAAGGCTAGGGGTATAGGTTGGAAGTAGAATGCTCCTGAGTTCAATCCCTAATGCCACCAAAATAAAATAAAATCAGGGCCATCACCAGGAAGAGAAGGTCCCAAGTGTGCTGGACTCGGGCGCACAGAAGTCACTGCCGTTTGGTTGTCTGGCCGAGCCCACCTTGGGTGGTCACTTCCTTTGTGCCGGGTGCCGGAGGCAGGGCCCATTGGTAGGCTTGAGGGGTCTTAGTGCAGAAGGGGGACTGCCATGTGACAGGTGCTTCCGGAAGAGTGTACAGAGTTAGAGGCACCCAGGAAGGCATCATAGAGTGGGGGTGCTGGGGGTGGGGCTCGAGGGGTGCAGATGAGCAGGGCTGTGGAGAGAAGGTCTGCTGAGGCACCTACTCTACAGGGGCTCCAAGACATTGTGGAGGGGAGCTTGTTGGGGCTCAGTGAGAAGGGTGATGTGGCAGGGCTCTGGGGGAGGGTGGCAGGGGTTTTTGCTGGGGATGTGAATTAAACCCGTGTTCTAAGTGGCTGTGAATGGTTTATGAAGGGATTTGGTATAATCCCTGCTTAGTTTGAGGACTCTTAGAAGCTGACTTGTTAGTTGGGTACAGTGGCACACACTTGTAATCTCAGGACTTGGGAGGCTGAGACAGGAGAATCTGCAGGTTCGAGACCAACCTCAGCAACTTTGTAAGATCCTGTTTCAAAATAAAAAATAAGAAGGGCTGGGGATGTGGCTCAGAGGTAGGATATCCTTGGGCTCAGTCCTCAGTACTACACACAAAAGAAAAGCTAACCTCTGTCGGTACCAGCTACTCAGGAGGCTGAGGCAGGAGGATTGCAAGTTTGAAGCTAGCTTGGGCAATTTAGGGAAACCTTGTCTCAAAATAAAAAAATAAGGGCTGGGATGTAGCTTTGTGGTAGAGCACCCCTGGGTTCAATCTTCCTTGCTGTAAAGGCGGCAGCAGCTGGCCCTGACTCAAGGGTTTGAATGCAGATGGCTTACACCAGAGCGGAGGGGGAAGGAGGAGGGAAGGTAGCCAGGCTGAGGGTGTTACCTAGCAAGTCACCACTGTGGGCAACTGGAGTGCAACCCTGCAGGGAAATTCAGGGATCCCTGCAGAATACATGCCTCTGTTGACCAGCCCAAGAGCCCTGGGGAGCTCAGGGGTCTATCCACCAACTCCTGGCAGGCTGTACCTGGGTATTAATTTGTAACAGTTCCTGCCTGCTGGGTTAGGAAAAAGAAGGTCTCAGTAGTAAGTCCTTAGGCAAAGAGATGCCAGGGCTGGTAGTTGGATGTCAGCCCAGGGTGCACTGAAGGGGTCCAGCCCGGGGGCTGAGGGAGCACACCCACCGCCCGAGAGGTTACCTGGAGGTGGTAAGAGGTTCTTAAAGGCATTTTTGTTTGTTAAGGGAGGAAGTTATCCAACCAGCGTGTGTGTGTGTGTGTGTGTGTGTGTGTGTGTGTGTGTGTGTATTTTGCTAGAAATGGAACCCAGGAGCATTCTATGTCTGAGTTGCACCCCCGGCCCTATTTTATTTTTTATTTATTTTTTTTTGTGGTACTGGGGATGGAACCCAGTGGCACTGAACCTCTGAGCTACACTCTCAGTCCTATTTTTTAGTCTTTTTAAATTTTTTTGAAACGGTCTCACTGAGTTGCGAAGGGTCATGCTAAGTAGCTGAGACTGTCCACGAACTGTAATCCTCTGGTCTCTGCCTCCCAAATGCTGGGATTACAAGCATGCGCCACCATGCCTGGCCCTTATTTTTTATTTATTTATTTTTTGGTATGGGGACGGAACCCAGGAGCATTCTACATCTGAGTGATACCCCCAGCCCTATATTTTCTTTCTTTCTTTCTTTCTTTCTTTCTTTCTTTCTTTCTTTCTTTCCTTCCTTCCTTCCTTCCTTCCTTATTTATTTTTTTATTTTATTTTATTTTTGGTGGTACTGGAGGTGGAACCCAGAGGCTTTCTACCTCCGGGCTATACTTCCAGAACTATTTTATATTTTATTTGAAAACAGGGTCTCACTAAGTTGCTGAGAGCCTTACTAAGTAGCTGAGGCTGGCTTCGAACCGGTGCGATCCTCCTGTCTCAGCCTTCCAAGCATAGGGATTACAAGCGTGCGCCACCACGCCCAGCTTTTATTCTTTATTTTGAAACAGGGTCTCACTGAGTTGCAAAGGGCCTCACTAAGTAGCTGAGGGTGTCCTCGAACTGAGATCCTCCTTCATGCCTGGCTTAGTTTTTATTTTGAAACAGGGTCTCACTATGTTGCCAAGGGCCTCACTAGGTTGCTGAGGCTGGCCCCAAACCTGTCGTTCTCCTATCTCAGTCTCCCAAGTGTGAGATTACAAGTGTGTACTACCTTGCCCAGCTGTGAGAGTTTTTTTTTTTTTTAAATTTAAAATTTTATTCTGTTTTATGTTTGTGGTATTGGATATTGATCCCAGGGGCATTCTACTTCTGAGCTATATCCTTAGCCCATTTTAAAGTTTTTATTTTGAGCTGGGTGTGGGGGTGCATGCTTGTAATCCCAGTGTTTGGGAGGCTGAGACAGGAGGATTACAGTTCGAACACAGCCTCAGTTACTACTTAGTGAGGCCATTTGCAACTCAGTGAGACCCTGTTTCAAAATAGAATAAAAAAATAGGACTGGGGGTGTAGCTCAGAGGTAGAATGCCCCTGGGTTCCATCCCCAGTAACACACACACACACACACACACACACACACACACACACACACTAAATAAATAAATAAATAAATAAGTTTTTATTTTGAAACGGGCTCTTGCTAAGAGAGAGCTGAGGCTCTCCCTATTTTCCTGAGGCTGGCCTTGAATCCGTGATCCTCCCGTGTCAGCCTCACAAGTACTAAGATTACAGGTGTGTGCCACCATCCTGGGACATATTTGTGTTTTAGAAAGCTCTCTGGGGCATTCAGTGGAGGAACGTGGAGTGGGTAGAGACTGGAGGCAGGGAGACCTGGTAGGAGGCCATTGTAATAGCCAGGTGAGAGAATATTAAGACCTGACCTGTAGCTGGGTGTGGTGGCGCGCGCCTGTAATCCCAGCCACTGGGGAAGCTGAGGCATGATGCCACCCTGGGCAGCTATCAAAGACCTTGTCATAAAAACAAAAGCAAACCTGAGCTGAGGTGGTGGTAGAGGATAGAACTTCCTGGAAGTCAGGGCAGAAAGGAGAAGATGTGAATCACATGCTTTTTATCCATGGCCGGAAGGAAGCAGGCCGGTCCCACCTCTGCCTCTTGCTGTAGCATCTGGCACAGAGATGCTGTTGAAGAAGGGACACAGCAAGATCTGGTTCAGAGGAAACTTCAATAGCTACCCTGATGAATGAGGACCAGTAAGGGGCCCTGATGAATGAGGACCAGTAAGGGGCCCTGATGAATGAGGACCAGTAAGGGGCCCCTGATGAATGAGGACCAGTAAGGGGCCCCTGATGAATGAGGACCAGTAAGGGGCCCCTGATGAATGAGGACCAGTAAGGGGCAATATCTTCAGTGACTGTTTTTATAGCAAGTGAAGTGGAGAAATAATTTTTTTTTTTAATGTACTGGGGATTGATCCAGGAGCATTGTACCTTTAAGCTTTACCCCTACTCCTTTTTATTCTAAAATAGGGTCTCACTGAGTTGTTGAGAGTTTTTCTAAGTTGTTGAGGCTGGCCTTGTACCAGGGATCCTCTTGTCTGAGACTCCCAAGTACTGGAATTACAGAGGGATTACAGGTGTGAGCCAGTGTAATCAGCTCTAAATATTTCTTTTTGATCTAGATGTTTTTTCTGGGCAGTTATTTAAGATTATACTTTTCTGAGGGCCTAGGACCCTTGGAACATCTGTGGCTGGATGAGGGTATCTGTTCCCACAACCTCTGGTCAGGAAGTTTTTGGTTTTTTTTTTCAGGTCTAGGGATGGAAACCAGGGGCATTTGACCTCTGAGCTACACCCCCTGCCCTATTTTTTTAAATTCTTTATTTTGAAACAGGGTCTCACTAAGTTCAGAGGGCATCACTAAGTAGCTGAGGCTGTCCGCAAACCATGATCCTCCGGTCTCAGCCTCCCGAGCGCTGGGATTACAAGTTTGCGCCACCACGCCTGGCTGGTCAGGAAGTTTTTACTGTTGTCTAACTGAATCTTTTCTGACTGGCGCATAAAGCAGTACAGTTTGGATCTGTCCATGGAAGACCCTGGACCCTGGACCCCATTCTATTCTTTCTCCTTGCTGTTGAAGTCATTGGTCTGGAACTAGAAATATGTAAAATAAATTCATGCCATTGTAGTGTAAAAGAGAGCAAAGGTGTGTGAAGTGGGCCTGTGTCCTCACAGCCTGGGACTCCAGGGTAAAAGGGGTGCGGGGCATGTCTAAGTATATGACAGATGAGGCAGGATTGAGCTGTAGAAAATATGGGTGTCAGTCACCCACCAATGAGTGAGGCCGGGGCTGCAGTTCAGCAGTAGAGTGCTTGCTTAGCATGCCCGAGGCCCTGCGTTCCGCCCCAGCACGCCCCCCATGATGAATCCCAAGTACTGAGATTACAGGCATGTACCAATACATTTGTTGATATTTGTGTTCTTACCAAAACATTGAGAGTACTTATTTAACAGATGGCTCTGACTTCATTAGGAGCAGTTGGTATAGTAAAAATCACACTGGAGTTGCAACTTGTGTTCGCCTTTACTTTTGGTCCCCAGGCTTGGTTGTTGCTTTGTGTACACTGAGAAGATGTTTTGAGGACAGCAGATCAGGGAAACATAGAAATGTTTAGGTTGGAGCCGGGTGTGGTGACGCACGCTTGTAATCCCAGTGCTTGGGAGGCTGAGGCAGGAGAATCTCGAGTTCTTGGCCGGCTTCAGCTACTTAGCAAGGCCTTCCGCAGCTTAGTGAGACCCTGTTACAAAATAAAGATGAAGTAGGGTTGGTGCCTTATCTCAGAGGTGAAATGCCCCTGGGTTTAGTCTCCAGTACCACCAAAAGGAAAAGAAAGAAATGTTGAGGAAAGAGAAATTCAGTTGTAGTTCATTCACTAGTTTCCTTTACATGTGTGTGGCAATCCTTGCATCTCGTACACTCCTGTAATACCAATCCTGGATGGATTTCCTGAGTAGAATGTCCCACATGGTTGATGAACAGTAAGAAAACCTGGGCAGTGTTTTGCTAACTAGTTCTCTATCCTCAAGGCCGTTCACAAAGTTACCATCCGCCTTCCACGGGGCACTGACCCACCTGTGCGGAGCACAGAGCTGCCACCTCACCCTTGCTGTCCCCTGCAGGTGTTCATGCGGGCCCTCTTCCACTACGACCCTCGGGAGGACCGCGCCATCCCCTGCCAGGAGGCAGGCCTGCCCTTCCAGCGCAGGCAGGTCCTGGAGGTGGTGAGCCAGGACGACCCCACGTGGTGGCAAGCCAAGCGAGTGGGGGACACCAACCTCCGCGCCGGCCTCATCCCCTCCAAGCAGTTCCAGGAGAGGTGGGTCTGGGTGCTACCATGAGGTGGGGGTCCCCAAGCTGCCAGTGACCCAGGTACACAACAAACCCCTAAGTCTCTGCCAACCATAGACAGAGGGGCCCACTGAGTCGTGTTTCTTGAGTGGCGCGTATGTCTGTTCTTGTCCCCTAACTCACGGTGTTGGCTGTTTGAGATTTAAATAACGTACTGACGTGTATACAGTTGTCCTTCAGTGTCCACAGGGATTGGTTTCAGGACTTCCTGTGGACACAGAGATTAGCAGATGCTCAAGGCCCTTACATAAAATGGTATAATACTCAACCTGTGTATGTCCTCCTGTGTATTTCAGGTCATCGCTAAATGACATATAATACCTTATATCATGTAAATAGTTGTTATACTGGCCAGGAATACTCCTGTTATCCCATTATGTAGGAGGCTGAAACAGGAGGATGGCAGATCTGAGGGCAACACGTGGTAACTTAGCAAGACCTTGTTTCAGAACTAAAAATAAAATAAGGTGGGGGTGTGTCACTGGGTTTAATCTTCAGTACTCCCCCCCACACAAATAAATAAACAAACAAATAAATAAATGAAAGTTGTTATACCATATCATTTAGGGAATATTTGTTTCAAATATGTTTACCTGTGATTGGTTGAGTCTGTAGACATAGGACCCTTAGATGCAGAGGCTCAACCATATTTTATAGTACATGCTTAGGGAAAGCTTAAAAGTAGACTATGAAAATAGAAGAGGAAGAAAATCACCCAGAGTCTCACCACAATCTAAACAGCACTGCTCATTTCCTTCCTGTGGTTTCTGTGTGAGTGTAGCACACAGGACTTGGGGGGGGGTCTTGCTTTTATTTACTTATTTATTTTTAAACTTAACATTTTGACATTTGCATTTAGTATCTTACCGCGTATTTGTAGTTTGATTTACATTCAGGGGATTTCCTCAGGAGGTGTGCGGGTATTCTTATGAGTTGGGCTGGCCTTGGCCGGGCCCTGTGGTGGCTGTGGACGCACGAGCTTGTATGTAGTGGCAAAGTCAGGTGTCTTCAGGCACACACGTGCATATGAGCGGGGCAGTGGAGGGAGGTGGACACGGTTCTCTGCAAGCTCAGCCAGGAGGCTGCCCCTCGCCTGGGCTCGTAGGGGAGGCTTCTCCAGGAAGGGTCGGGCCTCGTGATTCCACGGCTGACACTTCAGGGCATCTCCAATTTTTCTGTCTCAAAGCTGCAGTAATTATCTTGCGTTAATAAGAGAATGTTTCTCATATTTAATGTATTTTTTTCTTTAGAATTGATTGCCAAGAAGGTAAATCCTAGGTCAGAGGGTGGGTGGACAGGACTGTCACCTCCCCTGTGAGCTGTAGCCCACTACATATTTTTTTGGGGTACTGAGGATTGAATTCAGGGGCATTCTACCTCCAAGCTGTGCCCACAGCCCTATTTTTAGTTCTGTTTTTGAGACAGGGTCTTAGTAGGTTGACGAGAGTCTTACTACTTACTGAAGCTGTCCTGGAACCCGTGATCCTGCTGTCTCAGCCTCCCAAGTACTGGAATTACAAGTGTGCACTGCCACACCTGGCGCTCCCAGCCCTATTTTATTTATCTGTTTTGAATTAGGGTCTCACTAAGTTGCCGAGGCTGGCAGCGAACTTGCAATCCTCCTGTCTCAGCCTCCCAAGTACTGAGATTACAAGTGTGCACCACCACTTCCAGCTCCTCTGCACATCTTTTGGGGTATAGAATACAGATGACAGAATCCTGGGTTTTCCCATATCAGTGGTTTTCTTGGTGTGGTCTCCTGGCCAGAGATACCCGTATCACCTGGGAACTTGTTAAAAATGCAGGTCCTTGGGCCCCACCCTAGACCTACTAATGCAGACCCTGAAATCTGTGTTTCAGCAAATATCCCAGGTGATTCTGAGGTGCTAAGGTCTGAGAACCCCTGCTGTGTTTCCTCGGGGGAGCCCGGGCCCCTCTGTAGTTTGGTTTCACAGGTCTTGGCAACCCTTACTGGAGGCTGTTAGGGAGGCTCTTTGGCTGCATTGAATGTGGGCACCTGGACACCTCCAAGAGCCCCGGGTGTTTCCTCAACCCATGTGCGACTCGTCTCAGAGGCCGCCTTTCCAGTGGGGCTGAGCTCCCCGTGTGAGGCGAAGGCCCTCACCTGGGGGTCATGCCGGCCCTCGGCCTCTCCTGGAAGTCTGCGAGCTGCTCTGCTATTTTCCAGCCTCCTCAGAGTCGAGGAGGCTGGAGTACCCGGCTTGTGCCCCACTGTGGGACTGGGCCTTGGTTTCTCTGAGTTTCCGAGGGCTGCCTTCAACTGCTCCTGTGTCCCAGGTCATGGACCCCCATCCCCTTGTCTCCCCACAGACGACTAAGCTACCGCAGAGCCACGGGCACCCTGCCAAGCCCCCAGAGCCTCAAGAAGCCCCCCTGTGAGTAGACTGGCAGGGATGGCACTTGAGGGAGGGGCTGGGGTTGGGACTTGGGGACTTTGTGCAGGGAGGAAGCTGCATAAAGGGAAGGGGCCTGGGGGTCCTGTCTGAGCTTGTGGAAAGAGGCAGGAAAGGCATGGGGGGAGGGCTCGGGGCAACTGTTCCCCAGAGAGGAGCTCTGATCCTTGGGATCCATAGGTGACACTGGGGGTTATGTTAATGCCTCTCCCCCAAGTGGTATTGAAACCTCTGTGTGTACGGAGGGGTACTGAGGGGGTCTGTAGTTTTCCTTAGATTCCCAAGAAACTCTGACTCTAAAGATTCAAGAACCACTGATTTAGAAGGTGCTGGAGAAGGGACTGAGTGACCTCTCTGATAAGGTTTGACAAATGCAAATAGAGCATGCTCAGTTACATTTAAATTTTATTTATTTATTTTTTTTATTTTTGGGGGCCTGGGGGTGGAACCCAGAGGCATTTGACCTCCGAGCTATACCCCCTGCCCAATTTTTTATTCTTAATTTTGAAACAGGGTCTCACTGAGTTGCGGAGGGCCTCACTAAGTAGCTGAGGCTGTCCACGAATTGCGATCCTCCTGTCTCAGCCTCCCAAATGCTGGGATTACAAGTGTGTGCCACTACACCTGGCTACATTTAAATTTTTAAATAGTGAATTTTTTAGTAAAAGTATGTCCCATGCAGTATTTGGGACATATTAAGAAATTATCCAGCCAGGCATGGTGGTGTATGCCTGTAATCCCAGAACTTGAGGGGTCGAGATAGCAGGATTGCAAATACAAGACCAGCGCCCGGTGACTTAGCAAGATCCTGTTTCAAAATAAAAGAATAAAATATGGCTGGGTATGTAGCTCAGAGGTAAAATGTTCTTAGATCCAATCTCCACCGCCCTTAGCTTCGATCACCACAAAGAGAAAGGAAAGAAAGAGGGGAAGAAAGAAAGAAGAAAATAAATGATTTGTTGTTTATTTGGAAGTCAAGTTTACTTGGGTGCTCTGCGTTTTATCTGTGTAACACTTTACCTTTTAGAAAACATATCCACCTGCGTTCTTGCCTTCTCTTGGTTTGTATTTGTTGAGGGGTGCTGGGGTGGAGTCCAGCTCCCCCAGCTCTAGTCTTGTAATCATCCCAGAGCCCTAGGAAGCGGTGGAGTGAGGCACCCCCTTTCTCCAAGAGGGAAAAGGCAGGCTCACAAGTTTACATGCATGGAGTGGGGGTGCAGGGAGGCCTGTAGTCAGAGGCCCCAGGTTAGGGCCCGTGTGGAAAGGAGGCTTTTCCCGAGCCTGGCCTTTGCTGCAGGGGCTGGCAGCTCTGCTTCTCCTGTCCCTTGGCTCCATCCTCTGTCGCCTGCATTTCCTCAGGCAAGTCCAGAAAAGAAAGAGCGGGTGTGATTTCCACCACGGCACCCCAAAGATAGTCATTCTGTGGGCCACTGCCAGTGGCCACCTGTCCAGCCTTGCTGTCCTGTGGGAAATCTGCTGGGGAAATTGCCCTGGGGGCCACTTTTGCCAGCCGTGAGCTGCTTCCCCTGGGCTGCTAGTGAGACACACACAAGAAGACTAATTAGGGCAGGTCTTAGGTGTAGTGACGTGCCGCGGCTCAGATCACAGGTTTGTTGGAGGAAAGAAACAGGACAGAGGAGGGCTCCTTGGGCTCCCGAGGCCGCCTCTCAGCCGCAAGGCTTCCCGGTCCCCTCTGCTAACGCTGTCTCATCTGTCTTTTGTGCAAACCGCAGATGATCAGCCTTGTGATACAGGTAGGCCCGGCATTTGTCCCCATGTACATGAGTGAGGCCCCTTCTCCGTGGAACGTTTGGGGCTGGAGGGGCTGGTTTTCCTTCCTCATCTCGATGGCTGTGCCCAGATGTGTAGGTTGGGAAGGGGCTCAAGGCCTTAGGGTCCCTCCCCATGGGCCCAGCACAAGGGGCCAGCCTTCCAGGGACTGGGCTGTGCTGACAGCTCAGTAGGGGCCAGGACACAGGAGGGCGGCGAGAGCGTCCTCCTGCCCTATTCCCACTGGTCGCAACTCAAGGACTGGAAGGAGTTCTCCTGGCCCGGGACCCCCTCCGGGGCTTGGAAAGGTTGTTGGGACCTAACATGGAGAACCGACTGCAACGGAAGGACTTTTCCTGGGGCAGCCAGGACATGGTATTTCTCTTGAGCTCCTTGGTATCCCAGCCTGGAGGCTGGCCTGACCGTCAGGGCTGGGGTTCCTCTGGGCCTGAGGATGCGTCCGCTGCGACTCACTGTCCTTCCCTCTTTTTGGTTCCCAGAGACCTGTGACTGTGAGGGGTACTTCAAAGGTCACTATGTGGGTGAGTAGCCGGGTTCTCCCCGGGGCCTCCTGCTGGCCCGCATATGTCCCACCCCACCTGGGGCTCCCCAGTCGGGGAAAGACACAGGCTGAACAGTACGAGCCCCAGACCTGGTCATGAGCCCCTGAGCCTGGAGGATCCCCCATCTCTGTCAGCCTGAGGAGGGGCTGTGCCTGTCCAGATCTGAGGACCCCACCCCAGGTTTCACCCTGCCACGGGTCACAGAGCCATGGAGGAGGGGCACCAGAGCACTACGTTAACACTGATTTTATCATCGTATCTTGATTGAAGTCTGTTCAGGGTGACTGCCCCCACATACAATGCCAGGGTACTTAATGGTCTTCAGGAGTACCTTTACATCTTTTATTTTCTTCAGTTTTTTTTAAGGCCTTAGAGACAGGCCAAAGATTTTTTTAAAACCTTTGTTTTGAAGTAATTTCAAACTTACCGAAAAGGTGTAGGAATGGCAGGGAGGATGCCCGTGGCTCCTGCCAGGCCGCAGTCCCAGACTGCCCACGGTGCTGCCGTTCCTTTACTATTCATGGGGGCCGGCTCCCAAGTCACAGGTGAGTCTGGTGTAGACGTGCCCTTTGGCCCTCGGCACCTCAGCATGTATGTGCTGTGGATGGAGCCAGAGCCGCCCTCTTACGTAACCTCAGGACAGTGGCCAAAGGCTGGAACTTTTTTTTTTTTTTTTTTTTTTGGTGGCACTGGGGATGTAACCTGGGGGCCTTCTACCTCTGAGCTACACTCCCAGCCCTATTTGTTATTCTTTATTTTGAAATAGGGTCTCACTAGCCGGGCGTGGTGGCGCACGCTTGTAATCCCCGCGCTTGGGAGGCAGAGACAGGAGGATCGCGCAGGTTCGAAGCCAGCCGCCCGCGCTGGCTTAGGAGACCCTGTTTCCAGATAAAAATGTAAAAATAGGTCTGGGAGTGTAGCCCGGATGTAGAAGGGCTTCCAGGAACCCCAGTACCACCAAATAAATAAATAAATAAATGAAATAGGGTCTCACTAAGTTGCAGAGGGCCTCACTAAGTAGCCGAGGCTGGCCGTGAACCTGTGGTCCTCCTGTCTTGGCCTCCCAGGTACTAGGATTACAGGTGCGCACCACCATCCCCGGCTCACGTGTTGAACTTTAACACGTGTCTGATTGTACTGTCTTACCTGCTGTGGTTAAATGTCACCAGTGGTCCCGGGTCCAGGGTCCGTGGAGGACTACCCATTGCACGACTGCATCCCCATTTCACAGATAGGGAGAATGAGAGAGATCAAGAGACTTGCCACGTCAGTCACATGCCAGGCCAAACAGGGACCTCAAACCCTAGTCCTTGGGTGCTTGGAGGTCCCCCTTCATCATGCCACTGTGCCTCCTGAGCAGCAGGGTGGGGAGGTCAGGGGATCAGTCCTACCTCCAGGTCCTGCCCTGCGGGGAAGGTCTTTACTGGGAGATCCTGGGACACATGCCACCATGCCCCTCTGTCCCTCCCTAAGCTGGTCTTCGGAGGAGCTTCCGGCTGGGCTGCAGGGAGAGGCTTGGTGGCTCGCAGGAAGGGAAGATGTCTGTGGGAGCCGAGTGCCCGGAGCTGCTGACCTACGAGGAGGTGGCCAGGTACCAACAACAGCCGGGCGAGCGGCCCCGCCTGGTGATTCTGATCGGTAGGTGCCGGCCTGGGTTTCCAGGGGTGGCTGGTCCTTCCCCCGCGCTGGGGAGAGAGCCCAGCAGGGACCTCGTCCGTCTTCCCTCTGTCTCCCAGGGTCTCTGGGAGCGCGGCTGCAGGAGCTGAAGCAGAAGGTGGTGGCTGAGAACCCACAGCACTTTGGTGTTGCTGTTCCACGTAAGAGGGCCCATGTGGGTGTGCGTGCATGTGTGTGTTGGTGTGCGCGTGAGTATATCATGGGGGGCTTGATTTCTTCGTATTCACCTCGATCCCTTCAACACTTTGGGTCTGAGGGACCACCCGGCACTGCCCGCTCATTGTGGGACACCGGCACGGCAGGAAGAGGCTCCCATTGGTCCTCTAAACCCTTCTCTGGCAGAAGCTGGAGGAGGAAGATGAGTCGGGAACACACTGCAGGCAAAGTGCAGCCTCAACCCAGTCTGAGGGGCCCCACAGCGGGAGCGGCCAGCCCCTTCTTCCCAGTAACTCTTACCCTATGGCCTCTGTCTTGTGGGTATAAAAGGGGTCAGAGAGGGTGAAGCCCCTGGGAGAGGTGCTGCCCAGCCCGGCCTTGCCTCGGGGCAGTCCTGAGAGGGGCGGCACCCCTACTGAATCCCGCTGAGGCTGTCTGCTGCTGGAGGCAGCATGGTGCCAAGATCCAGTGGGCGGGATCCTGGTTCTGCTTGTGATGATGATGAGGAGGAGGAGGGGGAAGACGAGAGAAGGCCAGAAACTGCAAAGAGCTTTCATGTGGAGACGCTTGGTCAGGCCTTCCCTAAGAGGGATTGGTATCATCCCACTCTGCAGAGGAAGACAGTGAGCCCCAGCGAGGTAAAGGAACTTGCCCAGTGTCACACCGTCAGCAAGAGGCAGAAACACGGATCAGGCCCCAGGCACCCGCCCCAGCCACGAGCTCACAGAGCAGAGCGGCAGGTGGTTTCTCACCTGCTGCTTCATCCTGCTCTTGGCCCCTCAGTCCCTCACTCTCAGTCCCTCGGGCCTCAGAGGGGCGCAGTGTGGGTGCCTGCTGGCTATCGAGCGGGTATGCTGTGGCAGCAGTAATAGGCCTTTTCCAGGGTGTTCTAGGGCAGGGCAACTTTCCCCTGGGC
Organism: Muscardinus avellanarius; assembly: GCF_963383645.1. Classification (NCBI taxonomy): domain Eukaryota; kingdom Metazoa; phylum Chordata; class Mammalia; order Rodentia; family Gliridae; genus Muscardinus; species Muscardinus avellanarius. The sequence goes on along the minus strand of NC_137802.1, from coordinate 53,564,163 downwards.
CACCCCACCGATGGCACGGCCACTCCTCAGAATTGTTTTCTGAGGCCGGGCATGGTGGCTCACGCTTGTAATCCCTGCGCTTGGGAAGTTGAGGCAGGAGGATTGCACAGGTTCGAAGCCAGCCTCAGCTACTTAGTGAGGCTCTCAGCAACTTAGTGAGACCCTGTTTCCAAATAAAGTATAAAACAGGTCTGGGAGCATAGCCCGGAGGTAGAAAAGCCCCTGGGTTCCACTCCCAGTACCACCAAAAAAAAATTGTTTTCTGCTCTGAGGGGGTGGGGCATGGGGGCCACTCTTGGCCTGGAGCACTTTGGGGAGCCACTGCTCTTTAGGTTTCAGGTGGATGCTCGGAGGTGGTCGCACACAGGGAGCCCTCGGGTCCATCCGTCCCTTGGCGTGGGATCCCTGACTGGGTTCGAGCTACTTCCAAGGATGTCACAGATTCCTCCCTCGATCTTAGGAACTGGAGGAAAGGCTTCCCAGAGGCAGTGACTTCTGTGCTGAGGGTTGAAGAGTAAGGAGGGGTTTTCCAGGCAGAGAAGAGAGGAGGAGTTGGCTGTACAGAGGGAACATTGCATGGAAAGGGATGGGGTGTGACCCAGGGCAGCCATGCCAGGGCCTGGAGACGCTAGTGCGGACGACGTGGCAGGAGATGATGCGGTCAGAGGTTGGGTGGATGGTGAGGGTCGTTAAGGTGTTTAGGATCCAATCTGTGAATGATGAAGTGTTTTTGGTTTTTTTTTTTTTTTTTTTTTGTGGTACTGGGGTTCCTGGAAGCCCTTCTACCTCCAGGCTACACTCCCAGACCTATTTTTACATTTTTATTTGGAAACAGGGTCTCCTAAGCCAGCGCTCAAGGCTGGCTTCGAACCTGCGTGATCCTCCTGTCTCAGCCTCCCAGGCGCAGGGATTACAAGCATGCGCCGCCACGCCCGGCTGAATGATGAAGGTTTCAAAGCAAGGCAGTGACCTGGAAGGGTGACCATAGCAGCGCTTCCAGGGATCCAACCAGGATGCCACGTGGGGATCACAGAGCATCCCAGCGCTGGCCCCAGGGGCCAGAAAACCCTGTCCTTCAGGTCCCTGAGCTTTCTTTTGGAAAAGCTGGTGTCGTCTCACCTGTGCTCTTGTTCTCTGAGAACCTGACTATCCCCAGAAATGTGCCTTTCTCTTCCACTATGCAAACCAACAGGGAACACGGTTTTAAAGCTGTTTCTTGCTGGGCGTGGTGATGCACACCTGTAATCCTAGCATTTGGGAGGCTGAGACAGGAGAATCGCAGATTTGCAGGCAGCCTCAGCTACTTAGTGAGGCCCTCTATAACTTAGACCCTGTTTCAAAATAAAGAATTAAAAAAAATAGGACTGAAGGTGTAGCTCAAAGGAGAATGTTCTTGAGTAGTTTAACCCCTAGTACAAAACAAACAAACAAAAAGACTCCACTAGGACTAGGAGTCCTTTCAGTGATTCTTAAAAACCCCAGCATCAGCGGGACATTGTGGTTGATACCCGTAATCCCAGTATTTGGGAGGCTGGGACAAAAGGATCACAGGTTGGTGGCCAGCCTTAGCAACTTAATGAGGCCCTCAGCAACTTAGACCATATTTCAAAATAAAAATAAATAGGGGTGGGGGTGTAGCTCAGAGGTAGATTGCTCCCCAATACCAGAAAACAATGAAAAGCTGGCATCAGGGAGATGGTTTGGCAGAGTGGAGAAGGGCATGTGCCTGGCATGGGACAAAGGATGGCCCTGGCTCTGCTGGCTGTGGGTCACTGGGCACTGTGCTTAACTCTCTGTACCTCAGTTTCCCCAGATACAAAGTGGGGGCCTGACACCAGGACACTCGGGCAGAGATGGCTGCTAATACACAGACCCGCGACGAGCTCCTTCCTGGGTGGACGGCCCAGGCTCGCCGCTGTTCTCAGTCACTGTGCCCTGACATCTCTTTGCTCAGCTCTGTCTCTTCTTTCTTTAAAAGATACCACAAGGCCCCGAAAGAGCCAGGAGAAGGAAGGGGTGGAGTATCACTTTGTGTCTAAGCAAGCATTTGAGGCCGACCTCCATCACAGCAAGTACGTTGCCCAGTGGCCGGCTCTCGGCAGCTGCGGGTCTTTGTACCTGTTTACTGTTGCACTGCACGAGAAGTCGTGTTGGGAAGTCCAGTTTTTTTGTTTTTTGTTTTTTGTTTTTTGAGAAAACTCCAGGACTAATGTTCTTTTCTCCTTTGGTGGTATTTTAGGTTCTTGGAGCATGGCGAATATAAGGAAAATCTCTATGGAACCAGCCTGGAGGCCATTCGGGCTGTTATGGCCAAAAACAAAGTTTGTTTGGTGGACGTGGAACCGGAAGTGAGTTTCTAGCCCAGTGCTCATGTCTAATTAACGGACTGCAACTTTACAGGCCCGTTGGCCTCAGTCGAGGGAATTTCCAGGCCAGAATAATGGATGGGAACTGTCCTTGCATTTCTTTTTGAGAGTTGAATGAAGGCTCTGAACCCCACACACATGCACCTGTATCCACAAATACTGTGTTAATTGGAGAAAGCTCATGTTAAGGACCTTTCCCTTGGCCCATAGACTCAGGACAGTGTCCCCTGCGTGAAAAAAATCATGTTAAAGATGGTGGCCTGGCCTGGCCAGTTGTAGTGTGAGAGACGGAGATGTAAACACCCAGGTGAAGCTGGGGCTGAGTCCTCCCCAGACAGCCCTCCCCTAACCAGGACAAGTGAAATGCCCTGAGGGAGGCCAGGAGAGCAGCTTGAAAGGGAAGGAGGAGGGAGCCGGGACCAGCATGAGGAGCTTCAAAGCCATTTCTAGTTCTGCGTGACCGGCAAGCCATGGGGCTCCACGGGGGCCTGGCCGTCTTTTTAACCTTGTCTTTCAGAAAAACTTCCAAGCTTTGAACTCAGTTATGTGTATTTTTTTTCCTATATAGAGATAGATCTTTTGATTTCACGATATAAACTATAAGCTTTATTTTACAGAAGTTAGCTTCAAACATATTTCAAAAAGCCCATTTTTGCCTATAAGGGAAAACCCTTGCTCGTTAGGACTTCCTGGGAGTTGGTAGTCAAAATTCAAAGTTTAAACTTCAAAAGCATTTTTGAAAGGTGATTTTATTGATTTTTTTGATGTCCAGATAGTGCGTGTAACAGTTTAATGCCAGCATTTCCAAACAGAGGCTCATATATTCCAGAGAAAACCCACTCATAACAGTGTGATTTGCATATGGAAAACCTGAAGTCTGCAAGTTTGTTCCAAGTAATCCCTTAGGTTATGGTTCTATGTGCTTTGCAAACCTTTTCTTTGACTATCAGAAGACCTGTGTGTTATCACAGATTTTGAGTATAGACAGATTGATTTTGTTACATGTGTGTGGCATTGGGATTGAATCTAGGGACAGTCTACCTTTTATCTCTATCCCTAACACTGTGTGTGTGCGCGCGTGTGCGCACTGCAAATAAGACCCAGGGGTGGTATTTTGCTGAGCTACGCCCTTTTATTTTTTATTTTGAAATAGGGTAGAGGCCCTCCTCACTAAGTTTCTGAGACTGGCCCAAACCCTGCAATCTTTCTGTCTTATGTCTTAGCCTCCCAAATACTAGGATTACAAGTGTGCGTCAGCGTGCCCAGCTCCCGGCCCTTTCTTTTCTTTTTCTTGTCTGTGAAACAAGTTCTCGTTAGGTTGCTGAGAGTTTTACTCCGTTGCTGAGGCTGTCCTCAAACCTGCAAGCCACCTGTCTCAGTCCTCCAAGCATTGGGATTACAGGTGTGTGCACCGTGCCCGGTTCACATTGATGATGTTTGACTAAATAGATGCACACTGAATCCTGCTGCCTCGGCCGGCAGGAATGTGCAGGTGGGGAAGAGCTAGAGGGGTCAGATCTAAAAGAACTGGCGACTCTGAACGGAGGCTCTGGAGCCTTCCTTCCTCTGCATGTGGCCTTCAGGGCCTAGCTGAGTTCATTGTCACAGTGAAGGATGAGAAGATGTACAGTTTGCCTGCCTGCTTGAAACCCCGACCTCTGCTGTCCAGTGTATGAGCTCGAAGCACATGAGGATTGAGCTTTTGAAAAGAATGTTTCACAGTAAAGTATTTCAGAAGTGTGTGATTTTTCTGAACTTTCTTTCTCAGGCACTGAAACAGCTGAGGACCTCAGAGTTCAAACCCTATATTATATTTGTAAAGCCTGCAATCCAGGAAAAAAGAAAGACACCCCCCATGTCCCCGGCTTGTGAGGACACAGCAGCTCCACTTGTAAGTTCAAGCTGACCATTTCTTTTCTGAAGGCTTAAGAGGGGCGATTGCAGTGAACACCTCTAGCTGCTTGAGGTTACTTGCAGTGGAGGAAGGACATAGGACATGACTTCTGCACAAGACCAGCTTTCCATTTTGCCTGTTGGCAACACTAAGAAAAGATGGCCAAGCCGGGTGTGGTGCACACGCCTGTTAACCCAGTACTTGGGAGGCTGAGACAGAAGGATCACAGGTTTATAGCCAGCCTCAACAACATAGAAAGGCCCTCTGCATTTTACTGAGACCCTGTTTCAAAATAAAATAGGACTGGGGGTATAGCTTAGAGGTAGAATGCCTTTGGGTTCAATCCCTAGTACCACAAATTAAAAAAAAAAAAAAGGAAGAAAAGGGAGAGAGAGAGAGAGAGAGGGAGAGAATGGCCAGAGAGAGAGAGAGAGAGAGAGAGAGAGAGAGAGAGAGAGAGAGAGAGAGAGAGAGAGAATGGCCAGAGGCTTGAGGTGGGACAGTCAGAAGTACTTCCCAATCCAGGCAGGCATGGCGTTGCCAGGCTCACACCCCTCTACTCTCCTGTAAACGCCATCCCCCACATACGGGCTGACGTCTGTCGGAGACCTGATTCAAGTGTGACGCAGCACGTGCTGAGCTCCTAGCCCAAACCCAAGTGTTATTTTAATTGAAACATCAACTCACAAGGTCGTTATCACTGCTCTCAAACCAGTTTGAAACCATCAGCGAGTTCCTCTATTTCTGAAACTAGTAGATAAGATAATCCAGTGGGTTCCTAGGTACACTTCTGTTTCCTGCTGGAGATCTTATTCCGCTCAATCTGGGCCAGGAACCCCCTCCTGACACCAAAGTATTTGGTCGCGTTCTCCCAGGACGCATGGACGTGGTCTCTCATCTCTTCTGGTGCTCTGCAGGGCCGGGTGGGGAGTGGGGAAGATGTTTGATGTGGGGTGAGAAGCAACCCAGTTTCAGAACAGACGTTGCTTGCTGCCCAATGTGGCTGGTTCTGCCTGAGCGAGGCCCTCTCAGATCCTTCCCCCCAGGTTGAGAAGCTCCCTCCAAGATTTTGATATAATCCTGGTTCCTACTGATTTTCTGTTATAACTGTCTGCATTGACATGGCATATTTAGCGTGATATGACTAGAAGAACATTCGAAATCGTCCTCTTTGTAAACCCTGTGGGGAGCATCAGTGGGTATAGGACTGTTTAGAGGCCTGCAGCACATTCACCACAGCAACAACAAAAGACCAGAAATTACTTAAATGTCTACTAGTGCGGCTCAGTTCAATATCTTACTATATTATACAACATTCACAGGACGGAATGGAATATACAGCCAATTAAAAGCTATGTGTTTTCTGGGCACAGTGGCATACAACTATAATTCCAGTTCTTGGGAGGCTGAGACAGGAGGATTACAGGTTCAGGGCTGGTCTCATCAACTTAGCAGGACCCTCAGCAACTTAGTGAGACCCCATTTCAAAATAAGTAAAAATTAAAAAGGGCTGAAAGTGTAGCCCAAAGGTAGAGCACCCATGGATTCAATCTTCAATACCAAAAATAAAAACACTTAGTTTTATTAGTTACATTTGAGACTATCATCCATTTAATTTCTATGTATGGTATGAGGTAGGCTATGTCCACATTCTTTGCATGTGGATATTCCAGTTTTCCCAGTGCCATTTGTTGAAACGCCATTTTTTTCATATAATTATCTTGGTGCCCTTATTAAAAATCAGTTGACCAAAAAAGTAAGGCTTTATTTCTGGACTCTCAATTCGATTCCACTGATCTATTATTATACTGGTACCACAGTGTGCTGAATATTGTAGCTTTGTAGTAAGTCTGTTTGTTTGTTTGTTTTTGTACTGGGGTTTGAACCCAGAAGCATTCTACCTCTGAGCTACACCCCAAGACTGATTTTATTTTTTATTTGGAAATAGGGTCTTACTACATTGATGATTATAGTAACTTTTGAAGTCAGGAAATGTGTCTTCCAACTTTTTCTTCTTTTTTTTTTTAAGATTTAAAGAAGTTTATTAAAAAGATAGAAATACAGAAAATAGAAATACAGAAGATAGTTACAGCCTCATTCCAGAATGGCATGGGGGAGGGTGGTCCGGGCCAATTCACCACCCCCCAACTCTTTCTTTTTTTTTAAGATCACTGTAGTTCTTCTGGGTTCCTTGTATTTCTATAGGAATTTTAGGATCAGCTCGTCAATTTTTTTTACTGTTTTGTAAAAAAACAAATATTTTAGGACTGATAGAATTTAATAACCAAGGGAAAAGAGCACATTTATATATATATATATATATATATATATATATATATATATATAGTCAAGAAGACATTAAGTGAGGCAGATGCAGTGGCGCACACCTGTTATCCCAATGCTTGGGTGTCTGAGACAGGAGGATCACAGGTTCGAGGCCAGCTTCAGAAACCTAGCAAAGCCAGGTGTGGTTGCACCTGCTTATAATCCCTGTACTTGGAAGGCTGATACAGGAGAATCACAGGTTCAAGGCCAGCCTCAGCTACTTAGGCCCTCTGCAACTCAGTGAGACTCTGTTTCAAAATAAAGAATAAAAAATAGGGCTAGGGATGTAGCTCAGAGGTAGAATGCCCCTGGGTTTATCCCCAGTACCGCAAAAAACAAAACAAAACAAAAACAAAAAAAACACCTGTTTCCAAATAAAAAATAAAATAGGGCTGGAGTTGTAGCTCAGAGGTAGAATGCCCCTGGGTTTATCCCCAGTACCACACAAAAAGAAAAAAAAAAACCCTGTTTCCAAATAAAAAATAAAATAGGGCTGGAGTTGTAGCTCAGAATTATAATGCCTCCTGAGTTCAATCCCCAGTACCACAAGACAAACAAACAAACAAACACAAAATACATAAGAGAATAGACACAGCTTCTTGGGACACAGAGAGGTCCGCTAGGTCCTGGGAAACGCCAGCTTCCTGGGCGTCAGCGCCCTCCCTGGCCTGCAGCTGCCATTGCAGGCGGAGCTGCTGCAGGCCGGCTTGGTGTCGCTCCCGGCTCTGCTGTCTGGTTTGCCTCCAGCACTCACAGCGCGCTGTGTCCCAGGCAGGCGGCCCGATGGTGACGCACATCTGCATGGTAATTTGTTCTCTGTGGTCAATTCGCCCACCAGTTGTGAAATCCCACCTTCCTCCTCTCCAGATGTCATGGTCTCAGAGCCATAGTTGTTCTCAACATGAGTAGGCACCAAGGTCCCTGCGAGGCTGTTCAAATACAGACGGCCCAGTGCATCCCTCTAGATTCTGCTAAGAGGTTTGTTCTATCTCTGAGCTACAACCCCAGCCCTTTTATTTATTTCTTTTTTTGTTTCAAAACAGGGTCTTGCCGAGTTGCTAAATTGCTGAGGCTGACCTTGAACTTGCAGCCTTCATGCTCATCCTACCCAGTCAGAGATTCTAGGTGTGCAGCACATCCTCCTGTCCCAGCTTCCCAGGTACTGGGATTACAAGCTTGTGCCACCATGCCCAGCTATTTTTTTTTTTTTTTTTGAAACAGGCTCTTGCTAAGTTGCTGAGGCTGGTCTCGAACCTGTGATCCTCCTGTCTCAGCCTCTCAAGTCTGGGTTACAGGTATGTGCCACCATGCTTGGCTCAGCATCTCCGTTTTTAGCACACATGCTTTTATGCGAGTTTGATGTATGTAAGCAGAACCCAGACCGTATTTGCAGAAATTCTTCGTAAAGGCCTGAGTTTTGTGTGATACTAAGTATTTGTCCACGGTCTGTTCCCTGTGTTCCAGGTAGCAGGATCTGTTATATAAAACACCCCATGGGCACATCCTCTGTCTGTTTCTTTGCTGCCCACATGTTGATGGTACTTCTGCCTTTGATCCATTAAGCTGATCTGACAAGGGGACAAGGGGTGGCTGGGGGGGATCTTTTCAATGTGACTTTTAGGACGGTGATTCTTAGTGAAGTCACAGTGTGAGTTTCACCTTTACCAGACAGGAAAAACACCCAGAGGGTTTATGGCTGCAAAGGAGATATCCCACGTTTTACTCTATTAGATGTTATTTGAGGTTTTTTTTTCCCTCAGATGCAGGTACTTATTAGGAAGACTGTGAGACTTAGTGGCAAAAAGTTTTCTTGTAGAATTTCTAAAATTATAGAAGCTCTAAAGGCTTCCTGGATGAAACGTGAGTGCCTGCAGGGGAGAAAAGTGGAGCAGCAGACAGGTCTGTAGGCTGTGTGTGTATGGGGGTCAGGGTGTGTTTAAGGGGGCTGAGGGGTGTGTGTGTGTGTAAGGAGGGGTTGAAGGTCCAGGGGCCACTGCAGAGGGCTCCCGAGTATGAGAGCAGTCTGGGAAGAATAAAGAATTGGGAAGAGGCACCCAGTGGACCCTATTTTTTCTATTTCAGCCTCTCTTAGGTTTTACTGTCCTTATGGTAGCGTGCAAAAGCTGTGTTTTGCCTCTCTTGAAATTGCAGAAGCTCTCATAAAAGTAAAAGTCGGTGACAGAGAGGAGAGGAGGGACTATCTTGGAAGTGGGTCTCTATGGGGAGAGGATAGAACTCTCTTCCCGTGTGGTCGAATGAAAATACCGAGTCTCTGGAAGCCACAGAGGCAACCGAGGACTGGAAAGGAGAGTGGGCCTCGGCCTCTGCAGTTTAGCAAGACTCTGTTTCAAAATCAAGAATAAATCGGGCTGGAGGTGTATCTCAGAAGTAAAATGGCCCTGGGTTCCATCCCTAGCACCAAAAAACAAAAACAAAAAATCAGCAGCAAATACTACCCAGGTCGGGTAAGAGAGGGTTTCTGTCTGTACATTAATGTTAGGTCTTAAGAAAGCAATGCGATCAAAGAAATCAGGCATCCTAAAGTGGGGATTTGATTAGAATTGTCCTAATATGCCTGACTTATGGATTTCTTTTTTTTTTCTTTTTTTCTTTTTTTTTTCATGGTACTGGGGTTGGAACCCAGGGCATTCTACATTCTACCTCTGAGCTTTTTTTTTTTTTTTTTTTTTGAAATATGGTCTCATTGAAGTCTGGGCGTGGTGGCGCATGCTTGTAATCCCCACTCTTGGGAGGTGGAGACAGGAGGAGTGTGCAGGTTCGAAGCCAGCCATGCTGGTTTAAGAGACCCTATTTAAAAAAGAAAAAAAAAAGTATAAAATAGGTCTGGGAGTATAGCCTGGAGGTAGAAGGGTTTCCAGGAACCCTAGTACAACAGAAAGGAAGGAAGGAAGGAAGGAAGGAAGTCAGTCGGTCGGTCTCATTGAGTTGCAGAGGGCCTCACTAAGTAGCTGAGGCTGTCCGCGAACCGTGATCCTCCTGTCTCAGCCTCCCGAATGCTGGGACTACAAGTGTGCGCCACCGCGCCCGCTGCTTATGGATTTCTTTTAGGGGAACAACTTGCGTTACTCCTGGCTGTCTCTCTCCTTGCAGGATGAGGAGCAGCAAGAGATGGCCACCTCTGCGGCCTTCATTGACCAGCACTATGGGCACCTGGTGGACACTGTGCTGGTGAGGGAGGATCTGCAGGGTGCTTACGACCAGCTCAAAGCGGTCTTAGAGAAGCTGAACAAGGACACTTACTGGGTACCTGTTAGTTGGGTCAGGTAACTTTATCCCAGATCATCCAGGCTGGAGAGGACCTTGAAGACCCTGCAGTCCATCCTCCCTCGCTTTACCATCAAGGAATCTCAAGTGCAGAGACAGGCAGAGTTTCCCACAACGCCATCATCAAGAAGAGGAGACACGGGAGGCCCCGGTCGTTGTTGGGTTTTGTCTGTCGCTTTTCGCTGCGCCCCTTTAGATTCCGAGTCGCAAGGGGTGCATCACAGCGTAACACGTGCCACTCATTAAAGTATCACAGACAAGTTGACTTTGATTCTTCGTACCAAAGTTAAGTAGCCACTATTTTTTTGGTGGTGGTGGTGGTGAATTTATACAGTACTGATGTGCAGCGAAGTTTAAGCTTTATAACCAGTGAGACTTCACTTGTCCCGCTGCGCCGGGAGCTCAGTGGTTATACCTAAGGATTTCCCATGCAGTTCAAGTCCCCCTGTCTTCCAGTACTAAAATGTTGATTTGTTTAAACCATTATTTTTAGTGCTTGCCTGGTAGTAGAAAAATCGGTCCCCTGCCTTTTCAAAGAGCGAGCGTACCTGAACTTTTTTTGTGTGACAGAGGCACGCTTACCTGTCCCGTGAATCACTGTACTGTTCTGTAACGTAGCAGTGCCTTTAGGGACTCCTGGGGATGGAACGCTGTGTCTGTCCCCTTTCTGAATACCCTCATGCTCCTGAAGTCGCGTCCTCGCTTTGACTTGTTCTATTCCGTCGGTTCTCTCTCGTGTGTTACTGGCAGTCCCCACCTTCACGCCTCCTGGCGTGCCCGAGCATGGGAACCGCACGACCCCCCATCCACCCCCGTTACAACTGTGTCTAAGCCTCAATAGGTCAGTTCTGCCAAAATCAAAGTATGCAGATGCAGAGTGTGGGCCTGATGGGTTGTCCTGTAGAAAAAGTGGTTAACATCACACAAGGATTGTGATACGTCTTAGCAGCTCAGAGAATTTTACTTATGAACAGCCCATGTATGTACGTTTTATAAGTCTTTACTCTGCGTTGGGTGCAATGCAGGATGCTCACTGGGTACCTGTTACTTGGGTCAGGTAACTAACAGAAATGGGAGAGAGAGGGGGGAAAAGAAAATAAAGAGAAGCTTAGAAAATTTAAAGAAAGTGGCCAAGCTTAAAAAAAGAAAAAGACACCACTGTGGTATTTGAGCCTCAATCTCCCTAATACTGGAAATGGCCCTTAACCACTATATGTTAATGCCTTCGTTCTTTTGTGATCCCATAATTGAGGGTACCTATTAAATAACTGATCTGTAAGTGAGGCATGTGTTCATAGCTGGAATTAACAATTGCATACAGCGTGCCTATAACCTAGAGGACTAAAAGGAGGCTGCTTATGTGTATGTTTTCAACCTCTTCCTCATGAAAAGAGAGGCCAGGTGACAGGGAAAGCCCTGGGGAGAGGGTTTGCTGCCCATTTGCAAACTTCCAGTTTACCTTTTTGTACAAGGACTCTGGCAGCTCGCTAGCTCGCTACCCGGCTAGGTCCACCGACCAGGATCATATTCTTCAGAACTTACAGGCAAAAGGATGGGGACTTGTTTACACTTAGAGTATTGTTCTCATCAAGACAAATTGGTCTTGAGCTATTCCACAAAGAACCAGGCCAGGAAGGACAGTCACCCCGTGAAGGGTGAATGGCAGGTACTAAGTTCTTATGCAGGAGAGCTGGAATCTAAATTCTTTTCCTAGGCTAAAACACACACACACACACACACACACACACACACACACACACACACACACACACAAGTAAAAATTTCTCTTGCAAATCCCATAGGGAGGGCTTCGTGAAGGAGACCCTACCTGGTCCTAGCAAGCATCCCTGGGAGACTCGTCCTCCAGTGTCGGAACGCAGTAGTTGAGCACCAGGTGTTTTCCTGCATTTCATACCACAGCATTTTCTGCTGCTTACTCCATGTTAAACAATTCTCAGAAGAAATGGTCCTAATTTTCTTAACATATATTATGAAGCAAGGTGTTAAAATGTGCTTGCTTTATTTGCTGTCAAAGAAGCCTCCCTTACCCCCAAGGCAAGCTGTGCCCGCAGCTGCCAGGTCTGTGGAGTAGAAGGGACAAGGCCCGGGGGACAGAGGTCATTTGGAAGGCACATTTTGTTGTTCATAAGGAGAAAAGTTAAAAATGCACCTGTTTATGATATATTTTGGTGGGATGTCTGTGAATGCAGTTCCAAGTTTCATTCCAGCTAACAGTACGTATGTTCTGAGCCTCTGGAGAAAATGTTTGCAGAAGTTTATTACTCTGGGTCTCTACACCAATAAATCTCATTTAAACATCTCAAGATGTACCTTTTGTTTTCTTGAGCCTTGAAGCACAGTTACGCCCTCTGCCTATACCTGTGATCAGAGAGGATGTGAGCTCTAATTTTCTAGGTCAGGGATGTTAAGTGGGTGCCATAGGCGTTACCACTGCCTACCCCTGCACGCATAGCAGACATGACTCATCGATCACAGCACACTCCTGTTGAATCTAGGCACGGCCTTGGATCTCTTGGGATACTGTGCAGGACTGACTGAGCAGAGTTAGCAAGTGAGTTACTGTTGCTTTCCACCTTTGACCCCTAACACCCACTCTGTTCCTTGTAGGAGGTCGTTTAATTACAACCGCCTGCCATTCACAACAGTCCTTAGAGATGTTCAACGTTAGCCAATGGTACTTTTGCCTTTGTATGTTCAAACGCGTATTTACTTTAAACGTGTGAACAACCAAACGGTGCATCTACTTAACTAGTGACACATGATCTGTGTCACCGACACAAACAATGACAGCTCTTGGTGATTTTTTCTTTTTTTAATACGGGGTTGGAACCCAAGGACATTCTACTTCCAAACTACACTCCCGCCCTATTTTATTTATTTATTTATTTATTTATTTATTTATTTATTTATTTATTTTGTGGTACTGGGGGTAGAACCCAGAGGCTTTCTACCTCCGGGCTACACTCCCAGACCTATTTTATTTTTTTATTTGGAAACAGGGTCTCACTAAGTCGCTGAAAGCCTCAGTAAGTAGCTGAGGCTGGCTTTGAACCTGTGCGATCCTCCTGTCTCCGCCTCCCAAGCGCAGAGATTACATGTGTGGGCCACCACCATGCCCGGCCCTATTTTTTTATTATTTATTTAATTTTTTGGTGCTACTGGGGTTACTGGGAGCCATTCTACCTCTGGGCTATACTCCCAGACCTATTTTATATTTTTTATTTATTTGGAAACAGGGTCTCTTTTTTTTTTAAATTTTTTGCTGGTCTGGGGATGGAACCCAGGGGCATTCGACCTTCGAGCTACACCCCTTGCCCTATTTTTTATTTTTTATTTTGAAACAGGGTCTCACTGAGTTGCAGAGGGCCTCACTAAGTGGCTGAGGCTGTCCACGAACCTTGATCCTCCGGTCTCAGCCTCCTGAATGCTGGGATTACAAGCGTGCACCACCACGCCCGGCGGAAACAGGGTCTCTTAAGCCAGCGCGGCTGACTATGAACCTGCGCGGTCCTCCTGTCTCCACCTCCCAAGCGCGGTGATTACAAGCGTGCGCCACCACACCTGGCTATTCTTTATTTTTGAAACAAGTTCTCACTAAGTAGCCGAGGCTGGCTGCGAACTCGCGATCCTCCTCTCTCAACCTCCCCCATACTGGGATTACAAGCGTGCGCCACCACGCCCGGCTCGATGACATCATTTCATAACTTCAGACTCCAGCATATGCATAAAGCCCCTCTTAAAATCAGATAGTTAAAAACCAATACACAGCATTTCTGCGTTTGGTGGAGTTAGTACTGATCCTTTTTTTTTTTTTTTTTGCATCCTTTGAATATAATTCTCTAACCATTGCTTCCTTTAAAAATCAATTTTGTGGTTTCAGAACAAGATGATGTGGGGTCACTTTTCTTCCTCTAAACATAATCAAATACCTTGGAAATTATTTAACAGACACTGGTTAAAAGAATTCTGAAAGTTTCTCAAGAAAGGTGCAGGCTGCCTGGGGATCCCAGGGCTTCAAAGATCTGGTAAGTTATCTGCTTTTTCTTTTTATTTCCAACATACCAAGACTGGGCTCTTGGAGAAGCCTGTAACTCAGAACCACCAGCAGGCATAGACAGGGGGAAAATTATATATATGAGGGGGAGGAGGAAGGAAAATAAGGGAAGCTCACTTTCTCTGGCCAAGGAATGGGGACACAGCAGTTCATTAGCGTCCCCAGTGCTAGCTGCACCCTGGAGCGCCAGCAGATGGCCCAGTTCATTAGCAGTTGCAGCTGCAGAGCCTCCTGTCTCTCTGCCTTCCACCTGGCGGCACAGGAAGACCCAGGACCAGCAGTGTCTGCCCACCCCTCTGTAGAAGGTGCCCAGTGACACCATGCAACCTGGGAAGCATTGCTGGCCCAGAGGACCTGGCAGCAGCTGGAGAACCGAGTAGACCAGAATAGCACTGCAGGGCTCTCAGGTTCCTTAGAACTCCCAACAAACTCACTGCCCTAAATAGGATACTACCTACTAAAACAGAAGATTTCAAAGGCTTCAGATGGGAGGCTGAGACAGGAGGATTGCAGGTTTGAGGCCAGCATTAGCAACTGAGCAAGACCCTCAACAACTTAGTGAGACCCTGTTTGAAAATAATAGCCGGGCGTGGTGGCGCACGCTTTTAATTCAGCACTTGGGAGGCCGAGACAGGAGGATGCACAGGTTCAAAGCCAGCCTCAGCTACTTAGGTTCTCAGCAACTTAGTGAGACTCTGTTTCCAAAAAAAGTATAAAAATAGGTCTGGGAGTATAGCCTGGAGGTAGAAAAGCCCCTGGGTTCCACCCCCGGTACAAAAAAATTAAATAAATAAAATAATAAAAATAGAGCCAGGCATGGTGGCGCACGCTTGTAATCCCCGCGCTTGGGAGGTGGAGACAGGAGGATCGCGCAGGTTCGAAGCCAGCCGCGCTGGCGTAAGAGACCCTGTTTCCAAAAATAAAAGAGTATAAAATAGGTCTGGGAGTGTAGCCTGGAAGTAGAAGGGCTTCCAGGAACCCCAGTACCACACACACACACACACACACACACACACACACACACACACACAAAACCTTTCAAAAAAAACCCTCAAAAAATAATAAAAATAGGGCATCCTCAAAAGTTTCACTTTTTGGAACTTTCTGGAATTTTCCCCCAATAGTTTCCATCTGAGTAGTTGACTCATGGTACAGGAGCCATGGATATGAAGGGCCAAGTGGCTGTCCCTCTCCTCCAGTTTCTCCTCAGAAACTGGAGGCCTAATGACCTGCTCTGCCAACCCCGCCTGCCCCATCATCCTGTCATTCATTCCTACAAGTAAAAAGTCCTAGCCAGGCGTGGTGGCGCACGCCTGTAACCGCAGTACTTGGGAGGCCAAGACAGGAGGGTTTCAGATTCAAGGATAGCCTCAGCAACCTAGTGAGGCTCTTTCAAAATAAAAAGTTAAATAGGACAAGGGGTATGGCTTGAAGCTAGAATGGCCCTGGGTTCAATTCTCAGTACCAAAAATTAAAAATAGAATAGGGCTGGGAGTGTAGCTCAGAGGTGTAACACCCCTGAGGTCAACCCCCAGTTGACCAAACTCCTCCACACACACAATAAAATCAACAGGATTAAAAATTACTTACCGTCGCCGGGCGTGGTGGCGCACGCTTGTAATCCCCGCGCTTGGGAGGCGGAGACAGGAGGATCGTGCAGGTTCGAAGCCAGCCGCGCTGGCTTAAGAGACCCTGTTTCAAAATATATATATAAAAAAATAGGTCTGGGAGTGTAGCCTGGAGGTAGAAGGGCTTCCGGGAACCCCAGTACCACCAAAAACAAACAAACAAAAATTACTTAACATAATAACCCAAATAGTCAAGATGCGAAGAGAAAACAGCCATCATACCCACAAGCAGGAAAGTTATAATCTGAACAAGACAGTCAACTAGTAATTAAAACCCATATGCTTCACATGTTGGCTTCAGCAACATGTTTCTTGAAACAAATGAAAAACAGAAAATCTTAGCAATGAAATCAAAGATATGAGCCGGGTGTGGTGGTGCATACCTGTAGTCCCAGTACTTGGGAGCTGAGATAAGAAGGTCGCATGTTCAAGGCCAGCCTCTGTGAGACTCAGCAACCTAGAGAGACCCTATTTCAAACAAACAAACAAACAAAATAAATAAATAGGATATGAAAAAGAACTAGACAGAAATTATGGAAACAAAAAATACAATAAATACAAATTTAAAAACTTAGATGAACTCAATAGTAGAGCAGACATGTCAGAAGATCAAATTCATTGTCATGAAGCCAGATCAATAAAGGTACCCAGCCCTACAGACTGAAGAGGGGGAAAAAAGACAAAAAGAAGAGCTTCTTTGGGACAATAACAGAGCAGCTGACGTGGGGAGCAGAGGAGTCCTAGCAGGAGTGGAGCAAGAGCAGGAGAATGGAAGCTGGGTGTGCTGGTGCACACATATAATTCCAGTGCTTGGGAGGCTGAGACAGGAGGCTTACGGGTTTGAGGACAACCCCAGCAAGTAGTGACACTCTCATCAACCTAGTGAGACCCTGTTTCAAAATAAAAAATAAGCCTGGCATGGTGGTGCACACTTGTAATCCCCGCACTTGGGAGGCTGAGACAGGAGGATCACACAGGTTCGAAGCCAGCCTCAGCTATTTAGTGAGGCTCTCAGCAACTTAGTGAGACCCTGTTTCCAAATAAAGTATAATATAGGTCTGGGAGTATAGCCTGGAGGTAGAAAAGCCACTGGGTTCCACCCCCCAGTACCACCATAAATAAATAAATAAATAAATAAATAAATAAATAAATAGGCTGGGGAAGGTGGTTTGGAGGTAAAATGCTCCTGGGTTCAAACCCTAGTACCTCAAAAAGAAAAAAAAGGAGAATGGAAAATATTCATAGAAATAACTGAAAACTCTCCAGATCTGGAGAAAGACATAAGCCTACAGATACAAGAAGTTGAACTCGAAATAAGACCAATAGAATCTTCACTGACACATAATCTCCACATCTTCTGGAAACTGAAGATTAAGAAAAAAAAAATTTCCATCAGAGAAGCAACCAGGAAGAAATACCCAATTCAGTGTCTATTCTAGCACTGTCTCTTTGGGAAACTATGGAGCCTAGAAAGAAGTGGTACCGTTAACAGATTCTGAAGACAGGCCAGGCGTGATGGCGCACACCTGTAATCCCAGTACTTGTGAGGCTGAGACGGGAAGATTACAGGTTTTTTTTTTGCAGGTCTGGGGATGGAATCCAGGGGCGTTTGACCTTTGAGCTACAGCCCCTGCCCTATTTTTTATTCTTTTTTATTTTATTTTATTTTTTATTTTTTGGTGGTACTGGAGGTGGAACCCAGAGGCTTTCTACCTCCGGGTTATACTTCCAGACCTTTTTTTATATTTCATTTGGAAACAGGGTCTCACTAAGTTGCTGAGAGCCTCACTAAGTAGCTGAGGCTGGCTTCGAACCCGTGCGATCCTCCTGTCTCAGCCTCCCAAGCGCAGGGATTATAAGTGTGCGCCACAACGCCTGGCCAAGATTACAGTTTTGAAGACAGCTTCAGCAACTTAGTTTGATCCTGTTCATAAAAATAAAGTAAAATAGTGTTAAGGCTGTATCTCAGAGGTAGGATGCCCCTGGGTTCAATTCCTAATACCCCCACACACATACACAGAGTTAAAGGGATGAGAAAAACACAAGTCTTTTAGCTGAAAGAAGTAAGGAGTGATGAGACACAGGGTTGTAGAAGTGTGTTGTAGATGTCTAGTGCCCGAGCCTCCTAATTTGAGGGATGTTTTCTGTCTTGTTCCTGGTGGGAAGCAGAGCCCAAGTCCAAGAGTGGAAAGAGCCATATAGCACCTTCCTGGACTCCCTTGCAGCTAAGGAATGGTTATAAGATCTAAGTCACACCCACCAGAGACACATTTACTAACTTGGAATGGGGGGTAGTGATGGAGAATGCCAAGGACAATGATGACTGTTCAAAGACAGCAGTAGCTGTTCATCATTCTAGTTCCAGGGGCAGCACCTGCAGACCCAGCCTGCAGCGAGGCCGTAGGTGTGCTTTCTTGATGTGTAGCTTGGATCCTGGGCCTGCAGTTTTCAAGGAAACACTATTAATAAATTTATAATTTGGGGGGCAGTACTGAGGATTGTACCAGGGGTTTTCTACTTCTGAGCTATACCCCTGCCCTATTTTATTATTTTATTTTGAAACAGAATCTCACTAAGTTGCAGAAAACCTAAGTTCCTGAGGCTGACCTTGAACCTGGGATCCTCCTGTCTCAGCCTCCCAAATGCTGGGATTACAGGCCCATGCCACTGTGCCCAGCTTTTCCTTAATCTTTTTATTTTGAGATAATTATAGATTCACATGGGTATAAGAAATAATACAGAGAGGTCCTTTTTTTTTTTTTTTTTTGGTGGTACTGGGGTTCCTGGAAGCCCTTCTACCTCCGGGCTACACTCCCAGACCTATTTTTGCATTTTTATCTGGAAACAGGGTCTCCTAAGCCAGCGTGCGTGGCTGGCTTCGAACCTGCGCTGCGCGATCCTCCTGTCTCCGCCTCCCAAGCGCGGTCATTACAAGCGTGCGCCACCACGCCCGGCTCAGAGAGGTCCTTTGAGCCCTTACCTGGTTCCCCCAGAGCAGCACAGTACAAAACTATGGCACAGTATCACAGGCGGGTTACTGACATTGCTCATCGTCAAGACGTAGAGCAGTTTTATCCTGGATAAATTGGATGCCATCAAAATAAAAATATTTTGCTCTGTGAAAGACCTTGTTAAGAGGCTAAAAAGACTAAGAGGAAATATGCACAAGCCACGTATCCGGCAAAGGATTTGTATCTAGAATATTTAAATAACTCTCCAAATTGAATATTTATTTTGTTGTTTTCTTTTTTCCCCGCGGGTCTGAGGATGGAACCCAGGGGTATTCTACCTCCGAACTACACCTCCTGCCCTATTTTTTATTCTTTATTTTGAAACCGGGTCTCACTGAGTTGCAGAGGGCCTCACTAAGTAGCTGAGGCTGTCCGCGAACCGTGATCCTCCAGGTCTCAGCCTCCCAAATGCTGGGATCACAAGTGTGTGCCACCACGCCCGGCTTTCCAAATTCAATATTTAAAAAACAAATTAGAAAATGAGCAAAAGGCAGGCATAGACACAGACATTTCACTAAAGAGGATATACAGATGGCAAATAAGCGCATGAAAGATGCCGTGCCTCATTAACCATTAAAGAAATGCAAATTAAAATCACAGGAGATGTCACTACACACACAGCCAAATGGCTAAGGGAAAAAATTTGTGATACCATCACATGTTACTAAGGATATGGAGAAGCGACATCACTCGTCCATTGCTGGTGGGAACGTAAAATGGTACAGCCACTCTGGAAGAGTTTTGTAGTTCCTCTTAAAACTAAAAATCACACTAATCATATGACCCAGCAGTTGCACTCGAGTACTTATCCCAGGGAAGTCAAAACCCATTTTCCTGTAGAAACGTGTACACGAATCTTCACAGTAGCTTTATTCGTATTTTTAGAAAGCAAGAAACTACATGAATGACATTCAATTGGTATATGCTTTTATTCTTATTATTTTTAAATTTTTTTATTGGTGCATTGTATTCATACTTCATAATGGGGTAAAAGACTTGTGTGGACATGTACACATCACCGATTTAGCCCCTACCCCATCACCACCCCATTCCCTCCCCATCCCTCCTTCCCTTGCTTGGCTTAGTGGTTGACTTCGATATGTTTAAGTACATTGTGTGTTTTAGAGATTTTCCTTCTTCCTCCCTCCCATCCCCTCATTTAGGTTGTCTTGTTTGCTCCTCTATAGGATCTCCTTTTTCATCTAGAATTCCTCCTATGACCCATTTCTCCTTAGCTCTCACATATTAGGGAAAGCATCTGATTTCTTATCTTTTGACTGACTAATCTCACTTAGCATAATGTCCTCCAGTTCCATCCATTTCCCTGAAAATGATGTAATTGAGTTTTTTTGATGGCTGAGTAAAACTCCATTGTGTACATATCCCACAGTTTTGTAATCCATTCATCTGTTGATGGACATCTTGGCTGGTTCCATAGTTTGGCTATGGTGAATTGTGCAGCTATGAACGTGGATACACATGCATTGGTGTGGTAGTTTGGTTTCCTTTCTTTTGTGTAGATGCCCAGAAGTGGTATTGCTGGATCAAATGGTAGATTCGTTAATGGGTATATGTTTAAACAAAGCGTGACACATCCATGCCATGGAATATTAGCAAGAAAAAGGAACAAACTTTTGGTTCTTAGAACTTGGATAAACCTCAAGGAAATTATACCAAGTGGACCATGCTAATCTCAAAAGGAAGGACACGTACCACGTGATCCCATTTGTGTAACACTCATGAAGTAACCTGGAGAAACAGGAAACAGATGAGTGATCGCCGGGGTGGGGGATGGGGAAGAAGGCGGCTGTGGCTAAAAACGGTGGCACAAGTTGGTTTTTTTTGGGGGGAGGGGGTTACTGGAGATTGAACCCAGGGGTGTTCTACCTCTGAGCTCTCCTTCTCCTCCTCCTCCTCCCCATTTTTTAAAAATTGGAGACAAGGTCTCACTAAGTTGCTGAGGTTGGCTTTGACCTTGCGACCCTCTTACCTCACCTTCCCGAGTCTGGGGTTACAGGTGTGTGCCACTGTGCCCGGCACAAGAGTGTCTTTTGGTAGTAGTAGAGTTAACTATCTTTTGTGTGTGTGTGTGTGTGTGTTGTACTGGGGATGGAACCCAGGGACATTCTACCTCCTAGCTACACCCCCAGCCCTAATTTTTTATTCTTTATTTTGAAACAGGGTCTAAAGCCGGGTGTGTTGGTGCACGCTTGTAATCCCCGCACTTGGGAGGCTGAGTCAGGAGGATCGCACAGGTTTGAAACCAGCCTCGGCTGCTTAGCGAGGCTCTCAGGAACTTAGACCCTGTTTCCAGACAAAATATAAAATAGGTCTGGGAGGATAGCCCAGAGGTAGAAAGCCTCTGGGTTCCACCTCCAGTACCACCAAAAAAAAAAAAAAAAAATCTGAAACAGGGTCTCACTGAGTTGCAAAGGGCCTCACTAAGTAGCTGAGGCTGTCCATGAACCACGATCCTCTTGTCTCAGCCTCCCAAATGCTGGGATTACAAGCGTGCGCCACCACGCCCGGCGAGTTAAGTCTTGAATGTGGTTGTGGTTATACAAGGCTACACGTGACAAAAGTACACGAGTGCGTTGTACAGCTAACAACTCTGCACACGCTGTAGGATCTTACCAGTGTTACTCTATTGGTTTTGATACTGTACTCCAGTTCTGCAAGACTAACACTGGGGAAGGCTGGCTGAAGGTGTAGAACCCATGACCACCTCTGCCACTCCCCCGGTACATTTATTTGAATCTCTCATTATTTCAAAGTACAAAAATTTTAAAAGTCAAGGCTCGCTTGTGATCCCAGCATTCAGGAGGCTGAGACCAGAGGATCGCGGTTCGCAGACAGCTTCAGCTACTTAGAGGCCCTCCACAACTCAGTGAGACCCGGTTTCAAAATAAAGAATAAAAAAAATGGGCAGGGGGTGTAGCTCGGAGGTCAAATGCCTCTGGGTTCCATCCCCAGACCCTCCAAAAAAAAAAAAAAAAAGTCAGTCAGGCTCAAGCCAGCATGGTAGCACGTGCCGGTAATCCCAGTACTTTGGAGACCTAGACAGGAGCGTCGTAGGTTTGAGGACAGCCTCAGCAGCTTAGCGAGATACTTTTGCAATACAAAAAAATAAAAAGGGCTGGGAGTGTAGCTCAGAAGAAGAATGCCCCTGGATTCAATCCCCAGTTCCACCATCACACGCAGAGTCAGACTCATAAACTAGGTACAGTTCTCTCTCACTCGTGTGGAAGCTAAAAACGTCGATCTCAGCCGGGCGTGGTGGCGCACACTGTAACCCCAGTACTAGAGGGCTGGGACAGGAGGATCACAGGTTCAAAGCCAGCATCGGCAATTTGGTGAGTCTCTCAGCAACCCAGTGAGACTCTGTTTCCAAGTAAGAAATAAAATTGGGCTGAGAGTGTAGCTTGGAGGTAGAATGCCTCTGCTATTCCCCAGTACAAAAAAAAAAAAAAAAGAAGTTGATCTCATAGAAGGGGTTGGCTAACACATACAAAACCACCATTAGGTGGGAGGATTCAGTTGTAGTTTTCTATAGCACGGTAGGGTGACTATAGTTAAATTTATTGTGTATTTCAAAATAGCTAGAAGAAAGGATTTTGAATGTTTCCAACACAAAGAAATGAGGTGATAGATATGGTAATAACCCCGATTTGATCACTGCGTGTGCTATCCATGTGTCAAAACATCACAGTCTATACCCTGTGAATATGTGCAATTATGTGTCACTTAAAAAAAGAATCATGCCCCAAACCAGCCTGACAGGCAGTGACAGAAGCCACATGAATCGTCTCCCAACAAGTTTTCAGAATTTCAAGGTCGCTAGCCGGGCGTGGTGGCCCATACTTGAGACTGGAGGATCACAGTTCAGGGCCAGCCTCAGCTACTTAGTGAGGCCCTCCGCAACTTACTGAGCCCGAATCAAAATAAAGAATAAAAAAACAGGGCAGGGGGTGTAGCTCGGAGGTAGGATGCCCCTGGATTCCATCCCTAGTACCACAAAAAAAAAAAGAAAAAAAAAAAAAAGAATTTCAAGGCTGCAGCCGCCTATGAATGAACAGAGTCCTTGGACACGGAGGACGCTTTCTTTCCCTAGCGTGTGTCCACTTGTTCCTGTGTTGTCTGAACCACTGTCACGTGATTTTGTTTTTCTTTTTGATGGTGTCAGTCCCATGGCCGGGTCCTCACTCCCTGCCTTCCCCCCAGGACAGCGATGATGACGTTCACCTAAGTCCACTCGGATCCTCCTCCCTCCTCCTTAAAACTTCTTTTCAAGACAGGCAATGGTGGGTGGCACAGGCCTGTAATCCCCGTATTTAGGAGGCTGAGACAGGAGGGAGGATCGCAGGATCAAAGCCAGCCTCAGCTACTTAGTGAGGCCCTGTTTCTAAATAAAAAAGAATGTTCCAGCACGCCCCCTGAAGCAACATCCTCTTTAGAGAAAGTTCATTGCATCTTGCCTTCCGCCCTTTATTATGTTCCAAGTTTTATTGTAGTGTGCTAAGATTGAACTTCAGCCACTAACTATGGAGTCTCTTGAGATTCTAAGCAGTCAAGAAATCCTTGGGCTTTCTCTTGTGTCTTTTCCATGATGTGTAACCTTGTTTTGGGTGGGGGAGAGAGAGAGAGGGAAGGGAGAGAAAAATATATAAATATATATTTAAGCCGGGCGTGGTGGCGCACGCTTGTAATCCCCGCGCTTGGGAGGCAGAGACAGGAGGATCGCGCAGGTTCGAAGCTAGCCCCGCGCGCTGGCTTAGGAGACCCTGTTTCCAAATAAAAATGCAAAAATAGGTCTGGGAGTGTAGCCCGGAGGTAGAAGGGCTTCCAGGAACCCCAGTACCACCAAAAAAAAATATATATATATATTTATATGAATTTTTATTCATATATTTATATGAATAATTGATTTTGCAGCCCTGCACTTTGGAAAGCCTGGGTGCCCATTTCTCCTTTCTCCCTTGAAGGCGGGGAACCACTTAATCATTGCTAATAATGTCAAATACAAAGTGCTAAAATAACAGTACTTTTGAATAGCGACAGATCTGTAACGTAAATTTGACACCACTATAAAGCCACGCACCTCCTGTTAGTGTCTTATTGGGAAAAATCATTTCCCTTTAGACTCATGTAAAGCCTCAAAGCTGGTGCCAGGCCTGGCGCTGTGCAATGGTGCACACCTGTAATCCCAGTACCTGGGAAGCTGAGACAGGAGGATCACAGGTTGGAGGACGGCCCCAGCAAGCACTGAGACTCTCATCAATCTACCGAGACTCTGTTTCAAAATTAAAATAAAATAGGGCTGGGAGTATAGCTCAGAGGTAGAATGCCCCTGGGTTCAATCCCCTACAAAAAAAAAAAAAAAAAAAAAAAGACTAGGGGTATAGCTCAGAGGAAGAATGCCCATGACATACCCAATAACACACACACACACACACACACACACACACACACACACACGGACAGAAGCAATGTCATTTGTTTCTAGTATGAAGAGAAGAAAAATCAAAGAGCTCTAAATTTGCCGGGCATGGTGGCGCACACTTGTAATCCCCGCGCTTGGGAGGCAGAGACAGGAGGATCGCGCAGGTTCGAAGCCAGCGGCGCGCGCTGGCTTAGGAGACCCTGTTTCCAAATAAAAAAATGTAAAAATAGGTCTGGGAGTGTAGCCCGGAGGTAGAAGGGCTTCCAGGAACCCCAGTACCACCCCCCCCAAAAAAGTGCTCTAAATTCCCTGAATAGATGACTGATGAGAACAGCAAAATGCACCCCCTAAGCCGGCCCCTTGCCTGCCATTCACGGGGTGCTCAGGGCTTTGGCAGCGATCGAGGTGGTAATGTTCTGTAGTAAGGAGACATACCTATTCGTTTTGGGAGAGAAGATACCTTGTTGTGTTTCTGATATAGCGCCTTGAATTCTTGAAGGAAAAAAAATCAGAAAAGTTTCCGTCAATGCCTCGGTGCCCACATTACAGCTGACGTTCTAAATTCTAAGAATGGCATAAAAGGGTTCACAGATGCGCAGGGAGGGTGGAGGGGAGGGGAAAGGGGATAAGGGGGAGGATCAGACCGAATGATGCGAAGTGCCTAGATAAATGTCTTACCACGAATCTATCATGGATCAACGCACCCAAAAAATTGCAAAAATGAAGCATGTTACAGGGAGGTTTACAGACCAAAGCCAGGGAGTGGAAGTTTTGAAACACTGCAGATAGCTCTCTCCACCCCTTTGAAGCAAATGAGGCAAAGCCCCTCACCCTTACACACTCAGCCTTTCTTAATGAATTAAGGTATGAGGGCAGATGCTACCGCATATTTCCCAGAACAGACACACAATAGCTCTGCTACCAAGATGTCCCTAGCTGTATGATGGTTTGTGCCTGTTCCTTTGGCTTGCCTTCGACTGTTTCATTACACATGGTCTAGCTGTTTAGGGGTCCTTCTGAGACTCTAGGTAGAGCCCGGACAAACGAGTGTGCCTGGGAACATAGCGAGGGTGCCCACGTGCCTGCCAGTCTATCTCCGATGCCCTGCGGTCATAGTGGGGCTTGCGCTCGCCGAGCCTCTTCAGGATGCCCTGGTTTTCCACGGTGATTCTCACTAGCTCCCGGTTTCTTGTTTCTCTGTTCAGACTGAAACACACCAAACCCCAAGGTGGGTGAAGAAGAAAATACCCTTTCAGGTCGGAGTGGGGAAGGAGGCGCAGTCACGATGCCCTGAGTGCCCAAGTGCGGGAGGCCTGCCCAGCCCCGGGGCCCAAGGCCAGGTCGCCTGTCGGACTGCCCCGCACGCCGGGAAGTGTGCAAAGCCAGTTTGTATCAGCTGTCCCCAAACACACTGCCAACTAGAAGATTCTGCTTTACTGGCCGGGGATGACGCTTGGGTACTGGCATTTGGGAAAAATTCCCCTAGGATTATAAAGTGAAACTAGGATTGAGATCTGGTCTGGATAATGGGGGAAGATTCGCTACGGATAAGTCACAACCAGCTGGCCGCCGATTTTAGTTAATCACATCCCTGTAGCTTTCAATTTTGAGACATGCCAGGATGTAGGAAAGGTACTCTGACAGACTCGCGCGCGTGCGTGCACACACATGCACACGTGCACGCACACATGCACAGGCACACATGCACTCCACCAAATTTTTCCTGTACACACACTTCTTTTGCAGCCCTGACCACGTACTGCATTGGTATTATTATTATTATTATTATTATTATTATTAGTGGTGGTGGTGGTACTGGGGTTCCTGGAAACCCTTCTACCTCCAGGCTACACTCCCTATTTTTTATACTTTTTATTTGGAAACAGGGTCTCCTAAGCCAGCGCGCGCAGCTGGCTTCGAACCTGCACGATCCTCCTGTCTCTGCCTCCTAAGCGCGGGGATTACAAGCGTGCGCCACCACGCCCGGCACATTGGTATTATTTATGTAGATGTCTCCCCGTCAGACTTTAAGTTCTTCGAAGTTAGGAAATATATAACTCATTTCATCTCTCTGTTCCTGGTGCCTCGTACACAGTTCTTACTCAGGAAATATTTGCAGAACCAATTTTAACACCACCAGGTCAGTCTCAGGTGTGGGGCTACGCTCTGAATGTCTGTCTTCTCCTAAATTCATACACTGGAATCCTACCTCCCCCAAAGTGATGGCATTAAGAAGTGGGGGCTGGGGGAGAGGTGAAGTGGTCACCCTATTAGGATTAGTGCCCTCATAAGAGAAGTCTGAGGGAGACCCCTTGCCCCTTCCCCTTACGTGAAGACACAGAAGTGTCCTACCTCTGGTCTACCCCCCCCAGTCCTTTTTATTTTATTAATTAATTAATTTATTTACTTTGCGGTACTGAGGATGGAACCCAGGGGCATTCTACCTCTGAGCTATACCCTTTGCCATTTATTTATTTATTTATTTATTTATTTATTTATTTATTGGTACTGGGGATGTAACCCAGGGGCATTCGACCTCCGAGCTACACTCCCAGCCCTATTTTTTATTCTTTATTTTGAAACGGGGTGGGGGTGGTGTCTCACTGAGTTTCAGAGGGCCTCGCTAAGTAGCTGAGGCTGTTCGCGAACCACGATCCTCCTGTCTCAGCTTCCCAAATGCTGGGATTATAAACCCTTTTTAATTTGAAACAGGGTCTCACTAAGTTGCTGAGAGCCTCACTAAGTAGCTGAGGCTGGCTTTGAACCTGTGCGATCCTCCTGTCTCAGCCTCCTAAGTATTGGGATTACAGGTGTGCACCACCACTCTCCCTGCTGGAAGGTCCTATTTGATTCCTAAGAATGAAATGCAGAAGCTGGACGTGGTGGCGCACGCTTGTAATCCCCGCGCTTGGGAGGCTGAGACAGGAAGATCGCACAGGTTCGAAGCCAGCCTCAGCTACTTAGTGAGGCTCTCAGCAACTGAGTGAGACCCTGTTTCCAAAAAATAATATAAAAGAAGGGCTGGGAGTATAGCCCAGAGGTAGAAAGCCCCTGGGTTCCATCCCCAATACCACCGAAAAAGGAAAGAAAGAAAGAAAGGAAGGAAGGAAGGAAGGAAGAAAGGCAGGCAGAGAAAGATTACCTTTTGGAAAAATATTCATTCCAGCAGTCCACCTTGGCAGGGCCGCGATGGGCACTGGCGATTTTCTCACACAGTTGCTTATTTTCATATTCGATTTTGTCGATTCTCTTTTGTTCACACTGGTAAGAAACCCCGCCGCACCATGGGGCCGCCATCACCACACCGCGCCCACACGGGATGGCTGAGTGTCACCCGCCTCTGGGACTGAGGCCACAGTGGACACGAACAGAGCTTCGGGAGCTGGGGGTGATGGGTCGGGGAAGGTGGAGTATTAGCAAATCTTTGGGGTAGGTGGGTATATAGGAAGTTTTGGGGGCTCTCTTTTGGACAAGGATTAAAAACAACAACAACAAAAGAAGACATATGCATATGGCGAGAACAGATACCTGTAGTCTGCTCAGTTTTAAAATGTGATGTGTGTGTGCCGCTGGAGGCTTGGTATCGACAGTAGGCTTCACTAGAGAAGAGGGATAAAAGAACAGTGTTTCAGCATAGGAATGCTGGAAGCAGCCTCAGAACACCTACCAGCTGACAACCCCAATTAATTAACATTACAACTTTAATTTTTGGGAGGTGGTATTGGGGATTAAACCCAGGGAAATTCTACCCCTGAGCTACACTTGCAGTCTTTTTTTTTTTTTTTTTTTTTTTTTTTTTGCAGGTCTAGGGATGGAACCCAGGGGCATTCGACCTCTGAGCTACACCTCCTGCCCTATTTTTTAGTCTTTATTTTGAATACCGGGTCTCAGTGAGTTGCAGAAGGCCTCACTAAGTAGCTGAGGCTGTCTGCGAACCGCGATCCTCCGGTATCAGCCTCCCAAATGCTGGGATTACAAGCCTGCGCCACCACGCCCGGCCTCACCTGTAGCCCTTTTTATTTTTTGTTTTGAAACAGGATCTCAGTAAGTTGCTGAGGGCCTCCTTAAGTTGCTGAGGCTGGCCTGGAACCTGCGATCCTCCTGTTTCAGCCTCCCACATTCTAGGATTACAAGCATGTGCCACCACGCCCAGATTTAGTCAGTCTTTATTTTAAAACAGGGTCTCATGCCGGGCGTGGTGACGCACACTTGTATTCTCAGCACTTGGGAGGCTGAGACAGGAGGATCACACAGGTTCGAAGCCAGCCTCAGCTACTTAGTGAGATTCTCAGCAATTTAGTGAAATAAAATAAAATAAAATAAAATAAAACAAAATAGGTCTGGGAGTATAGCACAGAGGTAGAAAGCCCCTGGGTTCCACCCCCCAGTACCACCAAAATAAATAAAATAAAGTAAAACAGGGTCTCATTAAGTTGTGGAGGGCCTCACTAAGTAGCTGAGGCTGGCAGTGAACCTGTGATCCTCCTGTCTCCACCTCCCGAGTACTGGGATTATAAGTGTGCACCACCACACCCAGCTTATACTTTGGTTTTATTATTTTTTTATTATTTATTTATTTATTTATTTATTTATTTATTTAGTGGTACTGGGGTTCCTGGGAGCCCTTCTTTCTACCTCTGGGCTACACTCCCAGACCTATTTTATATTTTTATTTGGAAACAGGGTCTCTTAAGCCAGTGTGGCTGGCTTCGAACCTGCGCGATCCTCCTGTCTCCGCCTCCCAAGCGTGGGGATTACAAGTGTGTGCCACAAGCCGGGCACAGTGGTGCACGCTTGTAATCCCAGCATTCGGGAGGCTGAGACCAGAGGATCGCGGTTTGCGGACAGCTTCAGCTACTTAGTGAGGCCCTCAACAACTTAGTGAGACCCTGTTTCAAAATAAAGAATAAAAAATAGGGCAGGGAGTGTAGCCCGGAGGTGAATGCCCCTGGGTTCCATCCCCGCAACAAACAAACAAACAAACGAGTGTTCCCATTGCATCATCATTGCAGAAGCCCCTGGTGGGAGATCAGTTTCATTACTGATACTAATATCCTCTTGATCACACTCAGCAGTTATGGCCGTATCACCCCAAGGACATGCTTGGTCAGTTTTCCTGTCGACCACTCTATGGTGGGCCCTTCCAGGACCCTCAGTGGCAGTGTCCAACCCACAGCACCCACATACCTATTTGTATTCTATTCTTGTGACATATGTAGTGGCCAAAGTCCAGTTTCTTTCTGAAGGATGTGCTTTGCCTGTGATTAGAGACGATGACAGGGTAGGCGAGATAATCCAGCGAATTGTTCATCTTGTCTTCCTAGTCTCTCTCACTTCAGAAACGAGGCTCCTAGACTCCTCTGTGAGGTGCTTTGCTGTACCCATGCAGGTTGTCATGGTTACCCAGTTATGACATCAGGGGCAGGTCTTGGAAAGGAACCAAAGCAGCAGAGCATTGTGAGCTGTCTCTGGTTATCTGATTTATTTATTTATTTGTTTATTTTTGTAGGTCCGGGAATGGAACCCAGGGGCATTTGACCTCTGAGCTACAGCCCCTGTCCTATTTTTTATTCTTTGTTTTGAAACCGGGTCTCACTGAGTTGCAGAGGGGCTCACTAAGTAGCTGAGGCTGTCCGTGAACCGCGATCCTCCAAATGCTGGGATTACGAGTGTGCGCCATTACGCCCGGCTTGCTTTTTAATTTCTTTTTTTTTTTTTTTTGGTGGGACTGGGGTTCCTGGAAGCCCTTCTACCGCTGGGCTACACTCCCAGACCTATTTTTTAAATATATTTTTTATTTGGAAACAGGGTCTCTTAAGCCAGCGAGGCTGGCTCCGAACCAGCGCGATCCTCCTGTTTCCGCCTCCCAAGCACGGGGATTACAAGCGTGCGCCATCATGCCCGGCTTGCTTTTTAAATTAAAAAAAAATTTTTTTTTAGCCAAGCCCGGCGTGGTGGCACTCGCTTGTAATCTCAGCATTCAGGAGGCTGAGACCAGAGGATCGTGGTTCGTGGCCAGCCTCAGCTACTTAGCGAGACCCTTTGCAACTCAGTGAGAGCCTGTTTCAAAAATAAAAAGACCAGTTGGGCGTGGTGGCGCACGCTTGCAATCCCCGCTCTTGGGAGGCAGAGACAGGAGGATCGTGCAGGTTCGAAGCCAGCCTTGCTGGCTTAAGAGACTCTGTTTCCAAATAAAATATAAAATAGGTCTGGGAGTGTAGCCTGGAGGTAGAAGGATTCCATCCCCAGTACCACCAAACAAAGAAAAATAAAAATAAACAGAAAGACTAAAAAATAGTGCTGGGGGCGTAGCTTGGAGGTACAATGCCCCTGGGTTACATCCCTAGAAACACACACACACACACACACACACACACACACACACACACACAAATTAGCCGGGCGTGGTGGCACAAGCTCCCAAACCTCAGCATTTGGGAGGCTGAGACAGGAGGATTGCAGTTCGCGGACAGCCTCAGCTACTTAATGAGCCTCTTTGCAACTCAGTGAGACCCTGTTTCAAAATAAAGAATAAAAAATAGGGCTGGAAGTTTAGCTCAGAGGTAGAATGCCCCTGGGTTCCATCCTCAATACTGCAAAAAAAAATTTTTTTTAATCAACCAAGTTTGTATGTATTTATGGGGTGCAGAGTGATAACTCATCTGTATAATGTGTAGTGATCCAATCACAGTAATTAGCATTCCCCTTCCCTCGTACATCATTTTATGTGTCGGGCTTCTGGTTTTCATGGGAACTTAGGCCCAAGTGAAGATCAAGGACCAGAGCTCCCCTCTCCCCACCTGCCGGGAACATAGATGCTGCCAATGCCCAAGGGAAAGGGCGCAGGTGTGCTGGGTCGGCCAGGGCGGGCTGCGGGATTGGAATTCCAGCCCTGGTTACACACCTTGGGTTTATAAACCGAGAAGTCTCTACTACAACTGTTCCTCTGAAGGTGCACACTCACAAGCTTTTAGGGGAGATAGAAGATGACCTCAATGATAATCTGATCCAATTCCTTCGTTTTGTAGATGAGAAGACTTAAGTGCAGCAACAGAGCTGCCCAAGAACCAAGATAGTGGCCGAGCCGGGCTCAGGATGTGGGTTCCTGACTCCTGGGGACCACAGCTGCCTTTTTTGGAGAAGGGAATCTGCTAGGGTTTTTTTGTGCACAGGGGACAGCACCTTTCTTCCAGGATAGAGTGTGTGTCTTTTGCACTTAATGGGACCTCAGGAAAGGCTGAGCTGCTGACACTTTCTGGCTTATAGTGGGCTCCATTAAGGCTTGTGAAGGTGCCTGAGTGATCTCCACCCTAGCAACGGTGGGCACCCACTAGCACCAATGGGCGCCGGCATATTCACTGACAGAGAGACAGGAGGAACTAACAGTGCTGTCAACGCTGGTGATTTCCTTGACTGTCTTTTAATCTTCCAACAGCTCCTACAGGGTATCCTTGAATTGAAATGCATGGGAACAGAAGTGTTTTGGACTTTGGAGTATGTTGATATATGTAACAAGAATATCTAGGAGATGGGACCCAAGTCTAAGCACAAAATTCACTTATGTTTCCATCTCATGGCCGGAAGGTAATTTTGTACGATATTTCAGATATTTCTGCCCACCTGCATTTTTTCTTTTTTCTTTTGCGGTACCAGGGATGGAACCCAGGGGCATAGTTGTACCTCCGAGCTACACTCCCAGACCTAGTTTTTAGTCTTTTTATTTTTTGAAACAGGGTCTCACTGAGTTGCGGAGGGCCTCGCTGAGTAGCTGAGGCTGTGGGGAACCACGATCCCCTGGTCTCCGCCTCCCCAATGCTGGGATTACAAGCGTGCGCCCCCAGCCCGGCGTGCGCACCGGCATTTTGACTACGACCTGTCACAGGAGGTCAAGGGCGGAGCGGCTTCACACTCAAAAAGTTATGTATTTGAGAACATTTCAGACTTCCAGATTCGGGGTGCGCAGCCTGTATTATTTCCATCGCATCCCACCCCTTCTCTTCAGCGCACAGGCTCAGGGAGGTTAATTCCCCAGGGTCAGGACTCCAAGCCTGTAAGCACGACGCTCTCCGGGAACCTTGGAAGCAGCACCGGCCTCTCCGGCTTTGACCTTGCTGAGGCTCCCCTGCGGTCGGAAAACTGCGTCTACCCAGCAGACCTGGCCAGGGCAGAGGATCGGCGCCGCTGCAGGGGGAGATTCACCGCAGAACCGGGGGTCCCCGTCATCCTGAAGGGTCGACCCCTGGGCGCACCCGCGCGTCCAGGGAGCGTTTCCCGAGCCTGCCTTTGGCTCGGCTGGGGCATCGTTGCGCTCCCCGGCTCACGGAGAGACCGAGGGCGCGGTGGGCGCGGTGGGCGCGGGGCCGGACCCCGGGGAGCGCGGCTCCCGCTCGGGGTGCGCGGGGGTCCCGCGGCGGGCGGGCGGGCGCGGCGGCTCCCCCGCACCCCGCCGCCCGGCGGGCCCGCCCCGGGGGCGGCTCCGGCTGCAGCCCCGCCCCGCTGACCCGCCGCGCTCGCTCGGGCCGGCCCGGCGCGCAGGGTCCCGCCGCCGCCATGTCGGGCCCCGTGGAGCTCTCGGTGCAGGACCTCAATGACCTGCTCTCGGACGGCAGTGGCTGCTACAGCCTCCCGAGCCAGCCGTGCAACGAGGTCGCGCCCAGGATCTACGTGGGCAACGCGTGAGTCCCGAGCCTGGCGGCCGGGGTGGGGGCGCGGGCGCGGGGGCCCCTGGGGGGGCCAGGCGGGGGCTGGGGACGCGGCTGGAGTGGACGCCCACTCCCCGGGTGGGGCCGAGGCGGCGGCTCCCCCACCCCCCGGCGCCCCATCCCTCCATGCGGCGGGGGGGCACGGAGACCTGGGGGCGCCGGCCCTGCTCTCCGCCGCGCCCTGGGGGCTCGGCTTTGGGCGGGGTCCTGGCTGCCGCGTTCACTTAACAGGTGGCCCTCGGTCGCCTGGCCGGTCTCCTGCCCGCGCGTCATGTGACAGCTGCCTGGTTCTGCAGTGAGGTCACCGCTGAATGTCTGCCTTCGTTGCCTCGGCAACGGGCTGACGTCACGATCCGGGCGTGGAACTTTCCCTCCTGCCCTGCAAACCCCCCCCCCCCCAAAATCAGGGAATTGAAAACCCCCAAATGAGGGAGCTGAGAGCTGGGCCAGGGATTTTCTGGTCCCTTCTCCCACCTTCCAGATAGGATTTGATGTAGATGGGATACATCAAATTGATAAATCCCATAAAGGACCTAGGAAGGGCTCCCAACCTTCTCACCACCAGGAAATGCATTTATTATTTATCCCGTATGACTTCTTATCAGATTGATTTTTCTATTTTTCTGTTATTGCGACTACTAGTAGGAATTTTGCAGCAGCAGCAGGAAAGAACAAGTGTTACCCATTCCGAGAGGCACTGAGAAACCAGGCAAAAGACTAGGTTAGCATGCCCTGCAGCCTGGGGAGGCCTGGCTGGCTGGTCAGGACACTGAGGACCCAGTTAAAGTCCTCAGCTCCTGGGCCCAGCCCAGGGCCTGCATGTCAAGAATCATCTACTAACCCTTCCTCTCATTTACACAGGCCAGAGGGTGGCTCAGAGCAGGTGGGGTTCTAAGAACAAGGTCAATGTTTCTTCTTGTGTGTTTCGCCTGAATGCACCAGGTAGGGTGTGCTGCTTAGCCCACCAAGGACTGTCACAGAAACGGAGGTCACTGTGGAGCTAGGAGGGCCTCAGAAGGCGGGCCCAGCCTGCCAGGCCCCTCACTGCACCACCCATTGACCTTACCGCATACCTACTATGTGTCAGGCGCGGTACAGTGTTCATTCATGGTCCATGTGTTGATGGGGATCAGAGCAGGGGGATGAATGGGAGTCTCTTCTCTCAGCCGTTGCTTTACAATACCGTGCAGTGTCCTGAGGAGGAACAGCGCAAACAGAGTCTCACAGTGTCGCACAAAGGCCCAGTAATTGCAGAGTTCTAACGAAATCCTCCCCACCCACTGGCTACCCAAGCAGCCGGCAGGCCGTGGCAGCCCCGGGAACCTGCCCGCCGGGGCAGTTTGCTGCATTCAGATGTAGCTACTTCTTAGGCAGAAACCGAGTTGTAAATGTCCGGTGGTCGCCAGAAGGGTAAGTGTGGTGGCCACCACAGAAAACACATCCCTTGTCCTCTGGGCCAGTTTTGTGCTCCGGGGAGGACCTCGACTGAGCACCCTGTGCTGGGAAGACTTGGCCTCCCGGAACCACCAAGAGTCCTTTAACAAAATCAGGGCTTCAGCCACATCCGCACAGGCCAGAGACACAGCCTGTGGCCCATCCATGTTCTCCTTGTTCTTTAGTTGACATGGGCTTGGGAGGCAGAGGGAGATGGTAGCTAGAACAGCGCTGATGAAAGGAGAAAGACTTGGGCAGCCATGAGCACACCCAAAGCCCCACCCTATCCCGTCCTGTCTGGCCAGAGATTAAGTTCCGTGGAGTGGGGACATTGCCATTCTTCTCTCCTCGCAGGGCTGCTGAGATGGGCGAATGAGCTCATGTAGGAGGCGCCGTTATAAACTGCTAGCCAGCTATGGTGGTGTGTGCCTGTAATCTTAGTATTTGGGAGGCTGAGACAGGAGGATGCAGGTTGGAGGCCAGCCTCAGCAAATTAGTAAGACCCTGTTTCAAAATGAAACATTGAGAAGGGCTGGGGGTGTCGCTCAGAGGTAGAATGCCTCTGGGTTCAATTCCCAGCACCAAAATAAATAAGTAAATAAGTATAAATGACTGTTTGAATTGGGATGCGTTGTGAAATTAAATACAGGGACACTTTGACGTCCCTGAACTTGGTAACTCTCTCGAGGCTGCTGGCTCCTCAAGTACTGACTCACCCAAGAGCGCTTTAGAAATGAGGCTAGAGGGGTTTGGTAGGAGGGTTCCCTCCGTAGAACAGGGAGGGAGCCGCCTGGCAGATAGGGATTGCATTCTTTCGCACTGATCCATCGTGGATTTACTCAACACCTTCTGTGTGGCAGGCGCTGCCAGGTGCCCCGTAGACAGACCTGAAGCAGACTTGGTTCCTCTCTCAAGGAGCTCACAGCCTGGCCCTCGAAATAAATAAGAGTTCCTGCACTTTGGAGTAGTAGCACTTCCTGTGGCGTCAGGCTCCGCCAACAGTATGCTTCCTATGACCATCCTAGGTAGTCGGCACTGTGGTGGTCCCTGTTGTACAGAAAGGGAAACTGAGGCACGTAAAAGCTAAGTGGTTTGCTCAAAGTTGCCTGGCCGGGGATGAGCAGCAGGGCTGGATTCAGGCCCAGGCAGTCCAGCTGCGGGGCCATTTTTTTTTTTTTTTTTTGGTGCTACTGGGGTTCCTGGAAGCCCTTCTACCTCCGGGCTACACTCCCAGACCTATTTTTACATTTTTATTTGGAAACAGGGTCTCCTAAGCCAGCATGCGCGGCTGGCTTCGAACCTGCGCGATCCTCCTGTCTCTGTCTCCCAAGCGCGGGTATTACAAGCGTGCGCCACCACGCCTGGCTGCGGGCCATTTTTAACTATTTGCCTGCACCTTAGAGGGAGCAGATGCCACACAGAATGGGGGAGGGGAGGAAATAGTGCGGGGGGGGGGGGGCGAGAAAGATGAGAAGATGAGAGGGGGTGTGTCTGCAGAGGAGGTGGGGAAGAGGGAGCAGTACAGGCGTGAAACCACCAGTCTATTTGGGGAGGCCGCTGGTAATTGGATACGGCAGGAGCGAGGCCGGAGAAGCTGGCCAGGCCAGCGCTGGGGTGGGGGGCTCCTTGCTTTGCCAACGGGCTATGATACTTGCCCCTCTTCCCCCCCCCCCCCCGAGGCTGCCAGGTGGTCAGCTAATCATACCCTGCCGCTGTCTCCTGTCCAGGTCTGTGGCTCAGGACATCCCCAAGCTGCAGAAACTGGGCATCACCCACGTCCTGAACGCCGCCGAGGGCAGGTCCTTCATGCACGTCAACACCAATGCCAACTTCTACAAGGACTCCGGCATCACCTACCTGGGCATCAAGGCCAATGACACGCAGGAGTTCAACCTCAGTGCTTACTTCGAAAGGGCTGCAGACTTCATCGACCAGGCCTTGGCTCAAAAGAACGGTGAGGACTCGCCGCCCAGGGACACACGGGGGGCCCGCGCTGTCCTAGAAACAGGCCCCAGCAGGCCTTTTCTGGAAGCCCTCTCGTTTCTGGTCCTTTGGGGAATGACTGGGACCTTCGGGTCCTCTCTGCCTCCTGGCCGCCTGGCACAGGGCATTCAGCTCTTTCATGCAATGGTAGCGCCGGGGCCTCGAATTGGATTTGCCTTTGGCCGAGGTCGTTTTCTAGCCTCTCACTGCTCCCCTAACTCTAACAGCTTTAATAACGAGGGATATTTATTGTTGTCTTATTATTTTAAATCCTGAGGTGGAGGAGCGCCAGGGCCGGCTGATACCAGCAGCTCAGTGGTGGCCTTTGGGTCCGATTCTTCCCCTTCTGTCTTCTGCCGCTCTCAGTGTTGAGGACGCCCCTAGTGGCCCCAAGACGGGATCCGGCCACCACATCCTGGCCACAGTGCAGCAGATGAGCGGCCATCTCTCCCTCCTGTTTCTCTCCTTTGGAGAGCACGTAAAACATTCCCTGATCTCCTCTGGTGGGCCCCTCCCTCTCCCTGGCTGGGTACTTACAGGAATACCTGGCCAGGGAAATGGGGTGGCCATGGCTGGCTTAGGCCGGGGTCAGCAGGCTACACCTACAGGCCAAATCTCCCAGCCACTCTGTGCCTCCCGCAGCCTCCAGTCGGCGGAGGATTGAAGGGGGAACTGCAGAAGGCCCGGCAGTCAGGCAGGGAATCCTCATAGCCATCCTACAGGCGAGCAGGCTGGGCCCTTCCCTTCCTGCTTGTGACTCTTCATGGTCGGCCATCTATCTCTCTGCTGCACTGATGCGTCTTGGGCCCAGCAGCCTCCTCGTCCAGTGATTCCCAGTGGACAACCTTCTAGACCACTGGCCGGCACACGCTCACCGCAGAGGAGATCTGTTGATTGGGGAAACTGCAGGCCCTTCTTGGTCGCTGTCACTCCCAGCTCAGCCTCCCTGGTCCCCTCCTGCTGTACTAAGCTCCTCGCCTGGCACAGATGGAGAATGAGGGGCCCAGCTGAGGGGATGGATTTTGCCCTTCTCATGTCATACCAGTTGCTTATCCATTCAGGGCACTCAGAGCCCTCCGACTTTGTTTCCTTGTTCCTGACAACCCGGAGTAGACATACCCTGACTTCTTTTGGTTTCCTGGCTTAGTTCCAGTGGGTGGGTTCTTATGTCTAGAAAGCTCTGGCTGCCTCTGCCTCCGGGTCCTCTGCTCTCCCTCATGCCTTAGGGCTGGGCACACGTCTTCTCTCCCATGAGCCTGCCCTCAGGCCAGGTCCTCTGTGTTCCCTGCCTGTCTCCTCAGCACACCTTCTGTAGCATCAGGGACAGTGTAGAGTTGGTTGCTGCACAAGATTACTGATTGCGTAACAGTGTTGCTGATTGCGTTCCATGGGTTCTAAGCCACGAGTACCCACCCCAAGCCTGGGCAAGCGGGTCAGCAGGGCCTCAGAGCCAGGTGGGGAGGTTGGGGGTGCTGGGGAGGGAGCAGTCACTTCCAGCTGGGAAGATCACGGGCGGCCGTGTGGAGGGGCAGCTGAGCTGGGCCTGGAGGGTGGGCGGCCCCGTGCCTCCTGAGCATGGTACGTTTCTAGGTGATAAGGTGGCTGCTGTGCAGAGGGTCCCGGTCCCAGGCAGGGTGGGGAGCCCCATTGGGAGTGCTTTGAGTATAGTGGCCAGAGGGTGAATGTACAGGAAGGTGGAGGCCTCCCACCTCCTGGTGTGCGCGGTCCTGGGAAAATGGGCTGGTGTTTTGGAGTAGGGTGAGGGCAGTAGAAGAGATGTGTGACTCTGGGCCAGGATTTCCTTCCAAAGAGTTCCTGCGTACCAAGTGCCACCAGAGGGCTGCTAGTGCTGTTTTACTGAGTACTCCAGAAAACAGCCAGTAGAGGATATGGGTAATTTATTATATATACATATGTATATGTTTATTTTATGTACATATAAAGCAGGCTATATGATTTATTAAATATATATAATATATGTGCATATTAAATGTGGTATATGATACTATATATAATAAACCATACACGGTTTGCGGATAACCTCAGCTACTTAGTGAGGCCCTTTTCAACTCAGTGAGACCCTGCTTCAAAATAAATAAAAATAGGGCTGAGGGTGTCGCTCGGAGGTAGAATGCCCTGGGTTCCACACCCGGTACTGCCAGATTGACACATTTACCCATCACAACCTTAAAGTTAAAAGTTAAGCCCGGCTTCAGAGGTTTTGGTTTTAAACCCTTTCGCTGACAAAGGAAATCCTTGAACTGGAGTGAACTGGAGGGGAGAGGAGGCTTCCCCATGTAGCCAGCAGGAGAGGGCATTTCAGGTCAGGGAAGACCTACCTAAAAGGCGCCAAGGCGAGAATAGCGTGGAAAGGTGGCGAAGCCGCGGCCTCCTGAGTGCCTTGCAGATGGTGACAGGTCCTACTTGTATTTTAATTGCTGGGTGGAGCATGGAGCAGCCGTGGTGAGGGGTGCTGAGGGGGCACAGGTGGGAGATGACACAGACCAGGCATGAATGTGTGCGCCTGTCGTCCCAGCTACTCAAGAGGCTGAGGCCGGAGGATCGCTTGAGCCCAGGAGTTTGAGGCCAGCCTGGGCAATATGGCGAGACTCTATCTTTAAAAAAAAAAACCCAACAATAATAATGTAAGAGAGATGGCAAGCCAGGCGAGGTGGTGCATGCTTATAATCCTAGTACTTGGGAGGCTGGGACTGGAGGATCGTAGATCCACGGCCAGCCTGAGCAACTTAAGAGACCTTGTTTCAAAATAAAAAATTTAAAAAGCTGGGGGTGTAGGTCAGAGGTAGAATTCCTAGTATATATATAGAGAGAGTGCTCTTGAACTAAACAGCCTGTGTGGGGAGGGCTGGCGGTAGAGGGGAGCCTCCCCCCACTTGCTGAGGACGACTTCTGGCCTCTCCTCATAGTTCATGGGGGGCAGCAGGGAGTGAGGTGACAGCCTCCCTTCCCTGGGGGAGCCCGGGTGTGTCAGTGGGAGCAGGGAGAAGGGGCCGAGGCAGGCTGATGGCTTGCAGGTAGGAAGGGCCTCTGAGCCAACACTTGGGCAAGGGGAGAGCAGGCTGGGGTGCAGGGGAAGGTATGCCATCGGGGGAGAGCTAGATTCTGCAGAGCCTTGGGCCATTTGGAGAGCCAGAGTGAGTGTGTGTTGTGTTGTTTTGCTTACATTTGTATTTGATATCCAACCTTTGTTTTGTTGTGGTGCTGGGGCTTCTACCTTTGAGCTATGTTTCAGCCCCCTTAATTTGTGGTACTGGGGATGGAACCCAGGGGCATCCTACCTCCAAGCTACACCCCCAGCCCTATTTTAGTCTTTATTTTGAGACAGGGTCTCACTAAGTTGTGTGGAGAGTCTCACTAAGAAGCTGAGACTGTCCGTGAACCGCGGATCCTCCTATTTCAGCCTCCCAAATGCTGGGATTACAAGGGTGTGCCACCATGCTCGGCTGTCCCAACCCTTTTTTTTTTGAAACAGGATCTTGCTAGGTTGCTGAAGCTGGCCTCAAACCTACAATCTTTCTATCTCAGCCTCCCAAAAACTGGGATTATAGAAGCTTGTACCACTGCGCCTGCTTGATATATATCTGTCCTTTTAAATTTTTCTTTATTGAGATATAATTGGCATTAAACAAACTGCACATATTTAACATGACAATTGAATGAATTTTGACATATGTGTATACCTGTGAAAATGTTGTCACAACCAAGACAGTGAATGTATCCATTACCCCCCAGTTTTTTAAAATGTCCCCCTGTGACTCTCCTGCCCCTCTCTACCCTCCTTTCCCAAGCACTCACCAGTCTGTCTACTTTGTTTTGTTTTGCTTGCTGTGCTGGGGATTGAACCCAGGGCCTTGTGCATGAGAGGCCAGCTCTCTACCACCGAGCTGTATCCCAGTCCATGCTGATCTGCTTTCTGTCCCTAGAGATCAACGTGTATTTTGTAGAGTTCTGTATCAACAGAATCACACTCTTCTCCTCTTCTAGTCTGTGACTCAGAGACCACAGACTCTTCCACATTGCTGCACACACCCATAGTTCATTCCTTTTTATTTATTGCCAAGCAGTAGTCAGCGTGTGGATGCGCTATGGTTCATCCATCACCCGTTGATGCATATGTGAGTTATTTCCGTGTTCTGCTTTGACTGAAGTAGAAAATATATAGAAATTCCATGTCACAAATGTGTTGTTCAGCAAATGGCACACACCCATGTGCTAGGCCCAGATCAGGAAACACACTACAGCCAGCACCCGAAGAGCCCAGCGCGCGTTCCCTCCCGGTCTCTGGGCCCGACCTCGCGGCCAGAGCGACCGTGCTCTGGCTTCTCACGCCGCAGGTCCGCCGTGCCTGCTGACTACGCTGTGAAGCCCTGTTGTATTTGTGTGTTTTATAAGTGTTGTTCATTTGTATTCCTTATCCATTCTTTTGTTGATGGGCCTGTGGGAGTTTCCAGCTCGGGACCCTTATGAACAGTTCCAGGTACGTGTCTCTTGGTGAACATGGGTGCGCTCCTGCAGGGGCGGCTCTGAGCAGCCTGGGACGTCAATGTCCTGCAGAGTAGACTCTGCCACAGTTTCCAGGGTGGTGGTTCCTCCACACCCTGCCCCGCCCGGCCACACAAGAGTCCTTGTGCTCTACATCTAACATA
Source organism: Muscardinus avellanarius (assembly GCF_963383645.1). NCBI lineage: Eukaryota > Metazoa > Chordata > Mammalia > Rodentia > Gliridae > Muscardinus > Muscardinus avellanarius. The sequence continues at coordinate 53,523,353 of NC_137802.1, read as the reverse complement.
TTATGGTTTCCATTTTTATTATTTCACCCATTTTGATGGGTACTCAATGGCATCACATAATTTTTTGTTTTGTTTTTGATTCTGGGGATTGAACTCGGGCATTCTACCTCCAAGCCACATCCCAGCCCTTTTAATTTTTGTTTTGTTTTGTTTTGGTGGTACTGGGGTTCCTGGAAGCCCTTCTACCTCCGGGCTACACTCCCAGACCTATTTTATACCCTTTTATTTTTGGAAACAGGGTCTCCTAAGCCAGCGGGGCTGGCTTCGAACCAGCGCAATCCTCCTGTGTCCGCCTCCCAAGCGCGGGGATTACAAGCGTGCGCCACCATGCCTGGCGTTAATTTTTTTGTTTTGAAACAGGGTTTTAAAACAGGGTTTTACTAGGTTACTAAGAGTCTCACGACGTTGCTGAGGCTGGCTTCGAACCAGTGATCCACCTGTTTCAGCCTCTCAAGTGCTGGGATTGTAGGCATGCACCACCACACCCATTTCCTATTTATTTATTTGTTTACTTACTTACTTACTTTTATTTGTGTGTATGGTACTGGGGATTGAACTGGGGCATTCTGCCTCTGAGCTACACCCCCATCCCTATTTTATGTTTTATTTTGAAACACGGTCTCCCTAAGTTGCAGAGGACCTTACTAAGTTGCTGAGGCTGGATACGAATGTACAAACCTGCGATCCTGTCTCAGCCTCCTGAGTACCAGGATCAGAGGCATGTACCACTGCACCCAGCTCTTACTCTTTATTTTGAAACAGTTTTAACCAGTCCCTGAGGCTGGTCTCAAACTTGCAGTCCTCCTGCCTGAGCCTCCTCAGTAGCTGGGATTCTAGGCGTGTACCGCCACATCCGGCCTCTTGACTTCCCGTTCACGGAAGGTTTCAGCAAGAGTCGTGACGTGGCTGATGGCCCCAGCTCACCACCTCTGCCCGTTTCTTACAGGCCGGGTGCTTGTTCACTGCCGCGAGGGTTACAGCCGCTCCCCGACGCTAGTCATCGCGTACCTCATGCTGCGTCAGCAGATGGACGTCAAGTCTGCTCTGAGCATCGTGAGGCAGAACCGTGAGATTGGCCCCAACGATGGCTTCCTGGCCCAGCTCTGCCAGCTTAATGACAGACTAGTCAAGGAGGGGAAGTTGAAACTCTAAGGCACCCTGCGGCCTCTCCTCTAGAGGCCTGACGGGGAGGCCCTGCTTGCGGGTGTCCCCAGCCGCCATGTTTAGGAAACAGTGTACCCTGCTCCCAGCATCACAAGGCATTTGCCCACATGTCTGTCCCAACATGGCCCTGGGCCTCTTCCCCCACAGGGGGCACATAAAGAAGCTTGCCAAGGCGGGCATTCTTACTCCCTGGTTGTCCTGTTCTGTCCTTCATGTCTGCTCCCTGAGGCGGGGCTCAGGGGGAAGGCCTGTGGCGTGCATGCTCTGGATGGCCCAGCGGAGGTGTGTGAGGGTGCTCCCGGGGCTCCTCCTCCACTCCCCCAGTTCTCTCCTGCGTGGAGGCCTCAGCACCTTGAACCTAGGAAAGAACTATGCAAGCGCGGGCGCCTCTGTCCCCGCTCCTCCGTCCCCGCTGTGCCCTGGTCTCACTGCCTTCAACACCCTGCTCCCGGGCAGCACCCTGAGGCCCGAGGCTGGGCTGGGGATATCGTCAGTTGTTAGCAGATGGAAATTCCCGTGAAGAGGCTGCTTTTTAAAATTATTTCCGTAGGATTCAAGATGCCACCCAAGGAGGCCCTTGGGTGGGCAAACCCATTCTCCTGGAGGACTCTCCTATACCCATAGAATTCTAAACTGCGCCTCTCTGGAAGGCTTGCGTTCCCAGCCCGCCGCTTTGGAATCTCGCCTGTGGAACATCCTGTTACCTTGCTCCTTGCGAGAGCAGTGCCTCAGGGCACGGTTTTCTTTTTCTTTTTTAGAAAACAGGGTGTTGAGGTCCGGCCTATTTAAAAACCCCACCATTTGGAGAATTACAAGGGTTTTGTCCAGAATTATAGTGTTGTCGAGGCCAAGCCGCCGTGCTAACTGCTTTTTTGTCCCTGTTACTATTCCAAGAACAGAAGGAGGAAGTTGGCCAATTACAGCATGTGTGCGAGGGCGTGTGCGCACGCGGGGGTGTGCCTCTCAGGAACGCGGCCCGGGGACTGAGGGACATGAAGGGTCCCAGGTGTGCACCCTGCCCACTTAGAGGTGGCTCCGACGGCTCCCTGGTGCCCTGGAGTGACTCAGCCCGGAGGGACGGGACGTGCGGCCTCCCGATGGATCCTTTATTGGTGGTGGAGCAAACACTTGACTTTTCTAAGGACTTTTTTAGGACGATGACACATGCAAGCTAGCACTTGTGTGTGCCCCAAGACGGGAGTTTTGTTTTGAACAGTCTGGTTGAGACTCGATATTCTTGCTATTATGAGAGGTGGCGTGCTGCTGTGCGCCCTCGGGCTCCCTCAGGGCAGAGACGTGGTCCTCAGCCTCGACCGCGGCAACCTGGCACGCAGGGGTCTCATCGCAGTTGATGGACTTAAACTCTGTTTTTGAGTGTCATACGTCGGGTGTTGTATGGGAGCCGATGGGTGTCGCCAGCTCCCAGAAGCCTGAGTTCATGAAGGATCCCTGCTAAGGGTTCACAAAGGAATTTTACCCAAAGCGAAAGAAATATCAGGGACTTTGTTAGATATTGGAAAATCAGCTTTATATTTGAATTCCAGCAGTGTTCACGTCAAGGTGCCTTCTACAGGTAGACTAGGAGCTTCCGGCTAGGAAAGGATGAGGCCTCACTCCCGGGGTATGGGTACAGCTCTGTCCACAGCAGGGCAGCTCTGCACAGCCTGGTAGTCACCTCTGCTTTTCTCAGCAACCACAGCGCCCCTGAACAAGTAGGACCTGTTATCTGTCCAGATACTGGGCTGTGGAGGTAGGCCCACCTTCGTGAAATGGCTATTTGCTGGGCTTCACCGTTTTCAGACGGCTTCCCACGTAATCTAACTTGACCCTCACCACAACCCATAAAGGTGACAGAGCTTAGCCATGTACTCTTACTGTTTCTTCTCTCTCTCTCCTTTAAGGAGCCGGGGTTCAGAATGATGGGAGTCATGCCCTTCAGAGTTGCCTGGCTCTTTACGGCAGGGCTGAGCAAGCTTTTCAACGTGCTGCTCTCAGAAGCTGGATTTCTTCCTTCCCGCGATACTCCTCCAGAAGCGAGCTCCGGGGAGAGTCCAGTGTCCCACAGCTCACACCCTTGACCCAGCCCCAAGGAGGAAGTGGTCAGGGCAGCCTGTGTGGCTGTTCTTCCAGCCCCAAGCTTTCTGCGCCACTCCTTGAAGAGGCTCAGTGGCTGGGGCCGGGCCCCCCTCCTGTGCCCAGGCGGTGGTCACTCCATAGGACAGTCAGGTGACCGCAGCAGGCCGATGTTGCTAATTAACCAGTGCCTCTTGGAGGCTCCTCTGTGGAGATCTGAGGGGGAAAGGCTGTTGGGAAAATTGCCGCCTCTCCTTTGGGGCTGCTTTGCTGAGAACTCTGGATTTCTGCATCACCTTTAGGCCCAGAAACCCCACATTTATTTTCACAAAATTTAGCTCCTAGTTCTCTAAGTAAAATGCAAGTCTGTTGTGTAAGAACCACCACACGCCCTGCCGTGGGTGGGAGCCGGTCTCGGATCGCTTTCTACCCCTGGGAAGTGATGGAATAGGATCTCAGGGTGCCCCTGCCCCCCTCCCCCCCACCTTTCTTTGACAAATAGAGCCCATCCCGGCAAAAGTAGAACGCCAAAGGTTTTCTTCTCCATCTTAGAGCAGTCCACCTTTCCATAGGCTGGTCTCTTTCCCTGCCACTCTCTTATACTGCGAGCATAAATCACCACCTATGTAGTGAGGGGACTCCTCCAAAAAAGACCTCAGTGGTTCCTTTTGGCTCCCACACAGTAGGGGGTCTCTAAGAATTTCCTCACTTGAAATTTTAGCACCACCAGGAAGACGACAACGGCAACGAGTGAGAACCCGATGGCCAGCAGGTGGCGCTGCGTTGCCCCCAGAGACGCAAGATTCCCAAAGGGACTGTGTGGGCCTTTCCTGGCCCGAATTCATGTTAAGATGTTAATAGTGTTAAGATGCTAATGTTTTAATCAGAATAAGCACTGCTCTTAAATGTTAAGATAGGAACTTTTCTCACAGGGAATTTTCTTTGTCATAAAACTGGTGTCAGGAATCACGAGAGAACCATCAAAGATGGTCCTTCTGGGTCTGTTTTCTCACTGAAGATAGCCGCTATTTCTGGTCAAGCAGACTGGTCAGAACTCTAACTTTGGTTCCTCTTTACCTTCCACCAGCTTTTAGGGTGATTTGATTATGAAAGTGATTTTTCTGGACAGAAAAGGGGGGTGGCATTAAACTGGTTAAAAAACAAAACAAAACAAAAAAGGCAGGCTGGGGGTGTAGCTCAGCGGTAGAGCGCTTGCCTGGCATGTGTGAGGCCTTGGGTTCCAGCCTCACGATCACACTTACACACAAAAAGCAAGTTTAGTGTCTGTTGTTTCACCAGTCAGTGTTAAAACACTAAATCTGTAACCAAAATAAATGTCTTACCTTGCAAAGAAATGAGCTTTTTCTTTTTCTTCTTCTTGTCAGAGTTTTCTCTCTTGTGCTTAGCCTTTATATTTGCTTTTCCTAACTTTAAAGAACTGTCATGTGACCCGGGCGTGGTGGCGCACGCTTGTAATCCCCGCGCTCGGGAGGCTGAGACAGGAGGATCACACAGGTTCGAAGCCAGCCTCAGCTACTTAGTGAGGCTCTCAGCAACTTATTGAGACCCTGTTTCCAAATAAAGTATAAAATAGGTCTGGGAGTATAGCCTGGAGGTAGAAAAGCCCCTGGGTTCCACCCCCAGTACCACCAAAAAAAAAAAAAAATTGTCATGTGAAAATGAGTTCTTCTGGGCTAGTTATAAGTTCCATGATGATTCTGTGTCTGCAGTAGATATTTGCTGGAGACTGGCATCTCTCTGATCTTCCCAAGCAGTGCACTCAAACTCGTAAGAAGTTTGAGTGCACAAAGGTTCCATTTCTGAAGCCTTCCCTGAAGCGAGTTAACCTGAAGGCAATGCTGAATGAGCCAGTGGTGTCTGTCCAGTTCATTAAAAGTGGATGCATGAGCTGGGCGTGGTGGCGCGCGCTTGTAATCCCCACGCCTGGGAGGCGGAGACAGGAGGGTTGCGCAGGTTCGAAGCCAGCCGCGCTGGCTTAAGAGACCCTGTTTCCAAATAAAAAATATAAAATAGGTCTGGGAGTGTAGCCCAGAGGTAGAAGGGCTCCATCCCCAGTACCACCGACCAACAAACAAACAAACAAAAAATAAGTGGATGTATGTCAGGCGTAGTGGCGCACGCCTGTGATCCCAGTACTTGGGAGGCTGAGCCAGAATTGCAAGTTCAAAACTAGCCTCAGCAGCTTAGTCTCTCAGCAACCTAGTGACATCTATTTTTAAACAAATAAACAAGAGCTGGGTGGGGTGGCTCATGCTTGTAATCCTAGTACTTGGGAGGCTGAGACAGGAGGAACACAGGTTTGCGGCCAACCTCAGCAACTTAGGCCCTGTTTCAAAATAAAAGAATATAATAGGGCTGAGGGTGTAGCCTGGAGGTAGAATGCTCCTGCATTCCACCCCCAGTATCACAAAAACGGAAATAAACAAGGAAAAAGGGCTGGGGGGTGTAGCTTGGAAGTAAATGCCCCTGAGTTCGATCCCCATCATCACGGGGGAGGAGGAGGGGAGCAGATGTGTAATTCATTTGATTAATGTGTATTTTTATTATGTTTCTAAATCATTAAAATGTATCTACTTTTAAAACCATGAGATAGTTTGAAAACCCATGATCTAGATCTCTATCCTCTCTAAGCACTCCTAGAGCCAGGAGCACTTGGGCCAACACCTGAGGAGGAAGACGAGGAGGGCAGGAAGGAAGGAGGGAGTAAAGGTGAGCCCTGCTGGTGAGCTGGCTTCGAGTCCTGGGGAGGGAGGGAGGTGAGAGGACAGACTCTCTCCAAATATACAGGCGTGGCAGACAGCCCTCTGGGAGGGCTGGCAGTGACAGCCCAGCCTGTATGGCGGTTGAGGAGTGGTGGGAACCAGACAGGGCCCCACCTCAAAGGACCCGGCCTTCCCGGCACAGGGATGCTGAAGTTTTCCCCTGCTTGGGTTTGGGCAGCTAGGAGGTTGTTCAAAGCAGTAGGATGACACAGGCTCTTCGGGGTTGTTGAGGGAAAAAGGCATTCCCAGCTGTGTGCGCCACCACACCTGGCTGACGGGATACTGATAATGGGGGAGGCTGTGTGTATTTGTGAGATCTTTGTACCTTCCACCAAATTCTTTGGTGAACCCCAAACTGCTTTCTTTAAAGTCTTTTTTTTCCCCCACAGTGCTGAAAATGAAACCCAGGGTGTCAACATGCTAGGCTAGGCAAGTGTTCTGTCTACTACTGAGCCGCACCCTTAGCTCAGGGTTCTTTTTGTTTTGTTGTGTGTGTGTATGTGTTCCTAGGGATTGAACCCAGGGGCATTCTACCTCTAAGCTACATCCCTAGCCCTATTTTCTTTTTAAATTTGGAAACGAGGCTCACTAGGTTGCTGCAAATCTCACTAGGTGGCTGAGGCTGGTTTCCAACCTGCGATCCTCCTATCTGGGCCTCCCAAGTTCTGGGATTACAAGCGTGCGCCACCGCGCTCGGCTCCAGGTATCTTTCTTTTTTTAAGCATAACAACCTTTTCTTAGTGGTACCAATCACTTTCTACCTGGTAGTGCAGTTGTGTGTGTAAGGGAGGGGTCGGTGGGCACTGAACCCAGGAGTACTCTACCCCTGAGCTAATCCTCAACCCTTTCTTAAAATTTTGAAACAGTGTCTCGCTAACACTGCTGATGCCGGCCTCTGACCTGTGGTCCTCTTGCCTCAGCCTCCCAAGAACTGGGATTAGAGTCAGGTGCCCCCGTGCTTGGCTTGGTATTTGAGTTATTGGGATGGAGGACTTATTTCTTCCGTGGCACCAGGGCTTCTGAAGGGGGAGTGTGTGTCCTCTGGGCCTCAGTAAATATTTGGCAGGCAGTCATATGAACAAGCTGGAAAAATTGCCTTTCCAGAAGTTAAGGTGCAACTATTAAGCTGGGCATGGTGGTGCAGGCCTGCGATCCCAGGACTTGGGAGGCTGAGACAGGAGGATCACAGGTTCAAGGCCAGACTCAGCAACTTACTGAGGCCCTCAGCAACTTAGACCTTGTTTCTAAACAAGAAATAAAAAGGGCTGGGGATGTCGCTAAGATGTAGAAAGTCTCTTGGTTCAATCCCCAATACCACAAAAACCCCCCAAAGATACAATTATTAAATCTGGTGTGTGTGTGTGTGTGTGTGTGTGTGTGTGTGTGTGTGTGTGTGAGAGAGAGAGAGAGAGAGAGAGAGAGAGAGAGAGAGAGAGAGAGAAATAGAAATAGAAATAGAAATATTGGGGACCGAGCCCAGAAGAATACTACCTCTGAGTCTTGCTAAGTTTCTGAGCCTGCCCTTGAGCCTGCGATCATCCTGTCTCAGCTTCCCAAATATTGGGATTATAGGTGTGCACCACAATGCCCAGTTTAAATCTAACTAGGAAAAAAATCTCAGTCTAGCTGGATGTAGACTATTTATTCAGTACTTAGAGGGCTAAGACAGGAGGATTGTAGCCTCAGAGACTTTGCAAAATCTGTTTCAAAATAAAGAATAAGCCAGTCATGGTGGCACATGCTTGTAATCCACGCGCTTGGGGGGTGGAGACAGGAGGATCGTGCAGGTTCGAAGCCAGACGCGCTGCCTTAGAGACCCTGTTTCCAAATAAAAATATAAAAAAATGGGTGTCTGGGAGTGTAGCCCGGAACCTCAGTACCACCAATATGTGTGTGTGTGTGTGTGTGTGTGTGTGTGTGTGTGTGTGTGTGTGCAGTCCAAACCAAGTGATGGCAGCCTTGTGGAGAACTACTGTCGCAGGTTGAGTTTCATTTCCCCCAAATTCATAGTCAAAGTTCTAGTCCCAGCTCTTCACAATGTAACCTTATTTGGAAATAGGGCTATTACAGATGGAATTACTTAAAATGAGATCATTAGAATAGATGCTAATCCATTATGACCAGTGTCCTTATGAACAGGGGACATGTGGACATGGAGGACGTCACATGAAGATGAAGACCGAGGTCAGGGGGATGTTTCCACGCTCCAGTGACAGCAAAGACGGTCACCAGGAGGGTCGACCCACTAGCAAGAAGCCAGCAGTGCGGCCCACACTCTCCCTCCCGACCCTCAGGGCAGCTGTCTCCAGGCCATCCTGATCTGGACCTCCGAGCTTCCAGCGCTATGAGACAATACAAGTGTGCTGCCCAGGCTGCCCAGAGTCTGGCCCAGAAAACTACAGCACACATCTACTTGTATTTTGCTGGTGGAACTGAGGACCTGGCTGGGCCTTCTGGACAACAACCGTCCCATAGGTAGCAAGACCCACCCAAGGGAGAAGTTATGATGCATAAAAGTATGTTGAGTGAAAAAAAAAAGCCAACTTCAAAGGTTACAAATGGGTTGATTCCATTTACATAACTTTTTTTGCGGTACTGGGGAGTGAACGGGGTGGGGGAACATTCTATCTCCAAGCTACAACCCAGCCATTATTTATTTATTTATTTATTTATTTATTTATTTATTTATGTTCTCGGGATGGAACATAGGGGCTTTTCTACCTTTGGGCTATACTCCCAGACCTATTTTATACTTTATTTGGAAACAGAGTCTCACTAAGTTGCTGAGAGCCTCACTAAGTAGCTGAGGCTGGCTTCGAACCTGTGTGATCCTCCTGTCTCGGCCTCCCAAGTGCTGGGATTACAAGCATGCGCCACCATGCCTGGCTTTGCATCTCATTTTAAAATGGAAAACAAAATGGGGAAATGAAGATTAGATTAGTGGTTGCCAGAGATTAGGGTCAGCCGGAAGGGGAAGAAGAGAGGTGGGTGTTGTTATAAAGGGCGACAGGAGGGACCCTGTGGTCACAGAGCTGTTCTGTCTTGACTGATGGTAGACAGTGCCAGTCTGCACATGTGATAAAATTGCATAGAGCTCTGTGCACATACAGGCCTTCAAACATTTGTGTATACACACACATGCACACATGCACACACACACGCATGCACACACCCACAGGTACAAGTAAAATTGGGAAAATCTGAATAAGCTGGTGAATTGTGTCAATATCAGTATCTTGGCTGTGATACTGTGGAGTTTTGTAAGATGCTACTACTGGAGGGAAACTGAGTAAAGGTTACACAGAATATCTCTGGATTATTTCTTACAAGTACTTAGTGAATTTACAGTTATCTCAAATTTAAAAAAATCAAAGTTATTTCATACAAAGATGTTCACATAATCTGGCTGAGAACAGAAGATTAGAAGATTGGAAATAACCTAAAATACCTGCGGCAGGAATCGGCTAAAACCCTGGGGACTGGACTCTAGGGAATGTTGTCTAACTCTGAACAACACGCCTGCCAACAGAGGAGATACACAGAGCTGTGGACGGCTCATTCACGTTCCGTGTCCCAGTCGGTTCTCCCCAAGCCATCCTGCAAAAAGCACAAGAAAACCTCAGAGCGATGGCCTTTCAACACTCCAGTTTCGAGTAAAACGAGGCCGAGCATCCACCAGCCTCAGCTTCCTCCCCTTGTGTCCAGCAGATGGCAGATGTGTTCCAAGAATGGCCTCCCCGCCCCATCACCATGGCCGACCTGTAGCTCCCACCAGCAGGTGGCACTCTGACCGTCAACCTGCCTGTTCAAGGAGCCCAGGCACAGAAACTGCCTACATCCATGGCTAGAAGGAAGGCAGTTGTCTGGCTGCGATAGTGTTAACAGTCTGCATTCCAGAAGAGGGGAAAAGGAGGCTGGGGTGGGGGGTGGGACGGTCACAAAGGGAGGGGACAGAGAGGACCAGCTTTTCACAACATCCCGGCTCTGTTGGGAGAGATAGATCACCCTCAACAATGGCCACAGCTGTTTCTGTCTGCCCTGAAGGAAACTGACTTAAGGAAGCAGGTATCAGAGAGCGCCCTTCCTGCGGGGGCTTCTGTCTGGCTTGTAAAACTGTCAGAGCAGCCTCATTCATGTGTTGGGTGATGGATGGTGCGAAGGGGGCCAGTCGGTCGGCCGCAGATGGACAGGGTGACTTACAAGTCAAGGCAGGTGGACGCCGGGCGGAGGCCCTGCAGGTGAGGCACACTGACTCACCGCCCAGTTAACATAACATACCGCGGGGATCGACGGGGCCACAGCCTTCCATCCAGCCTCCCTCCAGGGATGGGCCGTCCTCTGGCAATCATCTCTGGGGAAGGCATCCGCCGGCCCTCCTCTCTTTTCTTGCACCTCAGGTGTGAACCTTCCTGTCTCGGCCCCTCCCCCTCCCCCGCGGCCCTCTCCTACTCCAGGGCTGAGCAGCAATTCCTTTCCGCTTCTTTGTGCCTATGTGGCCCCAGGACAGCTTCCTGGCACACACCTGTGATAGGCACCACTAAGGTCTTCCACATAGAACACAGAGCTGGCTTTGAAAATGTAATGTGCTGGGAGACAAGAAGAAAGAAAGAAAAGAAAAAAGAGGCCAGCACTAAACATGCTGGGCTTGGCTTTTGCTAAGAAAAGGGATTCTGTGTTGTCCACTCCCACCCACTGCCTGGCAGGGGAATGTGAGCCTGTGGGCTGTGGCGAGTGCCCTGGCGGAGAAGCCCCTGCCACAGCATGCAGGGCCCTGGGGAGCAGAAGCTGAGACTTCCATTTAGCGCTCAGGCACCAGGACCCCTGCGACCAGCTCATCCCTAACTTGCACCCAAGGGGGCACCCCTGCTGGGGCCCTCTTAGCAGAGAATGCTAAGAAAGGCTTGGTCAGGTCAGGATAATCAGTGCTGAGCCTCAGAGTTTAAAACAATGGGACACCTTCCTTCTTCCCTCCCTCCCTCCCTCCCTCCTTCCTCTCTGTCTGTCTCTCTTTCTTTGACTGAACCCAGGCACAATCTACCTCTGAGCTAGACCCCTAGCCCTCTTTATTTACTTGGAAACAGGTTATGGCCAAGTTATCACACACTGGCCTTGAATTGCAATCCTCCTGCCTCAGCCTCCCAAGGACTGTGCCCAGCTCCAATGGGGTTTCTTTAAAAACAGCCTTCTCAGGGCTGGGGACATAGCTCAGTGGTAGAGTGGTTGGATGGCATGCAAGAGGCCCTGGGTCTGATCCCCAGACACACACACACACACACACACACACACACACACACACAGAGTATCCTTTTGCTTCTGGTGGGGCTCTGGGGGCCACACCCCCAGGGCTGTTTGTTTGTGAAGTGACAAATGAATTTGGCCTGAGACGTGGGTTCAGTTGGGCTCAGCTCAGTGCAGAGCCCAGAGCTGGACATTTTCTTTGTTAAGCTGGTCCCAGTTTGTTTTGAGAATGCCCAAGGAGACCAGGGAGGTAGACAATTAGAAGCAGGAGCTCATTTTGCTATCTGGAAACCACAGCCGCCTGCGCTGCTCCTGCTCGTGGGAGGTGCCTGGGGGGCTGGCTTGGGCCCTGCCACACACGCCCCCCTTTCTCCCGGTCACCTGGGAGTGTCAGTGGCAATGTGGAAGTTGCTGAGCTTAAGTCTTTGGGGAGGGTTTGCTCTGAGCACACACCCCTGTCCCGCCTCCCACTCCCCGCAGGCAGGCCCGGGGGAGACAGGGACCAGCCCTGTCCCAGCCTGTCCTCATTGGCTGGCAAGAGGCAGAGGGGGCTTTAAAAAGGCGACTGTGTCTAGGCTGGGACTGGAGCTTGTGCTACTAGAAGGCCGGGTGCCCTCCTCTGGCTGGCACCATGCAGCTCTCTCTGGCCCTGTGTCTTGTCTGCCTGCTGGTACATGCTGCCTTCCGTGCCGTGGAAGGCCAGGGATGGCAGGCCTTCAAGAACGATGCCACAGAAATCATCCCCGAACTGGGAGAGTACCCGGAGCCCCCGCCGGAGCTGGAGAACAACAAGACCATGAACCGGGCGGAGAACGGCGGGCGGCCTCCCCACCACCCTTTTGAGGCCAAAGGTATGGAAGGGGAGGGCCCTTAGCAAAAGGGGCCCGGGGAGCTGGGGTAGAGGGTTTAGAATCTTCTCTTTGGAGGCTCTGAAGAATGGTGTGGAACTTCAGCCTCTGCCACACCAGCAGAGGGACAGCAGGGGCAGGGCTGGCAGCTGGGCCCGGGGCAGGCAGGAGGGGCTGGCAGAGAGGCTCAGAGGACCCCCTCCTGAGTATACCACGCAGTGGGGAGGGGGCAAGGCCAGGGTCATGGCACCTGCTGAGGGCCAGAGGCTAAGCTTTACCGCACCCCACACATCAAACTCCAGGTCAAAGGAGAGGAAACTGAGGCTCCATCAGTAGTGAGCAGAAGATTCTGAGCTTACTGACTGCAATTTTAAGACAGTCCTAGTGCGGAGCCTGGGGGCATGATGGGAGCTGAGACTCTCCCCCTGAAGTGGCAGGAAAGGGGAGTCAGGGAGGCCCCCAGTGGGCTGGAACGTGAGGGAATGAGGGTTGGAGGTGCAGCTTTAGCCTCTGACGTGGGCGGCAGCTGAGTGCAGGCCCTGGAGGGGGGCAGATGCCCTGCACGTGCAGAGAACATGGTGGTCCATTCCAGGAGGCCCCGGCCCTAAGGAAGCAGAAAGCAATAGCTCCTGAGGAGGCCAAACCGGGGTTCCTGCACAGATACGCCTGGGGGGCACAACTGGCTCTGCAGCTGGCAGGAATGGCTGGGGTGAGGTAGAGTGAGGGGTTCATGCTCTCTGGCTCTTACCCACGAGGGAGAGCCCCCCACACTGGCCAGGCTGATGCTGCTGCACTTCATGCCCCCTGCAGGGGCTTTGGGGACAGGAGGACTCAGAGAAGGCCAGCCAGGGCTGGGTCTTCTAAATGGTAGGAAAAAGCACCCTCTTCCCCAGCTCTCCCCAGTCAAGGTCAGCTGGGCACTGATGGCCGCTTGCAGGTTGGGGACCCTGAAAACAAGGGTGCCCTGAGAGGCCACAGCCCCTGAGGAAGCCACACACTCAAACCCAAGGCACGCTTCGCAGAGGAAGTGCCTGACCTACAGCTATTCTTGGAAAGCCCCAAAACACCTCCTTCCCTGGGCAGATAGGCCATCCACACACACCCCTGCAGGGGTAAGGACACCAAGCCGCCAGAAGCCAGGAAGGCCGCAGCAGAGGAGGCTCCTGGAGTCCCACACCTCCCCGCGGGGCCGGCGCTCAGGGCCAAGGGCAGGGCCTGGCTTTCTCTGCCCCTCTCTTGTTTTGGTCTTAGGATTCTGTTGTATGGGAACTGTCCCCATGAAACCTCTGAGGGTAGACCATGCTCACGTGAGGACCGGCTGCTCAGAGAGTTCCTAGGCTCTAAGCCTGAAGGAGGTGACTCAGTCAAGGCTGAGGCGGGGGACCAGGCCAGGCATCGGAACCTAAGCTCCTGTCACCCAGGAGCAGGTGCACATCACCATCCAGGGCCCATTCAAGTGACGCAGAACACAGCAGAGAGCCTGGTACACACCAAGTGCTTCACGATGTCTGCGGGCAGCTGAAGCTGTAGGTTTGGGGTCAGAACTTTATCCATCTCTGATAGGAAAGTAACTTGTAAAAAGCAGCCCTCCTTCTGCCCTCAGCCTCCAGAAAACCACATCTACCCTTGTGGGAGCCAAAGGTGCAGGGACCCTGAGGAGGGAGTCAGGAGGCCAAGCTCTGCCTTTTGGGCAAGATCTTTTCTCTCCCTGGATGGCGGGGGCCCTCGCTGATCATGAGGGCTGGACCTACTGCATTCGGGGCCTTTCATGTCTGATGAATTCTTATCCTGACCACCTGCCGGCCACCCCTCTCCTCTCCACAGCCGTCCTGATTTATTACCTTCAATTAACCTCTACTTTCTCCATCTCCTGGCCCACCCTCCTAAATGATTGAAAAAGGAATTTAGGAGAAGACAGAGCCACGCAGAAGATGCGGCTCGCCCCTACCCTGCACGGGCCAGGGACCCTGTCACGCCGAGTGCGGCTTAAATCAGAAAAGGGCCCCGAGAGGGAAGGAATTATGATAACACATAACAGCCAACGCGTTCCGCTCTTTGCCGTGTGCCAAATGGCGTGCTTGGCATTGTACGTGCAGCCAGCCGAGCAACTCCCAGAATCCCGGGGCCACTCATTTTTCCAGACTGGAAGAAGGGAGGTTAGTAAGCTGCCCACGATCACAGGGTAGTGAGTCCCGGAGTTGGAACCCAGAAGTCACTGGCCTCCAGGGAGAGAGGGTGAGCCTTTCCAGCAGCTCCCCGCCGCCGGGGCCTTCCTATCCTGGGCGCCCACACCCCCGGGAGAGGGGCCGGAGAGCAGGGGTGGGGAGGGCCGGTGGACGAGCCCGCCGCGGTTTCAGCGCGCCTCTCTCCGCAGACGCGTCCGAGTACAGCTGCCGCGAGCTGCACTTCACCCGCTACGTGACGGACGGGCCGTGCCGCAGCGCCAAGCCGGTCACCGAGCTGCTGTGCTCGGGCCAGTGCGGCCCCGCGCGCCTGCTGCCCAACGCCATCGGCCGCGGCAAGTGGTGGCGCCCGAGCGGCCCCGACTTCCGCTGCATCCCCGACCGCTACCGCGCGCAGCGCGTGCAGCTGCTGTGCCCCGGGGGCGCCGCGCCGCGCGCGCGCAAGGTGCGCCTGGTGGCCTCGTGCAAGTGCAAGCGCCTCACCCGCTCCCACAACCAGTCCGAGCTCAAGGACTTCGGGCCCGAGACCGCGCGGCCGCAGAAGGGCCGCAAGCCGCGGCCCCGCGCCCGGGGCGCCAAGGCCAACCAGGCCGAGCTGGAGAACGCCTACTAGAGCCGCCCCGACCCCGGCGCCCCCCCGTTCCTGCCCCCCGCGCGCGGATCGATTGTTTGCATTCCAACCCCAAAGCCTGCAGCCCGGGGCAGGGAGCCGAAACCTTCCGGGCCGTGCGGAATCGCGGGCGCCCACAAAGTCCCCCTGGCCGGCCCGCCGGCCTGGGGTGGGGGGTCCCGCAGGGCGGGGAAGGGAGCCAGAAGTCACGGACGCTGAGCCGCAGCCCCGCTCGCTCGCGGGCGCCTTCCTCTGCGGGCCCTGCTTCAGAGGAGGCAGAGGGGGCAGCATTTCACTGTCCTGGGGTTTACGGGAGCGGCGGGGAGTGTGGAGAGCCCGGATCGCCAGGACGCTACTGTCAAGTCCCCAGGACGCGGCGCCCTTTGGATGGACAGCGGGTGGGGGAGGGAGAGGCTGGATTGAATCCTGGCCAAGGTTCCTTCCAGAACTCAGAACTGTGTGCTCTGGTCCCGCAGACAAAAGGTGGGAAACAATCAGGAAAACTGAAGAATCAAGTTGGGCGTGGCGGCCTGGGCAGTAATCAGAATGTTTGGGAGGCTTAGATTGCCAACTGGAGGCCAGCCTCAGCAATTTAGCAAGACCCAGTTTCAAAATAAAAAAGTAGGGGTGCAGCTCAGAGGCAGAATACCCCTGGGTTCAATCCCCAGCACCAAAACAAAACAGAATCTATTTATGGTTGGCAAACTCCTGGAGGAGCTGTGCTGGTTCCCAGCCTGGCCTCCCTAGACGGTTGGCTTCCTCCATCCCCTCCATCCCAAAGAAAGAGGGGCGTCATTTGGAGTTGAGGAGAGGGATGTAAATTACTGTGGACTCCCAAAGAGCAGCATCCTTCCCTTGCCCCTCTGTCATATTTTAAAGTCACCGTCGGAGAAGTTCAAGGTCAGAGGACATTGGGCTTGCAGGCCTAAGGGAATAGCCACCACCCATCAAAACCCAGCTGTCCCTTCTGAGGCTCCTCCTCCTGCCCATCACTCGTGGACACATTTCTATGTAGAAAACAGCTTCTTACTGCTCTTGCCTGCGATGGCCTACCTATCTTACATTAAAAGAATTTTATTGGGGGACGGGGAGGTTACCAGTGCTGTACATACTCTGAGAAACTGCCACGCATAGGAGCTCTCACCACAAATCTTTTTGAAAATCATTTCCAGACACCTCGTACTTTCTGCATAGGTTGTAATTGTTAAAAGAAGAAGAAAAACATTTTTCTTTTAAACAGATGCACGTGCCATACCAAAAAAAAAAAAAAGCCTGCAGGCTGGTCGTTTTGCGATCCTTCCGTGTGGGAGCTCTTCCGCAAGAATGAAAGTAGTGGTTTTTAAAGAGTTAAGTTACATATTTATTTTCTCACTTAAGTTATTTATGCACAAGTTTTTTTTTTCTTGTAGAAAATGACAATGTTCATATTGCTTTATGAGATACCAGTCTGTTCTTTCAGAGTCCAGAGGCGACGTTAATAAAGACAATGGGTTGTCACCAAGAGGATGTGGGCTCATTTTGTCAACCACACACGCCGTCCTTCCTGTCCGCGGACACCCTTCCCTTGGTCACAGGCTCAAATCTTGGAGGCACCTGTGACTGCCGTCTGCTGGCCCTTGTGGCAATTATGCCCTGCCTTTGAAAAGTCATGTTCGTCCCTTCCTTTACAAACCTAGACCTCACTCCCTCCCTGGGTCATCATCTGACCTCAGCCTGGTCTCTCCCTCCACGCCCTCTTCCAAAAATGCTGCTCAGGAGCCCTCAGTAGCTCCTCCTCGCCCAGGACTGAGTGCGGCTCTGAGTCTCACAGACCGCACAAGGTCTTCCTCTGCTCCCTTCCCACCTCCGCTCTGGCAAGACGCGTCAACTCCTAATGGCCGCGCCGGCCCCTGCCTTAGTTTGCCATCCCCACTTACTGCCCCCAAGAATCCTACTCTTTCTCTAGGATTTATATGACTTGTGACCTCTTCTTTGAGCCTGGCAGACACGCTCCAGTCTCTGACAAGCCCTCTCTCCTCCCATGTCCCAGCCCCATGCCTGTGCCACGACTTCTGTTCCGATTCTAGGAATTCCATTTGACATTCACTCATGGAGTACGGGGCTAGGCGGCCAAATCCTGCTTCGTACTGGGAGAAACACAAAACCAAGTACAATTCCAGGACAGCTCATGGGGAGCTTGTCAAGCTCCCCCCCCCCCCAAATGAGAGTTGTATGCCTTCCTGGTGAAAATGTAAGGTGTTTTTTTTTTTTTTTTTTTTAATAGAGGCAATGTCTGTATCTCACCAAATCTTGTCTCCCTGAGCTGCCTGACAGTGCTACATGCAGCTGAGACTCAGTGAATACTCTGGCCCAGCTTGGTGGCACATGCCTGTAATCCTAGTACTGGGGGGCTGAGACAGGAGGGTTGCAAGTTTAAGGACAGCCTTAGCATGTAGTGAGACTTTCATCAACCTATCGAGACTCTGTTTCAAAATAAATATAAAATAGGGCTGGAGGTGTAACTCGGAGGTAGAATGACCCTGAGTTCAATCCCCAGGACCAATACATACATATATACATACATACTCTGGTTACAATAAGGAGGGTCAACTGCAGAACTTTCACTGGAGTCCAGCCTGTCTAGGGGGAGCCTCATTCCCCACAGTGAGTGGCGGTCCTTCCTGGTGGCTTTTCAACTGAACTTCCCATGAATCGCCCAAATTCATGGTCATCATCAACAGTCTGATAATTGTCAGAGTCTGTTGTTGCTGGTCCCTCCCTGGGGTTTCAGGCCCCCCAGCCCCCGGGAAGGCCTCAGTGAGGCCCTGCAGGGAATCCAGGCAGTATAGGAGCATCCCAGAGCTCGGAGGCCACGTGGAAGTTGTCCGGCCCCAACAGGTAGTACATGGATGGGGACACAGACTCTGGATTCTGAGGAGACTGGAGCCCCAAAGGATTAAGTGGTTCCCCATGGCCAGTCCTGGGCTCAGTTCCTGGACTGGACACTCAAGCTGCTCAGAGCCTGGTGGGCCTGTGGGGAAATAATAAGATCACGTCCTCCTGTACAAAGTGTGACGGGGACCAGCCAGGAAGAGCATTTCAGTGTGTGTGGGCATGAGGAGGCTGCGGAGGGTTCCTCGGGAGGAGCTGTGGTTGGAGCAGGGGCCCAGGCCTTTAAGGCAGAAGGTACAGCTGAAGCAGAGGCACTAAGACCGCCCACTGTCCGTGGGCAGCAGGGGCTCCCCACCATTCCTCAACAGGCCCTGAGTCTGCGCCATGCCTAAGACGGCGTGGGGACAGGAATTCCAAGCAAGGCCCAAACTGAGCACTCCTGGGGCCTGTTTCCTGGCACCCGAAGATCCAGGAGAGATCAACCCGGCCTATGATCCCATTACCACGAGTGGGGGGGGGGGGAGGCAAGGCTAAATTGTAGGTCAGGTTAGAGGTTATTTATAGAAAGTTATATTCTACCTACATGGGGTCTATGAGCCTGGCGCCAATCAGAAACGGAACAAACAACAATCCCTAGCTGGGAGGGGAGGTGAGCACAGGTTCTGGGGTTGCAGCCGGACACAGGGCTTGTATTAATAATCTGAGGAGAGCCGGGCGTGGTGGCGCACGCTTGTAATCCCCGCACTTGGGAGGCAGAGACAGGAGGATCGCACAGGTTCGAAGCCAGCCGCGCGCGCTGGCTTAGGAGACCCTGTTTCCAAAATAAAAATGTAAAAATAGGTCTGGGAGTGTAGCCCGGAGGTAGAAGGGCTTCCAGGAACCCCAGTACCACCAAAAAATAATAATAATAATAATCTGAGGAGAGACAGACAGAGGGACACAAGGAAATAGGTCTCTCTTACACACACACACACACACACACACACACACACACAGAGGCTTCATGGGCCTCTACCTGTACCAAGTAGAAATCACACCTTCTTTGTACAAGGAGCTTAAGCCTCCAAGGAGCTTCGAGGAGACACAGGACCCCCAAAGTCCTCCATATTCCTTGAAGAAGGTGCTGGGGAGTATTGAGAGCCTGCAAGAGCCACCGGTACGGGAGCCACGCTCCAAGCCAGACATACCCCATGCCCACCCGCCGGCTCCCCTCCTGATGGCTGACACTGGCCCATGTGCCCACCCTCTGGCCCCTGATCATTGATTATGGTTCCATGGCGTGCAGAGACCTTCCTGCCACGGTCTCAGCCCATTCTTGGGAGGCACCTTGTCTTCTCCCTATGCAAGGGACTGAGGGCTATGAGAACAGGCGGCCCAGAATAGCCCCCATCGACACCCAGTATAAATATCAACAGTTCTATTCTTAATCTCAAAATGGTTCCAGTTTAGACAAAAAACATGTGCTCCCTGCTACTGAGAGATGTGTCTTCCTGTAGAAGTCCACCAGTGTCCACTTCCAGTTGCTCATCCTTCTGCCTGGGATATTCTCTGAATGCCTGTTTTGTTTGTTTGTTTATTTTTTCCAGTAGTGGGGATGGAACCCAAGGCATTGTACCTCTGAGCTACACCCCCTGCCCTATTTTTTATTCTTTATTTTGAAACAGGGTCTCACTGAGTTGCAGAGGGCCTCACTAAGTAGCTGAGGCTGGCCGCGAACCGTGATCCTCTGGTCTCAGCCTCCCAAATGCTGGGATTACGCATGCACCATCACGCCCGGCTCCTATTTTTCATTTTTTATTTTGAAACAGGGTCTCACTAAGAATTCATACCACACACTAACATATTTTCTTATTGATTTAAAAATTCTTTATTAGTCGGGCGTGGTAGTACACGCTGGTAATCGCAGCATTCGGGAGGCTGAGACCAGAGGATTGCCGTTCACAGACTACTTAGTGAGGCCCTTCGCAACTCAGTGAGACTCTGTTTCAAAAATAAAAAGACTAAAAAAAAAAATAATAGGGCTAGGGTGTCGGTTGGAGGTACAGTGCCCCTGGGTTCCATCCCCAGTACCACACACACACAATCTTTATTGTTATTTAATTTTCTAAAGTAATAATTCACTCTATAAAACATTTGTACTATACAGGACATACCTAAAATACTGGAGAAGCCCTTTTTTTTTTTTTTTTTTTTTGCAGTATTGGGGGGCAGTCTACCTCCAGGCTAAACCCCCAGCCCTATTTTTTATTCTTTATTTTGGAATAGGGTCTCTCTGAGTTGCAGATGACCTCACTAAGTAGCTGAGGCTGGCCGCGAACCTGTGATCCTCAGCCTCCCAGGATCACAGGTATGCTCCACTGTGCCCGGCTTGAATGTCTGTTAATGTCTGTCCATCCTTCAGGTCTCTGACAAGGGTCACTTCCCCTGACCAGTCAGACCAGTCAAGGCCCTTTGCCTCATCTTTCACAAATAATGTTCCTTCCCTTGGAGTGCTGGCCTCAGTCATTAGGTAATATCTCTTTATTCATGTGTTTGATGAATCTCTCTCTCGTAGACTGTAAGACCCAAGGGGCAGGGACTGTTGTCTGTCCCTGCTCATCAGGACACCCCCAGGGCCCAGTGCCCAGTAGGCGCCTGATATGCACCGTGATCGCACCTTTGTTGTTCAGTAGATTAGGTGGAGGGGCTGGGCGGGGCCATCTGGGCAGGGAGGAAAAAGAGAAGATATAACTTTTTTTTTTTTTTTGCGGGTCTGGGGATGGAACCCAGGTGCCTTCTACCTCCAAGCTACACTCCCTGCCCTCTTTCTTATTATTTATTTTGAAACAGGGTCTCACGGAGTTGCAAAGGGTCTCACTAAGTAGCTGAGGTTGTCCTCGAACCATGATCCTCCTGTCTCAGCCTCCCAAATGCTGGGATTACAAGCGTGCACCACCATACCCGGCTAAGATGTAACTTTTTAAAAAGGTGGTTGCCGCCGGGCGTGGTGGCGCACACTTGTAATCCCAGCATTCAGGAGGCTGAGACAGGAGGATCGCGGTTCTCGGCCAGCTACTTAGTGAGGCCCTCCACAACTTAGTGAGACCCTGTTACAAAATAAAGAATAAAAAATAAGGCTGGGGGTGTAGCTTGGAGGTAGAATGCCCCTGGGTTTCATCCCTAGACCCGCAAAAAATAAAAAATAAAAATAAACAAATAAAAAGGGTTTGTTTGCTGGGTCGCTTTACAGTAGATCTCTGGGGATGAGACACCGCTTATTGCTGGGAGTCACGTGGGAAGTGGACAAGAATCAGGCCGTGGAGGGGTGACCTGGCCACCAGCACGACAGAGGCCACATGGGCCCTGCAAAGCCAGAGCTCCACTGAGCTCTGAAGCCGCCTGGCACACAGGGGGGCAGAGAGGAGGGATGGGGAGCAGAGGGCACGTGACATGCCCTCAGGACCCGCATGAGCGGCTCTGCACTGAGCGCATTCCACAGGGAAACAGAAGCCAGGAAGGCAAGGTTCCGTGGATCACAGCAGGAGAGACAGAGCCAGGAAGGACGGAGAGGGGGCTGAGTCCCCACGATGCGGACACCCACTCCTTTGAAAGAGGCCAGAAGCTAGATGGTGGGTGCTCTAGGGTGTCTTGGGTCCTGCCCTGTGCTCTGTGCGCCTGGCAGGCTGCTTTGGAGACTGAGCCCTGATTTTCTTACCTCCTATTCTTACTTCCCCTAGAGCCTGAGCTTGGGTGCCTGAGCTTGGGTACTGGCATCTCAGAAGGCCAGAGCCGCTAGAGGCCTTCTGCCCGTAGGTTTAAGGCAGGAGGGAAGTAGGAGAAAGCAGGGTGGGGACAGAGAAGAGAGGAGGGAAGCCATCCCTGCATTCTGCTACTGTCCACCCAGTGCCAGTTATGTGCGAGGCTCTGGCACACGGTTGTGATTACGGAGCCTCAACACGTCCACAGTTTAGTGGAGCGGAGAGCTGGATGTCTGATGGTGCTGTGGTTTGGATATAGTCTGGTACTTTTGGCTTCTGGGCAGAGCTGAGGCAAGGTCCTGGCCTCTTGTCTGCTGTTCCTGGAAGATATGGGGCTCTCTCTTGCTCAGAACTGGCTACTTTTCTGACCAGATGTGACTTCTAGACCTGGGCACAATTTATGGGGTACAGTACTGAAACAGGGTTTCTTGAGAAGAAACATGGCATTTCCTTAACGGATTCTTGTCTGCGGCAAGCGAAGAATGACACCCGCAGACGGCAGGAAGGGGAGCAAGAAGTTTATTGGAAACAGCAGGGAATAGGGAAAAGTGGCAGAACACCCCTAAGGGCTGTCGGAACTATGATGTCTAACAGCTGCCTTCAGGACAATACTTGAGGGTAGCCCAAGCCAAATGCCTTCAGTTGTGAGCTGCTTTCTCCCAAAGTCCACGTGATCTGCCAGAAAAGAAGCGCAGGTCACCCCTAGGGGCCCTGGTCAGCCTTGATGTCCAGCAGAGGCCTTCAGGTCACTACCCAAGTGTATCCCAGGCCAAGTGCCTTCAATTGCACCCCACCTTCTCTCAAAGCCAACGCGACCTGCGAGAGAGAGAAAAGCTCCCCAGAGGGGAGGGGTTCCCAGAGTGGGTAACCGTCCTGGTGAAATGGGGAAACCCGACATTTCCTCAAGATGAAACGGAGTTTCCTAAGAAGGAACTCGATATTTCCTTACCGGGTTCTTGTCTACGGTGAGCAAAGAATGACACCCGCAGACCTCAGGAAGGGAAGTAAAAGGTTTATTGGAAGCAGCAGGGAATGGGGCAAGGGTGGCTGAACACCCCAAAGGGGCTGGAACTCTGGGTCCAGCAGCTGCCTTCAGGACAATACTTGAGAGTAGCCCAAGCCGAATTGCCTTCAGGTGCAGGCTGCTTTCTTCCAGAGTCCGCACAATCTGCCAGAAGGAAATAGAGAAAAGTGGCCGAACACCCCAAAAGGGCTATTGGGTCTCTGTTGTCCAGTAGCTGTCTTCAGGTCACTACCCGAGTGTCGCCCGAGCCAAGTGCCATCAATTACAAACTACTTTCTCCCAGAGTCCACACGATCTGCCAGAAAAAAGGTGCAGGTCACCTCTAGAGGCCCTGGTCAGCCTTGATGTCCAGCAGAGGCCTTCAGGTCACTACCACGTGCCCTCAGATGCACTCTGCCTTCTCTCAGGGCCAACAAGACCTGCAAGAAAGAGGACAGCTCCCCAAAAGGGGAGAGGGTCCCTAGAGGGGAAAACCCCATTTGCTGATTGCCTAGGGCCATTGCCCAACCACTTGAAAGTCATCTTTTCCTTAGGGTGACTTTGGGAATTCTGGGAAGCAGCTCTCAGGATTTGCAAAGGGTATTTGCAAGTCCTTTGAAGGGTCTCATCTCCTTTCATTCAGTAGGAGTGTCTGACTTGCTCTGTGCTGCCTCCTGGGTTTGTTGATTAGTAAACAGATGGCTTTGTGAAGCTCTGGTCCTTCTTATCTCTGAACCTTTGGAATTTCAGATATTTGTCGCCCCTCAGGAAACTCAGGAAATTAACTTCTTTCTACTGAGGCCTTTTCCCTATCTGCCTATTTCCTTTCTATCTCCTCACTGGTGACTGGTCTAGGGATTTATATATCTCTGTAAGTCCTCTGTTACATGTAGTCTGGGAGGCGGTTCTTAAAATTTGCATAGGGTATTTGCATGTCCTTGAAGGGTCTCTTTCTTTCAGTAGGGGTGTCAGACTTGCTCCAGGGATGTCTCCTGGGCTTGTTGATTAGTAAACAGATGGTTTTGTGAAGCTTTGGTCATTCTTATCTCTGAACCTTGGAAGGGCTGGTCTCTTTTTAGGAGCCTTGGAAGTTGATTAGTATTCGTCGCCCCTCAGGAAATTAAGCTTTTCTACCGAGGCCTTTTTCCTACCTGCCTACTTCTTTTCTACCTCCTCAGTACCATTTGGGACACCTGGCAACCAAAGGGGAGAAACAGGATTTTTAGAGTTCCTGGGAAAGTTTGGCAATATATATTCAGAGTAAAGATGGTGTGTGTGTGTGTGTGTGTGTGTGTGTGTGTGTGTGTGTGTGTGTGTGTGTGTACAAACTCAAGAGCAGAGTGAAGTCAGGTCTTTTCAGAGGCTTTTGCAGTGGGCACTCTGGCTTGGGCATGCTCACTGGTAAAAATGTTCCTACACAGCTCAGAGAAATAAGAATGACTGAATCTATCCACATGTATTTTGACATCTGGGATCAAGCCACAGCAAGAATGAACATGTCCTGTGCTCATGCTTGCACCCCAGCTGGACAAATTCTTTGCTTCTGTCCAAACCTGGATTTTGTAGGCACCCAGAGAAGGCAAACTGCAAACTTTCCTCTGAGTTTCATAGCATAGGTTTGTCCTAGAAGGAATCCAGGGGTGTCGGTTTTCCTGTTGTAATAATCTCTGTGTCCAATGCTGACAGCCTCACATAAGAAAATAAACCAAAAGCTTTAAGAAAAAGGTATGCATCACAACATAATTAGTAATGCTGGAAGTATGCCTTTCTAGGAGCACTAGGTCTTTAACAGACAAGGCCAAGAGAATGTGTAAAGACAGACTTCTTCTCTTACACACACACACACACACACACACACACACACACACACACACACACCTTGCCACAATTTTTCTTTTCGGTACTAGGGATGGAACCCACAGGCATTCTACCTCCAAGCTACCCCCAGCCCTATTTTTTATTCTTTATTTTGAAATAGTGTCTCACTGAGTTCCAAAGGGCCTCACTAAGCAGCTGAGGCTGTCCGCGAACCGCGATCCTCCGGTCTCAGACTCCCAAATGCTGGGATTACAAGCGTGTGCCACCACGCCCGGCTTATTTTTATTTTTAGGCATAAGATAATTTCTTCAGGACACAGAGGAGTGAGTGTTTGAGTGTCCCCTACCAAAACACATGTTGAAATTTAATATCCATTGTAAGGATTAAAAAGTGGGACCTTCAGCCGGGTGTGGTGGAGCACGCTTGTAATCCCCGCGCTTGGGAGGCAGAGACAGGAGGATCGCGCAGGTTCGAAGCCAGCGGCGCGCGCTGGCTTAGGAGACCCTGTTTCCAAATAAAAATGTAAAAATAGGTCTGGGAGTGTAGCCCGGAGGTAGAAGGGCTTCCAGGAACCCCAGTACCACCAAAAAAAAAAAAAAAAAAAAAAAAGTGGGACCTTCAAGCGGTGACTAGGTCAAGAACCGAGCCCTCTTGAAGGGGGTAACCGTTCCTGGTCAGTGGGTTGTTCAGGGAGCGGCTTCCATGTAAAAGCAAGCTGCCTGCGCCAAGGTGCGTTGCCTGGCGTGGAACGCCCTCCCTGTGTTCACTCAGCAGCAAGGCCCTCGCCAGGCAGCAAGCAGACACCAGCACCATGCGTTTGTACTTCCAGAGCTGGCAGCCAAATATGCCTCGTCAGTTATAAATTCTTCAGCCTCAGGTACTTTGTTATAACCACAGAAAATGTGGTCTAAGACAGTGTTCTTTTTGTTTGCTTGTTTTGTATTGTTTTGGTGGTACTGGGGGTGGAACCCAGAGGCTTTCTACCTCCGGGCCATACTCCCAGACCTATTTATACTTTATTTGGAAACAGGGTCTCACTAAGTTGCTGAGAGCCTCACTAAGTAGCTGAGGCTGGCTTCGAACCTGCGCGATCCTCCTGTCTCCGCCTCCCAAGCGCGGGGATTACAAGCGTGCGCCACCACGCCCGGCTAAGACAGTGTTCTAACATAAAAATCACGTCACTTTCCTACTCCAATTCCTCCTTGGCTCCCTATTACCTAATAAAATCAAAACTCCTTAGTTAACAGGAATGAGATCTGCCTGCCTGTTCAGCTATGCATTTGACTCCTGACCTCCTTAACACTTTATTCTCTGCAGTATTGCATTTCTTTCTTGTTTTTTTTTTTTTTTTTTTCTGTTTTTCAGAATTGGAGATGGAACCCAGGGGCATTCTACCTCTGAGCTACACCCCCCAGCCCTATTTTTTATTCTTTATTTTGAAACAGAGTCTCACTGAGTTGTGGAGAACTTCATGCAGCAGCTGAGGCCGGCTGCGAACCTGAGATCCTCCTGTCTCAGCCTCCCACGTACTAGGATTACAAGCGTGTGCCACCACGCCTGGCTTGCATTTCCTTTAATTTCTAAATAACCCAGCCCGTTCCAAGCCTCTGTGCTTTGCACACGCTGGGCAGTCTGCCTGACCCCCAGCCTCCTCCTCTGGCCCACTTCGAACTCAGTCTCCCCTGAAAGGCAGAAGGAGGAGCACGGTGCCTGGTACTGACTGCACTGACCCGTTAGTTGCCCAAGCTCGACTCGGCTGCCTCCCCTCCACGATGAAGTGGCAGGTGGCAGGACCCTGTCTGTGCACATTGTCACCTTGGTGCTTTGCTCAGAGCTTGGTCAGAGTCAGGGCTCCGTGTAAGTGTTTGTGGAATTGATGTTTGGCTAGTAGGGTGTGATTTGAGCCGCAGGAATGAGAAGCCCAGTTTCCTTCAAGTTCAGCCATAGACAAGAGCTCCGGACAACTTTTCCAACGCATCTCTCTTCCTCGGGTCTCTCTGTAGCATTGCAACGTGGTCATCAGGGAGCGCGGCCCCTCCCGAGAGATGAGCCCTTGGGTGTTTACCTAGGACACTCTCGAGCGCGCCCGAATGACAGATATCTCTATCTCTTGGCCAACAATTTGGTGTTGTGGTGTTAGGTTATTTCTATATCCGAAGAAAACAGCTCAGCTCTGACTAAAGAAATAAATGATATCATTTTTCAGTCCGGAGACCAGATTCCTTGGTACAAAAGGCTCCCTGGGGAGAAGCGCCTGGACAGCGTGGCTCCTCTGAGGCTATTTACATCGGTCAGTTTCTCTAATCTCCAGCCTTCCTTCCTTGGGCGGGCGGGCGGTTTCCCTCCCTATGCACGGAGCCCTGAGCTGGGACTTACAAGGAGTGTGTGGCCCAGCAGGTCGAGTGCGGGGGATGGGGGAGGGTGTTGGCCCAGGGACATGTTTTTTTCTCTCTTTTCTTTTTTCTTAGAAACCAGCCTCAATTTAAGATAATGACTCTCCTCATTCGTCCGTGATCGCTATTTGGAGGGACTTATTTTTCCCTAGTCAATTTGGCTAAAACAAGTGGAATCTAAAAGGGAACATTTTTCTAAAAATGCTGCTGGACCCAGGAACAGCTTCTGGGTCGCCTGCTTCTTGACAGCCTGGATGCCCCCTCTTCTTAAAGGAGCCGTGGACGTGATACCTACTCCCTAGCCTTGATACTGGCATCAGATGGCTCTTTAAAGTAGCATCAAAATCTGGAGTAACCAGGGTCCTCAAGGACTCATTCATTCCAGCCTTTACCCAAAGATTCCGCTTCCTCACGGTCCCCCACCTCCTCGCCAGCTGGCCTCCTGCGGTGTCCTCCCACCCGGCCTCCCCAGACTCCTGCCCGCCACCCGGCCTGCCCTCTGCTAGTTCCTCGAAAGCACTGGGTTCCTCAACGGTGACCATGCTGTTCTCTCTCTCTTCCTGCCTTCTCTGCATCGGATTTCAGCTTGGATGTCACCCTCAGAGGCCTTCTCTGAGCGCCCCAGCTAACACGGGATCCCCGATGCTTGCTTGCCCAATCCTGGTCGCAATCTGTCAGGTTATATTTGCTTCTGGTCACGTCTGCGCCTGCTCGGGAGACAAGCTTGTCCCCAGGCTGGCTGTTCCTGAGGTCTGAGGCCACAGGGCCCGGCACATAGCAGGTGCTCAGTAAAGCCTGGATGGATGAATGAACTGGGTAGTGGCAGATGGGCCGTCTCACTGACAATAGCAGTTAGAGAATTCCACTAAAATATGTCCTTTCTTGCTATCTGGGGAAATAAAGGCACTTACTTCAAAGTCAGTGTGGGGCCAGCTGGGCACCTCCAACCCCTCAGGGCTCCAGCCAGGCCCTGAGGATCCCCCATGGCTCACCTATGCACCCGCCCCACGCATGTGTACCTCCGCACCACACACCACGCACCACACACCACGCTGTGTGCCTGGTTTCTGCCTTCGGTTCATCTGCCCAATGTCTGGATCCATTCCTCTCCCTCTGGCTCTTCCCCCTGGTTCTGCCACCCTCCCCATTGTCCCAGCCTCTAATGTCCTGGCCAGTATGCCAGGATCTACTGCAGGAGACATGGCGTTCCCAGGGAGGGAGCCAGGGCCCCCGGCACAGATGCCGCAAACTAGTGTAACTCAGAGTCAACTGTGAGCCTGCTAAAAATTCTGATTTTTAGTCTTTACCTCCTTAAGATTCTGATTTGGGAGCTCCGGAGCTGGGCCCAGGAAGTTTTTGTTGCTGTTGTCGTTTTTGTTTTTGTTTGTTTTGTTTTGTTTTCTGAACCCAGGGACCAAGGTATACTAGCCTTTTAATTTTTTAATTTTTTTTTTTTTTACGGTACTGGGGAGGGAACCCAGGAGCATTCTACCTCTGAGCTACACCCCCAGCCCTATTTTTTATTCTTTATTTTGAAACAGGATCTCGCTGAGTTATAAAGGGCCCCACTAAGTAGCTGAGGCTATCCGCGAACCTGGATCCTCCTGTCTCAGCCTCCCAAATGCTGGGATTACAAGCATGTGCTACCACGCCCAGCTGTAATTTTTTTTTTTTTTTAAAAACAGGGTCTCAATGAGTTGCTGAGGCTGGCCTCAAACCTGCAATCCTTCTGTCTCAGCCTTTTTGTATACGGATTTCAGGCATGCAACACCACACATTTCAGGAAGCTACATTTTTAGCACCCACCAAGAGGGATTCTTGTACAGCCATCTACCACATCAGTTCACTCTACTGGGCCCAATTTTTTTTTTTTAAGTTTGTTGAGACAGGTGTGGTGGCAAACACTTGTAATCTCAGTACTTGGGAGCCTGCTACAGGAGGATCCAGGAGGAGGGAGGTTCACAGCCAGCTTTAGCTACTCGGTGACATTCTCTTCAATTTAGTGAAACCTTGTTTCAAAATAAAGAATAAAATAGGGTTGGAAGCCCAACATGGTGGTGCACACTTGTAATCCCAGCTTTCGGGAGGCTAAGATAGGAGGATCGTAGGTTCAAGGCTAGCCTCAGCTACTTATTGAGGCCCTCCGCAATTTAGTGAGACCCTGTTTCAACATAAAGAATAAAAAATAGGGCAGGAGCTGTAGCTCGGATATAGAATGCCCCTGGGTTCCATCCCCAGACCTGCAAATAAAATAAAATAAATAAAATAGGGTTGGAGGTGTAACTTAGAGGTAGAATGCCCCTGGGTTCAATTCCCAGTGTGCAAAAGAAGAAGAATAACAATAAAGTTTGTCTGACTCTTGTACAGAGGAAAATTCTGCTTCATCTAGAAGAAAAAAAAAAGATTTTATATCACTTATTAACAATACTGTCAAAAATGTTTATAAGTCCCCATAGGGAGATCAGACTTTGGGATTTAAAAGTTCCCACAGAAGGCCGGGCGTGGTGGCGCACGCTTGTAATCCCCGCGCTTGGGAGGCGGAGACAGGAGGATCGCGAAGGTTCGAAGCCAGCTGCACGTGCTGGCTTAGGAGACCCTGTTTCTTTTTTCTTTCTTTTTTTTTTTTTTTTGGTGGTACTGGGGTACCTGGAAGCCCTTCTACCTCCGGGCTACACTCCCAGACCTATTTTTACATTTTTATTTGGAAACAGGGTCTCCTAAGCCAGCGCACTCAGCTGGCTTCGAACCTGCGCGATCCTCCTGTCTCTGCCTCCCAAGCGCGGGGATTACAAGCGTGCGCCACCACGCCCAGCTAGGAGACCCTGTTTCTAAATAAAAATATAAAATAGGTCTGGGAGTGTAGCCCGGAGGTAGAAGGGCTTCCAGGAACCCCAGTACCACCAAAAAATAAATAAATAAATAAATAAAAGTTCCCACAGAGCCGGGTGTAGTGGCTCACGCTTGTAATCCCAGCACTTGGGAAGCTGAGACAGGAGGATCGCACAGGTTTGAAGCCAGCCTCAGCTACTTAGTAAGGCTCTCAGCAACTTAGTGAGACCCTGTTTCCAAATAAAATACAAAAACTAGGTCTGGGAGTATAGCCCGGAGGTAGAAAGCCTCTGGGTTCCACCCCCAGTACCACAAAAATTTAAATAAATAAATAAATAAATAAATAAATAAAAGTCCCCACAATCCCTAATGGGTTCAAGGGTAGATCCAGGAAGACAGCCATGTGGAGTTCAAGTGCGGAGTCCTGCCAAGGGACAGAGATGCCCGGAGAGGCCCCAAGAAAATGCTGGCTTTCCTGGGGAAGCGCCGGCTGGGGGCTGCCAAGTGGAGGTGGGTGGGCTCAGACCCAGGGAGGGGCTCAGGGCTGGAGGGCCTCCCACGTGAGTCTCCAGAGGAGCTGCAGTGGGACTCTTTCCCAGCACGTCAGCACATCTGCGAGGAGATGGTGTTTGAGGCACCTTGGGGTCGAGGGCTGGGGAGGGGGCTCTGTGGGGCGGGGACCTCCAGCCTCAAGGCTGCTTTAGGATGCCAGCAGAGGATCTGGGACTAGGCTACAGCACACCGGCCCCCATGGAGCTGGGGTTTGCCAGATTCCACATCTGTCCCCAACCCCTGCCCGGTCCCCCAGGGATGGGGTTTTAGATCTATGGCTCAGGACATCCCTCCCTCTCCAGCTCTTCTTGGCCAGGTGGTGGGAATTCTGCAAGTCCTGGTCTTCTCCCTGCGGTGGGAGTTGCTGGATGGGAGGGATGCTCAATTATCTCCTGACTGGGGACTATTTTAGAAACAAGGACTATGCCAGTGTTGGCCAGCACCCCAAAAGCAAATACTTTATTTAATAGCTGGTGCTTTTGCTTAATACACTTAAAATACAGAGCAAACAATTGCCCCCCCCCCCGCCTCACCCCACCCCACCCATCCCCATCGACACAAGCACTGCTTCCATTCAGGTGTAATCCCTCCCAATCTTGTTTTCTTTGGTGTGAATGTGTGCGCACATGCGTGTATTGTAGGTCCATACTGTTTTGTGTTCCGTGTGACATGAGCATTTTCTGAGTTGTTACGCCGCTTAATACCTGCCATTCCTAATGTCTGCCTGGGTCCTGGACATGACGGGCCGTGGGTTAAGGAGCCTCTGCTGCCTTCTGAGGCACCCATTACCATGCCACGCTTGCCCTGGCCCCAGGCCGCTGCTCCGTGAACCCAGCCCTGTTCAAGCCCACCTCTTGTTCCTGTCGATTGGGCCCCCGCTCTCTGACCTCTTCCTGAATTCTTCCCCTAACCTCTCTGGACTTTTTTCCTTACCTTCCAGCTGTGGTCACACTTGCCTCCACCACCACCACTGGACAACAGATAAAGCCTTCTCCAAGACCAGAAAAACCTGAATCCACATCCATTTTTGAGGATCCTAGTATACTATAAAATGAAGATATCCCTAAATCCCTAAAGATGAACAACTATTATAATGTTTATATTAATACTCCGATCAGACAATAATATGCTACAATATTCTTTGAACCTCACGAGACAAATGCAAATCCCTAAGGCACAGAGGGTGGTGCCAGCTGCCCAGAGGCAGGAGACAGGGTCAAGGCCAAGTGACGGATGTTCTCTTCTGGTCTTGTCAGTGTTGCTGACAACACAGCAAAGTCTGTCTGCAGGCGTGTGAGCGGGCAGCGGGGCGGGAGTCTCCGCCATCTCACAGGCCTAGACTTTGCAGCGCGACCTGCCCGGCAGAGCCAGAAGGCTCTCGCAGCCCGGCTCCTCACCACTGATGACTCCTTCCAGATTCAAACTGTCGTTCTCGTGGAAAGTGGGACTGGATGCTATTATTGGAATATGGAAGGCTGAGATGGGAGGATTGCAGGTTCAAAACGCCAGCTTCAGCAACTTAGGAAGAAAATTTCCACATTAAGAAAATAAAATAGAAGCCGGGCGTGGTGGCGCACGCTTGTAATCCCCGCGCTTGGGAGGCGGAGACAGGATCGCGCAGGTTCTAAGCCAGCCGTGCTGGCTTAAGAGACCCTGTTTCCAAATTTTAAAAAAAGTATAAAATAGGTTTGGGAGTGTAGCCCGGAGGTAGAAGGGCTTCCAGGAACCCCAGTACCACCAATAAATAAATATATAAATAAAATAAAATAAAATAGGACTGGAGGTAGCTTGGAGGTAGAATGCTCCTGGTTGCATCCCCAGTACCACAAGAAAGAAAGAAAGAAAGAAAGAAAGAAAGAAAGAAAGAAAGAAAGAAAGAAAGAAAGAAAACTCCACCCTTGCCTCGTCTGCACAGTGGTTTGTAAGCCCTAGTATGTGACTCCAGAAGAGGGGTTGACGATTTACAACCAGATCAAAGAGGGAGAGCCCTCTCATACTGCCCACTTTGCCCTCCATGGCATATGGCAGCATCCACCATAGAGCCGGGGGCTGCAGCCTCCTTGAAGGCTGAGCAAGGCTGAGCCCTTCCTTCCTTGGGAATCCATCCCTGTGTGCCAAGGAAGGCCTTGCCCCAAGGTCAGGGCTTGAGGGTAGGACATGGATGGGAGCGAGGGAGACACTGACCATCTGCCAAAGCTATTGATCCTTCTGGAGGTGCCCACCCCCTCCAGAACTTGAGTCATCGGACTTTTCTCCCACCTGGGCACGAGCAGCTGGGCCCCATGACCATCGAGAGAAAGGGAAGTAGCTGGAGCCCCTTGGCCTCCACATGAGCAGGGGGTGAAAGCCAGAAAGAGGCCCGGCTGTCACAGGCCACAGGACGCGGAGGTTGGTGAGCGCTCAGCCTCCGCCCTGGGAGCCTCTGCCGGTGTCCCAGAACCTGGGCGGACCTCAGGCCTGGCGTCTAATGAGTGGGGAGGACCTCCTTCCCTCCCTCTGAGGCACTCCAGAGCCCACTCGGAACTTAAATAAGCGCCCAGTGGAGGCAGCGAGACTCCGTAACTAAAATAAACCTAAATAATATCCCAGCAAATTGTAAACTGTGCATTTAGGAATTGGAATGTATGAAGCAGAGTTTTCTCTTCTTCTATTATAGCTTTCATGAAAGAGAAACAAATAATAAAGCTCCACCAGACTAAAGATAGAGCCGACATATAGTTTACACCAGAAAATATTCAGTTAGGTATCAATTTGGAATGCATGTACTTCCGGTGTGAGATCCTTTCCGCGACCACAGGCTCCTTAAAGCCAATGCCAAGAGCAGGGAGGCCTCTGTGTGGTCCGAGCACTCAGGAAGGAAGGGAAGTGGGATGTGTCCAGTGTTTGCCATCTACCTAACACAGAGCTCACACTTGCCCACCATCTCCTCGCCGTAGCACTGCGATGCGTATTTTATTGGCCTCGGCTTATGGGTAGGGAAACTGAGGCTTGGAATGGACAAGGCACTTGCCCACCATCATGGAGGAACAAAGCCATCAGCTAGAATTCAGTTTACCTAAGGGTTCATTTGCTTAGTCTCCTCTGCATCTTTTTTTTTTTTTTCTTTTTCGGGTCTGGGGATGGAACTTAGGGGCATTCTACCTCTGAGCTACACCCCTGGTCCTATTTTTTATTCTTTATTCTTTATTTTATTATATTTTTGCGGGTCTGGGGATGGAACTTAGGGGCATTTGACCTCCAAGCTACAACCCCTGCCCTATTTTTTATTCTTTATTTTGAAACCGGGTCTCACTGTTGCAGAGGGCCTCACTAAGTAGCTGAGGCTGTCCGCAAACTGCGATCCTCCAGGTCTCAGCCTCCTGAATGCTGGGATTACAAGCGTGCGCCACCACGCCCGACTTCCTCTGCATCTTTCAGCAGCATCGCTTCTGTATTTGAGTCTTCGCTCCCTTTCTTTCTTCTCTTTCTTTCCTTTTTCTTTCTTTCCTCTTTCTTCTTTCTTTCTTTCTTTCTTTCTCTCTTTCTTTCTTTTCTTTCTTTCCTCTTCTTTCTTTCCTCTTTCTTTCTTTCTTTCCTCCTTTCTTTCTTTCTTTCTTTCTTTCTTTCTTTCTTTCTTTCTTTCTTTCTTTCTTTCTTTCTTTCTTTTTTTCTGTTACTAGGGCTTTAACCCAGAGGCATTCTACCTCTGAACTACACCCTCAGCTCTTTTTATTTTTTATTGTGACACTGGTTCTCTCTAAATTGCCCAGACTGGCCTCTAACTAACTCGTAATCCTTGGGCCTCAGCCTCCTGAGTCGTTGGGATTTGAGGTGGTGGCGTCCAGCTGAGGACTGAGCTTACGCGGGGGCTCAGGACACCAAGGACAAGCGTTCCAGCCCACAAGGCTGACGGCCTGTGAGGAGGGAGCCACGCGCTGCCACTTCTCTGTGCTCTACCGACGGATGCAGTCACACGCCCGATGATACTGCAGGAATGAAGACGTGACCCCGCGTCTTGACGGCAGGGGTATTCAAGGACTCGTGGGATGTTTTAAAACTGTCACAACGGTTGGTTGCAGGTGCTGGAATGTGGTTCAGGAGGAGGGCTCGCCCGTGGCTTGCCAGGTCTCAGATTCCTGGCTGATGCTGCTGTTAACACACGGTGTGCACCTCAAGCAAGTCCTTTCCACCCTCCTGGCCTCGGTTTCCCCATATGACATTCAGAGAATAAACTGGATAAGACAGATGGCCTCCCCTCTGCGCCTTGCCTCATTGCTGGAGCCCTTGCCCGAATGCGCCCATCTGTAGCTCACAACTGAGACAAGGGCCACCAAGGAAGCAGAGCAGAGGCCGCTGTGCCCCTCTGTCTGTTGGCACTCTGGAGGGGTAGCAGCCCTGCTCTAGCACAGTGTCCAGGGTCAACGGGGTCCTCCCGGGCCTCCATGATGAGAGATTAGCCGGTTTCCAAAAGTCCCAAGGAGGGTGGGGGAGGCTCGGGTGAGACCCAGGGTCTGGGAGGACCTCAAGTGTAGAAAGGCTGGAGGACTCAGAAGGGAAAGATGTGAATCCAGCAAACACTAATCAGGTGGGGCGACCACACCCAGGAGGCTAGCGAAGACTTGGCTGCCCCTCCTCCCTCTCCCCTGTGCTACAGAAGGCCCTGGAACTCCCTCCTGTGAAGGGAGATGAGAAGATACAAAATAAATTGAACTCAAATCTGGAATTATTGAATTCAGCCAAAGTGGGTTAAATTAAATTTGATGCTACTGGACAGAATGGGGGGGGGGAGAGAGAGAGAGAGAGAGAGAGAGAGAGAGAGAGAGAGAGAGAGCGCCAGAGAGAGGGAGAGAGAACTAGAGGGGGGGAGACTGAGAGATCCCGGCCAGGTGTGGTGGCTCACACTGTAATCTCAGTACTTGCTTGGGAAGCTGAGACAGAAAGATCACAGGTTCAGAACCAGTTTCAACAACTTAGCCAGACTCTCAGCAATCTAGCAAGACCCTATTTCAAAAGAAAAAGAAGGAGGAGGAGAAGGAGAAGAAGGAGCAGGAAGAGAAGGAGGAAAAGGAGAAGGAGAAGGAGAAGGAGAAGGAGAAGAAGAAGAAGAAGAAGAAGAAGAAGAAGAAGAAGAAGAAGCCACAGCACCAGCAGCAGCTGGGCGTGGTGGCGCACGCTTGTAATCCCAGCACTTGGGAGGTTGAGACAGGAGGATCGCACAGGTTCAAAGCCAGTCTCAACTACTCAGTGAGGCTCTCAGCAACTTAGTGAGACTCTGTTTCTAAATAAAGTATAAAAAAAAGGTCTGGGAGTATAGCCCAGAGGTAGAAAGCCCCTGGGTTTCCCAGTACCACAAAAAAGAAAAGAAAAGAAAAGAAAAGAGAAAGAAAGGAAGGAAGAAAGAAAGAAAGAAAGAAAGAAAGAAAGAAAGAAAGAAAGAAAGGACTAGGGTATAGCTCAGAGATAGAATGCCCCTGGGTCCAATCCCCAATACCCCCCCCACCCCCACATACACAACAGCGAAAGAGAAAAAGAAAAAGCAAAGTCCAGGGAAACATAGTTGTGACTTTTAGAACCCCAACCTTCGTAGCTAATTCATTTCTTCTTGTTGTTCAGCCAGTGACTGGCTGAGATCTCAGGCCTTTCCAGCTGTGATGTCCACTGATCCCTGGGCATTAAGACCTTGCTGTAGCTCAAGGGACCATCAAACCATACACAGGATGCTTCCCAGCGGCGCTCTGCCTGCTCCACGAGCTTACCGTGGCGCCTGGCAGACGATGGCTCCCTGAGGAAACCGGGCGCTGTCGGGTCCTGGGGACGTTAATGGACTAGACACTGGCCTCAGCTTCTACATGTTTACAGTCTTGTAACAACAAACAGAAACCTCTAGTTCCAGGCCTGTGATTAGGAATTGCTCCTGATGACTGCTTTTGTTAAGGATTAGCATCAGCACATCTTCAACAGATCCGTCAACAAATATTTATTGAACGTCTACTTATGTGACGGGCTCTGTTTTAGGTGTTTGGGATTCATCTGCCAACAGACAATCTAATAGTAATAATACGCATATAATAAATGGACTTTGAAGGTCTGTTTTTAATCTCTCTCCCACTTCTCAGTCCTGGGGAAACAGGCGTTAGTGCTTCAAGCTCAACAACTAAAGAATAAATAAATTTAATTTCGGGGCATTTCCCACCAGTCCCCTCCCCCGCTGGGCTCCCACCCCCACTTTGATCCCCAGTCAAGGTCAACTTCAAAAATCCCTTGGTGATCAGCTGGGAGCTCGCAGGCCCCAGACAGTCCTTCCATGGCTCGTGGGAATGTCCCAAGAGGAACTTTTTTTTTTGTTTGTCGAAAGAATGCCAGGAGTTTAATTACTGTGTGGCGCACAGAGGTGCCGTTCATTCATCAGAGCGGAGCCCAGACAGATCCTATGAAGGCCCGTTGTGTAAGGCTGTGGCTGCTGCGGCCTGCCCTGGTCTGCCCGGGCAGGACGAGCCTGGGGCCTGTGCCCCGGGCTGGACAGTGGGAATGCTTTGAATACCTTCTCCGCATGGGGCCTTGGTTTTACCACTGGCCACCGTGGGCAGTTTAATTAATAAATGTCCACTACTTGTCATTTGTCATTAGCAAAACAGGAGGGGCCGGCAGTGGGGGCGGCCAGGAGGGCAGGGAAGGCTCTTGTGGAGCAAGGGCACAGAGGAATGAAAGGTTCAGCCATCAGTCTCCTGGGCCAGCTCTGTCGGGCAGCCCCAGCTCGCTTTCCTCTCGTTCAGAGACAGCGCCGTCATTCTGCAGGGTCACTCACAGCCGTTGGGAGTGTTAGCCATAAGAGGGGGTGTTTCGCCTGTCAAATCTCGGTGAGGGACTGTGTCACGGGGTGCAAATGAGGGGGACAGAGAGTAGAATGTGCCCAGTTTGCAACCTTGTTGCAAACTGGATGTGTAAAACAGATCCAGCCTGAGGCCAAGGCTTGTTTGACCTCAACAGTGGTGGACACATTGGAAAATTTTACATCCACATCTGATTTTCTGGATTCTCTTGAAAAAGCAAGACGTGGTGAAGCCAAGCCCTCTTTGTCAGCAGCTGATGGCCAGTGAGGCACGTGGCTCCCTCCTCTGTCTTTTCTCAATAGCCCCACACACCACTGTTATGGCTCTCAGCACACACTGCGCCCCAAGTCCTTTGTAGATCCTGTTTCTGTGGCCCTTGAGCCCCTGGAAGACGGGGCCTGCTTGTGTCTTCTTCCCTCTGCCTGGCCCATCGCAGGGACTTCATCGGTGAGGGGTGAATGGCTGACTTTCTGGCCAAGTTGATATCAGGCAAGGGAGGCCCCCACGAAGCTGCCTCAATTCCCAAGCCAGGAAAGAGGTAAGAAATTTTAATTTAAGGGTTTTGAAATGACCCTAGACTCCCAGGTTTCCTTTTCTGGATCCTTTTTTTTTTTTTTTTTTTTTTTGGTGTGGTACTGGGGGTGGAACCCAGGGAGCATTCTACCTCCAAGCCATATCCCCAGCCCTATTTTTTATTCTTTATTTTTGAAACAGGGTCTCACTAAGTAGCGGATCCTCCTGTTTCAGCTTCCCAATTGCTGGGATTACAAGGTGCACCACCAAGCCTGGCTCTGGATGCTTTATGAGACACTTGAAGTTGAACGTGCAGAAGGCTGAGTGTTGGCACTTTTTGCAATTTGCATGTTCTGATGTCAGGAAACAGTCAGAGCCCCCCAGCCTCTGCAGAGACCAGGAAGCACTAGACATGGCAGAGCCTGCAGGGGAGAGAGACGGCTGCCTCCTTCTGCAGAACAGTTTGAGGGTCCTGTGATCTGACACACATCCCCTTTCTAGCCAAGCTCCAGCCTGAAATGTCTATAACTAAGAGCAAAAGGGAAGCAAGCCCTCCTTCTGATAATCAGAGGGCACTGAGCATGGAAGTGCGCTCAGGAAAGAAGACACACCAGTCTGAATGATTTCCCAAGTGCGAATGACTGATAAGCAGGGTTTTTTTCCGAAATGAGGCTTAGCAGTAAGGAGAGAGAGAGAGAGAGAGAGAGAGAGAGAGAGAGAGAGAGAGAGAGAGAGAGAGAGAGAATAGTAAAAGAAGACCAGGAGTGGCGATGCATGCCTGTGATCACAGTACCTGGGCAGCTAAGACAGGAGGTTCACAGGTTTGAGGACAGCCTCAGCAACTTAGTGAGACGCTGTTTCAAAATAATAAGCCGGGCGTGGTGGCGCATGCCTATAATCCCAGCATTTGGGAGGCTGAGACAGGAGGATCACAGGTTCGCAGACAACCTCAGCTACTACTTAGTGAGGCCCTCTGCAACTCAGCGAGACTCTGTTTCAAAATAAAGAATAAAAAATGGGGCTGAGGTATAACTCGGAGGTAGCATGCCCCTGGGTTCCGTCCCCATCAGGGCGAATAAATAAATAAATAAATAATAAATAAAACTGGGGTTTGAGCTCAGACATAGAATGCCCCTGGGTTCAATCCTTGGCATGGCAAAAACAAACAAACAAACAAACAAACAAACAACACCAAAAGGGGCCTCACATTGGAGAAAGAAAAAAGCATCACAAGGGAAATCTGGGGTTTCAGAAAGACCGCTTAGGTCAGAGTTTCACCTGGAGCCGGGGGCTGGGGAAGCTCAGGTCTGTCCGCCTGACACTGACACAGACCGCTGAGCGGCAGAAGAGAAGGGCCGGCGAGGCCTCCAGGGACATAGGGACTGGCAGACCTGGGTGTGCAGACACAGTGCATTACACGCGTGTGGACTGGGATGGATGAGGAAGAGGAAGAGCATATTCACGCCACACACGTTTGCTGTGGATTTACTGCGTTGGGGAGTGTCCTGCTACAAAGGTTTCATCAGAGCCAAGTGGGGCAGCGAGAAGTCCATCAGTAACACTCAACGCGCAGCGCACTTTGGCCTCTGACCTCAGAAAGGCTTACGAGCTGGGGGTACAGTCCCCGATCCAAGGAAGCCCACCACAGGCAAGGCAGGTCCACCATGCCTCAGCAAAGCAGCCTCCCAGGCCCCTTCTTCTTACGATGTTTTTACTCTAGGTGGTACTGGGGATTGAACCCGGGGCTCCTCTACCACTGAGCTACATCCTCAGCCCTATTTTATTTTTTTACTTATATCTTACTAAGTTGTTGAGACTGGCTTGAAACTTGTGACCTTCCTGCCTCAGCCTCCCAAGTACTGGGATTAAAGGCATGCACCACCATGCCCAGCTGTGGACTCCTTATTTTATTTTACTTTTTAGGTGTTTTGTTTCATCTCATTTTGTTTTGGGTACTGGGGATTCAATCTAGAGGCATTCTACCTCTGTGAGCTACATTTTGTGGCGCTGGAGATTGAACCCAGGGGCGCTATACTTCCGAGATACACCCCTGGTCCTAGTTCATCTTTTATTTTTGCTTGTAAACAGGATATTACTAAGTTCCTGACAGCCTAAGGTGCTGAGGCTGGGATTATGGTCTGTACTACCAAGCCTGACTGCC
Source organism: Muscardinus avellanarius (assembly GCF_963383645.1). Classification (NCBI taxonomy): domain Eukaryota; kingdom Metazoa; phylum Chordata; class Mammalia; order Rodentia; family Gliridae; genus Muscardinus; species Muscardinus avellanarius. Next base: position 53,483,768 of record NC_137802.1, on the reverse strand, counting down.
CTTTTTAACTTACTATTTTAAAACAGGGTCTCTCTTAGTTTGCTGAGGCTGTTTCGTTGCTGTGATCCTCCTGTCTCAACCTTCAGAGTACTGGGAATATCCGCATGTGCCACGATGCCCATCATTTACTTTTTATTTCCTTATTTTTGTGGTGCAGGGGATTGAACCCAGGGTCATTCTACCTCTGAACTATACCTCAGCCTTATCTTATTTTTATTTTATTTTTTATTTAGAAACAGGGTCTCCTAAGTTGCTGAGAATCTCACTGAGTTGCTCAGGCTGGCTTCCTCCTGTCTCAGCCTCAAATCCTGGGATTATAGAACTACACCACCACGCCCAGCCAAGCACCCTTCATTTAAAGTGTGCAGATCACGGTTCATGGACAGCCTCTGCTACTTAGTGAGGCCCTCCACAACTTAGTGAGAACTTGTTTTTAAAAAAAAAAAAGAATAAAAAATAGGGCTGGGGATGTAGCTTGGAGGTAGAATGCCCCTGGGTTCCATCCCCAGTACCACACAAAATAAATAAATAAATAAAAAATTTAAAAAATAAATAAAAGGCCGGGCGTGGTGGCGCACGCTTGTAATCCCCGCGCTTGGGAGGCAGAGACAGGAGGATCGTGCAGGTTCGAAGCCAGCCGCGCGCGCTGGCTTAGGAGACCCTGTTTCCAAATAAAAATATAAAAAAAAACAGGTCTGGGAGTGTAGCCCGGAGGTAGAAGGGTTTCCAGGAACCCCAGTACCACCAAAAAATAAAATAAAATAAAATAAAATAAAATAAATAAATAAATAAATAAATAAATAAAGTAAATCCGGGCGTGGTGACGCACACTTGTAATCCCCACTCCTGGGAGCCAGAGACAGGAGGATCGCGCAGGTTCAAAGCCAGCCGCGCTGGCTTAAGAGACCCTGTTTCCAAATAAAAATATTAAAAAAATAGGTCTGGGAGTGTAGCCCGGAGGTAGAAGGGTTTCCAGGAACCCTAGTACCACCAATAAATAAATAAATAAATAAATAAATAAATAAAGCGTACAATCTGAGTTTTGTCAGATTTCTATACTTGTAAAACTACTACTACCAAGTTACCAAGAACACTTTCCAACCCTCCTCCAAAGTACAGTCATCCCTGACCTCCCATTTCCTGCCTCACCCCCCCTCACCCCCAGGCTACCACTGGTCTTCCTTTTGTCACTACAGGTTCATTTAACAGGGGGATTTTCATACTTTTTTTTTTTTTTTTTGCAGTACTGGGGATGGAACCCAAGGGCATTCTACCTCCAAGTGACACCCCCAGCCCTATTTTTTATTCTTTATTTTGAAACAGGGTCTCACTGAGTTGCAGAGGGCCTCACTAAGTAGCTGAGGCTGTCCTCAGACTGCCATCCTCCTGTCTCAGCCTCCCAAGTGCTGGCATTACAAGTGTGCACCACCACACCTGGCTCACATTTGGTTTATGTCTGTATCCCCATCATGTACGAGGGTGCTTGGCACATAGTAGCCGCTCAGTACATCCTTACTGAACGGCTGGATGAATAATTGCAGGATTAGAGATTAGGATCTGACAAGCAGCTCAAGCAAGTGGAAGAGAGGTGCAGACAATAGTCACAAGCTGCCCATGGCTCTCCGACCTCACGAGTCCTCAGGAGGGGCGGAGGGAGGACACACAAATGGCAGAAACTTGGGTTTGGCATGAAATGGATTTGAGGTCAAGAACCAGTTCTCTTCCTCTCAGAACTTTTAGATCTCAGGCTAGCCCCTCGTTCCTCTGAGCCCCTTTTCTCTTTTGCAAATTCTATATAAAAGGAGTTCCCACCATCATTCTATATAAAAGGAGTTCCCACCATCCAGTGCTGTCGAAAGGATGCTCTGTAATAATGCTTGTCAAAGGGCACAGCACAGCACACAGTCCACGCGGTCAACAAGCCTTCACTAATAATGTTACTAACCAACCAAAGAACACAGGCTGGGGACCTGCTCTGTGATAGGAGTACGATCCAATTCTTGATTTTGTGAAAAAGGGCCTGGGAAGAGAAGTAGAAGTGGGAGAAGTCAGGATCAGCTAGTTTATGCTGCAGTAACAAAAGATTCCAGTATCGCTAAGGCCTAGAGGGCTGAGGTCAAGACTCACACTCTCTCTCCCTCTCTCTCTCTCTCTCTCTCTCTCTCTCTCTCTCTCTCTCTCTCTCTCTCTCTTCTCTCTCTCTCTCTCTCCTACTTCCTGTGTAACACGTGTTGGCTCCCAGCCTACTCCTGGGTCAGGCTGACAGTGTGGCTTCTGGCTGGGGTGTCGCCATCCTTGCAGGGAAGAGAAGAGAGAGCCTGGTGAACCATACCTGGCCGTGGAAGCTTGGCTCCCCAGTGACTCACGCGTCCCATCTCACGGATCAATGTAAGTTACACGGCCAAGCTTGAGTGAGGCCAATGGTTTAGAGAAGTAGAAACCTTCTGGAAAGAGAAAGAGGGAACATTTGTGCAGGATGGTACAGCAACACCACAGGCATGCAGCAAGCACGTCCAGGATTTATTTCCCTACACTTCTACTGCAGGTACTGGGCAGGGGGGGCCTGAGGGCAGCGTCGGGAAACGGGGCATCCTGGGAAGCTCTGTAAAAGAGGTGCTGTGCCAGGAGGTCTTGAAAGAGGAGTAAGAGTTTACCAGGAGTCAGGTGTGGTGGCATCTACCTGTAATCTCAGTACTTGGGAGACAGAGACAGGAGGATCACAGGTTCAAGGACAGTCTCAGCAACTTAATGAGACCCTGTTTCAAAATAGAAAAAAATAAAATAGGGCTAGGGTGTAGCACTGGGTTTAACCTCCAGTACCCCCCCTCCAAAAAAAAAAAAAAAAACAAAGTTCACTATGTAGAGAAAACAAACAAAAACAGCAACAACAACAACAAAAAAAAAACACTTAGGGGCAACGAATGCGAAGAAATGACCTTATAGACAAGCCTGGTCCAGGCGCCAGGCTGGGGGCTGGCACGTGGCCGCCTGGACCACCAGGCTAAGCTGTTGACTTTCCCTGAGGCTGCCTGCAGCGAGGTTTCTCACCAAAGAGCCAGGACTTTGAGCCCTGGCGGTGGATGGATGGAGGGGCGCTTTCCTTCTATGTGCAGAGAAGTAGCCAAATAAAAGGGGGTCCCGAATCAGGGGGCATCCGCAGACAGAGGCTGTCTGACTGCACCCCACGGAGGACGGTCCCCGAGGATCCGAGCCCCCTCCTGCAGCCCGCGGACCCGCCTGACCCCGCGCCGGCGCAGGTCCCTCCCCGGGCTCCGGGGACCTGGCGTGGCGGATATTTGTCTGTGATACGATTGTAATTTGGGCCCCTTTTGGCCGCAGTAAATTGTCCTGTTTGCACAGCGCCAGGCTGAAATAGCCCGGCGCGCGCGCCCCAGGAAATGAGCTCAGGCCGAGCCCGGGGAGCGCGGCGCCGGCGGGCGCGGGGGAGGGGGAGGCGCGGCTATTTTTTTCATTTGACCGACTTCAACAGGTAATTTGAATTATGAGCGTGAAAACGTGCCCCGGCCTCTGTCTGCCACCGAAAGCTCAGGGCGAAGTGGGAGCCGCTGGCACGCAGCAGCCTCTCCTTCGGGGCCTGGGTGGGACAGAGGCACAGTCTTCCACGTGCTGCTTCTGCGGCCTCCCAGGAGGCCAGGAAGACAAAACCCTGGGACAAGTTACATTTTTACAAAAACGAGTCTCATTAGGACTCCAGAGCCCTGGAAAAGAGCATCTGAAGCATAGCTATATCCCTGCCACCAACCCCTGTGGGTAACATGCCATCTGTTTGTTATTTCTTTGGGGGAGTGAATCCCAGAGCCTTCTATCTCTAAGCTACACTGCCGAGGCTGGCCTTGAACCTGCAATCCTTCTGTCTCAGCCTCCCAAGTACTGGGATTACAGGCCTGCTCCACCAGCCTGGCCCACCCTCACCCCCAGGCATACATAGACCTGTCAGTGTAACCGTGATCGTGGCACACACACAGTTGGGTGCATCTTCCTGCACCTGCTTTGATTTTCTAAATGCCCTTTCCATTTGCTGAACAGTTTTTCATCTCTTGGGTTGACTAACTGGTAGTAGTTCATCGGCGAGATTTACCATAATTTATAGGCCCACCTCCCTGTGTTGGCGGGGGAGGGGTCTACCATAAATAATACCCCAATAAATGTCTCGGTTGGTACAGAATTGTTCTCTGTTCCTTGTGAATTATTTCCTCGGGATTAATTCCCAGGAGGAAGGCGATCGGGCCAAAGGCTGTGAACATTTTTATGTCACTTGATATTATCGCCAAATTGTGCCTGATAATTTACAATTCTGAAAGAAGAAACTAACCAAATGTGCACAGCGTACTTCCCTGTATGCACACAAGTGGCAGGACCATGGGGGCCCAAGAAACAGGTGCCTCTGGCAGCAGGTGAAAGGGACGGGGAGGTGTGGGGGCTGGGAGCGCTTCCTGCGGTGGTGGTATTTTCTGGAAGGGCAGACTGCCTGGATTTTTTGGACTCCCCCACCTGCACACTAACTTGCACAAGTGTGCGTTCTCTCTCTTTCTGTGCAACTGGAGACAGAGCCCAGGGGACGTTCTACCTCTGAGCTGCACCTCCAGTTCTATTTTACATAGAAACAAGGTCTCCCTAAGTTGCTGAGGCCGGCCTGCAGTCTGCAGCGCCTCCTGCGTACTGGGATCGCAGGCGTGCGCCGCCATCCCCGGCTCTGCCTTCTCTTTTGCTTCTCTTCCATCAAGTGTTTAAACTAGTCCCTTCCTTTTCCCTTCTGCCTGTCCCTCGGAGCCCCTCCTGCGTGGGCCGCCTGGGCTCTGGACCACCGTAGACCCTGAAATAGCATGCTTTGCTGAGCCAGTTTTAGTATGAAATGGGAACTGTTTGCACCTCTGGCTTCTTGTTGTCTTTGGTTTTCTGTGATGCGGAGCCAACCCCTCAATGACAGGCCATGGAGGGGCAGCTGGGGTTGCTCCCAGGCGGTGCCCCAGGAGAAGCCGTCTTCCTCCTGGCAGACCCAAGGCGTTGCCAGGCTGGGTTCTGCCAGAACCTTCTGTATTTGCGCACACCGAGGCTGGGCGGTGAAGCCGAAGACGGACACCTGCCGTCACCATTCAATTTGCTGGTGTCCTTCCTCCCACAACTGTTTTGGTATCACCCAGCTGACATCATGGACTTTTTTTTTTTTTTTTTTTTTTTACTTTCTTGGCAACATTGCAGGAAGAAAGCACCCTTTTAGGGGACAGTTGGCCAAAGGGAACACAGATTTAATTTCTCCTCCTCTGTAGTAACCATGTCCTTGGGACAAGCCACTCAGGGGACGTGGGTCCCGACGTTACTGACAAGAAGTAGATCAGCCGCATGATGAACCAGAAGCCCTTGGCAGAGTCTCACTTAGTCCTGTCTCTTCTTCCTATGGCCACACCAGGAGAAATGGGAGAGAAGGCGGCCTTGGCAGGAAGGACTCTGAGGAACGGACAGGAGGTAAGAGCTTAGGAGTGACACCCAACAGAGGAAGACAGGAAAGGGAGTCTGAAAGCTACAAGTTTACTGCCAAGGGGAGCCATGGAGGGCCTTTTCACTGCCCTTCCGAGCTCCATGAAGCTCCTGTCTGCAGGGGAACGCCTGTGTCCTCAAGAACTACCATGGCACTGGAGGGCGTCAACTCCGAATCACCCCACCCGAAGTCCCAGGACTGGCCTTGTGCCTCCGACTCCCCACTGAGGTCAAGTCCATGCCCTGGCCAACACTGGTTTGTCACTTGCAACCAAGAGCCTGGTGAGGTGCTGGTGAGGCCCTGCCCGAGAGGAAGGAAGGAAGTCACTGCTCCTCCTGCTGCCTGGAGGTCGCTTACCCTCATCCTTCATGGTTTCCTCTTTGAGCCCCCCATACAAGCAGGAGCCCATGTGGAGAGAAACTACCTGGACTGGTGACAGGTACAACCCTGGGTCCCTGCTGACTGGAAATGGATATAACATGGGGACTTGGCTGCTTTGGGCCATATGTGCCCATGACACTGCCTACTATTACTCCAACTCCTTTAGCTCAATTTGGATCTGAAATATTGGCCCAGTTCCTTCAGTTCTCACAATTTAATTAATTTGGTACTTTGTGGTAGTTCTACCCAGTGAGAATTAAAAAGTCATCTCCTCTAGGTGTCTACAACCCCAGTTAAACCCAGCTGATGTCATTGTCTTATAAATGTTCATGAACATAGTCCATCTCTCTAGTAGAGCAGTCTGCCCCTCCCCCACCCCGGAGGCATTGCCTGTGTCTTACATATCATCTGAACACCATGTTGCCCCATCCAGGGCCTGCCTCTCAGCACATGCTCAGACATGCATGTCGATCAATTTTAATTATTCTTCCAACTTGTCCAGCACCTCACCAGGCTCTTGGTTGGAAGTGACAGAAACCAATGTTGGTTAAGAAGCAGCAAAGCGGTCATTGGGAAGAATCTTAGTGAGCACCGGGAAGCCAGAACGCCAGGATGGAAATGGGCAAGGGAGGCCAGGTGACAGGGAGCCAGCCAGTGCAGCGCCTCAGGGAGGTGGGGCCTGCTTCCTCACCTCCCCATCTCAGATGGCATGGTGGCGCACACTTGTAATCCCAGTACTTGGGAGGCTGAGACAGGAGAATCGCAGGTTTGTTGCCAGCCTCAGCATCTTAGTGAGGCCCTCCACAACTTAGTGAAACCCTGTTTCAAAATAAAAAAATAAAATAGAGCTGAGGGTGTAGCTTGGAGGTAGAATGCCCCTGGGCTCCATCCCCATCACCACATAAACAAACATAAAAAGCCAGCTCCCCACCTAGTATTTCTCAGTTCAGTTTCAGGAGAAAGGCCCAAGTCCCTCAGAATCTTACATGGATAGGGAAATTGTTGCTATAAGGATATACAGCTTCCCTCTCTTGGCTGGGTCTGTCCAGGCCCTTCCAGACAGAGGGGCAAGGGCAGAGGGCGTTTCACCGTGGGCCGTGGAGCTAGGCTGCCTGGGCTGGAGTCTCAGCTGTTTCTTATAATAGTTAGGTGTCCTGGGGCATGTTATGAAGCTCTCTGTGCTCAGATTCCTCTTCCACACTGCAGAGAATAACCACAGTGTCTCTGCCCTATGGACATTGAGAGGACTAGGGAAGATGATGTCCAGTATCCGGCATGGAGTGAGTGCCAAAAACACAAAATCAATTTGTTAGAGGAAGTAAACGGTTTTGAGCTGGGCACAATGGCACATGCCTATAATCTCAGTATTTGGGAGGCGGAGATGGGAGGATTGCAGATTTGAGGCCAACCTCAGGAACTTAGGGAGACCCCCCCCAGCAAACTTAGGGAGACCCCCCCCAGCAAACTTAGGGAGACCCCCCCCAGCAAACTTAGGGAGACCCCCCCAGAAATTTAGTGAGACCTGTTTAAAAATAAAAAGGGATAGCCGGGCGTGGTGATGTCCTTGTGAACAGAACTTTCTCTTGCCAAGGGGCAGGCCTGGGACTTAACCAGGTCTTGAGGGCAGGGGTCCAGGCCTGGAAGAGACAATGGAGTTTGTTGGTTCCACTGGGGGAGCGGGGCCCCCTGCAGCCCACGCCGGTGAGGTGCTGCCTCTTGCCGGGTCCCACCTGCCTCTGGTCTCTTCTCCAGCCTCCCCTGCCATCCTGAGGGCGCCTGCCCCTCTCCCATGCACTCTCAGTGCGCTAACGTCAAGCGATCCTGCCCCATCAGAACTCAGGTCCAGCTCACAGGCTCGTCACAGCCGTCAAAGATGAGTGTCTGTGACGGGCACATTACACGGGTGCCAGAGACAGTTGTCGTCACCGCTGTTACTCTTCCCAAGAAATGACCCCTGCACGAAGCAGACGGCACGCCCATTGAACAGAGGAGGAACAAGAGGCCCCAAGAGGTTAAGAGGCCGCCCCGGTGCACTCATTAAAGAGGCAGAGCAGGAATTCCCAAGTCCCTGAGCTGTCCCTCACAGCCGAGCGCTGTCTCTGTGCCCCTTCTAGACAGAGTGTCACCCATCAGCTGAAACGACGCCGCTGTCCAGACACCTCCTGCAGCTCAGATATGGGGCCAGGAGCAGGCTGCTGCGCCGGGCGCGTCCGAGCCCCACACGAGCATCCCACAGGCCGGGCGCTTGCCCTTGCTGTCCCAGGTAAAACTTTGGAAACCTCAACCCCTCATTACCGCCTGGCACAGGGCACCTCGTGGTTTCCGGAGGGCTTGTATTGACCCGCGCAGTCTTCATCGGACATGAGTCTGGGCTAAATTTAAGCCCGTCACGGACAATTTAACAGTTTTCTGTTGGGGGGGTAATTTAATGGTAAACCATAATTACTGATACAACTGATACCTTAATTCCCAAAACAATCTGTGGAGGAGTGTGGAATTCAAATCAGTCCAATTAGAATTCTATCTTCTCATAATAAAATACAGCATAATTGCTAATTGCCCTCCTGGCTCACCATATTTTAAGGCAGAAAAAGTTGGTTTTGTTTTTTAATACAGCTTTTATTTTAAAGTGTTTGTTTTTAATTTTGGACCATTGCCCAAGATAGGGAAAGGATCCAGGTCTGGGTCCCTGGGGCTCCTGGGGGTGCTGGCACTTCTGCCCTGGCCAGAGCCAGAGGCCGAGGTCGGGGGCAGCTGTGCATGGGGCTTTGCCTGTGTCGGGGTCTGGCTCTTAGCAAGGCCAGCGTAGGCTCCGTTGACACAAACCACTTGTGCGGCAGAGCACTTTAGAGTTGACCAACTATTTGGCTGAGTACTGGAGTCAGTTCAAGGTGAGACTGTAAGACTTGGGGCAAGTGAATTGCCTTCTGTCTGCCTCAGTCTGCTAATCTGTAAAGTGGGTATAATAACTGACCTTCTTCACGGGGTTGCTGTATGGTCTGACACCATGCCTGATGTGTGGCGAACACTCCAGAAACGCGAGCTGCCGCCGCTGCTGTCATCACAGATCCGGTCACGTACTCGCTGAGTGCGGGTTGGGTACCCCTTATATGAAATACTTGGGACCAGAAGTGTTTCAGATTTCAGAAGGTTTTTTCCAGAATTTGGAATATTGGCATAGACTTTGCTAGCTAGGCATTCAACCTCTGAAAATTCAAAATCCAAAACACTTTAAAATCTAAAAAAAAGTTTTCCAGCGTCATGTTGGTTGGTGCTGAAAACATTTCTGCTTTTGGAGCATTTTGGATTGGGGACTCCAGGTCAGGGAGGCTCAACCTGCCCTGGGTGGGCCGGGCAGTGTCAGGTGCTGGGGATACAGCTGTGAGGAAAGCAGTGGCAGCCGCTGCCTTTGTGCCACAGGCATTTGGATGGAGATAAGGGACAGGTGAATCTGTAAAGGAATCTGGTGTGGGTCAGGCACGGGCGGTCCAAGCCTCTAATCCCGGCAACTTGGGAGGCTGAGGCAGGAGGATCATAAGTTTGAGGCCAGCCTGGGCAATTTAGAACCTGTCTTAACATAAAATAAAATGGGCTGGGGGTAGAGTGCCTCTGGGTTCACCCCCCAGTACTGTAGACGTGCATGTGTGCGCACACGCACACACGCACACTGAGGTCAGGAGTAATGGGCTCTGGTCTAGGTGACATGGTCAGGAAGACCTCTTAGAGACACTGGCACCCGAGTGTATTGACCTTGGGAGTCCCCGTTTACAGAAAGAGAAACTGAGGCTTCAAGGATCAGCTCGGAGCAGCAGGCCTGATGCTTTGCACAGAGGAGGTGGGGTGGTCTCAGGAGATGGGAGGACCAGCCCAGAGGGGAGGCGCCAGGGGATGCAGGTGCCTGCAGTGAAGAAGGCCTGGGAGCCTGGGCGCTGGGTCACAGCTCTCTCCCTTTGGTCTGGAAGAGTCCTCGTGACCACCTGGAGGCCACAGCAACAGACCCAGGGCTCAGGTGGTGGGGTGGAAGAGACCCGGATTCAGATCCTGGCCTGGGTGACTTGACTGTGTGGCCTGAGTCAGCCATTTCACACACACACCCCCAACACACACACACACCCAAGGCTGCATGGTCCCCTGCGTGAACGAGGAAGAAGAAGGCTGAGGTCACAGGGTCACGGCCACGGCCTCTGTGGGATCCTGCCTATCAAGAACAGGACACACGCTGGGCACACACAAGTTGGCTTATCCCCCAAAAATAGAGGCCCAGAGAAGGGAAACGTCTTGCCTAAGGTCACACAGCAAGTTGTGGCAGAGAGTCTGGTCCAGGGTTCATAGCCCTGACAGCCAGGACCCAGCTTCTTCATGTCCAGATGGAGGGCCCGTGCAGGGCAGCTGCTGGCCAGAGGCAAGCTAGAAAGGACGTTCCTAAGGAAGGAGGATGTGGGTGAAGCGAAGTGACACCTCAGTCTGACATGCATCTGGGTTGGCCCGACAGGCCATTCAGACCTGGAATGGTTCAGATGTCCACTTGCTTCCCGTGGCCCAGCACGCTGAAGACTCCTCTCGCCGCTCCCGCGCTGGCTGGGGTTGGGGAGGCTGGAGGGGCGGGAGGCCGGGCCACTCCAGGACAACTCTCTCTTGCTCAGAAGCCTTCTGGCATTCCCAGACAGGCCCTCCCCTCCCTGTGCGACAAATCCCCCTTCCCAGCTGGGATCCCAGGGGGCTCCAAGATTAAAAATCTGCTCACCCACTGGTTATGGGGCAAGTGGCCCCTATTATGAGGGGCTCTGGGGGCCTGGGAACCCAGCGAGGGCTGGACAGAAGCCTGCTGATACCGTCTCACCCAGGAACAGGACTATTCACTGCCCAAAGAGAGGTGAGGGCCACCCGGGGTCCCCGCACCTCCACAGTAATTACCCCTCTCTGGCTGACCACTACACAGACCACCCCAGTGATGGAAACCTGGGCCTTGCACAGCTGCTTGGGGTCCCCTTCCCACGACTGTGGTGTGGAGGAGGGGCTCAGGGTAGAGGATTCAGAAGAAACAGCAAGATTTGAGGTCATAGGATCTAGAAACTGGAAGAGTCTGGGCAGTCCCTTGGGGTTGAATGCACACTTTCAGCCCTGGGAACCCCTGTAGTGACCTCAGGGGGATTCTGGATATAAATATATATGTATATGTATATGTATATGTACATATATATCCAGAATATATATATATATATATGTATGTATATATATATATACATACATATATATATATATATATATATACACACACACACACACACATACATACATAATTTTTTGAGGTACTGGGGATGGAACCCAGGGGCATTCAACCTCCGAGCTACACTTCCAGCCCTATTTTTTATTTTTTATTTTATTTATTTATTTATTTATTTATTTATTTATTTATTTTTTGGTGGTACTGGGGTTCCTGGAAGCCCTTCTACCTCCGGTATACACTCCCACGGGCTACACTCCCAGACCTATTTTTTAACATTTTTATGTGGAAACAGAGTCTCTTAAGCCAGCGAGGCTGGCTCCGAACCTGCGCGATCCTCCTGTCTCCGCCTCCCAAGCGCGGGGATTACAAGCGTGCGCCACCACGCCTGGCGTGGAACCCTATTTTTTATACTTTATTTTAAAACAAGGTCTCACTGAGTTGCAAAGGGCCTCATTAAGTAGCTGAGGCTGTCTGTGAACTGCGATCCTCCTGTCTCCACTTCCCAAATGCTGGATTTACAAGCATGTGCCACCATTCCTAGCTTTATAATATTTATATATTTTTTCCTTTTTGTAGTTGCTGGGGCTTGAACCCAGTGGCATTCTACCTCTGAGCTATACCGCCAGTCCTGTTTTATTTTTATTTTGACACAGGGTCTCATTAGGTTGATGAGAGTCTCACTACTTGCTGAGGCTGTCCTCGAATCTGCAATCCTCCTAACTTAGCCTTCTAAGTCCTGTGATTACAGGCACGTGCCACCATGCCTGGCTCTTCTGGACATAATTTTTTTTGGCAGGTCTGGGGATGGAACCCAGGGGCATTCAACACAGGGTCTGAGTTGCAAAGGGCCTCACTAAGTAGCTGAGGCTGTCTGCAAACCGCGATCCTCCGGTCTCAGCCTCCCGAATGCTAGGATTACAAGCGTGTGCCACCATGCCTGGCCTGTTGGACATAATTTTACACCTAGGTCTCTCTCTCCCAGATACTGCAATAGCAGGCCTGGCTGGCACATGAGGTCAGGACGACTCCTAGTAGCACAAGCCTCTTTCTGACATGCTCTCTTCTTTCTATATGAGGATTGAACCCGGCGGCATTCTACCTCCAACCTACACCCTCAGCACTCTTTTACTTTTACTTTTTATTTCAAAACAGAGTATAGGTTGTGTAGGGCCTTACTAAGCTTCTGAGGCTGGCCTTGAACCTGCGATCCTCCTGTCTCAGGCTCCCAAGTACTGGGATTACAGGCCTGTGCCACTTAGCCAGACACAACTTTGTTTCTTTTCCTACCTCAGTAATATTTTCTTCAGGGCTAGTGACCTCGTTTCTGAGTGAGCACTCCTGCAGGCCTATGACTTTCCTGTTCCTCGTTTCATAGCATTCTGAAGTCACTTGAAGTCACAAAGGCCACCTTCGTTCAGACACCAGGATGCCCAGTCCAAGACTGTAACCTAAACTGCACAGGAGTGGATGACGGGCTGCCCGCTGCCCGGCCAGAGCCCGTGGAGGCAGAGGAGATGGTGGGGCTCTCCTGGGTTCTCAGCAATGCCACGCCCACAGGTCTCCAGCCCTTGGGTGGGGCCTGGGGAGCAGGAGGGAGGCCGGGAAGCCCTACCGACCGAGCTGGTGAGTGGGCTTTGGGCCTCGCAGGTGTCTGGCGCCGGGCTTTAGGCCTTGCTTAGGAAATGGAGTCAACAGAGGGCCTGTGTGCCCTTCCTGCAGCAAGCGTGGCCCCTTAGAGAACCAGCAGCTTCTTCATGTAGTCTACCATGACTCTGAGCACAGGGTGCAGGTCCATAGGTGGGGACTATGGAAAGTTCCAGAGCTGTAGAAGACTGTGCGGCAACTCAGTGAGGAGAAGCCTGCTTCTCCTCTGTGGAGGCAATAATCAGGAAATGCGGCCTTCGAGTCTAGAAAACATTTCGCGTGCACATGTCAAGGGCGGTGCCCGTTTCACTGACTAGGAGACTGGGCCTCAGAGAAATGAATGTGCCTGGTGATGCTGGGTAAGTGGCAAAACTTAGGCATAACCAAGCCTTCTAGGCCCAACTTCAGAGCTCCCTCTGCTTCGCTACCGGCCTCCCCTATGGGTCTAAGGCCCCCAGCTGACTCTTAACTGTGTGGGTGAAGAGCGAGGTGCGGGATGGTCAGGAGGAGGGCCAGGCAGGCTCATTCCAGGCTCAGGCCTTCCCTGTGTCCAGGAAGGCTGCAAAGCAGATTCTAACTCCAAGGGGTGTGTGTGTGTGTGTGTGTGTGTGTGTGTGTGTGTGTGTGTGTTATTGGGGATTGAACACAGGGGCATTCTACCTTTGAGCTACAACTCCAGCCCTATTGTTTATTTATTTATTTTTATTTCTTTTTGTAGCTAGAACCTCTGAGCTATACCCCAAGACCTATTTTTTTTTTTTTTTTTTTTTTTTTTGGTGGTACTGGGGTTCCTGGAAGCCCTTCTACCTCCGGGCTACACTCCCAGACCATTTTTACATTTTTATTTTGAAACAGGGTCTCCTAAGCCAGCGTGCGCGGCTGGCTTCGAACCTGCGCGATCCTCCTGTCTTTGCCTCCCAAGCGCAGGGATTACAAGCGTGCGCCACCACGCCTGGCAAGATCTATTTTTTATTCTCTATTTTGAAACAGGGTCTCACTAAGTTGCTGAGGCCTCACTAAGTAGCTGAGGCTGGCCGCGAACCTGTGATCCTCCTGTCTCAGCTTCCCAAGTACTGGGATTACAAGCGTGCGGCACCACGCCCAGCTTATATTTTTGTTTTGAAACAGGATCTCGCTAGGTTGCTGAGAATCTGCTCAGTTGCTGAGGCTGGTCTCAAGTCTGTGATCTTCCTGTCTTCTAATTTAAATTACTTAGTAATGTGGCAGGATGATTATGAGAGCCTGATTCTGTCATTTACCCATGACTTTGACAAAGCTACTTCTCTATGTCGCAGCTTCCTTATCTGCAAAATGGGTAGGACAATAGCTGTCATAAGTCTATTGTGTAGAAAAGAGTATTTCCATAAGGTACAAAAAGCAGGGCTGGTCACAGCGCTGGCTTCAGCGTCCAGGGCCTGGGAGCCCTCAGGTCTCAGGGAGCTGTGTTTCTGGTCGCACAGACTGACCTGGCCCCGCTGGCAGCAGCAGTGGCCCTGAGCAGTGACCCACTTGCCCGCTGCCCTCGGAGGCCGGCTTGGCTGACAAACAGGAAGGTGCAGGGCGCCTGCGCGCCCCTCCCACCCCCGCAGCCCAGCGTCTGGCCCCAGCCTCCTCTCTGCTCGGGCTGCGGTGAACCTGAGGGTGCTACTCTGCCCACAAACCACAGCCCGTCACAAATTGCCCTGGCCGAGTAGCAAGCACATTTATAATTGATGAAATCAGGGGGCCAGAACTCATTGCTGAGATGTTTAGTAAACAAGGCCCTGGGTCGGGTGGGGGCCTGAGAGGAAGCCGGGTGGGAATGGAGGGGGCTCAGCTCCCTCCTGAGGATGCCAAAGGCCTCACTCACCGGCTTTTGCCTTTATTATTAAACTTATTTGGAAAAAAAATTCAAGCCTACAGAAAAGTTGCAAGAATACTATACACTTCCGTATTTCCACCTTCTGAATTATTCTTCACTTTTTTTTTTTTTTTGGTGGTACTGGGGGTGGAACCTAGAAGCTTTCTACCTCTGAGCTATACTCCCAGACCTATTTTATATTTTATTTGGAAACAGGGTGTCACTAAGTTGCTGAAAGCCTCACTAGCTCAATAGCTGAGGCTATTCAGTAGCTGAAGGCTGGCTTCAAACTTGTGCAATCCTCCTGCCCCAGCCTCCCAAGGGCAGGGATTAGAAGCTGCACACCTGGCTATTCTTCACATTTTGATACATTGTCTTAATTTTTTTTCTCTTTCTCTTTCTGTAAATCTAATATAATAATCACATTATTGGAGTGAGTATGGTGACTGCACTCCTGTAATTCCAGTACTTGGGATGTTGAAAGTAGAGGATCAAAGGTTCTAGGCTAACACGAAGTAACTTACTGAGACGCTTTCAAAAAATAAGCAAAGAGCCTGGCTTGGTGGCACTAGCTTGTAATCCTACTACTCAAGAGGCTGAGACAGGAGGATCGCACAGGTTCGAAGCCAGCCTCAGCTACTTAGTGAGACACTGTTTCCAAATAAAGTATAAAATAGGTCTGGGAGTATAGCCCGGAGGTAGAAAGCCCCTGGGTTCCATCCCCAGTACCACAAAAAAAAAAAAAAAAAAAAAGAAAAGAAAAGAAAAGAAAAGAAAGAAAGAAAGATAGATAGAAAAGAAAATAGAAAAATAGAGACTAAAAATAGGGCTGGGAGTGTAGTTCAGAGGTAGAATGCCCCTGGGCTCAATCCCCAGTACTGAAATAAATAAAGAAGTAAATAGATAAATAAGTAAAGTAAAATGACTGGGAGTGTAGCTCAGAAATAGGGCGTCTGCTAGGTTCAGTCCCCAGCACCACGCATGATTAGTCTTTTTTTTTTCCCTGCGATACTGGGGATAGAACGCAGGGGCATTCTACCTCTGAGTCATACCCCTAGCCTGATTTTTTATTCTTTATTTTGCGAAGGGCCTCACTAAGTAGCTGAGGCTGTCGGTGAACCCGTGATCCTCCTGTCTCAGCCTCCCAAATGCTGGGATTACAAGCGTGCGCCACCGCGCCCGGGTATGATTAGTCTTTTATTTTGCTGCACCATTTGTAAAGTTACCTCAATCATGGCCTTCCCCGCCCCATTAACTATTTTCAGAACATGAGGACCTAGTTTCTCCCCCAGCACCTGTAAGAATTCTTGGTAATAGTACAGTAAACATTTTTTGCATGGATATACAGACTAGCCAAGTAGCATAATACAACGACAGGCTGTCCCCCTCCTCTTAGCTCCTGGGCCTGAAAAGTTGGTGACCTCCTCCCCATCAGGCTAGGGGTATGACTCAGAGGTAGAATGCCCCTGGGTTCAATCCCCAGGACTGCAGGAAAAAAAAAAAAAAAAAAAAAGAGCTAATCATGCGTGGTGCTGGGGATTGAACCTAGCAGATATTCTATTTCTGAGCTACACTCCCAGTCATTTTACTTTATTTATTTATCTATTTACTTATTTATTTACTTCAGAACCTTATTTACTTAATATCATTTATTTCAGAACCTACAGGACAATGATTAGCTGAAGGAAATTTCTTGTCAATACAACACACAATGTAAAACACAGTCACTTTAAAGCCTCACTGGATGCCTGATACCGTCCTTCATGGCAACATTTCTTCCCAGTGGAACCCTATCAGCCCTTCAGTGGGGTGGGTCCCAGGGATGTGTCACCTTTGCACTCCCCCAAAGCTGACCTGGACCCCACAGTCAGGTAGGAGTGAAGAAACAGCGGACGGGTCAGAAAATAAGGCGAGGCTTGGAAGGACACGGGGGCAGATGCCGGAGCTGGCTAAGCCCCGGGGGCTCTAGAAGCCGCTTCCAGAGGGTCCCCAGGCATGGGAGTCCAGCCCAGCAGGGAGAGAGACCGGTAGGTTCTCGCAGGTCCTGGGATCCCCGGGGAGCCAGGAGTTCCCACCCCTCCTGCTCAGCAGCGCTTGCTGGGCCTGGGTAGGTGGGGCGGGAGCCGTGTTAGGGAGATGGGGAGGAGGCCACCAGCCTTTCAGGCCCAGGAGCTAAGAGGAGAGGGACAGCCTGTGGCTGTATTATGCTACTTGGCTAGTCTGTATATCCATGCAAAAAATGTTTACTGTACTCCTACCAAGAATTCTTACAGGTGCTGGGGGAGAAACTAGGATACACGCCAGTTCCCAGAGGTGTGGTGTTTATGTTCTAATGGGACATGGGACTGAATTGTTGTTAGCAAAACAATCTCGCCCCTCCCCTCCTCCATACAGCAGGAGTGGGAGAATACAATCGCTCACGCCGCTGCTGTGGGACTTAGCCATGAGACACATCATCAGCCCCTAAAATGGTAGCTAGCGTCTATGATGATCACTCTTAAATGTGCTTTCACTTGGCTTTAGAGTCCCTACTATTCTCTGCAAGAAATACATGGCCCCGGGGAGCAGCTGGTCCAAAAAGAATGCAGAGACCCAGCCACAGCCCGGAGCTGCCCTACCTTGGCTGACCCAGACTCAGGAATAAGAAAGAGGCAACACTCAGGTTGGAGATGTGGCTCAGAGGTGGGGTGTTTGCTTAACATGTGCAAGGCCCTAGATCTGATCTCCAGTACTGCCAAAGAAAAATAGAAAAAGAAAGAGAGAGAAAAAAAGAAGGAAGGAAGGAGGAAGGAAGGAAGGAAGAAGGAAGGAAGAAAAGAAAGAAGAAACCCCAGTGCTTGTGTGGGAGCCTCTGAGTGTTGGGATGGTTGTTACACAGCATTGTTTCAGCAACTGCTGACTAAGATGGGCAGAGACGAAATATAAACAAGCAAGCCAATAAATTCATGCTGCCGGGTTGTCAGATGCAGAAGGGAGGAAAGATGAGCGCCACTGCGGATAGCAGCTGGGAAGCCTCCCTGAGAAGGAGCTGAAGCCAAGGAAGTGGAGAAATGAGTCACTGGTTATCTGGGGCAGGGAATTGGAGACGGTAGTGCAGAAGTCCTGAGGACCTCTCAGGAGCCTAGCTCTGGAGAGGCCTGTGTGGCTGGAGCCGGAGTCAGCAGGAGGCTGGGAGGGGCCCTAAAAGGTGGTGCAGAGACAGGGCTGCGGGCAGATCCTGTGGGAACCACTTAGAACTTTATCCACATCATCAGGTACAGCTTGTTCCTGTCTGATAAAAGCCAGAGAGCATGTGTCAAGGCGGTGGGCGGAGCTGGCGGGTTGGGGTGTGTACCCACGGGTTGGGGTGTGTACCCGCGTACCAGTGTTGTGTCCCAGGGTCCTTAGCTCAGCCCTCGCTGCCCTGCTTCTCCTGGAGGTCCCCTCCCTGTCTCTAGGACCCCCATCTCTCCTGATCTCCACACTGACACCCCAGCTCCTTGGCTGCTCCCCCTCCTGGGCCTTCCCATTCCCTGACACTCAGCCCTGGCTCCGGCTTCCGGGTCCTCCTGGTCCTCTGCCCTCTAGACTTCTCTGTCTCTAGCTCCCTTCTTGGGCCCTTCCTCCAGGTGGCCTGTGTCCTCTCACACTGGACATGGCTTAAACGGAGCCATTCTCAGGGGACCCTCGGAGGCCTCGGGAGCTCTGGAGACCTCTCCTGGAGTCCACTCAAGTTTGCTGGGCAGCAGTGGCTGACCTCGGACTCCATTCTACCTAAAACAGATTTCACAGTTGAGCCCTTGCCAGTCCCTGCTGGAGGGTGCTGCTCACTGTAGGAGGAAGGAGCCCTCCTCGGCTGCCCTGGGGGCTTCCGAGCTGGGCCTCAGCGCACCCCCACCGTGCCTGCTCCCTGGGGAGGCCTCCCTCCCACCAAGCTGGAGCACCAGCCCGCCCTGCGCCCCAGCTTTGCTGCTGGGTCCCTGCTCTAGCCGCGCTCTGTCAGTAGCTTGTTCCCGAGGGCCCACTGTGCTTAACACGCTGTCCAGGGTGCTGGGGGCAGCAGACTCGGTCCCACTGGGACACTTTAGCTGCATCTCTCCTCCCTCCCCTCCCCTGAGGCTGGGCCACTGGCCTCTGACCAGGGGCTGCTATTTACTTATTTATTTTGCAGTACTGGGAATTGAACCTAGGGCCTCCCATATGCTAGGCAAATGCTCTACCTCCAAGCTACACCCCTAGCCCTCTTTCTTTCTTTCTTTCTTTCTTTCTTTCTTTCTTTCTTTCTTTCTTTCTTTCTTTCTTTTGTGGTACTGGGGAGGCATTCTACCTCCGAACTACACCCACAGCCCTATTTTTTATTATTTATTTATTTATTTATTTATTGTGGAACTGGGGATGGAACCCAGGAGCAGTCTTCCTCCCAGCTACACCCCCAGTCCTATATTTTATTTTTTATTTTGAAACAGAGTTTCAATGAGTTGCAAAGGGTCTCACTAAGTAGCTGATTGTGAACTGCAACCCTCCTGTTTTAGCTTCCCAAATGCTGGGATTATAAGTGTGCAATATTTTTTTATTTTTATTTATTTATCTTTTTTTGTGTGTATGTGGGTCTGGAGATGGAGCCCAGGGGCATTCGACCTCCAAGCTACACCTCCTGCCCTATTTTTTATTCTTTATTTTGAAACCGGGTCTCACTGAGTTGCAGAGGGCCTCACTAAGTAGCTGAGGCTGTCCCCGAACCGCGATCCTCTGGTCTCAGCCTCTCGAATGCTGGGATTACAAGCATGTGCCACCATGCCCGGCTAATATTTTTTTATTGTGTGTGGTACTGGGATTCCTGGAAGCCCTTCTACCTCCGGACTACACTCCCAGACCTATTTTATATTTTTATTTGGAAACAGGGTCTCTGAAGCCAGCGAGACTGGCTCTGAACCTGCGCAATCCTCCTGTCTCCGCCTCCCAAGTGAAGACAGGAGGATTTTATTTATCTCACTGAGTTGCAGAGGGCCTTACTAAAGTAGCCTAGACTGCTGCAAACCACAATCCTCCTGTCTCAGTCCCAAATGCTGGGATTACAAGCATGCGTCACCACGCCCAGCTCCCAGTCCTTTTTATTTTATTTTTTGAAGTAGAGTCTTGCTAAGTTGCTGAGCCTGGCCTTGAGCCTGCAACCCTCTTGTCTCTGCCTACCAAGCCCTGGAATTACCAGCATGTAGTACGCACCGCTGTGTGTGGCTAATTGCTCTTTTCCTCTTTTCTTCTTCTTTTTTTCTTTCTGGTACTGGAAATTGAACCCAGTGGCATTCTTCCTCCAATCTACACTCCAAGCCCGAATTTAATTCTTATTTGGAAACAGAACCCCACTAAGTTGCCAAGGCTGGTTTTTTTTTTTTTTTTTTTTTTTTTTTTTTTTTTGGTGGTACTGGGGTTCCTGGAAGCCCTTCTATCTCCGGGCTACACTCCCAGACCTATTTTTACATTTTTATTTGGAAACAGGGTCTCCTAAGCCAGCGCGCGGGGCTGGCTTCGAACCTACGCGATCCTCCTGTCTCCGCCTCCCAAGCGCGGGGGATTACAAACGTGCGCCACCACGCCCGGCTGCCAAGGCTGGTTTTGAACCTGCAATCCTCCTGTCTCCGCCTCTGAAGTACTGGGATTACGCCGGGCGTGGTGGCGCACGCTTGTAATCCCAGCATCCGGGAGGCAGAGACTGGAGGACTGTGGTTCAGGGACAGCTTCACCTACTTAGTGAGGCACTTTGCAACTCAGTGAGACCCTGTTTCAAAAATAAAAGGACTAAAAGCCGTGTGCGGTGGCTCATGCTTAGCATTTGGGAGGCTGAGACATGAGGATCGCGGTTCACGGACAGGCTCAGCTACTACTTAGCGAGGCCCTTTCCAACTCAGTGAGACCCTGTTTCCAATTAAGAATGAAAAAATAGGGTTGGAGGTGTAGCTCGGAGGTAGAATGCCCCTGGCTTCCATCCCCAGTACTGCAAAAATAAAAAATAAAAATAATAAATAAATAAATAAATAAATAAACTAAAATAAAAATAGGGCTAGGGTATAGCTATGCCCCTGGGTCCCCAGTACCGCAAAAAAAAAAAAAAAAAAAAAAAAAAAAGTCCTAGGATTACAAGTGTGCACTGCCACGCCTGGCTTTTATTTTTTTGAATGAAGATTTCCTCTTTCAGTTATAAAAGCAATACACAGAAAAGAATTGGGCAACCTGGGGACACAGGGACACTTCCCTATGCGAAGGCCTGCGCCTTTTACAAGCCCCTCACCAAGCCCCTCACCGCGGAGACCCCTGGATCCCCCCGTGTGAGACGCCAAAATGGAACCAACACCTTCTTTGGGAGCAGAAGGAGATATGAAGGAGTGAGGGGTAGAAAGGAGAGAACTCCTGACCCTCATGGGAAGTGGGGAAGAGAGGGGACAGAGAGGGAGGCCAAGTCTACAACATACAGAAGAACTGGCTAAATGGTGAGCAGAGGCCCAGGGTCTCCCGCTCCCCGACTGCTGTGGGCCCTGAGCCTGCCCCTGGACCTCTCTGAGACGCCAGCTTTTCCTGGGCTCTAGGATATTGTCTTCAAATGCCTTCCAGAGCCTCAGTGAACAGGATCGTCCAGCGGAGGAAGGAGCCGTCTGCAGCCCTTCCTGTGCGCGGCCTCCGTCTGCGTCCTGGATCCCAGTCTGGGTACCTTAAAGTCTCAAAGACGAGGGGCACACGTACTCCTCCTTCCCTCCAAGGAGCCCCCAGTGCCCAGCACTAAGCAGGACGAGATACTAGCACATTTATTAAGCACCTATTGCATGTGGATAGAAGGACTTTGGCGCCCACATTCACTCTTTACGTCGATGAATAAAATCAAGGCTCGGGGAGCCGACTTGGCATTCCTGGGTGTGCGGGAGCCCGGGCAGACCTGAGGAGGGAGGGAACAAGTGGGGTGACCTGGGGCCACAGTGACCTGCAGGCGCCGCCGTCCCCCGGGGCCTCAGCCTCCCTACGCAGTGCGGAGCCCCCCCACCCCACACGTGGGGCTCCCGCTCCAGGAGCTCCGGCCTCTCCCAGGTGCGGGACGCCATCTGGAGCCCTCTGGCCTCATTTCTCACCAGGCTTCTCCAGGATGCGGCATCCCAGCCCCACTATAAATAGCGTCTCTCCTGGGTCCCAGACGGCCAGTTGGCAAACACTGTAATTTGCTGAAAAGTTTGGAATGTGT